>NC_133410.1:34303571-35661428 GCF_049350105.2 Macaca mulatta
TCGTCCAGAAGCTGATGCCTGCAGCAGATGCCACTTGTGGTATGTTTGGTCCAGCTGTAGCTTTGCATGGAGCCAGCACCTGTGCCGACACCTGGAGCTGCCCACCCCACCACAGCAGCTGGTGTTCCTGGCTGTGCAGTGGCCAGACCCTGCACTTGCTGACTCACACACCCCTCACTGTTCTGTGCCTGGCTTATCCTTGGCCGGCATGGGGTCTGAGCTGGTAGTGTGAGCTGAGAGCAGCCTGGTGGGCCAAGTGGGCAGAACAAGCCCAGTGGGCATGAGCAAAACTCAAGCAGAGGTGCCGCCAGCCACAGAGGTTTCTGGCTGGCAAAGCGACACCTGAAGGATCCTGACACTTGCAATCTATGAGATAGCACAAAGAGATAACTGCACACGCTGGACCACTTTGCAGACCACCCCTCTTCTTCCACCAACCACCTAGCAATCCCAGAAGTCATCCTCTAAATATATTCTAATAAGATTACTGCCTTAACACCAGCCCGGAGAGACACATTTAAGCCGTACCCCGGTCACCCGAAGTCTTGCAATAAAAATCTATTCTTCTCCTGGCGTTATAGTATTTGCCTCTAGTACATCAGCAGGCGAGCCCCTCTTGCTTGGTAACAATAGTATGTCTTCTGGTTTCTCTGTGGAAAATGATCATATAAGTAGAGGACTTGAGCACTAACTGGTGTTCCAACCAAAACAACAACATATATGATTGAAGGTTATGGAGTTAAAGGAAGCATGCATATTTATTTTGCATGGAGATGTAAAAGTGAATGGTAAAAACAAGTGACATTATTTTTTAAAGATTTTATTGAATGTATACATATACTTGTTTTCTAATACATGAAATTTTAAAAAACATCAAAAATATAAATATTCCAAAAGAATAAATCCTAAGTGTTATGGGATAATATAATAGGCTCCATTATTATCTGAAGGTTCCTGAAAAAAATTTCCCTAGGCAAAACATATTCATGTGAATATTTAATAATAAATGGGTATTAGCCATGAAAAGAGAAAATGTTTAATAGAGATGTCTATGAAAAGGCCAAGGGATGAGACTGAAAAGAATATGGTAGAGCATAAAGTTAGGAGAAATTTCACAAGAAAGAGAGAGAAAAATGGAGGGGTAGAGTCGAGGAGGGTGGGTGGAAAGAAAAGATATTTGCTAAACTGTAATAAGAAAGCCAAAGAGGCATCAACTATAAGAATCAGAAATTATATGTAAATATATACATATATCAGTGTAGCGGGCTTATTCTTTTTTTATTTCCAAGTTGAGACAAATATTTCCCAGAATTGACCTTTTAACTGAATTAGGTAGTGTAGACCAGTTTGCCTGGGAAAATTTGGGTTTATGTGTGGTATCCCAGCATAATGGTTATTAGTGCGCATTGTCAGTTTCAGAATGTCACAATTTGGATAAGTTAGATTCCACCTACTTTGAGTTCTCAGACACTGGGAAGCCTTAAAAGGAGCCATAGATCTTATTTTATTCTACTATGTAGTCAGAAAGCTCAGTCTTCGGATTTCCCAGGTAGATCTCATTGCCTCCCAAAATATGCTTTTAATACATTTGAACACATGTAAAAAGAATGTGCTGTGTGGATATATATGGTATAAGTTTTAAGTTACAACAACAACTACAGTTAGAAGAGTATACTCAGAAAAAGTAAGTCATTGAGCGTAGGAGGGATCAATTGAATACAGAGTCCACCTTCTGTGGACTCTGAGAAGTTTTATATTCTTTAGAGAGCTATTGAGCTGTTTTTGATTATGCAAATACAAAAGTATGTGTTAAATACAAATGAGCTGGTATTACTTTCCTATATTTTGATCTTTTCTTTGACAACCCAAGAGAAGTCAAGGAAGTCCCAACTTCCTGACGTGGCATTATGAGTAGTGAAACATTTTGTATGAAACAGCTAAATACACTCTAATTTTGTTCTAGATGATGACAACATCGGAAAGGTAAAGAATGAAACTGGTTATTACAGATATTACACCAGAATGCTAACAATATTTATAAAAATATCCTACTATCTTCCTTTGTTCTATGTAGTTTAATACAACAAATAAATGCAGGAATATATGAGTTATTTTGACATACTGATTTTGAGTAACTCTACAAATACATTTTTCACCCTACAGTAAATAAGTATTTTGACATATTTTAACACAAGTCTATGAGCTGTTTAAAATTTTCTATTACCTCTCTTCAGAATAGGAATGCTAAAGAAATAATAGCGAAATAACTAGTTTTGGAGCCCTTAAGTAGACTTACTAAATATTTAACAAATGCAGTAGTTTGCAAAGCAAAGTGCTTCTCAGGCCCAGGCACTTGAGTGAATGAAAGTCTTATATTTGGAATTTTTAAAATGTGGCTTTGCATCTAAAAGATCAAAACTAGAGCATTTATAGCATACACACCTTATCCTATGTCATAGATGGCAGATCAATTTGCAAGAATTTAAGAAATCAAGAATCTGTAGTTTCACTCTATAAGGGAAGAATACAAAATTGGACCAGCTTGGATAAATGAAATTTCAAACAGGTATGTCAAAGTTTTGATACAGGTAAAATTCTGAGAAGGGGCCCAACACAGCATATTTGATCCAAATCTGGGTGAGGGTGGGTTTCCTAATTGCTTTGTCTGAAGTGAATCTTGGACAGCTATGATCTTTGTAGGGAATCTCTGTATTCCTCCTGGTACCCATGTAGCTAGTGCTAAAGGAAGTATCTATGGTATTACACCAAAAGGAACCTTCACAGAGGTCTGTTCCCTAATCTGCCACAAGGAAAGTAGCCAGGGTTATTCAAGCCTACTTGAGAGGGTTTCGGAAGTGGCTGAGAGAAGAAAAGCTGGAAGAGAACTAGCTTGAGCTTGGAGCAGACTGACCACAGGGTGTACAGACTGACGCCTGAGAGAGGAACAGGGCCACCAGTATAACAGATAAGAAAGCATCAGAGACCATTGTCCAGCTCTGTGCAGGAGAAGCAACCCCTCAACAGAGGCCAGCAAAAATAGATAACAGCATGTGTAGGAAAGCAAGGGAGAAGGCAAACCTGCCAGGAAAATAGATTATTCTACAGGAAATTTCTTATCTGTACCACCCACAAAGAGTGAGTTTTAACTTGAAATGATTGAATTGCATCTAAATAGTGACATTGACTTTTCTGCCATCAATGATGTGTTTGGTTATATCAGGAGTGAGGATTGTTAAATGTATGCAAGTTTGTTAAAGCCGTATTTTCTCTAGATGCTAAATTATTTATGTATCATAATGGAGGAAAAAAGTGGTTTTTTTTTGCAATTTTTTCAGATCTCTTGAAGTTGTCAGCAAATGCAATATATTGATGCCACTGGTACTTACTAACTTATTATATATATTTTTCATCATCTTTTCTGATGTCTAATTCTAATACCTACAGAGTAATTTTTTGTTAGATGTCTTTCTGATATTTATTTCAATCAAGACGACAAATGAATTCCAAGGTTTTCCCTTGCCTTGTAGAAAAAAAAATACCCCTGAAAAATACGAGTTATTTTGTCATGCTAGGAGACCACAATCAATGCCATTTAAAAAATATTAAAATACAATTGTCTCAAAAATATAAAAGCATATCTTTAAAAACTTTTTTGAGACAATTGTAAAATAATAAAATGGTCAAAAACATTACTAGGAGCCATTTCTATGAAATGCTGTACATCATCAAGTAGGTCCTTAGGGTATGTCTGATGCTGTAGGAGCTTGTGTGTTTTATATTGGTTTGCTCTACTTTGGAACTCCATAGAGATAAAACTTAACTTGCAGGGAAAAAAAAATGGTGAGGTATTTTTTATTGTTGTTGTTGAAGTAATACAAATGGTTTCTGCCATACTGAATTGTCTTTAAACTGGTTTTAACATCTTACTGGCATCATCAGTTACTTAGCTAAACAGTGTCTTCAACATATGTTCATTTTATATTGTCTGAAAATAATGTTTTAACTTGTTTTAAAATTATACTTCAATGCATTGGAATACTATCAGGTAAAAAAAAGACACTGCTTTTCGTGGGAGCAAATATGACCCAAAATAAAATTAATTGGCACTATTAACTATCTATTTACCATGGGGAAAGCCTAGGTTTGCAATCATCCTAACTTTTAAGTCCAAGACATGAGCCTAGTTAGAGTTCAGTCCACACAATTTTTTTTTTTTTTTTTTTTTTTTTTTTTTTTTTTTTTTAGGTAGGAACAAAAGTTAATAAGCAAAAAAATAAAACTCTTCACAGTAAAGAGGGGTCTGTGAGGGTTTCCGACTGTAAGGTTGGGTCTGTTTTTTTTTTTCTTTTTTTAAAATGATACTTTAAGTTCTAGGGTACATGTGCAGAACGTGCAGATTTGTTACATAGGTATACACATGCCATGGTGGTTTGCTGCACCCATTAACCCGTCATCTACATTAGATGTTTCTCCTAATAGTATCCCTCTCCTAGCCCCCCACTGTCCCCAACAAGCCCCAGTGTGTGATGTTCTCCTCCATGCATCCATGTGTTCTCATTGTTCAACTCCCACTTATGAGTGAGAACATGCGGTGTTTGGTTTTTTTGTTCTTGTGTTTTCTGACAGTGATAGTTTCCAGCTTCATCCATTTTGGTCTAAAATGTTGTGTCACTAAGAACTTGTTTTTAGTTCTAGGTTGTTCTTTTTTGGCCTCAATATCACCGTTAAAATAAATGGTTTGACAGTTTACATATTATGCTTGTAACAGTATGAATAGATAAATCCTGCCCTTACTTCCAGAAGAATGAGTTGGAATATGTGCAAAAACATAAAATTGAATTGAACAGGATTTATTTTTCTATTGTTAGAAATATTAAAGATTTCATTAATAGTTCAAAAAACTTTAAAATTACTTTAATTCAAAATTTAAAACTGTAATTACTATCACTATAAAATATATATGTATACATGCATATATAATGTACATATATTTACATTATGTATATATACATATGTATGTTTTATATATATATATATTGCTTTTAACAAAAGAAGAGAAATTTAGTTTATAAAATACCAATTCATCAGTTGTTACAATTGTATTCATAGGCAGTAGGGAGAAGGAAATAACTTTAAAAATTTATTTAACTTTGGTCTTAATAAAATATGTAATGGCATAAAATAAGCTAATTCTTCAGCTTTATATCTGAACTATTTGTAATTTTTGAAATCATGTTCTTTCCTCTGATTTTATGTATGCTGTAATATATTTCCTCATACCCATTTTTCCAATTAAAATGTATATTCATATTTGAATTAGAAGTCACTTTTCATTTGATTCTCCCAAATAACTCTAAAAAAGTCACTTCCTTGTTAATGACAATTCAGTCTTATATACATGTTTAATGCTTTGTCTTTTCATACAATACCGCATTCTTGCTTTTACCAACCGAAGTATGAATTCCTTGAGGGTAGGAATTGTCTTACTTATATTTATTGCTTACACATTGCCAGGTATATAGTTGAGAGTAATTAATGTTTACCATAAATTTCTCCTGCAGATTTATATTAATAATCTTGAGGAATTTGTTTTTTCCTTGCTTTTTTTTTATTTTTACTTTCTTCTGTTTTCATGCTTTTTTTTTAATATCATCTTTTTTACCTAGTAAGTAAATAAGTAATTTTTAAATGATAATATTTAGATTTCCATAGAAAAATAATGAGTATTTGGAAATGCTCTGCTCCAGAAATCAAAAAGCAAGCTGGAAAAATCAGAGTTCAGTTAGCCTTAGTTTGGTGCATTTATTATTGATGTGGATGGTCAGGAAAGATTTGAGGCATCTGAAGGTATTGACATTGAATGGTGGTGTCTGAAAAGAATTAGGCGATGAGAAGAGAGCTTTAAACAGTAAGATTTCTGGCAAGGCTAAAGCTAAGACATTATTTAAAAAAGCAGCAGGAATTTAAGAAATATCAGCAGATAAGACAGGCTTTTGTATAGATTCAAGAGAAAGGAAACTCACCTCATCAGATAACTTTAGTCAAGGTTTGAATATTCATCTAAGACTGAGGGAAGAGAAAGTCTGGAGTCAATAATTTAAGAGCAGTAAGAAAACTCCTAAGTTTATACATTTTTCAGCAATTATTTAATTGATAATTGTTGCTTTAATTTAGTTCCTTATCTGCCCTATTGTTTTAATATGGTTTATTCCATCAAAATTTAAGTGAAGAGTTGGTTCTCATTTTGGTGATGTTGGGAGTTTGTGTTTCTGAGGTGATTAGGTTGGTAAGAGAGATTAATGCCTGCTTTTCTTGTAGGAGTAAATTCTCACTCTCGAGGGATTGATTTAGTTACTAGGAGAGACATTATTTTTAATAAATTAAGGCTGCCTCTCTTATTTATTTATTTATTTATTTATTGTTTTCCTACATTCCCAGGTTCCCTTCTGTTTCTGTACCTTGTTTTAAGGCAGCATGAGGCCTTCACCAGCAGTTCTCAGATTCGGACACTCCATCTTGAACTTCCCAGCCTGCAAAATGGTAAGCTCAATAAACTTATTTTCTTTATCAATTACCCAGTCTCAGGTATTCTGGTACAGCAACAAAATATGGACCCAGATACTTAGTCAGCTTGTCCCCGAGGCAGCTTTGAGAGCTTAAGACAGTTCTTAAGTCGTTGAAAACCATACTGGAGCTAAGCACTGTTTGTTGTAGGCATGTGGTTTGCGGGATGGTTTCTCTATAGTGTCAATGAATAATTGACAGAATAATAATTCTGTGTAATTGAAAGGGTCTTATTAATATGATAAGCATGCTACAAAAGATAAACAAAACAACTTTGGGTACAGTGCATAGTCTGTCAAGATCCTGGGTCTGCAACTCATCCTCTCGGTAGTAATGTGAAAGGTAACCTCAACTTTAGTTTCTTCATTGGTATAGCGAGCAACACAATATATTCTATCTCACAGGAGTTTTATAATATTAAATAAGCTGATGTATGAAAATTCTATAGACATAGCAGTTATTTCAAAACTGGTAATTATTCTCTAAATTTACACGGTGTACATATGTGTTTGACTTTTTGCTGCCGCCTATTATATTAATTATGTTTTTAGTAACAGCAGAGATAACTAGCAACATAAGCTGTTGTGGAAGATTTTGCAGCAATGATTTTTAATTAGAAATTTATCATGTAATTTGCTTTGGCCAATGGGCAACAGCAAACATGGAGCAAGAATAGACTTGTTAAAGTGCTTGCACATTGGAACTTGCCTTCTCTTGTTGCTCTGTGAACTCTGAAAGTGCCCTGAGAACTAGCCTAGGCTAGCATGATGAATGAAAACAAAGAAGTGGACCAGTAATTTTCATCTTCCAGGATAACGGGTGTCCAGCAACCAGGCATATGAGGTGAGGTCACCTGGGACCAGCAAACCTCCAGCCAACCTGGCAACTGACTGCATAAACATAAATAATCCCAGCTGAGCCTAACCCAGATGAAAAGAATCAGTAATATGAGTCCAGACCAGTGCTGACCTGCAAAATTATGATGCAGATGGATTATTGTTCCTTTGAGCCACTAAATTTGGTTGACTTGTTACATAGGAACAGATAACTGATGTATCTCCCAACATTTTTTAAAAAGTTACGTTTGTTCATGTCCTTTGTAGGGACATGGATGAAGCTGGAAACCATCACTCTGAGCAAACTATCTCAAGGACAGAAAATCAAACACCGCATGTTCTCACTCATAGGTGGGAATTGAACAATGAGAACACTTGGACACAGGGTGGGGAACATCACACACTAGGGCCTGTCATGGGGTGGGGGCAGGAGAGGAGGGATAGCATTAGGATATATACCTAATGTAAATGATGAGTTAACGGGTGCAGCACACCAGCATGACACATGTAATTATATGTAACAAACCTGCATGTTGTGCACATGTACCCTAGAACTTAAAAGTATAATAATAATAAAGAAATTCATTTATTGACTGGCTGAAGACAAAAATGTATAGAAAATAAAGAAAAAATGAGAATAGAGATTAAGGAAAGACTGTGAGGGAGGGGGAAAAGATGAATGAGAAGAAAGATTTATCTCCTGGTTTCTCAATATTTTCTTAAGAATAATCAGAAGAACACATATTTGCTATCACTTTCAACTTGCTCACTGGATAAATTAGCATTCCAATACAGAAATGCCAAATGCATTAATTTAGGGCAATAGAGATGATAGCTAGGGGAGAGAAAACTCTCAAAGAACACCTTGGAAAGGACTTGTGTTAAATACATCAGGAATGTGATTTAACATTTAAGAGCATTTTACTATCATTCATTAGCGTAGATAACCTACCTCATTCATCTAGGAACTCATTGGCAAAATTGAATGTCATGGTAATAATAGAAAGAGCAGTATGCCAATTGGTGCACCATTAATCTGGAAGAGAGCAGGGAAATTTATATAGGAAAGATGATCTGTACTGCCACACTAGCATATACATATTTCTGGATTAATATTAGATATATTTCAACCTTCCCTAGGGTAATTTGGCTTTATAGAAGGAGAAAAAGGGAAACTCACATGGCTTCACTGTATGTTTTGTAAGCAATTGATTATCCAGTCTCTACAGTGAAAAAAATACGCTTTCTGGCTTTAAAATATAATCTTGTACTTGATGCAATGTGCCTTGGCAGACTAAAAGAGAGACTGAGAATGACATTTAGTTTGCGGTAAAATGAAATATTTTAAACACAGAAATTGTGCATTTCAATGGTGGCTTTTCTCTTGGAATAATGAGAAATTATGGATGAAGATCAGTCACAATTGCTGCATGTGGCTGTTGTCTCTCACTGTCCCAGTCTCATTTTGAAAAAAATTAAAAAGTTCAAAATTTTAGAAATGTGAGCATATGTTGAACAAATTATGACAAACTAATACATAACTTTTAAACAAATATGAGAGAATTTCTATTACTAAAATTGTATCAATTTTTAAAATGATTAATTCAAAAAACTACATATTTTAATCATGTTGCTGTTATTTATAGAATATATTGTCTAGAATTGCTTTTAGAACCCCAAGTTCAAGTTCTGCATTGTTTGCCAGTTATTTATAAAAATAAAGCTTCTATGCTACATACTGTCATATAAATAAACATGTACCATCTTATTGGTTGAGCTAATGGTCAAAACAACTTTGCAAGTACCTCCTACCATGCATTAAAGAAGCTCTTCAGTTAATGACAATACCTGAGAGTTTACTCTTTAGGATTCTTTTTTTTTTCTGTAGTAAGAAGTAATAGTAACACTGCATATCCATGATCACTATTCATCAATGTCCAATTCCCCCAATAAAAAGCACTGATAGTGATAACCATTCTCCAACAATGAGCTATCACCTAGATTCTCCCGTTTCAACTTGGATCCTTTGTCTTTTGACCACAAATTCTCATGATGGCTTTCCTTCTATTTGACACATTTGCTGCACTTTACCAACTTCACAAAATACACAGGGGAGGAGGTGAAAATAAATTTCCTGCCACCACTTTTGGAGATGAAGTAGAAGGAGCATGATTTTCGAAGTCAAACTTACATTCAAATCTTATGTTAGCCACCTTCTTCACCATCTCATACCTGCTTTGAAATGCTGGTGTGAGGGTTATAAGTAGTGTCTTTAATTTGCATGAAAATTTGTGACCAAGTGACTTCATAACTTTCTAATCTCCAACAAAAAGAACCAAAGATGATAAACAAAATAAGCATTAAAATGCATGATATAGAAAAGAATGATCCACAAATCATAATGGAAAAACAAATATTGATATTTTTAACAATTTTACCTTATTTACTGGCTTCAATCAAGTGGCTAGTACTCTAGAAGAATGAAGAGTAGCAGTCAGGGAAAAAAAAGTATTACTTCTACTCCATTCTTTCTGCTTTAAGGTGGCATCTCTGGCAGTGGCTGCATCTCCTCCAGCGTTCCAGCTACATCCAGGCCAAATAGCTCCTGCCTTGATAGCTACAGGACTCCGAAAATACCAACACTTCTGTGTCTCTGTCTAGTCCTAGAGGAGGTAGAACCTTTCTGCTGTTGCTGGTTCTGGGTTGCCTCACCATCCCGCTTGCTCTTTCTAGTCTGTCTCCTTATAAATAGTTCTCATATTATATTCTCTACATTGAACTCTGGCGTGGGTTCTGCTTTCTTGATCAAACTCTGGATAGCACAATTACAACGCAGTGTTATTGGCACAGGAATAGACAGTTTGGCAGAAAAAGACCACATATACATAAAGATTTGTGACAGAGTCAGAATTGTAAGTCAGTCAGAAAAATCTCAACTGTATAATAAATTCCTTTGGGAATAATTAATTTATCACATTCAGAAAGTATGAAATTAGTTTTTCATCTCACAGTATGCATCGAGATTTTCTAAAATATAAAAGACAGAAAAGTGAAATACAATGTCAATATATTAAATGAAAAATATAGAAATAGACATGTATACACTATATTTAGAAAGGAATTCAGTAAGTGAAAAAATAGAAGATTGATAAAATTCTAATGTTAACATTTTATTATGACAAAATACACAAAAGAAGTTTTAAAATAAAAGAAAATAAATAATAGAAATACTTTGGCATCAATAATATATAAAGAATATCCGAAATTTATTCATATAAAATGAATTAAAATGTACAGAAATTATGAACAGTCAATTCACAAAAAATTGATTCAAATGCCAGATAAAATGTGAAAGGATATTTCACTCTACCCATAATCTAGGGCATATAACTTAAAAGAAAAACAGGCTAGACGTGGTGGCTCACGCCTATAATCCCAGCACTTTGGGAGGCCGAGGCGGGCAGATCACGAGGTCAGGAGATAGAGACCATCCTGGCTAATGCGGTGAAATCCTGTCTCTCTACTAAAAATACAAAAAGTTAGCCAGGTGTGGTGGCGGGCGCCTGTAGACCCAGCTACTCAGGAGACTGTGGCAGGAGAATGGCCTGAACCCAGGAGGCCGAGCTTGCATGAGGGCAGATCATGCCACCGCACTCCAGTAATGTTAAAAAATAAATAAAGAAAAAGAAAAAAATATATTTTTTCAAGTTTTGGAAAATTATATATTTTAACACTTTTGTAGTATATACTGTGAGCAAGAATAAGAGAATATGGGGAATAGGGAACTTGTATTTTTGCTGGTGAAATACAATTTGTTACAATCACTTTAGAAAGATGTTCAGCAATAGTTAACAAAATTAAAGATATACATATCCTGGGACCTGGTGATTCTACTAGAGGCATACAATTTTTAAAATGTTGCGTTTGCATAAGAAAATTCACACAATTTCACTATACTGTGGTTGCAATGGAGAAGAATTAGAAACGTCTTGCATTTACACAAAAATAAAAATAGAAATACGTTGTGCATGTATGGGTTTTATATAGCAGTAAGAATGAATAATTAAACATTTATAAACCTAGATTAATATTTTAAACATATAAATTTAATAAAAAGAGTGAAGTATAAAAAGACAGATGGTAGCATTAGGGTAAATTTTGAGAAGACAGTAAATTTTTAAAATATAAATTTGTAAAAAATGTATAATAGTAATATTAGTAAAGTGTATACATTAAATTAAAAGAACTATTGACTGTTGGATTGCAAGGAGAGGAAATGAGGCCAGATTAAAGGTCTTCAATTGTGTGTTGATCCTCATATATCTGTCTAAAAACACATAAAAATATGGAAATTTTAATATTTTAATATCTATATATTTCACATGCAATAAAATTAACTTAACATTATGAACTATATCGTATATTAATATGATATAGTTATTAATATAAGTAAGTTTATATTAATATATTAATATAACCAATGTTATAGAAACAGAAAAAATATTTAAATTTTTTGAGGGTTTAAAAAAAGTCTCTGAGTAAAAGTATTATGAGTCCCTATTAATTTTCTAGTAAGCTTTTCCTATTTTATAATATGTTAAAAATAATATCTTTTTTTGCAATAAGTTACAACTCATTTCACAAAAATGTTAATGATCTCAAATGGCATTAATAGATATTTAATATGATTTTATAGTAAATAATACTAACCATTTATTTTCTATGCATTTTAATGTAGCCTTAAATTATGTCTCTAGCTGAAATTATACATATAATTTACAAGTAGAAAGCTGTGCAAATCAGTTGGTAGAGCACGTCTTTGTTGATTGTTTCCTATAAATGAATAGATTTGTTTATAGACTGTTTTTTTGTAACAATGATGGATAGCAAAGATGGTCAAATACAATAGCACACTGCAGTTACATCATTAATTTACCCTCTCCAAATACATTATGACTTCTAATTATACATATGTATTTCATAATAACACTGCTATCAGTTTTAATAATGCTTGGTAGATCTTTAGCTAATTAGATTTTTTTTTTTTTTTTTTTGCTATTTCCCGATTAGAAAAACCCTTTCCAAATAAAAGTTGCATTTGTAGGAATAATAAAAAAAAATGTGATTTATTCTGCTGAGGATTATGAAAAAAATCTGTGCTTGTCTAAATTATTTGGTGTCTCTCCTCCCCTAGGTTTTAAGAAATTCTCTTTATTAAAATAGAATTTATTTTCACATCTTATAGCATTTAAAAAATAAATCTATTTTGGAGGTATTTCTGAATTAATTTAAATAGATTTTGTGCTAAAGAAATTTTTCCACACTGAAATGAGTTGCATCAAATGAAAATATTTTATAATGCTGCCCTCTCTATTTATACTATTTTCCTCTAGAATTTTAGCTCAACAAGATCTCATGCTGGGCTTAAAGGGATTGCCTAAATTATAGTTATATTATTTTATCTTAGTAATGTTTAAAAAGTTTCTTTTGTGATTTTCTTTCATTGTTTGGAGCTAAATATTTTAAAAAATCATTAAAATGTATATATGTTTTTGCCTGTTAAAGCTGAAACCTTGATATTCACCTGACCAGTTACACAGTTTTGAGCCACTGGTTTCCAGTTATTATATTTGATAAACAGACAAGAAACACAAAGCAAAATAAAAATTAGACTTTATTTCCTTGACAGTAATGTTAAAATGCTTTATCTTATCATCAGAAATTCATTTAGGACTTAGTAATACATTAGATACTACGCTAAATATTGTGGAGTCAAAGATAACATTCAGGTATGGTTCTTGCCCTGTTTCTAGCTGATACTGCGGGTTTTGAAATATATTATAAAAATTATTTTTAAAAAGTTTTATTCCTGTCATATAAATGGAATTCACAACTTTAGTTATGAGGTAGTCATTTGAAATAATTGATACACTTAATTGAAATCAGAGTTGCTATGTTAAAATCAACTCTTCAATCAACTGCCTCCCGGGTTCACGCCATTCTTCAACTATTTCTCAAAACTAATTTGCAAATTAGTTTTCCCATATTGACTATGCCAAAATTAGGTTTTGTGCTTACCCTAGAGTAGGTACTCACCAAATATAATCTTCCTTATAATTCTTAAACTTTTCTAGGTTTATATGGTCATCACCATCACCATTGGAATTATAAAGTTGGAGATCATGGCTCTTGCCGTTATAAGATTTTATGTATTTTTAATTTTAAATGGATTGTGGGTTATACTTGAGATGAGGCTTCATGTAAATACATAATTTTAATTGATAGTATCTGTGAAGTATAGGTCGAGTGACAATATGAATGAATGCACGCATAAAACAAATTATGCATGAAAATATTAGAAAATTAGTTTTCTTGCCTTAGGCAATAGCTAGGATAAAATGAAAACTGTATAAAATAAATCTGCACAAAATGTTTTCTAGTGGCAAACTGAGGAGTATGACATTGGCTTCACATAATCAGTAATGATTCTTGAGCTAGGTAGCAATGTGATAAAGATGTCAGTATCACAAGAACAATCTGGAACAAAAGTACTTAAAATTGGTGCAACCTTTCAAGCAATTGATATGTGAAAATTTTAGTATTCGGCATGATTTTTGCTTCAGTAATTCCACTTCAAACAACTTATTTTTCAGAAACAATCAGCTCAAATTTTAAGCTATTAGATAACAGTCAAAGCATTGCTTCTATTGCTGAATTATTTAAATCACTGAACAATGGCAGATTTACTAAATGCATTATAGTAAGTCATCTAAGTAGTTTGATTTGTAGCCATTAAATAGCTGAGGGAGGGTGCTTAATGATATTGGAAAAAAATTGTGAATGAAAGGAGGGAATTACAAAGTATTTACTGTAGGGTTTACAGTTTCTATGAAATGTATGTATCCTAATCTGTTCATAGCACAGATGTTCATAGGAGTGTTTGGAAAGTTTCATACACACATGTTGAAAAAGTAGTTATTTGTGTTTATCATATTTTATAGAGTTTTGGTAGGAATATGCTTTATTTTAATAATAATTTAAAAAGCAGTCATCTTTAAAGTAAATATCAGGCAGGAGTATGTGGAATGCTGTCTAGTAAGGTGAAAATTGAGCTACATACTGGAATAAAGTGAAGAACAGTACACTAAAAATTGTGGCTATGATAGAAAGTTGTGAGTCCTAGTGATCCACTAGTGTATTACTAAGTTGAGGCACATGATGAAATTATGGAATACAGGGAATAGCTTCGTTGTTGTTCTTATTGTTGTTCTTGTTGTTTGTGTTGTTTTAGTTAAATTTTCTTGATGTATCCAGTTTAAAGAAAAAATACATATTTCAACTAACAGGTAAATATTGACTTAAGCCCTATACATGGGGCAAAAATATTTCTTATCTGTATAAATTAACACATGGTTACTTGGGTTTTTAGAACATAATCCAAACAATCTACTTTCTTTTTTGCCTTACTTGTGTATATTGGTGGTTCGGAAATACTTAAGGCTGAGTAGAGACGTATGATATATAACATAATAATATAAATTGAAATTAGAAAAGACTAAGAAAAGTAAGGTAGGGCCTTAAAATACCACTAAAAGTGAGGGTACTGCAAGAAAACAAAAACCCATACAGTTTACCCTTGAATAACGTGGTTGTGAGAGGCACCAAGCTCCTTGCACACTCAAAAATTCTCATATAACTTTTGACTTCCCAAAGCCTTAACTACTAATAACCTCACTGCTCCCTGGAAGCCTTATCTATAACAAAAACAGTCAACTAACAATTATTTTGTATGTCATACATATTATATATTGTATTCTTACAATGAAGAAAGCAAGAAAAGACATACATACAGCCCACAATCATGTGAAAAAAACTCAACATCACTGATCACTACAGAAATGCAAATCAAAACCAAAATAAGATAATATATCACACCAGTCAGAATGACGATTACTTAAAAGTAAAAAAATAACAGATGCTGGTGAGGATGTGGAGTAAAAGAAATGTTTATACACTGTTGGTCAGAGTGTAAATTAGTTCAACCATTGTGGGAGACAGTGTGGTGATTCCTCAAAGACCTAAAGACAGAAATGCGATTCAACCCAGTAATTCCATTACTGAGTATATACCCAAAGGAATATAAATCACTCTGTTATATAGACACCTCCACCTGTATGCTCATTGCTGCACTATTCACAATAGCAAAGACATGAAATCCACCTAAATGCCCATCAGTGATAGACTGCATAAAGAAAATGTAGCACAGACATACATCACTCTGGAATACTATGCAGCCATAAAGAAGAATAAGATTATATTCTCTGTAGGGACATGAGTGGTGCTGGAGGCCTTTATCCATAGCAAACTAATGCAGGAACAGAAAACCGAATATGGCATGTTCTCACTTATAAGTGGAAACTGAATAATGAAAAACAGATGGATTCATAGAGGTGAGAAATGCATACTAGGGCCTCTTACAGGGTAGAAGGTGGGAAGAGAGAGAGGACCAGGAAAAAATAGCTAATGGATACTAGGCTTAATATTTGAATTATGAAATAATCTGTGTAACAAACCCCCATGACACAAGCTTACCTATAAAACAAACTTGCCCACCCTGCACATGTACCCTTGAAATTAAAATAAAAATTAAAAGAAGAATATCATAAGGAAGAGAGAATATTTACTTACCAGTATCATAATTTTATGTCATCTCTACAAGATAAACCATCTGCCTGAAATGGGGGCAACCACAGCTGCAGACCTGAATCTATGGTACATATCAAGCAATTCAGTTTTTTCTTTGAATGTCAACACTTTTCTCTGATTTTTAGGAACATTACCAGCATCAATCATTACCTGCATGTTATAGGGTTCTTATGTGTTATTTAAGCTTTACGGTATTGCACTAACAATGGAAAATACTTGAGAACTGCAAGAGAGGACATCTTACTGCAATAGCAATTTACTAGAATGGCTGACCGCTCACGTGGATATGATTAGCATAACACAGCATATTAGTGGATACTCCCAATGTCTGAGCTCACTGCAATAGCAACAGAAGATGGCTATGAAATTAGTACAGCAGACAGTATGTATTACTGTTCATTTTATTGTTTACATTATCTCTATTGCAAAGGGCACCATGTATGCTCTGTGTTTGTGTAAGTTTTGATAAATGGTAAATTTTTTTTTTTTTTTTTTTTTTTTTTTTTTTTTTTTTTTTTTTTTGAGACGGAGTCTTGCTCAGTCACCCAGGTTGGAGTGCGGTAGCGCGATCTTGGCTTACTGCAAGCTCCGCCTCCCGGGTTCACGCCATTCTCCTGCCTCAGCCTCCCCAGTAGCTGGGACTACAGGCGCCCACCACTACGTCCGGCTAATTTTTTTGTATTTTGAGTAGAGACGGGATTTCACCGTATTAGCCAGGATGGTCTCGATCTCCTGACCTTGTGATCCGCCGTCTCGGCCTCCCAAAGTGCTGGGATAAATGGTAATTTTTTACAATAAATTTGTGTATATTTTATGGTAGTAAATGAGAAAATATACTAGTATCCATGTATATTTTATGCATTCATGATATACCTAATATTGTCTTAATTTTTTAACTATTACTAGGCCTTAGAGTTTGTCTTAGTTTTGTGAAATTGTGGAAAATCTCTAAAAGATTTTCTAACATATTTATTGAAAAATATCCACATATAAGTCGACTCACACAGTTCAAACCTGTGCTGGTCAAGGGTCAACTGTATACATGTGATGATTAGAATACAAATTTTGTCTTTACAATCCCATGAGTTCTATTAGTAAAGAGGAAATTGATGATGATCGCAAAGTATCTAATACCTATAATATCAAAAGGTTTGCTATTCTAGAGAGACAATATTAGGCTTTATTTTACTTATGAGTAATCATATAAATCAAATTATATAATATAATTAGCATTATCCTCAACAATATTTCATATAATATCACAAGGATTTGCAAGTCTGTTTTCGACAGCACCACTTGAGAGGAATATATGCCCTCAGACTGGTTCAATTCAATAGCTGGAGGTCCTTGTATGTGCATTGAAGGAGTTGTGGTGACAGGAAAATGAAAGAAAGATTATTAAAAGATCTAGATAAAAATTTCCTGCTTTAAAGGATTAAATTGTTAATTTTAGAGAATAGAGTGGAATAACTTTCCCCATATATTGTTTCTTCAATTATAACTATTTTGCATTGCTCATTAAAAAATGAACCAAAATACTTTTTTGCTACTGAATAAAACATAAAAAATTTAGCATGCTGCCTATAATAGAGTGAGAGGAATCTATTACAAAATAACTAACTTATTACTCACCTCCTCCTGTTACTGATAACTTGACCATTTCAATTCCCTACTTCATGATTTTTGTCATTCATTGTTGAGTTAGAGATTTTGTGTTCAGGCAATTAATCCTTAATATGGAAGAAAAATTGTCTAAATATTTCCAAAAATATTATCTATTTTAGAGATGATAAGATGGAAATAATAAATATAAGAGCTTAAATAATTATTGATTTAAAATTCAGTCCTACATTTAAAAATTTTATGAGTGTATGTATTTAAATAATTAGATATGTACATATTACTAAGTGTTTATTTTAGTTTATACTCTTGCCCAGATATGAACATTAATATTTGAATGACTGTCCTCTAGATTATATAGACGACAATCTGAAGCCGATTATTTTAGTTTCAAGAAGGAACGTGTTTAACAGGAAAGGGTTTTTAGTTTGATTCTTTTATGCTTTAGTTTCATTACACATTACACCATTTGCCATGGCCCTATGCCTTATGAATGAACTCCTTATTTCTGAGAGACATCAATAGAGGGCGGAGATAAATTAATGTAGACAAATAGCCCAATTATTCAAAGATGATGCCATTTTCTGAAAATTATTAGTAAGTAAATGAGGAAAAAAAATCCAAAGATGTCTAAAATAAAGTGTTGCAGAATATGAAAAATGCAAATACAGAGGGAAGTTGGAATAGCATAACATTAAAATCTTTACATACTTTCTGGATACTGCATTAGCCTTCCAAAGTGGTTTCTGCCCTTGCTAGCAAAGGAAGTGATAGCCAACAGTTTATGGAAGATTTATCCTCCTTTTCTCTGGTATGGATTTGTTCTTAGGAACAAGTTATTCAATTTTGTATTATGTTTCCCAGCACTCTTGTTTCTTTTTAGGTTCTCTGGTGGAAAGTGATCTCTGAGTTGAGCCACGAATGGAAAAAACTGTGATCCTAAATCACCATACCAAGAAAAAAAATCTATTTTTTTATTGTTATCCAAACCATTTATTACCTTTATTAATTATTTATTGCCTTTATGCTTTTCAGATGGGATAAACTTTCCCCCCAGGAGACGTTAATAATGTTTTTGTTTTTCACTTTTTGTTTTCTCCCTTTCATAGGGAAGGGAATTCTAGTATCTACTGGGTTGATCCAGGGTTTCTGTTAACACGCTGTAGTACTCAGGACATGATCTCATCACATCAAATAATTATTTGGCTCTAAATATCAATAATGATGATGCTGAGAGACTCTGCTTTATAATTTAATTTTTATTTTGTATATATTCTATATTTTCATAAATGTCTAGGATGTATGAAAACAGGTTTTTCTTGTATCCTCAGTTCCTAAAACAGTGCCTGGCTTACAACAGAGGGCCATAAGCTAGTATCTATGAGTTTGTAGATAAATGAATAAATGAGAAACTGTAAAAATCACATATAAATATTCCTAGATAATTTCACTTTTGCTCACAGACTGATAGTTTCAGTGGTATTGCAAATCAATCTACACAAAATGTTACATGTAGAAAATCCCCCAAGAATATATAAATACTATTACTTTTATATTTTTTCAAAGGAAATAGCTTTAAAAATTATGATATTTATGAAAAAATGCAAATGAGCAAAAAAGCTATATTCATGACAAGACACCACAGCAGAAGTTTTGTTTCGGATGTTCCTGTGCTTCACTGAAGTTTTATCCCTTCTCTGAAAGCTTGTCCAAATGACATTTTCTCTTTCTTCTGTGACCTCATCTAATATTTGACAACTGTGTCCTATGTTATTTGTTAGTAGTAGTGAGATAGTTCCATTTTTAAAGAACAGCAGCAGTTTTGTTTGTTTGTTTTAGCACAGATACACATTGTCAGACTAGTGACAGAAATTTTCAATTGAATACACTGAAGACAAAACATTATATCAACAACTTAGTAATATCAGGTCTCAGTTTAATTTTTCATAAAGTCCATATACTTTAAATTTAGTCATCCCTTAGAATTATACTTCGGTTTGCAAACTTTATGTGAACATTCTATTTCAACTGCATTCAATATTTTTAATTCACAAGTAATTGATTTTCATATTCATTTGAAATAAAGCATCAGAGAAAATAGATGTATTATCATGAAACCAAATAAGTGTATGAAAACATATGGAAAATCTTGATTAAAATTAAAATAAAGGCTGGGCGCAGTGGCTCACAACTGTAATACCAGCACTTTGGGATGCTGAAGCGGGCAGATCAGGAGGTCAGGAGATTGAGGCCATCTTGGCTAACACAATGAAATCCTGTCTCTACTAAAAATACAAAAACAAAATTAGCCAGGCGTGGTGGCGGGCGCCTGTAGTCCCAGCTACTCGGGAGGCTGAGGCAGGAGAACGGCGTGAACCCCGGAGGCCGTGCTTGCAGTGAGCCGAGATTGTGCCATTGCACTCCAGCCTGGGCCACAGAGTGAGAATCCATATCCAAAAAATTAAAATAAAAACTTTGAAACATAGTAACTGCTTTCACTGTGAAACATACAATTTAAATTCTATTGTTTGACTTTTATCTATGGGTACATTTCTAAACTTTGTTTTGTTTTTCTCATGGTATTTTATGTATTACACTGTAGGTATTATTTTATATATTTGTTTACTTAACAACGAGTTATTATTTATTATTTTATTTTATTTTATTTTATTTTATTTTTCAGAGACAGAGTCCCGCTCTTTTGCCCAGGCTGGAGTGCAGTGGCACAATCTCAGCTCACTGCAACCTCCGCCTCCTGGGTTCAAGCAATTCTCCTGCCTCAGCCTCTCAAGTAGCCAGGACAACAGGCACACACCACCACATGTGCTGATTTTTGTATTTTTAGTAGAGTGGGGTTTCACCATGTTGCCCAGGCTGGTCTTGAACTCCTGGACTCCAGCGATCTGACCACCTTGGCCTCCCAAAGTGCTGAGATTACAGGCATGAGCCACCGCACCCAACTGAGTTATTTTAAAATTGTTTTATCACATCCCTGTGATAAACTATTGGCAGAGGTGACAGGATTCAACAAAAGAAATGACACGAGCTCTCTGTGAACAGGAGCTTTGTTGAAAAGAGAAAAGCAAACACATATGATAATGTAGGACAGAATGTGAAATTTTGGGTAAGTACATATTCACTTTCAAGCCTGATCTTAAAAATAAATTCTTATCATTAATTAGCATTTTCTACTAACAGAAAGTTAACTGAATTAACTAGTGGTCTTTCTGAATGTTTCCTCCTAATTCCTATGGTTTATGTATCTTAGAATTGCTCAACAAATACAGTTTAACTTTAATTTCTGGTCCTGGCTTAAGAGCTGAATTGAAGTACACCTCTTTTAGACTTACACCTGTTGTCAATCCCAATTTTCATTGACTGATTCCTGTATCTTCTCTTGCATTGGAACTTTCAGGTTTTTTTTAGATTATATACTCTTAATAAAAAAATTTTTAAAACAGAAAAAAATAATATTCTTGAGTCGAGTGAGAAAAGTATAGTTAAATATGTAAGAATGAATGTATAACTACTTGGGAATATTAAGTTATCAAACAAGTTTTTGAGAAATGTGATTACTACTGTAATTAAAATTTATATGAGAAAAACCAATATCCAGCAGCTTACCTCAATGAGAAGGAAATGTAAAAGAAAATGTGTGAAAGACAATTTATAGTCTTCAAATTAAAAATCATCTAATATTTTAAAATACCCCTTTAAAATTGTATGAAAAGCCTAGATGCACTATACATATATTTATATATATAATATATAAACATATATAAATATGTTCATACATGTTTATATATTTATATATGTTTGTATATATTATATCTAAAATATACAGTTATATATGTATATATACACAATTGATGAAATTTAGAGTAATAAAATAATGTAAATAGAAATATCAATAAAAGTCAAAATTATGTTATGTCTCATAGTCAGATAACTGCTCAATTGTGTATCAGGAGAGAAGCTGTAGCATGTAAGAGATAGAAAAAATCTAAAAAATCATTTTTTCATTTATGTAACACCAAAAAGTCATAGAAGGAAATTTTGTTATCCCAATATTATGAAAGAATATACAGATACCAGAAAACTTCAATATGTTTTATTATTTTCTAGCTTTGCAATTATTTCTATTTCTATTAGTTATCATCAGTAAATACTAACCAGGATGTAAAATTGGAAATAGAGAATTAGAAAGAAGAATGCATTAAATTTACTACCAACCCATACCTCAGTTCTGACCTGTTTTATTTAATTCAGTATTCTTAGTTCTTAAAATTTTGCAATTTACCTTAGGCATCATTATCCAACTTTGACTTTTTTTTTTTCATAATTTCAACTTTTATTTTACATTCAACATGTACATGAGGCCGGTTTGTTACATGGGTGTATTACGTGATGCTGAGGTTTGGGGTATGACTGATCCCATCACCCAGGTAGTGAGCATAGTACCCAACAGTTTTTCAACCCTTGTCCCTCTCCCTTCCCTTCTAGTACTCCCCAGCATCCATTGTTGATATTTTTATGTCTGTGAATACCCAATACTTATCTCCTATGTGTAAGTGAGAACATGTAGTATTTGGTTTTCTATTCCTGTATTGCTTTGCTTAAGATTATGGCCTCCAGCTGCATCCATGTTGCTGCAAAGGATATGATCTCATTGTTTTTTAGGACTATGCATATCTCTGACCTTTCTAATACCACGTTTATTGGACTATTTTAATATCAATAAGGTTATTAAAATCTATGTTCCCAGAATCCCATTCTAGAAGAGAGTTGGTCAAAAGTGAAAGTATGCAAGATTTTGGAGGCAGCAGTAAAGAAGAAATCATTTTTCTCTAAGGATGGCCTAGTTGAAACTACTTTGCCTCTGCTCTTTTCTGCATTTCTACCTGCTCTTTTCTAAGTGCTCGTCCTGCTGATATAACATTCACCATTAGCTCAAAGACCCATCTATTTGCAAATTCAGGAAAGCAGTAGTCACAAAGAACGAACATTCTACCACATACTTTAGTACCATGCTACTGTCAGAATTCTTTTCCAGCAGGTAGAGAATACAGCTTCTAGTGTCCCTGAAAACCCCAATTTTATCACCTATACCAGGGCTAGTTACTGACCTCTGTCTAATCTTTCTAACCCCCTTTCCAGACCTTTACCTTTCTAGCTCTTCCGTAGTTTTGTAATGTATAAATCCGTATTCCATAATATCTGTGGTGATCCATGCTTTGCTAATTGAACTCTGACTGACCCAGTAATTAAATATAAAATTCTGTTAAGTTCTATTGTTTACAGCTTCTTATACTATCAGAATTACTTTTTGCCTTCTTCATTGTCTTAATTTAGTTGTACTGCTAAAATAACTTTCTCTATTTGGCCTAAACTGAGTTGGGAAAAGTAAAACCATCAAGCATGTCTTGGATTTCGCAATCAGGCTACTTATTAGTACATCTGGGGAACTTCCTAAAAAGTATAGATACTTGGACTCCATTCCAGACCCTTAAAATTGGAATCATTTCATGTAGATTATAGTATATATTTTGAAAATTTAGCAGTAAGTCTAAAAAATCAGCCATGTTTACAAACCAGGATGGTATGGATTGATGGATTGATGTTCCATGATAGTAATATGGATTTGAATCCTAGTTTGTCTCATATGCAACTTGAGATTGTTTCCTAATCTCTCTAAATTTTAGTTTTCTCATGCTAAAATAGAAAGAATAACACTATCTATTACAGTAGTAATGGAGTAGATTACAAAGTAACACTTGCTTTGCCTACCAGAGTAATGTTACAGTTAACTAAATTAAAGACTATTGAAAACGCAATAAAAATTATCAACCATACTGCTATAATAGTGTCAGTCTGAAACAACATGTGAGCAGTTAGCTCTACAACTTGAATACCTCCAATTTATCCCACTGTTGCCACTGACTAAAAAAAAAAAAAAAAAAACAAAAAAAACAAAACAAACAAAAAAAAAAAACCGAAAACAAAAACAAACAAATGTTACATTTTTCATGTATCTTCCCAGGAAAGTATTATTCTAGTAATCCTATGATACCCATGCTAGACAATTTGAAACTGTCTTTAAATTCTTTCTCACTATTCTAATTATTTGTTTTCAGTGCCAGGGTATATCAGTGACAAAATGACAAACATACATGCTCATATGGAACTTACATTTTAGGAGGGAAAGAAGAAAAATAAAATACTTGAGAAAAATACAACATATTAGAAAGCGATCATTGCAAAGGGGTAAAATAAAGCAAGAAGTATAGAAGAAATGCTGGCTTTGCGGAAACACAGATAAAAGAAAAAAGTGGCTTCATATTGGATCTAGGCAACAGGATCATGAAAAATATTAGAAGTTTTTATAATTGTCATAGGCAATGGAGTTCATATTACCACTTTATTACATTATAGTGCTATTTTTAAGAAAAATGTTATTAAATACTAAAATTGAACTAAGCATAAATTTTTTAATATAAAATATTATTTTGCAAGAAATTATATAGTTATACAAATAAAACAATAACAGATGCTAACGATGATGACTAAACTCATTGCTTCCTTCTTAAATTGTAAAACCAACAACACTGTAATAATGTTCATACATATTACTTATTATATTGTTGCCAATCTGGTAAATAAAATGAAATGTGGTAATTTATGGAAGGAAAGAAGTTAAAAAAATGACAATTACATTCATGCAATCTGAAAATTCTGCTCCAGATTATGGATGTGGTTATTTTTCAGCATTGAATTAGGATTTAAAAAGTGTACTGTTAAAACAACTACATTTTAACACTCTATATCTGACTAACCACTTTCTATAAATGAAAAAGACAGAGACAGTAAAACGAGTACTATGAAGCAAGAATAAAACTTAACCACTGTTCCTAACATTATAAAAAGACTTATCAAGCTAGGAATAGAAAGGGCTTTGTCTGATTTGATAATGGATGTCAATAACAACAACAAAAAATACAGAAAATGACATACTTAATGGTGATGTGCCAGACAGAACTTACATTTTATGATGGGAAATTAGATAAGAAGGCTTATTTATCACCTCTTCTATTCAGTGATGTACTTGAAGTTCCATTCATGTAAAAGAAAAAGATATTTTAGGAAGTGAAAAGAATAAATAAAACAATATTCTCCAATGGCATAACATCGAAAGCAGAACATCTAGAAATACAATAAATTATTGGCATCGTTATGTTAGTAAATTTAGTAGGATTGCCAGGTATAAGGTCAACATATAAAAATGTGCATATTATGCACTCTAAATATAAATAGAAATAAATTAGGAAAATACAACCATTTAAAATGACATCTAAAAGCATCATTTACATAGGAAAAACTGTATTCAGAAAAACATAAAGTACAACTAAGCAATGTTAATGGCCTTAATAAATGTAAAGATGCACCAAATTTATGGGTTGATCCGCTCAATATTATAAAGACACCATTATTTAAAACAACAACAACAACAACAACAAAAAACAAAAACAAAACAAAAAAACATTAAAAGAGCATAATCCCAAACAAAACCTCATTGTTTGTGCATGGGTTTTTTATTTGCTTGTTTGTTTGGCTATTAACAAGCTCTTTTAATTTATTTGGGGATTTAAAGAATAGCTAAAACAATCTTGAAAATAAATAATGGGGTAAGGGGAGTTTACTTTCTCAATTGTAAAGACTTATTATGGAACCATATTAAGTTACTGTGTTATGGGTACCAGAACTGAAGAGTAGATCAGTGGCAAAGAATAAAGAGCTTAAAAACAGACAGCCATATATAAGACAATGGATTTTTGACAAAAGTAGCATAGTATTGAAGAAAGGTTAATCATCTAATAAATTTCAATAAATGTTATATGAAAAACAAATGGCATTTGACACTTACTCCACACCACACACAAATCAATTCCCAGTCCAATATATATGTAAATTTGAAAGCTAAACCAGTAAAGCTTATAGAAGGTGTTAGAGGAAATACAGTCATTTCTTGGGCTAAGCAAACATTTCTTGAACAATACACAAACACATGCATATGTAAACACCTGTAAATAAAACATGCATATGTAAACACCTGATAAATTAGACTACATTAAAATGCACTTCTTTTTATCAGAACAGTGAAAAAAAAGTAATAGAAGGGAGAATAATTACAACTCACAGATAAAAGGTCCCATATCCATAAAATAAGAAGGTCTTTTATTAATCTATATTTTTAAATCAGGAAGAATTATCAATAAAAATATATAAGGGACATGTATTGATGTATTGGCATTTTACAAAAGACAATATCCAAATAACCCATACGTATGAAACAGTTCTAACTTTTTTTTTGTTTGTTTTTGAGATGGAGTCTGGCTCTCTCCCAGGCTGGAGTGCAGTGGCACGATCTCGGCTCACTGCAAGCTCCGCCTCCCGGGTTCACGCCATTCTTCCACCTCAGCCTCCCGAGTAGCTGGGACTACAGGCGCCCACCACCATGCCCGGCTAATTTTTTTTTTTTTTTTTTTTTTTAGCAGAGACGGGCTTCCCCATGTTAACCAGGATGGTCTAGATCTCCTGACGTCGTGATCTACCTGCCTGGCTTCCCAAAGTGCTGGGATTACAGGCGTGAGCCACCGCGCCGGACCAGTTCTAAGCCTTTTTATCATTAATATTAAAACTATATTTCATATTAAGAACCTAAAATAGCAATGCAATTCTCTCATCAGAATGGTAGCCATTAAAATGATAGGTAATACCTAGTCTTGATGAGTCTGTGAAGTTACTGAAACTTTCTAGTGTGTGGGGGAACAAGTACTTCGGAATATAGATTGTCATTCTCCTAAATTTGAATATAGACTGGAAGACAGTAGATGTTGAATGAATGGATGAAAGTCACATCACATTTCACAATTTAAGTGCCTAATGCAGTGGTTCCCAACCAACCTTATTGGCACCACCAGGTACTGGTTTCATGGCAGAACATTCTTCCATCGATGGGGCGATGAGGCAATCTTTTTTTTTTTTTTTTTTTTTTTTTTTTTTTTTTTTTTGAGAGGGAGACTCGCTCAGTCGCCCAGACTGGAGTGCAGTGGTGTGATCTCCGCTCACTGCAAACTCCGCCTCCCGGGTTCACGCCATTCTCCTGCCTCAGCCTCCCGAGTAGCTGGGACTACAGGCTCCCGCCACCACGCCTGGCTAATTTTTTGTATTTTTAGTAGAGACGGGGTTTCACCATGTTAGCCAGGATGGTCTCGATCTCCTGACCTCGTGATCCGCCAGTCTCGGCCTCCCAAAGTGCTGGGGTTACAGGCGTGAGCCACGGCGCCCGGCCAAGGCAATCGTTTTGAGATGAAACTATTTCACTTCAGATCATCAGCCATTAGATTCTCATAAGGAGCACACAACCTAGATTTCTGGCCTGTGCAGTTCACAATAGGGTTTGCACTCCCCTGAGAATCTAACGCGGCTGCTGATCTGACAGGAGGTGGAGCTCGGGCAGTAATGTTGGTTTTGCTGACCACTCAGCACTCATCTCCTGCTGTGTGTTCCATTTCCAAGGAGGGTTGGGGACCCCTGCTCTACATCATTAGTCATCAGGAAAATCCAAGTAAATACCAATATAGAAATCACTAAGAAAGTGTTTTTTGTTGTTGTTGTCGTTGTTTTGATACAGAGTCTTACTTTGTCATGCAAGCCGGAGTGCAGTGGTATGACCTCTGCTCACTGCAACCTCCACCTCTCGGGTTCAAGTGATTCTCATATCTCAGCCTCCTGAGTAGCTGGAATCACAAGCATGTGCCACCATGCACCAATTTTATTTTTTAAATTAAACAATTATATCAAAATATAATTTTTTGTATTTTCAGTAGAGATGAGATTTCACCATGTTGGCCAGGCTGGTCTCGAACTTCTGACGTTAAGTGATCCACCTGCCTCAGCCTCCCAAAGTGCTGGGATTACAGGCATGAGCCACCAAGCCTGACCAGCAAGTGCTTTTATTTCCTGTAGATGTAGAATCTAAACAACAACAACAAAACAGAAGCAAAACAAAAGAACCCCTAATGAAAAGGGTGGGAGGAGAAGAGGAGTAATATAGATAACTTGTTTTACTTAAGAAATGTTATCTTGTTGGCCACAATAAATATTGCTTTTTTCCTGCCATTTTTTAGTAGTATTAGTTTTGCTAATTTCAAAAAAGAAATTAGCAGAACTGTACATGATGTTGACAGTGGAAAATGAAATAAACTGCTTACATTTCATGTTTCTAAATAATATAGAGAGAAGGAATGATAATTGTGGTAAGAAGCATTATATAGAAAGTGATTTGGAAAATTCTTCCAGATTTATGTTAATAATGCTGTCTATGTACTCTCCTAGAGGAAAATGAAAATTAACTAAATGCTTTCATGCAGAGAGCAGTAAAAATGTTATTGGCTATTCTATCTTTTAACAATATTCATGGCTTTCTATCCAGACTTCACGAAGCAAGAGCTTCTCAGTGTTTCTGTAAAGTCATAGGCAAATCACTCCGGGGAAGAGACAGGGAACATTGTTTATTAAAAACCAATTGCTTTTTGCAAAGTCTTGCATCTTTATCTTAGTTAATCTTCTCACCAATCTTGCAAGATAGATTTATTTCCTCCATTTTGTAAATAGACAGGGTATATTCTTTGCCAAAGTAGAAATGGAAAATGAATGGCAGAGCCTGTAGGTTAACCCAAGCTTATATGATTCTATTTCAAAAGTTCTTTCTGCTCTGCCACACAGCCAGTTAAATAATATGTAGAAATAAATGGTGTCAAGTATAGGAGAGGGAGAGCAGGAGGAACTTATAGATAATGTAACCTCCGTGGAATAATGGGATGGCCTTGAAGGAAAGGTTAATTTTAAACTTGATTTGGAAGGAAAAGATTATTTAAAATGGGGCATTAAAATATTCTCTAGGGCATTCACCCTTCTAGATTATGCACTCAACTTGTAATGTAATTTTTATAGCATAATTAATAGGTATGTTCGGAAAGTTACCCGTACAGAAAAATATATTGCTTAGCTCCTAATTGGACTTTGAGAACCTCAAGTTTATGGTTAAGATTTTTGTTAAAATTTAACCACAAAAAAGTGATTTAAAGGGAAATTTGAGGGAAAGTCACGGCAACTGCATCAATTTGTGTTTACACAGCCATATTCATTGTTAGACACCAGATAATTACATTCCTTATGTTTATAGATGTAGAGAGACATATTATCTCTCAAGCAAAATGTTTAATATAATTCAATAATAAAAACTTTCAAATAAAATCAAATCTGGATTTAGAATTTATGAGAAAGGATTATTGTGATATTGAGAAAAGGACTCTTCTAATAGGGGAAAGGGGACTGTTATAACAGGGAGGTGGACAAGAATCTCAAAGGCCAGAAACAAAAGGGATTTTCTATTATAGGAAGGGACAAACCAAGCTAGAAAGAATGGGATTTAGGAAGAGGACGGCATGACTCAGGGACAGTTCATCAGTGAATGTCATAGTTTTTCTCTGTTTCTTTTGTTTCATAAAAAGTTAACAAATGGAACAGATAGGTATACAATTTAAGGCTGATGCTCTTTATAGCTTGCTTAAAAAAGAGGTAGTCATTGTTGAAGTTTTTCAAATGTTAAACTGAAAACTTAAAATACATTACCTCAAATATATGTTCACATTCCAAAGAAACCTATTGCATCCTATAGCTCATAAAAATAATGTAGCCAAAGCCAACTCTTTTGAATTATTTTGTGACGCTTATGCTGAGAAGAAATGCTTTTCTTTATGTTTTCTTTTTAAATAGTTGTATTACAATATTTACTGGGAATTGTAGATTCCACATGTAATACAAAACAATGTCTAATGAGCTCCTGAAATAATACCTTATTCATTCAGTTCTCTGAAGCAAGTTGCTATTTGAATATCATGTGATGTGTAATTCTGTAATTCTGAGACTGTGAAAAGGAAGCAAGTACAGAAAAATTTTGAATTTATAAGAGAAATTAAGCTGTACATGTTATTACAAATTGAAAAAGAAACTCACATCTTGAAATGTTAAAGTTCCAGGATCCAGTTCATCTAATTCCTATTTTAATATTCTTGCCAACACATTCTATTCCTATGTGGAATCAAACTTAAAGCAAACTGCAACACGAAAGTGTGTTAAATGTCAATAGGTGATAGCTATCAAATAATTATATTTATAATAACATTCTAACAATTTAATACAAGGTAGATTGTTATTACTTCTTGCCCTCCAAAGCAGTTATAACTTACTCTAAAAACATCTAGAGAAATATGCAAAGAAAATGGAATAAAGAGAAGATACAATAGAAATGCATCTAAGAATATATATTTCTTCTCTTTATATTTATCTTATCTCTATATATTTGTGTGTGTATATACATATATGTGTGTATATTTGTAAAGATATATATATATGAAAGATATATAAATATATATATAAATATATAAATATATATGTATATAGGTATGTATATAATCACTCTTTATTTCACATTGGGATATTAAGTTTTGGTCCAAGTGTTGAGTTATATAAAATAAATGTCATAACATTTATGGAAGAAAACGTAATGCAACTGGCCTTAGGGATTTGATTGTTGCATTAACGGAGACTCCAGAATAACATAAATTTTCTACAGTGTGTCAAAGTGTAAATAATCTTCTTGTAAAAATAAGCTTAATTTTCTTGTTGATTACTTTTATACAGAGGACTAATCAAATAATAACACACGATTATTTTTTTATGAAATCAAAAGAGGTGTCAAGAAATACTCTTTTCTCCCAGAAGCAAATAATTAAAATGAGGCTGGATTGTTGGGGAGATTGGCTGAGGCAAAAATGCAAAGGCTATGTGACTAAAATAAGAAACCATCCATAGGAATTGGAGGTCTAAGAATAAATGAACTTGAATAGACTGGTCCAGTTCATTACCTAAATATGTCTTACTTTCTGGTTTTTACTTTCTGCCAATCATTTAATGAACTACTCGTTTCAATATTGCAACAATATTTGTTACAAGTACTCTCTTAATTTTTCTCTTTAAATAACAAATTACACAAAAACTTTATCTATTTGCAATTTATATCTATCATGCAATTCATTATTGTATCATATAACTTTAGTATGAATGTTGACTTTTGATTTGCTATCTTAATGTATATACACTGAAGATCATTACAATAGTTTGCTCTAAGACTGAAACGTAAAGTGTGGGAAAATTTATATGAAAAGTAAAATGATAATATTTTGGCATTGAGTTTGTGAAAATCATCTAAAAATTTTTAAATTTAAAATGTATTTGTACTTAAACCAACTATATTTTACAACAATAACTTTTAATCTCACATCAGATTTTAAAATGTAGGCAACTAATAAAAATTAGTAATTACACTGTTGACATTATACCATTTCAGGGGCAGTTACCATTGCTTTTTCTCACTTTTAAGTTTACAATAATTTTATTTAACAGATTTAAAAAAATGAAGTCCTAGAGAGGTCATGAAGCCAATAAAAATCATATAGCAAAAGAAGAAGTTAAGATTTAAATCAAAAATTTAAATAAAAATTAGGCTTTTATTAATTATTTAATAAAAATTATTTAATAAAAAATTTAAAAATATAAAAATTAGGCTTTTATTAATTAAACTTAAATTCTACACTTGTTAACACTAATTTTCTCCTATTCTAGAAGATCAGCAAAAATAATTTTCTCCTATTCTAGAAGATCAACAAAAATAGATTTTTAGTAATAAAATTCTATCCAAACAGTTTTTTTTTTCCAGTTTTTATTTAAAATTCAGTGGGTAAACGTGCAGGTTTGTAACCTGGGTATATTGCCTGATGCTGATGTATGGGATATGAATGATCTCATCACCCGGGTACTAAGCATAGTACTCAACAGTTAGCTTCTCAGCCGTTGCACCATTCCCTCTCTCCCACTTCTAGGAGTACCTAGTGCAGCAACATGGATGCAGCTGGAGGCCATTATCCTAGGCAAATTAATGCAAGAACAGAAAACTAAATACAGCATGTTCTCATTTATAAGTGAGAGCTAAATATTGAGTACTCATGGACATAAAAATGGCAACAAAGTAGGTTTTAATTTATCCTCATAATCACCAAAATATTACTTTCTCATTGTATGGATAAGTTTACAAGATTGAAATAACAGGGACTTATTCAACTTTCCAATTTGTAAAGCATTAAGTGACAATCCTAGATAGAAGCTTATGACACCTAATTAAGTGCTAATACCACAGTGTTAATTTAAAATTGGACTTGCCTTAGGCGTGGCTCATCTGGATTCTCAAAGATCATTTTACAAAAAGAATATTTTGTAGGTAAATTATTTCTCATTCTTCAGCAAACATTTAATATATGGAAATTTAAAAAAAAATGATTAACTTAACAGATAATCAATAACCGATTATGTGTAAAATACTTCATATTATTTTTAACATGTAACCAAAATTAGTTCTAAAAGCAAGTAATAGTTTATCCAATATATCACAGAGCACTGAGGATCAGAGACACTAAGCAAAATATCCATTACCCTGAGTTAAAAGTTATTAAATAGATATATATTTATTATTATTATTATTATTATTATTATTATTGGTAAAGGTATGGGATATGATGACCAAGCTGGACTTGAACTCCTGGGCTCAAGTAATTCTCCCATTTTGGCCTTCCAAAGTGCTGGAATTACAGGTGTGAGCCGCCACACTTGGCATATTGAGTACATGTTTAACCCATTTCTTCTACGTGTTAAAGCAAAATCTCTTATATCAGACTGTATTCTAGAAAAGTTTGCAGGCAGAAATACCAGTCAGGAAGTTGTGTGGTAGTCCAAGTGAGAGGGAATAGTATTCTGATCATGCACTTTCGTCATGGCTAATAAAGAGAATGAGTAATATTTAGGACATAAAAGCACAAAAACTTGTAAAACAGATGTGATGATTAAGAGGTAGACAGCAGTAAAGGATTTGATAGAAGTGAAATTGAGTGGATAGTGGTGCTGACAAATTAGAAAAAGCATGAAACAAAATGTATAAGGAAAACATCAAACATCAGTTCAGGTTTTTTTACATTAATTAATTAATTAATTAATTAATTAATTTAGAGACAGAGTCTCGCTTGTCGCCCAGGCTGGAGTGCAGTGGCGCAATCTCGGCTCACTGCTAGGTCCGCTCCCTGGGTTCACGCCATTCTCCGGCCTCAGCCTCCGGAGTAGCTGGGACTACAGGCGCCCACCACCACGCCTGGCTTTGCCTGGCTATTTTTTTTTCTGTTTTTAGTAGAGACTGGGTTCCACCGTGTTAACCAGGATGGTCTTTATCTCCTGACCTTGTGATCCACCCACCTCGGCTTCCCAAAGTGCTGGGATTACAGGCGTGAGCCGCCGCGCCTGGCCTTTTCTTACTTTTTTTGAGACGGAGTCTCAAGTCTGTCGCCCAGGCTGGGGTGCAGTGGCGTGATCTTTGCCGCCCGGGTTCAAGCAGTTCTCCTGCCTCAGCCTCCAGAGTAGCAGGGGTTATGGGCGTCTGCCACTGCGCCCGGCTAATTTGTGTAGAGGCAGGGTTTCACCATCTAGGCCAGGATGGTCTTGAACTGCTGACCTCGTGATCCACCCGCCTTGCCCTACCAAAGTGCTGGGATTACAGGTGTGAGCTACCATGCCCAGCCCATGAGTTCAGGATTTTACATATTACAAGTTTGGGGAGGTTTCTATGCCTCTCATTATCATGGAAGTGAATTGGAGGGATACACACACACACACACACACACACACACACACACACACATATATATAATATGTAAATATATAATATCAAAACCAAATATAATATACTAATATATATTGCATACTGTATATTATATATATATATTATAGATAAATATTTGAGAAATCTTACCATATAGTTAGATTATGACATAGATTCAATTGATATCTTCTAGGGAGATGGTAGAATGAAAAATTATTTGACTTTGGATGGAATTGTATACAACAAAAACATAAGCGGTGGGTCAAAATACAGTGCATGTAGTAGACAGAGAAATATTGGTCAGAAAAAAAAAATGCAATGTATTAACAGCAGGGAGAGTAATGGGTCTCAAAAAGAAGTAGTGGTCCAAAGTCAAATGAAGCCAAAAATAGGCTTAAAATATCTTTGAGGTTTCACTTTCGCTCTTTTGGTAAATATATACTCTTCAGTATATATTCTACCAGTAGTACCCAATAGTAAACATAACAGATATAAATTGTTGATGATGTAGATTACAATCTAGTGGGGAAGAAAATCATAAAAGAAAAAAAAAATATAATGAGTAGTAATTAGAAAAGTAACAGTGGAAACCAAGAGTAACGATGTTTTCTCATTGATATTTGAAAGTTAAGATAGGAACATCTGAGTAAATGACATTTGAATTGAGATCTAAAAGGTGGCATCTTAAAAGTGACTCTAGGGAGTATATGTTCAAGGAAACATGAGTATCAAATTCAGACTCCAGTGGGTTGAAAAATTAATGTTATATGAAGAATTCAATTCAATTCAAAGAACACTGAAAACAGAAAAAAGCAAAACTTGATAAAGGTGATCTGGAATATCAGCGGGGGTTTATTTGACCTTGCCATCACTGATAAATTGAGATTAGATAAAAAATGTAAACAAAGTAAGGGACTTAGCTTAGGGGAAACATTTAAAGAATCCTCTAAAAAATGGAAATATCATCAGCCTAAGCTCTTAATAAATACTATGCAGCCATAAAAAAGGATGAGTTTGAGTCCTTTGTAGGGACTTGGATGCAGCTGGAATCCATCATTCTTAGCAAACTATCACAAGAACAGAAAACCAAACACCGCATGTTCTCACTCATAGGTGGGAACTGAACAATGAGATCACTCGGACTCAGGAAGGGGAACATCACACACCGGGGCCTATCATGGGGAGGGGGGAGGGGGGAGGGATTGCATTGGGAGTTATACCTGATGTAAATGACGAGTTGATGGGTGCAGCACAGCAACATGGCACAAGTATACATATGTAACAAAACTGCACGTTATGCACATGTACCCTACAACTTAAAGTATAATAATAATAAATAAATTAAAAAAAAAAAAAAAAAAAAGAAGCATGTGTTGGAAATACAGTACAGAAGGAGAAAAGTGAAAGGAGATAAGATCAAAGAGCCAATGAGGTGAGAAGGAATTTGGAAATAAGATGGGACCTTATAAATTATTGTTAAGACTTTGATTTTTACTTTGGGGGAATGAGTAACCTTTGCAGATTTTCTTTTTTTTTTTTTTTTTTGAGACGGAGTCTCGCTCTGTCGCCCAGGCTGGAGTGCAGTGGCCGGATCTCAGCTCACTGCAAGCTCCGCCTCCCGGGTTTACGCCATTCTCCTGCCTCAGCCTCCCGAGTAGCTGGGACTACAGGCGCCCGCCACCTCGCCCGGCTAGTTTTTTTGTATTTTTAGTAGAGACGGGGTTTCACCATGTTAGCCAGGATGGTCTCGATCTCCTGACCTTGTGATCCGCCCGTCTCGGCCTCCCAAAGTGCTGGGATTACAGGCTTGAGCCACCGCGCCCGGCCTGCAGATTTTAAACATGAGTGGCACAGTCTTATTTACGTTGGAAGGATCATCTTGACTGCTATTTTGGGGATATACAGTAGACATGTAAAGGACAAAGGTAGAATAAGGAGACCTCTTAGGAAGTTATTACCTCTGGATAAGAGATGATAAAGCTTATTTCAGAAAAATAGCAGTAGAGACAGTTAAGAAATAATCGGATTCTGTTCATATATTCAAGGCAACACCAACATTTTCTGATGTAGACAATATAAAGGATTTAAGAAAGATAATTGTTAAAAGTAATTCCAAAATTTTAGACTCACACAATGAGAAGGATATCATTCCCATTAAGTTAAATATAGATAGAGAAATTAGAATTCAGATGTAAACAGGTTGGACTTAAGATATCTGTTAAACAGAAACATTTAATATACAAAATTGGAGTTTTGGAGAGAAGTTTAGGTTGGAAAAATAAAGTTGGACGTGCTAAACAGAGAGTTGTCACTTGAAGGCATAAAACAAGATGAAATCATCTAGGGAGAATAAGTGGCTTAAAAAGAGATGAAAAAAGGAAAGGATGGAAATCTGAAGTATTCCCAAGCCTCAGAGACTGTCAATGTCGACTGAGAATAAGCAACCATTGATGTCACAGGAAAAACAACAGAAACCCAAACAAAAATATACTCAGGGAGAGAAGATTTCACTTTGCCAAAGGCTGCTTATACATCTAGTGAGATCATGATCAAAAATTAAACTTTCGATTATGCCCCATGGAAGTCACAAGTGATCTCTATGGGAGAAATTTTAGTGTAGTGATGGAAGAAGAAAAATCTTGACTGAAGTGGATTTAAAAGAAAATGGAATAAAATGAATTGGAGACTGAGTTCAGAAAAAAATGTTTCAAGATTATCAAATAACAGGACAATAACCATCAGAGGATGTTAAGTCATCAATATTTATGTTTATTTCTAAAGATGGTAGAAATGATAGTGCTATGTTGACACCAGTGATCCAATAGGTATTAGAAAACTGAAGTTGTGCAAACAGAAAAGGAGAATTATTACATGCATTTCTATGATAAAGGCAGAGGAAGTAGTCTCGTGATCAAGTGGAGGGTCTGACTTTTAAAAAGACCACAAACACTTTATTTAGTTTACATAATCAAAATAGTTTAAATGGTATGAAAGCTGAGTAAAGTATGATGATGTATATGCCGGTAGGAAATAAAGTCAGTGAGTATATAGAACAAAGATCAACAATCTACTGTCCATATGCCAAAACCATCCTACCACTGACTTTTGTAAATAAACTATTATTGGAACAAAATCAAGACTGTTCATTTCCACATTGTCTATGGCTGCTGTTTTCATATTACAACAGAAGACTTGAGTAGTTGGAATGGAGACTGTATGGACTTCAAAGCCAAATTAGTTGCTATCTGGTGCTTTACTAAAAAAATGTGATGACCTCTGAAATAGATGTTTCTTTTCAGAAGTTGGACTTCTAGTGGTTACAGAAACTTGATAGTAGGAATGATACGAGGTCAAGAGACTCTTTTTATTTTGTTTGATTGCATTTAGAGAAAAATGTACCAACTTTATGGGTTGAAAAGAAAAGGAAGTGAATAAAGAAATCTAGATGATACCAATAACATATAACAGATGGAAAAGAAAATTCTGTAAGAATCTAGAGATTGGGGTTTTAAGGGGAGATCGCAAAAGCACACAGACTTTATCAAAATGACAAATGAGAGGAAACCTATGCATCCCTCATTTGGGATACAGACATTCCCTCATGTCTCACAGGATCATTTTCATTTTAAATACCCAGCAGATTTTTATTATTGATTTATTTGTTGTTTTAAAGCTGAACATTGTGGTTTATTAGGAAAGTTTTAAGAAGTTGTGTTTATTTTATCCCTTTGTGTACATACTTAAAATGATCTTCAGTTTTCGGCCTCATTTTTAAAGGAAATTATTTTAATATGTTATAATCTTTAAATAGCTTCTTTTAAATTTTTATTTTATGTTCATGGGTACATGTGCATGTTTGTCACATAGGTAAACTGTGTGTTATGGGGGCTTGGTGTACAGATTATTGATTATTTCATCATCTGGACAATAAGCGTAGTACCTGATAGCTAGTTTTTTGACCCTGTCTTACCCCCACTCTTACCCACAGGTAGGCCCTAGCTTTTCCTCTTTCTGTGTTCATATGTGCTCAATGTTTAGTTACCACTTATAAGTAAAAACATGTGGTATTTGTTTTCTGTTCCTATGTTAGATGGCTTAGGATAACTCCATCCATGTTGCTGGAAAGGAAATGATCTTGTTAATTTTTATGGCTGTGTAGTATTCCAGGATATATGTTTACCACATTTTCTTCATCCTGTCTACTATTAATGGACATTTAGGTTGATGTGTTTGCTATTATGAATAGTCTTGTGATGAATACACACTTGCACGTGCCTTTATGGTAGAATAATTTACATTCCTTTGGGCATAAACCCAATAATAAGATTGGTGGGTCAAATGGTAATTCTGTTTTAAGTTCTTTAGGGAATCACCACACTGCTTTCCATGATGACTGAAATAATTTCCATTCCCACCAGCAGTGTATGAGCATTCTTGCCACCATCTGTTATTTTTTGACTTCTTAGGAAGAGCTAACATGACTGGTGTGAAATGGTATCTCATTATGGTTTTGAATTGCATTCCTGTAATGATTAGTGATGCTGAGCATTTTTTTCATATGCTTGTTGGCCATATGTGTATCTTTTTTAAAAAAATGTCTGTTTATGTCATATGCCAACTTTTTAATGACATAGTTGTTTTTTGCTTGTGAATTTGTTTCATTTCCGTATATATTCTGGACATTGGACCTTTGTTGGATGCATAGTTTGAAAATACTTTCTCAGCCTGGTCAGTGGCTCATGCCTGTGATCCCAGCACTTTGGGAAGCTGAGGCGGGTGGATCACGAGGTCAGGAGATCGAGATCATCCTGGCTAACACAGTGAAACCCCATCTCTACTAACAATACAAAAAAATTAACCAGGCCTCTTGGTGGATGCCTATAGTCCCAGCTACTTGGGAGGTTGAAGCAGGAGAATGGCGTAAACGTGGGAGGCGGAGCTTGCAGTGGGCCGAGATCGCGACACTGCACTCCAGCCTGGGCAACAGAGTGAGACTCTGTCTCAAAAAAAAAAAAAAAAAAGGAAAAGAAAATACTTTCTCCCGTTCTGTATGTTGTTTTGTTGCAGAGAAGCCCTTTAGTTTAATTGTGTACCAGTTGTCAATTTTTTTTTTGCTGCAATTGCTTTTGGCATCTTAATCAAAAAAATCTTTGCAGGGTTCCTGCATTCACAATGGTATTTCCTAGGTTATCTTCCAGGGTTTTTGATCGTTTTAAGGTTAATATTTAAGTCTTTAATCCATCTTGAGTTGATTTTTGTATATGGTGTAATAAAGTGGTCCAGTTTCAATCTTCTGCAGATGGCTCACCCGTTCTCCCAACAACATTTACTGAATAGAGAGTCCTTTCCTCATTGCTTGTTTTTGCCAATTTTCTTGACGATCAGATCATTGTAGGTGTATGGCATCATTTCTGACCTCTCTATTGTGTTTCATTGTTTTTTTGTCTATTTTTGCACCACTGCCATGCTGTTTTGTTTACTGTAGCTTCGTAGTATAGTTTGAAGTCAGGTAACATGATGCCTTCTGCTTCGTTCTGTTTGCTTAGGATTGCTTTGGTTATTTTGGTTCCATTTTGGTTCCATATGAATTTTGAAAATATTTTTTTTTCTAATTCTGTGAAGAATCTCATTGGAGGTGTCATACAAATGGCATTGCATGTCTAAATTGCTTTTGGCAATGTGGCCATTTTAACAATATTGACTATTCCTATCTGTGAGAATGGAATGTTTCTCCATTTGTTTGTGTCATCTCTGATTTCCTTGAGCAGTGTTTTGCAAGTCTTGTTGTAGAGATCTTTCACCTCCCTGGTTAGCTATATGTCTAGGTATTTTATCCTTTTTGTGGCTATTGTGAATGGGATTACATTCCTAATTTGGCTCTTAGCATGGATGTGTAAGGTGTATAGAAATGCTACTGATTTTTGCACATTGATTTTGTATCCTAAAACTGCTAGAGCTGTTTATCATATCAAGGAGTTTTGAGACAGAAACTACGAGGTTTTCCAGTCACAGAATCATATTGTCTGCCAAAGGTGATAGTTTGACTTCCTCTTTTCCTTTTTTCTCTTTTTTATTTCTCTTGTACTGCCTACGATATGGGTCTCTTGAAGACAGTATAAGTATAGGATCTTGCCTCTTTATCCAACTTACCTCTCAGTGCCTTTCAATTGAGGCACTTAACCCATTTACAAATGAGGCATTATTAAAGAATAGAATTTCCAACCAATGCTTTTATACCCAGCCAAACTAAACTTCATAAGTGAAGGAGAAGGAAGATCCTTTTCACTTTTTAGGCAAGCAAATGTGAAATAACATTTTTATAGTTTCAAAATACAACTGATTTTTCAAAAATGCTCTTTTGTCAAGAGGAAGTGTCTAGAGAACAGGAAAAGAACAAGTCTCCAAAGAGTTATTTATTCCCAAATAGAAAAACAGAATTTATTTGGGTCATTCAGCTTGAATGGTACAGGTTCCCTTTGAGCAGGCAACACGTGTCCTTTCATTTCTATTGGATACATGATAATTGACAAGGGATTGACCCTCTTGGATGTCTGCCAACCAACTGGCAGACTTCTGACCCTCAGGTAATTCTGGCTCTCATATTCTTACCTGAGAATAGATCATATTCTTACCTGAGAATATATCACTGGCTTTCCATCAACTATGTGGACTCTCCTCTGACCTCTTATCTATGTAGTATTAGTAGTTTGACATTACTCTTCACCTTGCAGTTTATCATTTCCTTTATCTTAGACCCTGGCTGACATTACATTTGTACATGTACTGGCAGAGGATAAAGGTCACAGTATATAATCTATCAACTAAGGACATCTGATTAAATAATAATAATAATACCTGTGCAATAAAATGGAAAAATATTTAACTGAGGATGTGACACTGTTGCACTAAGAAAACACAGGGTTTGGAGTATCAATAACATGAGAGCAACAGGAAATGAGAGAAAAAGAACAGAGTGATTTATGCAAACAGAAGTTGCAAAAGCTTATTTGTCATCTTATTTTTTCTTCTTGACAGTCATTTGCATACATTTAGTAATCCGTTTCTATCAAGTCTTCTTTTGTGACATTTCATTCTAATCCATGCTTTCCCAGTCTCCATCTGCTTTATTATGGAGTTCCCCCTAAGACTGAATGTTCTAAGCTTTATCTACTTTTTTCATTCCATTTCTAATCACAGCCAATATATTAAACTCCAACAAAGGTGCCCAAATTATGTCACTTTACCAAAAACTGAAAGATACTCAAAGTTCCTTTGAATACTATATGGCAATTGTACTTTATTTTGATTATAGGCTTCATATTTAAGTTTGAACGCTGTTACTAACCACCTTAGAAAAGATTGACTGCTTAATTATTTCATTGTCTAGATTGTATATTTTTAGAGAAAATTTTAGGGTTATCTTACAAGTGTACATTAATTTTGGTATAAGAACATTTTTGCTATACGCATTTTCTTTGACTCCAAGTGGGGTGGGTTTTGGTTTGTGGTTTTTATTATGATTATATTTAAGTATTAGCTTACTTTTCTCTCATATTGCTGCAGATTTCTGATTCCTCTTTAAAAAAAAAGTGTTCATTCATTATTATATGGCTCACATTCCTTTATGGAAACAATAAGCTAAGGCAAGAGTGACTTCCCACTTTAGACTCCCTGTGTTCTATAGAATTCCCAGCACTATTATTCTTCCAGTCAAAATCTCATTAATATTTTCTCTCTGGACCTCATATTCTCTTGACAAAAAAAGCATCTTTACTGAAAAGTTTCTAGAGCACAAATGATGTTTGAGTAACAATAGCAATATATATACAGACATTTGAAACATTTGATTATATTTTATAAATAAATATTTTACCTGGACCCCTATAAATGGATTGTTAATTAAATTTCATTTCAAAATGTCACCGTTTTTATTGAATTGGATGTCTTCTTAATTACGTCGTGTCTATTATCTAACACATGAGAATCTAAAGTTATTTCATGTAAATAAGAACCTGTCACAACTCATGTAATTATCATTTTTATGTTATTGCCTCCTGTGTGTATTATTATTATTATTTTGCTTTTTTTTTTGTGGGGGAGAGAAGGTCTTGCTCTGTTACCAGGCTGGAGTGCAGTGGCCTGATCTTGGCTCACTGCAATTTCTGCCTCCTGAGTTCCAGCAATTCTCTTGCCTCAGCCTCCTGAGCAGCTGAGATTACAGGTGTGCACCACCACACTCGGCTAATTTTTCTATTTTTAGTAGAGATGGAGTTTCACAATATTGGCCAGGCTGGTCTTGAACTCCTGACCTAAAGTGATCTGCCTGCCTTGGCCTCCCATGGTGCTGGGATTACAAGCGTGAGCCACTGCGCTTGGCCATGTATTATTACCATAAAAGATAACAAATAAGTTTTTGAAGTTCACTGATATTTGAGTGTAAAATTAAGAGTGACAGTAGAATGTCTTCATTTTTATTTGTTATATGTTTAGTGAATAGGAACATCAGTTCTCTATGACCCAATGAAACAAAATTGGTAAAAACATATAAACCAACACATGTTCAAATTCAAAATTATTGCATCCCCTAATCTTTTGAATGTGAACTCACAAATATCTTATGGATAGGCTTACAGTAATTTATACTTGGAATTTATAGCTCCTCCATTTCAACATTTTTCTTTATCAAATGAGTACTTAAATTCAGAAATATTACATAATTTTTCTAAGGTCACATGGCTGAAAGAGTCAGATTTTCTGATTCTTAGTCCATCAGAAGACATTATTTTTTATCCTTAAAAGTATGAGTGAGGCTGGGAGTGGTGGTTTATGCCTGTAATCCCAGCACATTGGGAGTATGAGGTGGTTGGATAGCTTGATCCCAGGAGTTGGAGACCAGCCTGTGCAACATGGCAAAACTCCATCTCTACAAAAACGAATAAACAAACAACACAAAAAGAACACAACAAAAATTAGCCAGCCGTGGTGGCATGTGGCATGTGCCTGAGGTCCCAGCTACTTGGGAGGCATAGGTTGGAGGATTGCTTGAGCTCAAGAGATTGACGCTGCAGCAAGTCATGATTGTGCTACTACATCCCAGCCTGGGCAACAGAGCAAGACCCTGTCTCAAAAAAACCATGAATGAATTACTGTTTCTTAATTGAGTTCAAATATAATAACCAATACATAAATAGACTAATAACCCAAAAACTTTTTTATTTTTCAAAGAGCTTTAAAAGTGTTATAGGCTGGGCGCGGTGGCTGGCCGGGCGCGGTGGCTCAAGCCTGTAATCCCTGCACTTTGGGAGGCCGAGACGGGCGGATCACGAGGTCAGGAGATCAAGACCATCCTGGCTAACACAGTGAAACCCCGTCTCTACTAAAAAATACAAAAAACTAGCCGGGCGAGGTGGCGGGCGCCTGTAGTCCCAGCTACTCGGGAGGCTGAGGCAGGAGAATGGCGTAAACCCGGGAGGCGGAGCTTGCAGTGAGCTGAGATCCGGCCACTGCACTCCAGGCTGGGCGACAGAGCAAGACTCTGTCTCAAAAAAAAAAAAAAAAAAAAAGTGTTATAAATGAATTTGGAAAAACAATAAAAATATCCTTATATTGTAGATAGCATCATTTCTTATTAAATTATCCATAGTTGATGTGATATTGACTATGAATCAACAATTATTGTTGTGGGTCATTGAATAACAAGAGCCAGTTGTATTTATTAATTCAGGTTATAATTTTAAGGATAGACAGTTTCATAGAAAAAAAGTTTTAATTAAGCAGATGTTTTCTAAGGCTTTTTGCTATGCATGAAGAACAAAGTGTTTTGATGATTTGCGAGAATTCTCAGGATAAAGATTGTTAGGATCATATCCATATGGGTGCATAAATACTGCCATTAGTCAACGCAATTCTTTATTCTGTTTCATAATACAAATTATTTGTTAGTTGTAATTGGCATTAGTTAACAAAAAATGTAAATCATCGGAAATTGAATGGGTATACTGATTGTTGTGTCTTCTTTTATTCTTGCCATGTAAGTGTAATCCTCCTTTCATCAGTGTTATAAAGCTGTTGTTTATTTTATTTTTATTTTATTATGTTTTCCTTAACACCAGCCACACCAATTTAAACCTGTTTCAAACTAGAAAGAAATGTATTTAAAAATTACATCTAGTAAGTTGAGTTATGATTTAACCTCCAGTTTTCTCTACACATGTAAGAGTCATTGTGTCTTACTATGTGTACTGCCCGGGAAGATTAATACAGTGACTTGGACACGTTGGATACTCAATAAATATCCATTGAATTGCTCAGACAGCAACAGGAACATGAGCTGCACTTCAGCAATAACATATTAACTATCCTAGTTGATGGTTCCTGAGGTGTGAATACAGAAGTTGTACTCTTTCATAGAGGCTATAAATTTAATTCTGCAATTAAGGAGAGTTTACTTCAACAGCTTCTTCATTATTTTAAATTATGCTCGCGTAAGTAGCCCAACTTCTCAGGCTTAGCAAAAAGCCCTAAAATGTATTATGAAAGTGTTTCTAGAATAATCTAAGGCTATATCCAATTATAAATATATCTGAAGATTTATGGGGAAGAGTTTAAATCTGTACATTAGAACATACTTAAATAAGAGTAAATCATTGAACACTGGTTTAATTTTTCTTTATAAACATTTTAGAATTAAAATGTAATACAGAAAAATTCATAATCATAAATGTATATGTTGATGAATTACTAAAGAATGAACACAATAATCATGAATCATCACCCACACCTGGAAATCAGCATTTCCAATATCTTATAAGCCACTCTGTTGCCTTTTCCCAATCACTGTCTTCTCCTCCTCAGAATCTTTATCCTGATTTAAAAATATCTACATTAGTTGTCTCTCTTTTCGAACCTGTATAAATTCAATCTTTTCTGTCTAGCTTCTTTCTTTCAATGTTATGTTTATGAGATTGATTATGCCATTACATTATAGCTGTATTTCATTCATTTTCATGCTGTACGTTATTTCATGTGCCAGAAGTTAATTTTAATCATGCTGTTGTCAAATATTTGGGTTGTTTCTGTGTTTGAGGACATTGGCAATACAAGTGCCCTTCTATGTGTAATGGGGTTATATCTCAATAAACCTATCATAACACATTTTTGACTTCTGATATTTTCACCTAACAATGGGTTTATATAGATGTCTGAGGAGGTACCAAATGCCTATCTCTTTTGCACTATTATGAAGTCAGACAATTGTAAGTCAATGACTGTGTTGTAATGCTGCTATAAGCATTCTTGAAAGTGTTATTTGGCAGATATCTACACATTCTTATTGGGTTTATGCCTAGGAGTATAATTTCTGGAACATATACTATGCATAGGGTCAACTTTAATATCCACTGCCCATGAATTCTCCCAAGCAGTGGCTTCAACTATCACTCCCACTAGAATTGTATAAAACTTCTAATTGCTGCACATCCTCAGCAGCACAAGGTATTATCAATTTTTAAACTGGAGTCATTTATGTGGTCTGCATAAGGGTATGTTATTATACAAGCATTGGTGTTTTTATCAGAATAGTCAGCACATTTCTACCTCTCTTCAGGTACAAGAGAAGCTCTGTTCATGTAGCTTAATCCATTCTTGTAGTGTATGGATTAGAGAGCATTTCTTATTTTTAAGAGCATACTAAAACACTTTCTAAGAAAATTTGGAGAGTGTGTAGAACAAGGTATCAGAATTAATATTTCAAAAGCATTTCCCACTTAAAAGAAATAAAGAATACCTATCAGTGTCAGTGAATTTTTTTTTTTCCCCCACAGAGTCTCACTCACTCTGTCACCCAGGCTGGAGTGCTGTGGCATGATCTTGGCTCACTGCAACCTCCACCTCTTGAGCTCAAGAGATTCTCCTGCCTCATGCTGCTGAGTAGCTGGGAATACAAAGCACATGCCACCACACCAGGCTAAGTTTTTGTATTTTTAGTAGAGACGGGATTTCACCATGTTGGCCAGGGTGGCCTCAAACTCCTGACCTCAGGTGATCCACCCACCCTGGCCTCCCAAAGTGCTGGGATTACAGGTGTGAGCCACCACACCCGGCCATATCCTTAAGTCTACTTTGAAGACTTGAATGGTAATGGTCCAGTAAGGGAACACTAACACCAGGGATTGACTGGAAAGAAAGAATCAAAGTTACTGAAATTCATGCAAATTAGAGCCAAAAACAAAAACAGAGAGAGAAAATCCATCTAAGGATTAAAGACATGTTCAGAAAAAAATATGTGTAAGTAAATAAGGGTTTATTTGAGAAATAAGGCAGAAAGGACTAAGAAAGAATACTGAGAAACTAAAGACTTAGAACCCAAGACAGGACTGTGGTATCCAAGAGTCGGAGTAATCAAATATATATGTTTTTTAATTTGACCCTGAACTAACTACCATTAAAATGGTTTCATCTTTAAGTATGAGGGTGAAAATTTTGACAAGTATCTTCATCTTACTAAAGTTGAGGGAGCTAAGGAATGAGTTTGGCAAACTTTGACAATAGCTATTTTAAGTCACTAATCAAAATGGAAAGAATAGCCATGTCGTGGTGACACACTTATTTAGAAATAAGCAGTGATTTCATCATCAAGGCTAGAATTCCACTGCTTTTACAATTTTATAGAATCCTAATTTTCCAGCCAAGCTCATTACTATTCTCTATCAAATGAATGAGATAATTAGAAGGTTTAACTTTGCAGAAAGCCAAAGTCTCAGCAAAGCTCCATTTTAAATATATTGACGTGCCCTTGGAAGTTTTCTAGTAACATAGAAATGCTGTCTCATTCACAGGAATTATAGCAGTGAATGATTTTTAATAGGCAATAACAAAGTAAACAGTAGCAGGTAAGAAAGTGCTTTATTCACTAACATGTCCACTGGTGTAAATTAGAAATTCTTTTATAGCAAGATTTCTGCTTCAGAACATAGAACAAAACTGAATGCTTATGTTTCAAAAGATTTCTACAGCTTCTCCCTTGTCAGTTCTTAAAAGCCCCCTTCAGAAACTGAAGGAGCATTTTAAAGTCTAGTAGATTTACATCTATATTTTTATTTTAATCTTTTGAATATTATCTCTGCACAAAGAAAATGACAAAACTAGAGCATTTTTATGCTCTGGATATAAAAGCCTATCCTTATGTCTAAAGAAAACAATTTCATTTATGGCCAGCAATTACATTTATGCAATAGTTTAAAATATTAAAATAACATAGATTAAAAATATATTTCCTTAAAGTTTTATAGAATCCTATAGCCATATTATAACAAAACTTATATTTCATCTTTATATCTTATATTTAGAGCATCAATGATTTGAAAATTTTGCAGTTATCTATATAATTTCTATTTTAAGTAATAACATTATCTATAAATACACATGTATGTGTTTATGTATATATTTCACATATATCTTTTTAAAAATGATAAAAAGTGATGGCCAATTTAGGTATTACAAATAGTTGTTTTGTATTTCCCCCATACATAGGTATATTTTGTTTACACTGTGACAGAAAAACCAATATAGGTGTTTACTTTTCTTCTATGTAAAAGCCTGAATGAATAGTTAAGAGCCAACGTTGCTCTACATTGTCAGGGGCTCAAGTTTTTTTCGGTGTCATACCTCCCTTGTGTGCAGTGTCCATCCCCAGGTGGCCTGAAATGACTTCTCTAGCTCCAGTTACTAAAATTCCTATTGATGTTGACAGGAACACAAAACAGAAGAAAGGAATGCTCTTGCTTTTAAAGACACTTCCTAGAGTTTGCACTCACAGCTTCCATGGACATTTCTTTTGTCACAATTTAAACGTATGATCATGTCCTGAAAAAGAAGCTAGGAAATAGTCTTTATTTGGAGTGACTGTATGTTCAGGTAAGTGTGCTACTATTATGAAAGAGATGATTACGAAGATTGTGGTTATTGAGGAATGTTTTGCAGTCTATGTTACAACCTACTCTAAATGGGAGTGAATCTCTCTCTCCCTCTACACACACACACACACACACACACACACACACACATATATAATATTGTACTAGGAGCATGCATGTATATAAATAAATAAATGAGGCTGGGTGAATCAGCTCACACTTGAAATCCCAACACTTTGGGAGGCGAGGTGAGAAGACCACTTGAGATTTGAGACTAGCCTGGTCAACATAGCAAAGCCCTGTCTCTACAAAAATTTAGAAATTATCCAGATGTGCTGGAGCATGTGCATAGTTCCAACAACTCTGGAGACTGAGGCAGGAAGATCCCTTTAGCCCAGGAGTTTGAGGTTGCAGTGAGCTATGATCACGTCACTATATTTCAGCCTGGGTGACTGAGACTCATTCTCTAATAAATAAATAAATAAATAAATAAATAACTTAAAAATATAGTAATTAGATAGAAAGTGTTTTCAATATAAATAATTTACACTCACAATTTTGAAGTACTAAAAAGTATTGTTTTATACACATTAAATATTGTCAAGTTAAAAGTTAGCATAAAATTATAGGATAAAGAGAAAAATAAATATTGTTCTATTGTTAAGTTATTGAAGTTACAAAATTAGAAGAATGATGCTTAAGTTGATTTTGTTATAAAACTTGCTTTTGTACATGCACTTGGGGCAAAAGCAACACTAGATTTTTTTTTAAGCACTATTAATTCTTTTAAGTCAATGTTTAGAAAATACAAGCCTAGTGACATTTAAATGGCACTCTGGAGTCTAAAACTGTTTCAATGTCATTTTCAATGTTGAAATCAGCTTCAGATGAAGATGTAACTTTTAAGAGTCATTTGGGTATTATAATGACAAAAAGACAATTAAGTAAAGCTGTATAAAATCCTCTGAACAAAACACGGAAGAGGAATGGAAGAGGAGGAGAAACTATTATTGTTTTTCAACATCAAATTTGATATCAAAGCCAAACATAATTTTCTTGCAAACTTTGATCCAGAATTTACAGTTATGCGAATTTAAGCACAAAGATAGTTACCACAATACTCTTTATAGCACTGTTTCAATAGTAAAACATTTACAGCAATACAAATGATTACTAACAAGAAATTGGTTGAATAAATTATAGCACTCTTGAAAATGAATTCTTAATCATAAAAATAAAGCTGTTAATATACATTTGATGGTATAAAAATATATTTAGGCTATAATATGTGAATTAAAAAATATAAAATACTACATGCAATGCAACCTAAATTTTGCTATACATTTGCAATACGTTTCATATATATCCTATGGATATGTTAATGTTTATACAACAAAGTATTAACATATCCATAAGTATATATATCAAATGTTAACAGTGATTATCTCTTATGGTAAAATTTTGACAATCAAGATATTCCATTCTTTCAACATTGAATGAGGATTTCCACATGAATGTGTATTATCCAAAAATTATTACAAAAATCACGTTATAAAGTAATACAAAAAGGTAGCTTGGTGAAGTAGGCACTACTTAATATATGTAATTAAGTAAAAGGGAAGTATATACCAATATACATGTATGAAGTCTTGCAGGTAAAAATAATGAAATGTGCATTATAATACAATCTAAAGTATATACATCAAATATTATCAGTGGTTAATTTTGAGAGTAATGACTTTGTATGATGTTTTTAATAAATGAAAAGCTGTATTTTGAAAACTATTGTCAAATTGTTAAGCATTACTTTATGAACTTCAAGTTGTATGACCTCTACAGAGTTTCTACTAAAATAAAAAGTAGACACTTTTCATGCCCTTTCTTGTTCTTAACATTTGCTCTCATATTCGATCACAGGGGCCTAAGAAGCTATTTGTATCCACAAAATTCTCTAACTGATGACAGAAAAAAGTCTATGTAACTTACATTCTATATACTTGAATTTAATAATTTTATTAGACCATTCTTGCATTACTATAAAAAATACCTGAGACTGGGTAATATATAAGAAAAGAGGTTTAATTGGCTCATAGTTCTGCAGACTGAAGAAGAAGCCTAGCACCAGCGTCTGTTTCTGGGGAAGTCTCAGGGGGCTTATAATTTCAGCGGAAGTTGAAAGAGGAGCAGGAATTTCCTCACATAAAAGGAGTGGGAAAAAGAGAGAGATTGCGTTGGGAAGTTCCACACACTTTTAAATGACCAGATCTCATGACAATGCACTCTATGCTCTCCACTAGGCCCCATCACCAACATTGGGTATTACAATTCAATACAAGATTTGGGCATTTAGGCAGGGACAAATATCCAAACTATATCATTTTGCCCCAGGCCCTCCTAATCTCATGTCCTTCTCACATTGCAAAATACAGTCATGGCTTCCCAATAATTCCCCAAAGTTTTAACTTGTTGTAGCATTAATTCAAAAGTCCAAAGTCCAAAGTCTTACTTGAGACAAGGCACACACCTTCCACCTGTGAGCCTGTAAGGTCAAAAACAAGTTATTTACTTACAAGATAAAATGAGATGTAGGCATTGGGTAAACATTGCCACTCTGAAAGGGAGAAACTGGCCAAAATAAAGGGGCTACAGACCCTGTGCAAATTCAAAACCTAGCAGTGCAGCCATTAAATCTTAAAGCTCCAAAATAATCTCCTTTAACTCTAACCCCTGCATCCCAAGACACTGCTGCAAGGGGTGAGTTGTCAAGGCAATAGTAAGCTCCACCTCTGAGTAAGCTCCATCCCCCAGGGCTGTTCTCACAGGTTGGAATTGAATGCCTGCAGCTCTTCCAGGCACAGGGTGCAAGCTACTGGTAGGTCTACCATTCTGGGGTCTGGAGGATGGTGGCACTTTTCTCACAGCTCCACTAGACAATGCCCCATTGTGGACTCTGTGGGATCTCCAACCCCACATTTTCCCATGGTGCTGCCCTAGTAGAGATTCTTTGTGAGAGCTCTGTCCCTGCAGCATATTTCTGCCTTGCCACCTGGGCTTCCTCATACATCCTTTGAAATCTAGGAAGACTCTTTCAAGCATTCCTCATTCTTGCATTCTGCTTCCAAGCTTCACACCACATGGCAGCCTCCAAGACATACAGCAGGCTTCCCTCAGGGAGGAAAGTGGCAGCATGAGTTGTACCTGGGCATCTTTGATCCACAGTTGGAGCTGGATTGGCTAGGATGTGGAGACCATTGTCTTGATGCTGCACAGGGCAGCAGGGCCCTGGTCCTGGCCCATGAAACCATTCAGTCCTCCTAAACCTCAAGATCTGTGATGGGAGGGGCTGCCACGAACGTCTCTGAAATGCTTTTGAGGCCTTTTCCCTATTTTCTCTGCTATTAGCACTTGGTTCCTTTTTAATTATGCAAATATTTCCAGCCTTTTTTTTTTTTTTTTTTTTTTTTTTTTTTTTTTTCTGCACAGCCTCCTTGAATTCCTGTCCAGAAAAAGCTTTTTCCTTCTCTGCCACAAGACCAGACTGCAAATTTTCCAATTATTTATGCTCTGCTTACTGTTTAAATGTAAATTTCAACTTTAAGTCATTAATTTGCTTCTGCATCTGCGTTACGCTATTAGAAGCAGCCAGGCCACATCTCGAACGTTTTGCTGCTTAAAAATTTCTTTCACGAGGGATCCTAATTCATCACTATAAAGTTCAAATTTCTAGAGATCCCTAGGTCAGGAATACAATGCAGCCAAGTTCTTTGCTAAGATATAACAAGAGTGACCTTTGCCCCAGTTCCAAATATGTTTCTCATTTTCATCGGAGACCTTATCAGCCTGTCCTTCACTGTCTATATTTCTATCAGCACTTTAGTCACAACCAATTAACAAATCTCCAAGAAGTTTCAAATTTTCTCTCATCTTCCTCTCTTCTTCTGAGCCCTCCAAACTCTTCTGACCTCTGCTCATTATCCACTTCCAAAGTTGTTTCGACATTTTCAGATAGCTTTATAACAATACCAAACTCCTGGTACAAATTTTCTGTATCAGGCCATTCTTGCACTGTTATAAAGGAATACTTGGGACTAACTAATTTATAAGAAAAGAGGTTTAATTGGCTAATGATTATGCAGGCTGTACAAGAAGCATAGCTCCAGCATCTGCTTCTGCAAAGGCCTCAGTAAGCCTAAAATAATGGTAGAAGGTAAAAGAGGAGAAGGCATCTCACATGACAGGAGCAGGAGTAAGAGAGAGAAAAAGTGTGTGCCAGGAGGTGCCACACACTTTTAAACAACTGGATCTCATAAGAACTTACTTGCTATTGTGAAGACAGCACTAAGTCATGAGACATCTGCTGCCATGACCCAATTACATCTCACTAGGCCCCACCACCAGCATTAAGGATTACAAATCAACCTAAGAATTAACTCAATGGAAATTTGGATATTTGTCTATAATAATGAAGACAATAATTGTTTATAATAATGAAGAGAACACCAAAAACACTTGAATTCAAAAACTTGTAGTGGAATTGCATCAATTCCTATGAATCAGTGGAAACTGAGAAAAGTGTCTGGTGGCAGGACCCAGCAGGGTGGATCTAAAGCACTTCAGTACTTGTGAAGGCAGGTCAACCTCTTCAGAGAGTCAGTATTAACTGCCCATTAATTGCCACATGTGAAACTGCTAAGTGTGTGGGAGGGAGGTGACTGGTGGTTAAATCACCTCTTTATAATCTTAGAGTTTAACCAGGAAGCTAGGCATAGATCTTAGTAGACAGTAGGAGATGATGCCTATCAGTTTAATATTTACATTTGAAATTTTTGTTTCAAGTTTATACTGCATTTGTGTTTGTCAAGAGCTACTCCTGGAAGACTAATTAAAAAATGAAAATAAAGGGAACACTTTGGGCTCATATAACCAAAACATGAAAAGTGCCAAGGTTGAAACTGATCCAGAGACCTCTGAATTCAGGGTTCTAAACAACCTATCTCTGTTGCTTTGTCAAGTTCCCCTCCCATTTTCTCCTCTCCTCTTGTCCCCTTGTTTCTTCATTGCTATTAAGTTCTTTCCAACTGCTAGCAATATTTCTCCACGCCCACAGCGTTCTTTCAGAACCTTCTCAGTTTTGACGCATACCCTATAACATTTCTGGAGATAATGTAATAAAACATTCAGCACCCACATGCCCTGTGAATTTCATTGTCCAAATACGTCTCAGATATATCCACCTCCAGGTAGTTTCAACATTTCTATTCAGGTCAATTTCTGCCATCTCTTGCTTGCATTTTTACAGTAGTTCCTAAATGTTCAATGTGAAGCAGTCCTCCACTCACACACATATCTAAATCCTTCTCCAGACTTTAAGTAATTCCATGAATCTCCCCACACCCAGCAGACACGCTAATCATTCTCTAGAGTGAAGTTAGATAAATAATTTCAAAAGTTCATGTCTGTCATGTCCCACTCACACAGTCTCCTAATAAAAATGTATCAACGGCTTCCTAGAATCCTGAATATGGCTTGCAGAGCCCTTTGCTTCATGCCCACTCTCTCCCTTTCTGTCATCTTACAGAATGTTTCTCTTCTCTTCCCCTCTGTCCACAAAAGACCTGTGTTTCTTTTTTCTCCCATTTCTTCTCAAATAAGTACTGCCTCTTACCAAAAGATTTTTTTTTTCCCTCTGCATAGGATACTCCTTGCTCTTCTCTTTGCCAAGTGAATTCTGACTCATTTTTAAGATTTCGTTAAATGTTGGTGCTGTAATAAAACAACACAATTTTATTACCTGTTCTACAGAGGAGAAGTCAAAATTAGTTTCAAGATGTTGGCAAGGCTTGTTTCTTCTAGAGGCTCTCAGTAAGAATCCATTTTGTTAACTTTTCTACCTTCTAGAGGCTGCTTGGATTCCTTGGTTGATGGCCCCTTCTCCATCTCCAAAGCTAGCATCTTCAAATCTCTCTCTCACTCTTTGCTTCTATCATCATCTTGCCATTTCTGAATCAGATTTAACTGCCTCCTCTCATGAAGACTCTTGTCATTATATTGGACACACTGGGTTGATCCAGGATGATCTCCTCATCTCAAAGTCCTTACCTTAATCACATCTGTAACATCCTTTCTGGCATGTAAGGTACCATATTCATAGGAGATGGGGATTAAGGCATGAGCATTTTGGAGGAACATTATTCCATTTATCTTACTGATGATATTTTTAATGGTGTTAAACTATGTCCTTGGCTGACAGAAAAAATGGACTTCCTTTGGCTGAGATTCTCAAAGTTAAAACAGAATCAGATGGTCATGGCTAGGTGAGGGAGCAATCATGTGCTGTGCATTCTCAGAAATATGTTGTAAAAGTGTCACATTATCTCCCTTCCTGCAATCACGCCAAACTAGTTCTTGTTCTTGATGCTAAAAAAGACTGCAGCTGGAAATATCCCAAACTGACCACCAACAAACAAGCTGGTGCCAACCAACTGCCAACCTGGACCTAGACAATTTAGAGAGGCTGGCAATTTGGAGATTAAAGGCCATCCAATCAAAACTGCTCCTTATGTGTCCAGAATTGGTGGGTTCTTGGTCTCGCTGACATCAAGAATGAAGCCACAGACTCCCTCAATGAGTGTTTCAGTTCTTAAAGATGGTGTGTCACGAGTTTTTCCTTCAGATGTTCAGATGTGTCTGGAGTTTCTTCCTCCTGGTGGATTTGTGGTCTCGCTGACTTTAGAAGTGAAGCTGCAGACCTTCGCAGTGAGTGTTATAGTTCATAAAGGTGGCACATCTGTAGTCATTCGTTCCTCCCATCCTGAGTTGTTCATCCGTCTCGGTGGGTTGTCGTCTCCCTGGTTTCAGGAGTGAAGCTGCAGACCTTCGTGGTGAGCGTTACAGCTCATAAAGGCAGCACAAACCCAAAGAGTGGGCAGCAGCAAGATTTATTGCAGACAGTGAAAGACCGCTGACCCGAGCAGATTGCAACTACTGGCTTGGGTGGCCTGCTTTTATTCCCTTATCTGGCCCCACCCACATCCTGCTGATTGATCCGTTTTACAGAGAGCTGATTGATCCGTTTTACAGAGAACTGATTGGTCTGTTATACCAAGAGCTGATTGGTCCATTTTGACAGAGCACTGATTGGTGCATTTACAAACCTGTAGCTAGACACAGAGTGTTGATTGGTGTGTTTACAATCCTTTAGCTAGACACAAAAGTTCTCCAAGTCCCCACCCAATTAGCTAGACACAGAGCACTGATTGGTGCATTAACAAACCATTAGCTAGACACAGAGTGCTGATTGGTGCATTTACAATCCTTTCGCTAGACAGAAAACTTTTCCAAGTCCCCACCCATCCCAGAAGCCCAGCCGGTTTCACCTCTCACTGGCACTCACCGTGGGACTTTGCAGCACCTAGCCCGGGCACTCTGGCAACCCAGAGGGAGCTCGGCAGCCCAGAGGGAGCTCGTTCCCAGGTCAAGCCCAGCAGGCACCGACTGGCTGTGTGGAGTGCGGGGCCTGTCGAGCCCACGCCCACCCAGAACCCATGCCAGCCTGTGAGAACTGTGCACAGACCCGGATCCTGCCCATGCTTCTCCATCCTCACCTCCCTGTGAGCAGAGGGAGCTGGCTCCAGCGTTGGCCAGCTCCAGAGAGGAGCCTCCAAAGCACAATGGTGGGCTGAAGGGCTTCTCGAGCATGGCCAGAGTGGACACCGAGGCTGAGGAGGCGCTGAGAGTGAGCGAGGGCTGTTAGCACGTTGTCACCTCTCAATTCCCCCTCTAAACAGGACATCCCAACTGCTGTTGGGAATTTGGCCAATGACTACTCTAGCTAATTCCTGCTGGATGGGGGTGAAGAAGGGGCCCTGCAGTTGTAGTGTCCTCCAGAGGGGAATTATTTAGGCCAGTGGAAGGGCCAATGGGTTGGTCCAGGGGTCCTCAGTACAAGTTGTTACTTGAGCTCCTTTGGGGTTCCATTTGTAAGACCATCTGTAGTTTGATGGCCTTGATTCTAGAGGAAACAAATTTGACAAGAAGGTGAAAGATACAGGGCCCAAAGGCGAGTAAAAGCAAGATGGCTGCCATGGGACCTAGAAAGGGGAGAAGCCATGTTGCTCAACTCCAGAGGTTGGTATAAGAGTTTGAAAGGCATTATCTGATTTCAGAAGTCTTTTCCTGTAAACATCAGGCAGCATCTCGTACTATCCCTGACTGGTTAGTGTAAAAACAACACTCTTCCCCTAAGAAGGTGCAGAGTCCTCCTTTCTCAGCAGTGAGGAGGTCTAGGCCTGGGCAGTTTTGGAGAGTCACTGCTGCTAAAGAGTCTATTTGGGATTGCAGAGTAAGGATATATTTTGTTATTTCTTGCAAGCTGTCTGAAAAATCCTTTGAGAGTGGGTGGTAGTAGGATAATGAAGTAGATAAACTGGCTATTCTGGTTCCTGTGGCAGTAGCCATTTCTAACCATATAAGTAGGGTTATTAGTTGTATGACTCTGTGCTGATGGACTTGAGCTTTCAGGGGTACTGATAAGGTCTGATATACTGGGACAATGTTAATATTGGGACTTAGAAAGACTAAGGTGCAGGTGCCTGTCCAGTTAGTGGGGAGGCAGATATAGGTTGACATTCCATATAAGAAGAATATGCCTTGGCTGGATAGACATTTAGAAATTTACCCTGGCTTTTAAAGGAATAGGGTACACTGTTTTTTCTTTACTACTTCTCTCTCTCTCTTTCTCTCTCTTTGACTTCTCTCTTTGACTTCTCCTTTGTCTCTCTCTTTCTCTCTTTCTGACTCCCTCTTTGTCCGTCTCTTCATCCAGGCTGGAGTGCAGTTTCACTGTGTTAGCCAGGATGGTCTCGATCTCCTGACCTCGTGATCCGCCAGTCTCGGCCTCCCAAAGTGTTGGGATTACAGGTTTGAGCCACTGCGCCCGGCCCTTTCTTTTACTTTTTATCTCTCTCTTTCTCTTTATCTCTTTGTTTCTCTCTTTCTGACTGCCTCTGCCAGTCACTTATGCTGCTGTGCTCCCCTCTCCTTCCCCTTTCTGATGGCTTTGGCAGTGTAACTCTGCCACCTCCTTGGGTTTTTGCATTGCGTGCAGTAACTCCATAATTTCCTTGTGGTATTCAATGGGGGTTCACTGAGAGTTTAGGAACTCCCTTTCTTTCCATATTGCATCATGGGCATGTAGGATTAGATAAGCATACTTGCTATCTGTACACACATTTATTATTTTTCCCTTTCCCAGTTCTAAGGCTCAGGTAAGTGCCACTAGTTCTACTAACTGGGTGCCAATCCCTCGGGGAAGAGGCTTACTTTCAAGTACGGCTACATCACTAACTATGGTGTAACCTGCCCTTCGTATCCCATTCTCCACAAATGAACTTCCATCGGTATATAGGTTAAGGTCAGGATTAGCTAAGGGGACTTCTAAGAGATCCTCTTGGGTGGCATAAGTCTAGACTATAATTTGTTGGCAGTCATGCTCAATTGGTTCCCCATCCTCTGGGAGAAAAGTGGCAGTGTTGAGGGCCACATGCATACGAATTTGAAACACCAGTCCCTCAAAGAGTAGCTCATGGTATCTTAGTAGGCAGTTGTCTGATAACCATAAACTCCTTTGGCACCCAGTATACCATTCACATTGTGAGTAGTCCAGACAGTGAGACCCTTTCCTTGTATTATCTTGATAGCCTCTGACACTAAGATGACCACTGCCGCAACTACCCATAAACAGTGAGGCCAGCCTTTTGCTACTACATCAATTTCCTTACTTAGGTATGCCACTGGTTGTGGCGTTGTCCCACGAGTCTGAGTAAGGACTCCAAGAGCCGTCCCTGCACTCTCTCTGATGTACAAAGAGATGTTTTGTCCTGTGGGAAGACTTAAAGCTGGAGTTTGTACTAGGGCCTGCTTTAAGGTTTTGAATGCTGTTTCTGCCTCTGGTTCCAATTCTACTAGATGAGTATTTGCTCTCTGGGTCTCCTTGATTAGAGTATAGAGGGGCCTGGCTATCTCACTGTATCCAGGGATCCATAGTCAGCAGAAGTCGGTGATTCCAAGGAACCCCCGCAACTGTTTTAATGCCTTAGGGTGAGGATAAGCCAGTATAGGCTGTATTCATTCCTTGCTGAGGGCCCTGGTCCCTCTGGCTAAGATTAGGCCTAGATGTTTGACCTGCTGTAAGCAAAGCTGCGCCTTCAGCCTAGACACCTTATACCTTTGATTAGCTAGAAAGGTCAGTAGATCTAGAGTAGCCTGTTGGCACGAGGCTTCTGAACTGTTAGCCAAAAGTAAATCATCCACATACTGAATGACCAGAGTGCCTGGACTTGAGAAGTGGCCTAGATCTTGGGCCAGTGCCTGACCAAACAGGTGAGTGCTGTCCATAAACCCTTGGAGCAAGACCGTCCATGTAATTTGGGATGTGTGGTCTGTAGGATCCTCAAAGGCAAAGAGAAACTGGGAATTGGAGTGCAGGGGAACACAGAAGAAGGCATCATTGAGGTCCAGAACAGTGAACCATTCTGCTTCCTCTGGTATTTGAGAGAGCAGGGTATAGGGGTTGGGTACAACTGGATTTAGAGGAATTACTGCCTCATTGATGAGTCTAAGATCTTGCACTAGTCTCCTCTGACTGGTTTTTGACACCCTAGAATTGGGGTGTTGCAGGAACTGCTGCATTTCTTTACTAAGCCATGAGCTTTTAAATGTTTAACAATATCCTGTAATCCTTTATGAGCTTCAGGCCTTAAGGGATATTGCCTTTGATAAGGAAAAGTGGTGGGACCTTTTTGCCTGATTTGGACTGGGTGAGCATTTTTTGTCTTTCCAAATTTTCAGGGTTGATTCCCTCTTCAAGTAGGGGACAATAAATTGGTAACTTGTTCCCCATATTCGTGTAGATAATAGTTCCAGCCTTGGCTAAAATATCCCTCCCTAATAAGGGTGCGGGACTTTCAGGCATAACAAGAAAGGCATGTGAAAAGAGCAAAGTCTCCCAGTTACAACTGAGGAGGTGGGAGAAATACCTGGTTATAGACTGTCCCAGGATTCCTCAGTTAGTAATGGACCTTGAGGACAGCCATCTGGGACAAGGGATTAACATGAGAAGGCTGCACCAGTGTCCAGGAGGAAGTCAATTTCCTGGCCCTCAATGGTTAAGCATACCCAGGGCTCAGTGAGGGTGATGACATGAGCTGGCGCTTGCCCTGGGCACCCTCAGTCCTGTTGTTGGATCATCTGGTTGGGGGCTTCTGACCCAGAGAAACTTTGTCCTCTGGGGCATTGCACCTGCCAGTGATTGCCTCAGTATAGTGGACATGGACAAGGGGGAGGCTTGTTTCTCATTGGACAATCTATAAGTGTCCTTGTAAACTACACTGATAACAAGCCCTACCAGATGATTGGCCTGCTCTGTTTTCTGTCCTCTGAACTACCAAGGTTTGTTTGTCTGAGGGCCATGACTAAGGCTGTGGCCTTTCTCTGATCTCGTTTTTCCTTTTGGGCCTGTTCCTCTTTGTCCTTATTATAGAGAACTGAGGTTGCCAGGTTTAATAATGCCTCCAAATTTTTGTTCAGGCCCCAGGGCTTGCTTTTGGAGTTTCTCCTGATATCTGCAGCTGATTGGGTAATAAACTTATCTTTTAGAATCAACTGACTCTCAACTGATTTCGGGTAACAGGGGAGTATATTTTCTTAAGGCCTCCCATAGTTGCTCGAGGAAGGCAGGATTTTCTTCCTTTCCCTGAGTTATGGTGGACATCATTGAATAATTAATAGGCTTCTTCCTAATTCTCCTTAGATCCTTAGTCCTTCTAGAACACAGGTCAACAGATGTTTACAACTCCAGTCTCCATGATCTGAGTCAAGGTCCCAGTGGGGATCCATACCAGGGATGGCTTACTCACCAGTAGGGAATTTGTCCCTTTCTTTGGCTGTCATTCTGTCATTTACTTGACTAAGATACCAGATATCTCCAAGCTCTTGGGCTGCAGCTAAGGTTGCGTTCTTCTCATTAAAGGCCAGGGTTTGTTCTAACAATAACATGAAATCTCTCCAAGCAAGGTTGAAGGTTTGCCCTAGACCCTGTAGGACATCTATGTACCTATCAGAATCATCTGAAAACTTACCCAGGTCTGCCTTGATCTGCTTTAAATCAGAGAGGGAGAAGGAGACATGTACCTGGGTTGGGCCAAATTCCCCTCCCCCTACAGCTTGAAGGGGACATAACCAATAGGGGTTTGTGGTCCAGGAGTTTGTGGTCCTTTGGAGACTTCTTTGCTTATTTCCTTCTGGGCAGCGGAGATTAGAGGATTATCATTAATAGGAAGGGGAGCTATTGGGAGGCTACCATATGGACGTAAGCTGAGAGGTCCTCCTGTGGGATGTAAATTGCAAACTTTGCATAGTTGTGTAGTCTCTTTCAATGAAAAGAAAGCTTGAACATAAGGTATTTCACTCCATTTGCCTTTCCTCTTACAGAAAAAGTCAAGCTGCAGGCTAGTATTGTAATTTGTACTTCCCTCAGGTGGCCATTTTTCCACATCAGAGAGAGAATATTGGGGCCAAGCCATAGTGCAGAAAAAAAAGAGCCACCTCTTTTTCAGGGTTTGCAGGTCAAATTGGTCCCAATGACTTAGGATGCATTTCAAGGATGGGCCTATTGATTTCTGAGTGTTTCCCATCTGAAAGACAAAACCACCCACGGTTTTGATTTGTTTTGTTTCTCCCTCTGCCCAAGAACCTGCAATGGTCCCTGGACCCTGCTGATTGCAATAGTTATGCTCACCGATACAGCAGCAGAAACAACCCCTTCCCAAGAACCCACGGCAGTTCCTGGACTCTGCTGATTGGAATAGTTGCACTTACCGACACAGCAACAGAAACACTAGTTTTCCTCCCAGACCACAAAGAGTACCGAGGAAGGTCGGATTTAGTGACCCTTACTGATTCATTCTCAAAAACCTGTTAGAGTCCTAAGCATTCTCCTGTTAGTACTGGGACCTTACCCATGTCCTATAAAGATGTTATGCACCAAAAATGAAGTAGAGGGCCTTACTCTGAGGGAGGGAACGGATCTCCAGTGTTGGAAGAGTGACACCTTTTGTCCTCACTTATATGAATAGGAAGGATACAATTTCTGAGGCTCCCTGTATCCTAGCTTCAGGAATAGCTTTTGTTAGGCCTGCTAGTCTGAGAAGGGATCCTAAAATTACAGATAGTGCCCCCTACAATGGGGCTTTGGGCAAAAATTATGTCTTTCTGATTGGTGAGCCCAGGTGCCAAAAGAAGATAACAGAGTCCTGGAGTTTATACTAGAAATCATTCTTATAGGAGAAACTAGGAGAGCATCAGAGACAGGGAGTGGATTTTAGAAGCGGGGCTAGCCTTGGAGAAGAGAGGCGAGAAGAAGTTTGTCTGGCAGGCATTAGGACTCAGGGAGCAAGGGTCAGGATAGATAGGATAGATAGGCGAGTCTCGCTTGGGTGACATGCCTTTGAGAGTTCCACTCACATCATCAGGGTCAACCAACTCGTTGCCAAGACCCCGGAGCTGAAGGGCTTTACTTTCTGTCAACCCTCCCTCAGTTCAGTCAAGAAATACAGGAAAAGCAGAAGCTGGTTCCAGGCAAACCAATGCTCCCAACTCCAAAGAGTTAGGGGTTGTTACAGAGCCCTTTCCCAGAAAGCCTGGCACCCATGTCTTTAGTCTGGCAGCCGCGCTAGTTGCTTTTAACTGGCCGACAGGTGCCCCATATTTAGTCCCCAAATTCTAAGGAAAAATAGGACAGAATAGCAAGTGAAAGGGGTCCAGTGGTACCCACTGCTTGGCAATAGGTGATAGTCTCACCACTTGGCGATAGGAGATGGTCTCACCACTTGGTGCTAGTCTCACTGCTTGGCAATAGGCAATAGTCACTTCGTGGTCACCAAAATGTTTCTGGAATTTGTGGGTTCTTGGTCTCGCTGACTTCAAGAATGAAGCTGTGGACCCTCTCAGTGAGTGTTACAGTTCTTAAAGATGGTGTGTCTGGAGTTTGTTCCTTCAGATGTTCAGATGTGTCTAGAGTTTCCTCCCCCGGTGGGCTCGTGGTGTCACTGACTTGAGGAGTGAAGTTGCAGACCTCGCGGTGAGTGTTACAATTCATAAAGGTGGCATGCCCGGAGTCGTTCGTTCCTCCCGTCCAGAGTTGTTCATCTCTCCCGGTGCGTTCATGGTCTCACTGGCTTCGGGAGTGAAGCTGCAGACCTTCGCGGTGAGTATTACAGCTCATAAATGCGTCACAAACCCAAAGATTGCCGCTGCGGCCTCCTCCAGACTGCTTTTATTCTCTTATTTGGCCCCATCCACATCCTGCTGATTGGTCCATTTTACAGAGAGTGGATTGGTCCATTTTACAGAGAGCTGATTGGTCCATTTTACAGAGAGTTGATTGGTCCATTTTGACATAGTGCTGATTGGTGCATTTACAAACTTTTAGCTAGACACAGAGTGTTGATTGGTGCATTTACAATCCTTTAGCTGGACACAAAAGTTCACCAAGTCCTCACCTGATTAGCTAGACATGGAACACTGATTGGTGCATTTACAAACCTTTAGCTAGACACAGAGTGGTGATTGGTGCATTTACAATCCTTTAGCTAGACAGAAAAGTTCTCCAAGTCTCCACTGGTCCCAGAAGCCCAGCCGCTTCACCTCTCACTGGCACTCCCTGCAGGACTTTGTGGCACCTAGCCTGGGCGCTCTGGCAACCCAGAGGGAGCTCGTCCCCTGATAAAGCCCAGCAGGGGCTGGCTGGCTGTGCCCTGTGGGCCCACTGAGCCCATGCCTACCCGGAACCAGCACCCGGCTGTGTGGGACCCCGGATCCTACCCGTGCCTCTTCCTCCACACCTCCCCACAAGCAGAGGGAGCTGGCTCCGGCCTTGGCCAGCCCCAGAGCGGGCCTCCACAGCACAGCAGCGGGTTGAAGGGCTCCTCCAGTGTGGCCAGGGCAGACGCCAAGGCTGAGGAGGTGCGAGAGCGAGGGAGGGCTGTCAGCATGTTGTCACGTCTCACTTACTCCCCTGACTACTCATCTTGCCCTGAGCTTTTTGCCTTTAAAATGTCTAACTCACCAACTTCCCCTTCAAAGTGCAGTTGTGTTTTGCACTGAAGACTGTCTCTCCCAATCTGCAGATTGCTTATAGAAAATAAAATCCTCCTTTTGACTCATTGATTAATAAAGGAAACCTTCTCAGACTTCTTTTATTTGCTGAAACCTTCCTCATATGTGCTCTCAATCTTCATCCGCTTGTATCTTCCCTGACACTAGACTCTCAGCCCCATGAGATCAAACCCTATGTCTATTTTTACTATTATAATCAGTCTATTGTGCTGCATCATCATAGAAGCTCAACAAATATTTTTGACGAATAAATGAATTTGTCTAGTTGATATCAGTTTCTCAGATTTAATCCTAACACTGTAATTGCAGAAAAGTAACATTATGATTAGTTTATCTTAAATCCTATGCCTGCTTATTTGGTCAAGTATATTGGATCTGTTACCAAAGGGAGAGTAAAGGCATTTACCACTGAAAACTACTACACTTCCATTTTGTATCCTGTCTTCTAACTTGCCAGCATTAAGACAACTCTCTTAGGGTAATATGAGGCCAACAGAACTAAAAAAGTAAAAGCTAAAGTTGGCTCACCAGTAATTATAGGCTAGAAATTACAGCAGATTTATTTGAGTTTTGTGGAAAATTATTAGAGATTCTTCTGGGAGGGAGATACAGGTAGGAGAAGTACTTGGTAGTTTTTATATACTATTCATTTGAATATTCAAAACTATACTGTCTGTAGAAACTGAGCTTTGGAGTTTCAATGTTGACTATCCCAGGCAGAACATGAAATTATAGGCAGAAAGAAAGATATGTCTTCTAGTCTTAGGAGAGTACAATTCATTTTAAATCCAAGCGCTAGTGTTCTAAAAACTATTAATAAGACAAAGAAAGGACCACACTCCTATGAGAGTACTGATAAAACAGAAAAGTCATTCAGTAAAGTTCCTAATTAAAAGCTGTAGCATTTCAGGTAGGCTATAAATCAAACACACACACACACACACACACACACACACACACACACACACCCCTACATACACACATAGTTTTTTCCAAATTTCTAAATAAATTTGTAATGGTTACTTTTGTGTGTCATCTTGCCTGGGTCATGGGGCACCCCTATGTTGGGTTAGACAATATTCTGGGTGTGTCTGTCGAGGTGTTCCTGGAGATTCACATTTGAATTTGTAGACTGAGGGGGCAGTTTGCCTTCCCCAATGTGTGTGGGTCTCATTCAATCTGTTGAAGACCTGAATAAAATAAAAAGGCTTAGCAAGAGAGAATATGCTGTCTCTGCTTGATTTTCTTTAAGCTGGGACATAGTCTTCTCCTCCTCAAACTGGAACTTAAGCTATAAGCACTTTAGGTTCTCAGACCTTCGAAGTGCAGATCTTCAGAGTTTGCATCCATAATTGCATAAGCCAGTTCCTTATGGTAAATCTGTTTGTGCTGTTTCTTAGAAAAACTCTGACTAATAAAAAATTAGTTTAAAATATATTGAAAGCAAGATCGAAAATATGATCTGCTATATATGAGAAAAACAGCAAATTATTAGTATGCTACGGGCCTTTTTTTACTGAGAGCCAGACAGAGATTCACTATTAAGCTAAAGAAGCTAATTGTCGTATCAGGGCCCATACATTTTCACATCGCCGTAGAATAACCCTAGCAATGTGCTTACACAGTCATGCTTTTGAGTAAAATGGAAAAATCAAGATTGCTTTTAGGACAATTAATTAGAACAACAATGTTTATACCACTATTAGATTATACTGCTTAGAGCACACACTAACTGACTTTCATAAAACAATAAAACTTTGTGAGACTGAGGTGGGTGGATCATGAGGTCAGGAGTTCAAGAGTTGCCTGGCTCATATAGTGAAACCCTGTGTTTACTAAAAATACAAAAAGTAATCAAGCATGGTGGCATGCTCCTGTAGTCCCAGCTACTCAAGAGGCTGAGGCAGGAGAATTGCTTGAACCTGGGAGGTGGAGGTCGTCATAAGCAGAGATCATGCTACTGCACTCTAGCCTGGACAACAGAGTAGGACTCTGTCTCAAAAAAAAAACAAAAAGAATAAAACTATAATTGTCTATTTAAGTGAAAATTGAATGGAATATCATAGTGAGTACACACGCATTAAACATATTTGCAAATGAATAATCTTAGACATTAGAGAAGCAATGGTTTAAGGTAAATAATAATTCATTTTAAATAGGAAGGAACATTAGAGAATGTTAAGACAGCCTTAGCCATCAATGTGCCAGAAAAAAAAAAAAAAAAAAAAAAAGGGAACATACTCTATTGGTTGAATGCATTTATTGGTTGAATGCATTAAATTTACTCAGCTGTGAGGAGCGAATAGAGGAGAGAGTATAAACAAGGTATGGGATTCCAGAAGGTTGTCAAACTGGTATGAGAATTCAAGTTTCTTAATTTCTGGGCTCATACATACAGATGGGATAGAGATAGGAATAGGAAGGGGTTTGTGGAGGGAAATAGGAAACTACGGAGGGGATAGGGAGAGGAATGCAGAGAGAGACAGAAACAGGGAGAGACAGAGACATACAGACTGCTTTTAGAAAATAAAGTTCTCCTTTTGACTCATTGATCTTTGGTTAATAATGGAAACTTTCTCAGACTATATAATATAGAGAGATCTATATTATATTATATCTCACATTATAACTCTACTGAGATATCGCTGAAATTTGCTTCTTGAAGAAGCATAAATGGGGAGGAAAAAACAGCTAAGAAATACACTAAAGAAGGTGAATTTGAGCTAGGACTTTAGATTTATCTTGTAAAGACTAAATGTAGGATTCCAGGCATATAAAGAACCAAAAGTTCAGAAATATTTTACAGTACAGTGATGTAATTAAATTAACAGTTTTAGAGAATTTATTTGAAAACAAGTTGCATAGGTAAGTTCAGGTTTTGAAAAGCAGGGCAAAGTGTTAGCATGTCCATTCTTAAAATCCAAAGCTTAGCTTTCACCAAAATTTGTATTAGTATTTCATAAGTTCTAAGCTTAATTGTGAAAGAAGCTGTTTATAGTCACCTTTTAAATATACTTCTAGAGTAGTAGTTTACTTAGTTACTTTATCTTTCTGTGTTTATTTGTGTCAACAGTTTTCCAAATAGCATGGCCTATATTTAGAAATATTCTTAGAAAGATGTTACATCTTGTTATGTAGCTTCTTATGTATAAGTAGAGAGAGGGTCCAAACAGAGAAGTTGGAGTGAAAAGTACAAGTGAGATAAATATTTAAGGGAACTGATGTTTTCTTATTCTGAAGTTCAAGAACATTAAGATCATCTGCAAATGATGCATTTTTATTGAATGCTTAATTTAATGTCATTTTGTGTTCATCAATATGTGAATGATGATTACAGATGTAGGGTTCTTTTATGCCTACATAGGAATAGCTTGATGTTTCTCAAAGTTTACTTCTTAGATCAATGACACTAAAATGTTCACATTCAAACTCCCTGGATTTACTTTAAGAGTATAGATGAGACATTCTTGAGGTGAGACTCAGAAACAAACGCTAACAGTTATAATCCTTCAGAATGAGATCATAATACTAAACATAGATTGTTACTATTGAGCAATAGCTAAAATTATCAAAGTCATGTTAGTATAATATTACATGTAATGTTAAAAAGACAAAATTCCAAATTGGAATTCAGTTTTTATACATGAGAGCATTCTTTATATAAATGACTATTTTGCATGATATTTTTAGTGCAAGTTTTCATTATGTAAAAAATTTAAAAAAGAAGCAATGACAATAAAATCAAAAATCGGTATACTCTCAATTAAAGAATTTGCTTATATTAATTTAAATTTTGACCAAGTTTTTAAAAAGATTTTTAAAGCAATTATTTTAAATGAGAAATGTTTGGCTAAGTTAAATTTATGAGGGAAAGACAAAGATGTAGCAAAATATGAGGGCAAAAACTGACATTAGGCCTCTTATGAATCTATACAGCAAACATGATTGATTGTCTCAGTGAAATATATATTATAATTCTTAGGGCCATGGGATAAGTTAGTGTGTTAGTCTGCACACTGCTGATAATGACATAGCCGAGACTGGGCTATTTACAAAAGAAAGAGGTTTAATTGGACTCACAGTTCCACGTGGCTGGGGAGGTCTCACAATCATGGTGGAAGGCAAGGAAGAGCAGGTCACATCTTATGTGGATGGTGGCAGGCAAAGAGAGAGCTTGTGCAGGGAGACTCACATTTTTCAAAACCATCAGATCTCCTGAAACTTATTCACTATCATGAGAACAGCACAGAAAAGACCTACCCCCATGATTTGATTACCTCCCACTTGGTCCCTCCCATAACTCATGGGAATTCAAGATGAGACTTGGGTGAGGACAAAGCCAAATCATATCAGTTAATAATGGTCTACCTTTACATTACATTTGTAATATTTTTTACTTTATGAATTTGTAAATTTGATATTTTGTACTGGTTTAAATAAATATTTCAATGCATCCATCGTTAGATTAAATAAACAAACTTAGGCAATCTTATCTGAAACACAATATCTCTAATATCCCATAAAAATTATTGTCACAGTTAGTCATAAACTGCCATACATAGGGTAGATAAATCTGATGAATGGATAGATGCATAAGCAGAATCATCACTGGTTTGGGTAGTTTTAAGAATGTGAAGACAACATCTGGCTTTGCTTCTCAGGCACCTCGAGGAGTTAGTACAATGTTCTTAATATACTAAATTAAAATGTGATGATTGAACATTATTCCACCACCCTAACTCCATTATATTTGCTTGAAGAAAACAAAAGGACATGGAGTATAAAGTTAACAAAGCACGGTGAATGATGATATATGTTTTAGTTTAAGTGCAGTTTATGCATTTCAGCCCAAATCCCCTTGGTGAAAGCCATTTTCAGAAGTAAACTTTAGGATATGCTGCTCTAAAACTGCTGTATTTAGCTGATGGTTCATAAATTCTCTGTTGGAGATATTATGGTCTACAGTGGATTCTAGTTAATTGGCACATCTCAGTGGAAATTGAAATATGCCAGTTAGACAATGATTGTATCATTTAAATACGTAATTGTTCTTATGAACTATCAGACACATTTGAAATTAGAAAGGACTTTTGAAATGCGAAACATTGACCAAATTGTATATGTACATAATTAAGACAAATTAGAAATGCAGATGTTAAGCATGATAAAAAACATTATCATCAAGGCATATTCCTATTTTTCTGTTCAGCAATTTAATGAGTATTATAACCTATCTGGTCAACGCAAACCCAAAATATACCTAATAACCAGAGTAAAAAATAAATGTTAAGTCTTTATCATTAATACCACTCTGTACTTATATTATTTTAGAAAACCACCAAGGCCAAAAATGGTACAAATTTGCTGCTTTTTATACTTAAATGTTATAAATGAAGGCATCAATTTAGAGTAAATTAATTTCTCATGGAAAAGACAAAATAATTTTTTAAATTTCAAAAAATTGTATATTTGAGTACTAATCAATAGGGTGTTTCTCCAATATGTACTAAGATGATTATTATGGACAAATATATATCATGTAAAAGTCTATTTGCTATAAGAAATATTTATAATGGAGGACATCAAGGAATTCACAAAAGATGAAATACTAAGAGCTTTCTCTGTTTCTAAGGTATTAATAATGCTTTACCAAGAATTTTGTTCTTAATTCACCCCAAAACTTAGAATTCATATTTTTGGCAATTTATATAATCATAGACTATCTGAAGGGTTACAAATGTGAAAGGTCAATGTCTTGGTGTTTTCCAATGAAAATAATTTATAAGTATTAATAAATTATATAGTTTTTGCAGTTACTTAGAAATATAATGAGTGTGTGGATACATATATGGAATGGGAAAATTTTATTTTGTGCAATTACAGCTAAGCTATCTTATTAACATAGCATAAACCAGTAATAATTATAACATTAAAATGTTTAAGTCTAGAAATAATCAAAAAGATTTAAATAATCATTATTAGAACCAAACAGAAGATCCATTCACTGGTATTTTCCTTTGCATAATTAATAGCCACATTGTTTAAACACTTTCTTTTTTAGTTAGCATTATCCAATACTTTAATTAAAAGATTTCATTTGCTGTATTGTATCAAAAATCTATATAATCAATCACATATCCTTGAACACTTAAAAAAAAATCTTAATTAGCATTTCACAAAGCACTTTGTGGAGCACCCTATGAGATTAATTCAGAAAAAAGTCTTAAAATACAAAATTAATTTATCAAATTGTATTTAAATTTAATAATTTACATATACATTTACAGAAACACTTTAAAATATCGATTTATAATCTCAGAAAACATGAATGAATATTCCTGTTTTTCTATTCCCTGGTAATTGTAGTAGGCAAATTCTAGAGTTACCAGTGTAATCCTGCACCCTGGCGTATAATTCTTGTCTAGCCCGGGCACCTGAGCACCGATATAACCTATGGATATGATGGGGTAGTGACTCCCTTGATCAGGTTATGCTATGTGACAAACGGTGATGGAATAGTCCCTCCTGTGATTGCGTTATGTTATAGAAGTCTCTGTTATAACTGACTTGAGGGAAAGAAGAAATCAGAGGGAAGAGGTCCTGCTGGCACGGAAAAAAGCAAATAGCCATGTTGTGAATTGCCCACAGGGGGCACATGACAAGGAACTGAGGGCAGCCGCTGGGAGATGAAGGTGGTCCCCAACTGACAGCTAACTGGAACACAGAAACCTTAGTCCTACAGCTACAAGAAAATAAACTCTTACAAAAATCGCATGAGGAATACAGGCAGGCCAGCCAGCTCCTTCAGTTCAGTTTTTTGAGACCCCAAGCAGAAACCTCCAAGTAGAGAACACCAGGCCTGGAGTCCAGACTCACAGAAACTTTGAAATAATAAATTGTGTTGTTTTATGCTGCTATGTTTGTGGCAATGTTTTATGCAACAATAGATAACAAATATAATTGTTATGCATTGTCATTTTAAAATTATCAAATAAATAAAATTATTTTAGTTTAATTTTTAATTCTTTGAATTCTTATGGCTTTAATACTTCATATTTTGGGGAATAAGAATTTTTTTTTTAGCCCACTCTCAGCTTACTTTCATCATTCAGTGGTTTTATTTTTTTCTTTTGGAATATATTAAAATGATCTTTATGCTTCTCAAATAAATAGCAAATCTTTTTCCTAAGTCCTTTTAAAAATTTTCCTTTTCAATGTGTTTATGGAGAGTTTGGTATAAAGCTTTTATTTTGAACTTTACAGTTCCACATTCTGATTTATTTTCCTTTGCTTTGATGTTATGAAAGCCTTCTCAATTTGAAGCTATATTTGCATTGGTTTGCTAGTAGATCACTGATATTTCACTATTGAAGGTCACATTACTCAGTTGAATCTGAACAACTCAAGGGCATATTTTTCAACCACAACATTTTCAGATTTAAATTCATCATTTCTCATATTCCTACTTTCTTCTTTTTACTGTCAAAATGAATATTCTTTTATTACATATCCTGAAAGGACCATCTTATTATTATTATTTTTTGTCTTCTACTTTCCCTTCTAAACTCAGTCACGGTGTTTTATTAAACCCTTGTTTCATGATATAGAAATTCCCTGCATGCTCTGCCTTTTGGTCATTTTGCTTTCTTAGAAATCTGGCTGGCTTTTGATGACATAGAATCTAAAACTACCTCCATGAAATAAGCGTTCATTATTTTCTCACTTCCGCAGGAACTCAGGGTTTCTTTCTCTACAAGAAGTCTTCCAGAGAAGTACTTGATCACATTCTCAGAAAAACTGCTGCTCCTTTGAGCCTAATGTCAATCTTCCTTATTGTCATCACTATTATTCATCTATCTCCTAGTCTGTTGTGCATAGTTGTTTGAAGTGCTTTAATACCAGGCTCCATTTCTTGCTTCTCACAATGCCATGTTACTCTTGGGTCCTTTGGACATAGATGTGGATGGCTCATCCAATAACCTAGGCCATATTTTTTCAGTTCTGTGTATGTAATGAACTTCTCTTTCAATCTCTTCTAATTAGTGGTGCACTTTTATTCAGGTCAACATTGACTGCAGAAATTTATTGCATTAAAATATCACCATTTTGACTACATTGTCCTCATTATGTGTATTCAAGTAACTGTTCTTCAACTTTATTTTGATGAAAAGTACAACAATCCCTCTAACTATACATTGTGAGCAATTTTGCTTTCATTTTTCTTTTTATTCTACTAAAATTGCAGCTTTAGTCATTTAATAACATTATAAATGTTATTTTTACTTTCTATGACTATATAACAACAGTACACTTATGAGCCTGAAAAGAAAATTGTTAAATCCTTATGTTAACAAGCCAGGAAACCAGGAATAGTTTACCTAGCTCCTCTGCTTATCTGTCACAAAGCGGCAGTTAAAATATTCATTACTTCTCTGATCTCAGTTGAAGCTCAGGGTCCTCTCCCAAACTCATGCTATTACTTGCAGAATTCACTCCTTGTACCTATGGAATTCATAGTAGTGTGCTTTTCCAAGAAGAACAGGAAAGCATCCCTGAATTTGGAAAGGTCCAAGCCCTTTTATAGGGAGCAATAGAGTAGACAAGACCTATTCAGGTTAGTCTACTGTTAACTCTTTGTAACTGATTAAAGCTTTAATCACAACTGAACATCCCCTTAATTATAGTCATAGGAGGGAACTTAATCACAGATGTACCAAGTGGGAGTCTTAAGGATCATCTTAGAATATTACCCAACATAAATGCCATATATTTCTTTGACCCTCTATCCTTTCAATGTCACCTCCTTAGGAAAACAAAACAAAACAATAAGAAACAAGTAAACTGAAACATCTGCCTTCTTCAGCTGGAAGCACAGTACTCCGTTAAATACATGACAAAATAATATTATGCATCTTGAACCCTGACTTCTTTTTTGTGTCATTTATGCAACTACTTTTTCATACAATTCTTAAACATGTCAATGACCCTTTATATTCAACATGCATACACCTTATTCCTGTTCACTCCTCTAGAACCTTATCCAACTCACTTCGTAAAGGGCATTGCTAGAAATCCAGGTTGTAAGGCAGAAATCTGGTAGTCAATTCTGAAAACTCGTAGTCTCTAAGCCTGGTATTTCAATCATTAATGTCTAACAATATATGTTAAACCTATATGTCCTGCCTTGGAACCCCTATACTGGGCTCTTGTGTGAGAAAGAGGTAAACTTTTGATGTGTCAAGCATGGAAATCTGGAGCTGTTTTTACAGCAGTTAGCATACTATGGGGAATGCCAATACATGTCCTTTGAAGTAGGATTCTGCAATAATAGAAAAATTGAGTTGTATGACATTGGCCTACTGAGCAAGTGGTAGTTTGGCAAAACTAACATAGGAAGTAATGAATTGGTTGCCTATAATAACTTCAAAGGCAGAAGGCATGCTTGTAGAGCCTGGGGCTCCAGAAGAAGAGATTCAAAAAGAAAATCACAGAAGTGCGTCTTTGGTCATTACTGCATATATTTAATAAGGTATCAGAAAAAAATATGAGTTCAGGAAAGGAGTATATAATTTGGAAACAGAAAGAAAAGAGTGGTAGTATATCAATACAGAAGGTTGGAGATTTGAAAAAAAAAACTTATGCTTCTATGTTTCAAATAATAAAAAAAAGAATTAAAAATCTTTTGAGAACAAAGACTCATTTTGCTGGCAGAGATGAAATTAAGCTTGTAGCTTCTCTACCCAAGCAATATCATTAAACTGAGAGAGGGAGATATTGGGCTAGCAAAGAATAATAATCGGTATTGAGAATTATATTTAGCTATGAGTTTGGTATGATAATTCATATATTAGAGTCAAATGGATCAGAAACACTCATGTGTAGATTCCGTGACCTCAAGAAAGTGGAGCATAACTCTCCACTTGTTAAGTGTGAGATGCTCATAGTAATTTTCATCCAAAGCATACAATATATATGAAAGAGGAGTGAGAGAAAGGCAACTTTACAATGGTGAGACCTGACTAACACTAACTCAGCAGTCATGTGATCACGGCAAACATCAACAAGGCTAAGTCATGTTGATTGCATGTTTCTGCTCTGGATACATTGTGGTGAAAATGGCATTTAACCTTTGTGGTCTTTCTCCTAAAGATCAATAAACTCAGTTCAATTATGAGAAAATACATCAGTCAAACCCCATTTGGGAAGTATACTACAAAACACCTGATCAGAAATCCTCAAAACAGTCGAGATCATCATAAGCAAAGAAAGTCTGAAAGACTGTCACAGCTAAGGGAAGACAAATGCAACATAAAAACTAAATGTAATGTGTTATCCTGGACAGGATCCCAGAACAAAGAAAGAAAAGGTTAAAACTAAGGTAATGTGGGTGAAGTATGGGCTTTAATTAATAATAATATATCAATATGGCTCATTAACTGCCAAAAATATACCATACGGATGTAAGATATTAATAATTGAGGAAATTGGGTGAGAAGTATGTAGAAACTATCTGTTCTATATTCACAGATTTCCTTTCCATATAAAATTGATGTAAAATAATAACATTTTCTTAAAGGAGTAGCAAAGGAAATCCTTGGGGTTATGAAACTCATCTGTATTTTGTTGTAGTAATGATTATACCAACTTATGTACGTGATAAAATCTCATAGCACTAAATACAAACACCCCCTGCACACACACACACACCCCAAAACATGTATCAACTCATGTAACTAAGTCAAAAATTAGCATAAGATTGGTGATTTTCATCGATGTCAATACATTGTTTGTGAGATTTACTAGAATTATGCTAGATGTTAACACTGGTGGAGGTTGGGTAATGAGTATATGGGATATATCTATGTTATTTCTTACAACTTTTATGCAAATTTCCAAGTATCTCAAAATGAGAGAGTTTAATTAAATAAATTATTTGGAAGCACAGAGCTCACAAGATACCCAAAACAATTTTGAAAAAGAAGGATAAAGTAATATGATGTGTCCTCTCTGATATCAATGCTTACTGTAAATCAAGACGCTCGAATATTTGCATAAGAAGAAATATATATTAATTAGAATAGAGTGTCCTAAAATAGATCCACATGTACATGGTAATTTGATTTTGGCTAAAGTTATTTAGGTAGTTCAATGGTAGACATAGTCTTTACAAAAAAAATTTTTTGAAAAAAATGATATTCTTATGAAAAGAAATAGAAAAAGAAGCAGACAGAGAGAAACAGAAGAAAGGCAAAAAAGTACATCAAACCTTACCTTATATAAAGCTAAACTTGAGCTAGATCATAGATCTAAAAGTAAGACCAAAAATCATAAAACACCTAGACGACAATATAGTTTAAAATTAAATATAGATTCATTTCATAGGACACATTAAACACAAAACACCAACAAGTAAGTTAATAAATTAAACTTCATCAAAATTTTAAAAATTATTTTCAAATGTTCCATTCAGAAAATAAAAACGCAAGCCATAGACTGCGTTTGCAAGCTTCATTCCTGATAAAGGATTGCTAAATCAAAATTCAGTCATAAAAGACAAATAACCCAATAACAAAATTGACAAAAGATTTAAGCAGACATTTCACTAATTAACATGTCCATAATGAATACATGAAAGATGAAAATCTCTTTCACTAACCTTGAGTCACTAATGAGGAACCCTCATTAGTCATGGGTAAAATGTAAATTAAAATCATAATGTAGTACCACTGCACACATATTAAAATGGCTAAAATCATCAACACTGACAATACCAAGTGTAGATGAGCATCTGGAACACTCCTGTCACAGGGAACGCAAAATAGAGCAGCCAGTTGAGAAAACAGTTCTGAAGTTCCTATAAAGTTAAGCAACATTTACATATCCTAACAATACCATCACTTGGTATTTACCTGAAAGAAGTAAAATCATGTATGCATTCATTACCTTTCATTAAAGGTAACCACAAATATTCCTTATGTCCATTAACTGGTAAATTGATAAACTGTTACACCAGTACGATAGAATGATACTCAAAGAAAGAAATAAACTACTGATAGATGCAAGGCCAGGGTGAATCTCAAAAGTAGTGTAAAAACTGAAAGAAGACAAACACAAAACAATAATTACTCAATTGTTCTATTCATTGGACATTTCGGAAATAAATATCACACAGGCAGAAAGTATACCAATGGCTGTCATGGTCTGGGGGTGAAGGGAATGGGTTTATTACAAAGAAACACAGGTGAAAAAGACAGGCATGGTCTATCAATAGGTCACCAAATGATAATGCCTTGAGCCCGTTTCTCTATCTAAGTTTCTAAATCTCTGTGAAACATAACTTTTTTTTCCTTTCAAATACTGATGTCTGTGGATGTGAGATGATTTTTGCAGATATGATAATACTGGAGAAAATCACCATATTTTTCCATTATGTAGAGCTTATCACTAACTTTGGTAAGCTATGGGTTTCTTTTTTATTTTTCCTAATATCTGCTGTGTCTTTAATTCAGGTAGCACAGTTCTTCTACAAAATAAAGTTTCTTACAAACATAAATGGTATGGTATGGTTTTGTGTCCCCATCTAAATCTCATCTTGAATTGTAATCCAAATTGTTATCCCCACATGTTAGGAAAAGGACCTTTTCGGAGGTGATTAAATCATGTGGGTGGTTCATCTATGTTGTTGTGGTGATAGTGAGTGAGTTCTCATGAGATATGATGGTTTTATAAGGGGCATTTCTCTCCTTTACTCTGCACTTCTTCCGGCATGTGAAGGTTGTCTTTGCTTCCCTTTCCACCACAGTTGTAAGTTTCCTGAAGCTTCCCCAGCCATGCAGAAATGTGAGTCAATTAAATCTCTTTCCTTTATAAACTACCCAGTCATGGGTATGTCTTTACTGCAGCGTGAAAACAGAATGATACAATAAACATGTTAAAATATTTGTTTTTTTGTCCCTGAGTTTTCTTTATAAATGGAGTTCCAACAAGATGTCTCAGGTAGATTCATTCCCATGATCTGACTAAATTGTATTTTCCAAAAAGGCACTGATATATCTAATGAATTCAGGCCTTTCATTTTATATGTGTCAATAATGTCCCACTATTGTATAGACTCAAAAGAATTTTGTTTTCAGTTACTTCCTACTGAAATAGTCCTAATTGACATACAAATGTATTAGAATAGGTTCTCCACAGAAAGAGAATGAATAGGATGTATACAGATAAATGAAAATATTTATTATGACGAATTGGTTCAAATTATTATGAATCTGAGAAGTCCCATAATCTGATATCTGAGAGCTGAAGGCCCAGGAAAGCCTGTGGTGTAGTTCCAGTTCCATATATACTTGGTAGGCTACGTGGTAGACTGAGGCAGGAGGTTCATTTGAGTCCAGGGGTTGAAATCTAGCTTGGACAACACAGTGAGACCCTATCTCCAAACAAACAAACACACAAACAAATACACAAACAAACAAACAAAACCTGTAAGTACTAAAGGTAGACAGTGTTGTAAGTCCCAGTCTGAGTCCAAAAAGCACATAACCAGGAGCTCTGATATCTGAGGGCAGCAAATGAGTGTTCCAGTTCAAGTAGAGAACAAATTTAAGCTTTCTCCACCTTTTCGTTTTATTCGGGCCTTGACTATTTGTCTAAGAAAAATATATAAATATAATTATAAGATTGTAAAAATGTGTATGGATGTATATATGGATGTATATGTAAATTAATCAGAATAAAATGTCCAGAAATAGATCCACATATACATGGTAATTTGGTTTTGGCTAAAGTTTGTCTAGGGAGTTCAATGAGAAATGGTCTTTTCCAGTAAAGGTCAGAAAAATTGGATATTATTATGTAAAGTAATAGAAAAAGAGGGAGACACAGAAAGAACAAAGAGGATGATATTCACCTACATTGATGAGGGTGATCTTTACTTAGTGTACCAATTCAAATGCTCATTTTTTCCTCAATCACTCACAGGAACACCTAGAAATAATATTTGACCAGCTCTCTGGACTTACCTTAGCCCAGGCACGTTGGCACATAAAATTAAGCATCATGTATTTTGCATCTTCAATTAGGTTTTTCTGGGTATGTAAAAAAAAAAGTTATTAAAGTTATTTGAAATAATAGGTGTAGTTTCCTAAAATTTAAATTTATAAGGTCATTCGTAACTGTAAATTATGTTGGTGTTTTCACTCCAAGTACTCTTTTAGAATGAGGAATTTAAAACAAGCTCTCTAGAATAAATTACTATCCTAAAAATGGTAGCTTTTCCCCATTAATCTTTTTTTTTTTTTTTTTTTTTGAGACGGAGTCTCGCTCTGTCGCCCAAGCTGGAGTGCAGTGGCCGGATCTCAGCTCACTGCAAGCTCCGCCCCCCGAGTTTACACCATTCTCCTGCCTCAGCCTCCCGAGTAGCTGGGACTACAGGCGCCTGCCACCTCGCCCGGCTAGTTTTTTTGTATTTTTTAGTAGAGACGGGGTTTCACCGTGTTAGCCAGGATGGTCTTGATCTCCTGACCTCGTGATCCGCCCGTCTCGGCCTCCCAAAGTGCTGGGATTACAGGCTTGAGCCACCGCGCCCGGCCAGCTTTTCCCCATTAATCTAATCAGTTGATTGTTAGAATGAAGCAAAGAGAAAAGTGCTTCAGGTCATAGATTTGAAGTTGTATAAATTCAAGCGTTGTCCAATTATAAAACACTACAAAATTTCTTTGTTTTTTTCCCCACTGGAAAATTGTGGATTTGTTTCACTTTTCTCATCTTATAAACTACGTTCAGATCTCTGAGGTTATTTTAAAATTAGCAAAAGTTTATAGAAATAGTTTGGTCACATTTACAGAATAGATGAACCCTTGCTTAAACAATCCTTTACACCCTTAAGTTAGATTTTTTTAAATGAATCAGGTAGGTGGAAGAATTGGTGCCTTTGTTTTAGCTCCAGAAGTGAAAGCTACTTTGCTGCAGTCCAACTGAGTATGTAACAGAAGTAAAAATTTTTAAAAAGCTTATGAGGTCAAAATAGTCTATTAATGAGATCTGTCAAGTTAAGGTTTACCAAAATTACTAAGTCAAGGACTTATTTAAGACAGTCAAGAATAAACATCGGAAGAATTACAGTCTATTCTACTCTTTGACTCTTAGAAAATTTCTAATTTGATCATAATATAAGGAATAGCTTATCATTATTTGACTTTGTCACTCCATATTTTATCTATTAGATTTAGCCATAAGTTAAATTTTAAACTATACTTTAAGATAATCAGAACACTTCGTTAGTAATTGGCATTTGTATTTTCTAATCTAGTTGTGCAAGGTAAAACATCTAGAATCACTTTTGATACCTCTGTTTTTCTCAATCTTCATGTTCAATACCCAGTTCTTACTGGCTCTTTTCAAAATTTATTTAGAATACAATTATTTATCTCTGCTTCTAACACTACCACCATGTCACTATCCACTGGCATATAGACTTCAAGATGATAGTTTTGTTTCCAAATTTGTATGTCACAGACTATTCCTCACAGGAGAGGTAGAGTAATCCTTTTAAAATAAAAGGAAGGTCATATGGATTTTCTGCTCAATGGCTTTCTATCTCATAATCAAAACCAAAAGCCCTACAGTGTCTAAAATTTCTTATGTGATTGGCACCCTTATTATATCTTAGTCTTGGTCTTCATTTCCGTTAATCTCACCCTCCATCATTCCTCTCCAGACATTCAATCTTTTTATGTATCTGAAACATTCCAGGTGTTTTTACTATCTCAATTTTTTTTTAATCTAGCCTAATTGTTTTTTTCAAACAGATGAACACACAGTTTGCTCCCTGACAACATCCAAGTCATTGCCTTTATGTCATCTTCTCCGCAAAACATAGTACTCTAGTTAAGATTTAAGCCCCTCTCTGCTAACAAACCAGTAAACCTTATACTTTTGTAACTTATTTGCTTACCATAGTACTTGTTATCTGAAATACTGTATGTTTTACTTATTTACTTATTCATTGTCTTCTCAACTTGTATCTCTTCTTCACAATGGCAGTATTTCATGTGTGTTTTGTTTACTGTATCCCAGCATGTGAAATAGTGCCTGCTACATACTAGATGTCTATTTGATATTTTTGAATTTCTTAATAAACATAAATATAACAAATTGATTACAGTTTTTAGTTATAAGTTAACTATAAGATGAAAACAATTTAACATACAATAAATGGGTCTTGGGCTATACCTTTTGTTTGTTACCTATAGTGCCTAACTAACCCCCTCCAAAATAATGTAAACTAGAATTCAGAGAAACTGTGCTTTTAAAAGCCATATAAAATAAGGGAATAAAGTTAAAAGAAAAAATTCAGAGCCAAGTAATTATTCCAGTCAATTAATTGGTGTATATCAAATGCATGAATTATCTGCTAATGAAATTCTCTTCATTATACTCATCATTAAAATTTTCTTTAATCCTAAAGGGCACTAGTCCAATACTCTTTTCTATCTGCATTCTTTTACACAATCTCCCCATGTCATGCCTAGAAGGTCACTAAGTTAATTGGCTGTTGAGTACTTAAAGTAGTTAATTCCATCTTATAAGTTACCTGATTTTCAATTTAAAAGTTCTTTGGTCAAGGTTACAAGATTAGCATAACCTCAAATCAAGAACATGTTTCTGGGCATGGCACCACTTCACTAGTCAGTAGCTCAACAAACCTATCAATATTGATGTAATTGCATGAGACTCCAGCTTCATTTACCCAAACTGAAGAGTACATCATATGCTTTTCCTTATGAATTGTATGTGTAGTTTGTAACATTTTCCAAATGACTATGTCAAGGGAGTGAAGAATAAAAAGTGGTGAATAAGTATATAATTATAACAAGTGTGATTTGCTTTTTAGTGCTTAATTTACATTAGTAAATATTCATGTTAAGTAAAATAATCTCTGCTTTGTTAATGAAGTGAGCATCTCCATTTTTACCTTCTAAATACAATTTGTTAATACGTTTAATTCTCACTCAAATGTGTGAAACCTGTTTTGTTTTACCCTCATTGTACAGATTAAGAGTCCAACATTAATAACTTGCCCAAGATTCTGTGTATTATAACACTTACTATTAGGAAACAGGAATCAAATATTTCTGACTTAGGTATCCTTAGTCTTTCTTCTACACTGGTTGCAAACTCATACAAGCAGTCAGATAAGAGTAAATCAGTGAGTCATAAAGTGTGTATAAAAATAAAAGACAAAAATTTGACAAACCAAGAGTGTGTGCCCAGTTCATAAGTACAGATAAACTTAAATTCAGTTAATTGTTGCATTGCAGTGTTATGGGTTCAGAATTGCAGGATTTTCCATTTTAACCCAGATCATGGATTTGTAAATACACAACAACTCTTGTAAATATTGTAGGATATTTCTAAAAATGTGTAGACTGATTATGAACTGCAGTTTTTAATGTTGCACCATACCATGTTCTCCCCATTGATTTAAATGAGTAGCTGATAATATTGTTCTTCAAGCTGCCAGTTTCAAAGGACCATTATCGTAATTCATTAAATTGTGTCCTCTAGAGATGTTTCAGATGAGTGGTTTCCAAACTGAGCCCCACTCAGCTCTGGGCTTCATAGAAGTCGCTAATGAGTCTCTGCTGTCGGGAGTGAAAGGAATGCTGAGTAGTCAGGGTTGTTGACGTCCCAGTTTTAATTCAGCTAGAGTAGCTTTTCTTTGTTTTGGAAAATATTGACTCAAAAATATTCTGCTGATAAAATATTTAAAATTTACTGCTCAGTTATGTGACTATCAAAACTCTACAATTACCAAGAAAAGGTTAACTGAAAGTGAAATAAAAATCAATAAAGGAATTGGTGACTTTCAAAGTATTATTTTCTACTTTAAAAATTGTCATATGGCCCCAAAAAGTTTAATAAGAAGTCCATAGACATATTTTACCTTCTTTTTCTACAACACAATCCAATGGAGTCAGAATGTTTCACATGTCGGGGCTGCTTGATCCTACTTTATTTGGTTGAATTACTCTCCCTGTGAGGCAAGAGTGGAAATTTCCCAGGAAGAAGAATATCCTGTTCATTGGTGTGTGGCTTCTAGTCAGGGTTGTTTCAGAGTAGAATATCTGGTCATGTGATAAGGTTTATTATTGTCATAATGTTTATATGCTTTCCCTAACCAATTTGTGTATTTCTACTACCCTACCTCATGCCTTACATTTTAGATTCACAGAATAATTGTTTTCTGCAAAACGATATGAAGATTTCTTCCCTTGTGTATTTTCCATGGCTAAAGAGTGCATTTTTTTCTTTTAGCATAACAGATTGTAGTTTTCCGTTTTGCTTCATTTATACACTTAATAGTTACCAATAATTTATTTGTAATTTTCTAATTACACAAGAAAATGATTATTCATTTCAATAGTTAAATAAATATTGAAGAGTCACATTTTCCATAATTAAGCTATTCTCTAATTTATGGGTTGATGGTTTAACCAGATGTCACAGTAATGTAATATACCGTCGGGTGAGTAAAACTGAAAGACACATACTAAGGGAAACTTAACATAACATTTTGACCAGAAATGGCAAAATAAAAAGAGATTTAAAATGTGGCATCACAAAAAAATATTCAAGAATGTTTTCAAGAATGGAAACAATAATGTAAGAGTCTTTCTTTTACTTTCTGTTAAAACCATTAGGTAGAAGTAGCTGATTTTGCTCATGTTTTCTCTGTTCTTTAAGACAAACTAATATTCCTAATTCATAGCCCCATTGGCCTTAAAATTAATCTAACACTATACCTAGGAACTTCCTATCCTACATATTCTTTTTTTTTTATTTTTTATTTTTTTTATTATACTTTAAGTTCTAGGGTACATGTGCATAACGTGCAGGTTTGTTACATATGTATACTTGTGCCATGTTGCTGTGCTGCACCCATCAACTCGTCAGCACCCATCAACTCGTCATTTACATCAGGTATAACTCCCAATGCAATCCCTCCCCCCTCCCCCCTCCCCATGATAGGCCCCGGTGTGTGATGTTCCCCTTCCCGAGTCCAAGTGATCTCATTGTTCAGTTCCCACCTATGAGTGAGAACATGCGGTGTTTGGTTTTCTGTTCTTGTGATAGTTTGCTAAGAATGATGGTTTCCAGCTGCATCCATGTTCCTACAAAGGACACAAACTCATCCTTTTTTTATGGCTGCATAGTATTCCATGGTGTATATGTGCCACATTTTCTTAATCCAGTCTGTCACTGATGGACATTTGGGTTGATTCCAAGTCTTTGCTATTGTGAATAGTGTCATAATAAACATACGTGTGCATGTGTCTTTATAGCAGCATGATTTATAAACCTTTGGGTATATACCCAGTAATGGGATGGCTGGGTCATATGGTACATCTAGTTCTAGATCCTTGAGGAATCGCCATACTGATTTCCATAATGATTGAAATAGTTTACCATCCCACCAACAGTGTAAAAGTGTTCCTATTTCTCCACATCCTCTCCAGCACCTGTTGTTTCCTGACTTTTTAATGATTGCCATTCTAACTGGTGTGAGATGGTATCTCATTGTCGTTTTGATTTGCATTTCTCTGATGGCCAGGGATGATGAGCATTTTTTCATGTGTCTGTTGGCTGTATGAGTGTCTTCTTTTGAGAAATGTCTGTTCATATCCTTTGCCCACTTTTTGATGGGGTTGTTTGTTTTTTTCTTGTAAATTTGTTTGAGTTCTTTGTAGGTTCTGGATATTAGCCCTTTGTCAGGAGTTTCTTCACAGAATTGGAAAAAACTGCTTTAAAGTTCATATGGAACCAACAAAGACCCGGCATCTCCAAGACAATCCTAAGTCAAAAGAACAAAGCTGGAGGCATCACGCTACCTGACTTCAAACTATTCTACATATTCTTTACCTATTCTGTATTTAACTCGACTGTTTCTAGCAAGTAGATGTCTTGCTCTTTACGTTTCTTGTTTATACTAACCTTCTTAGTTGTTAAACCTCATCTTTTCTTAACGGATTTGTCTCATCCAAAAAAGAGACTAGTCTATTAATACATTTTTGGTAGCACTGCACTTTTTCACTGTACACCTTCTATTATTAAGAGAAAACTTCACCCTCATCTGAGCCTTACGAACTTAAACCTTCACCCTTTACATTTAATCCATATCCCTTTTGAGTCAGCTTCAATTCTTCAGGTGAAGGTTGAATTTGAATAACTTGCTGAAAATCCACTGTTTTTCTGACTGACTATAGAAAAGTCACAATGTTTTATCTCTTGGACCTGGAAATATGACAAATGAAATGAAAACTTGGCTTTCTAAGGGTTGTACACTTTTGAAAGTCAAGGATCCTAGTTGAGGTTTAAGTTAGAATTTTTCTTTGTCATCTCCAGACACAGCCTTTTACTTGTCTCTAAGAAATAATTGAAAATTACATTGTAAAATAGGTGGTTTTTTCCAGCTACTACAAACTATTCTGTTTGGGCTGGTAGCAAGACTAAAAGCCCTACTCAGAAAATAGCACGTTTGTTCAGAGAGGTTAAGATAGACTACCTGATACCCTTTTCTCTCTTGCCTGCTTTATTTTTCCCCAATTCACATATGAACATTTGATATTCTAGGTGATATTTATATAAATTTAACTCCTCCCCCCAACCTGACCACACTTGAATAAAGTTTGATGGGAGTAAGATTTTATTTATTTTGTTTACTGGAGTCTCCTCATCACCTAGAATAATTTAGGCGCTAAGAACAGTTTTATAAAATGAAGGAACAAATGTCTGGAACCTACAGACATGAACAAAATCTCTGACTTATATTGATGGAGTAAAATCAACTTTTGGACTTGAGCTGCAATATCACTTTTTTCTAGTTCTCCAGCCCTACAGCTGCCCTGTTTAGAACATTTAGGACAGGCCTTTTATGGACTTGCTAGTTTTGACAATCATTTGAGCCAGCTCCATAAAAGCTCAATAGATAGACAGGAAGAGAGAGAAAGAGAGAGAGATACCTCGACAGATAAACAGATAGAGATGGAGATACAGATATATATACGTAGATATGCACACACATCCTATTTATTCTGTTTGAAAACCCTGACTAACACAGATTTTGGTATTCAGATGCTCTGACTACATTTTTCTTATTAACCTACATCATAGTGACTAATTGCTCTTTATTGTCTTTGGATAAATGTAATTTCAATTGTGAGAATTCAGTTCGAACACCGTCAGAGCCATTACTGAGAACCCCGAAGGCTTCTAATAATGGAGGAACTAATTTGGTCTTATTTTGAACCTAGCTTTGTCCCCTACCTCTACCAAAACAAATAAAAAAACAAACCACTCACAAAAACCCAGCTACAAAAATTAAAAGCAACGAAGGCTACTCTGGAATATACATTGCATTCTCATTGTGATAGATGTAAGCAATGTTTATCTCAATGTTTATGCCATGAATAATTTGTGATTAAATTACTAGCTGCATGTGTTAACTCGATAAGAGATACAGGTATTTAGTGACAAGACAAATATCAGTCAAAACACTTCCCCCTAGTGAAACCATAAATCAAGAATGACTTGAGTCTCTGGTGCTTTCCATCAGCTTCAGGCACAGCATTGAAGTAATTCATGATCTGTTTATTTATGCCTTGATGCTGGTGTACTATAATCCATATACTCCCACCCCACTACTGCCACCCTAACACAAAGACCAAAAATGTTCACAGGATGACTCTAGGAGATATGAAAATCAATTATCCTGTAACTAACTAATCAATTATCCTATAACTAACTTGCTATACACGGTAGAGGTCAGTTACATGGTGGAAACCAGAACCCATGAAGCATTAATTGATAATGTGTTGACTAGACTTTGTGAGGCTTGTTGTCTCATTTATTTAACATCTGAAGCCAGAAACTGGTAACAGTATAAGCAAAAAAGAAATGCCACATTTATGAAGTGAATATACATCTTCCCCCAGAGTTTTGCTCTGTCTCTAGTAGTACCAAAAGAGGACCATTGAACATGTGTCTTTTCATTAAAGTAGAACATCAAAAAACATTGAGTTCATCACACTTACACATTTGTAGTTTTTCAGCCATAGCAGATGATAAGAGATATCATATACTTAAAATAAAACAATGCTCAGAATGAGTCATTTAAGTTATGCAATCATGATTTAATGATTACATGTAGTCATATAAATGTACTTCAACAATTTACTTACAAGAGGTATGTATCCTCTGAGCTAAATGTAACATATCGAAAATGTTAAGTATGTTTCACTAGATCTTTGGTGGCTCTGCATATGGAATAGTATGTCAATGTCCTGCTATACATGTGTCCCAGACATAGATAGGCTCAAAAGTTACTGTATCCATTCACATGCTGAGTGACCTATGATACTGTCACAATGACATATATAAACAGTGTAACACCACTAATGATTTCTGTTAGGATGTGGTCTCTTTAGAAATCTACCTATCCTCTCTTTGGTTTACCTCAGCAAATTTATCTGGTTTTATTAAAGAATTTTTCTACCCCCCAGAACTATTTTATTATAACTAGTCACTCTAGGTTGTATCATGATATTGATAAATAGTGTTCAAAACTCTATTGGTAGTTGCCTGTCCATTAGCCATTACTCTAAGTCCATTTGCTATATAGAAATGTCAAGTGGACCTTGGGAAAATGTCTACACCATTACAATTGCATTAAAACGAAATTGAAAACTACCAACCATGCATCTTCTCTGGCGGTCATAATGCTTTACCATAGCAAATCACTGCAAATATTTCTATCCATTATAAATCATTAAAAGTAATGGCAAAAACTGCAATTACTTTTGCACCAACTTAATAAATTTACCTTCTACCCTGCTACTTACCTGCAACAAGATTGCCATAAAATGGCAATGTTCAATCAGTAGCAGGACAGTATTGAGGGAGAGTAGAACACACAAAAAGCTCAATAGGACACTTGACAATATGTCAAGAGAGTTACCTATTATATGCTAATAGAAATTGAGTTCTCAGAGATAAAATGTGATTTCTAAATGCCACCTGGCTTTCCATCTGACACATTCATGCCATCTGCTTCTGATGAAAATTGAAAGCTTGCTTGCTAGAGTTGGTCAAAAATTATCATGTCAATCAAATCCACTTTCTCCTATCTTCAATTGCCTTGGAAATACAATTTTTTCCCACTTCTTGACTCCATGCTACTCCTAACTCCCCTCGGCCCCATGCTGCATTCTATTTTCATGTATCAGGCTATCATATGGACCCAGCAATTTAACCCAGAACTTTAGTCATAAAAACTTACTGAGGTTGAAACCATTTTTTAAGGATGCCCACACCTGCCCTCATAACAACTTGTTGGCCATTTTCTATGTAGTTGAGCTAGTTTTAAAATGTTTGGCTCGATGACTCTGTTATTATTTTCACACTTAGTCATTTGAATTTCTTTGCACTAGTCCTCACTGCTATCCAAGTTTTAATTTGGAATAATTGATTCTGACTTTGCTTATGGTTATCTTCTAGTTTTAAAAGAGTAGGATAGATCCATATATATATATGTATATATATATTTCTGAACCTTATTTTGGGGGAGCAAGAGATGGAATATTAAGACTGAGGCATCCATGGACTACAAAGAAATAAATATATGATACTTAACACTAAGGCCCTGGGAAACGCCCTAGAAGTGTTGCTGTACCTTTAGCCATGTGTATAAGTTATAGACAAAGAGAAGATTCTGTCTTTTGAATCTCCAGGAATGTGATATTTAATGTCCTTACTCTGAATTGTTTTTATTAAGTTGTATTTTTAACTTGCATAACTGTTTGTGTTTTTGTTGTTGTTGTTGTTGTTGTTGTTGTTGTTGTTTTTTCCAGCTGGTTACAGAAGTGCTTGAGGGGGAGTGGGGAAATATGCTAGCAATGCAATTGTCCATGATTGCTTGGGGACCTTTGAAAAAGAGCTTTGATAAAAGTTTTGATATTGAATGTAATCAATTAGTCTGCTGAGGCAGGTAATTGAAGGGGAATTAGATCCCTATATACAGCCCACTTGTACTCTCACATATGGTGGCTAGACTTGATATTGAAGAGATCAAATTAATTGTAATGTAGTCTTAGTAAAGAGCATTTACATGCTTTGCAGACCTGAGGATTCATGTTTGTACAGAAACCATGTGACAATTACAGTCTATCTGTAGAGTAACATATTTATCTAATGTTACAAAAAATACATTATCAATTTATACTCTCTATATCTATCTGCCTATATTTTTCTCGGAATTCCTGAAACAATTGACTATATATGCAAATTTGCAAAATCAGATGAAACTATTTTGCTAATTACTCAAACCTCCCAGGAAATGATAGTAGCCTTATCCTCTCTCATAAGCTTTAGAACTGATTGAATTCAATAGTTCTTCAAGAGTGGCTTTACCTAAATAATTAATGCAATGTTTTTCAAAGTGTTTACCTCCAGGTTAGTACCTGTCCTATAAGGGTAGGAATACCTGTGTCTTATTTTGTAGATAAATGTTTAGAGCAGAAATCCATTAAGACTAATGAAACCTGAGGCTTTGTTGCAGCATGTTAATTTACCTGAGCCTATTAATTCTTGTCTGTTTTCAGACCATATTTTACTTAAGGGTCTGGAAATTGAGATAGAACCATTGCAAAATGCATATAAAATGGAAAATATATGTATTTATATATACATATGTATATAAATATATATCTGAGTTTTAATATGTGTAAAATACAAATCTTTTAAAACCAACTCATATATGATGTAGATTTACCTGCACACAATTATTTCAAGTTTTTTTTTATGATTTCAGGAATGAATCGTCTTTCTTCCAATCTGTTCAATGTACATTTTTACTAAATGTAAGATAATGATTTAGCCAGTTTCTTCATATGGTAGTAACACCAATGCCATCTAATGACAAAGTGTTCTACATAAGATCTGAAAATTATCTGCAGCATCTATTTGCATAAAAAATTTTCAATATAGAAACCAACATTTGTCACATATATTAAGAGCAAGGATTGGCTTGTACATAATATTTATGTTCATTTGTTATGCAGCAATACAAAAATACAGTATATGAAAGTAATTTCCACAAATCATATAACTCCATGCTTTGTAGTAAATGAGACTTTACTAGCATGAGAAGGGAAGGCTTATATCCAGGGTAAAACAAACAGAAGAAAATAATAACATAATTCTTGTTCCTTAACAATAACCCACCACAGCTTAATGTCTGATTTAATGATTCCTTAAACAATACTTCTAATGTGCATTACATATGGTCCATTAATTGTCTTATACAATTCTGCATGGTTTTCAGATAGTTTTCCCAAATGCAGCTGTCCTCTTTTAAATCCTTCTAAGCACCATCTTTTAGTGAAGTCCTTGTAAATTCTACTAGGAAACAAATTGGTAACATTTTATGTTTATATATATTTTGTAAATATATGTTGTTTAAATAATGTGGGCATAATTCATCATTAATTAATGTTAGAACATGAAATTTCTTTGGTATTCATATCCAAGCTATTCCTCCAAAGGTACATCTACCTGATTATGTCAAATATATAAAGCTTGAGGAGAATCAATAATGAGTTCTGCAATGAAAAGTACATAACAAATTCTTCAATAAGAATCAACAATCACTTTGAAGATAAAAAACTGAGGAAAGTACGCTGATAACAGATTGCATGTAAATGTAGTTCCTCATGGAAAAAAACTGAGTAAAAGAATTATATTTGTCAAGATCTTCACTTGTATTTTTTAAGAAGAAGATTCTTTGTTCATGTTTTCATTGAACAAATGTATTTTAAATACCTAAGTGTTTAATGCACACTCATCTTGTCAGGGATGGAGGAAGATGTAGAGAAACCTAGTTCTGACCTAGTGGAGTTTCATTAGGAGACATTTAATTATGCTTTCTACTTGTATTAACCTTCTGTATAAGGTAAAGGTAGTTTCAGGATTTTAAGATTAGAAATTTGATTTCATGGATTCAAAGCTATGCTTTTTTACTTGCTACCTTGGAAAATTATTTTCCCTATGTAAACATTAGTTCTTTAACTTAAAAGAAGAGTAATGCTAACAGTAGTTATGTGAGAAAGAGAACAGAGATTCAGAGGTCACAGAGCTTCTAAAGTGTGTAGCACAGACCTAGCAAAAACATGCTGAAACATGAAGTTAATGTATCATGGCATATTTTTAAAATTACAGCCTTTGGTTTGACTGCAAAACAGTGGGAAGGGTTGAAATTGCTTATGATGCATTTAAAGATTTAGATAGAAGCTGAATGATGAAAGACTTCCTTCTTCCTTCTCATAATGGAATAAAGTGGCATGTGCTGTGTGGTGGAAATACACACTTCAATGAGGTATGAATAAAAAATGTAACTTTAAAAATTTTATATAATTGATTCAGTAATCCGCACAAGTAACTCTCCATCTCTGTGTTCTGGAAAAACTCAAAATTGCCAATTAACGTGTCAACCCCCTTCATGCATATGTGGAGCCAAGGAGTCCCTTTGGCTGGCTGCTCCTGTTTCCTCTTGCCCTGCTGAGACTGCCTGGGGAGGCTTGTGGTAGATGAAAAACAATTATAAGCAGGTGGTTTTCCTGCCTACTCTGCACACTCCAGTTCTCACTGGCTGTCTGTTTTTCCAGAGACTGGGCTGTACCTCTCATGGAATCCCTTGACCATGTCACCTCCTTGATCATCTCAACTAAGTACTCACTTTGCCCATATCATGGCAGTCTCTCTGTAAGCTGTTATTGATTTATGTCTCTCTAGATAATACTTTTATGAATAATGACACTGGAAAAATATTGACACTTTTTCTTAACAGTTTATCTTTAAAATCAAATATTTAACAAATCTATATAGAATAAGAAGAATTCTAATGATGTTTTATAATGCCACATAATACTGTAACACTAGGAGTATGATTTTTCTAATAGGCAAATTTGATTGTGATATTTCTTTACAAATCTTCACTGACTTTTCTTGTTCACAGAGCACTGTCAATATTTTATTTCAGTGGGGTAGACAGGGAGGAATATTTCTATCATTTAGCTGCTACCTAAATCTTTAAATTCATTGTAAGCGGTTTTTGACCCTTCCTAATGTGCTTCAGTCAAATGAGAGGGTATGATTTTCAGAATGTGATATAATGCACGAACTTTGTTTTTGCATAGAGAAAACATACAGTCTTGAATGCTCTTGCTTACTTTGTGAGTGTTGAATACCTACTAAATGTAAAGCTCCTATTGAGAACTTCTGACCTATAAAGGTTTTGCTAAAATTTCAGTGAGAGAAAGTTCAGAGTTTCTGTGCCATTTGATATAATTTATGTGACAATAGTGTAGCACTCGTAACAACTGTTGTAATTGAGGTGTCATCTGTTTGTCTACACTCCATGACTGAATTCCTAGAGGGCAGATGTGACCATATTTTATTCACTTTTGTATATCTCAGTATTAACTCTAACATATCTTCGGCTTCAGGGAAAAATGATTAATGACTCAATAAATAAATAAATTTAAAATATTGACATTTATTTTAGTAATTCATTTTGTAATATAATCTATTTTTCATCAGAAAGTAACCATATTAAATAAGAATTGGTAAGAAAACCTAAATGTAGCCTAGAAATTATTTTGAAGAGACAATTTTATTTGATTGAATGTACTTAATTTGCAACATTTTTAGCTCTTTACATGTGTGTAGATGTTTTCTCCCTTAGCAAACACTTAAATATTACATAAATCAGATTGTATTTGACTCATCTTTTTGACAAATTGCTTCTTTTTAGCTTTTGTTTCTGAGTTGGAATTTAGTTTTTTATATGAAAAATGAGAGCTTTTCATTGCCTGACTGACCTATAGGTTGACAGTGAATAAAAAAGGAAAGACAGCAAGGCTTTATTTTTCTCCTTTATCTTCTTTGCCTTTGCTTTTATACCCTTTTGTGGATTAATCATCAAGGTCAATTGTACAATCATTACTCCTCCTGGCAAAACTTCTGAGGTCAGTTAATGAATCAGCTGAAAAAGCAGTAGCTTTACTAATTCTTACAGTGTTTCATCAAAAGAAAAATTGCCTTTAATTTTATTTAACTTGGCACCAGAATCCAAGCAAATGTACTGTTTTCTGGCCAGTATTTCAGCCAAATAACTATTGACATGATTTAATAAAATAATTAAATCAGGAAAGAATATGAACTAAGCATAAACAAAATTGCTTTAGTAGTAATTTTCGTAATTGAGAGAAAGTATCCTTCCTAAATCTGGTTGAAGGCAGGAACTTCTCCTTAGGTCTGTTATGTTACAGTCCTTGGGCTAGGTACTTTATATTCTTCCACTTTAAATTTCCCAAACTCTCCCTTAAAGGGAAAACTGAAAATTGTAATGAGGGTTTAAGTAGAGTAGGAAAAAAAATCATATGATTAATATACAAAACACATGTTAATGAATTCTTACATTATGAACTAGTAATTATGTAATATGCTATGTATTCTAGGAATCTAACATTCAAATAATGCTAATTAAATGACAAGTTAAACGTCACCTCCTCTATATCAGTTATTTAATGATGTAGCAAAGTACATCACCTAGAGGCAGAAATACCATTCGACCCAGCAATGCTGTTGCTAGGTATACACTTAAAGAAATATAAGTCATTCTATTACAAAGACACATTCATGTGTATGTTCATTATTCACAATAGTAAAGCACTATTCACAATAGTACAGACATGGAATAAACCCAAACGCCTATCAATGATAGACTGGATAAATAATATGTGGTACATATATACCATGGAAGATTATGCAGCAATAAAAATGAATGAGATCATGTCCTTTGCAGGGACATGGGTGGAGTTGGAAGCCATTATCCTCAGCAAACTAATGCAGGAGGAGAAAACTTAACCCTGCATGGTTTCATTTATAAGAGGGAGCTGAACAATGAGAACACATGCGAGGAGCAGCACACACTGGGCACCTGTGGGAGGTTAGGGGAAGGAAGAACATCAGGAAGAATAGCTAACGAATACTGGGCTTAATACCTGGGTGATGTGATAATCTGTGCGATAAAAAACCACGGTACACGTCTACCTATGTAACAAACCAGCACATCTTGCATATGTACCTGAACTTATAATAAAAGTAAAAACAAACAAACAAACAAAAAAACAGAAGGAGGTCTGTCACGGCACATTGATTTGGTTTCATTTCAGGAGTAAGACTAAAACAACCTTTGAACCTCTGGTGACTGAACAATGTGTAAATGATATAAATGATATAAATTGGAGAAGATCACAACTGATAAAGCAATTTTGAAAGAGAAAGGGGAGAGACAAAAAGGAGTGTAAAAACATGAAACTCTTATTTTTTGTGTTAGATATTAAAATATAATAACCCCCATGGACACACACCAGCCCTCCTGTGTCCTTCTCCCACTGCAGCCTATGTGACTTTTCCTGCATGTAATCTCCCATGGCCACCCCTCATATCACTCTGCCTAGTATGTATGTGCAGGCAGACATTGCCCTTTTATCCTTGCCAGAATGTGTGTGTGCCTGGACCCTGCCATGCCACTGCTGTTGGCATAGGTGCACACCACTTTCACCCCATCGCCTCAGCTGCACTGTCATTGTCATCAGAGTGTTACTGGCACAAAGCTGCCAGCCCCATCCCCGCAGCAACCAACATCTGTGCTGACACTGCCACTTGTGCAAAACTAGTCACAGAAAACAGCAGACCCACCTCTGCCCTAAGCATTCACTGCTGTCCACATGTACACACATAGAGGGGGCACACAATCCTGTACCCACCAGTGCTCTACCCCCTAACATCACGACCAGTGCAAACATGACACAGTTACTAACAGGGGGCCCCCATGTTTCCAAGCCATTCACAATTGTCACAAAAAAGAATAAAATACCTAGAAATACAGCTAACCAGAGAGGTGAAAGATCTCTTCGAGGAGAATTAGAAAATACTGGTCAAAGAAATCAGAGATGACACAAACAAACGGAAAATCATTCCACATTCTTGGATAGAAAGAATTCTGACAATGGCCATACTAACCAAAGAAACTTACAGGTTCAATGCTATTCTTATTAAACTACCAATGATATTCTTCAGAAAGCTAGAAGAAAACCTATTTTCAAAGTCATATGGAACTAAAAAAGAGCCTGAATAGCCAAAGCAATCCTAAACAAACAAACAAGTAAACAAAAAAACAAAGCTGGAGGCATCATGGTACCTGATTTTAAACTATATACTAGGGGACTGCAGTAACCAAAACAACATGGTACTGGTACAAAAATTGACCCGGAGTCCTATGCAAAGGAGTAGAGAGCACAGAAATAAGGCTGTACACATACAACCATCTGATCTTTGACAAAGCTGACTAAACAAGCAATGGAAAAAGAGGTCCCTATTCAATAAATAGTGCTGGGATAACTGGCTAGTCATATGTAGAAGACTGAAACTGGACCCCTTCCTTACGCCATATACAAAAATCAACTGAATATGGATTAAGGACTTAAATATAAAACCCCAAACTATAAAAACCCTGGAAGACATCCTAAGTAATACCATTCTGGATGTAGGAACTGGCAAAGATTTCATGACAAAGACACCAAAAGCAATTGGAACAAAAGTAAAAAATGGACAAATGGAATCTAATGAAACTAAAGAGTTTCTGCACAGCAAAAGAAATTTCAGCAGCATAAACAGGCAACCTACAGAATGGAAGAAAATATTTTTATACTATGCATCTGAGAAAGGTCTAATATCTAGAATCTATAATGAACTGAAATTTACAAAATAAAGACAAATCACCCCATTAAGAAGTGGGCAAAGGACCTTTACAGACACTATTCAAAGAAGACACACATGTGACCCCAAAGCATGTGAAAAAAAGCTCAATATTACTGATTACTAGAGAAATACAAGTCAAAACAACAATATGATGCCATCTCATACCAGTCAGAATGGCTATTACTAAAAAGTCAAAACATAACAGGTGCTGGCAAGGTTGTGGAGAAATGATCACTTATACCACTTCTGGTGGTAGTGTAAATTAGTGTAAATTAGCTCAAGCATTGTGGGAAGCAGTGTGGCATTTCCTTAAAGAACTAAAAGAGAACTGCCATTCAACCCAGCAATCCCATTACTGGGTATGCACCCAAAGGAATATAAATCCTTCTGTCATAAAGATATATGCATGCATATGTTCATTGCAGCACTATTCACAATAGCAAAGATAGGGAATCAACCTAAATGCACATCAGTGGTAGACTGGATAAATAAACCGTAGTACATATACAAGGTCGAATACTATGTAGCCATAAAAAAGAATAAGATCATGTCTTTGCAGGAACATGGATAGAGCTGGAGGCCAGTATCCTTAGCAAATTAATGCAAGAACAGAAAAGCACATACCACATGTTCTCACTATATGAGAACATGTAGTGGGAACTATATGATGAGAACTCATGAACACAAAGAGAAGAACAAGAAACGCTGGGTGCTACCTCAGAATGGAGGGTAGGATGAGGGAAAGGGGAAGAAAAAATAACTCTTGGGTATTAGGTTTAGTACCTGGATGACGAAATAATACTTACATTACACATGTAAATATGTACATATTTGTGAATGTAAATTAACTAATAATTATACACATATGTATATATGTACATGTATATAAATACATACAATTTTTAGAAAAAATACTAGAAACACTGTTTAAAAAGGTCTTATAGCAAAAATAAAGACAAAACTAGAAGCAAATTATTTTAGCAGACAGGCTAATTTTCTTAAACCATAAAAACACACATTTGATGAGCATGGTGCCTGTAATCCCAGCAGTTTAGAAGGTTGAGGCAGGAGGATTGCTTCAGGTCAGGAGTTTGAGACCAGCCTGGGTAACATAGTGAGACCCCTGTCTCTAATAAAAATTTTTTAAAAATAGCCAGTCTTCCTGGTGTGCACCTATAGTCCCAGCTACTCTAGAGGCTAAGGTGACGGGATTGCTTGAGCCCAGGAGGTCAAGGATACAGTGAGCCCTGATAGTGCCACTACACTCCAACCTGGGCAACAGAGTGAGACCGTGTCTTAAAAAACAAACAATCAAACCAACCAATCAAATAGAAAAACCTACACATTTATATTCTTGCAAAAACGTGCAAGCAATACATGTAATGTCTCTAATTTCTACTGTATGCATATAATATAAAATGATATATAATGTCACCATATGTTAATAAATGCTTACACTCCATTTCATATTAAGGGAATCTATGTATTTTTTTATAAAATACATTTTAAACTTAAATAATTAATGTCTTAATATTTTATATCTGTGAAATATTATTTTGTAACTATTGCATATTATAATTTACCAAAGAAATAACTTTAATAACTAGGAAAACATAGACAACAATTCACTCATTTTTAATAAATATTTTTTCCAATTTCATATTTTCACATAGGAAACAATTTATAAAATGTAAGTCCTTGGGTATTTTTAAATTCCCTTATCATCATACACATGTATAAAATTATTAAAGCAAATTAATTTGTTTTGATGAGTAAAGTAATATCCTTTATTTTATCAGACACAGTAGTATTTTATCATCTTTGTACCAGCTTGATAATTTGGCAGTGATACAATATTATGAATTATGAATAGAATTTTCTGATTAACATGCTATCCTGTGAATCTTATTTTGTTGTAATAAACTGAAAATGATGATAGCTCTTTAGGTATTCTAATTAAAGTTTTAAATGATTGATATACCGAAAAAACAAATTAGGTCAGGTATCATTTTAGCAAGAAAGAACCACTTAGAATAATTCTTAAATTGTTATTTTTTTCCTTTGTTGCTTTTACTCCTAATACAAAGATTTTCTTTCAATAACAAATTCTTTGATCATTAGCCACAACTTCTTTTGTTTATTCATCAGCAAAAAACTATAAATAAACAAATTCAATAAATATACCTTTGCCTAATTCATTTTCAAATCAATTTTGCTACGTGTTAATTGAAAATGTAAATGTAAAATAGCCTCCAAAACCAAAAGATAAACTCATCTGATTGTATCACTATAAGAAATAATCTGCAGAGTAAAATGTACTCTGGCAAAGTCTTGTAAAATAGGTATCTTTACAAAAGAAAAATCAGTATAATAAGAAGACTTTTAAATTGGATGGAGCTACTCTTCCTAAGATGGCATTGTGAAATACAACATGCTCTTACCCATAAAAAATATTATTTTTATGTTGTTAGCATTTGACCTCAAATTTATGTTTTTCTATTAGGATAATTAGCTTTTTATACTAAAGACACAATGGTTTTGTGAAACTTGTGGAATCACAGTTAACTGGTGCAAATCCTGCTTTACCACTGATGAGTTTTATGACCTTGATTACATGATCTTCTAAAGAGTCACATATGAGATTTTTGTATAACATTTCCCGAATAAATGTATGTATAGAGCATGTTTGGACATTTTATTTTGCCTTAGTTTTTATTTCAGCTATTTTGTTTTATAGTAGTCTTGTCACCAAAAAATACTTTCAGAAAGAAAAAAGGAACTAACAAGAAGCATAGGAAAAAAGAAATAAGGAAAGCAGAAAGAGAATAAAGAAAAAAAGACCTAAGAGAGAAGGGAAGTAATCTGTACATATTTATATCTGTTCAGTTTCTAGATTTTCATGCTCATTTGTTATATCCATATACCTTACTATTCACAATGATAAATACAAATATCAAAATGTAAGAGGTGAAGCTATATCATTTCTTATAGAAAGCTTGCTTTGCATTTCTTATATTTTTAAATGAGAGTGTAGTTTCATAATGATAATTTAAAATCTTGACACAATTAAAAAAAATGTTAAATTTGAGTGCATTAATAAATTCATTGGAAGGTTTTATATGTTGTATATGTATGTGCCTCTTTGCAGATTACGTCAAAGGCAAGTGTAATTGTTCTAGTGTACAAAGTGCTCTAAAGTCAATTAGTCATTTAAATACTATATAGTATAGGGGGCTTCCCAGTGTGGCTGAGTTTAAATAATCCTTTGTCTCTAAAGAACAACAGTAGAGCCTGATTAAAATGTCACAAATAACAATTTCTGAACTCTCAAATTTGACCAACCATAAGGAACTATTGGGATTCACTCAGGATGGTGGCAGAAATATTAAAGGGAAACATTACGGAAAGTGATAGGGAATAGACACAAACCTTCTTGGAAGGCCGAAAAGTTACATAGCTTGTAATAATTGAACAGGCTGAAGGCAGCTGGGTCTTACCTTAGAGAATTAGGTCATAGGGTAAATACTAGGGACAATGGAGACTTCCTCAGTTAAGTTTGTTTACCCTACCTCCATTGAGTAACCTTTGAGCCAGATGGCCCTCTCTGGGGGAGGTTGACCAAGGATGTTGCCCCCTAATGGTATTTATGTTAAACCCGGGTACCTGAGTTTTAATCATTGGTAGAACTACCCTCTTAACCATGTTAATTATCCTCAAACATGTTTACTCAAAGCTTCTGTTGTTAATTGTATATTAAATAAATGCCTGGAGTGCAAGCTGCTCAGGGCAGACTGAAGTGACAAAACTCTCTTGGTTTGCAGGTGGTCGGACACTCAGCAGGACTGGCAAAACATAGTATCTGTGTGTCCGTGTATGTTTTATTCATCTGTCATTTGGGTCTTGTGAGGAGCAATACCTCAAAGAACAAATTGATTTGTTCATGAAAATGAACTTCAAATGAGAACAGTGTAGCTCACTTTAGTTGGAAAAGAAGGTAAAAAACCTGCATCAGCATCACCCAGTAAAAGCAGTGAAATCAGTGGCAAATGAACATAATAGGACAGCAACTCTGCTAACTTGAAGTGGTCCTGATTGAAAAAAAAAAAAAAAAATCAATGGATTAACAGGCTAGATAGAAATGTCATGAGGAGATTCTGGAAATAAGATTGACATACAAAAGTTTGATAGCTCTTCAGGTGCTTTTTGTGCACACGTGCACTGAAAACTGAAAGGGTTCCAGGCCATCCACACGTCTCTGACTGCCTGAAACACTACAGGAATAAGCAGAAAATAAGCAATAAATTCTGATGAAAAGTAAGAGTCAGGAAACATCTGAAAATTGACGAATATTAAATGCATTTTCTAACCCACACACAGAATTGAAGTCTTACTGGCTCAATGTATTTGACCACAAAGTCTGTCCAATTTAAGCTGACCATTGAGATGTATCACACAAAGGTGTCCCCTAGCAAATCAGGCTCAAATATAAAAATAAGTAAATAAACAAAAATAAATATAAAACAAACAGAAAAGGGACATGAAATAATGCTTACGGTGACAGAGCCATATTCTCTGGGCTTATTTCAGGGAAGTTATTAAGCGAACAGTAATAACTCTGAGGGGAAAAGAATCAGAACCAATAGTTACTATGTAATATTCCCTCATTATATATTTTTCAACAAATATTATAAGGTGTACTAAGAAGCATAAAAGTGTGACCCTATGCAAAATAGAAGCAGTTAATAGTAATTTTCACTGGGTTGGCCTAGATGTTGAATTTGTCAGAAATAAGTACTTCAAAGTAGTTATATAAATATATTCAAGCACACCAACATGGCACAAGTATACATATGTAACAAACCTGCACGTTATGCACATGTACCCTAGAACTTAACGTATAATAAAAAAAATTAAAAAAAGAATATTTATTCCTTGATATGTCTCTATTGTATTCTGTAATCAAAACTCTAGAACAAAAATAAAGTGTCTCTCATTCTAGTTTCCAAACAGGATGACAATTGACACTTAACATTTTTTTATTTAAAGTCCTGTTGTAGAAAATAAATAAATAAATAAATATATTCAAAGAACTAAAGTAATGTTAATGAAATAAAGATAACATGGGAAGTGTAGTGTCAACTGAATCAACAATTAGAGAATATCAAAAAGGGATATAAATTATTAAAAAGGACCACATGAAAATTCTGGAATGAGAAACAAATTTGAGAGTAAAAATAAACTTTCTCGAGGGGCTACGTGGTTCATTTGGGATAACAGGAAAAAAAAAAATCCAGTGAACTTGAAGCCAGAGAAATAGGACTTATTTAATCAGAAGAAATTAGAAATAAAGATGAGGACAAATCAATAGAACTTCAGAGACCTGCGTAAACACACAAAATGTGCCTATGCATGTGATGGAAATATGAAAAGGATGGGGGAGAGAAAGGAGCAGAAAAATAATTTGAAAACTTATGCCTGAAATATTCTCAAAACTGATAAAAATACATTTATGTATTCAATAAGTTCAATGGACTCCTATTAGAATAAAAACAGAGATTAACAGCTAGGCAAAAATCAGAGTTTAACTAGTCAAAGTCAAATTATAAAAGAAAATCTTGAAAACAGGAGAAAAAAAGTCATCATTAATAGGAACATGACAATATGATTAACGGTTAAGTTCTTGTCAAGAAAAATGGAGTCCAGAAGACAGTGGAATGACATATTTAGAGTGCTGAAAGAAAAGTAGTGTGTTTCTGCATTTCAAAAGTAGTTTATTTTAACTAGTATTAGCAATGGTTCTTTTATTATTATTATTGTTATTATACGTTAAGTTCTAGGGTACGTGTGCATAACGTGCAGGTTTGTTACATATGTATACTTGTGCCATGTTGGTGTGCTGCACCCGTCAACTCGTCAGCACCCATCAACTCGTCATTTACATCAGGTATAACTCCCAATGCAATCCCTCCTCCCTCCCCCCTCCCCATAATAGGCCCCGGTGTGTGATGTTCCTCTTCTCGAGTCCAAGTGATCTCATTGTTCAGTTCCCACCTATGAGTGAGAATATGCAGTGTTTGGTTTTCTGTTCTTGTGATAGTTTGCTGAGAATGATAGTTTCCAGCTGCATCCATGTCCCTACAAAGGACACAAACTCATCCTTTTTTATGGCTGCATAGTATTCCATGGTGTATATGTGCCACATTTTCTTAATCCAGTCTGTCACTGATGGACATTTGGGTTGATTCCAAGTCTTTGCTATTGTGAATAGTGCCGCAATAAACATACGTGTGCATGTGTCTTTATAGCAGCATGATTTATAATCCTTTGGGTATATACCCAGTAATGGGATGGCTGGGTCATACATTACTTCTAGTTCTAGATACTTGAGGAATCGCCATACTGTTTTCTATAATGGTTGAACTAGTTTACAATCCCACCAACAGTGTAAAAGTGTTCCTATTTCTCCACATCCTCTCCAGCACCTGTTTCCTGACTTTTTAATGATTGCCATTCTAACTGGTGTGAGATGGTATCTCATTGTGGTTTTGATTTGCATTTCTCTGATGGCCAGTGATGACGAGCATTTTTCCATGTGTCTGTTGGCTGTATGCATGTCTTCTTTTGAGAAATATCTGTTTATATCCTTTGCCCACTTTTTGATGGGGTTGTTTGTTTTTTTCTTGTAAATTTGGGTTCTTTGTAAGTTCTGGATATTAGCCCTTTGTCTGATGAGTAGATTGCAAAAATTTTCTCCCATTCTGTAGGTTGCCTGTTCACTCTGATGGTAGTTTGTTTTGCTGTGCGGAAGCTCTTCAGTTTAATTAGATCCCATTTGTCAATTTTGGCTTTTGTTGCCGTTGTTTTTGGTGTTTTAGACATGAAGTCCTTGCCCATGCCTATGTCCTGAATGGTATTACCTAGGTTTTCTTCTAGGGTTTTTATAGTATTAGGTCTAACATTTAAGTCTCTAATCCATCTTGAGTTAATTTTTGTAGCAATGGTTCTATGTGTTTAGCCCCATGAAGACAAATGTGTGTGTGTGTGTGTGTGTGTGAGAGAGAGAGAGAGAGAGAGAGAGAGATTTCTGTTTTAGTCCATTCTCATGCTGATAATAAAAAGACATACTTGAGACTGGGTAATTTACAAAGAAAAGAGGTTTAATGGACTCACAGTTCTACATGGCTGGAGAGGCCTCACAATCATGGCAGAAGATGAAGGAAGAGCAAAGGCACTTCTACATGGTGGCAGGCAAGACAGCATGTGCAGGAGAACTCCCATTTATTCAACCATCAGATCTCCTGAGACTTATTCACTGTAAGGAGAACAGTACAGGAAAAATCCACTCTCATTATTCAGTTATCTCCCACAGGGTCCGTCTCTGGACACTTTGGGGCTATTACAATTCAAGGTGAGATTTGGGTGGGGACACAGCCAAACCATTTAAATTTCATTATTTAAAACGAATGGACAACTACTGGCATTTACCTAAATGACATATCTCTTTAATCTCACAAAAATTACCAGGAAAAATTCTGGGTACTTCCTATTATAGAATTTGGAGTTTAAGCAAGAGAGATGACAGGCTATGAGAGCTTGGAATTATCAGTGAGTCTCAACACATAAGTATCTCTGTATCATAAAAATATTTTCACTTATTTTCTTATAAATGATGTTCCTCTAAAACCTATTTTATTTCTGAAGTGTTTTAGACTTTCAATTTTAAAAATAAACACCTGCAATATATAGTAAATTTATTTATATAAAGGTAATAATGTTTCAACATATGCAGTGGAAATCCAACTAGTCAAATTTTATAGTTACAAAGTGAATTACTCCGTCCTTGTCTTCTCAGCTGTTAAATGACTTTGAGAATATTTTGAAATTAATGTATGAGAAAATATTCTTTGTCACATCTCCTTTGCGAGACTTAGGCAAGCTCCAATAAATGTCAACCATCAATTTGGCATGTAGGTAAGTGAATGCTAGATGATTTAAGTGATCTGTTCAATTGTTCTTCATTCTTCTAATATTAATTCACTGCCTACTAATATCGAGGTTTTTTGCTGGATTATGCGGATACAATGATAAGTGGAAGGGAGAAAGGAAAGCTCAAGAAATTTTAAAAGGGCAATAGTTTCCTCTGTTTTTCCCCATACATTTATTGAATTATTCATATCCATTTGGACACATGGATATTTATTTATACTTTGGGAAATAATACAAAACTTCTTTATTTACTTTGTTTTTTAAAATTGTTCTAGTTTTAGCCATTGGGATCTTTTCCACTTTCCTCCTGTATTCCTTTGGGATACCTTATCATTGTGGAAGATTTTGTGTGTATGTTTAACTTCTCTTACTTTCTGTAACTACAAGATACTCCAGGCTTATCTTATATATTTTTTGCCCCAGTCCTAAAATCAGCCATTTATCCAAGAAGGCATTATTCCTCTTACTGGAGAATGACATTAGAAACCACCATCAGGCACCAAGAGTGCTCATTCACTCATTGTTACTGGGTATTGTGTCTTATAGGCCCTCTAGTCTAATCAAGCCGGGTGATATATGTATGTAAGCTAACCTGTATCATATACTCATATACTCATATCTATAAATATTCCTGTATGTAATTGTATGTGTCTGTCTTAAGTGAAACTTATATTCATATTGATGTTACCAACTCTCTGACATGAATCATCCTAGCCACCTTCCATGATTTATCTGTAACCTCTTACTTTAAAAGTAAAATCCCTGGTTTCTACCATCTGCCCTCTATTTGCGTATTTTTTCATTTACAGAATATTAGTACCTTCAAAACTGTCAACCTGTACCCCCATGGGGAACTAATATATCAACTAGAGTACAGTGCTTAAGTGCAGTTCTTTTTCCTTTAGTTGTAGGGATATGATTCATGTCCAAAATTACTTAGATCAGTACCCTTTTCTCCCACCTGCTTCAGAGAGGTTGTTTCATACATTTATAATACATGTAGCTTCTTTCCTCACATCTTGCATGAATGATCTTGGAATTAACTGATATCCTGATTTACATTTTTTAAAAGCTTTCATACATTAACATTAATTCTGTTTTAAATTTCTGTGGGTTTTGATAAATGCTAAACGTCATGTATTCACCAATTCAGTAGCATAGAAAATAGCTTTGTAACCCTCAGTTCTTTACTGTGAAACCCTAGTGGTATTCGTTGGATGTTAAGCTCAAGGATTGAAGCCCAGAATTTCTTACCATCAGGTAGACCACACTTAGTCTCAAGCAATTTGTCAAAATTAACATTTAACTGTTCCTATAAATCTATGGCTCCAGTGGCTTCTGATCCATGTAAGCAGACCTGGACTGTATCTCTCTGGATTTGCTTGTCGCTGCAGATTTCAGGATGGCAGTTTTCCACTTGCTCTGCAAACTCAGTTCTTAGAGCCAAGAGAAATTGTCGATTGTCAGTTTGTCCAGCTTTTTTCTCCCACGAATTAGAATGATGACTTCCGAGCTTTTTAAATATTGAAATTAACACAGAAACTTCTATCATAATGTATTTTAATCGCCAACTTCCTGGATTAAAAATAAAATATTCCATGGATTTAATCTAAAAATGTACATATTTAAAATTTAAAAATTATAAATGTATGATTAGATTTTTAAACAAGTTCTGACAAAGATTATTCTTATATATACCTGAAACATACACCTGATGTATGTGTATAAATATACATATAACGTATTTTTGAAAGATATCCAAAACAGGTGATGAAAATGTCTACTCAGAGTTGAGAGATTTCAGCATTATTATTATGTTTATCTTTCTTTAGGGGAAAAGAAAAAGTGATTAAGAAAGTTGAGAAACTTACATTGACTATATTTAGGCCCATGGTTAGATATGTTTTTATTTAAATATACATTAATTTAGAAATTCATCTAATAATATTTGACAAATATGTTCCAGATTCCTTTCTTGGGTTCTGGGGATGCAAGATAAATTTTTCTTATGTACTTATAGTTTATAAGGAATCAGTAAAAACTTTGTACCATTGAAAACTGCTTGAGATAGTTTTGATTTCCATAATATTACAAATTGCATTCCTATAATTAAAATGAAACATTGAGTCAACAGAATTTTAACTATCAATGTGCTTTGCTATCAGATATTAAAGGTAACTAAGCTCCTGCTTCTGATGTAAGATTTTGGAGAAAAATGACTCCTGAGAAGCTGGCTTGCCCTATTGGTAATATGTAGTAGTGAAAAGAAAGTACTATAAAGACCTATAAAGATCTCAGCTGTGAAATGTTACTAAACTGTTCGAGTTGTTGGCATAAAGTAGGTTCAGCACTCCATGGCCAGGCTTTACATAGGTTGAAAGACAATTACACTGCAGTTTTAAAGGGGGATTTATGTAACACATCCTGCCAGCATATTTAGTCCATGTGAAAGAATGTCAGGATCCTGAAAGTATTCTGCCCGGAAGAGCAGGTATTAGAAAATTGGAGTTAATGGTGCTAGTTGTAAACAATTGCCAATTCTTTCTTCATTCCCTGTAAGTATCTAGTGTATTTTAGTGTATGGTATAAGAAATCTTCATTAATTTGAAACATTCTTTTAAGGCTAATGAAAATTTTAATAAGCTAGTCCAAAGTTATTTGGACATTTATATCAAGGGACAGGAAGGTAAAATGACATTGAACAAAAGAAATTCTGCTTTGTAACTGATATTTAGAGAATTAAGTAAGAGGTGACCTGGATAACGAGTGAAGGAAAGCAGATTTTCTCTCCAGGACCTATTAGGAGAAGTAGAAATTCACTTGCATGATTGAAAATCAGGCAGTACCCCCCTAACTTATGGAACATCCAATGTGAAAGAGGAAAGGACAAATAATATGAGGCAGGGTGTTTTTAGCTTCTCAGTTAGAACATTCACATTAAATGAGATGCTCTTTGTAAGACTTAAAAACAGGCTTTTTTTTTTTTTTTTTCATTTTTCGTTTCTCAAAATTAGCTGTTGGTTCACATATTCAATTTAAGAAATTACGATATTGGTGATGAAATTACTCCAAATGTAACAGTTTTAAATGAAGAAACTAATCACTGAACATATTGTGTTATAAAACTCATGGTCAGAAAGCGACATTGCAATTTTCTTATTAAAGAAGAAATTAACTTAAAATTGACAAAATGACTTTTAGAGATTTTAATATATGCTAGATAGTTAAGTTACAAAACTTCAGCTTCAACTCATTATGAATTTATTTCTTGATCAAATATATGGTTTGTTCAAATATAGCTACTGCCAAAATGAATTGTTTTTAACTTATGAAATGTTTGAAGTAATTGAAAGTTGAAAAGTTTAAGGCTAACACTAAAAGCAAAACTAATTAACAGCTATTTTCTTAGTTTAGAACTTTATAAAAGCATATATATGAAAATGGCATTGTTATATACTGAAACTTTAAAATTAATTTTATCTGTAATGTTAAGAAGGAAAAAAGGCACAGATTAAGGACTCACTTTGCAATAATCTTTTGTCTTCTTAAATAAGTTCAAATATACAAATTTTATAATTCTAATTCAGTAATTCATTTTTAGATATGAATTTATTGACTGCTTTAAAAAAATAGTTTCTTCAGCAGCAGGTTATTTGGAAAATAAAAATACTTACTTGGTTTTAATAGGTATTATTTTAAAAGTAGTGACAATTTGAATAAGTGATTATATTGAATCTCTCAAATGATGTCTTTTTAAAAAATATCCTGCTCTTCTTTGCTGATTTTTCCTACACATAGGAAAATTTCTCATTAAGAATGTGAAATTATGTGATAAGCACTTTATTTATTTGTATTTGATAATCGTGATTTGGGGTTTTATTGCATCTTAAATAAATGAACAGGCATATAATTCCTTATTCTAAACAATAAATCCATCTTTAAGGAAAGGTATCATAGTTTTGTTGAGTTACAATGAATTTCTCGCATTGATTTGTTCTGATACACTGAGGAAGTTATTCATTTGTTTGTTGTTGTTTTCTCAGATATCTCAAATGGCCTCGGTTTTCTTTTGGAAGGAAACTATGTCACCCACCACAGCTGCCATTGAGGGAATTGCCTAACAGTGTTTTTTTTTTTTTTTTTTTTTTTTTTTAATGGATAAATGACTATGTTGCCTGACATGTAAATCATCTCTCTAGACACAGCTGAGTGGAATACAGAATAAATATCAACCAATAAGGGATTAGGAGGAAAGAAATATCTCCCCAAATAACAGCAATAATGATTTGGGCCAATCATACTTTTATTGTTCATAAATAAGTCGAAACTAAAATATAAACATACAGAAAAGCAATTCACAATCATCATCAGCAATGCAAGCCACATATCATCAAAAGCCATGAGTAATCAGCAAACATGAGAAAGTGAAATATAAAGAATGAGATTATGTGTAGCCAGGATTAGAGGAACAAAGATGGAGAGAACTGAAGGTATCAAGATGGAAATCTCAGAGCTCCAGTTGCTCAGGTACCAGGAAGATGAACTGCTTTTATATAGCATGTTGGAAATATATAAATGTTAGGAGGGAAACTTTTATCAGAAACTTAGAGTTGTTTTATAAATGTGCCTTAAAGATTCAAATCTCCAGTGATTCTCCATGGAGCCTGTAGGAACATGATTAGATTAGGAAGCTAGGCAAAGTTTCTAATTAACTAAACACTCAATTAAATAATTACTAAGTATCTTCTGTAGGCTTGACATTTTACATTTAGGTGAATTTTTCTGAATAGCCATATTGAAAATTAAAGAAGAAAATGTTTTTACATTATTGCTATTTATTTGGATTAAATTAACAGAAACAAATCTCAAAGTTTGGTGTATATCAGAAGACCCAAGGAATTTGTATTTAAAGATGACTAGGTTCTACTCTAGAATCCACTGAACAAAAGTCTAAAGATTTAGACACTGGTAACCAAAACTAAAAGTCATTTCATTAATCTTTCTTTATAATTTAATCAAACTACTAAAATATATTTGCTGATATTCATGGAAATAAAAAATTAGTTTATAAATGTGACATAATGTACATTTTATAGAATATATTTTCTTAATATTAGTACGGCACTTTGAGATACTAATTCCTCTGAAGCAGTATTTAAAATCAGAATTCTTACAGTTCTTATATTAATAAGTTATTCAATACCAAATTAGTAGTTTGTATGTTATAAATTTGTTGGCAAATAATTATGTATGCTTACTTTGTACATAAAAAGAAAAACATATTATGGCTTCTTTTAGACACTCCTTCATTAGAAATAAAATAAAATAAACTATTAGCAGTTTGATTTCATGTTCTGTCTGTAGGTCATGGAATCCTGTCCTTACAATATTTATTGATTGTGAAAAGATCAGCAAATAAGCAATTGAAAATGTTTACCATTTCTTCTAGCCACTATTTTCTTAGAATTATCCGAATCTTCCATGTTTCTAATTACAGTATATGCTTCTTTTTTGCCAGTTAAGTTTTCAACAGCATTTAATACAGGTTATCACACTCTTATTTTACAAAGACTTTTTCTTTTCTTAACACTTTGTTGATTTTCCTCTTATATAACTGAACATTTGCATTCAAAATTTTGTTTTGTTTGTACTTCTCCTGCTAACACGTTAGAGTCTTACCTCTTCTCTATCCATTCCCTCTTCCAGGATGATTTCAATCTGTTTGCTTTAAATGTTGTATATTATATAAAATGTAATGTGTATATACATATACGGATGTGTATACACATACATATGTGGTGTGTATGTTTGTGTGTATGTGTATATATATATCTATGTATATATCCTGTTACTGTCTCAAACCAAAACCATAGGAATCACATCCCCAATTCTTGTTCATCTTTCACATTCAGTCTATTTTCAAACTGCTACATATAACTCCAGGATGTGGCTTAAATTTGCCTATTATTTATTGTTACTCCCATGATTTTTGTCAGAATTTCTCAAACCACGTACAATGGAATACTCAGTATCCTGTGCTCTGTAGGAAAAAAAAAATGTTTTGATAAGTAATTTTGAGAAAGGCGTTTCTCACTTGGAGTTACACCAAACTTTTAGTAATTTAATGACCAAACCTTTTTTTACTAAATGTATCTTTATACATTTATTTATTCCTATGATTTTATCACTGTTTTTGACCATGGAACCATTTCATTCTACAGAATAATAATAATATATTTTAAAATATTGTCTTTGAAACATTATTTGGGCAATGCTAGTTTACCAAAATCTAAAAGTATTCTTGTAAATTACATGTGGCTATTGTCATTATAGACACCAGGATAGAACTGAAGGATTCTGCCTATATTTCAATCATAAAAGGCATCAATATCAGAAAACTATCAGGTAGATCTATATATCATTCATAAATAAATATATACTTAAATTTTATATTTACTGACTTCTCGAGATTGTACATATCAAATGAATTATGTCTTGTCTCTGAAGTTTATTAAACACACAGACACATCAGTTCTGGAGAATTTAGTCATTGACCTCTTGCAAATGAAAAATCTGCTAAAAATAGCTTACTGAGACTTTAAGGAAGTGTCGGGACCCTTTGGTCACAAATAGGGGGCTTATGGAATATAGTAATTAATGGCAAGGATTCGGGAGGTTAGAAAGTTTGCTCTGATTTTCTAGGAATTCAGGTGTCTTAGTCTAATCAGGCTGTTATAAAAATACCACAAACAAAGGGACTTAGAAACAACAGAAATTTACTTCTCACAGTTTTGGAGGCTGGGATGTTCAAGATCAAAGTGTCAGCTGATTGGGTGTCCAGTGAGGGTTCATTTGCTGCTTGATAGATGATGCTGTCTCTCTGTCCTCACGTTGTGGAAGGGAGAGTTCTCTGGGTTCTCTTTATTAGGGACACTAATTGCACTTATGAGGGTTCTGCCCTCGGGATATAATCAATTCCCAATGGCTCTATCTACCACCATCACACTGGTAATTAGGCTTTCAACATACGAAGTTTGGGAGAACACATTTAGACCATACCATTCAATTTCTGGTCTCTTCGGAATTCATGTCCTTCTCACATGCAAAACACATTCATTTCATCCCGATAGCTCCCCAGATCTTAACTCATATCCAGAATTATCTCAAAAGTCTAAGTCACAGTCTCACCTAATATCATTTAAAGCATTTAAATCATATATGAATGAGACTCAATTCATTCTGAGGCAAAATTCCCTTTATCTGTGAAACTATGAAATCAACCATGTTATGTGCTTCCAAAATATAATAGAGAGACAAGCATAGGATACACATTCCCATCCCAAAAGCAAGAAGTAGGATACAAAAGAAGGATGACAGATTCTGGGCATGTCCAAAACATTAGGGCTTGACTTGATACTTTGCCTTCTGGACATCCTGGGCAGCTGTTGGCACCCCAAGACTCCGAAAAGCCTTACATCCATAGCTTCACTGGGCAGAGCTCACACCAAAGATTTCACAGGCTGTAATCAGGTGCCTGTGGTTCCTCCAAGCTCGAGTTGCACATCTGTGTCTCCACCAGTCTGGGGTTTCTGGAGTGGCCTGTCTTCTTGGCTTCACTAGACATTTCCCTACTGGAGACCTATTATCTTTCTAATTGGAGATCCTCTGCAGCAGCACCACCCTACTGCAGTCCTCTACCGGGGTCTTCTGCCTGTGTCCCTTGATGGTTTTATACTTCAAAATGCAGGTGGAGGCAGCAGAACCCCCATGAGTCTTAATGCTTTGTGAGCCAACAGAGATGGTATTGTTTGAACACTGCCAAGATTTACCACTTGTACCCTTCACAAGGGTGGCCACTATGCCCCTATGTCACATCTGGGCCTTCTGGAACTGAACCTGAGGCAGCTGGAGAATGCTGCTCTGTAAGTCTTGGAGCAGAGCCATAAGGTGATGCCAGGCAGTGAATGCCAAGGTCTTGTGGGTGTCCTCTCTGGCCCCTCCTTTGAAATTGTTCAGCCCCCAGTGTCCTTGCTTTCTGGGTGTAATGCTTAATACTGAGTGTCAACTTGATTGGATTGAAAAATACAAAGTATTGATACAGGATGTATCTGTGAGTGTGTTGCCAAAGGATATTAACATTTGAGTCCCTGGGCTAGGGAAGGCAGACCCACCCTTAAGCTGGGTGAGCACAATCTAATCGGCTGCCGCTGAGACTACAATATAAGCAGACAGAAAAATGTGAAAAGAGAAGCTGGCCTAGCCTCATAGAGTACATCTTTCTCTTGTGCTGGATGCTCCTTGCCCTCTAATATTGGATTCCAAGTTCTTCAGTTTTGGAGCTCAGATTTGTTCTCCTTGTTCCTCAGACAGCAGACAGCCTACTGGGGGACCTTGTGATCATGTAAATTAATACTTAATAAACTCCCCTTTATATATATATATGTAAATATATATAAATACATATTATATAGATTAAATATATATATAAATAATGTGTGTGTGTGTGTGTGTGTGTGTGTGTGTGTGTGGTGTGTGTATGTATAAAGGGGAGTTTAAGTATTGACTCATATATATACAAACCATTAGTTCTTTCATTCTAGAGAATCCTGAGTAATACAGATTTTGAACAAAGGAGTGGTTCTAGAGGAAAAAATGTTAAAGTTGGAGTTATTTTGTTGGTATTGGGGTTTCTGGGGTTGGCTGCATAATATAATTAGACACCAAATTGCTAAGGACTCTACTTCTAATAGTATGGCAAACACTGATAGTCCTTGGTGAAAGAAAATGATGAACTGAGGGATTCTATCTCCCAGTTTCAGAAGCAGATACTGAGCCTGAAATCTGCTAAGATTGCCCTGAGTGACAGTCTTATCTCCTGTAGGGAAAGAGCTGAAATTGTGGAAAAACAGACACAAGCTCTTATCATGCGAGTGGCTGATCAGCAATGAAAGATGCATGTACAGCCTCACCAGGTGTCTCCTGTTAAAGTGAGGACATTGATTGGAAAAGAATGGGACCCTGCAGATTGGAATGGGGGTGTGTAGAAGACCCTAGTGAAGCTGGGGAAACTGAGTTTGTAAACTCTGATGAACATTTTGTTGACAGAAGAAACAACCTCCCCATCCCCAGTAGTGGCAACATCTGCTTCCCAACCCATGCTGCCATCAACTTTTCCACATTTGTCTGAGGAGATAAACCCTGCACTGCCTGAGGCAACAGTGATGGCCTCTCCTAAAGTAATTGTCAGGCTAGGCAATGTCGATTCGACTCAGGAGCCATCCTCAACACCCCTGTTTGCTTCAAGACCTATAACTAGACTAAAGTCCTGGCAGGCCCCTAGAGGTAAGGTTGAGAGTGTGACCCTTGAGAATGTGTGCTACACCTGAATAGGACTGCTTGAGTTTTCCAATTTATACTGGGGAACAGGGATAGGAATGCATGTTATGGGTGTGGGATAATGTTGGAAGGAACATAGAGTTGGATCAGGCTGAATTTGTTGATTTGAGCCCATTAAGTAGTGACTCTGCATTTAATGTTGCAGCTCATGGAATTTAAAAAGGTTCTAATAGTTTATTTGCTTGGTTTGCTGAAATATGGATTAAAAGATGGTGAGTGAGCTGGAAACGCCTGATCTCCCTTGGTTTAATGTAGAGGAAGGGACTCAAAGGCTTAGGGAGATTTGGATGGTGGAGTGGATTAGTGACTTTAGACCTACTAATCCCAGTTGGGAGGGTTCAGAAGATACACCCTTGACCAATGCTTTGAGAAATAGATTTGTTAGGGCAGCACCTGCATCTTTGAAGTGGCCTGTAATTGTTCTTCTCTATATGTCAGATCTAACAGTGGGAACTGCAGTCACTCAACTACAAAATTTAAATACAATGGGAATAATTGGATCCCGTGGTGGTGGGGGCCAAGTGGTGGCACTCAACTATCAAAGGCAAGGTGGGCGTAGCTACTATAATGGACAGCAGAGGCAAAGTGGGAATCAGAATAGTTTGACTCATATAGAGCTCTTGCACTGGCTAATTAATCTTGGTTTCCTAGAAGTGAAATTGATAGGAAGCCTACTGCATTTCTACTTAATTTATATAAGATAAGCAGAAGATTTCTAGATCGAATGGACTAAAAGCCAATAATAAAATCTGAGTATTATAAACAAATTATATATAACTATATATAAAACTAATTATATATTATATTTATAAATGAATTATATGTAACTAAAGACTGAGTTTTTCTAATTATAAAAACTGAGAATCATGGCCCCTCAATAAATTTCCAGACTTGAGCGAGTTTACAGATCCAGAACCCCTTTTATGACTCCATTACATTAGTGACAATTTATGCAATGAGGCTTTCTCCCATCTTTCCCCAAGGGGACGTCTGGCTTTTTACCAGGATAACTGTGCATTGGGGAAAGAGAAATTATCAGACATTTCATGGACTACTGGACACTGGCTCTGAGCTGACATTGATTCCAGGGAACCCAAAACATCATTCTGGTTGACGTTTCTGGAAGACGTGGTCTTCCAGTTGAAGTAGGGGCTTATGGGGGCCAGTTAATTAATGGAATTTTAGCTCTGTTGATTTACAGTGGGTACCTGGACTCATCCTGTGGTCATTTCCCCAGTGCTAGAATGCATTAGTGTCATAGACATACTTAGCAGCTGGCAGATCCCCCACATTGGCTCCTGACTAGTAGGATGAGGGTTGTTATGGTGGGAAAGGCCAACTGGAAGCCATTAGAGCTGCCTCTACCTAAAAGACTAGTAAATCAAAAACAGTATTACATCCCTGGAGAGACTGCAAAGATTAGTGCAACCATCAAGGACTTGAAAGACGCAGAGGTGGTGATTCGTATCACATCTCTGTTTAACTCTCCCATTTGGCCTGTGCAGAAGAAAGAGGGATTTTGGAGAATGATAGTGGACTGTTGTAAGCTTAACCAAGTGGTGACTCCAATTGCACCTGCTATATCAGATGTGGTTTAATTGCTTGAGAAAATTAACACATTTCCTGGTACCTAGTATGCAGCCATTGACTTGGCAAATGCCTGTTTCTCCATTCCTGTCCATAAGACCCACCAGAAGCAATATGCCTTCTGCTGGCAATGCCAATAGTATACCTTTACTGTCCTATCTCAGGGGTATATCAACTCTCCAGCTTTGTGTCATAATCTTATTCAGAGAGACCTTGATTGCTTTTCATTTCTGTAAGAATATCACACTGTTCTGTTATATTGACGACATTATGCTGATTGGATCCAGTGAGCAAGAAGTAGCAAATACACTGGGCTTATTGATGAGACATTTGTGTGCCAGAGGATGGAAAATAAATCTGACTAAAATTCAGGTAACTTTGACCTCAGTAAAATTTCTAAGGGTTCAGTGGTGTGGGTCCTGTCAAGATAATCCTTCCAAGATGAAGGATAAGTTGTTGCACTTGGCCCATCCTACAACCAAGAAAGAGGCACAACACCAAGGGGGGCTATTTGGATTTTGGAGGGAACACATTCCTCACTTGGGTGTGTTACTCCAGCCCATTTATTGAGTGACCTGAAAGGCTTCCAGTTTTGAGGGATCCAGAACAGGAGAAGGCTCTGCAAAAGGTCCAGGTTTCCGTGCAAGCTGCTCTGCCACTTGGGCCATATAACCTAGAAGATCCAATGGTGCTTGAGATGTCAGTCACAGATAGAGATACTGTTTGGAGCCTTTGTCAGACCCCCACAGGTGAATCACAGTGGAAGGCTCTAAAATTTTGGAGCAAGTCCCTGACATCTTCTGCAGATAACTACTCTCCTTTGAAAGACAGCTCTTGGGCATTGGTAGAAACTGAACGTTTGACTATGGGTCATTAAGTCACCATGCAACCCGAAATGCCTATCATGAACAGGGTGCTTTCTGACACATCAAGTCATAAGGCGGGTAGTGCACAGCAGCATTCCATTGTCAAATGTAAGTGATATATACGTGACCGGGCTCAAGCAGGTCCAGAAGGCACAAGTAAATTGCATGACAAAATGGTTCAAATACCCATGGTCTCCGCTCCTATCACCCTGCCTTCTCTCCCCCAGCCTGGATGGATGGTATCATAGGGAGTTCCGTCAGTTGACAGAGGAAGAGAAGGCTAGGGCCTGGTTTACAGAGGCTTCTGCAGAATATACAGGCACTACCTGAAAATGGACAGCTGCAGCACTACAGCCCTTTTCTAGGGCTGAAGTACAGCCACGAAGGGAAATCTTCCCAGTTGGCAGACCTTCGAGGAGTGCACCTGGTGTACACTTTGGATGGAGGGAGGAACGGCCAGATGTACGATTATATACTGATTCATGGGCTATTGCCAATGGTTCATCTGGATGGTCTGGGACTTGGAAGAAGCATGATTGGAAAATTGGTGACAAAGACATTTAGGGAAGAAGTATGTGGATGGACCTTTCTGAGTAGTACAAAACTGTGAATATATTTGTATCCCATGTGAGTGCTCACCAATGGGTGATGTCAGCAGAGGAGGATTTTAATAATCAAGTGGGTATGAAGATCCATCTATGGACACCACTCAGTCACTTTCTGCAGCCACCCCAAGGGACCCATAAACAAAGTGGCCATGGTGGCAGGGATGGAGGTTACACATGGGCTCAGCAGCATGAACTTTCACTCACCAAGGCTGACCTGGCTGTATCCACTGCTGAGTGTCCAATTTGCCAGCAGCAGAGACCAACACTGAGCCTTCAATATGGCACCATTCCTCAGGGTGTTCAGTCAGCTACCTGGTGGCAGGTTAATTATATTGGACCTCTTCCATCATGGAAAGGGCAGAAGTTTGTCCTCACTGGAGGAGACACTCCTGATATGGTTTTGCCTATCCTGCTCACAGTGCTTCTGTCAAGACTCCATCCATGGAGTCACGGAATGCGTTATCCACTGTCATAGTATTTCACACAGCATTGCCTCTGACCAAGACACTCACTTTACTGCTAAAGAAGTGTGACAGTAGGTTCATGCTCATGAAATTCACTGGTCTTACCATGTTCCCTATTATACGGAAGCAGCTGGATTGATAGAATGGTGGAATGGCCTTTTGAAGTCACAATTACAATGCCAACTGGTGACAATTCTTCTCAGGGCTGGGGCAAAGTTATCCAGAAAGCTGTGTATGCTATAAATCAGCATCCAGTATAAGGTACTGTTTCTCCCATAGACAGGATTCACAGGTCTAGGAATCAAAAGGTGGAAGTGGAAGCGGCACCGCTCACTACACTTCTAGTGATTCAAAATTTTTGCTTCTTGTTCCTGAATCATTAAGTTCTGCTCTCCTAGAGATCTTAGTTCCAGAGGGAAGAACACTGCCACCAGGAGACACAACAACAATTCCATTTAACTGGAAGTTAAGATTGCCACCTGGACACTTTGGGCTCCTCCTACCTTTAAATCGATAGGCTAAGAAGGGAGTTACAGTGTTGGCTGGGGTAATTGACCTGAATTATCAAGATGAAATCAGTATACTACTCCACAATGGAGGTAAGGAAGAGTATGAATGGAATACAGGAGATCCAATAGGGGTCTTCTTAGTATTACCAAGCTCTGTGATTAAGTTCAATGGGAAACTACAACAGCCCAATCCAGGAAGGACTAAAAATGACTCAGACCCTTCAGGAATGAAGGTTTGGATCACTCCACAAGTGGTGGGGGGGGGGGGCGGGGGAAGCATGACCTGCTGAGGTGCTTGCTGAAGCCAAATGGAATACAGTAGAAGGTATGTATGTAAGTGGAAGATATGGGTAGTAGAAGGTAGTCATCAATACCAGCTACGACCACATGACCAGCTGCAGAAACAAGGAATGCAATTGTCATGAGTATTTCCTCCTTCTTTTATTAAAAACATGTATGTGGATGTATACACTTGTACTAGAAAGAAACTTCATTTTCTTTTTTTCTTTTATCATGTGACATAAGACTTATTGACTTCACATCAACATATAAGTATTGTTAACGTTATGTAGTAGTATCTGGGTTGAGGATTGGTGGTTTTCCGGCTGTATGAAGGATAGTTTTATTATGTTAGGTGTAATTATGACCTTGTTATTGTCTTTATTCCATGATTATATATGATCTCAGGAGATGTGTATGGGTTCAAGTTGACAAGGCATGGACTTCTGATGATTAATACTGAGTGTTAACTTAATTGGATTGAAGGATGCAAAGCATTGATCCTGGGTGTGTCAGTGAGGGTGTTGCCAAAGGAGATTAACATTTGAGTCAGTGGGCTGAGAAAGGGAACCCACCCTTAAGTTAGGTGGACACAGTCTAATCAGCTGCCAGTGAGGCTAAAATATAAGAAGGCAGAAAACTGTGAAAAGAGAGACTGGCCTAGACTCCCAGCTTATATATTTCTCCCATGCTGGATCCTTTCTTCCCTCAAATATCAGACTCCAAGTCCTTCAGTTTTGGAATTTGGACTGGCTCGCCTTTCTTCTCAGCCCACAGACAACCTATTGTGGGACCTTGTGATCACGTGAGTTTACTCTTGGTAAACTCCCATATATGTAAAATATGTAATATATTATATAAATATATAGTATATTTATAGTATATATAATACTATATTTATAGTATATATAATATATATAAAGTATACTATAAGTAGGAAACACACTGGGCTTATTGGTGAGACATTTGTGTGCCAGAGGATGGGAAGTAAATCCGACTAAAATTCAGGGAATTTCATTCTCAGTAAAATGGTCCACATATATTCCATTACTTCTGTCCTTCTACAGACCCTGGCTGATACACTGGGACTCTAATGGAAGAGGAAGCAAAGAAAGTCTCTGAAGTGCCTTTGGGGTCATTTTTGCATCATTTTGATGAATAACACCTCGCAGATCTGTACTTAAATGGTTGCATGGCCATACTCTTGGTGTTCATTATAAAGCACTCTTTCTCATTTTTTCACAATATGAACAGGCAGATTTTTTTTTTTAATTTTAAAGTTCTGTTTCCTATTTCTTTCTCTCTTTTTGAGAAAGAATCTCACCCTGTCTTCCAGGCTGGAAAGCATTGGTACACTCTTGGTTCACTGCAACCTTTACCTCTCAGGTTTAAGTTATTCTTGTGCTTCAGCCTCCCAAGTAGCCGGGATTACAGGCAAGCACCACCACCTCTGGCTAATTTTTGTAATTTAATAAGAGACAGGGTTTCACCATGTTGCCCAGGCTGATCTCAAACTCCTGGCCTCAAGTGACCCACCTGCCTTGGCCTCCCAAAGTGTTGGGATTACAGGCATGAGCCATCATGCCTGGCCCTGTTTCCCTTTTGATTAAAAATTTCACTTTTAAATTAATTCCCTATTCTCTCTCTCACTTTAGTATAAACATTTAAAAGAAGTCAAAGCACACCACTTTAACACTTTGAGTAGAAATTTCTTCTGCCAAATATCCTATTTCATTGCTCACATGTTCTGCCTTTCACAAAACATAAAGGATACCAAGTCAATTTAAGTTCAATTTAAACTTGGTAAGGATACCAAGTCAATTTAAGTTCAATTTAAGATCTTTATAAGAAAGATCACCCTTCCTCCATTTTTCAATAATACGTTCTCCATCTCCATCTTCATTTGAATAGTCTTTATTGGCCACATTTATATCCACATTCTGTTCATGGCCCCTTGACTATTCTTTAAAAGCATTGCAGCTTTCTCTACAACTCTCGTCTTTCTGATCCCTCACCAGAATAGCCCTTAACAGTCTCTTCAAAACAACATAAGACTTTCTAGCACTCATTTCAAAATTCATTTTGGACTTCTCAGCCTCCAGAACTGTGAAGCTGACATTGATTTGCTCCAATTTTAAGAATGTTAAAAGTACAACATAACATCCAGTATAACAAGAGGAAGTAGCCAAGACTTTGTGAAATAAATTTCTTCTGTTATAAGCCACCCAGGTTATGTCATTTGTCATGGTAACTTGTCCATTTCCCAGTTTCAAAATTCTTTCCACATTTTTAGGTATTTGCTACACCAGTACCCCCTCTTCTTGGTACCAGTTTTGTCTTTGTTCATTCACGTTACTATGTCCAAAAGATAGATTTGGTGTCTGGTGATGGCTAGTTTCCAGGTATACAGAAGGATCTCTTTGTGTCTTCAAATGGTAAAAGGGGAAAGGCAGATCTTTGGGGCCTCTTTTATGAAGTCACTATTCCTATTCATGAAGCCTCCAACCTCATGATTTAGTCACCTCACAAAAGTTCTACACAATACATCACATTGGTGACTAAGTTTCCAACAGATGAATTTGGAGGGAAGAAAAACATTCAGATCATCATATCAGGTAAGTAACAACTTCTCTGTCACTCAACTGTCTTATTGGCCAAATGGGCATTAAAATACTACACTTCCCAGAATTGTGAAAATTAAGTGAGATAATTTGTGAAATATTCTATGAATAGGGTCTGGCATATAGTAAACATTCAATAAATGTTGCAGTATGTATGAAAATAATTTAATTTGATAACTATATTTCACTAGAATTGTCTTGATATAAATATTTGCTTAAAATAAAATTGAGAATTATAATTGCACTTTTATTTTAACATTTTCACAGTGAACAACATTATTTGCCATGAATAAACTGACAAATGTATTCCAAATAAAGTTCTTAATTACAATTGACGCTTTGGGGCTCACAGTGAGAGCAATAGCCATCTGCTTTAAAATGGCACTAGCCATGTAAGAACTCAGTGAAAGAAACTATAAGGTGGTTGCCAATCTGCTTTAATTCCATTTTAGGTTTAAGAAAATGAGAACTTAAGGCTATACCAGTCCATCTTTCAGTGGAAATGCTATAGTACTGATGTATGTCTTTTAGTATGTCATAATGCCTTCATTGTTAAAAAAAAAGTTTATGTGGATATCATCTACTATATGAAAATAAATAAAATATTATTCCTTCTTTCAAAAAACATTATATTTCTTTTAATATTTGGAATACTTAAATTTAGAAAGTTAAATGAAATTTGAGTATGCTATCTGGGAGTTTCTAGTTTAACAAAAAGAAGTGTTTAAATTATGACAATTCTGTTTAGAGGCTTCCATTGTTATCCTAGAAGCTTGATAATCAGGATACATAACTCATCATCTTTAGCGGATTTCTTTGAGAGAAATACTGTATAATATTTTGAATCTAATCTATAGATCCTGAGGGTTTCTTTTTAAAATAACATGATAGCAAAATCCAAACACTACTATAGTTACACTGTGTATAACAACCAGGCTTATCACAATGGTTCTCTGGAGAACATTACCTTGGGACTGGGTAGAGAAATCACTTTTACCACTTGCCAATGAATAAAATCGCTGTGGCTATTAGGCAGGTGTGGAATACTTTATTACTTTTTCACTCAAGTATGTTGTTAAGAGCTTCTAAAGCATAAGAATGCAATTAGTTATAAACAAAATATAATGACTATGTTGTAGAGTAAGTTGGATGACATATAACATAAGAGAGGTTTTTGCTTGTGTTAGATTGTTTTCAGTTTGGAAAACAACCATGTTATTGGATAAAACAAGCAAAAATAAATAGGAATAAATAGAGGTTCATAGATCAGAAGGCATATTTAGTTATTTTCCTCCAAACATGCAAATATCCATTATTCTAGCTGATATAGGAGGTGGCTCTTTTAATATCTTGGATCTCAAATATTGTTAAACATTGTAAAAACTTTTGGAATTTTTTACAGATACAGATTTCAGAACCCCACTGTCAGATATTCCTATTCAGTAGGTCTTAACTAGAGTAATCTGACTCCTTTAAGAGCAGCATAGGAATTTGATAATTAACCTGGCAGAGATTTATGCAGGTCATTTCAAAAGTAAACAAAGGATACCGAAAACAAGTCTGATTAATTCCAAAAATATCTCAGGAAAAGAAGCCAATACAAGCATTGGTAAATATTTCTTATTGAGAACATGTGTACTGTGGAGTCTTGCTACTCAAAGTGGCATTGGGTCAGAAAACCAGTAACATCTGCTGATCAGAAAGCATGTTAGAAATGCAAAGTTTTAAGCCCCACTGAATCCAAGTCTGCATTTAATCAGATCCCCAGGGTACATGTTACATTTTTTTAAGAAACAGCAAAATGAAAGCAACAGAATGTAACAGAATAGTTACATTTGCTCTATTCATTTTGCTTTTGATCTGGAAAATATGTTGTCCTATAAGGTTATTTCTACAGAAAAATAATCTCTATCATTATGTATGTGTCAGCTTGGTTTTTGTTTGCTTGTTCGTTTGATAGAAACATATTTGATTCCTGCAACTTTATTTAGTGTGTATTAATGTGAGTAGAACAGAAAATATTTAATTGTATCACATTTATCTTTGAGTAAAAAAATAAAATATGCCTTTCAATAATATAGCAGTCTATCAAAACATATAAGACCTGCAGAAAAACAAGTAAACTACCGCTCTCTTCATGTTATCTTTTCATTTCACAACTCACTGAACTATAGGGTGAAAAGCCACTGATTTTAAATTCATCAAATTTCAATTAGAACTCATGTAGCATTTATGTTTAGATCAGAAAGGTGCTAGACTAACTCCTTTTAGGAAGCAAAGGCTTAGAAATAGTTACTGATTACTCTTTTGGATTTTTTAGGCTGTTAGCCATATATTCCACTCACGGAAAGATTAACTTCCTAGAAAATTCTATCTATGACAAAATGCCATTAACTTCTGATCGTCATAAACACATTAAATAACAACCATTGATGCTGCTTTGACAGCTCTAAAGAATTTGTATGCAGTTTTAATGATGGAGAACCTCACTCATCATAGTTTTTGAGTGTCGAATTGATTCTTGGAAGAGAAGCTGATAATTTGATTGTTCTGTAATGTGCTAGCACGTAATTTCAGAAAGAGAAATCACTTTATGAAAAAACTAATTACATGCAAATGAGTCTCTTCACAAGATGTTAATAAAATTAGAAATACTTTTCAAAAATGAAGAAAAATTACTATAAAGTAAAATGCCTTGAAGAGGTAGATGATTAAAGAATACTATAGAGATATTGCCCTGGGAAAGTGCATGAAGGCATCCATGTCAACGAGAAGAAACGTGTTATTTCATTCTTCACTGTATCCTCTTGTCCTTTATTTAACTTTGTATAAGCTAAATGATAATATGAATTTTGAAATTCCCAATTATTATTGGAATTAAAGTATTCTTTATGGGAAACATATCACATAAGTTTCTTCAAGTACATAAATACTTCATGTCTTAAGAGAAGTCAGTGATAGGTGCATATCCATTTTACAATGCATATTTTTATCTTGTAAAAAAAAAAGATTATAAAAATAACCTGATATATTCTAGTAAGTCCTTTAGAGAAGTAAATAAATTTTACCATGACATGATTTAACTCTAGTGAAACAATAATCTTAACTTAATTATCATGCTCCTCTTTTTCTTTTTCACTGTCCAACTTACTATGTACTTATTTTGACCAAAGGAATTGAACTGGACTGGATGTACCAGAGCTTGTTTACCCATTCACCTACTGAAGAACATTTTGGTTGCTCCCAAATTTTGGCAATTATGAGTAAAGCTATATACATCTGTATGCAGGTTTTTATGTGGACATTGTTTTCAACTTCCTTGGATAAACACTAAAGAGCATGATGGATGGATTGTATAGTAAAGTTAGGTTCTATGTCCTTCACAGAAACTAACTCAAAATATATCATATATCTACATATAAAATGCAAAACTATAAAACTGCTAGAAGATGACATAGGAAAAAACCTAGGTGACATTGGGCATGGCTATGACATTTTGGCTACAACAACACAGACACTGTTCATGAAGGAATTAAGTGATAAGCTGGGCTTCACTAAAATTAAAACGTTTTTCTCTGATAATGACAAAGTTAAGAGAACGAGGAGATAAGGCACAGGTTGGGAGAAAATAATTGTAAAAGACACATCTGATGAAAGACTGTTCTCCAAATTGTGAAAAGTCTCTTAAAATTCAGCAGTAACAAAATGAACACCTAATTTAAAAGTAGGCAGAGTTCTTAACAGACATATCACCAAAGAAGACTTACATATATCAAGTAAGCATATGAAACGATGTTCAACATCACACATCATTAGGGATTTGCAAATGAGAACAACTATGATATACCACCGCACACATATTAGAATGGCTAAAACCTGAAACACTGATACAACCTAATGCTGGCAAGGATGTGAGGCACAGAAACTTTTATCCAGTGATGATACGAGTGCAAAATGGTAAAGCCACTTTGGAAGACAGTTTGGCAGTCTCTACAAAATTAAATATGCTCTTTAGTGTGGTTTACCAGGGAATAAACTCAAACCAACTTGCTCAGCCAACTTGAACCAGTGTAAATCCAGGTTATGAAGCCTAGATTATGTCCAGTAATGATAAATTTCACAATTACTAGATATGAATGGGGAAAAAATGGTATTTGACATGAAAAAGACACTGTTTCTAATGTAAAACATCCTACTAAAGAAATATCTCCAATAAAAATATTTAAAATGAAGTATGTTCTTAGCAAACCAATTGAGAGTGCAGTGATTCAGTACGTTTGAGTTTAAACATAATTATTTTCATACTTTTTGTTTACTTTTTGTTTGTTTGTTTGTTTTGAGACGAAGTCTCGCTCTGTCACCCAGGCTGGAGTGCAGTGGCACCATCTCAGCTCACTGCAACCTCCTCCTCCCGGGTTCAAGTGACTCTCCTGTCTCAGTCTCTCAAGTAGCTGGTACTACAGGTGTCTGACACCATGCCCAGCTAAACTTTTTTTTGTATTTTTAGTAGATAAACGGTTTCACTGTGCTAGCCAGGATGGTCTCGATCTCCTGACCTCATGATCCACCTGCCTCCGGCTCCCCGAGTGCTGGGATCACAGGCGTGGGCCACTGCGCCCAGCCTGAAGTTTAGATTGTATCCAGTAATGATAAATTTAGCAATTACTAGATATAAGTAGGAAATAAATGGTATCTGACATGAAAAAGATACTGTTTCTAATATAAAATATCATATTAAAGAAATATCTCCAATAAAAAAATTAAAATTGAAGTATGTTCTAAGCAAACCAGTTGAGAGTGCAGTGATTCAGTATGTCTGAACTTAAATAGAATTACTTTCATACTTTTTGTTTGCTTTTTTAAAAAATCTAATGTCCTGGCTAAGCATCCTATTTAGATTTGCTTATACAGCTAACTACCACTGCGCATAACTTCCAGAATGGGAAATTAGCCTGGATAATTTAACCACCAGGATTCTAGTCTAATCCTGTTGATGTATTCCTGATAATTAACAATCTGTGAGCAGCTGCATTGTCCGATATCCAATATACAGCACAAGGAAAATGATCATTTGTACATTGTGGGTTTAGTGGACTAAATGAAAGAGGGTTTTTTTTTATTAATAGCTGCACTTTTCATAAATTTTATGAGTTAATAGGGTTCAATTAATGTTGCCAAGTGGTGTGCTTCATACATATGTCTCTGGGGCTTTGCGGAGTTGAGAAGAATGTGTAATGAATGGTTGAGCAGTTATATTGGTACCCTAGTAATTAGAGAACGGGTAATTAATGTGCATCTGTGTTAGGCTCCTGGGTACTGTCAACGACCCTGTAGCGTGCAAAAAATAGAAATTATGAGTTTGGCAAGGGAATACAGCTTTTCTCTTTTTCTTAAATTTTAGATCTACATCTGTGTTTAATTAGAAGAAGAAATGAATTCCCATTAACACCATTAAGAAACATGCTATGATTGGTTAAAGCCTACATGGACTGTGAAACTGATCAAGAAAGCCCAGGAGATCATAATGGATTTTTTCATCTTAGAAAGCCTTTTATTAAAAATAAGATATATATATTCTGAGTAGTCCCTAACTGGTAACTGGTAGTCTGTAGAATATTCTCTCTCTCTCTCTTTCTCTGTCTCTCTCTCTCTCGCTGTCCCTTTTTAAAATTTGGCCACATTCTAAAACTAAACAAAAATCTACTGAACAAATGTGACTCACCACACCCACAATTGAATTTTCTCTCTCAGTGAGATGCAATAAAATCACCTTTGTAATAGGCTCAATATACAAAAATGTCACATATATTAATGACAATGTAAAACTGTTTACTAAAAGAAAATAGTCATGAATGTTATGGATAACTAGCTGTGCTGATGCTCTAGTTTTCTGAGAGAATCAAATTAAATTGCTTTTATCTTCTGAAGCAGAATAACATTTCATATTCCACATGACAATAAAATATATCCTTAGGGCAAGTAGTATGTCTGTACTTTTTAAATGAAACAGGCATGATTTAATTAGTATGCAAGAACATAGACCTCAATTTTGAAAGAAAGATGACTCTCTTGAGTGTTCTTGTTCAGTGGCCCACTAAAATTCTGCTTTTAAAAGAGAGCTACTAAGTGGTTGTATTTGTAATTAAACATTGCCTTTGCTTAAAGTTTTGGTAATATTCTGCCAACTATTCCATTGAGATAGTAACTTGAAATGAAAATATTCACGTTCATATAAAATTACAGTAGTTTCCCCCTTAATCACAAGTTTACTTTCCATGGTTTTATATATTCATGGTCAACTGTGGTCCAATAATTCAATGGAAAATTCTAGAAGTAAATAGCTTATAAGTTTTAAATTGTGCACTGTTCTGAGTAGCATAATAAAATCTCATGCCATCTGCTCTCTCTTACCTGGGACATGAATCATCCTTTGTCAATTATGTCCCTGCTGTCTGTATATACTATTCATCATCGGTCACTTAGTAGGTGTCTCAGTGTTCTGATAAAAAAAACACAGTGTGTGTGTGTGTGTATATATATATGTGTGTGTGTATATATGTGTATATGTGTGTGTGTGTATATGTGTGTGTGTGTGTGTGTGTGTATATGATTCGGTACTATCCATACCTAATTTCAGATATCAGCTGAGGTTTTGGAACATTTCCTCCTTCAATAAAGGGGAAAAACTGTATACTACATACTTGGTATGTACTATTATCTATAAAGTTGAAATTTTGGGGAAAACATTTAGTATTGTTCACCAGTAAGCAAATTATATAAGCAGGTGAATGGTAAATTCATCGACAGGAAAGTTCAATACTTGGATTTAGATGTCACGTTTTTGAAAAAACACACACACAAATCATTTGCTATCTATTTGTGTATGCAATATAACTGCATTTTAATTAACATCTATTGCAAATTTGAACAATTTCTTGAAATATAAAAGTAAAATAATATGTAATCAATCTTAGTACAAATTATTAAGATAATTTAAAATTCAATTGACTCTTGAACCACATGGGTATGAACTATACAGTTCCACTTAGATATGGTTTTCTTTTGCCTCTGCTACTCCTGAGAGAACAAGATCAACCCCTCTTCCTTCTCCTCAGCCTACTCAAAGTGAAGACAGTAAGGATGAAGACATTTATAATGATCCACTTTCACTTAATAAACAATAAATATACTTTCTCTTCCTTAGATTTTTTAAATTAACATTTTCCTTTCTTAAATTATTTTAGGAATACACTATATAATACATATAACATACAAAGTATGTGTCAATTGGCAATGCATATTAATACTTAAGTTTCTGGTCAACAGTAGGCTATTAGTAGTTAAGTTTTGGAGGTTAAATTTGAAATTTTTACTGCATGGGAGGTTGACACCCCTAACCTCGGCATTGTTCAGTGGTCAATTTTATATGATCTCTAAATTCTGGGGGAATAAAAAGTTATACTCAAACTTTTGACTGCATAGGGAGTTCACATTGCTAACCCCTGCATTGTGCAAGGACCAACTATATACGGTCTCCTCGATTTTCTTCATTCTCTAAGATTAGATGATTCACTTAAGATTGGAAAGTGACTCTTGAAAAATTGAAATATTGAAATTGCATTTGTAGTTTACTTTTATTAATTCTCTAGGTATTGTATTTATGAAACTCTATAGCCAATAGTTCCAAGATGAAACTCTGCCTTCTCTGTTTACTAGCAAATTTATCAAGTCATTTAACTTCTATTATTATTATTGTCCTTCCTTAACCATAAAAAGTGAAAGTAATATTTATATTGCTAGGATTCTTAGAATATAAAATGAAAATAAATATGCATGATGATGATGATAATGATGATAATGATAAAAGTGAAAGTAACTAGTGTTTGTATAGGTAATTACTTGGTAGGTTTATCACAAGTGAAAGAGATCAAACATGGCCTTAAATTCCTGGCTACTCTTTCTGCTGAGAGGTGAAGTCTAATTCACTTCTGCATGCATGGAGACTGGACTTTGCAACTTGTCTGACCAATGAAATACAGCAAAAATGAGGCTCCAGGACTTTGGATACTGGCTCATCAGAACACTTGCAGCTTCCATCAGGCCTTTTGGAAGGACATTCACCCTCGAGATGCTCCCTCATGAAGTCCATCTTCCATGCCCACATTATGTAAAGAAATTGTATAGTCACTTCATTCAAAAGCCCCAACAGAACTACAAACAATGTTAAGCATCAATGGTCAGCCCTCTGTGTGGTCATTTTGGAAGACCATCCAGTCATGCTTATTCAGTATGTAGGACAGCAAGATACAGTACTGACTTGTTGGCTTAAGATTTATACAGCAATGGCTATTTGGAACAACAAAAATACCATTAGGTAAGCATTTTAGTATGCCACTTCATTTATTATGAAATAATGTAACCTTGATACATGTTAAAAAGTAAAAAGAATATAACAATGATAATAATTTTTTATGTATCAGGCACTGTCCCATGAACTATATATATCTTAATTCCTTTAATCACTATGTGGTTAGTTTCTTTTCTTAATATTGTTGTTTACCTTATTTTCTAGCTAAGGGAATTAAGATTCGGAAAAGTTAGGTAAGTTGGCCAAGAAATGATAGAAATGGAATGTTGATGTAGGGAAATTGATATAAGATGCTCCCTATACCACTGTATTACCTTTTAAATGGTTGCACTCATATTTGAATCTATGTGTACTTGATTTCAAAGCCCAATAAATGCTGGTTTATATCTTGGTTTTCTTATCCCTTATACACTTTCTAGGATTGTACTTCAAGTTAACTAACCTGGCTGAACACTGTACAGAGATGACTTAATGGCACTGTATCCAGATCCCTGTAACCAAAGCCTCATCTAGGCTACATTTGTTTATTTCCATGTTTCCTGCATTAGGTTGTGAGATCCACAAGCAAAGAGATCATCTCTCGTTTGTTCACCTTTGAGTTTCCAATGCCTAACAAACTGCCTGGTACAAACAAAGCAGTCAATAAAAATTTTCAAATGATGGACTACAGGGAGTTCTTGGATATCTTAAAATATGCTGAACATATTAATACTTAGCTATCCTTGAAAGGTCAATTCTGCAACTAGATCAGCTTTCATGACACTGCCCCAGCTTTCTCATAAACCTTAATATGTAATCCTTCTACCAGTCTTTATGATCAAGGATCCATTGTACATGAACCTGAATAATCAAATTTGGCTTCAGTAAGAAAGCCTCAAGAAAGCAAAACTGTAATATTATCCTAATAAAGAAATCAATTTTCAAAATAGATATGTACAAAGATTTTTCCTTAAAATAATAAGATTTATGGGCATTAGGAGCAGTTTGAATTCCTTTCTGTTTTCGTACTGATAAAATAAATAACAAAATTCATTTGCCGCACAGACGGCTTGATGAGGCATGGATTCATCAGTTTACATACAAGCAATACTGGCACCATGTCTTTCTAAAAATAAATTTTGCTTATACGAATTTCATATTACAAACAGGAAAAGGGGTTGCTTTACCACTATACAGCAATTATCCTTTAGCTTTACTCATTCCTTTCCATCTACAAGTATCTAAAACTAAGTACATTGAAAGAGGTTAAATTATTAAACTACCCTCTCCAAACAAAACAGAGGTAAAAGTTCTAAGCAAAGGAGAAGTTGTAGTCTGGGTTTGAATTATTGAAGGTAGATCCCCAGCAGGTACTGACTGCCAGTGCATTGTTATTCTCTCTCGTGCCCATGGAAATCACAGTTTTCTTCTTGTCTCATTACACAAAACTAAAAAATGCCCAGGAAAATTGTAATCAAATAATTTGGTGCTTTATATCATGGAATATATAAGATAATAATGAAATTCCTATTTCCACTTGGCACCAAAATAATCAACTCTAAACTTTGAGGTAATGAGGGCCAGCATTATTATGAAATTTATACTTTTTCAGCTATAATTTTGGATGAGAAAAAACATTAAAACCTTTAATCTGCTTTGTTATTGCTTGGGCTAAATAAGTGAATTCAAGAGAAGCAAATTCCTTTGTGCAATGCATCAAGAAAATAAAATAGAGTGAATATTTCTAAAAAACCTTAAATTTTTATGAAGATCCTCATTAACTTTTATTTCTGTGTGGTTTCAAATGCCTTGCACAGAAAAATATAAGAGCAAAAGTAATTCATGAAGTACATCTTTACAGAAAAGTGTATAATAACTGGAAGTATAAATAATTTTGTTAATATACTTGCATTTTCATTTTAGAATAACTTAATTATATTTCAAATGTTTGTCTGAAAATAGTTGCACGTCTCAGTAATATGTTTTAATACATTTTTAGTCATAAGAGCTTTTGTTTTAAAAAATGTATAATAATATTAAAGTACATTATTAGATTTTATGTTCATTAAAGAGAGCACAGGTTTTAAACTATTGAGATAAACCAGCATGAAAAAATTAACCACAAAAGAAATTCTATGCTAGATTTTGCATTTTCATTTTGTACTTGGATATTTAGTCGGATATAATACAGTCAAGAGGAAGTGACACAAATATATCTGATAAAACGGTAGGTCAAATAAGACTATCTATTGCATTTTCCAAGATTTTTCAAGCAGATCAAGTGTCTCTGAGGTACTTAGTTAGGAAAAAGAAATTCCAAATACACTAGGAGGCTCAAGACATTGATTTTCACATGTTGTATTAGTCAGTTCTCATGCTGCTAATAAAGACATACCTGAGACAGGGTAATTTATAAGGAAAAAGAGGTTTAATGGACTCACAGTTCCATATGGCTAGGAGGAACTCACAATCATGGCAGAAGGCAAAAGGCATGTCTTAACATGGCAGCAGGCAAGAGAGAATGGAAGCCAAGCGGAAAGGGAAACCCTTATAAACCATCAAATCTCGTGAGACTTATTCACTACCACGAGAACAGTGTGGGTGAAACCACCCCCATGATTCAATTATCTCCCACTGGGTCTCTCCCACAACATGAGGGAATTATGGGGGCTACAATTCAAGATGAGATTTGGGTGGGGACACAGGAAAACCATATCATATGTCCTACTAAAATGCCATGGTATCTGAAATTCTTTATTGTATATTCTGCTTCAAACAATTTGGATACATACCTTTTTTTAACTACATTTTACTCTATTCACCTTCAGTATAGAGATTACTTGTAACACTGTTATTCTCAAAATAAGAGATGAATCTTTTATATTACTTTTTGCATTAGTTACATATCTTCATATTGCTGTGTTGAAGCTTTGCACTATCTAGTCACTGTCAGAACATTATAAACCCAGTTTAAAGAAATACATTTTAACTAGAGAAATTCTCAAAATAATGTAAGCTCATCACAATAGCAAAGACTTGGAATCAACCCAAAGGTCCATCAGTGACAGATTGGATTAAGAAAATGTGGCACATATACACCATGGAATACTATGCAGCCATCAAAAAGGATGAGTTTGCGTCCTTTGTAGGGACATGGATGCAGCTGGAAACCATCATTCTTAGCAAACTATCACAAGAACAGAAAACCAAACACCGCATGTTCTCACTCATAGGTGGGAACTGAACAATGAGATCACTTGGACTCAGGAAGGGGAACATCACACACAGGGGCCTATCATGGGGAGTGGGGAGGGGGGAAGGATTGCATTGGGAGTTATACCTGATGTAAATGATGAGTTGATGGGTGCAGCACACCAACATGGCACAAGTATACATATGTAACAAACCTGCACGTTATGCACATGTACCCTACAACTTAAAGTATAACAATAATAAATAAATTAATTAATTAAAAAATAATAATAATAATAATGTAAGCTCATGTACATGGTGAAAGCAAAATGTAGCCATACCAACCATGTTAAAAATCTAATTCCTCTCCCATTTACTTCTGCTGACCCCACAGATGTTCCAATACCCTTCCTCCCAACTACCTAAAATCCTACACCATCTGCATCCATCTTTTTAAATCTTTCCCTCTTTCATCTTCCCTGTCTGGTTTTATATTCCTCTCCCCCATGTACAGGTTCATCAGGGTAAAAAGAAGCAATCTGGCAGGGTGAGAAGGAGATGAAGAAACTGAACAAGCAAATTCAGAGTCCTAGTTACTGGAAAACGGAAGGGCCAAGGCTGCATGCCCTCTCAAAAATCTTAATGACCCATGTATTTCTCTCTTAGAAGAGCAAGGAGTCTCCTTAAATTACTAGGGAGGTCTAATTAGGTAATTCACATCTATTTTGGTTTATTTAGGTAATTTAGAATCTGAAAAACACCCTAAGACTCAGAGGACTTGAATTATTATGAAGAACAAAGGCACTTCTAAGGCGTTGTGAAGTTACTGGTCTTCTTTTCCCCAAATAATTTTCTGCCTATTAAAAATGGAAAACAATCCAGGTGTGGTGGCTCATGTCTATAATTCCAGATTTGGGAAGTCTGAGGTGTAAGGCTTGCTTGATCTCAGGAGTGTGAGTCAGCCTGGGCATCATAATGAGATCCTGTTGTTACAAATAACAGTAATAATAATAATAATAATAATTAGCCAGGGGTAGTGGCCTGCACTTTTCCCAGCTATTGAGAGGCTGAGGTGGGAAGATCACTTGAGCCCAAGGGGTCAAGGCTGCATTTGGACTCAATCAAGGTACTGCACTCCAGGCTGAGTGACAGAGTTAGACCCTGTCTCAAGGGCAAAAAAAAAAAAAAAAGAAGAAGAAAACAGTAATGAGTGTTTATATGCAAGTTTCTCTAATGTAACCTGATTAACTCCTGCCAGTTGATCTATTATACATATTTTTAAAATCATTAAAAAAATTAATCCATGAATTTACCCAGATATGAGATCTTTACAAATGTTGCACTAGCTTGTCAATCATTTAAATGTTTTCCCCCAAGGAAATGAGCATATTTTTCATTTTTGCAATTATCAGTAACTAAAGATAGCAATCACTGAATCAGGATAACATGTTATTTTTGTTAGGTAAATGGTAAAAACACAGCTAGTACAGTTCTACTTGCTAACTATTAGAAACATACACATACACACACACACACACAGTTAGAACTAAACATTTCTCTTTCTCTTGTCACTTCCCAAATGTTAGAGATTAAAAATAAAACCTAACTTTTCAGTATGTTAAAATTCATAAATACATTAAGACAAAACTATATTTGATGTTAAATAACACTAAATTTTATTTGTGTAAACCTACCTGATTAGGAGTTGTATGGATATTCACACTTTGAGTTAGGAACATCATCTTTATTTCAGAGAAAAAAATTTGTGAGATTCAGAAAGGTTAAATTTCTATGACTCTGCAACTCTTAAGAGTAGAATGAGATAAACATTTGAACCTCTACTTTTCTTTAAATCACGTATTTTGCAAAATACATGAGCAAAAGATTAAAAGATTTGTTTGAAGATCTAAAGGTTTTATAGAAATAGCCGAATGCAGACATAAAATATTAAAATTATTTGAGGCAATCTGTTTATAGCATCATATACATGCCATCCATTCAGTTGAATCATTAATTCACTAATGCAGCAAGTGTTCACCAAAATCTCTTTAGTTCTTGTGTGTGTTTGTTTTTGAGATCGGGTATGGTTCTGTTGTCCAGGCTGGAGTGGAGGGGTGAGATCATGCCTCACTGCATCCCCTGCATCTGGGCCCAGGCAATCCTCCCATCTTCCGAGTTGCTGGAGCTACAGGCAGATACCACCACATCTGGCTAATTTTTTGTGGAGATGGGCTTTGGCCACATTGCCCAGGCTGATCTCAAACTCCAGAACTCAAGCTATCTGTCTCAGGCCTCTCACAATGCTGGGATTACAGGCCTGAACCATGATGTGCCCAGCTCTTCTTTTCCATTATTTGAAGACAATCTAGTGACAAAAGAGGCATAGTCTCTTCTTTCATGGAACTCATTCTACTCAAGAGAATGAGATGGTGAATCAGGTTATAAACAAATAGCTCTTTTAGGTATTCATGAGTGTTATGAGAGAAACAGCAGAGATACGACTGTTTAGGTTGAATTATTTAATTGTAGCTATTTGACAGTTTATGACCCTCCAAAATCACACTTTCTTATGTTTCAAATTAATGTTTAAATTGAATATAAAGACAATATTTTCTGATGAGGTGACATTTGAACAAGGACCTATAAAAAGGAAAGTAATCAGCCAAGATGATATCTACAAGAAGACTGGACCAGACAGATGGAAAAACAAATGCCAAGACCCTGAGGGAAGAGCATGCCTTACTTTTTTGAGGTCACAACGTATGCAATTTTGGTTTGAGATGAGTGATCAAGAGAACCACATAGCATTTGAAGTTAGTGATAGCGTGGAGATAGCTGAGTAGGACCTTGTCAAATATGGAAAGAAATTTATATTTTATTCTAAGTGAAATAAATTATTAGTGGAATTTAATCTAATATATAATATGTTCAAGAGCTACACTTTAACAGGATTCCTCGGACTGCTATGTTGAAAAAGAACTCAGATGTATAAGGAGGGAAACAGGTAGACCAGGCAGAAGCATAATACCACAATTCAGGTATAAAATCATTGTAGCAAAGGCACTAGGATATTAGTATTATTGATGACAAAAAACCTAGAATCTAAATTCTAAAAGTAGAGCTGAAAGGATTTATTGAGTCGTTAAACATGGAGTACGTGAGAAAGAGAGAAGTCAAAGACTGAGCAAATAAGAGAATGCAGGTGCCATTTATTGAGATGGGGCAAGATTATAAGAAGAAACTCAATAATTTAGTTTTAGACATGTCAAATTTGAGAAGTTTAGTAGATCTTCAAGTGGAAGTAGCAAATATTCTGCTTGACGTGATTCTTCACATGTTGGAAGATGTTGGACTAGGAGCTGAACATGTTCATCATCTTGATAGTACTATTTAAAACCATAGGGATAAGTGAAATTATCAAAGAACTGAATAAGAAAAGACATCCAAATCCTGATAGTTGGGATCAGATAAAGGAGGAAAAGATGAGAAAATCACACAGACCACAGTGAGAGTTAGAGGCAGCAAGGGAAGTAAAGAACTAAATTAGGGAGAAATTTGGAGGCTCTGCTTAAAAGAGGAGGAGGAGCAGGTGGGGGAGGTAGAGGAAGCAAGAAAGTAAGAGAATAACAGGAGGACAAAGAGGAAAGCATATCAAGAACACATCAAATGTTTCTTACAGGTTAAACCAGATAAAGGCTGATGATAAATGAATATTGAATTAGTAAAGTGCAAAGTGGAAGTTATCAGTAAGAAGTTTCTGTAAATGAGAAGGTATGAACACCTTTTAGGAGTGAGTTGCTATGAGAAAGGAAAAAAAAATACTTATAAACAATTACTTAGAGAGTGATCTAAAATGATCTAGGAAAATATTACTGAGAATGAACTCGTAAGGATCAGTAGGCGATATCTATTAGAGAGGCATAACTGTAGAAGAATTTCTTGAATAAGAAAAAGGCAATGAAATTGAGGATACGTGTGTGTGTGTGTGTGTGTGTGTGTGTGCGCGCGCGCAGGAGGGTAGAGGGTTAGCCTGAGTTAGAAACAGAGTAAAAGGTGAGCAAACAGTGTAAGTATGCATATGATGGTTGGAAGATTTGTTTGGTGATAAAAGTCTATGAATGTTCGCTTTATTTTATTTATTTTTTTGACTAGTCTCTTAGCATAGGGAGGAGTTAAACCCTGAGCTGAAAGTGTGGAAAGAGAAAGTGGTGTTTACATTTTGAGGAAAGACGATAAAGAGTGAGATACTCCTTTAGTTATTAGGAGCGTGAATTGAGCAAGGCCAAGCCGTAAAATTGAAGGACAGTCTTCCTCAGTGCTCTCTGTAGGACAGAACACTTTCTTCTAAGGAACGTTCATTCTATCACGAACATACTTAGCACTTTTATAAAGGTTATTTACTACCCTGTCTCTTCTTCTTGACTATAAACTCTTCAAAAAGTCACTATTTGATATATTCCTAATATGCACTTTTTCTTCATATAAACTACAGTAAAGAACATTAAACAAGTAAAAAAAGAGATCTCTAGTTAAGTGGCAGGAACAGGGGCAAGTAAAGACCAGGCCAGAATCATGAATTTTAGCATCGTGAAAATCATAAATACACTGGGAGATAACATCAAGTATCAGAGAACCCATGCATGGATATTAGGCAGCACAGAGCCAGAGATCCTAGCACAATCACAATAGCCAAAAATGAAAACTCATAAGAATGTGCATAGAGTACAGAAGGTTTAAAGGGTTCTAAATCTGGCTTAAGCTATAAGCAACATAAAAGAGACATTATATTGAGTACACTGTCTTTTAAAGGATTTTCATCTCATTTTTGTTTAATGTGAGAATTATTTCAGAAGTGTGAGTTGTCTTAAAGTGGAGGTAAATAAGGTCACCTGCATAAAGATGAGACTTTTTGTTAGGTGTTGCTGTATGAAATTGACCACTCGGATAATGTTTTCATTGTTATCTAAAGCAAAATGACAGAGGACCCCAATAAATACTGAAACATTTGCATAATTAATACAAATATCTAAATATAAATGTGATCAGAATAAATAAACATACTGCAACCAGCACAGGCTTTAGGATAGGAAATTAAAAGGATGATAGTTGGAATTTTTGTTAATGAGGATGTGCTGGATCCTGTTTAGGTGCCTCCTTGGATTTATTTGGCAATGCATTTCTGCTAGATGCTATTGATTATCTTCTTGACTACTGATGAAACTTCTTATGTGCTACCTATGGAGCTGTATGAACTTCATCAGCAGTACATGGTAGTGGCCTTATAGTTGTAGCACTTTCCGGCAGTCCCTTGAAGCACTTGACCCTTTTTCTTCATACCACTGATGGATACAACTGGACATCACTTGGAATGTTCATCCTACCCCTTTTGTCTCTGAAACTGGAGGCCATAACTTATCCATTCACTGTGTGTATGTTTAAGCAGACTTATTGTACACCTGTGCCCCAAGTGGGTGTAGAAGACTGAAAGAGGAAGAAGGTTGTGAATGTTGCTAACATAAGTCCCAGACACAGTCACTGCTATCTTGGATCTGGTTTCCCTGGCAACTGCACAAAATAAGTCGAATGCCCAGGAGTGCCTGGAGTGAAACCCTGTGGAGTAAAATGACCAACAGGAGATGGAAGCAAACAGATAATTATTCTTTCTACTCTGAAAATGCTATTTCATGAAACAGTGTGTTATACGAGAAGACATCCTGGAAAACAGAATAATGAGCTGCATTTAAGATCTCAGATCAGCATGGATTCTGATCTTTGCTTCTTTTCTTTCTTTGTCTCACCAAGACTGCACCCCACAATAAAGTGTTATTCTATAAATTCTACTTAGACACCATTTTCTCTGGAACACAGTCTAAGAAAATGAGATTTCCTTGTACATGCATTTAAATAATTCTTAGGATAAGATATATTTGTTAAAGCCTACCCTGGCTGTCTGAGAAATAAAAGCAAATCTTGTTGAAGTTTTTCTTTGTTAGACCAAAATAAATCTTTTAGTAGTGAGGACTGTTATCAAAGTAAAGTGTAGAAAACACTTCATGGGATAAATACATTGACCTAAAAAAGTGGTATTATTCTAATGAGATCCCTAATTTCCAGAGCAGTCAGAAAAAATAAAAAGAAAAAAGAATTTGGTCTCCTGATAATTTCTTGGCTATTTCCATGAAATCAGACTACCAGAGTAAGTACCTCAGTTTAATTCAGGAAACATAATCTCATTGCTCCTAGATGATTCTCATGATCATTCATTTATCTGTTTACACATACAACATATATTTTTGAATGACTATTATGTGTAAGGGATTGAACAATTTGCTTGCAATACACTGGTGACCAAAAGGGAATGGCACTCTTGGAGTCAACATTCTTCTGAGTAGAGTTATGCAATAAACACAGTTAAACAGCAAATTATATGATATTTTACAAGGTAACAAACTCTTTTGGGAGAAGTGTGGAGGAAAGGGGGTAGGTCATGACTACAAGCAATATTGGAAACAGGTTGCACTGTTAAGTAGCGTGCTCAAGACAGACCTTGTGGAGAAATTATAATTTGGAGAAAGATTTGAAGGAGGTAAGAGAAATAAACATTGGAAGAAAAATTTCTTCAGCTCAAGAAACCAAATCTTGCCAACAACCATGCGAGTTTGGAAGGGAATCTCTACCCAGTAAAGCCTCAGAAGACATGCAGGTCTCCTGGCTGACACTGTGATTGTAGCTCAGTGAAACACCAGAAAGCAGAGGACACAGTTGAACCACATTAAGATATCTGACTCACAGAAATTGTGAGATAATATATGTTGATTGCGGTAAGGCACTAAGTTTGTGGTAATTTGTTACATAACACTAGAAAACTAATGCATGGTTTTATGAGACTCTCCTCTGTTTCCTTCAGTTGTTTTAGTAAACATAGAGGAAGTCATTAGCTGGAAGTAAGTATAGGGAGGAAGTGTTTGGTGTTTCAAGAGAAGAGGAAGTACAAAATAATCATCTAGGTTGTTGGAGAGAGAATGGATTAAGAATGTACACTATGACTGGGTACAGTGATTGGCACTTGTAATCCCAGCTACTTCAGAGGCTGAGGCAGGAGGATCCCTTTAGGCCAGGAGCTTGAGACCACCCTGTGCAACATAGCAAGATCCCTGTCTCTAAACAAAATAAAATGAAAACAAAAACTGCACACAATGAGTGTCTTGTGGCGTGAAGAGTCCACTGGAGGCTTTTGACCACTGCATTTAATATGAGACCATTCATTTTGGCTACGTGTTTCTCTCCAGCCACATTTTCCTGCCACACTCTGGTCTAAGTTTGGAGTGGTGCTGTACTAAAGACAGTACTCTGGAAAGATAGGAAGTGGTAGTAATGACAAGGTCTAGAACAAGATCATGAGTGTGAGTAGCTGATCTATATGCAAAGCAAAATGAATGGAAAGAGTACTTCAGGAGACTGAGGCTAGGGTTTTGAGGAAAATTGTCTATGCGAATATCTAAGTAGCTCAAAATAAACACAGGAACAGTATTGGAAATAGTGATGATGACTCAGAAAATAAAAAAGTGTATAATGTGAATGGATTTATGGATTTGATGTAGGGGTTGGCAGATGATGGTAATGATGATGAGATATGGTGAATGAGATAATCATATGGTATATGATTGGAAGCTAAAGGGGAGTAATGGAGGTAGGAGGAAGAATTATCTGAAAAAGACGATATGGAGCAAATGGGACATGTTTCAACTCTAGGCTCAATGATAGAAAAATTGGGAAAGAAAAGTCAGCCAGCATTTGAGGGTGTTGTAGAGGAAGCATTACTCTTGAGGAAAATTAAAATTTTCAATTCAGCTGAAACACAATGGGATGATTCAGAGAAGGTATTGTGGATATAGCAGATGCTGCTTCCAACGGACATTGATGTTCAGATGGTTCTGTCAATGCCCCTCAGCCAAAGATCACTACTACAATTATTTGATATAGTTTCTTAATAATTTCCAACTAGAATTCAGAATACAGCAAAGTTAAATCTGATTGTTAAAATAATTAGTCACTCAGGTTAGTATAAAAGAATGTTTAGTCATTTTGGTATCTTGAACAATTTTTTTTTTCCTGTATTCAAATGTGACACAAAGTGATGTCTAGCCTTTGTCTTTATCCATCTGGTGACAGAGTGTTCTTGTTCGGTGTTGGTGTTCTGTGAAATTTTTATGTTCAACAAGAGATCGTAATGGCTTAATTGTGAGTTCTGTGCAGTTCCTTGCTTATCAGGGTTGCATTTCTCTTTCCCAGCTAGGTAAATGGTTTCAGAAGTTGGCAAGAAGTATGATAAGCAAGAGATTATGATTGACAAGAAGTGTGATAAAGGAGAGAATAATATATGTATCATTTTTGCAGGAATTAGAGTGTAAGATAAGAGGGCTAACACAAGAATCTAAGGCTTCTTGTGGCAACTAAAGTGATTAGGAATGGTGAAGGGGCATGATTATGTGTGGCATGGTACATTAATTCATTCAATAAAGTGCTATGTAATTGTTAATTATGACAATAATAAACATAATCATGATTTTAGAAGCTGTTCTTTATTTAGTGCTTATTGTCAGATACTTTACCAACTATATTATATATAATTTAATATTAATGATTACAAACGAGTATGAAGTAAATATTGTTATTTTTATTTTTTTAGGAGAAATTTAAGACTTGAAAGTTAGGAGACAAAGAGCAATATCCTTAATATTGAATTCAAAACCTTTAGTCACTGTTACACTGCCAACTCTACGGATGATATGTTCAATAAAAAAATAGAATGGAAAACTGCAGTTATGCTGCTGAGGTTGTGACAAAACAAAATTCTGACTTACATATGTAAACAAACTGAAAGAAAACAGACAAAAATAGCTAAATATGTTTGATAGGGCAGAATAACAAGGGATGATTTCTTCTAATTTTGCTTCTAATGTTAATTTAATAATTGTATAATTAATAATAACAGGTTTACCTACTATTGTTTGCCAGAATGAAGGTTATTTTAAATAAAAATCTTCGACTGAATTTGCTAATTTTCTGATTGATCATATTTTGGGCTAAATATACTTTTTATAATATGAATATAATTATATTCAAAGCTCCAAAGACTTTTCTCTAAATTTTCTTGGCTACTGTGAATCTTTTCAGGTTAAATGAGGGAAGTAATATTTCAAATGACTTATTTAAATTCTAACTATATTAAAAAATTAAGTGACAATGTATTTAGTTGCTTATCAAAGAACTTAATTTGAAGATTAGTATATGCATAGCATATATATTTAAAATTATTGCAATTTATTACTTATTAGGGATTTGAAAGCTAGTTGTGTTTTTACTCATCCTTTTTTTTCTCAAGTATATGTTTTATTTTTGTCTTGGATAACTGACAGACATCTACATACTACAATTCAAGTGCAAAGGGCAATTATTTTAATTGGGAATCAGTATTTAACATTATATCACAATTAAAATATATTTTAAGGAAAACACACAAAAAAATTTCTGCTCATTCCTGTGTCAAGGATGGTATTGCCTAGGTTGTCTTCCAAGGTTTATACAGGGTTGGGTTTTACATTTAAGTTGTTAATCTATTGATTTGATTTTTGTATATGGTGTAAGGAAGGGGTCCAACTTCAATCTTCTACATATGCCTAGCCGGTTATCCTAGCACCATTTATTGAATAGGGGGTGTTTTCTCCATTGCTTCTTTTTGTCAGCTTTGTCAAAGATCAGCTAGTTGTAGGTGCATGCCCTTATTTCTGGGCTCTCTATTCTGTTCTGTTGGTGTGTGTGCCTATTTTTGTACCACTACCATGCTGTTTTGGTTACTGTATCCCCTGTAGTATAGTTGAAAGTTGGGTAATGTGATGTCTCCAGCTTTGTTATTTTCACTGAGGTTTGTCTTGTCTATTCAGGCACTTTTAGGGTTTCATATGAATTTTAAAATAGTTTTTCCTAGTTCTGTGAATAATGTCATTGGTAGCTCGATGGGAATAGCATTGAATCTGTAAATTGCTTTGGGCTGTATCACCATTTTAATGCTATTGCTTCTTCCTATCCATGAGCATGGGATGTTTTTCCATTTGTTTGTGTCTTCTCCGATTTCTTTGAGCATTGTTTCTTAATACCCATCATAGAGATTTTTCACCTTCTGATTAGATGTATCCCTAGGTATTTTATTCTTTCTGTGGCAATTGTCAGTGGGTTTGCCTTCCCGATTTGTCTCTTAGCTTAGCTATTGATGTACAGGAAATGCTAGTGATTTTCATACATTTATTTTGTATCCTGAAACTTTGCCACAGTTATCAGCTGAAGGAGCTTCTGGGCCTAGAGAATAGGATTTTCTAGATTTAGAATCACATTGTCTGCTAATAGGGATAGTTTGACTTCCTCTCTTCCTATTTGGATGCTTTACTTCTTTCTCTTGCCTGTTTCTCTGGCAAGAACTTCCAATACTATATTGAATAGGAATGGTGAGAGATGGCGTCCTCGTCTTGTACCAGTTGTCAAAGGGACATCCATCAACTGCATCCAGAATTGCCTATTCAGTATGATATTGGCTGTGGATTTATCATAGATGGCTCTTATTATTTTCAGGTATATTCCTTCAATACCTAGTTTATTAGACTTTTTAACATGAAGGGATGTTAAATTTTGTGGAAAGCCTGCATCTGTCTATCAACATAATCATATAGTTTTTGTCTTTCGGTCTGTTTTTTTTTTTTTTTTTAATTTCATGACAAAGACACCAAAACCAATTGCAACAAAAGAAAAAATTGACCAATAGGATCTAGTGAAAATTAAGAGCTTCTGCACAGAGAAAGAAACTATCAATAGAGTAAACAGACAATTTACAAAATGGGAGAAAATTTTTGCACACTGTGTGTCTGACAAAGGTGTAATATCCAGCATCTATAAGGAACTTAAACAAATTTACAAGGGAAAAACAACTCCATTAAAAAGTCGGTAAGGAAATGAACACTTTCCAAAAGAATACATATATGCAGCCAACAAGCATATATACATACATATATGTACATACACATACATATATACATATATATGTGTGTATATATGTGCATATATGTATATATGTATGTACGTGCATATATATGTATATATACATGTATATATATATATATGTGTGTATATATAAAACTCAATATCCATGATCATTAGAGAAATGCCAATCAAAATCCCAATTGAGATACTATCTCACACCAGTCAGAATAGCTATTGTTAAAAAGTCAATAACAGGTACTGGCCAGGTTGCAGAAAAATGGAAACACACACTGTTGGGAGTGTAAATGAGCTTAACCACTGTGGAAAACAATATGGCAAGTGCTCAAACAGCTAAAAACAGAACTACCATTCAACCCAGCAATCTCATTACTGGGTATATCCTCAGAGGAATATAAATAATTTTATCGTAAAGACACATGAACATTACCGTTGATTTTAGCACTATTCACAATAGCAAAAACAGGGATTCAACCTAAATGCTGAAGAAAATGTGGTACCTATACACCATGGAATACTGTGCAGCCATAAAGAATGAGATCATGTCTTTTGCAGGAGCGTGAATGGAGCTGGTATCTATTATCCTTAGCAAACTAACCCAGGAACATAAAACCAAATAATGCCTGCTCTCACTTGTAAGTGGAGCTAAATGATGAGAACCCAGGAACACAAAGAAGGGAACAACAGACACTGAGTTCTACTTGAGAGTGGAGGTTGGGAGGAGAGGAGCAGAAAAAATAACTACTGGGTACTGAGCTTGATACCTGGGAGGTGAAATAATCTGTATAACAAAACCCTGTGGCATAGGTTTACCTATATAACAAAACTTCCCAGTTCCCTGAACCTAAAATAAAAGTTAAAAAAAAGATAACTCATATACCAATAGGCATATTTATCTTTTAATTTTTATATGCAATAGTTGTGCATATTTATGGGGTGTGCAATATTTTGATACAAAAATGCAATGTTTAATGATTAAATCTAAGTAATTGGGATACCCATCATTTCAAGCACTTGTTTTTTTGTGTTAGGAACATTCCATTTCCATACTTTTAGTTGTTTTGAAATATGCAATAATTTATTAATTATAGTCACTCTATTGTTCTACTGAGGACTAGATCTCATTTCTTTTATCTAACTATATTTTTGTACTCTGACCATTCTCTCTGTATCACACCTTCCCCACATAGGCATATTTATATAAAATTTATGTATGGATACCATAATAATCAAGCATTTATAATATTATGCCTTAAAATTTCAAAATTATATGTTGTATATTAGTTACATTTAATTGGAAAGATAGAAGAAGGGGAGCAAGATGTTGTGGTAACCCTATGTGATAAATAACCTGGTTTTCTTTACCAAACAACTCACAAGAACAAAAGAAAAACATGAGGAATGCAGGGGAAAACTGTACATTAAAAGAGCCTATAGAAACTTATCAACAAAGAACAAAGTATAAATATTATTTGACCCTCATCAAAGTAAAATAAAATCATAAACACTGAAGCAAGATAATATCTGACATTTAGAAGATAAATGTGTACTTGAGCAAAACAATTTTTTTTTTTTTTTTGAGACGGAGTCTCACTCTGTCAGCTAGGCTGGAGTGCAGTGGTGTGATCTTGGCTCACTGCAACCTCTGCCTCCCGGGTTCAAGCGATTCTCCTGCCTCAGCCTCCCGAGTAGCTGGCACTACAGGTGGGTGCCACCACACCTGGAAAATTTTTGTATTTTTAGTAGACAGGGGGGTTTCACCATAATGGTCAGGTTGGTCTTGAACTCCTGACATCATGATCTGCCTGCTTCGGCCTCCCAAAGTGCTGGAATTACAGGTGTGAGCCACCACACCCGGCCGATACATTTTATAATGTTCAGTAATTTTTTTTTAATTATTATTATTATTATACTTTAAGTTCTAGGGTACATGTGCATAACGTGCAGGTTTGTTACATATGTATACCTGTGCCATGTTGGTGTGCTGCACCCATCAACTCGTCAGCACCCATCAACTCGTCATTTACATCAGGTATAACTCCCAATGCAATCCCTCCCTCCTCCCCCCTCCCCGTGATAGGCCCCCGTGTGTGATGTTCCCCTTCCCGAGTCCAAGTGATTATTTTTAATTGTGACAATGTTGTTGTGGTGCTTTAAGTTCTTAACTTACAGAGAGTCTTACTGAGATATTACAAATAAAATGAAATGATTGAAGTATGTAGTGGTTGTGGATATAAATGAAACTACATTGCTTGTGACTTAATAATTACTAGAGGTGGATAATAAGTACCTGGGAGCTTATTATACTATTCCATCTACTTTTATGTATGCTTGAAATTTACTATCCTCAAAAATAAGAAAAACACTAGACTCAGTAATCATATATAGACAACCCATAACAGAAACATGGATGCCCATGAATCAGAGGAATCTTTTTTAAAACAATAAGTTTATAAGTATTTGACTTTTTAAATCAACTATATGGCTTATAATGGCATGTGAAATTTTAATAATTTATTGTATTTGTTTGCATTTCAATATCTGGTTCAAAATTACTTCATTTGTAATTAGTTTGTAAATGCATATGAATCATAATCACAAAATTACTCTGCAGTAGAAGATGATAAACATTTTAATATGAAAATATTCCAAAGAAAGAAATATAGGATTAGAAATCTCTTATTAAGCAGCTACTTTACTTTAAGAAAAATTGTTGCGGATTATGTATTTTGTGCCCCCATTAACTAGCATACTTAGTCACTTAACGAGGATATTTGTAAAAGCTCAGTCAATGTGTGTAAATAGGTTGGTGCTTTGGATAACTACATAGTAGGATAGATGGGTAGATTATGTAATAGACAGAAAAATGGAATAATAAATCAAGTGAATGTAGGCAAAGGAATTCAAAGTTGATAGATATATAAAAATCACTTTATGTGAGCACTATGTTTAATTGGCATGTGTATTCTGGAAAACCAAGAACTAAAAAGATATATTTTAATTGTCTTTATATGTTTGAAACTTTCTGTTTCAGATTTGTGAGCAGACACTTTTTTCTTCAGGTAGCATCTGGAAGCTTCTTGTATGAAATTTATAGAAGCATAGTTTATTTAACATAAGTAGAAATTCATATTTAGAGATGTCTACCAATGAATGTGCTGCTTCTGAACTAGTATGTTATGATACAGGTACACTCAATTATTAAAAATAAATTAATGCTGCTAAAAAGTGCTAGAAAGATAAGTTATGTAGTTCCATTGTTAATGCTAATAATGACAGTCTAGATTGTGTTCAACTTTATGATCCTCTATTTCAAATTATTACACAGAAAATTTTAAAGCATAAGTATGTATTTATTTATTCAATAAATGATTTAATGTTTCTTAATCTTAGATTTGAGTACTGCTGATTATAAAGCTTGTCCTGGAAAATCAATGACCAAAAAATATAGTAGGAATGGTAGGACATTTAAAATTCAATTGCCTTTCAAATGTCATTAAGAAATAGAAATGTTTGCAACTTGAAATATGAGTTTCCATTGTATGAAGTCCAGGTTGCTAAATTCATACCAGACTTATCAGACTGAATAACTTGGATCACACATATCTGCACACGTACACACACGCACACACACTTGTGCTTTTTATTATTTTCTTTCATTGTATTTTTATTTGAGCAGATATTAGTATATACTTCACATATCATAAAATTTTCCCATTTAGAGTATAATTAAATGATTTTCAATCTAGGTTCAGAGTTATACTTTATCACTACTGTCAATTTTGGAAGTTTCATCACCTCAGAAAGAAACTCCACACCCAACAGCAATCACTCTACCAAACTTCCAATGTCCCAAAGCCCTAGGCACCACTAATGTACTCCCTGTTGAGATAGCCAGGTGGGAAGGGGTCTGTATAGATTTTCTTCACTTGGGCATTTCATGTAAGTGGAATTATACATTATGTGGTCTTTTGATACTGACTTATTTCACTTAGTATAAGGTTTTCAATGTTCATCCATGTTGCAGCATTTATTGAATAGAAGTGACATATTGTACTTACTCATTTATCAGCTGATGGAGATTTTGGCAGTTTTCATTGTTGCTATGAATAATGATACTATGAACCTTAATGTACCAGTAATAATATCATCATCTTTAAAATCTGAATTTCAAACATTGCGCTCTCTGGTCACCCACTTCTAACTCACTTGATCTATTATCGTCTCCCACGTCAAAATTTGTCAACACATCCAGATATCTAGTTCATTTCCTCTTGACTTTTTCCCCATTGCTCCCCTGATGATTTATCTCCCATGGAGCTGAGATTCCATTGTTCATCATTACAATAACACTCTCAAATACAATGTCACACATCAACTTCTGTCCCTGCTCTACCCCTACACTACTCACATAAATTCCCTGTGTACCACTTCACGTGACTGGAGAAAAATATGCTACTTGCTTACGGGGTACTAGCCATCGTCAAGAATCCCACTATTATTTCCCAGTTAAATTTGTTAAACCTCACTCTCCCTGAAGTAAGAATTTTACAACTCACCTAAAAATTATCCTTCTTCCTGTTAATCTTGCTTATTGTTTAATGCAGAAGTAAAGCATTTGAACAAGAACTACATGATCTATCCATCACCTAACATATCATCTCTTGTTCTTCACAAGTACTCATACTCTGGAGTCTTTTCTTTGCTAAGAGTGAACTATCCCTCTTGCTGAGACAATCTCCACACTTCTATAATATTTCTGTAGTATATCCTGTCATTTTTCCATGATTCAAATAATGCAAATAATGTTGCTACGGTTTATAAAGTAGCATGTTCACTGAAAAATAAACATGCTACAGTATCCTCAATGAAATAAACAAATGTGTGCATACCTACATAAAACGTCACTGGAACAGTCTTATTTCCCACCAGCTAACATACCAATTTTTTGTTCTTCACAGGAAAGTCATAAAGTCAAATGAGTTTGTCATTATTAGCTTTTTCATCTTTTTCCCCTAAATCATCTCTATAATCCATTGCAATTAGAGTAGGTCTCCTTTAAAGTTTGAAAAAACACTTCTTTTGTGGTTACTTCATCCAATAATGGTAAAATGTTCATTTCACTCAGTCTTCCAGAAGCATTATTGGAATTCTTTCTTCCATTGGTTTCTGGGTTATCATATTTTCTTGGCTTTCCTCCTACTGCTGCTTTCTCTTTCAGATGCTATTCTTTATTGCTTTCTCTTTCCCCAAAGACCTATAATTATTGGTATGCCCTAGGACATAAACCTCAGATTTTTTTTTCTTTTTATATCCTGTATCTAAGTCAGTAGTTTTCCAACCAGGGTTACATAATTGTACAACCCAAAAAGCTTTAAAAATAGAAAGAACTGACCCGATCGCCATATATTCTAATTTAGTTGTTCTGGTGGAACTTGGATATAAATAGCCTTTAAAATTATTCAAGTGAATCTAATGAACAGTCAGTGCCAAAAACTTAACTTAGTCACACTTAGTTCCTTTGTTTTAATTTAAACTGATGACTCAAATTGATCTTTGACTCAGCCAAAATATGTATTTTGATCACCAGATTCATATGCATAATTACCTATGAGGCTTCTCTGAATGAATTCCAGATATGCAGATCAAAATTATGTCCATCTCTATTCTCCACTTACTCCACTCTGATTGTTTCCTGTCTGAGTTAAGACACCACACTCACTCCATTGTTCAGATGCATACTCAATACCTTTAGATCTTTCATCCACACATGTTTAATTATCCAATAAGAACACAGTACATTGCTTTTAAAACACACTCTGAATACCAGTCATTCTCATTTCTGACACTTCTATTGACCTGCCCCTGTCATCTTTCACCTGCATCATTACAGAAGCTTCTCAACTGGTATCCTCATTGCCACTCTTGCTCGTTAGTGTATTTTAATTATTTTTTTAAGATTTGTTAATTTTAATATCTACAAGCATATATTTTGTATAACTTTTAAAATAAATTAATAAAAATTTTCATGTAAAACAAATTTTGCCTATTTTATTTACAAAATTTCAAACCTACAAAAGGTTTAAGGCATTTCCTCTGACTGTTTTTTTGTCTTTCATGTGACTGACATTTTGAAGAGTTCTATACACTACTGATAGTGAACAAGGCACTCATTTAACATCTCAGAATTTACGTAAGCAAAGGAAAAGAAAAACAGTAAATGCCATAAGCCCTTTAACTAGATCGCCAATTTACTCATCTCCATCATCTCCTTCTTTCTGTGTATGTGTATTTGTATATGTATGTGGGGTATTTTTAAAATTTTATGTAAAAATGTTGCAGACATCAATATATTTTACCCTTAAACATTCCAGTGAGTGTGTGTTTCCTAAGAAGGATGTGTTCCTACTGCTCCATACCACCAATATTATATTTAAGAAGTTCATTATTGATAAAATATTAGGAAGCGTGAGACCCATATTTGCCCAATATCTCCATTAAATTCATCAATTTATCTATCTGATGATCTGTAAATAGCTGAAACCCTGTACCTAAACAAGAACAATGAATTGAGATATATCTCTAGCCTCTTATATTTTACGGCATTCCTTCTGACTGTTTGTCTTTCATGTCACTGACATTTTGAAGGATTCCGTATATTACTGGTAGTGACCAAGGCACTCATTTCACTTATAATTTACACTTCTGGGCTCATAGATTACCATAGATAATATATAGATACAATAGATTACCATAGATACCATAGATTACCATAGTGGTTGATATGACTTGGCTGAGTAACCACTGAAATCTCATCTTGAATCTTAACTCCCATAATTCCTATGTGTTGTGGGAAGAACCCAGTGGGAGATAATTGAATCATGGGGGTAGTTTCCCCCATGCTGTTTTCATGGTAGTAAATACATATCACGAGATCTCATGGTTTCCTTCTTCACTTGGCTTTCACTCTCTCTTGTCTGCTGCCATGTAAGATGTGCCTTTCACCTTCTGCCATGATTTTGAGGCCTCCCCAGCCATGTGGAACTGTAAGTCCATGAAACCTCTTTTTCTTTATAAATTACTCAGTCTCAGGTATGTCTTTTTCAGCAGCCTGAAAATGTACTAATACAGTAAACTGGTACTGGTAGAGTGGGTGTTACTGTAAAGGTACCTGAAAATGTGGAAGAGACTTTGAAACTGGGTAACAGGCAGAGGTTGGAACAGTTTGGAGGGCTCAGAAGAAGACAGGAAGATGTGGGAAAGCTTGGAACTTCCTAGAGACTTGTTGAATGGCTTTGACCAAAATGTTGATAGTGTTATTGACAATAAAGTCGAGGTTAAGGTGGTCTCAGATGGAGATGAGGAACTTGTTGGGAACTGAAGCAAGGTGATTCTTGCTATGTTTTAGCAAAGAGACTGGCAGCATTTTGCCCCTGCCCTAGAGATTTGTGGAACTTTGAACTTGAGAGAGATGAATTAGGGCATCTGGCAGAAGAAACTTCTAAGCTCAAAGCATTCAAGAAGTGACTTGGGTACTGTTAAAAGCATTCAGTTTTATTCCTTCACAAAGATAAGGTTTAGAATTGGAAATTATGTTTAAAAGGGGAAATGGAGCATAAAAGTTTGGAAATTTGCAGTGTAATGATGAAATAGAAAAGAAAAACCCATTTTCTGGGAGAAATTCAAGTGGCTGCAGACATTTGCATTAGTAATGAAAGAAAAATATGAATCTCCAAAACAATGGGGAAAATATCTGCAGGGCATGTCAGAGAACTTTGAGACTGTCCCTCCCATCACTGATGCACAGGCCTAGGAGAAAACAGTGGTTTCATGGGCATGGCCCAGGGCCTCCCTGCTGTATGCAGCCTAGACACTTGTTGCCCTGTGTCCTAGCTATTTCTGCTGTGTCTAAAAGTGATCAAGATATAGCTCAGACTGCGGCTTCAGTGGGTGCAAACCCAAAATCTTTGAGGCCTCCATGTGGTGTTGGGCCTGTGGGTGCATGGAAGTCAATAATTGAGGTTTGGTAACCTCTGCTTAGATTTCAGAGGATGTATGTACATGCCTGGATGTCAAGGCGGAAGTTGGCTGCTGGAGCGGAGCCTTCATGGTGATCCTCTACAAGGCATGTGCAGAAGGGAAATGTGGGATCACATCCCCCACATGGAGTCTCCACTGTGGCAATCCTAACAGAGCTGTGAGAAGAGTGCCACCATCCTCCAGACCCCAGAACAGTAGATCCACTGACAGCTTGCACCGTGCACCTGAAAAAGCCACAGACACTCAATGCCAGCCCATGAAAGCAGCCAGGAGGGTGATTGTACCCTGAAAAGCCACAGGGATGAAGCTACCCAAGACCATGGGAACCCTCTTTTTGTATCAGCATGACCTGGATGTGAGACATGCAACCAAAGGAAATCATTTTAGAGCCTTAAGATTTGACTGCCCCTCTGGATTTCAGACTTTCATGGGGCGGTTAGCCCCTTATTTTGGTCAATTTCCCCCATTTGGAATGGGTGTATTTATCTAGTGCCTGTACTCTCATTGTATTTAGGAAGTAACTAACTTGCTTTTGATTTACAAGCTCATGGGTGGGAGGGTTTGTCTTGTCTCAGATGAAAGTTTGGACTGTGGACTTTTCAGTTAATGCTGAAATGATTTAAGATTCTGGGAGGCTGATGGGAAGGCATGATTGGTTTTGAAATGTAAGGACACAAAATTTGGGAGAGCCAGGGCAGAATTATATGGTTTGTCTGTGTCCCCATCAAAATCTCATTTTGAATTGTGGTTCCCATAATTCCCATGTGTTGTGAGAGGGACCAAGTGAGGGATAAGTGAATCATAGGGGTGGTTTCCTCCATACTCTTCTTGTGGTAGTGAATAAAATTCATGAGATCTCAGGGCTTTATAAAGGCTTTCTCCTTTTTTGACTCTCACTCTCTCTTGCCTGCCATCATGTAAGACATGAGTTTCACATTTTGCCATGATTGTGAGGCCTCCCCTGCCATGTGGAACCATGAGTCCATTAAACCTTTTTTCTATTATTAATTACCCAGTCTCAAGCATGTCTTTATGAGCAGTGTGAAAACAGACTAACACAATAGTATATTTAAACAAATACATATTTAATTAAATGAAAATGGTAAATTTCCAGCGTCAGACAAACACCAGGTTTCAGTTGTAACAGAGTCTAACTCTATTTTGTAATGTTTGACTGCTGATATCTTTTAAGCCTTACCTCCTCTTCTGCTGAATACTTAGGTGAGTTGAAAAGGAAGTCTGGGCTTTATTTCCTTTGGTGTTCGTGGGAGATTCCAACTACACAAATACCTTCTCACATTCATGAACATTCATCCTAATTCCTCACCCCCAACTGAATTCAAAACTCCAAACTAGTTCCTGTACATGCTCTCTTTCAAGCCATTTTTGAACCAGGTTTCTCATCTTACCATGATATCATAGAAAGCCTCAAAACATGAATGATAAACCTTTTTATATCCTCGAGTGTGTATGACATTGTAAGTCTTGACCCTCAAGCCTAATTTTGGGTAAAAGTCCATGCTGCTTCGGTGAGGTGGCTAAAACACCCTGAAAATGGAGTTCTGATTCTTCTGTCTTAGAAATGGTATTTATAAGCCATCCAACCTCTGTGTACTCAAACTATGTTGTAGGTCTCTTTAGGTAGCATAATTGAATCACACTTTTCTACCTGCTCTGTTAATCACTGACACTCATTGGAATGTTTAAAATATTAATATCAATGTAATTATGGATATGATTAGATTCAGGTCTACCATTTTACTACTACTTTTAGCCTCCTGTTTTTCTGTTTCTTGGTTTCTCATTTCTCTTTTTTTATTATTTGAATAGGTTGGTATTTTATCTATTAATTTTTGCTGTCATTTCTTTGTATTATTTTTAGTGATTGCTTTAAGAATTACAAAATACGTATCCAAATTTTCACAGTCCACTTGGAATTAGTTATTTTACCCCTTAAGGTAAGGTATAGAAATACTGTAACCAAATTGCCTCTTTCTTTTACTTTCACTAAAGTTCTGTGAGTTTCTATATAAGTAATGTTTATATATGTTGAAAACAGCAGATAATGTTAAATGTTTAACTTTAGTCATATATGTTTTAAATTACTTAAGAGAAGAAAAATGTGTAGAATTCATTATTTACCATGTCCACCATTTATGTTGTTGTTCTTTCATTTTTAAAGATCCACGTTTCCCTTTTTACCAGTCGTTATTAAAGTATAATTTAAAAATTTAAAATGTATGTATTTCAGATATACAGTGTGCTATTTTGATATATGTATTCATTGTGAAATAATTACCATAATTAATTAGTTAACGTACTCATCACCTCACATAGCTATCTTTTGTCTGTGCAGTGAGACTGTTTAAGATCAACTCTCCGAACAATTTTTAAGTGTACAATATATTATTAACTATATTCACCATGCTGTAGATCTCCAGAACTTATTAATACTGCTTAACTGAAACTTTGTACCTCTTGGCCAACATCTTCCCATTTCGCATTCTCGTCTCTGGCAATCAACATTTACTCTCTCCTTCTATGAATCTGATTCTTTTAGGTTCATATTACGATATCTGAACCAGAATGACGTTGTTCTTTGCCTATGAATGTATTATTCATTGAAGTATCACTTTTTGATTGTTTGTTTTTTGTTAACAAAATGTACCTGGGGGAGTATCAGGGGTGACTTTTAGGATCATTCTTTCTGCTTTCTCCTCAAAGTCTTCTCCCTCCTGAAAGCTTTTACTTTTCTTTTTGCTAGTGGTGCAATATTAACATGTTGAGGAGAGGCGAATGAAAGGAGCTTTCACAATTCTTCCAATCTGCCTTTCCTTGTGATTATTGACTTCATGTCTCAGTCACCATTTTGGGTCACTCAGATGTAATCTGTACTGTGGCTGTGGTAGCATAATTTTTTTTCTGTCCTGAAGGGGCTAATGGGAAACAGCTTGCTTAGCAAATATGTTTCTCACTAAGATTTTTAAAAAGTTAAAAATGTCCAGCTTTATTTATTCCTCAGATCTGGAGACTAACCCTTCTCATCTCTGGATGTCGTTTTCTTTCCTACTGGAGTCAAAATATCTTCTCCTTTCTCAGGTGTTTCTCCATGTTTTGTTTGTTTTTGTTTTTGTTTTTTCTTACTATAAATCTTCACAGTCGTACATTTTCTTTCGACCTCTAGAGTACCTCCCATAATTGGATTAGGACCTGTGCTGGGTTTTCAACTTGTCAGTAATAAGCATCTGAAAGCTTACTTTCCTTTATGTAACAAAAATATTGAATAAATTTGTCAAAGTTATAGCTGTAAATTAAAATTAGTCTGTTGGAAAAATATTCAGGTGATCATTATATTTTAGCTTTAATGAGGTACTTGTACTTTTTTTAAAGGCTTCATTGTTTCTGCAGTTAGGAAACACCACAGCACATTACTTTCAGTTAATTACAAAGAATTTAATTTTAGAGATGAATATACAAAAGACACAGTTCATGACTATCATAATAAAATCTCCAGAGAATTTAAATGGAATGTATTTTCTAGACAAACTATTTCTCTTTAAATTAAAGTTTAAAACCCAACCTTTAATTCTGAGAGAAATGTCTGACTAGACTTTTATATAAATACTTTAAACATGTTCTTGATAGAACAAAGATAACTATGGGCTGTTAGAACTCTATGCCATTAGCAACAGAATGGAGAGTTAAATTTTGGCAACTCCTGAAATAACTAACCATAATTATAAAGGCTAAGAAAAAAAGAAAAAGAAAAAAGTATAAAAGAGACTGGGTGCAGTGACTCATGCCTGTAATGCCAGCACCTTAGGAGGCTGAGGCGAGTGAATCACTTGAGGTCAGGAGTTAGATACCAGCCTGGCCAACATGGTGAAACCTCGTTTCTACTAAAAATACAAAAATTAACTGGGCGTGGTGGCATACACCTGTAATCCCAGCTACTTTGGTGGCTAAGGCAGAAGAATCCCTTGAACCTGGGTGGGGTGGAGGTTGCAGCAAGCTGAAATCATGCCACGGCACTCCAGCCTGGGTGATAGAGCAAGACTCTGCCTCAAAAGAAAAAAAGCAACAAAAGAAATAATAATAATATATTTATTTTATCATACAACACATTTTGAGGTAAACATTGATAACTATAATTATATAAAGAAAAGAAATCTAATTGAAACTATGTCTTGTGAAAAAACCTAAATCTTCAAAATCTTTATCAAAGTTCATATTTTCCATTTTTATTCAAAGAACGATGACATTTATTAAAATTCTATAAAATATGGTTATCTGAGAATCCATCAGAGTAAAACTTTACAGCACACACATGTATATATTATCCCATGTGATTAGATCACTTTCACTGTAGGAAATAACTGAATTGTTGAAGAATACTTTTCATCAATATTATACATAAGTCAACTTTAAATCTTTAAAAACAGAATATTTCAAAAGGATATCTTACATTTACAACATCATTTTCTTAATAATCTAATTATTTTCTTGCTTTTTAAATATATACATTTGACATTTTATTAAGCTATATACAAATGCAAAACTCCCATATATATGTATAGTGTGTAGGTATGTCATATGCAAGTAAACTATAAAAAAACTTTTCTTAACTCTTCTTTAAGTTTCCCCAATATTCCTCTTTTTTTCCATTTATCTTTAGCTGTATAGTGGACTTCCAGAATGCCTAACTTGCTTACTGGATTATTTTCAATGCCTAAAAATTTATTAACATAGCATAGGCATTTAAGCACATTCAGTATATCCCAGGAGGCCTTGATTCAGAGCTTTTTTATTCAGCACTGTCTAAGCAAGCTCTCTGGACAGTTCACCCACAATAAATATGCTTGCACTAAAACATATTTAACTGCAAATGGAATGTGTTATTTATTTATCTCAACTCCATCACAAATATATACATTTTTATCTAGTAGAGTTGCAAAGAATTTCTCTCCCGTAAAAAAAAAAAAAAAAAAAAAACACTGCAACAACAACCAAAAAGCAACTATCAAAGGATATAAATATTCTTGGTTTTGTTATTTTTTGTTTTTCTTTAACTGCCCTATATAACTTCAAGTATTACAAAGATTTGGATAATTGTAAGGGCTCTCAAGATGCTACAGAACATATTCAGGAAAGGCTTTTAATAGAGGCAAAAAATGACAACAAAAGAAAGAGAGTTTAGGTAACTTTTGAAGCTCCAAGAGACATCCAGGTTTATGCTCCACAGGGTCATTCTTATTTGCACAAAGATGTGAATCATCTCTGATTAAAATTTTAAGATTTGTGTAATGAATCTTGGCTTCAGGGAGCTCCTGACAGACATTCCTCGCAATGTATTTTATGCCTCTCTGGTTACTTAGCCAAGCCAGGATAGCTAACTTGTTACACCAGGTGAAAGGCATCCATAAACAAACCCTGGGTGCTGCCAATGGAGCTTCAGACTTTAAATAGTGCGTCACAAATCATTTGTTAGTTAAGTTAGGCTTTATTTTGGCCAAAAATGAAGCCGACATCCCAATACCCCAGAGACAAGCATAGAGCTGTAAAATAATTTTTTCCTGAATAACAACGGTATTATATCCACCCTAGCAATCTTATTTCAATATTATTTATTAATATGTCTGTGAATACCAAGAAACTCAAGACATTCTGTGGAACAGCTTTTAAAAAATATTATAGGTTCCTCATTAATATGTTGATGAGCATAGACATGCATTTATTTAAATATTTGTATAAGTCATATATTTAAATTTTCAAAAATTATAATTTACTTTATTCCTGATCCTTCTTTTTCCTTTGACTGTCATTTCTTTTCTTTCTGTTACTCTTTAATGTTTTTTTTTCCTTCATTGCTGCTTTGTGTCCTTTGGTTAAGAGAATAAAGTTCCCAGATGTCGTGAACTGATCCAGGTTTTCAGATTCTCTATGAGTAGATTTCCTAATAATTTTTTTTTTTACATAATGTAATTGCAAAAGACAATTATGGTTATTGTAGATATTTGCTGGTCCTTGCACAGTTGTGTTTGCAAGATATTGAGAATGTTTTTCTCCATATTCTAGAAGCATAATTTCACAGGAATTAAATAAAACAGTAACAGTCTCTCTTCATATTTCTAATTACAGACTTTGCATTTATTTTATCTCATCTGCTGTGTTAATCCATATGCTATTTCAAATGAACAACTTAAGAACCGAGGTAACCAGTACCCTTTCTTTCTACTTTAGTTAACTGGCAACCATTGAGATGCATGCAGGACCTCTTATTTATTTATTTTATTTTTTTCTAATCAAATTCTCTGAATGAAGCAGGAATATTTATTGTCATTTTCCAATTATTAAGTAGATAGAATACCAAATTTAGACTAAATGCTTTAAAATGGTGTCAAATGTAATACTTAATTGTCACAACAGATGAATTTGATTAGAAAATTACACATATAATCTAATTTTTATTCTGTCCGTTAAAATATACTGAAAAATAAAAAGTACATAAACAGACCATGACCTAAAGATAACATATTTTTAATTAAATGTTTTAAGTGGTTCCCTTAAAAAAAATTCCCATTTTGAAGGCTCAGGATGTAATATTAATCAAAACACATAAAGACTCTGACCTCAAAGAGCCTAATGTCACATATAGTAAACAGAAAATAAGTAGAGAAGTAAATATTTATTATTTGAAATGCTGATAAGGAAAAGTATTGCAGAGTGAGAAGGATAGAATGTGCAAGTTAGAAGGGAAAGTGCTACTGTGTATAAGCTAATTAATGAAGATCTGTTAATTAATGAAAATCTGTCTCAGTAATAAGACATTTGGGCAGAGACATGAAGGGATGGATGGAAGTAGCCTTGGAGTAATCGCAGAGAAGAGCATTTCAAGCTGAGGGAATTACATACACCCTGAATGCCAGAGCATGCTAGGCATAAGCAAAGAACAGCATGGTGTCAGGAATGGCTGAGGTAGATTAAGCAAGCAAAAGACTTGGAGGGGATCAGATCAGAGAGGCAACAAGAAAACAAAACATGTAGCATCTCAAAGGCCACTTTGAAAGATGGAAAGCCATTGAGGGCTTTGGAACAGGTGTAGCGTGATCTTCCTCTAATTTTAAAGTGATTACTTGGGCGAATATGAAGAATGAGAACAACAACAACAACAACAACAAAAATAGTTTGCATGTTATTGAAATCAACCAGGGGAGTAGTACCTGGAAAAAGAACAGTGTTGGTGTACTTGGTTGGAAGTGGTTGGAAGAGGAATAAATATTTTTACAATAAAGCTAAGAAGATGTGCTGATAATTTAGGTATAGAATATGAGACAGGTGATCAGACTAGCAAGGGTATTTCAGAATTTTGGTTTTGACTAATCTAAAGAATTAATCTGCCATTTACTGAGATTGATGGGGAAAATTTGGAGTGTGGCGGAATCAAAAGTATGGTTTTGGATAAGTATGACTCAGATAATCCTCTCATTTGCATATATTGTAATTTTTAATTTTAATTCTTTTTTCTTTCAGGGGCAGTGAAAGAAAAAGGAAAAAGAGAAGGAGGGACAGAAAGTGAAACAGAGTGAAGAGGTAAGAGAGCCTGATAATGTAAGAGAAAGCTATTGCTTAAAAGAAAACCAGGAATCTCACAATTAAAAATTAAAATTACAAAAGAACACAGGAGATACATAATTACTGTCAGAAGGATGCTGATTCAGGCCAACGTTGTTTTTTGAAGTCGATATTTTGACTTGAATTCTATATTCATGGAAAATCACTTGATTTATTTTATTGATGTATTTTATTTATAGGTTTTTTTGGTAGAACTGAATATATTTTGACAATCTTTGGAGAGTGATTTAGTCAACTTGGGCTGCAATAACAAATTTCCATAGACTCTGTGGTTTATACAACACTTATTTCTCAGTTATAGTTCTGGAGACTGGAAGTCTAGGATTAGGGTACCAGCATTATATGGTTTTTGGTGAAAATTCTTCTTTGCAAATGGATGCCTTCTTGCTGTGTTCTCACATAGCAGAGGGAAAGCTCTGTTGTCTCTTCCTCTTCTTATAAGGGCACTAATCCCATTATGGGTCTTGCCCGTCCTTCATGACCTCATGTAAACCTAATCATCCCCAAAGCCTCCACCTCCTAAGACCATCACATTGGGAATTAGGGCTTTAACATATGAATTTTGAAAGATATGAACATTCAGGTCTTAGCCAGGTAACAACTCTAGGATCCTTTCTACTGCTCTAATTTACTGAAACATCACATGGATTAAGAACACTGAAAAAAATCCATTTGATATTCATAATGGTAACCTGGTTTAATATCATTTTATTTTGTTAGCTCACCTTTGTGTTGAGTATAACTTATTTTCAGGAAAGAAGTGGTAAGTGAGCAAAAATAATACATGAACACTTTCCATTCTTCAAATGTCTTCAGTGCTATTGATGAAAACTGAGCCTGGATATTTAAGGTTGAGTTTTCTGAATTTATTCACCAGGAAACCAATTTTCAATAAATTACATTTTTATTCACATCTCTGAAAAATCACATACAAGCGCGCATGCACACACACACACACACACACACACACACACACTCACATAAAAGATTCCAGCTGCTTTGCTAAAATTTCACACATCAGCTAAGTCAAGCACCCCACTAGTCACAGGTGACAAATAATGCCCGAACATCTGCTTGCTAACAGTATAATCTGGCTCATTTACTATCACCAGTTTCCTGGTATTGTGCTCACAGGAGATGTTCAATAAATACTGAATGAAATTCTTCTACCTGTTGAGAAGACTAAATAAACCTCTGGGGCGGGGAAGTGCAGATATCACAGCAGCCCTTCTTTCTCTTTTTGAATAAACAGTTGTAGGGCATGTGAAGCTTGTGAAATACACTGGACATGATTGCATTTTGATAGCAGGATCTGCGTTTTTGATGAAGTCTAGTGTACTTTACCCAGGAAATCTAAAATAGGTTAATTCCCCCTGGGAATATTTCTTGGGTTTAGGAGAATGATAATTTCAATTTCTGCTCAGTTTGCTTTCAGAACAAGCAGTGATCCAAATGATTAAACTTCTACCACTGGGGATAGTTAGAATTCAATGTTTCAGCTAGCCATGAATGAGTCAACAAATTGCAAGCCGTTTGGCATTTTGCCTATAAGAACAGTTACTTTTAAATGTTCTTATCTAAGGCACAGAAATTCAATAAATTTTTTTTCAAAGATATAGCAAAATAAAGTTTACAGTAAAATATGTGATCTTAAAATGTTATCAGCTTATATTTCAAAGCCTTATTTTATATTATCTAATATAAATGTCTATTTTAAATCCACCAAGATAAAATATTTTAATTACCCTTTACTGTTAAACTATAGATATTTATGATGGCAACATACAATGCACTTTCTTTTCCAAATGTTTTTTTAGTATGTACCTTGCATATATTAAATTCTCCTAGGTAGTTACTAAATAACTTTTCTTTCTCCAACATGCCACATGCATACATTCTTTCTCTAACATGATTATCTTCTTTCTTATATCACTGAAATTATAGAAGTGAATAGAAGAGTACTTTCATATTACTTCCAAGGGGTTAAGAAGCAACCTACCTACATATGGACCTATAAATCTTTGCCTTCCTCATGTCAAATTTTTATTGCTCCTTAGTGCAATAGCTAACACCTGTCTTTGCCTAATCATTGACTTTGGTTTAGCAATGATCCACTCACTTCCATGCATTATCAAGTGATCTCAGTAAGAGTAAAGGAAGGTTATTAATACCTTCTGTTTTTAAACAGTCCTTCCTAGGTCCCTCCCACTACATACTCTGACTATGACCTCTTTGTCTGTTTTTCTTTGGAGAAAAATTCCACTAAAGATCTGTCTATATGGGCTCCTCCATGAAGTTTTTGCTGTGATATTTTGCTCTCACAATTATTTTGAAATTTGTCTTATCAGGATTACTAATGACCTACATTAGAACACCCAGTTGTCAATTTTGGGGCCCTTGTTTTATGCAGCTTCTCAACAGAATTTGATATACACTTTTCTTTCCATTTTTAAATATATTACATACTTTGGTTTTGAAAAACAGAAATATCTTAGTTTTCTTCTTCCTAATTTTTGTTTTGATCTTCATATAGATATCAGAATAGAATTTGAAGAAATCCCCATATAGAGGAAATCTTAAGCTTTAGAGAAGATGGGATTGTTAGGGATTCTGTGTGCATTAAAAAAGGACTCAGGAAATAAATTTGGCAACAAAATATAATTTACACAATGTAAGGTATGGACTGCAAACTTGCGTTGTATTTTAAATTAGAAGCTCAATTGAGAACTTGGAAAACCCTGATAAAGAATATTGGTAGTTATTGAATTTAGGTACTGACCAAGAAGTTTCAGTCACTAGTCTGATTGGTACTTACAAACTTTAATGAGCTTATGAATTACCACAGGGTGTTGTTAAATATTTTGTCAAATATTTATTGAAATAAATATTTTTGATTCTGTAGGTCTGGGTGGAACTTAATAATGCACATTTCTAAAATGTTCCCAGTTGGGATAATAATATTGGGTCTATGGATCACACTACATACAGCAAGAATCCATATTTGTTTTAAGAAGATTTACCATTAAAACCAGAGTGGAAACCAGGAGATTCTTAGAGTCATGAAGTCACATAAAATTATATTTAGAGAGACATGGGTGGCAAAAATATAATAGGCAACTTAAGATGACTTTTATGAAAATAGTGGAGGTAAATATGCAGGACAGAAGAAGGGTGAGTGTATTAATCAGGTCACCACCAGAGAACCAGAAGGAAAACATATATACATATTTTATTAAAATATTTATACATACACACACACAGAGGTAGAGATGACATAGATATATAAATATACACACAAGTATAATTATAACAAAATAAAAAATTATTATAACTATCACAGTCCGTACAGCTGATATTTAAAACTATTTTGTTCTACTCCCTATTCCAGATTCGCTTTGCCTTCAGCAAGCATTTCAGCCATTCATGGTCCTTTGCTTGCAGGAGTGACCCAAACTTTTATTTTTGAAATGTCTGGACCATTAGTAATTCTGCCTATATTGAGTTGCTGTAGTTTTCCTTCAACTTCAGTCATAAGATGTGATATTACTAAGAGACTCTTAAAGATATTTCCTATATTACAGACATGCTCTTCCTTACCTCCATTGTGGAGTGGTAGTGGAAATTCTTCTTTGTAGTCAGGATTAGTCACCCCGGCCAGTACAACTCCCTTCTTTTTTCATTTATTCAGAGGCATGAGTATCCCAAAGTAGATGTGTGGTCGTCTTAATTTCCAGTGCAATGGAGTGATTGTTGTATGTACTAATGTTCCTTGGGAATAACACCTATTGACAAGCAGAGCATCCAGTCACAGCAACAGGAAGTAAAATATTTGCTAATGGGTCATTATGAGTAATAGAATATGGTGTTACTCCTATTTCCACCCTTGGATTTCTGGACCTGTGGATTATGACGATGCTAATTTAAAGCATATACAACCTGCAGGAGGGTATTGCTTCAGACCTGCAAGGCATTGCTACCTAGGTGTTTCTGTAACTGAGTCTTCAAAAGGCCACTCTATCATTCTCTCAAGCCAACTGTTTCAGGATAGAGTAAAATTGAAAAGATCAGCAAATTACATGAGCATGGGCCATTGTGACATTTTATTTACTCTGAAGTAACTTTCTTCCTCAAAGCAGTGCTGTGTTGAATACTGTGATGTGGAAAAGGCAGATGGTAGGTGATGCCATATATGGGAATAAATCAATGTGGGTGTCTGCTGCTGGCATATTGGGTCCTTAGCAGTGACTACAGCCAGGTTGCTTTTGGTGAGTAGAAGTTCATGTTGTTGACTCATATGTAATCCTCATCCCTGAGGGATGCATGCTTTACCAGGAGCCCACTGGGCAAAGAGGTTTACTGGTATGCACGGAATGGGATTTTCATATGATTATTAAAATCTTCCTCTAATGAAGTCATTCTTTGGTGAGCATTTTCATGGCACCGAAATATCTTCACATTTTTTATACATGAATAGATGTCTACACACACATCTTTTCCATAGGCCTCCTTGTCACCAAATTTTTAACCATATTCCTCAAAGTTCCTTCATATCCAGCCACACCATTGGCCAGAGCTTTCAACTCAATGTACACTCATAACTCTGGTCATTTCTCAAATTCATGGCTATTGATTTCTGTGTTCCTTGTGACATAAATGAAGGTTATCAGGGGAGCATAAACTAAGTGAAAATGAAGAAGGAACTTAAAGAGAGTGATGGCATGCTTTACGATTACGGGATCTGGCTAGCAGCCTGCAATGCAATGGGGCTCTCTCTTTGATCCCAGGCAGATGGGCAGGTCGAGAAATAATAGACACACAGAAGATAGTGAAAGCTGTGTCCGGGGGGTCACTGCCTTCTGATCCTGTGATGCCGCTAATGCACTGCATATACCAGCGTTTATTATTAAGTTTAGTGAGGGCAGGGGTAGGTTAGTGAGGGATTTAGAGCCATTTGATTATGAGGTGAGATGGTCATATGGGGATGAAGTAATTATTTAACATAACATCTGTAGGCGGAAGTACAGTATACAGAGATAAGAATTTACAATATAGTGTGTGCATCAGTAATTTCTAACAGAGCCTTAAAACAGAAACACAGTCTTTCCATAACCTATGATTAGCAAGATATTAATCATCAGTAACAGTTGCAGCAAAAGCTGGTTACAAACAATCCATAGAAACAGGACATGAAGCTAGACAACCACTAGACCAGAAATTCTCAGAAGGGAGTATGCCTTTACCCTAAAGAGGCCTAAAAGAGCCGTGGTAAGATGGGGCATTTGTAGCCCTATCTTATCCATGTGAATAGGTGCCCCTCATGCATCCGTTTCTAGGCTCTCCACAAGGGTCACATTCCATTCCCAGAGCTACGAACATCTGCTTTTCTGGGATAGGAATCTTGGTGATATGAAACCTCCCTGACTGCACATCCGTTCATAGGCTCTCTGCAGGGGGAAGCACATCATGCGCTGTTGGCTCATTCTGGCAGTCCAACCTGACATTGTCTTTACACAATCCTGCATGCAATTTTGTGTTTACAATTATCAGGAGCATTTCATCTTTTCTTACATAGCAATAGTTTCAGGGGGTCTCCCTACATTTTACATGTAAAATGTACATTTTAAAATTAGAATATTTAGCTGGTAAATTCTTCCACAAAGCAATAGAAGCACAGCATGCACTGATTCGAATGTTGGTGGCAGAATACTCTCCTCTTTTTAAATTTCCAAATCTTTCCTTTGTCACACTTTAAGAAAAGTACTTGGGGGAATGGTATCTACATTTTACTCAATATCCTGCAATGATGATTTAATTGTTATAACAGTTTTATCAAAATAAAATTTGGATATTTGGAAGACATAGTTGAATATTACACATTTTTCTAGACCCTTTATTATTGTTTTACCTTTCAGAGATGCTCAGAAAAATAGTAGTCTATAATGTCTCACTTAGAATGCTATTACTACCCTTAAGGAACTATTTCTATTCTGAGCTAAAATTTTTCAAATATTTAAAGATTGACTTATATTTTCTGTATATAACAATATTTATAATTTATTTGATTATATTTCTGATACGTCATAACCTGCAAAACAAAACATTTTCACTGGAAAAATATTCAACATGTATTTAAAATTCTTAGATCAATTAGTTGAGCTAGAATTTAGATCGATTTATTGCTTGGCTTGCTAGCTAGAATAACAATTAAAGTATTTTCTTAGTATTTTCTACATGTGAAATTTTTGCTTGATTACTCTAGGTTGAGAATCTTTAAATAATATGTCATTTTCATAGTCAACACCAAATTATTAAAGAATGCACTGAAAAATATTGTATCAATGTATATAAAATATAATTAAATGTATTTTTAAGGAATTGATCATATTACAGACTCTAAAATTATTTTTATTACATTATATAAGAGAAAACTAAATGTCATGATCTGAATGTATGTGTCTCCCTAAAACTCATAGGCTGAATCTTAACCTCCAATATGATAGTATTCAGAGGTGTGGCCTTTAGGAAGTGATTGGGTTATGAAGGCTTTGTACTCCTGAATAGGATTAATGCTCTTAAAAAAGAGGTCTGAGGGAGCTTGCTAGTCTCTTGCCCCTTCTGTCAGGTAAGGACACGTAGAGGATGCCATGTATAAAGCAGAGAGCCCTCAGGAGACCAAATTGACTGGTACCTTGATCTTGGACTTCCCAGCCTCCAGAATTTAAGCAATAAATTTCTATTCTTTTAAAATTACCCAGTCTAAGTTATTTTATTGTAGCAGATTGAATGAACAAAGACATCAAGTATGAAGTATATTTTCTCATATATTCTTTAATATATATATATATGCACATATATAATGACTATGATTCCTTTATTTTTTAAATGTATTTATTTTACATTTGTTTTTATATATTCATGGAGTACATGTGTAGGTTTATAACAAGGTTATATGATGCCTTTGAAGTCTTAATCATAAATTCTTTGTCTAGGTCAATGTCCAAAACACTTTTACTAGGTTTTCTTCTATAGATTCATTTCTTATCTTTAAGGCTCTAGTCAATCTTGATTTAATTTTTGTGTATGGTGAGAGATGGAGGGTCAGTTTTAATTCTTCTACTTAAAGCTATCCAGTTTATCCAGCACCATTTTTGAATAAGATATCCTTTCCCTATTGTATATTTTTGTCTACTGTGTTAAAAACCAGTTGGCTTTAGGTAAGTGGCTTAATTTCTGGTCTTTCTATTCTGTTCCACCAATCTATGTGACTATTGTACCAGTACCACAGTGCTTTGAATACTGTAGCCTTGATGCATAATTTGAAGTCAGTTAATGTGATACCCCTAGCTCTTTTCTTTTTGCTTAAAATTGCTTTGGCTATTTGGGATATTTTTGTTTTACATAAACTTTAGAAGTGTGTGTGCGTGTGTGTGTGTGTGTGTGTGTGTGTGTGTGTGTGTGTGTGGCTATTTGGGCTCTTTTGATTTACATAAATTTTAGAATTTTTTTGTAACTATATGACACATTTTTTTGTAACTATATTTCTAAATATATGAAAATTTAGAATTTTTTTGTAACTGTAAAAAAATTTTTTGTAACTATATGACATTGACAATTTAATGAAAATTGCACTGAATCTGTATATTCCTTTGTATTTTAGGGTCATTTTAACAATAATCATTCTTCCAGTCAATGAGGGAATGTTCTTCCCTTTTTTTGTGTGTCACTTACGATTTTTTTCATTAATGTTTATGATTCTCCTTGTGGAGATATTTCACCTCCTTGGTTAAGTGTATTTCAAGGTATTTTTCTTGGTGGATATTATGAGACAAATCGAGTTCTCAGTTTTATTCTCAGCTTGAATGTTATTAGTGTATAGAAATGCTACTGATTTTTGTATGTTGATTTTCTATTCTAATATGGCAGGAATTTATCAAATCTAGGAGTCTTGTGGAAGAGTTAGGGTTTTCTAGGTATAAGATCATGTCATCAGTGAACAAAGATATTTTGATATCCTTTTTTGCATTTTGGATGCCTTTCATTTCTTTTTCTTGCCTGATTGTTTTGGCTAGGACTCCCAATACGATATTGGTTAGGAGTGGTAAAAGTGAGCATCCTTGTCTTGTTCCAGTTCTTAGGGGGAATGTTTTCAACTTTTCCCCATTTGGTATTATGTTGGCTGCTTCATAGTCTCAGTCATGTAATCACTTTATAGGATCTGTGAATTTTGTACATTCATGTGCTTTTATAATGGCAAGTATGCCAAATATTGTCCTTTCATTTACATGTCTAGAACTCCTTGGAGCATTTCTTATGGGGCTTTTCTAGTGGTGATCAATTTTGTTAGTTTACTTCTCTGGGAAGGACTTTATTTGTCCTTTATTCATGAAGCTAACTTTGGCAAGATATAAAATTCTTAGTAGACTTTTTTTAAGAAGACTATAAATAGGCCCCCCAGTCTCTTCTGTTAATAAGGTTGTTGCTGAGACTTCTGCTATTAGTCTGATGGGATTTCTTCTATAAGTGATTAGAGGCTTCCTTCGTCCTGTTTTTGGGTGTTTTTCCCTGTACATTGAGGTTGGATAGTCTGCTGATTGCATGCCTTGGGTAATTTAATCTTGCAGTGTATCTTCCAGGAGTTCTCTGAGCTTTTTGTATCTGGATATCTAAATCTCTAGCAGGAACAGAGAAGTTTTTCTAAATTATTACCCTAAATAACTTTTTTATACTTTTTATTTTTTTCTTTTTCTCTCTATGTAATACCTATAACTTATAGGTTTGCACATTTACATAATCCCATCATTCATGATAGCTTTGTTCATTTTTTTAAATTTGTTTTCTCTCTATATTTCTGTGACTGGCTGATATGGTTTGGCTGTGCCCCAAACCAAATCTCAACTTCAATTGTATCTCCCAAAATTCCTACATGTGGGAGGGACCCAGGAGGAGGTAATTGAATCATGGGGACTGGTTTTTCCCATGCTATCCTCATGATAGTGAATAAGTCTCATGAGACCTGATGGGTTTATTAGGGGTTTCCACTTTTGCTTCTTCCTCATTTTTGTCTTGCTGTTGCCATGTAAGTAGCGCCTTTCACCTCCTGCCATATTCTGAGGGTTTCCCAGCAATGTGGAACTGTAAGTCCAATTAAAACTCTTTTTCTTCCAAGTCTTGGGTATGTCTTTATCAGCAGTGTGAAAACAAAATAACACAGTAAATTGGTACCAGTAGAGTGGGGTATTGCTGAAAGGATACCCAAAAATGTGGAAGCGACTTTGGAACTGGGTAACAGGCAGATGTTGGAACAGTTTGAAGGGCTGAGAAGAAGAAAGGAAAATGTGGGAAAGTTTGGACCTTCCTAGAGACTCGTTTAACAGCTTTGATGAAAATGCTGATAGTGGTATGAACAATAAGGCTCAGGCTGAGGTGGTCTCACAAGGAGATGAGACTGCTGGCATTTTTGCCCCTGTCCTAGAGATTTGTGGAATTTTGAACTTGAGAGAGACAATTTAGGGTATCTGGCAGAAAAAATTTCTAAGCAGCAAAGCATTCAAGATGTGACTTGGGTGCTGTTAAAAGTATTCAGTTTTAAAACGGAAACATAGTATAACAGTTTGGAAAATGTGCAGCCTGACAATGTGATAGAAAAGAAAAAACATTTTCTGGGGAGAAATTCAAGCCGGTTGCAGAAATTTGCATAAGTAGTAAAGAGCCTAATGTTAATCTCCAAGACCATGGGAAAATGTCTCCAGGCCATGTAAGAGACCTTCACCATAGCCCCTCATATCACAGGCTTGGAGACCCAGGAGGAAAAAGTGGTTTCATAGGCCAGTCTCAGTGTCCCCATGCTGTGTGCAGCCTAGGGACTTGGTGTCCTGAGTACCAGCTGCTCCAGCCATGGCTGAAAAGGATCAACATACAAATCAGGATGTGGCTTTCAGAGGGTGGCAGTCCCAAGCCTTGGCAGCTTTCATGTGGTGTTGAGTTTGCAGATGCATGGAAGTCAATAATTGAGGTTTGAGAACCTCCACCTACATTTGAGAAGATGCATGGAAATGCCTGGATGCCCGGGCAAAAGTTTACCGCAGGGGTGGGACCAGCATTGAGAACCTCTCCCAGGGCAGTGCAGAAGGCAAATGTGGGGTTGCAGCCCTCACACAGAGTCCCTACTGGGATACTGCCTGCCTAGTGGAGCAGTGAAAAGAGGGACAGTGTCCTCTAGACCCCAGAATGGTAGATCCACCTACAGCTTGCATCATGTGCCTGGAAATACCTGAGACACTCAATGCCAACCCGTGAAAGCAGCTGGGAGGAGGACTGTACCCTGCAAAGTCACAGGGGCGGAGCTGCCCAAGACCATGAGAACTCACCTCTTGCATCAGTGTGACCTGAATGTGAAACAAAGAGTTAAAGGAATCATTTTGGAGCTTTAAAATTTGACTACTCCACTAGATTTCAGACTTTCATGGGCCCTGTAACCCCTTCGTTTCGTCCAATTTCTCCCATTTTGAACAGCTGTATTTACCCAATACCTGTACTCCCATAATAGCTAGGAAGTAACTAGCTTGCTTTTGATTTTACAGGCTTATAAGTAGAAGGGACTTGTCTTGTCTCAGTTGAGACTTTGGGCCACGGATTTTTGAATTAAAGCTAAAATGAGTTAAGACTTTGGGGGACTGTTGGGAAGGCATGATTGGTTTGGAAATGTGAGGGCATGAGATTTAGAGGGGCCAGGGGCAGAATGATATGGTTTGGCTGTTCCCCAAACCAAACCTTAACTTGAATTGTATCTCCTAGAATTCCCACATGCTGTGGTGGGACCCAGCAGGAGGTACACGAATCATGGGGGCAGATCTTTCCTGTGCTATTCTCACAATAGTGAATAAGTCTCACAAGATCTGATGGATTTTTGAGGGGTTTCTGCTTTTGCTTCTGCATTATTTTTCTCTTGCTGCCACCTTATAAGAAGTGCCTTTAGCCTCCCGCCATGATTCTGAGGCCTCCCCAGCCATGTGGAACTGTAAGTCCAATTAAACCTCTTTTTTTCTTATATATTATTTTCCTGATATGTTAGAATTTTCATTTTTATAATAACCCATTGCATTAGAGCTGATGTAATCCCTTGGTGGATCTCATAATACCATTTGTTACTACTTTCAGAAATTTTATGCTGTTTTTCTCTCATCTGGAGAAAATTTCACTTCTTATTTTTGAATTTAGTTTTACTTGGACAGAACATTTTGCCCTCCCTTGAGGATATTACTGAAATGTATGTTCTGTATGGTTGTTTGGCTTCAGTTCTAGGTACTTTCAGGGGGCCAGTTCTTTGATTATAGATAGCCTTTGTTTGGTGGCTTTCTAAAATGCTGAATATAGTAGCAATGTACTGAGCAGATGAGCAGGCTCACATCCTTCTGTGGGACTGGGATTGTGGAGGTCTCAGAAAGCTTATACTTTTCCCCAACATTGTGCACTTCTGTTAGCAGCTTTGTATTGGGTTGTGCAGCTCAAACTCCAGGCCACTAAGTTGTACTTTGGGTAAGAACTGGCTGTAGCAGAAGCAGTTGGAAGTGCACTTGACCTCTGTATACTGGGAGGTGCTGTATATTGTTTCAGATGATGGGCTGATCTGTGGAATGCTTGGTGCCTGTTCCCTGGTTCAGCCTAAATGCTGGAGGGAACAAAGCTGAGCAGAGTACACTCTTGAATATTTCAATGATGAGTGTCTTCATGGAGGTCATGGAAAGAGCTCCTCATTAATTGTGCTGAGGTGTTCTAAGTGGGGGAGGGAGCTGCACTAGCTTGACATCCTAGGCAGTCAGGAATACCATTCATTTCCTTATCACACCGCTGTCTTGGGGCTCGTGACTCCCAATTCATTTTATCTGCAAGCCACAATGTGACTGAGAGCCATAGATAACACTTGTCCCCTGGTTCTTTGTGGAAATGGTTTTGGCAAAGAATCTCTTACTTCAGTTTAAAGCAGGCAGGTTTATGACTTGCCTGTTCTCTGGTGCAGGAATGCTGCTGCTTTGCTTAGAGAGTTGTGGAGCTCTGTCTTTCAGTGAGTGTGGGTGAGTGCCGTCTCTGGTGGTGTTGGTCGGCTGGGTCAACCTGACCTTAGACTCTTGGAGGAGTGATCAGATTCCAGTAGTGGTGGACAGGGCTTGTCAATTCCATGTTCCCCATCTAGTGCCTCGATGACCACTTGGTTGGCATGCAGTAGTCCTGGAGGGACTAGACTGGGACCAGAACCAAAGACTTGTCATCAGTACCTCAGGGTTGAGGTGCTGGCTATGACAGGGAGGAGCAGGTTGGTCCCCAGGCCACCAATGGAATGCTCAGTTGGGCGCAGAACAACTGAACTGTGGGACTGCAATGAGGGAGTGTGGGTAATTCTCAGCAGGAGCAAAACAGACAGGCACCTGAGTGGTCCATGGCCTTCTTGTGCCTGCATCCCACAGCAGCAGCAGCTTGGCATGAAAAGGTGCCTGGTCTCTCTCCCTGTCCCTCCCTGGCCCAGTGGTGGCAGTGGCAGTGGCAGCATCCACAGCTCCAGGGCAGAAAGCAGGCCTCCAGGAACTGGGCTTTTAGAATAATGCCAGGCTGCAGCTGAAATGCTGAGGTTGTGGCAGAACAGTTGTACTGTGACCCTGACAATGGGGATGGTGTGGCCCCTCAGCAGGAGCAGTGCAGGCAAGCAATCATGGAGCCATGGGGCATTTTACCTATTTTTAATAAAACCATATTTTAAAAAAAGAATTGCCCATAGTACACAAATAATTTCAACAAAAAGTTAAAGCTAGATTTTCTGAACTTTTGTTCATAAAAATGTAGGGGTTCAATAAAAGTAAGATAATAATACAGATAAAATATATTAACCATTTTAACGTTTGTATAGAAAGGTCATAATCAAATTTTGATGTAATTACCTTCCAAAATGTATTTCTAACTTCAAATTCCATTGTATCTTTTGGTCAAGTTTCACTTCACCCTTAGAATGAATTATGTTTTCCTTCCTCTTTTCTTATATCTATGTCTTTGTGCCGTCCCTTTCCCATCAATTCCCCCATTACAGTATATCTTAGCTATAAACAGTCAGTAACAGTATCTGAAGAAAATAGTTTAATCATCGGGGTCAAGAACAAATAGCAAAATATTAAGTATAAAACATTTAGTAAAGCTACAAAATCATTTTAGGTTTATTTATTAATCACTGTATAAAACACGAAACTATAACCCTACTTTTATTTTAAGGGAGAATTAAAGTCACATAGACAATCGGTATAACAAATACAACTGAAAATAATGATTGCAATTTATGCTTAATGCTCATGACATTCTAGAATAATTTCAGGTTTTTAAAAATATATTAACTCATATCATCTCTGCAATAACTAATTCAGTAAGCAGTAGGTCTATCCAAGTATATGGATGAGAACACAGAGACACAACAGGTTTAAAAAAATAACTAAATTTCATACAAATGTATGTGGTCCCTGCAGTTTGGCTGTAGAGTCCTCTTCTGTTGGAATACTAACAAGTACATTAGTTAAATAAAGCCATTATATTTTATTGCTATTGCTAAGATAAATTAGCAGTATTAATCATGTTGAAGTTTCAGTCATGAGACAGAAAATAAAGACAACATATATGCAGTGAAATTGTGGAAAACAATGTAAATTATAAAATAAAATGAAAAAAGCTGAACACAAAATGGTGCTTTTAGAAGCCCATATTATGATGAATTGAAAAAGAAAAATATAAGAAAAGTAAAAGGTCAAAATTACAGAGCTTACTGTCTTAAGGGAATTCAATGCTACTGTATTTGGTTAGAATTATATGTAGGGATAAATTATAATTAGATATATTGGTAGAATGATTAAAGCAGCTTGCATCCTTTTCCAAATCTATATGGCATATGAAAAAAGTGAAGCAGTATTTGTTGAGCGACTGTAATCTGTCAGAACTATGAAATTTGCTAAGATAGCAATTCAGTAAGAGAAAGAGAATATGTGTGAATACCCATACGCAAGTATATGACTGTCTATAAAGAAATAAAATATTAAGGGTGAAATCTTTCTTTTCCTGTCCTGATCATTTATTAACCGATCTTATACTTTACAGATGTCCTCATTTTTAGTCAAAAAATAATTTCCAAATACATTATTATAACTCTAGTAGTAATTTTAATTAGTGTCTTCAAATAAATGCAGATTTTACTTTAATGTATATTGACATCTCACAATTATTACATTTATTAATAATTTCTATGAATCCAACAGCATTTCAAAGAATAATGAGCAATAAATGGGTACATTTTAGATATTTTCTAAGAGATCTTAAAGAATTTCCATAACTCTCTGAGGTAAAAGAGTAAGTAGTAGAGGATTAAAATGTAGAACTGTTCAATGAATTACATTTTGGGTATTCTTATCTCCCGAAAACAATGTATAAAATGGCTTTGGAATTTGAACCAAAATGAACCTCTATACCTCTCCTTTCATCTCATCCTTATTCCTGCTGCCCATATACTATATCTGTTGATGCATAACAAATTACCCCAAATTTATCAGTTTGAAGAAAATGCCTTTTATCTCATGGTTTCTGTAGGTCAGAAGTCCCAGTCACACTGAAATAAGTTCTTTACATTAGAGTTTTACTTTGAAATTCTGAATCAGGGTTTTAAATCCTGAAATCAAAGTGTCATTGGGCCTACCTTTCTTTCTGGAGCTAAGAGCCTATCTTCCAGTTTATGTGGCTGGAGGTAGAATTCAGCTTTTGGCTGCCGCAGAACTGAGGCCCTGTTCTCTGGTTGGCTGTCATACAGGGGCTACTCCAGCCCTTGTGGCTTCACCACATACAACTCCTTCTCACGACACCCCTTCCACAGTCCCTTTCACACTACTAAAGTCTGACTTCTTTTACAAACTTTCCTTTAAAAAGGCATATCTGATTAGGTCAGATCTGCTAAAACCATCTTCCTTTTGATTAATTCAAATTGGGCTGATGTGCAGTCCAATCAAATAAATGATAGTCTATCATGTCCACTACACCAGGAGGTGGAAACCTTGGGAGCAACTTTAGATTTTTGCCTAATACACCGTTCAAGCATCTTTGCAATTTTTTTAAATATATTTTAGAAATTAAATTAATATTTATTTGTCTCTTTGAAAGAGTGGATTCTTATGGAATAATTTTTTAAATTTATTTATTATTATTATACTTTAAGTTCTAGGGTACATGTGCATAACGTGCAGGTTTGTTACATATGTATACTTGTGCCATGTTGCTGTGCTGCACCCATCAACTCGTCAGCACCCATCAACTCGTCATTTACATCAGGTATAACTCCCAATGCAATCCCTCCTCCCTCCCCCCTCCCCATGATAGGTTCCAGTGTGTGATGTTCCCCTTCCTGAGTCCAAGTGATCTCATTGTTCAGTTCCCACCTATGAGTGAGAACATGCAGTGTTTGGTTTTCTGTTCTTGTGATAGTTTGCTAAGAATGATGGTTTCCAGCTGCATCCATGTCCCTACAAAGGACACAAACTCATCCTTTTTTATGGCTGCATAGTATTCCATGGTGTATATGTGCCACATTTTCTTAATCCAGTCTGTCACTGATGGACATTTGGGTTGATTCCAAGTCTTTGCTATTGTGAATAGTGCCGCAATAAACATACGTGTGCATGTGTCTTTGCTTAAAGCGCAGTATTGGGGTGGGAGTTACCCGATTTTCCAGGTGTTGTGTGTCTCAGTTCCCCTGGCTAGGAAAAGGGATTCCCTTTCCCCTTGCGCTTCCCAGGTGAGGCGATGCCTCGCCCTGCTTCAGCTCTCGCTGGTCGGGCTGCAGCAGCTGACCAGCACCGATTGTCCGGCACTCCCTAGTGAGATGAACCCAGTACCTCAGTTGAAAATGCAGAAATCACCAGTCTTCTGTGTCGCTCGCGCTGGGAGTTGGAGACTGGAGCTGTTCCTATTCAGCCATCTTGCTCCGCCCCCCTCGCATCTTTGCTATTTTTTGTTTTGACCTTCATGACTTACCCATTTGTGCCATTATATCCAATAGATTTTAGGTAATGTTAACTTTGGCAAGAATTACAGATGATAAAAAGAATGAAATAATAGTATCTTTAATATAATATGCTTTACCAGCAAATAAATTGAACACATTAAAACATAGTTTTATATGTTTTACATATAAACATAACAATGTTTATAAATTTTAGTTTATATTATTTCTTTCTTAAACGGATATTAAAATCTTAAATTAAGCTGAATAGAATTCTTTTGTAAGTCCATAAATAGTAAAAAACAATCGTTCTCTTTTTATGGATCTTCATTTTTCTTATAAAGCCAGATGAACAAAATGTTTTAAAAGGTTATGACAGAAATGAGGTTGGATTTCCTAAGTAAATGCTGCTCCGTGTTCCTAGAGTTTTATACGTCAAAGCAGATGGCATTTGGCATGCAATTGCCTGAAACTTACATGTGTTCACCAGAGGTTCTACTAGAAATATTTCTGTGAGTGCAGAGGGAGAGTCACTTGTTCACGACAGTATTCCACCATAAGATCATGTTAGTCAGCAAATCGTACATGAAAGGGTACTAATGAGGTTAATAAGCAGAATGTCTGTGAGATCCCCCTGAGGAATATATCTATAAGAATATGAATAAGAATAAGAAAGGCACAGTGTACCTAGACTTTCAAAAGACTGCCAAAGGAGAGTTAGTTACTATATCCTGAATTATACACAATTACTTTAACACATTTCTACTTTTACTTTTTTTCCTCTGAAACCATATGCCTTTTGCTTGTACTTTCTAGAATTGTCATTTACCTTCTAGCATTTTGCAAAATCTGTGTTGATATTTTATAAAAATCCTCATACCTTTTTCTTTTTGCTTATGTGTAGGTCAGTCAATACATTTCTGTTCTTAAAATACAAAATATGCTTATGAGATAAACAGTTCCAACTGCCATCCTCTTTGGAGATTATTTTGATTCTAATTTTTGGTACTAGCACAAAAATGTTATAACACAAACTGGAGAGCAATAATAATTGTATTATGTTTACAATGCTTAATCTATGTAGAATACCCCGAAGTATCATTAAAATAATCTCATACAATCCTCTAGGTCTCCTTCAAATACAGAGGTTCAAACAATAGAAATTATAACACAAGTCATAATTTAAATGATTCATGATATTTAGACACATTTTTAATCTCCAAAACAAACTGCACCTGTATTACAAAACACATTCATCAGACCAAATGAATACTACCAGTGATGTTGAAAATATAAGTGAAATTTTAAAAAAATCTTAATACTTGAATTTTTTTTTTTTTTTTTTTTTTTTTGAGACGGAGTCTCGCTCTGTCGCCAAGGCTGGAGTGCAGTGGCCGGATCTCGGCTCACTGCAAGCTCTGCCTCCCGGGTTCCCGCCATTCTCCTGCCTCAGCCTCCCCTGTAGCTGGGACTACAGGCGCCCACCACCACGCCCGGCTTTTTTTTTGTTGTTGTTGTTGTTGTATTTTTAGTAGAGACGGGGTTTCACCGTGTTAGCCAGGATGGTCTCGATCTCCTGACCTCGTGATCCGCCCGTCTCGGCCTCCCAAAGTGCTGGGATTGCAAGCATGAGCCATCGCGCCTGGCTCATACCACCCTTTTACAAAGTTGTCTATAATGTCATATGACATAAATACATACTTTGCAAAATTTTTAGCAGCAGAGACCAGATATCTGTTAGTTAAGTTCATATAATTTACTGTTATTTTCTGAAAGGATGTTTTTCTCCTCTTCTTAACACATAATATCTATTTGATTTTATAAGGTTTCTACATGGCAGGCCAAAAGAGATTGTTAAACAAGCACTTTATCATGCTCTGAACACACAGCATCTGACTTAGACTTCTATTGATTGAATATATCTTGAATGTAAATTCCTTCGAAATGTAGAAAAGTTCTATTTTTTTCCTGAATGAACAACTTTCCCTTTGCTGCTTTGAGCTAACTAGGATTCTGTTATCACATACTTTTGCAGATGGATTATAAAATCACAATTTAAATTCCTTAACAAAACCCTGGAGATTGGACAATCTAAAGTTAAAGACATAATTATTGATTCATTCAAAGTCCATTTTATTGGAAATATAAGTAAATATTAGAAAAATAAGTTTATTGTAAATAGAAATACTTTGAAAATGCTCCTGTCATTAATAGCAGGTGCCATTTATCTAGTGTTTTATCTACTCTGCCAGTCTCCAGCCCAAGTAACCCATGCTCATATATTCTTCATGTTTTGTTTTAATTTAATTTAATTTAATGTAACTTAATTTAGGAGAGCTAAGTAATTAAACATGAGGCCAAAGTACATAAGAAAGTGGCAGTCTTTTATTGCAAATATGCATACACTCTCGGACGAGGTTCTCTGGTCCTCAGGTGTGGGGGGCCAGGGAAGTCGTGCCGGCGCTCTCGGGTGATGTTCTCCAGTCCACGAATGTGGGGGGCCGAAGAAGTCACGCCGGCTCCTGCCGGCAGTGGACTTTTATGCCTGGGAGCTGGAAGGGGAGGAGTTTGGGGCGTTTGTGTAGGAGTGGCTTCTTGAATTTCGGTGTCCTCGGCTTGATGTCATTCTGCGCATGCTCAGTTGATTTGGTTCTTTTCCCAGGCGTGGGAAAATCTGTGAAGAAGAACCCGGAAACAACAGGGACTGCTCCATCTTGTTCACCTTCCTCCATCTTGTCCCTTTTCCTTCACCCAAACATTTCACAACAAGTCTACCAAATAAATACTATGATAAGCTCATTTTACAGCTGGGGGCATTGAAACACAGAGATGAAGTAATTCAGATAGTTAATAGCTTTGCTGGGTTTTCACTGACATTGGCTCCACAGGCCCCCTGTTGAGTTTGTCTAACTAACTCTTAGATTATATCATAAGAATCATCATCATCATTGTTATTATTTTGCCCTAAGATAGCCAAAGAAAAAGACCTAAACTTTGCAAGAGGGATACATGTTGATTCCAGGCAAACAGATTGAAGGTCAAGGGAAGGTTTGTAGATCCTTGGCTTTGCCTGTAGCTATAAGCCAGAGCAGAATCCAGTTTCAGCAATGTTATATATATGGAGTTACATATTTTAAAAGTCCAGCAGTGAAATTCCTTTTGGAATAGCTGATTGCATTAGCAGTTTCTTGAGGAACACATAGGCATTTAAACTTATTAGAATGGTTACCAGACACTTTATAAATTTGCTCCAGCTGTATCTCATAGCGTTCCTCATGAACTGATCTTCAAGACCACTAACTACTCGATAACTTTCTAATGTGGAAACATACTCTTTTTCTCCTTCTTATGCTTATATGAGACAGTGACTGTACTTGGAAAGGCTCTTCCACCATTTCTATATTGGAAAACTCTTCTATGACCTTATAAGGTCATAGAGGTGTCCTGTCTCTAACTTCGTGGTGGTATTTATCTTATTGTATTATGATTAACTTAACTGATATCCAATGTGTCATTTCTCTAGTCTGGATGCCGGAGGTAAAGACGAAAAGAAGTAGCTCCTTTTCCTTAAAGGAGCTTAAAATCTCATAGGGTGAATGAGGAAGTAAGTAGAGCATTGCAGGTTAAACAAGTTCTCCAGTTAACTTGATATTTATACGATGCATGTGAAAATTGATCCATTAAGCTTTCAAAGATTGATTAGTAATGCAGTGACATCATCCAACTACTTTTACTCTGCTATTTGATTGTTCTAATTTGATTTTTTTTCCTGATACACATCAATCAATTTCCTAATTAAAACTGGTTGTTTATTTAGTCTTTACTATAGGAATCAAATGTACTGACTTAATAACTTCAATTAGGCTAACTTACCCAGCAGGCATGGTCAAGTACAGAGGTAAAATCAAGTCCTTTAAGTTGGGTATTTTCAAAAATAATATTTGCTCCTCAGATGCCATTTCTTTGTGCTACTCCTCAATTTGTTTATAACCTGGATAGAGAAGAAAATTAATATTTATTGGAGCTTCTCAAAGACCTCAATACTTAAATAAGAGAGATAAAAATGAAGTGATTGAAGTGATTGTATTTGTTGGTGTTCATGAAAATAAATTTGTGGAAGAAAAAAATTGCGAGTTGATAGTATTTTGGTGAGGTTGAGTATATGACCCCAAAACTCTAATTTTTGTGGGTAAGCGGGGCATTTTCACCTGGGTACAATGTAGACACCAGGTTATTTGGATTTTGAGGCCTAGGAAATGGGACTTTAAATCCCAGGGCACCTAGTATTTTGACCTTGGCTTTTTCCACAGTTGAGTGGCTACAGAGTAGAGTTTTGTTTTGTTTTGTTTTGTTTTGTTTTGTTTTGTTTGAGACGGAGTCTGACTCTGTGGCCCAGGCTGGAGTGCCGTGGAGCGATCTCCACTCATTGCAAGCTCCGCCTCCCGGGTTCACGCCATCTCCTGCCTCAGCCTCCGGAGTAGCTGGGACTACAGGTGCCCGCCACCAGGCCCGGCTAATTTTTTGTATTTTTTGGTAGAGACAGGGTTTCACCATGTTAGCCAGGATGGTCTCCATCTCCTGACCTCGTGATCTGCCCGCCTTGGCCTCCCAAAGTGCTGGGATTACAGGCGTGAGCCACCGCGCCCGGCCCAGAGTAGAGGTTGTTCAGACAAGCGACATCAGTATCACCTGGAAATTCTCAATTTTAGCTGTGCATTAGGGTTATCTGAAGGTATATCAGACTGTCCACATAAGAACTTTTGAGGGTAGGGAAAAGGCATCAGAAAGTTTCTAAAATTTGTCAGGTCATTCCAATGTGCAGACAAGGTTTCCAGCCAATGCTGTAGAGGAGTAGATTGGGCTTTAAGCAAAGATGAAGATCTTAGGCAACTTACAGGTGTTGCCAGGCTTAGAAAAGGTAAAGATGCTTCTTTTTGTGGAGATCAGAAGCAAGAAGCAAAAATGAAGGCCAAAAGAGTGTGTCAGTTACGGGTTGTAGAGTCTTTCGTAATCAGGGACTACTGGGGCATATATTTAATACAGAGGGCATGGCGGGAAGCACTTCAGCTATCTCAGCCTTCACAGTGCAGGGTACTGTAGTTCAATATACAAGAACAGTGTTTCTTTTTCTTTTCTCTTCTTTTCTTTTTTTTTTTTTTTTGAGATAGTCTCGCTCAGTCATCCAGGCTGGAGTGCAGGCAATCTTGGCTCACTGCAACCTCTGCCTGCCGAGATCAAGCAATTCTCCTGCCTCAGCCTCCCAGTGTGCTGGGACGACAGGTGCACGCTACCATGCCCGGTTAATTTTTGTATTTTTGGTAGAGACAAGGTTTCACCATGTTGGCCATGCTGGTCTTAAACTCCTGACCTAGTGATCCACCCGCCTCAGCGTCCCAAAGTGCTGGAGTTACAGGTGTGAGCCACCACGCCTGGCCAGTGTTTCTTAAATAATAGATGAGCTTAGGCAATAATTCAATTATAAATTAAAGAGGTCTTCTATCTCTGGACTTTTAACTGCTCAATTTTGAACTGCAAGGCGCTTAATTCAGCATTTATTACTCTCTATCTATGTAGCATTGCCAGATTTAGCAAACAAGAATAGAATATGTCATTTACATTAAAATTTTAGGTAAAATTAAATATTATTTTAGTATAAGGATGTCCCAAATACTACATGGGACATCCTTATACTAAAACAAGTGATCAGTATTTATCTGATTTCAAATTTTATTGGGCCTCCTATATTTTGTCTAGCAACCTTATATTAGTGTGATTCAAGCCTTAAATTTTTAGTCCTGTGTTGGCAGAATTAGATCAGCTGTTCTGAATTCTCTTCTGCGTTAAGAACCAAGTGATAAATTAAAGGACATTTTTGAGTATCTATAGTTTCAAAAATCTGGAGTTGAAAATACAGAATTTCTGAGTAAATTCAAGGCAGGTAGGTTTGTAGATGCTGCTTGTTCCCTAAGTAAATATATCTAAGAATTTTGCAAATTCAAAAACAGAAAAGAAAGGTATTTTGCCTAGCACATGACTTAAGTATAATTCCTCACTGCTGAGGCATCATCAGAGATTTTATTTTTTTATTTTTTTTTAATTTATTTATTATTATTATACTTTAAGTTGTAGGGTACATGTGCATAACGTGCAGGTTTGTTACATATGTATACTTGTGCCATGTTGGTGTGCTGCACCCATCAACTCGTCATTTGCATCAGGTATAACTCCCAATGCAATCCCTCCCCCCTCCCCCCCACCATGATAGGCCCCGGTGTGTGATGTTCCCCTTCCTGAGTCCAAGTGATCTCATTGTTCAGTTCCCACCTATGAGTGAGAACATGCGGTGTTTGGTTTTCTGTTCTTGTGATAGTTTGCTAAGAATGATGGTTTCCAGCTGCATCCATGTCCCTACAAAGGACACAAACTCATCCTTTTTGATGGCTGCATAGTATTCCATGGTGTATATGTCCCACATTTTCTTAATCCAATCTGTCACTGATGGACATTTGGGTTGATTCCAAGTCTTTGCTATTGTGAATAGTGCTGCAATAAACATACGTGTGCATGTGTCTTTATAGCAGCATAATTTATAATCCTTTGGGTATATACCCAGTAATGGGATGGCTGGGTCATATGGTACATCTAGTTCTAGATCCTTGAGGAATCACCATACTGTTTTCCATAATGGTTGAACTAGTTTACAATCCCACCTTTTCCAGCTGACGTTTACATGGGATGGATAAATTATGTTTTTTTTTTTTTTTTTTTAAATAATAACACTCATACAAGTATAACGTAAATAAACATCAAGGATTTAAGTTAACTCAATGAGGGAACAAGTAAGATACTAAAACTGATTCAAAGGGGTTGCAAAGAACACACTTTTACATATATAAGGAGGATGAGATGAATTTGGTAATAGATGCAAAACCAGTTAATAACAAATGGGCATTTAAATGTAATATTTAGATTCATATTTTCTAAAGGGCATAATTCAGTTTTATTTCCTTCAATAAGATTTACTTGCATTTGTATTTGTATGACTATACGTTTTCCACAACTTCTATACCTAAAGGCTATAAATAATCAGTAGACAATCATAAGCATGCCAACCTGTAAAATGATATAATCCTCAGAGTGTGCACTTCAGAGGGTATCACTGAAAAGACATCCAGTAATATCTTTAGTCAAGTTTTAAGTCTTTGAAATTTTTTTCCTAACAATGAAATAATAAAGCAAAAATATTCCTCAGGCCAGGACTTCCTATAGAAGGAATGAAGGGAAAGGGCCCTGGAACTTTGCAAATACCTTCTCATACAGGTGAGGATGTTTGGTTACTAGGTAGAGTCCATAGTCAATCCACATTTCTCTAATTTTGTGCTGAAATGATTGAACCTCTTAGTGTTACCATAATTGTTGCTAATTTTTCTGTGCTTCTGGCTTCTCTGCTTTCTTCTTGCACTAAGGATTTTTGCTTTTATTTATTTTATTTACTTTTATCTACATGAGTTATAATATTTTCACGCTACTTTCTGAAGTTTACAATAGATGTAGGTGCCTTTATTTTTTAGACCAGATATCAACCTCACCCCATCTTGATCTATCATATTGTAGGACAGTGGAAATGATCTAGAAGATATTAGGAAATTATAGCCAGTTCAGAGATTTTAAGTCACATCTATACTCTATGTTTTTTCATCACTTACTACTTCATTTGTCCACTTTCCAGCTCCTGCATCTAAATTCTATTTAAGTGCAGGAAAATGTATGTGTTAGTATGGCTTTGTGGAAAGATATTTGAGCTTGATCAGTATCTCCACAGAGATGTACTTTATTTTCCCATTGGACATAGTCATACACTCACATTGGCATTTATGAGGCCTCTATTTTTCCCAAATGGTTCCCAACCCAACGATCCATGCCTTATTTATTAATAGTATCACTTTGCCAATGCTTCAAGCCCTCTCTTTGTTGTCCTGGTTTTAGTGTCATATTCATGTCAGACTTAGCCATATAAGTTAATTTCAGTGTCTCCATTACCCTTTTGGGAATGCTAAATATAAAACAGTTTTCTGGGTGGCTTTGGACTGACTCAGTTCTTTTCTCTTTTTTTATTCGCAGTTCTCAGAAACAGTTATAGAATGTGCTGAGAATGCAACATCTTGAGATAATAAAGAAACTGACCTGAACAACCCAGGCTCTCTTTCTGTCCCTCTTAGAAGAGGATGCTCTAAAATGCTTTATTGTAGTTATTAATGTATCCCTCACAGCTGTAGTGCAAGTGGGGCATGCACCAATGAGATTCCATCTGCCCCAAGCAGCTTTCTTGAGTCTTGGGGAAATGTTGCCGAATTTTTTAGGAGGAGTTTGATTAATATAATAAAGAAAAATGTGAAGAAACTGAGAGAATATTCAAAGTCACATTATCATGACACTCATATCTCACCACAATCTTTCTGGCTTCCATATTTAAACTCTGTGCTAGACAGTCACCGTTGTTTGCTCTTTGTGTTCATTTTCTGTTGTGATGAGAGATTACCACAGAATGGGTAATTTATAAAGAATACATGTTTATTTGTTTTATGGTTCTGGAGACTCCAAGAGCATGGCGCTGCATCTGCTGAAGGTCATGCCATGGCAAAAGACATCACATGGTGAAAGTGCACGTGAAATAGAGAGTAAAATGGGGTCAAAGGTATCCTTTTATCAGGAGCCGACTAGAGAACTAATCCATGTCTAGGATAACAGCATTAATCATAACAACATTAGCCATCTGTTAATGGTTCCACTTCTTAGTACACTGTTAAAATGGCAATTAAATTTCTAACACATGAGCTTTTGGAGGAACACATTTAAACCATAGCACTACTTAGTAGTCCTACTCAAAGTCTTTCTTGCTAACAAAAATCCAGTTTATTTCCCACCATATAGGTGAAATTGTCCTTCAGGAAAGGTTGAACTCCTACCTGGTCCCAGGGAGTGAATTTTGACACCGCACCTGGTAATCTCATTTTGAACCGCACCTGGCAATCTCATTCTCACTGTTGGTAACTGATTTAGGCACAGCCATGTGATAAAATGCTGGCCAAATAAAAGTGATAAATTATGCAAGTGGATTATGAACTGTTTATCCTCAAATTAAAAAACACACATGTACACAGAAGCTTAGAAATACACACGCCTGGAATCCACCCTCTAGACTTGTTGGAGGAGGACAAGATTCTTGGAACTACCATGTCAGTTTTGCAACCATGATGGTAAAAGCCAATGCAATTTCACATAAGCTGAGTAGGTCTCTGATATCAATGAGCCACTAAAACCACCAACACTGGAAATACTATACCCTGGAAAATGTTTAAAAACAAACATGGTTTTCATTATTTAAGCCCACCTTAGTTTGTTATTCTGTAACTACAATCAAGAGCATCCTGATATACCATAAAAACGTTAATGGCAATTTGAATCTCTTCTTTCTAAGACTCCTGATTCTCTCCTATAATCTGAAACACATCTTAATATATCCAGTAAACTTATTTACTTCTGTGACATTATTATTACTATTCAATATTTAGCAACATTTATTGAACACATTAAATGCATGTTACACTGTTCAATACTGTGGCAAATATAATTGCAAGGTTCTGAAGCATTCCAAAAAAGGAGGTATATCCGTTGTCTAGGGCTGCTGTAACATATTTCTACAAACTGGCTGGCTTACAATAACATACATTTGTTTCTTACAGTTCTGGAGGCTAGATATCTGCAGTTAATGTATTGACAGAGCTGTATACCTATAAATCCTCTGAAGACTCTAGGAAAGGACACTTTAGTTTCCTTCCTTCCTTCCTTCCTTCCTTCCTTCCTTCCTTCCTTCCTTCCTTCCTTCTTTCTCTCTCTCTTTCTTTCTCTTTCTTTCTTTCCTTTCTTCTCCTTCCTTCCCCCCTTTCTCTTTTTCTTTCTTTCTTTCTTTCTTTCTTTCTTTCTTTCTTTCTTTCTTTCTTTCTTTCTTTCTTTCTTTCTTTCTGTCTTTCTCTTTCTTTCTTTCTTTCTTTCTTTCTTTCTTTCTTTCTTTCTTTCTTTCTTTCTTCCTTCCTTCCTTCCTTCCTTCCTTTCTCTCTCTTTCTTTTTTTTCTCTTTCTTTCTTACTTTCCTTTCTTCTCCTTCCTTCCCCTTCTTCTTCATTCTCCTTCCTTCCTTCCTTCCTTCCTTCCTTCCTTCCTTCCTTCCTTCCTTCCTTCCTTCCTTCTTTCCTTTCCTTTCCTTTCCTTTCCTTTCCTCCCTTTCTCTCTGAGACAAGGTCTCACTCTATTGCCTAGACTGGAGTGTACTGATGCAATCATAGCAAACTACAACCTTGAATTACTGGGATCAAACCATCCTCCTGCCTCAGCCTCCTAAGTAGCTAGGACTACAGGTGCACGCTACCAAATTTGCCTTTTTTTTTTTTTTTTTTTTCTGTAGAGACAAAGTTGGCTTTGTTGCACAGGCTACTGTCAAACTCCTGGCCTCAAATGATCCTCCCACCTAGGTCTCCCAAAATGTTGGGATTACAGGCATAAGCCACTATGCTCAGTCCTTTTTTTGCATCTTCCTAGCTTGCAATCCTTGTTCTTTGTTGGCTTATAGCTGTACCACTCCAGTTTCTGCTTCTGTATTCACTTGGCCCTCTTCTCTCTGTGTATGTTCATGTCTCTAAATTTTCCTCTCCTTGTAACAATACCAGTGATTGAATTTGTCTACACCCTAATCCAGCTTGCCCTTATGTTAACTTGATTATATTTGCAAGTGCTTTATTTCCAAATAAAGTTACATTTGCAGGTCTAGGAAAGCACAAAGTTTCTGGGAACCCTATTCAACACAGTATAAGGAGTAATGTAATTTAATAATATTTGAATCTTAAAATGATTGCTCTGGCTGCAAAGGGTAACTAACACCTGTCTGGTTCTCTAATATTCTGCTTTTCTAATTTGATATAGGTCTGTGATATTGACATGTAACAAATAGTAAATTAATTTTATGAGAAATGAAGAGATCCATTCCAATACTCCTGAAGCATTTACACTAGTGAACAAATCTGCCTTTTCTATTTTAGGCTGCTTTGTGATTATTGCATCCTTACTTTTAGTTTTTGCCTACTTTCTGGTTAGGTAAAGTTGTTCATGAATTTTATAGATGAACTGTTACTTATTATATGCAATTCACACATTAAGTATACTAGCTTTCATTCATTATATCAAAAGTTACTTATTTTCCAAGTACAATTGTAGGTTCTGGGTATACACAAGTGAATGACAATAACAACAAAAATAAGAAAATAAAGTTTTCGGCCGGGCACGGGGGCTCACGCCTGTAATCCCAGCACTTTGGGAGGCTGAAGCGGTGGATCACCTGAGGTCAGGAGTTCAAGACCAGTCTGGTCAACATGGTGAAACCCTGTCTCTACAAAAAGTACGAAGATCAGCTGGGTGTGGTGGTGGGTACCTGTAATCGCAGCTACTAGGAGGCTGAGGCAAGAGACTCCCTTGAGGCGGAGGTTGCAGTGAGCAGAGCAGAGATCGGGTCACTGCACTCCAGCCTGGAAGACAGAGCGAGACTCTGTCTCCACAAAAAAAAAAAAAAAAAAGAAAGAAAGAAAGAAAATAAAGTGTTTGCCCATGTGTAGCTCCTATTTTAATTAAAATTGGAAAATTTAGACATTAAGAGAATATATAAAAATATAGATAAATAAAACAATAGTAGGTAATACCAGTGTTGATAAAAAAAAAAATACAGACCAAATGACACAGAATCATAGGGTGTTTCATTTTAAATCAGGTGATCATGGAAGGCCTCTCTGAGAAAGTAAAATGTGGCAGACATGAATAAGGTGAGAGTTAAAAGTCATTAATGACTCCACATTTCCTGCAGGATAACATCAAAATTTATATAATGGGAAAGGCCTTTTAAGGTCTGTTGATAGATTAATTCCCATCTTCATCTCTTCCACTGGTTAACATAGTTAAGGGAAACATAAAAAGCATTTTTACAGGATGAATATATTTTCTACTTGCAGTCCCAGAAATGACTTATGTTTACAGAGTTAAAGCATTCTAAAACATAGGCATGCACGCATGATATTGTTTGTTCAATTTTGTTTTTATGTTTTCCTATGGTCACAACTGCTCAAATATTTCAAATAGTCTATCCAGGAGCAACTTCTAAGCCTTATATTTAAAATCTACCTATCTATTATCCAAATTTATAATCCTATTTGGTCCTTTTACATATATAATTCATAAATACATGTGCTTAATTATCCCCAGTAATCAAATTCATGTCAACTATTAAATTAGAATTAACATTTTAAAATTCAATGCCTTTTAATTTCTTTTTCACGTCTCATGACACAGTTATAAACCATGGTTAGTATTTTAACTTTTACCAATTTCGGAACCGAGTTCTAATCCTTTATCCTTCAATAATAAATAATGATGTAGATTACAATTATCCAAAAAAACTCTCATATAGAGGAGCTATGGAAAACCTTTCAGTATATTCCAAAAAGAAACTAAATCTCTGTAATAGCAATTAGGTGAAATAATTGAATGTTCCCTCCTAGACAAGGATCTTCAAAATCAATTACACTAAAAAAAAATGATTCTGGATAATGAAGTTAACGCTCTTCACCTCTTAAACACACATGTTCTTAATTATTTGGGATTTAGCAAGGATACAATGATTGTACTTAGGTCAAACGTGTACTCTACTGACAAAGCAAGTATAAGGCAGGAAATACCAAACATCTTCAATAGCAACATTTTAAATTATACAGTGTATGACAGTAATGGAGCAAATAAGGAGGATAACTTTTAACTACCAGGTGAGTATTCATCCAAGATGGAAAAACAAAAAATAAGGAACCCCAAACACAGGCCAAAGAGAATGTAGTTAATATGAGTCCTACATGATACTTACAGTCACAGGTACAAGTGTGTATTAAAAGATTGAATGATAGTACTTGCGTAATGATTGATAAATAGTATAATAGTAATGAAGTAAATGGTAAAATTATTTAATAACATGGGTCCTAACAAAAGTGATTTATCTAGAAACCAGAACAGGTTCTGTAATTATAGTTTGAAAATTATGGCACAGATTTTAAAGTGTATGTGTGTTGGGAATGGGGAGTTATGGTTGTAGATATTTCTATTGTTTCTGATGTGAAGAATTGCCTCTAGGATTAAAAATTATTGGATGGGAGAGGAAGGCTGTCTCTGGAAACCAAGAAAGACTTACTTCATATCCCAGTCTCCCCTCCACTCACACGTACACACACAAACGCACACAGAAAGAAATGCCTAGCCTTGTATGGATTCAGCCCTCCTTAGGAGGTTAGTGGAAGCCCAGGACATCACAAAGTAGTGTGGAGTGTGTACCTATTCAGTTTTCAGATAAGTCTGGAATTTTTGTTTATTTGAAAATTATTCCCACATAGTAGTTGCCATGGGCAAACAGGGTGATGGAAAGGGCTGTCCAATTTGGCTCCTTGTGATAAGGTTGGAGAGGAGAAAGACTGCCCATTTAATCCCAGTTATCAGGACCACACCTCAACATGTCTTGATGGTGTGACACTGTGACATCCCCTTTCCCCGACTCTCTGCAAGGGCAACAAGTCTTTCCTTCTGCTCACCCCCTGGTGTGCCCTGTAACAATTAGTTTCAGTAGGATCCCTGTTCCGTGGCTGTTACTACGTTGGTTTCTTACTTGCATTTATCGATCTTTTCATTTCTGTCCTGTCCTCAAAGTTTCATCCTGGTGTAAGCTCAAGGAAGAGGTCAAGTCTTAATTGAATACCTTTCTGAAATGGGTTGGTCTAGGGTCATCCATTGTTCAAGGACTCCTAGATAATTTATTTTTGTCTGATATAAAGTCTTGTCCTATTTTTTTAAATCATAGTAATCACCATTTAAATTTTCCTTGGTATCGACCTCTTCTTCTTTTCCCCTTTGTTTTACTCCTAATTGTTAAGTAAGCCTTCATCCGTAACAGCCTTCCTGTGTGTAGCCTCTTATTTACGCATCAGTGTGGACAAGGTGTTGCCGCCATATCACACTCTCTTGATGGAGTGAGACTGTAAAGAGAGTCAAGCTCCTGGGTCAGGCAACTAGCTCCATATATCCCCACACACCTCACTCCAGTTCTCCTTTCCGATTTCCTCCCTGTTTGGTCTCAGTGCGCTTCACCCTCAATTCAGTCATGTGACTCAGGTTCAGATTATAAAATGCTGATTGACAGTGAAGGAAAAATGGTGGTGAGAGAGGAGAAAAACCTGGAAAGGCTATGATGAGAAGCAATGAAGTCCATGCCCTGAGGCATCGGCCAAATACGATGGCACTAATGATTGTCATTTCTAGAGGCAGTCTTTGAAAGGTTTAATATGGATTCTTATCATATGAAGGTTCCATATCATACCATGGGCATAAGGATAGCTGAGTCACACCAGGAGTTCACATCAACAACTTCTATAAATCAATAGAATATTGGAAATATTAGAATTAATCAATAACTTGTCACTTCTTAAGCATGTTTTAAAAATAAATATATATAGTGTTTCAGTAACAAGAGAAGCTATATTGTTATTTTATTTATATGTTGGTTTGTTTATATTAAAATACTGACTGAATTATTTTTATTTTAAAATGTACAATGTAGTATTGTAGACTATAGTCACCCTGTTGTACTGTCAAATACTGGGTCTTATTCATACTATCCAGCTATATTCTTGCAAATATTTTGAATATTTTGTAAATATTTAAACATTTTTGTAAATATTTTGAATATTTGTGAGTTTAAAATTGAGTTTGTAACTTGACCCTATGTCTGTTAACAATTTATAAAGTCATGGAGAAAAATGAAATCTTGGAAATATATTGCAACTCCTGTGTGTAAATTTGACAATTCTTCCAACAATCTTGAAATAACCAGGTTATGAGTGAATTGTTTCCTATACAATTTTATCATACATTGTGTTTTTATATAACTAGTTTCTAATTATCTTCTTAATATAACCATGAAATTAATATCTTTGTGAAGTCATAAGTATAAACATTGATGTATTTACTAATATCAACAGACCTCAAAAAATATTTTTCTCAGGATAGATCACAAATTAACAAATCTTAATTTCTTTGAATGATGAGAAAGACATACAAATATAAAAAATGAAAACGATTTGTGCTTACTGTAGCTTTGTTTACTCATTTTGCTTTTATATTATGTCTTTTTTTCTCTCATTTTTGGTTTCAAAACTACTGAAAATCCATTACATAAACCAAAAATAAGAGACAACAAAAAGACACAGCATAAAAGCAAAGAAGACAGGAAAATAAATTGATATAACTGTAACCAGGTCTATTATCTAGAGAGTTTCAGAATGGTTTGTTACTTGCATTTATCTATCTTTTCATTTTGGTCTTAACCTCAAAGTTTCATCCTCATGTAGGCTCAAGGAAGAGGTCAAGTCTTGATTGAATACCTTTCTGAAATGGGTTGGTCTAGGGTCATCCATTGTTCAAGGATTCCCAGAGAACTTATTCTTGTCTGATATAAAGTCTTGCTCTATTTTTTATGGTCATAGTCAAGCTATCACATTTTGTCCCACAGCAGGTATAAGTTGGCATTCCTGGACTAATTTCTTACCTACCGGAGGTTGTTTCCTTCCACCCTTATTCTAAGACTAGAATAGGTTATTTGATCAATGCGTATGTAAGAATACTTTGATCCTTTTTTTTTTCTAGAGCACTTAAATTGTTTAACATGATTAGTTTTTTAGTATTTGACCCTGACACCAAGGCCGAGTCAGGTTTTACTATATAAAATTCTCTGTACTAAGGATTTTTAACTCATATAATGCCATTGTATTATTCTGTTCTCACACTGCTATGATGAAATATCCCAAACTGGGTAATTTATAAAGGAAATAGGTTTAATTGACTCACAGTCTGCAGGGCTGGAGAGGCCTCAGGAAACCTACAGTTATGGCAGAAGGTGAAGCAAACATGTCCTTCTGCACATGGTGGCAGCAAGGAGAAGTGCTGAGCAAAAGGGGGAAAAGCCCCTTATAAAACCATCAGATCTTGTGAGAAGTCACTCACTATCATGTAAACAGCATGGGGGTAACCACCCCCATGATTAAATTACCTCTCACCAGGTCCCTCTTATTTCACCTGGAGATTATGGGAACTACAATTCTGGATGAGATTTGGGTGAGGACACAGGCAAACCATATCACCCAACAAGTGGTAATTTTAACAGATGAGAAAACTGAGGAAATAAAAAGTTAAGTTACGAGCCCAACATTGTGGAACTAAATGATGGACTTGGCTGACTGAGACAACATCGTTAATCTTCATCCTACACTGGCTTGATCCTGAGCACTCGGTTTCAATGGGCAGGATTCTTGTATTTTTGTTTGCATTATATCCCAGTATATATCATGGTGTGTACATTTAACAAGCAGTAAATAAACGTTTTTGTTGAATAAACTAATGAATGATATTGTCACAATTTTCTACATTAAAAACAAATATCATTACTTACTATACATTTTGAGTTCCTAAGAAAAACCATGAGGGACAGCCTAGAAAAGCAGTTAAGAATGAAAGATTCAGAGATAGACTGCCAGGGATTGTATGTCTCCTCTACCAATTGCTAATCATGTGATCTTATGCAGTTTGCCTATCTTATGTCTGTCTAAATGTCTCATATGTAACTTGGATATGAGGACATAAATATAATTTACTTTATAGCATTGTAGAGGAAATAAATATTCACAGTGTCTGACATAGATTTTGTTCTCAATTGATGTTGAATACTATTTTTGTTGTTAATGACAAACTTGTTTACTTTAAGACCCCCAGAGGATGCCTAAAACCATGGATACCACCAAAACCTATATGTGCCCTGTTTTTTCCTATATATACATACCTATGATAAAGTTTAATTAATTAATCAGGCATGGTAAGAGATGAACAACAATTAATAATAAATGCAATAATTATAACAAGTTACTTTAATACAAGTTATGTGAATGTTCTCTCTCTCTCTCAAAATATCTTGTTGTACCATTTTCAACTATTTTCAGTTAACTAATTCTGGAGAAAGCAAAACCACATGTAAAGGGGTATGACTGTATTTAGACTGTCTTTTGGTACCATAGCAAAGTTGAATTCTCTATGAAATAATTTATTTGTATATATTTAATGTAATCCTTTATTAATTTAATCTACAAATATTTATCAATCACTAATCATATTTATAGGCATTTTGTTTGTTACTGAGATATCAAAGTGAGAAAAATATCCATTCCGGACCATAGAGTCTAGTGAAATAGCAATGTGAATATGTGTTACAAAATCAATGAGACATAGGACAGCAATTGTGGGGACAGGTACATTATTTATATCGTTAAAATATATTAAAAATTACAATTACTATAATATATTAAAAGTTACAGGAATAATAGACTACCTGTATTTGTTTCCAGAATACCATATAAGAAAAGCAGTAATATCAATTTAAAATAAAACTCTATAAGAAGACAGGGCCAGATCACTAGGGTCTTACAATTTATGTAAGCATTCTTGACATTTATTTCAAATGCTCTGAGACATTACCAAAGTCAAGGAGGAAAGTGAGACCCTAGCAACTTTAAGTTTGCCCTGGCTTTTGTGTTAATCTTAGATTATTCTGATTAACAGAGCCAGAAACAAGCCCTTTTTAAAAATTAAAAATGAAATATATCTATATTCTCTGACTTATCCATTTTATTTTCTTGAAAAGTATAATTTGAATAAAACTGTATGAAAATTATTGGTATGCCTGATGTTCTCTTTTCTTTACATTCTAAATCTACTATCATATCATCAATAAATGGACCTCAGCCACTTCACATTTTCAACTGCTCAGCATTTCAATACCCACTTCCCCAGGCAACATTGCTGACACAAATTTTCCTGACTACACTGCAGATTCAGTTTTCCTCTGTTTTCTGATCTCTCCTCAATTAAGTGTCCAGTGTTTCATTAACTATATTCCTTCTCTTAGATTCTCCCACTGTAAATTCAGTTGTTTACAGAACTAATCATACAGAGCAATTCTACCCTGCTCCCAAATCTCCTTAAAGATGTGTATATTCATAGCTATCACTGCATGTAGCAAAAAGTCCTCTAGTGCCCCCTAATAATCTCTTAGAAACTAGTGAAAATTATAGATCACAATTTATTATTACACACATAGAGACATACACACAGACACACACAATGCAGATTTGATTCTATCATTCAGACAAAATAGTTTTGTTATATGAAGTATTAAATAAAAGATTGTCAATTTCCTTGTTATTAGAATGGCCTCTATTTTTTCATAGTAATTATTTGGGATATTACATTAATATTTGCTTTGCATTTTAACTAGAGAATAGTCAAAGGATATTAATATTTTAAACTCTCAGACCACCTTAATGTTTATAAATATTTGTAAAAAAGGGTTTGTTTAAGCTACTATATCAGAAGTGCTAAAAAGTAGCTGCAGGCATTGAACATTGATAACTAGACAGATATTGCTCTGAAATAGCCCTTGGTTACAATTGACTAATTAGTCTGTGATTGATTACACTCCTCTGAATAGTTTATTTAGACATATCTTACAGATTAGATTCTGTTAAAACATTTCAAATAAAACTTGTTTTCCCTAAGTTTCTATAAGTTTTTTTAATTTTTCATTAATAACAACCTTAAAGTAAAAAAATGTGCAGGTTTTATCTAAGGAGTAATGAAGGGAATACATAGAATTAACTATAAAGCTGATGCCCCATTAATCCAAACAACTATCATTCCAGATACCCAGAGACACAAAGACAATTATTTTAGGAACATCAAATTTTAATATTTCCTCAATCTACAGTAATGGTAGAAATGAGATAGCAATTTCCCAGAAGAAACCTGAAGTGCAGGTAGGGTGTAATCATGAACTTTTTTATGCTTATCATTAACTGTAATATACAGAACATCTAAAACATACTAAAAGATTCTGAAAGATCTTTCCCTTTGGAAAGTAACCATGATCATATTTCACCAATCATTGAACAAGCAAACAAAAACAAATCTTTATTAAGCCCTTTGACCTTCCCTAAAGTTACATCTCTTTCATTTCTTTGACCTTTAAGCTTTGTGCTAGTGTTCCACATTAAAATTCTGTTTTGTTTCTCTTTTCTTTCTCTATCTTCCCATTCACCTCTCAACTCATCACTACTGAAATCTTCTTTCAAAGAATTTCAAGGATGAACATATTACCAAATTCATTAATTTGGGGTTTTTATCGCTTTGAGCTTTCTGACAATTTTGGTAATAATTCGAACCATCCCCCTTGAAACTCTTTTCCCTTACAGCACCACTTTCTTCTGTTCTTCTGATTGTCTTCTATCTCTATATTCTCTTTTTCCTTACAGAATTTTGACTTCTTTTTCTTTTTTTTTTTTTGCATAATGTTTAAATGATTTTATAAAAACTATTTAATAGTCCTTGGCAAATTGCTGTTGTTTTTACACTCTCTTAAATTAAATGCCTTTACTACTTCTCATTATTTCCCCAGATCCACTTTGGATGCTGAGATGTAGGACTTTATTCTCAGTGCAACAACATCCATATTCTTTAGAGAACCTCAGCCATTTCACAAAGTTAATTACCACTATTGTACTCACTCCAATCCACCTTCCATCAAGCTGTAAAAGTAAAAGAATTATTTCGTAATGTGAAAATCACCTAGTCAAAATTCAAGAGTTTCACATTTTTCAGGAAAGATTTCAAACTCCTTACCTTTGTATGTACGAAATCCAGCCCCCTTCCACCAGTTCTACATATTTTTTCTATCCATAAAAACTCTTTAATAAAATCACATGATTTTTCTTCTTTGTATAACATTATTATATTCAGTCTTAAATTGAGTACCACACGTTTGTCAAGCACCTTTTTCAAGCTCTGGGTCAACAAAGAGGAATACAACATAAATTCTTTTTTATTTTATTATGATTATTTTTTTTACAAGAGAGCTCTCCATCTTCTAGAGTGAAGATGCCAAGTAAAAAGATAATAGCAATACTGAGTGTTAAGCGTTATAATGATAGAGAGAGGTGCATATGATACATAGAAGAGGATAGCTTAATTTAAACTGGCTTGGGCCATGGAAAACTTCTAAGAGAAGAGAAGAATGCCTTAAGTCTTAAAAAATTCAAAACTTTAGGTGAAAAGCAAGGTGAAAAATGAAGTATTGAACCATTTTAAAGAACCATTTTAAAACATGTTTTCCAACTATCTAGCAATGTATGTTGCTAAATGTTATCTCCAGCCTTAGACTTTCCCTGATCTATGATTTTCATTTTTAACAGCTTTCTCAGTATCTACACTTGACTGTCAAATATTCATCTAATTGTTTACTATACATCTTCTCCCACTAAAATGTGCTTAGGAAGTGACACATATTAGTTACTTAATAAATATTTGGTAATCAGCATCGTAAATATAGGATTTCATTTTCAAACCATATAAATCTTTTGTAAATGCTAGTACTATTGAGAATTTGAAAAGTCAAATGCGGTATAAAAGAAGCAAAAAAATGCACTGTAATTTTTTTTCTACTATTCTAAAATAACTAAATAGGTGCTAATACAGTTCTCCCATTAATAGGAGACTTTTTGGATCTTGCGCTATTTTTTCATCGGAATAAATATTAAATACTCTTTATCTTCATATATTTGTTTTCTTCAAAAACTTTTAACCCGGGACTATGTTAAAATGTTGACGTATCATTACATGCAATGTTTGCAACTAACATCTAAGATAAGTTCAGTCATTTGACTCAAGATTTAGTGAGATTAAAAAGCATGGCTAAATTGGAAGACAGAGTGAAGATCTGATTCTGAGAAGCTTAACCCCACATCATACGTTTTAAGCTACTCTCCTCTCCATAGTTTGATGGATGTAAAATAATGTAATAAAGAGATCTTTATTCTTTCTTCTAAAATTAAACTAATTTGGATTCTTTCAAAACCTCAATTCTGTGAAAGATAACCAAATAGCCAGACTTGTTTTTTTAACATAAGTAGATTTGATCTGGTATCAGAGAAAATGCAGACTAGTTTTATATAACAAAATTACATATATAAGTGTATGTGTTATACATATATATCCACACAAACACATACAAACATTATATCTATAAATATTTGTAAGTATTTGATGCAAAATATTTATCTACGAAGTCACAGTTATTCCTTTTGCTCTCTTTGATGATGTTGTGCAAGTATTTGTTGTTTAATTTTTAAAAGACACACAATGTATATTTCAGTGCAGGTAGACTAGCTTCCTTCATTTAGTTTTCCTCAGTAATTTATACCAGCTCTTTGCTACCACACTTATTATTAATTAAAAATGTCCCTAGTCATGTTCGACCTCTAGTTTTAAATAAAGACATTTTAATGGAATGAACTTAAAATTTACTCTATAAAAATATTCAACCTCTCTTTTCTCCTTTGTCTTTGTAATTCGTCTTCTAAAACCCCTTTGATAATCTCTGATGCTAGAGCGCTATGTAGGTTTATTATTTCTAACTTTGTTTCAAAGAGCTGAACTCGTCTCCTCTGGCCCGGATTTAATTAAATACAGGTATAATTTCTAATTTCCCATTACACTTGTTTAGCAATGTTATATTCCTCAGGGGTAGTTTGATTTCTTCCCCGCCCCTCGCCGCTTTTTTTGGACAGTTTGTGTCAAAAATTAATTCTGATTTCAAACAGATGAAAGTTTCTCTTATCCAGTGTCCTGAACTATCCCAAGGCCTGCAGTGGTCAGGATGCAGTTAACTCTTCCTTCTGATGATTCTTGTCTCAAACATTTCAAACAACAAAGTTCCCTCCTGAGAAAATTATGTTCAGTCACTATAACCTTTAAGAGAAACGATTTGACTTCAAATGTTCTGGGATTTTTTTTTCTCCTTTGTGAACAGTAGATTATTATTCTTTGTACTAAATTAATGCCTGAGCAAAGTGAATGTCAGAAATTTGGCCCATACAATATTCCATTTTCTTGTCAGTATATACCAGGTCTTTTGGCAGAAGCAGAAAGGAATAGCAAGCCACTTTGAATAAAATGTGCTGAAATAATCAAAGGGAAACACCAACACATTAATTTTGCTGCTAAATTGTTAAGTTATAGCCATAGCAAAATATGGACTTATAACTCTGCTTTATAACAATGTCTTAATAGAACCAGTGCTTTACCGAAATGTTAAACCTCTCATGTTTGTAATTAAGCAGCATACTTATATTGAGTTACTCTAAATTATTTTTCATTTATAAGCAATGAAGACTTTTAAGTACTTCTATTGAGTTTCCCCATAGAAAATAACTAAAACATGTACAGGCAGATGGTAAAGCATATTTTGAAGCCAGAATGAGAGAGTATTGAATCTCCCACATTTTCTGATAATTTCAGCATTGCACATGTGTATACAATACATACTAGGGTGCACTGACTTATTGTTGCACTGCAGGCTAGCTCCATTTTTCCCACCTACAGAAAAGTGTTAGGAGTTTATTTGTTAGGTTAATTTTGTATCTTGGCTATTTTGAATAGTGCTGCAACAAACATTTCTTTTCACTTCATTTTATCTCATGGTTAGTTCAGTTTACATAATCTTTTGAGAGTTATAATGCATTGAAAACAGGTTGTCTCTTTAAAGTAGTTCAGATGAATTGAGCAAACCTTGAGGCAACCAGTGTAGGTAGCAATCAACTAAAGGCCCTCAACTCATGGATTTACTATAAACCCCAAACATAAGTAATGAGTGATTGCTCACCTGCATGGAGATGAACACACTGCCTTACTTGATCTGTCTTCTATTAAGTCTTTATTGGTTAGCTTTGGACACACACACACACACACATACTTTCTCTCTCTCTCTCTCTCTCTCTCTCTCTCTCTCTCTCTCTCTCTCTCTCTCTCTCTTCTCTCTCTCTCTCTGTCTCCAAAATTTAGTAGCTTGAAATACAAACCTTTTATTTGTTTTTTGTTTTAGTAATACATAATAATTGTACCTATGTATGGGGTAAACTTTGATATTTCAGAACATGTAGAGAATGTGTAATGATCAAATCAGGACAACTAACTTACACATTACCTCATTTATTACTGATTTGTGTTGGGAGCATTCATAATCCTCTCTTTCAGCAATTAAAAAATATACGATGAATTATTGTTAACTATAGTCTCCCTACAATCCTATAGAAAACCAGGAGTGGATGCTCCTGTCTAGACGTAATCTTGTATCTATTCATTAACCGCTCCATATCACCCTCTCCCTCCTACCATTTCCATCATCTAATAACCACAATTCTACTCTCTTATTCCATAGCTCAACATTCTCAATTCCCACTTTGATACGGTTTGGCTCTGTGTCTCCACCCAAATCTCATGTTGAATTGTAATCCCCAGTGTTGTAGGTGGGGCCTGATGGAAGGGGATGGGATCGTGGGGGTGGTTTCTAAGGATTGATCACCATCCCCCTAGTGTTATTTCATGACAGAGTTCTCACAAGACCCGGTTGTTTAAAACTATGTGGCACTGTCCTCTTTGCTCTCTCTCTCTCTCATGCTCTGCCATGTGAAGATGTCCCTGCTTCTCCTACACCTTCTGCCATGATTGTAAGTTTTCTGGGGCCTCCAAAGCCATACTTTCTGTACAGCCTGTGGAACTATGAATCATTCAAATCTCTTTTCTTCATAAATTACCCAGTTTCAAGTAATTCTTCATAGCAATGTGAGAACAGACTAATACACACAATATGTTTTTTTTTGTAACTGGCTTATTTCACTTAAGAAAATGAGCTCCAGTTTCATTCATGTTTTCACAAATAAAAGGATTTTATTCTGTTTTATGGCTGAATAATATTGCATTGTGTATATACTATATTTTCTTTACCTATTGATCTGTTGATGAACACTTAGGTTAAATTCATATCTTGGCTATTGTGAATAGTCTGCAGTAAACATGGAAATGCATAAGTCTCTTCAGTATACTGATATTTTCTGTGGTAAAAAAAATCAGTAGTGGATTGTTGGATAATATGGTATTTTTATTTTCAGTTTTTTGAGGAACCTGCGTACTGTTGTCCATAATGTGTATACTACTCTACATTCCCAACAACATTATATTATAATTCCCTTTATCTTTTTATCCTCGCCAGCATCTGTTACTTTTGTCCGTTTGATAATAGCCAGGTAAGTGGTTGAGATGATACCTCATTGTGGTTTGGAGTTGTATTTCCGTGGTTAGTGATGTCAAACATTTTTCATACGTTTGTTGGCCAATTATATGTCTTCTATGGAGAAATGTCTATTCATGTCTTTTGCCCATTTTTTTTTCAATGTGATTACTTGAGGGGGGGGTTGGTGTTTAATTGTTTGATTTATTTTTATATTCTGGATATTAATCCCTTCTCAGATGGATAGTTTGCAAATTTTTTCTCCCATTCTACAGTTGTCTCTTCACTTGGTTGATTGCTTTCTTTTCCGTGCAGAAGCGTTTATGTTTGAGGTAATACCATTTGTCTATTTTTCCATTAGTTGCCTGTGCTTTTGAGGTTTCATCAATAGAATCTTCGGCCAGACCAATGTCCTGAAGCACTTACTCTATGTTTCCTTCTAGTAGTTTTATAGTTTCAGGTCTTACATGTAAGGCCTTAATCTATTTTGTTTAATTTTATAAATGGTGAGAAATAGGGGTGTAGTTTCATTCTTCTGCCTATGGTTATTCAGTTTTCCCAGCACCATTTATTGAAGTGGTTGTTCTTTCCCCAATGCATATTCTTTACACCTTTGTCAAAAATAAGTTGACTTTAAGTGCACGGATTTATTTTTGGATTTTCCATTGTGTTCTATTGGTCTGTGTATTGGTCTATGTGTCTATTTTTATGCCAGTATCAAACTGTTTTGGTTAATGTATCTTTCTATACAATTTGAAATCAGGTAGCATGATGCTTCCATCTTTGTTCATTTTGTGTAGCATTGCCTTAGCTATTTGGAATTTTTGTTGTTGTTGTTGTTCCATAAGAATTTTAAGGTTTTTTCTATTTCTGTGAAAAATGTCATTGGTATTTTGATAGGGATTACACTTAATCTATAGATTGCTTTAAGTAATATAGATATTTAAACAATATTATTTTTTCTAATTCATGAGCTTGGGATAATTTTTAATTTTTTGTGTCTTCAATTTTTTTTATTGGTGTTTTATAGTTTTCTTTGCCAAGGTCTGTCACTTCGTTGGTTAAATTTATTTCTAAGTATTGCATTTCTTTTACATGACTATGGTAAATGGGATTGATTTCTTGATTTCTTTTTCAGCTATTTTGTTGTTGGTGTGTGGAAACACTAACATTTTTTGCATGTTGATTTTGTATCCTGAGAAATATCCTGAAGTTGTTTGTAATTTCCAAGAGGTAGTTTGGGGAAACTTAAGGTTTTATAAAATATGAGATCGTGTACTTGGCAAACAAAAATAGCTTGACTTCAAGGTGCATATTACCCATTTGATTCTTATCCTATGATACTTTGAATAGTTTTAGGTGTGTTTCTCCTGAAACACTATCTTTTACTGAGAAAGGGTTCATACTTCAGAGCACTTTGTTTATCCAGAGTCGGCCGTAAGGCCCTAAACCTGCAGATAGTCAACATGTTTGATGACTATTTATGATTATAATAGTCCATAATCTCAATATTATAGCATGTAGAAAGTTGTTTACAGTACAGTGTAAGTGAGGAAACAGTGATGAAGGGTAGGAAGATAAAGCTGGTAATTTTAATACTTGTTTCAGTATTAGCATCTTCTGATTTTTTTCATTTTTTTCTAGAGGAAGGCAAATAGGCAAATGTTATATTATAGTTTATTCCTTCCATTCCTCCATCTTCCCCTAAATAACTGAGCTATTTGTGGACTAGCAATGTAACATCCCATCTTACCCCGTCTTACAGGAGAAAAATCAAAGGCATAAAGAAGGAAAGAATACACAATTTGTAAAAGCACTCATTTTTCTTGAGCTTCCCAATTATTCCCAAGCAGCCAAGGATTGCTTACTCTTCCTAATAATTGTTTTGAGCACTATTTTGTATTAATAGTCAAAACTCATATGGTTTGAATAGAAATAGTACTCTTCAATGGAAGAATCAAGTTATGGCAGAAAATTAATCAAGTCATGTTCTAAATTAAAGATTTTGGTGCCCTTGATTCTGTCCTCCTTAAGACCTTGGGAAGGTTCAGCTGACAGTCTGGTTTCTATTTCAAAGCATTAAAAATGAAATCCTAGGGGAGAAATTCTGTGACTTGATTTGCTCTTGAGATTAAAATAAGCATGAAAGGAAACAGAGCAGTATATGCAAAGAAGAGTTTAAATTAACAAATAATTGCAATAACAATAACACAGTGTAAAATAAACACAAAAGTATTACCTGATAATTGTTCTTGATGAAAAGTACAGGTTTCATATCATCAAAACACTTTACATTCCGATGCTGTTTGGAATTAATTGTATATCCTAATCAGAAAAGAATTGCAAAGTAAATACATATTAATTTAATTTGTTAAATGCTAAAAATATATGTTTTAATAAGTACTAAAGTTATGGGTGCATTAAAAAAATGCAGCTCATTCAGCACAAAGTGTGATTCTATGCATAAATGCCAGAATAGCTAGTGGGTAAATCTGACCTGTTACTAGAAATAGCTGGTTTGAAAGCTAATACTAGGGCTTGGTAATGCGCCTTCCTCAAAGCACAATGCAGATTTATCATGCTTTTCCTTTAGGGTAGATGAAGTGCTGACATAACTGTTCATTGCAGAAATCAGCCTGTTCAAATCCAAAAGGACAAACTACTTCAGAAACATGTTGCCTCTTTAAAGGCAGTTTTTAGAGCTGTTGTACTCCGGAACTTTGTCCAAAGTATTTCCTCGTTTAAGAAACCACCTTAAATAAATATGTCTTGTGACCTTCACTTCTCATCCCCTCTGGCATATATAACATGTTATTGAGAGAGAAAAAAGTCCCCTCTTTTATTTAAAATTGCATGTATATATACTTATATCTACCTTATGATAATTTCTAACTAACTATCTAAATGTGCTTTACATATGACCTCTTTCGGGAAAACAGAAAAAAAAAAACCAGAAAACTAAATAACACCAGATTTATCTCTGTATCTTTTGGAGAAAATACTGTTTCAAAAGCGTACACCCATGTGCCCGCGCATACCCGGGGACACACGGTCACACACACACACACACACACACACACACACACACACTACTTTAAAGTTATTCTCTTTGATATCATTCCAGGCTACGCCAGCATTCTATTTTCTTAGACTAAAGCAATTGACTTATGCTGATCCTTCTGTCTTCAGCAGTTTAATTACTATTTTGAATTCTCTAAACCCACTGTTAAATATTTTCACCAAAATCTTGGTGAAAGCACAAAAGTGTTATTTTTGCACAAATATATACTGAAGTGATATTTCTGTTTAGAAATGTTTACTCACGTTGTTACAGTTTCTTACCGTTTAACATAGAATTCAAAAGCCTCTAGTTTTCCTGCATACATCTTCTGAAAGGCAGTGTAACTTCGTTTTTGGAGAGCTCAGGATCTGTAGCCTCACTGTCTGGAACCAAGGCACAACACTGATGCTTACTTATGAAAAGGTAGACAAATAATTGTATAGTGCTGGGCCTCATTTTCCTTATCTCTAAGATAGGGATAATAATCACATTTTCCCTGTATACTTGTTTTAAGAATTAAATGTGTTAATATAGGTAAAACACTTAAATGGTACCTGGAATATAGACAATGCTATTTATTATTTGCTATAATTAAACACTATATAAATTCAGATAACACTGGTTTATTTGCTCTAATTTTATTATACTCCGGTTTCTCCAAAATTTGAAATTTTTGTAAACCCGCATTGCAACCTCCCACACTTTCTTTTGACATCTATAAAATGTTTTGCATGTTTCTAAGTATGTTCTGTACCACAAACAGTTGTAAGTGCGTCAACTAACAAAACCAGACAGGTGTGCAGGAAATATTGTGAAAACCAAACTATCAATTTTTTCAGTGGTGACAATGAGAGTTGACAAGAGGAGAGTGATTATTTTTAATGATGCATCCGGAGCTTCTTTGAAAATTCTAAATGTTAATGAAAATAACATGTTAAAAGTTATGGAAAATGTATAAATGCTTAAAATTCATACAACAACAATAATTTAGAAAGCAACAAAACCCTTGAGAAACTGTAGAAGAGATATCAAGGAAGAAAGACCAAATCAAAGAATAAAACTCTAAAAGCCAAATCTATTAAAATGTTAAAACATGACAAAGGGCCAGGTGCCACCGGGTGGCTCACTCCTGTAATTCCAGCACTTTGGGAGGCTGAGGCAGGCAGATCACCTGAGGTCAAGAGTTTGACACTAGCTTGGCCAATGTGGTGAAACCTCGTCTCTACTAAAAATGCAAAAATCAGCTGTGCATGGTGGCGGGCACCTGTAATCCCAGGTACTCGGGAGACTGAGGTAGAAGAATTGCTTGAACCCTGGAGATGGAGGTTGCAGTGAGCCAAGATCATATCACTGCATTCCAGCCTGGGCAACAGAGTGAGACTTCATCTCAAAAAAAAAAAAAAAAAAATGACAAAGAACAAAAAGAGAATATACAGCAAGTGGGAAGGGAGCCATGCATAGTCATGTAAAATGTACATATGCATAATCATGTAAAATGTACATAATTAGCAAGATGTAATTAACTTGGAAAACCACAACTTCAGAAATAGTTATTACAATTCTGACTATTGTAAACCTGTATATTGTCAATAAGAGTAAAAAGATAGAGGTAAGTTCTATTGTACCTCATTGATAAATATTAGTATTTACTAGAATAGTGTATATATCTAGGAGTTTATCATTATTGCTTATAGATTTTTATAGAATGCTTTGTAAATATATAGTAAACAAAAATATATTTTTCCACTCTCATTATGCTGTGAATTGTTAAATATTTGCCTTAGCAATTGTTCCTGATAAGAGGCACTTAAAGATTCGTTGAATTGAACTGAATTTTAGCCTTTTAGTTACAATGTACAAATTACTACTAAAAGAAGTTGGTAGCACAATCTTCAAAGAGATTTCTGCTCATGAAAATACCTCTGATTAACTGATATACCTTGATACTCTGATAACTCATATACCCTTGACGACAAAATGGTGGGACAAAATCTGGAGGGGCATAAAGGAGTGATGAGAGAAACTGCCCTTTACTAATGATATTACATATTTTCCAATACCATAATTTAAAGAGGGAGTCAATTATTTTTAAGATTTCTATTAATTTTAATTACTTTTGGATGTCCTATGAGGAATTTTCTGGTTCTTGAATTGTTATGCTGAGTTTTTCATTCATCTCTTTAATTTAGAGCTAGAACATTAAAAAAATAAATATTTGAAAAAAATGCAAATCTCTTTCAACAGGAGAAATCTTTGTACTCAAAACAAGCACTGGTTTAGGAATTTGAGAGTCTCCAATATTTTATTGCTTAAAGGAATTTTTATATATTAAAATATCTGAGTACTTCAGATCCTTGGTATTAATGTAAATCTGAATAGACAAATTATTTTTTAAAATAGACTAAATTTTCCCAGCAATGAGACAAAGTTCACTTTTCTTAAAACTTTTCAAGATGGTATGCATATTAACAAACTTAATAGAACTTAATTGTAGTAGGACAATCTTTTTAATCTTCTTTGAAGCCACAAAAGAATCAAATCTCCCCGGATTAAGATGGTATCGTTTCATGTGTTGGAGAAAAATACACTTTTTAATGAAATGTTTGACTAAACAATTTTCATTCCTCTTTGAAAGTAATTTTTGAACAGAAACTCAAATTCTTGTTCTATGCCCACAGTACTACACATTTTTTAATTATTACATCAAACTCTCTTTTGTAATTTCTACCTTGATGAACGCGGCCTTCCTTTTATCCGAATGGAATGTTTTGAAGCCTGAGGAATGTTACATTAACTTACAGATATTGTTATATAATATATCATATCATATTATATTATATCCTATAATAATATAATATTTATATCATATGATATATTATTTTAATACCTTTATATATTATATTATATTAATATTATATTTATATATTATTACATAATATATGTTACATAACCTTAAAACCTAGATGTAATCGTATATATATAAATTTAGGATTCTGACCATTATACATTTGGAAGCAAAATTTCACATGCATGATATGTGTCATTTGCAGTTATCCAGGCTCTTTTTAATTGTGTTTAAATAAAATCTTCTATGCATAAACATTATATAACATTAATTTCTTGAGATTATTAGTAAAAATATTTCTGACATTACTTCTTTGAGTCACAATTTTGTTGTCTTATTTCCAGAGTTCATAGAAGCCAAATTCTCCTAGGAAATGCATCTTTTTTTCACCTTGTCTACTTTTCCCTTTTTTAAAAGACAGTACTCCACGGTCAAACCCCAATGGATGTATTATGAAACTGTAATTTTTGATGGATGTTCCAGTGTGGGAGCAACACTTATCATTGTATTATATAATCTATGCACATTTTCTTTTCCATCATTTCTTCTTTGAGATTCAAAATGTACTTCAGATATTATGATGTTTCCAAACTGTCCTCAGGGATCGCCATGCTGATTGTCAATTGTTTCTGAAAAGGGAAAAGGAAATTCAAAGTGGAAAAGCTTTGCCAGTTTGTGCTTTTATATTGTCTTCTATGTAGCAGAACATTAAATCTATCATTTCTAAGACTGTTCTGAGAATCTCATAATTGCAGCACTTAGATTTAAGAGACATAATTTATCATCATTCTGTTTGCAACTGCTGTAGTATTTCAGTCAAATTCAAAAGTACTTTTCTAATTTTGTTTCTGAAGGTTATATTGACCTTTCCTTTTATGTTACATAAATAACCTAAGCCTGCCTTTCATTAGTAAAACTAATTTGTGTTGCAAAGTTAAGTGTTAGCATTTTTTGCATTTCTATATACTAGTATATTTACATGTTTTTGTAGTTGATAAAATATTTTCTATTTATTACTCCTTCCAGCATAAATTACAATTCTTCTGGCCTTTTATTTCAATTTATATCATGATAAACATTCTCTTAAAATATTTTCAGGTATAATCAACCTACATTTTTATAAAACTTGTGTTAGTTATACCTATCTAAGTAGATATTTAGTTACATGTGTGGAATCGGCCTCATATGGCTTTGCACAAGCTGACTTGTAATGCACAGGTTGACAAAAATATTTATGTTTTCACATGTAGTAAACATTGTATTTTCATTGTTGTATTTATTATAAACTCAGATGTCCTTGAAATTGTTGATGGATTAGTTCCCTTTCAAGCAAAAAAAAAAAGTAAATTGTGTAACAACTATTGTATGTTATTTTTGTGTGTGTATATATATACACACACACGCGTGTGTATGTTATAGCTGTTTTAGATAACAACATGCTTATTAGCACATTTGAATAAAATTTACCCCACTGGATAAAATAAAATAGCATCAGTGTCAATTAATTTCTTCGAACACTTGATTATCTACTTGTGTTGTTTATCAAATCCCTTCTTTCATTTTCACTCCAACTTTCATCATCCTTTCTTTCCCACCTACCTTTCTTTCTTTCTTTTTCTTTTTTTTCTTTTTGAGACAGAGTCTCTCTCTGTCACTAGGCTGGAATGCAGTGGTGCGATCTCGGCTCACTGCAACCTCTGTCTCCCAGGTTCAAGCGATTCTCCAGCCTCAGCCTCCTGAGTAGTTGGGACTACAGGTGTGCACCACCACGCCCAGCTAATTTATTGTATTTTAAGTAGAGACGGAGTTTCACCATGTTGGCCAGGATGGTCTCGATGTCTTGACCTCGTGATCTGTCCGCCTCGGCCTCCCAAAGTGCTGGGATTACAGGCGTGAGCCACTGCACATGGCCAGAAGAAACTTCTATCTCTTCATAACATTAAAAAAATTATTGGATCTGTATTACTCTATGGATGACACTTTTTGTTGCTCTTCTGGTACCCTGGCTTCATATGTGGATACTTGTAGCTTTTCTAATCTTCCTGGAAAACTCTACCTATGTAATTTAGCTTATGCTACTTTCTTGCATAATAAGGGCCAACATTTTTGGTCAAATTTTATGGCTGATCTAAAATTTTATTAAGAAGTATCTCATCATTTCATTGAATAGTTTATTCTATGATTTTATGTTCTTACTAATGCTTTCCAAGAAGCCAGCTGAAATCAGGTGATATAGAAATAATTACTACATTTATCTAAATAAAAATATCATTTGTTTATAACTCTTGAATGAAATGAATCTTAAGTTGATGGAAACTTAAAATTACTATTAGCGAAGAGAGAAATGGTTTTCATTACCTGGGTGTGTGAAATATGTCATTGTTTTTCTTGAGAGAATGGTTGGACAATTACAATATTTTAACAAAATTAATGTTCAACATAATGATCACTTGAGGAAGAAATATGAATCTTTATTTCCTTAAAAATCTTATCTTGACAATTTATGATAATATCAAGAAGTGCCAGAATGAATGTCCAAGAGCTGGAGAAAATCCTAGGACAGGAGAAAAACACTGCATTCAGAAATATAGCATGAACCACGGTCTTCATTTCACAGAGGATGAATATTCGTGGTAGAACATGGGTATAGCTGATGTTGATTTAAAAAATTTTAAGAGTAGACTTCTGATTGTATATTAATTTTAGGAAATCCACAACAATTTATTTTATGTGCACTTTTCTATTAGGTTGGTGCCAAAGTAATGGCAGTTTTTGCCATTGAATGTAATGGCAAAAAGCACCATTACTTTGACACCAACCTAATGTAAATGCATATGTAAGTAGATAAACACTATGCCAGAAACTGTTTTAAACCATTTTATATACTTTAACTAACTTAATCGGTACCATACCTTAACTATAACTTCAAAAGTTGTACAAATATAAATGATGTGAAAAAATGCATGAATTAATAAATATGAGGTGTCTAAAACAATGCCTGGTCCATATTAAGTATAAGATTCTATTACTGAATTATTTTAAACTCAGAGATGAAGAATCTGAAACAATGAGGTACTTAAGTAACTCCTTAAACTACAGCTAGCACATAGAAAACCTATAATGAGAGACCAAAAATTGTAGCTCAAGGTCTTGTGTTATTAAAGACTACCCTTTACTGCCTTTAAAACTAGTGATTCACATAAATAGTCAATGTTTCCTGTGTAGAGGATGGATAAGTCAACAAATATGTAAAATGAAATATGTAAACTACGGTGTGCTTTAAGTGTTATGGTATAGAATCTTATTACAATGCCAAGAAATATCACCTGTACCAAACTTTAGTAAATCGTAAGTTTTCCAGTTGGAAGAATTACCTAAGGTGAATTTTAAAACAGAAACAAAGATTAGATAATGTCTTGGTCATGACAGTATTGGAAGAGGTTTCCCAGCACAGTCATCTTAATCATTCTCCTTCACACTTGATGTTCTCTCTGCCTAGAAGATTCTTCCTCGAGTTATAAAAATTAAGGCCTGACCTTCTTCATATTTTTATTTAAATTGTTCATCTATGAGGTCTTCTCTGGCTAATGTATAAAACATTACAACCCACAACAATACATTTTATCTTGTCCCTCTTTATTTTTCTCTTTTTTATATAATATCATACGACATAGTTTGGGTATTTGTCCCCATACAAAGCTCCTACTTTTTCCACGTGATGGGCTTCCCTCTCTTGACTTTCTGCCATGATTGTAAGCTTCCTGAGGCCTCCCTAGAAGCCAAGCAAATGTCAGCACCATGCTTCCTGTAAAGCCTGCAGAACTGTGAGCCAATTAAACCTGTTTTCTTTGTAAATTACCCAGTTCCAGGTATTTCTTTATCACAATGCAAGTATGGCCTAACATTATACCATATACCTTATACATATTATACAATATATTTTACTTACTCCTCTTGATTTTTGTTATCCTCCTCCACTAAAGTTAAAAGAGTAAGCACAGAAATTTTTGTCTGTTTTGCTACAGTATTCCCAGTGCAGGATGGAACTCACATGGTTCCATATTGTTTGATAAAACAATGCTTATTGAGGACTGACTGTGAGAGTGTGTGTGTGTGTGTGTGTGTGTGTGTATGTGTGTATGTGTGTCTGTTGGGGGTGGGTGGGGATTATTTTAGACAGATAAGTAGAGGCTGTGGTATGGTAAGTTGTATCAAAGTGTGTATTAACATTTTGGCAATAAGAAAAAAAATAAAGGATTTTAATTATGGAAGTGGCATAGTCCATCTTTAGATTAGAAATATATCTATTGAAACCATTTAGAAATAAATTAGAGGTGTTTTAAGAGAAGGCTTAGACACCAGTTGTTGCTGTTATTTAGGTTATTAAGATAAAAAGTTAATGAGAACTATTGAATTGAGTGTTCATTAAACACTCTTTACCATACCAGTTAAAGCTGGCTTCTGATGCTGCCCAAGAAAGAGCTACATTAAAGGAGAAGATATAAACCTATACATTTTTACCTAATATCCTACTATACCCAAATTACCCATCTTATGTTTAAATGAATTGGTTTAAGAATTCTGAGTAACTAAATCATGAATAATAATTTCAAAATTGTATAATATGTACCATAATATTCAACCTTTGACTATTAATAATATAGTTAAAATATTTATCTATATGGTAGTCACATGCTTAATTTTCCATCAATCTCTCTCACTCAAGCGTTTCCTCACATTGTACATTCTTTTACTAAGTTTCCACCATTTCTAGAACCACGAGTTTTACAGTGGCTTTTTCCTAAAAATTAAATATTTCCTGTTTTAGCCTCTTTGTAGCTCTGAACTTTCCAATTTGTTTTGCTTAATGTAATTCACATATAAATGCATTTTCCCCAAAGCGTCTTTTGATGCAGTCTTAACACAGAACATTAATGACTCATGAGATTATTGTGGGCAATAAATTACAAACTAAAATGTAGTTGGGGAAAGAAAATACACTATTTTATAGAAAATAGTGTATAATATATTTGAGATCAAATATTAATGCTCTGTATTGTTTGCTATTGTCATCATGTTTTCCTTAGTAAATTTGAATTTTTATCATAATGTTTTCCTATTGTAGTGCATGTATGCATAATTCAAATCATTTTAAAAGCTTTTGAAGAATATATTGTTTAATTTTGTCCATGTAATAGGAGTAATTAAATGATCTACAATGATGGCTTGTGGCATTGACACAGGGTTAGGCAAATGGATCAATGGAAGAAGATACACACCTTTACATATACCTGGAAACTTGGTATTTGACAGAAAATATATTGTAAAATAAACAGATTATTTTTATGAATAGACTATCTGACAAGTGGCTATAGGAGGATTGCCAATTGAGATAAAATAATTTTACTCCATACATACTACATATATCATATGTGATATTTTAGAATTTACAAATGTGACATCTTACTGTATAGTAAGAAAATATTTCTTCAAGACAAAACTGTTGCTAATTGGGCTCCCAGGAATGAAATTGGCCTCCTGCATAGGTGCATGGAAACAAGCTTTTAGCACAGCATTGGACATTGATCCCTGTTTTACTACAAGGTTTGGACTACGCCCTTCCCTAGCCCAGTCTCCATTACGAGAAAAAGGGTAAGGGACAGAACTTTTCCCAACCACAAGCAGAGATGTGGCAAATAATGTCATACCATTCAGCTGCAAACACAAACCTTAGACCGCAGCTCCTGGATTATGCCACTGAAATGATTGACGCTGGTCTGGCAGAATAAGGCTAGAGCTGAAGTTCTTTATGTTATGTTATCATACGTGCACTGTCCTCTGATGACATGAGGTAGGGCTGCTTCATCCCTGATTATGCAGTTTCAAAGCTCCACAGCCAGAAGTTGGGGTTTCTTTAAAAACTCCCCAAGTGTCATGTCTGGTCCTGCTAATAGCTGCGTACTGTCTCAGAGGATGATGAGCAATAGGGGACCTGTCCACCTGCTGCTGATACAGACTGAGATTTCCAAAGTCCATGCTACTCCAGGCCTCAGACCAGCACTGCTTCACCACTTGCCCTTGCCAGCTGATATATACTATACCTAGGTAATTAAAGGATTCATCATTTATCTTTTAGACATCACATTGAAAAAATAGTTGCAAGGATATTTTTTGAAAAGTCACAGTATAGAAGAATATGTGGTTATATGCAAGGAGATGTTGGCAAATAGAGTAATAAAATGGAGAGTTAAGCATCTACCCTTTTCTAAGTAAAAATAAATGTTCAGGTAATAATTCCTCAGCTATTATAGAAATATATCTTAATATGACAAGATGTAAGTAAAATTATACATATAATTGAATTGTTAAAAGAGAAAGCATAAATTTTGGGAAACAGATTTAGCCTTGTATTCATGCTACTAAACATTAATCAGGAATCCTGATGTTTAACTTCCAAAAAATATAAGGAAAAATAGATGAGTGAAAATAAGAATGATGGAATCACACAGATGAATCCACCAGGTTTTCCTTATGCTAGTATACAATAGCAAGCTGGGAAAGACACCATTTTGAACCTATAAATTTAGCTTTGCACTGGAACCTATTACTTGGGGAATTTCACAAGTTTTCATATATTTATTTAGAATGGCAACTATTTGGAAATAGAATGCAATTTAAAAATATGTTCCTCTCCAATCCCACCATATCTGTTATTTTCTACCCCAAACTCACCACATCTGTTTGCCAGGCAAATACTTTCAAGGCCCAGTTGTGCACCTGCAGTCATTAGCATTTGGCAAATGGTATCAAAGCTAGTGTGAAATGGAAAATGTCACCTTTATAAATTTATTCTCACTTGGGATTATTTATTTATTTATTTATTTATTTATTTTTGAGATGGAGTCTCGTTCTGTTGTCCAGGCTGGAGTTCAGTGGCATGGTCTCAGCTCATTGTAACTTCTGCATTCCAAGTTCAAGCAATTCACCTGCCTCAGCCTCCTGAGTAGCGGGGATTACTGGCATGTGCCACCACACCTGGATAATTTTTGTATTTTTGGTAGAGACAGGGTTTCACCATGTTGGTCAGGCTGGTATTGAAATTCTGACCTCATGATCCGCCCGCCGGCGGCTTCCTAAAGTGCTGGGATTACAGGCGTGAGCCACCGGGCCCGGCCTGCACTTGAAAAATGTATGCAGTTTTATGTCCTATCCCAACAGTGCTCATATTAATCCTATAATGCAAAATGTCTAATTAGAACCAATTTGATAAGCCGTCAGTTATCTGCATTAAACATATGTGTTACTATTCATTGTACAAGTTAACCTTTTATTTCCAAGAAAAATCAGAGTCATTAGATCAGAAAGGCTTACTGAAATAGAACTCTGCAAAGCAAAACTAAGGATTTCTATTTTAGAAGAAAACATACATATTATTGCAAAGTAAATGACACATTAATAGACATAATTAGCACTATAAACTGTTCAAGAGTCTTGAGAAAATTAATATGAGCATTGAGTTTGAATGTGGTAGATTGCTTCAGAGGCCATCTACATATTCTATTATGAACAGGTTTTAAGCATATTAATGCTTTAAACAGGCTTACAAGGAAATAGATATTCTTTGAAGCAAGAAACTGGAAAATGAATATAAAGTGAGAATCGAACTCCTCAAATTAACAGAGATTTTTTACTAAATAAGCTTCCTCCTTTTTGATCCTTGTGACAAATTAGTGACTTACATTAAGAAAAAAAATTTCATCCAAATTTGAGTTCTATAGTAATACCTGGATGCTTCTCAATTTCCTGTGTGCTCTCTGCTTTTAGTATTGTACAGGAGTTCACAGATCTGATTAATAAGATTTCAACAGAATGGTAAGGTTACAAAAGTGACCAGAATTCTTGTGAGATTATTCATAATTCTATTGATAGTTAATGAATACTATTTTAGCATCTGCACTGCTTTATGACATAATTACTTCAAATATATAGCGATTTATCATTCTCATCAGTCATATAATAACATTCCATTTTGAAACAATGCAATTGCTGTCCATAGGATGTTCAGAATAACGTTCAAACTCATTAGATAAGCTAGCACTTAAGATATTCTACCATCTGTCTTCACTTCCTTTCCTATCTTTTGTTGTAACTTATTCTATTTCTCAAGCATTCAAGCCCCACTCAATTAAATTTTCCTGAAATGTTTGTAGAACAAGTCATAGGGTTTGCTATCTGTCTTGTCCCTTCATCTTCACTTACTTCCTCTCACTAATCCTAAATGATTCAACTCAGCCATATTTCGCGGTATGTTTCATCAGAATCCTCTGATGTTCATTAAATACTTTTCTTGTTCCCATTTTACTCTCTGCTTGCTATGTTATGACACTAATCACACCATTGTTAATTTTTTATTTACACATTTCTCTCCACCTGTAGATTTGAAAATATTCAAAGACCAAATCGGAGTTTATTTAACTTTTCACTCCCAATATGTAACACTCTTTTTGGTTTGATGTGTGAATGCTGAATTGTTTTTGAAAAAATGACTCGGTATTATTAAATCAGTTATACAAAAATGCAAATCATGTCAGCAAAAAAGATCAAGCCAATAGAATACTCATTTTAATTGTTTTCTTCCAATTTAAAGTAACAAAGTAGTCCAGTTTATACCAATGCCAGGCTTATTGATTGATTTCTTTGTTATTCATTCATTCATTCAATAAATGCTTATTGATCTCCAATATACCAATAGTATATTAGTAGTGTAAGAGTCCCTAGGGAAGAGTGATGGGACTAGTCTCACATTTCTCTACCAGAAGTTCCCATTGAATCAGTTACACTGTGTATTATTTTACCATTTTCCTGTAAGCCTCACTTTCCTCTGTTAGAGAGTTGACCTTTCTGAAAATTGGACCATTCTTATTAACAAAGTATCTCTGGACTTCGAATCAAATAGTTTTGTTAATTTATTTTATTCTTTCTCAAGACCCAATTTCTGATCCAGTGAGGCAGCAAGTCTATATATTTTTCTTAAATAATCTGATACACCCCCATAAGCACTCAGATAAATGCTTTCAATTATGACTGCTAAAAAAATAGTAGCTGACTAAAATGGAGTAAACACTTGTAGGTGATGGTAAATGGACAGGTAATATTATGTAATATTGGGCAAGTCAATTAATGTTTCCAAGCCTGCATTCATTCTTCTGTAAAATAGAGGGAAATACTTCCTAGAATATTGATAGAATTAAATAAGTTAATACATATGAAGAGCTTACAATCATTCCTGGCACATAGAAAATATTTCATAAAGAGTAACTAGCCTGGCGCGGTGGCTCAAGCCTGTAATCCCAGCACTTTGGGAGGCCGAGACGGGCGGATCACGAGGTCAGGAAATCGAGACCATCCTGGCTAACCCGGCGAAACCTGTCTCTACTAAAAAATACAAAAAACTAGCTGGGCGAAGTGGCGGGCGCCTGTAGTCCCAGCTACTTGGGAGGCTGAGGCAGGAGAATGGCGTTCACTCGGGAGGCGGAGCTTGCAGTGAGCTGACATCCGGCCACTGCACTCCAGCCTGGGCGACAGAGTGAGACTCCATCTCAAAAAAAAAAAAAAAAAAGTAACTAATATCACACACACATATTTATATATAAGAATGGGTAAAGAACAAAGGAAATAAATAGAGAAAGCAAACCTAAGAATGTATCTATTTTTTAGTATTCTGGTAAAATATTTTGGGCTCAGCTATATATTGACTCTTGATCGCTTCAAAATTATCATGATACAAAGGTAGAGTCTTTAATAAACAATCTCCTAAATTTAGTGCTAATTTTACTTTCTTGGGTATTCAAGTTTTGAGCAACTAGAGAGGTGAATGATTACTAAAATTTCAAATAAAATTTTCAACAAGGGTACTTATACTGATAAAAATAAGAAAATTAGGATTGTTTTCAATAAGAAACATTTGTCTAGAAATTAATTTCCCAGAGCTTTAATCAACTGTTTAAAATTTTGCTGAGATCAATGTATTTGGAGAAGAGGTGATAATGACCAGTGCAAAACGTAAGTGTTGGAATGCAAGCAACGATATTAGAAAAGTTTTCACATGTGCACAGAATAGTATATAGGACATGTTTTCAGTTAATTTCTGAAGAGGTTTCCTTAAAACAAATAAGAAATACATATTTTAGTAAATGCTTGTAGTTTTATCTTGCCTTGGCATCTTTTTTAAAAAATAATTTCCACTTTTAGATTCTAGGGGTACACATGCAGGTTTGCTACTGGTTATAGTATGTGATGCTGAGCTTTGGGGTAGGGCTGCTTCTCTTACCCAGGTAGTGAGCATGGCACCCAACACTTCGTTTTTCAATCCTTGCCCCCTCTCTACTTCTCCTGTCTAGCAGTCCTCAGCGTCTATTGTTGCCATCTTCATGTCCATGAGTACTCATGTTTAGCTTCCAGTTATAAGTGAGAACATTCACATTATTTTTGAATGGAAGTTGGCTTTCTTGTGCCAGAAGCAGGGATCAGTCACCTTTGAGGCAGTTTCCAGTTCCGCACCACCCCACAAGGCTCAAGTTGGTGGCCAGAGATAAGAACTTAGAGACATCTCTCCCACTTAGCACACTGGGCTCCCAGCTTTTCTGCCGCTTCCTTTAGTAGGACCATTCAGGCATTTGGTTCCTTCAGAGGGACCATTCGGGCATGTTGACTCTTCTACTCACTTCAAAATTATCATGATACGGGTCAGAGTTTTTAACAATCAGTCTTCTAAATTTAGTGCTAATTGTACTTCTCTTAGGGATTCACTTAAAGTGACCCAAGCCCTAGTCCCTTATCTATACCGCTAGTTGCGACGCTCTCTTCTCTCTCCATCAGCACTCTCTGACCTCTATGTGTAGCATGCTGTGTACACCCCAGGGTCGGGAAGTACTAACAACTCTTCAACTTTCACACTGTGGTGTGTCATTGAAGCTGTGCCCGCAATCTGACCCCTAACAGCAGGCCCCTGAAGGGACCCACCATGTGGATCCCCTGCTAGTGCTCTTTTGTCTGGCCCTCTGTCAGCAGGGGGATAGTAGCTACCAGCCAGTTGATAGAAAAACTCAAAGAGCTCCATTCAAAACACATATATAGAGCTCATATACTAAAAACTTGCACCATTTTTGTCCTGTTTTCTTTTCTAGAGTGTCTGGCTATTACATTATCAAAACCTTTAAAGAAAAATAGAAAGGAATATTCCTATTAAAAAAGTCAAAATTCTCCACCCATTTGGTGAAAAAGGGATGAAACGATTTTTATCAGGGTGGTTAATAAATTCAAATTCTTAACATGTTATTATTAATCATTCCCTGCTTACATTTTTCCTAGGCTTGCTAAAATTATTTATTTTGTTTAAATATGCTACTAAATTGTGTGCTTAGTTGGCCCTTATGTGCCTTCAAAGTCTACTAGAACTCATTTATGTACCTGCTACATGTCACAAATTAACAGTAAGACTAGTGATCCACATTTTCAGTGTGAAATATGCCACTCCAAAAATCAGTTATAACAGCCAATAATTGGAATTTTTATTGTCATTTTAGATTTATTACAATGCCTAAATATCAGTAAACATTTTAACCATCAAAGTTTAATTTTTTTAAAAAAGAAACAAATTGCACATTTCTTAGATTGGTAAAACAAATAATTTCTGTGTTGGGGCATGTAAAGTTATGTCCTTCAATAAAATGGACTCTTATTTTCTATTCTTTGGATAATCTATCATTTTGTAATTTATCTCTAAAAAACATTCTCGGCCGGGCGCAGTGACTCACGCCTGTAATCCCAGCACTTTGGGAGGCCGAGGCGGGCAGATCACGAGGTCAGGAGATCGAGACTATCTTGGCTAACACGGTGAAACTCCGTCTCTACTTAAAATAAAAAAAAAAAGTAGCCGGGAGTGGTGGCAGGCGCCTGTAGTCCCCGCTACTCGGGAGCTTGAGGCAGGAGAATGGCGTGAACCCGGGAGGTGGAGCTTGCAGTGAGCTTAGATGGTACCCCTGCATGCCAGTTTGGGCAACAGAGGAAGACTCCGCTAGAAAAAAAAGAAAGGGGAGAGAGAGAGAGAGAGAGAGAGAGAGAGATTCCCCAGGATAGAGGAAATGGGGGGGGGGGAGAGAGAGAGAGAGAGAGATTCCCCAGGATAGAGGAAATAATATTATTATGAAGGAGTTATTCTTAATGTGGTTGAGGATGGAATTGCTATTTAAAAATAAGAAACATCAGTCTGTTGAGGTTTTTATTTACATATTCTCACTTCATTCTCAGTTTTTTTTTAAATAATAGACTTTGTTTTTTAGAGCAGTTTCAGGTTCAAAGAAAATTGAGATCTACTCCTTTTTAAATTGTAGATATACATAAAATTATAATTTTATCCTTGTAAAAAAACTGCCAGAATTATGAAACTCAAGTTAAGGATGAGTGTCTAAAAACATCATATAAATTTACAGGTAACAAATGATTATATTTCTAAGTTTCAACTTAGATTGCATATAAACCGACTTATGAAAACACTTCTAAGTCAACCCTATATATTTTGCATATATGGGCCATCTTAAAAGCAGCTACTTTTTTCCAGTTGAATATTAAGAAAAAGAGGTGTCAGCTTTTTTGGCCTCTAATGCACAGGAGAAATATCAACTGACAGTTAAAATTTGTACATTATTCATCAATATTTAACAATTTAATATAGGGCATGAAATCCAAGGAACTTTATTATTATTAAAATGCTTCTGTGGGTATCAGGAAAATCTTTTAGCAAATGCCACTATCTACTTCAAGTGACATTTACAATCAAAATTACCTGATATTTTTCTACCTACACTATTTATTTAAAATGTTGGAAATTATAACCTTGCTATTCAGTCCCCATCTTTCTGTTTCATAAGCTTAGTAATCTCTCACACTTTAGAAAATTGGAATTTTACTTATGACATATGAAGATTGATTTCTGAAGAGTAATTATTAAAATATTTTCCAAAGACATCTTATACATAATCATTAGAATTGCTGAACTTATTTTGTAGTAACAAAGATATCATATCTATTAAAAGGAGTGAAATACTGTCATATTTATTCTGCAAAAACATTTTCTTTAATAATACAACATGGTAATGCTTATCCAAGACATTGATGGGATTTCTAGTATGGACAAGTTAGCTTTTATGATAGTTGCTGCCTCGTGAAAATACATAGTGTATTTGAATATGCAAATGTATTATATATTGTAAAAGGAAAAATATATATGAAGATGTAGCAGCATTACATTATAAACATCAGGAAATATTTTTGGAAGAAGTAGATTTAAAAATAAATAGTATTCTCACAATCTGAATTAGTAGAAAGGCCTTGTAAGACAGGACAAAATGCAACAACATTCATGTAAATGCAGAATTGTGAAAATATTTAAGAAACAAAAATATCTTACTGGCTGAAACAGTGTTAATTATTTACATTTATTTTTCTCTGTTCTATCTGTTCTATCTTTCCCAGAGCAACTAATGTAAACACCCTGTTGTATCAATATTATTGCCTGTTTTTTAATCAATTTACCCCAATTTTGGGAAAGGAGTGCTGAGAAATGAGAGTCTGGGGCGGTAAGTATGTTTATTTTTGCTGATGGGCAATAGCTGATGAAATAATTCCTCAAATTGACAGGAAATTCAGAACTGATAATTCTCAGGACCTAGTCAGCCGCCTTGTGATGTCTCCTTTGTTGCATTGATAAGGGAAATAAATGGTAAACAAGACTTACAAACTTCATGGCTTGGGGATTTTGAAGAATGACATATGAGCTGAGTCACATTATTGTATCAGCATTTGTCACCTTTCAAGGTCCAAATACTGACCAATGGCAATGATAGCTCGAGATTGCTGAGCTCTCTGAGGAAACCCAGCAAATAGCAAACTTCTTTTCCACCTGGGTTCTATACAAAGTAAGAAACAAGGGCCGGGCGTGGTGGCTCACGCCTGTAATCCCAGCAATTTGGGAGGCTGAGGCAGGTGAATCACCTGAGGTCAGGAGTTCGAGACCAGCCTGACCAAAATGGAGAAACCTCATCTCTACTAAAAATACAAAATTAGCTGGGTGTGGTGGTGCATTCCTGTAATCCCAGCTACTCAGGAGGCTGAGGCAAGAGACCTGCTTGAACCTAGGAGGCGGAGGTTGTGGTGAGCTGAGATTGCGCCATTGCACCCCAGCCTGGGCAACAAGAGCAAAACTTTGTCTAAAAGTAAAAATAAATAAATAAATAAATAAATAAATAAATAAATAAATAATAAGGAAAAGTAATAAAGTAAATAGAAAATAAAATACATGTGTAGTTTTATTGTGGAAAAGTCTAGTTTAGAGGAGATGGAGTTTATGTTCAGGTAGCAGGTTTCCTAATACTGAATCTCAGACTTATACAGAAGGGCACACACCAAGTCATGCTGGCCTGGGACAAGCCTTTCTACCTGGAAGGGCTGCAGCAGAGGGACAGAGGAAATCTCAACCTGCCTTTAGGTAAATGATTCCAGACAGAGAGGAGGAGGTGGACAGAGCATGCTCTATCTTTTCTTCTCAAATGTACCAGTGACTTAAGGAATGCCAAGTCCTCTGGGCAGAAAGGCCAAGAGAGTTATACAAATGGAACTCTCTTCATAGGAAATAAAATGCAAATGGGGAAAACACATTCCATCCCACAGAGGCATTAAATATTTAAGCACAATTAGTGGAGAAGGAGATTAGAGAACTTACTGATCATCTCATTTCCCAGGCTCTGTAGTGAGTGTGTTAAGTATAATTATTTAATTCCATTAAAACATACAGGGTAATTAAAAAAATGTTGTCTAAATATAGATGAAGAAGCTGAGAATAAATGAAACTAAATGAATCCTCCGAAATCACAGTGAATAAATTACCCTCCAGGTAGGATGGACAAGTTTTGTATAGCATGATTCCACCAAATGAATTCATATTTTAGCTTTTCTTAAACAAATTCAAAATCTAGAATAGGAGATCACTCTTATTGTAGGCTTTATTAGTGACATCATTGTAATATTCAGTGATAATCTATCAGTTTTAAAGCAAATTTGAACATTCAGTAATCAACATGGACAAATTCAATAAATAAGAGATACCTTTTCACATTTTCTTGAGAAATATGTGCTTGGCCATTAAATAAAAGGATGATTAATGAGCAGAGTCATGTTCTAGAAAAATCTTGGTGATTTTTCATCAGAAATCAAGAAGCTATAGAGAAATTAAGGACAAAGCATATTTTATGCTAGCAATAATTGTCAAAGATAGTGATATGGCCTTCTTTTTAATGCCAAGTTTTAAGTACATGCTTTTATAAAGTCTAAAACTGACTTATTCTAGTATTGTTACAGTTCAGGGACTTATTAGCAGAATTTCAAATTTGTGGTTGTATCAGCGCCTTATTTGAAAGTTTTTTATCTGCTCACATTCTGCTACTCTAATTACAGCTTCTATGCAGAGTATTATGCTTTCCGCCATTGTCACTTGCATTTGCATCTAATTGTAAATATACATTTTGAAACATATTTATATTTCTTAAAATTAGATAGTAATTATCAAATAAGGGTTCTCACTAGAGTTATTTTATAAACAATGTCTGACTTGCTATCTACGCAGTAAAATTAATATAAAAGATTTTCTTAAATTTTATTTAACTAAATTTAACTAAATAATGGTGTTAACTGAAGTAATCATCAAATAAAAACAGATGACATATTCACTTTTATGGTAAATGCATTTTGAAAATATACATTTGAGGAAGGTTGGTAAGGTGGGATGTGTGAAATGTGATTGAAAATATGCTTGTTACTAGATTATAGTATATAAAACATATGCTTCTGAAAATTTGGGCTTAATCTAGCTTCAACATAATATACAAACACATCAGTAATATTTAATAAAGAAAGTTTATTTCTAATCAATATATTTCTATAATATAATTTAAAAGGTAAAATGGAAAAGACTTCCACTTCATCAAATTGAACTGAATTCTCAGTTTTAATTTTACTGGAGGTTTGAAGGTTGGATGTGGCTGATCATTTTAAAAATTATCTGGGAATGGTGGTGTACTCCTGTAGTCCCAGCTATTTGCGAGGCTGAAGCAAGGGGATCACTTGAGTCTAGGAGTTCAAGGCTGGAGTGAGCTGTGATTGTGCCACTGCACTCCAGCCTGTGTGACAGAGCCAGACCCCATCTCTAAAAAATAAAAATAAATAGTAAAATTAAATTAAAATAGTTCTGCTTTTAGCATTGTATTTGTTTTGGGGATTTTTTTTGTTTTGTTTATTCACTCCTGTGTTTATTCTACATAAGACTTTATAAAATTAGGTTTTCTTAATTTTAATTTTTTTCTGATTTTTGTGACTTCACTTTTTATTTTTTGTCCAATTCAGATTTATCGGTGTTATAGACTGAATGTTGTTGGCCCTTCCAAATACACAGGCTGAAGCCCTATTTCCCAATGTGATGGAATTCAGAGGTGCACTCTTGGGTTTTAGTTAGGTTTAGATGAGATCATGATGCTGGGGGCCACATGGTGGGATTAATTTTTCTGTAAGAGTATGGAAAGAGACTAGAGCACTCTCTCTCTCTCTCTCTCTCTCTCTCTCTCTCTCTCTCTCTCTCTCTCTCTGTCATGTGAGGACACAGTGAGAAGGCAGACATCAACAACCTGGGAAATGGGACCTTACCAAAGTCTGACTATACTGGCACCGTGTTTTCAGACATCCGATTTCCAACCTGTTTAAAAAAAAAAAAAAATTCTCCAGCACTTTGGGAGGCTGATGCGGGCGGATTCCCTGAACTCAGGAGTTCGCGACCAACCTGGGCAACACGGTCATACCCCGTCTCTACTAAAACACACACAAAAAAATGTAGCCAGGCGTGGTGGCGGGCGTCTGTAGTCCCAGCTACTTGGGAGGCTGTGGCAGGAGAATCGCTTGAACCCGGGAGGTGGAGGTTGCAGCGAGCCTAGATCGCACCACTGCATTCCAGCCTGGGCGACAAAGTGAGACTACTTCTCAAAAAAAAAGGAAATTCTATTGTTTAAGCTACCCAGTCTATGATATTTTGTTATGGCAACCCATGCTAATACAATAATGTTACTTTGTATCCTTCATTATATTTTCAATGTCTTTCAACTTACTTGAATTAGTACATTACAGTTGTAATCTGAATAATGGGAATGTCTTTCTTATATTCTTTCACCTTTGGTAAGAATATTATTATGATTCTTAAGACTGAATCTTAATACTTTTATATTGCTTTTTTATGAGATTAATCCAAAAGTCCTTAAAAGGTTTGGTTTAGATGGCTTTTCTAGCTTCACAAATATCCTCTTCTGTTGTTTTCATGTGACATCCATGGTGCTTTGTTTTCTGAGATTTTCATACCTTATTCTCCCCCCATTTTCATTTAGACCCTCTATTTCCTTTACCTATACTGTAACTATCTTACTTTACTGTGATTACTCCTCCAGAAATCTCTCCTCGGTGTGAAAAACTGTCCAGGAAGATATATCTAGAAACTAAGTTTATAGGCACTTCCTTAATGCTCAGGAATTTACTGCAATAATAAGAATAATAATGATAATAAAAATAATAACTTGTACTTACCCACTAATGCAGTCTACAGAATTCCTGCCAATTTCACTCATTGCTCTTGAATTTGCTTGCCATGTTTACTAGTGCCGCTTACTTGGCTATTTTGAGATTTTCTCTCTCTCTCTCTCTCTTTTAATCTTAGAGTTATATTTTATTTTGTAGATCTGCTTTCAATTTGCTTTCTTTTTATTTTTTCTCTTGACTTTTATTTTAGGTTCAGGCAGGGGGTATATTTTCAGGTTTCTTGCATGGGTAAGTTGCATGTCACTGAGGATTGGTGTACGAATGATCACATCACCCAGGTAGTAAGTATAGTACCCACAGCATATGTAATGTAATGATACATATATTCATGCATACATATATAAGTATATGTTACATATAATATACACTTCATTTTTACATGTAATTGTGATAGAAACCGTATACATTTGTGGAATTGAATCATTGTAACATCTAATTTTGTGAATTTGCTTTGTTTAGAAAATATCATAGAACTTAATAACAATACAAAAAAAGAAAAATATTGTCTTCTATTGGTACAGATACGAAAATGCAGTATATATTCCTCTACAGGTTATCACAATGTCAGAGAATTAGAGATCAACAAATAATCCTCTCTATAATATTATATTTTTTGAATCCTAAAAGTGTTTAATCTTAATAAAACAGGCAGATCGAAGTGAAGGAAGAATTCAAAAACATCATATTTATCATGTTTAAAAATCATTTATATGTAACAAATTAAATATTGATGGCTAAGTCCATCTCAAAAATTGTGCTACCTACTTATATAACCTGCCTCTCTAAACTATTTTTTTAAGTAGACAAACATCAGTATTAATAAAAATAAGGATATTCCTATATTTGTAGCTTCAATATGATGAGACATCAAGTTCATTCAGAAGTAGATTAATTCATCCAAAGAGAATTAGTCATTTCCATGAATAATTTACTCAGGCTGCTTTTAAAACCATTCAGGACATAAGTTTGCCTCTCTTGTAATCTACCAAAATGAATATGTCTTAGGATTTAAAGCAAATATATCTTACTTTTATTAGTCAGAGAAGACACAAAGATATGCCATCTACTTACTTCTGTGTAGACTAATGAGTTTTATTTCTTAAATAAGTAATCAATACCACATATTAAATTCTGTTCAGCCTTTCTGATGAAAATCAAGTAGTGCTGTTCAAATTATTTGGTCCTCTTTATCTCAAAAAGTCATTTTCTATAATAGAAAAGACTTTCATGAACACATATTTCTAGTGCTGACTATGAGATTATCATCATGAATGATATGGTATAAGATTTAGATAGAGCCATAACTCAGCGATAATGTTTTTCTTCTATTTGGCAATTGATGAATTGTAGCCTGATGTTTTTAGGTTAATGGCCAATACATTAGTACTGTAAACATTTCAATGCTATCCCCCTTCATATTTTTAATCTATGAAATTGCCTATTAATAATCATTTATATCTTTCAGCAAAGTAATCAATGTTGGTTAATGTAATGTTAAAGTTGACATTAATCACTTTTTTGGAGACAGCATCTTTCTATCCCAGCTTAGAATTATAATTGTAATGTAATACTTATTTAGTCAGCATATTAATATCAGCTTCTGTATCCATGGCATATCTAATTTTACTTTTCTTCCAAATAAGCTGAGAAGGCAATGTCTATAAATCCAATGTCTAAAAGCCACATCTGTTGAAATTACAAGTTGTTAAAGAAAAGCTTGGCTGATCATGCAGATTAATCATGTATAGAGAAGGTAAAGCACACTGCATATGCACCTGCCAATAATTGCATAGCACTTGCTCATGGTCCACTTGTTATTTATGGACGTTTTCCTGTGCAATTTCAAATAACTTTCAAGCTCACACTACCTGTGTACATCAAAATTTATTGTAGCTGCAACCTTGTAGCCCATTGCAAAAGTTAGAAATAGAGAAAAAAAGAAACACTTAGAATGCCGCAGACAGGTTCTCTTTTCCTGACACTGTCAGAATAGCCTATTTTGTGATTTTCATTAACTTCCAAGAGACATTTTTCTCATGAAGTATAGAACTAATGATGCAGAGAAGCTTAAGTCTTCATTTAAAGGCCTATAGATGCAATGAATCAGGATCATTAAAATGACTGGCCTGATTTGTATAATAGAAAGTAGTACATATTCCTGACATTCAGCAGAATCATCTCAGAAAAAATCACTGAAAAATACTTGTTAAATATAATTTAGTTAAAAAATACCCAACACATAAGATAAAGTCAATATACATATTTTCATAAAATTATTTGATTTTAGGAAGAAAAGTTTTCAAATGTTTAAAATTGATAGAATCAAAGTTAGAATATACATTTATAGATATAGAAGGCCTAATAGGGATTAATAAAAGAACGCTGCAGACAGATAGATTTTAGTCCAGTGTGAACAAGAATTCTTTACTTCTATTGCCGTAAAACAGATTAGCTGCTGTCTTCCTTCATAAAAACAAGTTGAGAGTGGTGGCTCACGCTTGTAATCCCAGCACTTTGGGAGGCCAAGGCGGGTGGATCACAAGGTCAGGAGATCGAGACCATCCTGGCTAACACAGTGAAACCCTTTCTCTACTATAAAATAGAAAAAATTAGCCGGACGTGGTGGTGGGAGCCTGTAGTCCCAGCTACTCAGGAGGCTGAGGCAGGAGAATGGCGTGAACACGGGAGGCAGAGCTTGCAGTGAGCCGAGATGGCACCACTGCACTCCAGCCTGGGCAACAGAGCAAGACTCTGTCTCTAAATAAATAAATGAATAAATAAATAAAATAAAGAAATGTAAAAACATAAGTGGCAAGGTAGCCATCAATTGTAAATCATATGTACATGATTCCTGAGTTGGTGGAGGTAGATGGGATTATTGATCAGATCCAATTTGCTTTCCAGACTCTTTGAGTTTTACATTGTCCATATGGCTGAATCATTATATCCTCATCTCTAAAGTAAGATGCCATCAAAACATTTACTATAACTAGTGTGAGGCATAGTGATGTGAAAGGTAAGAACTTAACTTCTGGGCCCTCACTCTTTGATGCCAGTGTGAGCTCTACAACTTACTAACTCTGACATTGAACAGATAATTTAATATTTCTAGGTCTCTTAATTTCCTCAATTTCCCCAACAACAAGTTGGTAGGATAGGACCTACTCATTAAATTTATGAAAACCAGTGAAGTGTTATATGTAAAATATTTAGCACATTCTAAATAGAAAACTAATGTTCCTAATCATTAACATTCAATTTTGAAAAACATTAATTTGGCTCATTGCATCCCCCAAAAAAATCAGTTTTGAAGTCACAATTTTCAATTGAGTCCTGTATTAAATATTCCACTAAATTTATAATCTCTCTGTTTCTTTGTTTTTTATTTTAATTTTAGTTTTTTTTTTAAGACAGAATCTCACTCTATTGCTCAGGCTGGAGTTCAGTGACGCAACCTTGGCTCAGTGCAGCCTCCACCTCCCAGGTTCAAGCGATTCTCCTTCCTCAGTTTCTCAAGTAGCTGGGATCACAGGCATGCGCTATCATGCCCAGCTAATTTTTTTTTTTTTTTTTTTTTTTTTTAACTAGAGACTGGGTTTCACCAAGTTGACCAGGCTGGTCTCAAACTCCTGACCTCAGGTGATCCACCTGCCTCAACTTCCCAAAGTGCTGGGATTACCGGCGTGAGACACTGTGCCTAGTGCTGTTTCTTTAATTGAAAAACATTTTCAAAGACTTATCTGTAGTCTCTCTTTCCATTTCCTGTGTTTTTTTGCTTCTATTCCCACCACACTACTAAGGTTGCTTTTGTGAAAGTAAGAAGTCACCTCACACATTGATGAATCAAATGGCCGTGTCTTCATTCTTTTCCCACTTGATTTCACAGGAGCATTTCCCAAAGTTGAATACTCAATCTTTCATGACATATTATTTTGGGGGATTTCTATTACATCATATTCAGAAGAGTTGCTTATGGTTCTCACTTTTAAGTCTTTACTGGCTCATTCTAATCCACCCTAAATTTTGAAGTGTCTTGGGGCTGGTTCACCCTTGGACTCTAACTGTGCTTTCTATAAGGTATCTTGTGACATGGGCTTTAATATTTTCATAATGCCTAGGTCTGCATCCCTATTTTTGATTTCTCTCTGAGTTTAAAATTAACATGTGGTTTTGTCATTACGATTTGGCTACCTATAAAGGCATCCTAGACTAATGCAAACAATAAATTATTGATTTTCACCATCAAGTCAGATTCCCTACTATTCCCTATTATAAATATTCAATATCTACTCATTTTCTCACCCCAAGTTATTAGGTCTATAATTTCTTCTCTTTTACCAGTATCCTGTATCTAAACCATCATAAAGAATTATTAGTCTATGAAATTTTAATAATGTATTAACTTTCTTAATTTTTAGATATCTACATGAATATAGATTATATTTTCTGAAGATAGCCACAACAATATCTGTCACCTTACATGTTCTGCTTAAAATATGACTCTGACACCTCTTCCATTGAACAGTAGTACCTACTTTTTGTATTGAAATTTTATATAATGTAATGGCTGCCTCTACCAATAGAGTGTGGCACATGTAGCCCTAAGTAATCTTCAAAACTAGTTCATAAAAATGCTATGCATTATGTTTTGTTCTTTTAAGACATTTGCTTTTGGAATCCAGTCACCATGCTCTGAGGAAGTCCAAGCATCCATACAGACAGCCAGTGTTGTTGCTTTCCAACCAAAAGTCCCAGCTAAGGTCCCAGTCAGCTGCAATCCACACGAATGCAGGAACCTTTAGATGATTCCAGTTCCTAGCCATTGAGTCATCTTGAGCCTTGGAATCATGCTTAACTGAAGTCTCACTGTGGGACAGAGAAAAACGAAGACCACTATATGTTTTGAGAATTCTTGACCCACAGAGTAAGTGAGCATATTTATAATCATTTTTGTTTTGAGCCACTGAGCATATGGTGGATTATCACATAGTAATGGAAAACAAAACACTTAGATAAAGCGAGCTCATTTATCACTTAAAATACTGTAATTTTTTTTATCATGTCTCCCTTCCTTTATTTGACTACATACAATCTGTCCTGGATGAAACAAAGGGAGTAATTTCTTAATACCTCAACATTATATTATAACATGTCAAATACATGAAAATATGCAGAATTATAAAGTGAATAACCATATGCACATCACCTGGAGTCTATAATTTATTTATACTTGCTTTATCATTTATCTGTCCATAGATCCATCTGTCAATCCATCTTTTTGTAAAAAAGAAATGTATTTCAAAGGACATTGCATATATCAGTATTTTATTTTACAAATACTTCAGCATATATATAATTATAGTTATATATATATACACACATATATATAAAATGTACTTATAATGAAGTTCAAGAATCTAATATATACTATGCAGTGAGACTGTATACATACATCTATGTTGCTCAAAATCCTAATAAAATACATGATTGTACTGTCAACTCTATCTTCCCTTCAGAGTACAGATGCTCCTCAGCTTAAAATAAGATTACATTCTAATAAACCCATCATACGTTGAAAATATTGTCAAGTTAAAATTGTACTGAATACATTTAATACATTTAACCTGCCAAACATTACAGCTTAGCCTAGTCTACTTTAAATATGCTCAGAACACTTATATTAGCCTGCAGTTAGGTAAAATCATCCAACACAAAGCCTATTTTATAATAAAGTGTTGATTTTCTCATGTAATTTATTGAATACTGAACTGAATGCGTATCACTTTTGCACCATATTAAAGTAAAAAAAACAAAAACAAAAACAAACAAAAAAAAAAACGTAAATTCAACCGTCCTAAGTAGGAGACCATCTACATATGAACACATTCACTACCTCAGAGGCATCAATATTCTAGTTCATTCCACCACAAAATTCTTTTGTCTATAATTTAAATAAAAGTCTGTAGTGTGTACACTGGAAAGTAGACATCTCTCAATATATTCTTGTTATCAATTCCCCATGTTCTTTACCTATAGATGTTTATTTTTATTGTTGAGAACATTATATTATAGAAATATAGCACAATTTGTTATTCTCCAATAGCTAGACATCCAACATTTCACCAATAAATATATTAGCACTCATTTTTTATACATGTCCTTTATTAGATTGAGAAGTGTTCTTCTGCTCACTAAGCACTTTTATCCTGTGACTGAAATTTTGTCAAATGTATTTTCTGTATTTGTTGAAATTACTCTTTGTCCTGTTAAAATAACAACTTCTTTTAAGAACGTTAAATCCACCTTTTTCTACTGGGATAAACCTCACTTGGTCATGGTAAATTATCTTAGAGTATTTGGGTGGGTTTTATTTGACGATTTTTTTTTTTACTGTTCATAACTTTCTGTGAGAAAATTTGTCCTATAATTTTCTTTAAGTGTGTGATCTTTCTCTCTCTCTCCCTCTCTCTCTCTTTTTTTTTTTTTTTTTTTTTTTTTTTTTTTTTTGAGACGTAGTCTCCCTCTGTCGCCCAGGCTGGAGTGCAGCGGCGCGATATCGGCTCACTACAAGCTCCGCCTCCTGGGTTCACGCCATTCTCCTGCCTCTGCCTCCTGAGTAGCTGGGACTAAAGGCCCCCACCACCACGCCCGTCTAACTTTTTTTGTATTTTAAGTAGAGAGAGGGTTTCACCGTGTTAGCCAGGATGGTCTCCAACTCCTGACTTCGTGATTCACCTGCCTCGGCCTCCCACTCCCAAAGTGCTGGGATTACAGGCGTGAGCCACCGCGCCCGGCCTAATGTTTCTCTTTCTTGTAATGTGTTGGCATTAGAAAGAGGATGGAAATATTTTCTCTTCCGTTATTTTTAAGACTTTTTTTTAAATCAGATTAATTCTTCCCCAAAATATAGTAGCAAAAGCAACGGGGAATATAATTTTTTTAATAAAAAATATATCTTGCCAGGCGCAGTGGCTCAAGCCTGTAATCCCAGCACTTTGGGAGGCCAAGACGGGCGGATCACAAGGTCAGGAGATCGAGACCATCCTGGCTAACCAGGTGAAACCTCGTCTCTACTAAAAAATACAAAAAACTAGCCGGGCGAGGTGGCGGGCGCCTGTAGTCCCAGCCACTCGGGAGGCTGAGGCAGGAGAATGATGTGAACCCGGGAGGCGGAGCTTGCAGTGAGCTGAGATCCCGCCACTGCACTCCAGCCTGGGCGACAGAACAAGACTCCGTCTCAAAAAAAAAAAAAAAAAAAAAAAAAAAAAGTATATTTTATTTCTTGAATAGATACAGTACTATAAACACATTTGGTCTTATGTCATGTTTTATAAGCAACATCATTCAAGAAATTTCTCCATTGCATCTATAAATACAAAGTTGCTCGTTTCAACATTAATATAATTTAATGTCAACATGTATAAAATCTGTAGCTATAATAATCTCAACATTTATATACTCTGAAATAATATAGTTACCATTCTTCTTTTATTCCCAATATTTGCTATTTATGTCTTCTTTTCCAATCAGATAGTTAGCTCAATATTTTTAAATCTTTTCAAAATGTAGCCTAAAATATCATTTTCATGTTCTCTAAATTGTACTTATATTTTAGTATATCTTTTTCATCCTTGTCTTTATTATTTATATCTTATTTGAATTAATTTATATTTTCTAGACTATAAAGTAGGAGTTTATTTACTTTTTAAATTTATTTTCCCAATATTAGAATTTAAAGCTTTAATGTTTTATTTAAACACAATTTTATCCCTAATTTTTGACATGCTGAATTTTTATTACAATTCATTTGAATTTTTAGAAAATTCAATTCAAATTATTACGATTTATTTCATCTATTTTCTAATTTTGTTTCTGATTTAGCCTTTGACCTAATAACTATTTAGAAGCAAGCAGTTTAATTCCCAAACATTTGGGTGGTTTCTGGGCTTCCTCATTTTATTGTCTTCCATCTTCATTGCATTGTGGTAAAAAAAAAAAAAAATCAGTCTGTAACATTTTATACTGCATTAATTTATCAAAATCTGTTGCCCAAGCATATGATTTAAATCAGTAAAATTATCACATATTCTAAAAAATGTGTGTCTTAGAGTCAATAATAATCCTCTGTAAACCATTAATACGATTTATTCAGGGAAGTTGATAGTTGGTTCATATCTCTTAGGACCTACTAATTTTTGGATCTACTTTTCTAATCAGTTACTCTTAATGGTTTACTGTATTTTCCAATTATAAAGTTGTAGTTATTCCATGAATATTAAGCATTATACATTTGTGTATGGTATTTGTTCCTGAAGAATTATCAATTTATTATCATAAAGTTGGGTGTCCACAGCAGCACTTCATTGTGAAAGGAAAGTTGTATATATCAGGTGGGCACAAGTAGACCCTGAAGGCACAAATAAGTTGTATGAAGAAGTGGGTCAAATGCCCAGGGTCCCTACTTTTGCCACACTGCCTTTTCTCTCCCAGCCTGCAACTATGACTTCATGGGGAGCTGTTCTATAATCAATACTTGATTGAGGAAAGAACACTTGGATCTGGTTTACAGATGGTTCGACATCAAATCCTGGCACCACCCAGAAATGGACAATTGTGGAAAGACACCCCTTTCTGAGAGAACCTTGAAGGACAATGGTGAAGGAAAATTCTCTTAGTGGGCAGAATTTTGAACGGTGCACCTGGTTGTTCATTGTGCTTTGAAAGAGAAATGTTCAAATTTGCAATTATGTACTGATTCATGGGATTAAAAACAATTGTTGGATGGATAACAGGACTTGGAAGGAACACAATTGAAAAAAAAAAAAAGATGATGAGAAAATCTGGGAAGAAGTATGTGGATAGACTTCTTTAAATGGAAAGAAAAAAATAAAGATATCTGTGTCTCATATGAATGCTCAAAAAACGTGACCTCAGCAGAGTGCGTTTCTAATAAAGTGGATAGACTGACTTGTTCTATGGATTCCAGTCAACCTCTTTCCAAGCCACCCTTGTCACCATCCAATGGGCTCATGAACAAAGTGGCCACAATGGTGGGGTAGAGGTTATATATGGGATCAGTAACGTGGACTTCTGCTCAACAAGACCAACCTAGCTATGATTACTGCTCAGTGGCCACTCTGCCAGCAGCAGAGAACAATGTTGAGTCCCTAATACCGCACCATTCCCTGAGGTAATCAGCCAGCTACATGTTTGCAGGTTGATTATATTGGACTCTTTTCACAATGAGAGAGGTGGTGTCTGGTACTTACCATAATAGATACTTATTCTGGATATGAATTTACCTCTCCTGCACACAATGCTTCTGCCTAAACTATAATTCACACATGCATTTATAATATGCCTATGAACAGTCATGGTATTCCACACAGCACGGCTTCTGATTAAGGAAATCGGTTTACAGCAAAAACGGTAGCAATGGGCCTAAGCTCATGAAATTCACGGTCTTACTAAGTTTCCTACCATCATGCAGCAGGTGATTTGACAGTGTGGTGGAATCGCCTTTGAAGACACTGTTATAGTTCCAGCTACATATACCTTGTAGAGCTACAGCAAGGTTCGCTAGGGTGCTGTATTTGCTATCAATCAGTGCTCAGTATTTGGTGCTATTTCTCCCATAGCCAAGATTCACAGGACGAGGAATCAAAGCATTCAAATAGGAGCAGCACCACTCATCATTACCCCTACTGATCCATTAGCAAAATTTTTGTTTCTGTTCCTATGATCTTATACTCTGCTGGATTGCAGATCTTAGTTCCAAAGGAAGGAATGTTTTCATCAGGAGATACAGCAATGATTTTTACTAAGTGTAAAATTATAACTGCCATTAGACCACTTTGGTCTCCCTCACCTCTGAATCAACAGGTAAAGAAGGAAGTTAATACACTGGTTGGGTGACTGATGCTGACTACCAATGGGAAATTTGGACTGCTACCCCACAGTGAAGGTGAAAAAGGCTATGTCTGGAATACAAAACGTTCTCTATGTTACCTTTTAAGATTACTGGACCCTGTGCTTAAACAAAAAACAAAACCAACCAAACAAACAACAACAACAAAAAACCCTACAACAATCTAATTCAGGCAGAATGGCTAATGGCCAAATCCTTCAGGAATCAAAGCTTGAGTCACCCCACCAGATAAAAAATTGTGAGCAGCTGAGATGCTTCCTGTAGGTGAAGGGAATGCTGAAATCACTACTGGAAGAAAGTAGTTATGAGTACCAGCTATGAACATGTGACCAGTTACAGAGGAAAGAACTGTAATTACTTCCTTATTTCCTCCTTATTTTGTTATGAATGCTTGTGTTTAACATCTATTGTTTTCTTCTCTCTCTTCTTATTATGTAGCATAAGAGGTATTGACTTGTATCATAGTATTAACTATTGTTAATTTCCCTAGTATTTAAGTTATAGTATGACTATATATATATTCATAGTATTTAAGTTTTGGGATATCAAGGAGAAGAGTAAACATCATCCAAGAACTTCACATTCTCTGGGAATGGTTTACTGCATTTTAAGTTGTACAGGGGAGTTGTATCAGGTTAGGGAGAAGTGTGACCTTTTTATTGTCTTTATTTGGAGATGATGTATGATTTAAGATGTCTATGGGTGCAAATTTAACAAGAAGTAGACTTGCAATGCTCTATTTTATGTGTAACTTCCTGAGCCATAGGGTAAGCAGATATTTGGCCAAATAGTCTGGGTGTTTTTGTGAGAGATTAACATTTAAGTTATTGAAATTTGGGTAAAATAGATTGTCCTCTATTCGTATGGGTGGGCCTCATCTAGTCAGTCGAAGGCCTGAATATACCAAAAACACTGGCCTCTTCTGAGCAAAAGAGAACTATCCAACAGGCTACGTATGGTTCTTCCTGGTTGTATAACAAACTGCCTTTCGATTCAAAACGGAGGACTGGGGCTCCTCATTCCCCTGCTGCTGGCCTTCTGACTGCCCAGCAGTATTGGCTTTCCTGGGCTGCTGGCTGCTTGGCCTTTGGTTGGAAGGGCAGCCTTGGCTTCCTTGATGCTGCTGGCCCAAAATGTAGATTTTGGACTTGCCATAACTTGAACAAACTCCCTAAATAAATGTTACACACATACACACACACACACACACACACACACACACACACACATATTCACACATGCACACAAACCCTATTAGTTCTGTTTCTCTGGAAAATTCTGACAAATACAAACATATTTTCCATTGCTGATAGAAGCGTATTATATTTTCCAATTATGCATGTGAGAAGTTGTAATTGATCTATGTATATTCATATTTGCTACATATTTTTGTTGAATTACCCACTTATTATTAATATCCCTTATTACATCTTGTAATATGCTTTATCTACCTTATCTAACACTGATACAGGCACTGTAGTCATATTATTTCTATCGATTATGCTTCACAACTTTTCAACCACTATTTCAGCTTATCTGAGACTTCTTGAGCAAATAAGACTCTGTAATAGCATGTAATTGTATTTTTAATCTATTCAGACATTCACAACCCTCAAATTGGAATATTTAGTCTAATAACATTTTGTATCATTATCAATATAGTTAGATTCTGGTGTAACCTTTTATTATTTAAGTTTTGGTCTCTGTCTTATTCCTGTTGCAACATTCCTGCCTTCTTTTATAATAAAACAGTTTTTGAATATAATTTAAATTAGTCCACTGACTTTTAAGATATTCCTGCTTGCATCATTTATCTTTTCCTAAATTTTTAGATAATTGACATAGGGATCACAATACACATTTTCAACTCCATACAATTTATCAAGAGTTAATAATTTAACATTTTGCATAAAATGTACAACTATTGGATAAAACAGCTTTTTATTTACATATTATATATTTTATTTCTACATTATATATTTTATTTATTATAATAGCTTCCTTTTTTTATGTTTTAGTTGTCATATGTATCATGCATATCTACATTATAAACCAGTTAAATAGTAAATTATATTCAAATAAATAAAGAGAAAAATATTTTTTAAATATTAACCCACATATTTACTATTATTGATGCTCTTCTTTTCTTCCTATCAGAGTATCTATCTGGTATCATTTCCCCTTAACCTGAAAAGATTTATTTTTTATGTGGTACAGTTCCAGAATGCTCTGAAAGTATATTAATTTACCTTTATTCTTGATAGAAGTTTTTATATAATGTGTGTGTGTGTGTGTGTATATATATATATAATCTATTCTTTTTGTTGGTTATTGTTTCTATGTCAAATTATTGGCCCCTCAATGTAAAGTGTCATTTTTTAATGTGTGTTTCAATACTTTTCTTTTCCTTTTTCTTGTATCTTTGAATAACTGTGATGTGTTTAGATGTGATATTCTTCCTGTTTTTCATACACGGTATTCACTGAGCTTTTTAAGCTTCTAAATCTATATCTTTCAACAAATTTGGAAAATGTTGGACCATTATTTCTTAAAATATTTTCTGTTCTAACATTTCTTAATTCTAATTAGCTAGATTCTGGAATATTCACACTTTATATGTGTTTGTGTGTACATGTATAAATATATATGTATGTATATGTGTCACAAGTCATGCTGTAGTACTTATTTTGCAAACTTTTTGTTCTTTATATTGTACTGATTAATTTCCAATGATTTATCTTCAAGTCCACTGATTATTCTTTCATCTTTCTGTTGTTAATTCCATCCAGCTGAATTTTTCACTTACCATTATTTTTTAGTTCTAGAATTTCCCTTTTTTGGTTTCTGTGTCTCTGCTGATACTTTCAATCTTTTCATTCCTTCATAGTAGGTTTTTCTTTACATTCTTGAGCATAGTTATAATGGCTGATTTAAAATGCTCGGCAGATAATTCTGTGATTTGGGGTTTCGTGGGGGTATGTCTCTGTTAATTTCCTCCTCATTATAAAAATGGGTGATATTTTCTCATTTCACTATATTCTAAAAAATTGTATTGTATTCTTCATCTCATAAATTACATAGATACTCTGGATTCTGTTATATAGTAATGAAGGGTATTGATTTTGTTTTTTGTACGCACTAAAGTTGGCTAAACACAAACTGCACAAATTTTGACTACTGCCTGGTCATTAATATCTGAAACTTCAGTTCATATTATTAGCTTTAGCTGGACTCCTTGGAATACTCTTCATGTGCAAGCATGTTTCAGACATCAGCTATTAGCCAAAGATTTGGTCAGAGTTTTCACACTGAATTTCAAGTTCTTTGTTCTTAATTCATCTTTTCCAACATACCTTCTTTTATTTTCCAGTGGCTTCAGTTACATGAACTCTGTCCTCTAGTTCAAGTCTGTAGTACTGTGAGTTCTGTACTGGTTTCTATACGACAGTGAACAATAAATGTAATATTACCAGTATCAATTATTTCTTACTGAATTAATATATTCGCCTTAAACATCTTATCTTAGATGAAGATTTTTTTTCTTCCTCCAGTGAGTTGTATTTCGTAGTCAGGAAGCAAATGTAAATATCCTTGGCAACTGATTATTTATTAAGAAAATTTGCAACCCATTCTCAATAAGAAAAATAAAGGTGAAGTTAATTCTTTTGACAAATAAAATTTCACTACACTTCTTCTATGTTACTCCTCTATGAACTTTACCTTTTCATTTGCCTTTCATAAAATTCTACTGGCGTAACTCTTATTAGACACAAAACAAATATCTACCTATTAGTAAAGCTTTCACTTTATTGTCTTTTCATGAACACTCTTGCTAACTGCTCTTCAAAATATGTTATAGACGTAATCTTTTGAAATTTTTACAGCGAATCAGTTACATGCTAATAGTATAAGTGATAATAAAAGCTTACATTAATCTCTTCATGCAGCAAAATATATGGCTGAAAATTAAGGCTATTTTTGGGTGGATTAATTCATTAGATAAGTCAGCTGATATGTATTAACAGTGACCTGTGAAACAGCATAGTAAGTTCTGGAATTAAATGTTTAAGTTAATTTTAAATTAGTGAAAATGAATACCAAGGAAAATGTATGTAGGATATCAACACAAATTAAACTAAAGGGAATGCATATTTCATGAGAATACACAATTATGAAATATAGAATTTTGCATTACATGGTAGGCAGCAATGACTTTGCAGATTTTTTCAAGTGTTCAGTTTCTTTCAACAGCAGTGAGGAAGACACAGAAAAACAAAAATGTTGTGTAAGCACTACCGTACAAGTTGTGCAGTCTTGACAAAATCACCTAAAATATTTGAAACTCAGTTTCTTTAGAAAATATGAAAATAAATATGCCTACCCTGCAGATTGCTCTAAGGATTAGTGTTAATTTATATGCATAGATATACCATGTCTGTGAACTTAGTCTATATTTGGCATGCATTTTCATACCATGGAGTGTAACTTTACAAAGTATCATGCCCTCAACATGTACCATGTCCTTATTAAATCTAACAAGAAACAGTCAAATAAATTATATTCCTTCCATATATATCTGACCACTTTGCTTAATTAATGAGTAAAGGAATGATGGAAAATGACCAGTTCGAACTTATTTATATTTGAGTGCCTCAGCTATTAAAGGAGTCATACGTTGTATTTTTTTCTAAGTAGCATTTCTGCATGTTGGAATAGGAAGATTTAAAAGGAAGTTGCCATAAGTGACCAATTTCCTTTTGGACAGATTTAGGTGGCCAAACTTCAACAAGAAAGAATAAGGCCCACAAGGAAAGAGAAAACAAAAAGAGAGAGAGATACAGAATTCCAGTAACATCTGACAGGATGGTTCTAGTTTTCCCTGTGTCCCAGGCGCATCATTGGAATGTATTTAGTTGTTTATTTTACCCTTTTTTTCACCCCATGTGTAATAAAGAATTTTTCTCCAAACTGTGAATGTTAATAATCAGCAAAAGTAGGATATAGAAAGAGGATGTATGCTCAAACATAATCACTCTTCTGAATGAATCAAGAACACATGTGCATACACACACACACACACACACACACACACACACACACACGTTCATTTTCCCCCAGTGTAGGTATTCTGAAACATAATATGATTTCCTCATATGAGGGTATGCATGAGAAAAACAGATGTTAGATTCTTCCCTGCTAAGTTCAAAACATGTAAATCCCAAAGCATTAGTTATTTCTGCAGGGTTTTGTTTTAGTTTTGGTTTTGCTTCCCAATTATTTGGCATATTACACTAGTTTATTTTTTAAAATTTCACATATGCTGATAATGAAACCACTCAAGTTTAGGAATAATTTGTCTTCTCCATTATTTCTCTAGACCATAGAACAATGCCTGAGGAGAGTAATATTTCAACACGTGTTACTACACACATAGTTAAATGTATCAATATTTGAATAGACAGTGTTGGAGAAGTTGTAGGAGCATCTAGAACTAGATTATATGGTCTTTGGTTGTCTTTCCTATTCCCAGAGTGTTTGAACAAATGTTTCAGAATTGTCTTCCTAGAATAACCTCAAAGCTAGCAAGTTTATGGTTGTCTCAGATTCTGCCAGTAAGTTGTTCTGTAGGTGTTAGCAGTTATTCATTATCCTAAGACAAGCAATCCTCAAAGGGTGAAGCATGTTGGTAATCTCTCTTCCTTTATGGCCATGGAACCTGGTATATAACATGAAACCTCAATGATAACATTTAGTGACTCTCCCAGGAAAGCATTACTTTCCAGCTAAAAGAATTACAGGCATGTTAGTAAGCTGCAGCTTATCAATGATTGATTTTCACTGAGTGATGTTTTATAAATATTCCTTGAGCTACCTGTCATGGGTTACATATGCATGCTAACTTTATTTTCTTCTCATATACCTTGAGCTACCTGTCATGGGTTACCTATGCATGCTAACTTTATTTTCTTCTCATCTTGAGTTTTAAAACTGTACCTATATTGTTTAATTTTTATTATGTAAACACTGCATACATGTAACAAAAACATGCAAGATTCCTCAGCCTACCAACACAATTCACTAATTTGGTAAAACAGGCTACATAAGTAAAAATTAAATATGGATTTTACGTGCATGAAATTATCTTATGCCTAATACCCCCATTAAGTAGAGAATATGCAGGATTTCCATTATATAATCCCAACTTCTATGTATTAGTGTGTCATTCACTTGATGCATTCTTCAATTCTGAACTAATTTTGAAACGTCAATCAAGTTTGTGAACTCTCTCCTGGTCATGAGGTTAAAACTGACCCACTTCTTATTGTCAGGCCCATATCTTTATTTTTTTTCTTCTTCTTAATTCCCAAATTTAAAAAATATACCTGCCTGTATGTAATACCTCCATTAATCCAATGAGGTAGATTATCATTTCTTTTATTACATACTATTAGAAATAAACAAGCTAAGAGAGTCTGCCTCTGAAATAAATATCTCAAGACTTAGACTTGTTCTTGAATATTGTGAAATATACTACATTTAGAAATTCTAATTAAATGACCTTTATTATATATTTTAAAATCATCTATCCTAAGGTAATGTGCAAGATTTTGGGCCTTCTTTCCTCCAAGGCCTCATGTCAAATTTACTTTAGTAGAGGAAGATATGTTAATCACAGATAATGATTTGGGGGCTTCCCAATGCATATAGAAATTTTTTTTTCCTATAAAATGCTATTCAGCCTCCAAAAATATACACATAATAAAGCCTTAATACTTATATTTATCCTGCCAGAATACCTGAGAATTCTTTGGATGGCTGGTCGCATTATGATAGTTCTTAGAAATTTCTCTTTTATGCACCCATTGGCCAGCATCAAAATTTCATGAAATCTGAATGTCCGAGTTGGCTGTAGATTTCTTTGGAGTAAGAATAAAGCAAAAGTGACGTGGAGCTGAAAAATGTATGAGTATGTGCTGTGTCTCAAGGAAAAGTTACAAATTAAAACAAATTCACTGAGCCAAATATATCTCTGAGCTCAGTTTATACTTGTTAAAAGGCAGTATTGCAATGTTCAGGATATTTTGTTTTACATTGTAGTGTTTGCTGCACTAAGATAGAGGTAGTATCTTTATCCTCTTATTTAGGGTGCTTATTCTGTTTGACACTTCATTTTCTGCCAGAATATCTGAATATTCTATAGTGAAGCATCAGCACTAAGTAGACTTTCTTCTAGAAACAACAATTGCCGGCATTACTTTTTACTCTCTTTTTACATTCAACTCCCAGCTGATGTCAGTGACTTTAGACCTCCTGTCCAGAAAAATAAATTCTGAATAAAGAGTAGCAATGGACTGGACAATTTTTCCTAATGAATAAATGGATTATAATAGTTACATTAAAAGCCCACTGACATACTTCCTGAAATAAGCACCATGTTCTTTGTGGATTATATGCTATCCTCAGCACTCTATTATTAACCCTCTCTAAGAAACCCACCAAATATTGTTGGAATATGGCTGACAGGAAAATTTGCTTATGTAAAAAGGGAAGAGATATTTAAAGATGCTAAGTCAAGGAAGTCTCTGAGCTTCACTTGTGTTTGCAAAATAACCTTTGTTTGGAATTAAATTAATTAAATAAATAAAAGATTTGTTTTCAAAGTCCCAGGCATGTTGCCTGCAATTAAATATAAATCTCAAAAAATTTACATAAATTCAGTTATTTGCATATTACTATTAATAATTTTAGTGATATCTGAGTATTGTTTATATTATTACCATCTTTATATTTTAAATCAGCTTACCTTTTTTCTCATGTAAACTATTTTCAGAAGGAAATTTCTATCATTACTGTAAAGTTAAATGCAAAGCCACTCACCCTTAATGAAAGATGTTGTGTTTAAGTCAAGGCTCTTTTAACAATTCATGCCCTTAAAATTTAGTTGATTGGTGTATGAGTCAGCCACTCAGTTCCATGAGCCCGTAATTACACCTAAAGTGGAATTTTACACACATCAATATTTTCTTTTTGGGACACAACTCTTGGCTTGACACGGGGAGATGATGGAAACTAAATCACTACCCATGGAAGGCTACGTGATCATGAGACTTGAAATGAGTACTATCTATTTCATAACACAGAAAATTAGAGGAGCTAAGTAATTATTCATTGTTAAGGGGAAGTGGTATATATGATGTCAGGCTTGCTCAGGTTGAGAAAACGCAAGTGTTTTCATGAGAAGTTGGCTTTCATTCAGGTCATACTGTTTTTATATTGTTGCTTCTCTGTTAATTCCTGACTCCACAAATAATCTCTTCTCTAGCTACCGTGCTACAGAATGTACTGCTTTGCAGATGTTCTGCGTGATATGCTGCTGCAGGCTAGAAATGTGTTGCTTCTGCATCGTTGCCCCTAACAAAGCTTGCTTAGAAAGACAGGGAATTCTCCCTGCAGGTAAAGCTTTGTGGAGTACACCTCAGGCTTCACTTTGAAAGGATGGAGGAGTGAATCGAGGTAAAGATTGAAGTATCTAATGTCTAATCGTTTTTTGAATGGTTTCTCACAATCACCAGTAACTTTGACAAAACCTAAGATTGGAAGACTGCAAAGTACAGGTTCTCAGGTTCCTCCTCCAGCAGTTGGATTCCCCCAGCAGACACCTTTTCCAGGTTAGAGCACACTGGTAGCTGAGTAATGTTTCTGGGTCTCCAATTTAATTGTTGTATTATTTATTTTGCTTAACCGACTTAGTTTTCTGTGTTTCTGGATAAATTGCGACTGACGTATGTACAAAACTAGGAAATGCCCATCACAGAATTTTATTACTAGCTCCCTTCACAGTTCTTGAAGATGAGGAATGCTCCCTTACACAGATTCTCAGAATTGGTGGTGCTTGCTGTTTGGGTCTCCTGGTTCTGCTATCCCATGACTTCATCCAACCTGGGAGCATGGAGAAAGCTCACCAGATGTTTGCTCTATTAAGCCCAGATGCAGCAGTATCTTCACATTCTAATAAAATTGACATGGGGAGTACAGAGCTGTGCATAGGTATATAATTTATTTTCAAACTTTGTTATAAGGATGCAAAGTTCAAGTGGTACACAATCCATAGTCTATCTGTTTATACATAATAAACACAGAAAAAAAAACATATATACCTCATGGTCTTGAAACATACCATGGATTATAATATTAAAATAATAAATGTAGTAAAAAATCAGGAATTCGTATGAACTTTATTTTCTTTAAAGCCTCAGAAAGCAGAATTCTTATTTAAATAAGGGAAAATGACAGAGACATTATCATGCATTAATCCTATCCTCAGAAACAATCAGGAAAATTCATTGGTAAGAAAGCAGAGGCCAGGAGCAGTGGCTCACACTTGTAATCCCAGCACTTTGGGATGCCAGGGCAAGCAGATCACTTGAGGTCAGGAGTTCGAGTCCAGCCTGGCAAACATGGTGAAAACATGTACCTATGGAAAATACAAAAATTAGCCAGGCATGGTGGTGCACACCTGTAATCCCAGCTATTTGGGAGGCTGAGGCAGGAGAATCACTAGAACCTGAGAGATGGAGGGTGTAGTGAGCCAAGATCATGCCACTGCACTCTGTCTGAATGAAACTGAAGTACATCAACTTCAGTTTGCAAATAAATGAATAAAATAAAGCAGAGCTCCCTTTGATGGACTTTTAGCTGAGACATTTAAACTATATGTCCCATAGATTGTATATGGTTTATCTATCCAACAAGGTCCCTATAACAATAATATAAAATAATGTGTTTCAAAAGGATTGTATATTTTACTTTAAGAATATTAATTAAAAAGTAGCAATTAATATTTCTGGATCGGACATAGAGTCCAGAACCATAGTACCTTTAAAATACTAAGATTACTACTGGATTTTGTGTACACTGCCCTTCACTATCTCTCCCATGTGTCCCACCTCTCCTCCTTGCCCTCCACCCCTAAACACATACTGACTTCACTGGCTTACCATCTCTTAGGTGAATCTTACGGTTTAGGCTCTGATACTAACGTTTTGTTTATTTATTTAGGAATTTTACAAGAATAGTTGATACCAAAGCTCTGAGTTGATAAAGAAGTGTGCGTTTTACAGACCATGCTTAATACATACTTGCTTGGCTTTTTCGGATGTTAGGGTCCCCCATACCACTCCTAGACTCCACTGCAAACCCATTCCCAGTCTCCCTCCGTCATCACCTACGTGACTTCAAAGATGAATTTAAAAGAAAAGTGCCATCTACATTCGACCCCACTGTTGATCAAGAATAACTATTATTCACAGTTATTGGATAAAATGGAGATAAACCTGTGTAACAGGTTCGTATTATGACTGGGTCAGTTGTAAAGCTCCCTTTGTAAGCTGAAAAGTGGTCGTGTTTTGAGACAAATGCAAAATATTGCTTTTACCTCATTTTAACCAGGGAAGAAAAGTAATTTATTTCACAAGATAACTAATTGTCTTTACACTCATACTGCTACCTCCAATGACAGCAGAAAGTTCAAATTCATTGTTCATAGATGAAAGAAAAACTTGATGACTACAGAAAAATAAGGCAAAATTGAAAATCTATTCAACTAATGAATTCAAGCAGCTAAAATTGGTAATCATAGTTATTGAAAAAACCTCATTTTAATAAACATCAAAGTCTTGGCTACTTCCTTTTGTTGTACTGGATATTATGCTGTGTATTTAACATTCTTGAAATTAGGAGTACATCAACTTCAGTTTGCAAATTATTTTGTTGTATAGCAAATTGTATGGTAATAGAATGAAATTATGGCCTATACTATAGATTGAACTATGTCCTTGTCCATAAATTCAGTGTAATTTAGAATTCCATTACATCTACATATTTCTGTGTGCCAAATCAGACTGCAAATTAGAAGATAATTATTTTAAAAATAGTTCATTAAATAATATTCTAAAATTTGTTGAATTCTGGTAAGATGATTATTGTGTAATTAGGTTAAATTTTTGACTTATTTTGAAAATGCATTTCAGTAATTCTGAATAATTTAACCTCTAAGAGTCTAATAGAGGTCAATGACACTTCGAAGAAAAAATAATGATGCCAGTTAGCAGAGTCTAGCTTTTCAGTATAGGCAAGCCATTCATCAGCAAACAGAAAGGGCAATGGTTAATTAAACCTTTAGCTTAGAAGACAGAAAACAAAAATTATTCACAATATTAATTTAGTCACCCAGGTAATCTCTTCAGGGTTGGTAGTAAATTCTCAGTCAGTTACTCAAACAATGGGCACACCATTTTTTCAATGATTAAAATATAGATTAAATAAAACAACTTCCTGCTGTAGGATTCTAATTGGTAGCTTAGAATCAAAGAATTTTATGAAGAATAAAATGACTTGTCTATATTCAACTATTTTCTATCAGAAAGGCAAAAGTTGATGATGAAGGAAAAATAGAATAAGAAACTGCTGACTGCTGTCCACATTTACTCAAATGTAAAGATGTAGGAGCTAGAAATGCAGGTATTCCCTTAAAAAATAAATTGAGGTTAATTATGTTTCTTTATAGGTTGAAATGAGTAGATTGGAGCAGAACCCATACATTAATTAAAAGCTCCGATTTTAGGCTCTTCCTCATTGTCGTATGAAAGCCATTGAGAAATCATGGGATTATAGAATTAGGATGATGTAACCTAGTGAGCAACCTTGTTCAAGCTTGTGATACTTTGAAGTTTCCCAAGTCCCTTACGATAGCATCCATCACTGTTCTTTTGTTGGATTCAACATCTACACTGAAGAACACAGTATATCTATAGTACTTATGTTTAGCAATTTCTACCTACAGGTGGTTTTGAAAAATTATTTGTCTAATTATACTTACCAATTTGTAGTTCCAGTTCTTCCACTGGAAAAAAAATAGACTATTTTATAACTTGACAACAATAAGTTATAACATGAAATGGAAATTGTTGATTTCAGAAACAAATCAGATATCAAATAAAGTATTAGTAAAAAATATTTTTCCAATTACATATACTCTGTAGATATGAGAATGCATAGGTTACAGTCTTTCTGGGCTAACATAGCTGATTTGGGGATGATGGAAACATTCTGTAATCTAATGCAAATACAGAGCAATGATTCTGCAATAGAAAAGCAAAATATTTTATAAAATATACAAGTTTTTATTAAATTAATACAAACAATTCTGGATAACTGAAAAGCCATCCACAATGAAGTGATGACATTTACAAGCATGGTGATGTGATGGAGATTTCAAACTAAAATGATTTGAATATAAACAGTGAATGAAGCCACTGAGAAAATGAGTAAAGATTTTAAAAATTTGGCAAAAATAAAAAAGATATAATTTTACTGTAAAAATTGGTAGAATAAGTTGTTTAAATATTCCGCATGATTTATTCTGTATTATTTTTAAGATTCTACTTTATAGGGCGCGGTGGCTCACGTCTGTAATCTCAGCACTTCGGGAGGCCACCATGGGCGGATCATGAGGTCAGGAGTTCGAGACCAGCCTGGTCATTGTGGTGAAACCCTGTCTCCACTAAAAATATAAAAATTGGCTGGATGTGGTGGTGGGCACCAGTAATCCCAGCTACTTGGGAAGCTGGGGCAGGAGAATCATTTGAACCCAGGAGGCAAAAGTTGCAGTGAGCCAAAATCATGCCACTGCACTCCTGCCTGGGTGACAGAGCGAGATTCCATCTCACAACAACAACAACAACAACAACAAAAAGATTCTATTTTATAATTCAAAATATAGTTAGTATTTTGCTAATTTTTAAAGTTTCAGTTTGTTTCTAGATAAATTCTGAACTATTTTGTAAATCAAGCATTTTGAGATCACTCAGAAATAGTGATTTTTTTGTATAGACAGTATATACATTTTGTTAATTTTATACAGATAGGTATGCATAACATATTTTTTAATTTTTTGTAACTGAATCTCATTTTTCAGATTGTATTAGTGCTGCTATAAAGAACTTCCTGAGACATAACGAAAAGAGTTTTAAATTGACTCACATTTTCTCAGGGTTGGAGAACCCTCAGAAAACTTACAATCATGGCAGAGGGAGAAGCAAGCACGTCTTTCTTCACAGGGCAAGAGGAAGAGAAGTGCTAAGTAAAGTGGGAAAAGCCCCTTATAAAACCATTAGATCTCATGAGAACTCAGTTACTATCATGAGAACAGCATGGGGGAACCACCCCCATGAGCTAATCACCTCCTACAAGGTTTCTCCCCCAACAAGTGGCGATTACAGTTTGAATTACAATTCAAGATGAGATTTGAGTGACGACACAGAGCCAGACCATATCACAGATAAATTTTATATTAAGTTCTAACATAATCTTTAAAAGAAACTCTTGTTTCAAACCATGTAAAGCAATCTAAGTCTCATAATCTTAAGCACTGGGAGTTCATGAAGTAGAGTTTGAAAATGAATTAACAATATTTAATAATATATATCTGGCATAGTGTATTTAACACAACTTTTAGAGTAGTATATTTTTAAAGTATGTGTACCATTTACAAGGATGCAACACACACTTTTACTCGTGAAATAATTACACATTTTTCTCATTGGTCTATACGTAAATTCTGAAAACAGAAAATGAATCTTATAGTATTATTTTTTAGGACATTTGATATATATTACCAAATTACTTTCTAGTATAATTGCAAGTAAATACACAACAAATTGTGTTTTGTTGAGGTGTTGCACTGTCTATATTGTATAAGGATGTCTATAATTTTCACTCTTACATAAATTCTTTTAATCGCCACATTTCTTTTTGATGGGGAGGAGTAGGAAGACATTATCCTTTTAAAAATTGGTTTCGCTTTTATTTTTATTAAAGTTGTTTCTTACACGATTTATGGAAAATATATATTTATAAAGATATCATATATATTTATATTAATGCATACATATATGGATATATGCATGTCCATATATCATATGCAATATATATAAGATGAGTGTGTGTGTGTGTGGGCGCGCCTGTGTGTGTGCGTGTGTGTGTGTATGTAAAACTATAATACTGCACCTACATTAGAATGTAAGCTTCATAACAACAAGGAATTACCTCCTCATTGCTAAAATATAACTTCTTCCACATAGTTGGTGATTAAGAAATGCTTATTTAAATAATACGAAAGAAAAAGTAAGTTTGAGTAAGTCAGGAAGCTATTTTTTTAAAAATATAAATAAATAAAAGTCAACATGCTTATTAAGGATTCACACTAATAATACCAAAATAGACTTGGTGTGATTAGCAATATCCCTGTGATTAGCAATGTTCCTTAATCAAATGAGCTGATTGTCTATATATGTGATTTGTTAAATCACTGCCATCAAAAAAACTTGAAAACACTGTGTACGCCAAAGGCAGAAATCACAGTACAAACATTGCTACTTCAAATAGCATTTGAAGTTAGCACCACAGAAAAAAATAGAGGCAGAATTGCCACTTAGACTCACCAAGGTCTCTCGTATGCTTAACAAGGAGGATTAACTTATTTATAAGTACTATTGAATAATATAACTATATTGCCACCTGAATAAAAGTTATTTGGCAAAAAATACAAAATGCATATTGCAGACCACACAACATAATCTGCAAGATAATATTCTGGATTATGGTGTCTAGAACAATACCCCCCATCTATGTGACTTACCCCAAATAGAGTTTTATAACCACTAACAAAACTCTATAATTGTTTATGGAAAATATGCATGAAAATTTCATTGATCAATAACCAAAATGAAATGCTTTAGGTACAATGCAATGTTGCATGCATTACTCTATTTGTGTAAGTGTATTTTAAAACAAGCCAATTGATTTTTGATATTATTGAAACTCCCTACATGAATTTATTCGATTATTATTATCTAGGTTTTTGAGCACACTAATTTTTAGATATAAATACACAGGAATAGTTCTTGAATTATTTTTTTCAACTTCAAGCTGTAAGCCCTGCGCTACACTACTAAGTAACAAGAAACAGTATTACTAAAGATGTATGTGTTAGTCCACTCTCACACTGCTATAAAGAACTTCCCTGAAACCAGGTAATTTATAAAAGAAGTAGGTTTAATTGATTCACAGGTCTGCATGGCTGGGGTGGCTTCAGGAAACTTGCAATCATGGTGGAAGGGAAAGCAGACATCTTCTTCATAAGGCAGCAGGACAGAAAGAAGTGCAACCAAGAGAAATGCCAGATGCTGATAAACATCAGATCTTGTAGGAACTCACTCACTACCACGAGAATAGCATGGGAAAACCACATGATTCAATCATCTCCCAGGAGGTCCTTCCCTTGACACGTGGAGATTATGGGGATTACATTTTGGGATTCTATTTTGGTGGAGACACAGAGCCAAACCATATCCTTCCCCCCGTGAACCATTCCAAATCTAATGTCTTTTCACATTTCAAAACCAATCATGCCTGCCCAACAGTCCTCCAAAATTTTAAATCATTTTAGCATTAACACAAAAGTCTTCTCTCCAAAGTATCTTCTGAAAGAAGGCAAATCCCTTCTGCCTAGGAGCCTGTAAAATCAAAAGCAAGTTAATTCCTTCCAAGATACAACGTGAGTATAGGCATTAAATAAATGTTCCCATTTCAAATGGGAAAAATTGACCCACATCAAGGGCTACAAGCCCCATGCAAGTCCGAAATCCAGTGGGGCAGTCATTAAATCTTAAAGCTCTAAAATGATCTCCTTGGACTCCATGCCTCACATTCAGGGCACACATGCAAGAGGCTGGTTCTCACAGCCTTGGGCAGCTGCCTCCTGGGCTGGTGATAAGTGTCTGTGGCTTTTCCAGGCACATGGTGCAAGCTGTCAATGGACCTAACATTCTGTGGTGTGGAGGACGCTGGTCCTCTTCTGACAGGTCCATTAGGAAATATCCCAGTGGAGACTCTCTGTGAGGGCTCCAACCCCACATTTCCCTTCTGCACTGTCCTAGCAGAGATTCTCCATGAGGAGTCTGCCCATGCAGCAGACTTCTGCCTGCCTTGTGTCCATACATCCTCTGAAATCTAGGTGGAGGTTCCTGAACCTCAATTCTTGACTTCTGTGCATCCACAGACCCAACACCATGTGGAAGCTGCCAAGGCTTGGGGCTTGCACCCTCTGAATTCATAGTCTGAGCTGTGCTTGACCCCTTTTTGCCATGACTGGAGCTGAAGCGGCTGGGACAGAAGCCCCCATGTCCTGAGGCTCCACAGAGCATCAGGACCCTAGGTCCAGCCCACAAAACCAGTTATCCTACTAGGCTTCCAGGCCTGATGAGAGAGGGCACTACCAAGAGCTCTGAAATTCCCTGGAGACATTTGCCTCATTGTCTTGGTAATAAACACGCAGCTCCTTGTTATTTATGCAAATTTCTGCAACTGGTTTGAATATCTCAACAGAAAATAGTTTTTCTTTTCTACCACATGATAGGGCTGCAAATTTTCCAAACTTCTATGCTCTGCTTCCCTTGTAAACATAAGTTCCGATTTCAAACCATCTCTTTGTGAACGCATAAAACTGAATGCTTTCAGAATAATTGAGGTCACATCTTGAATGCTTCGCTGCTTAGAAATGTCTTCCACCAGATACCCTAAATCATCTCTCTCCAACTCAAGGTTCCACAGAGCTCTAGAGGAGGGGAAAAATGCCACCAGGTTCTTTGCTAAAGCATGGTATGAGTGACCTTTACTCCAGTTCCCAATAAATTCCTCATCTCCACTTGAGACCACCTCAGTCTGAACATCATTGTTCGAATCACTATCAGCATTTCGGTCAAAATCACTCAACAAGTCTCTAGAAAGTTCCAAACTTTTCCACATTTTTCTGTCTTCTTCTGAACCCTCCAAACTGTTCCTACATTTGCCTGTTACCAGTTTCAAAGTTGTTTCCACATTTTAGGGTATCTTTATAGCAGTACCCCAATATCTGCAGTACCAACTTACTGTATTAGTCTGTTCTCACCCTGCTATAAAGAACTTTCCTGAGACTTGGTAATTTATATATATATATATAGGGTTTGTTTGTTTGTTTGTTTTTTATTGAGTCTCACTGTCTCCCAGGCTGGAGTGCAGTGGCGTGATCTCGGCTCACTGCAAGCTCCATCTCCCAGGTTCATGCCATTCTCCTGCCTCAGGCTCCCTAGTAGCTGGGACTACAGGCACCTGCCACCATGCCCAGCTTATTTTTTACATTTTTAGTAGAAACGGGGTTTCACAGTGTTAGCCAGGATGGTCTCGATTTCCTGACCTCATGGTCTGCCAGCGGCGGCCTCCCAAAGTGCTGGGATTATAGGTGTGAGCCACCAAGCCCAGCCAGGAAACAAGTTTAATGGACTCACACTTCTACATGGCGGGAGGCCTCAGGAAACTTACAATCATGGCAGAAGAGGAAACGGGCACCTTATTCACAAGGAGGTAGGAGAGAAAGAAGTGCAAGCAGAGGAAATGCTAGACACTTACAAAACCATTAGATCCCATGAGAACTTACTCACTATCAGGAGAACTGCATGCGGGAACCACCCCCATGATCCAATCATTTCTCAGGAGATTTCTTCTTGACAGGTGGGGATTATGGAGATTACAATTCAAGATGAGATTTGGGTGGGGACACAGAGCCAAACCATATCAATATAATTACACTGCTGTAATTATTGTACTTAACACAACTTTGGAAGATAAAAGTTTATAAGAATTTTCTATACCTTTGTGAAAATCTGTTACAATAATTCAAATCCATGGTTCAAAGTTTCTCTGAGGAATTGCTCTAAAATAGGTATCAGTTTTAAATATTTTATACATTGTTAACCATAGACATATATTGTTATATTTTCATATTTATATTAAGGAATCAATAAGTATTTATATAATTATTTCCTGTGATTTAATATAATTTCTCAAACAATCTAGGTTTGAACTATAAAAACAAAATAATAAAAAATTCAGGAGGAAATGATAGTTTGTTTTATGTAGTAAAGACATTGACTTAGGAGTCTTGGTGTTTCCAGCTCTGGCACTAGATAGCATCATGTGTTTGATCATTTTACTTATTTCACTTATACTCCCTGACCTAAGTATTCTCTCCTCTCTGAATCTGTGTCAGATGCATCGACTCAGAATTGATGGCTCCTTCTTTTGTAACACCCCTCAAAAGTTTATATGCTTTTTCTTGTACTTATCACATTGCCGTGAATATATTTGCTTGTGTGTGTTTCCTATATTAGATTTATACTTGAAGTTTCATTTATTATAGCTTTCACGGTATGCAGCACATTATCTAGCTCACAATAGGTCTGTTAGTAATACTTATTTGAATTAAATTTTACTGATAAAATGAATACTGAAGCTTTTTATGTATAAGCTTATAAGATTTCTATAACTGTGTAATTAAATCAAAATATCCAAAACATTGTGAAACATGATAGTCACCAATATACCTGTCCATCTTTCACTTTTTAAAATTCTGTTCATAACAATAAATGTTTCCAGAATATTAGCAACTTTACATGGGATTTGGGACATTGTTTTTTATAGTGCTCTATCTCATCAAGCTCAATTTAAGTATCCCTTTTTAACAATAGTGGTATCAAATATTGATCCCAAAGTATTTTGAAATATCGTATACTTCAATTCTTTATGAGATATCAAGACAGGTCCAGTATATTAAAAAAAAAAAATGTCTGGTTTCACATGACATCTGACAGCTGTATCTACTAATTACTTTCCCAACTACTCATTAAAATTTCAAAGTCAAAAAAGTCAAAAAAGAAAACTGAACGTTTAAACATGTAAAGCCAAACTATACATACAATTATTGGAAAATCTCATTAAGATGATGAAAAAAGCCAATCAGAAAAAAGAAAAAAATGTGTACCACCTATAATTTGCCTCTCGGAGGAAGGAGTACAGTTTACCTATAGGTAGGTAGGTAAAAAGATATTTAGTCCCACCAGTCAGCACTACAAAATTTTCTTTGATAGAATACTATAGATAACAGTAGTCTAGAGAGTCCAATTAATAACAGAACACGAAAGCTGGTGGTGTTTCTTTGTTGATGGATGACCTGTTATTAGTAGACCAAGATAAGTGATCTAGGAAAAGGCAGAGGTGGGAATAACCCTATTATCCTAGAATGCTGTTTCACCAGAAGGCACTATAGTTCAAATGCCAGAAAACAAGCATGACCTTGTGAGTAGACTTTTATCTTGGTTCAAAACAAGTGCACTATTGAAAATCTACCAGTCTGATGGGGGAAAGAAGATAGAATGTACAAAATCATGAAGGTGACTTTTCAAAATGCACATACTTGCTCTCCACCCATTTATCTCATTTTAAGATACAACAATTTCCAACTTTTATTGTGCATAATAATCAATGAGGAGAATGCACGTAAAATTCAGATTTCCCTAATCCATATGCAGAATTTTATTTTCAGTCTGTGGTAGATTTCAGAATTATATTTATTTTAATTAAAATATTTATTGAGTACATACTTTGTCACAGAAACAAATCTGATCATTTCTTACCCTCAAGGAGCCTACATTCTAGTGGGAGGTAAGGCAGAATCTATAAGAAACAAAGAAAACAAATTATAAATTTATAAAAGTTAATAATGGTCATGAAATAAAAACAAAGACAGGATAACAGGGTAACATGGACCTGGGAAAGTCAGGGAGGCAAATGTTGCAATAAAAAACTTGATGTATAGGGTCAATCTCATTGGAAAGTATGGCATTTGAGCAATTTGAATACCCTCAAGTTACACAAATATAAGTAATCATAGAATACACTCTGAGGGCATTTTATTTTAACCAGGAAATTCTCAAAGACTCCCTTCGCTTCTTTCTTCCAACTTTTACCTACCTACCCCAGAACTCTGGGCATGTGATAATTACAAGATAAAGTGGACCATGAATATGAACTACAAAGGATAGATTAAAAGCTTATAATAAAACTGTTTATGTAGAGATTGAGAAGTTTTCAGAAAAATTTTCAAATCTGCAGTAAAAGATAATGTATAAAAATGAAACATGAATGAAAATGGACATACAAGTATAAATAAGTAGAGTTTAACTGAAGTAAAATAATTAGATGAAAGGTAACTCAACAATATAAATAAGCACTAGGAAGAATGTAAAATATTATTAAAATAAGTGTACAGAAGAATTGAAGATTAATGTAGAAAGCAATGTTGAGACACATTCATAAACAACTGAAGAAAGAAAAAATGAAATGAATGTATGAAAAACATATATTGTATATATGATATATATGGCATTATATAATAGAGTTTTAAAAATCTATTATAATAGAGTTTTAAAAATCTATTATAATAGAGTTTTAAAACTCTATTATAATAGAGTTTTTAAAATCAAGACATTCTATGATCTTTTATTACATTTTTAAAAATGTAATAATGATATGTTTTTTAAAAAGCATGTATAATCTGGAAAATAATGAACATAAGTAAGGTGATAAATTTTCAAAAGAATTACCTCAAACTTATTTTTATTGATTGGTTAAAATAAATGAATTAGCTAAAGCAACTATGAGAAAATACTAACAAAGCAAACATAAGAAAGAATAAGAGACTTTGAAAATCAAGTGAAAAACACTGCAGCTAATATAAACTATATACACAGTGTTTGTTAAGTAAATAAACATAGAATATTATTAATTTCTACTAATAAGTAGAAAACTTCATGTGATGGTTAATACTGAGTATCAACTTGAATGAACTGAAGGATGCAAAGTGTTGATCCTGGGTATGTCTGTGAGGGTGTTGCCAAAGGATATTATCATTTGAGTCAGTGGGCTGGGGAAGGCAGACTCACCCTTGATCTGGGTGGACACCATCTAATCGGCTCACAGTGAATATAAAACAGGCAGAAAATTGTGAAAAGACTAGACTGGCCTAGCTCAGGTCTAACTTACAATGGGTCCAGTGGATCGTCAGACTCATCCTGTGATCATTTCCCCAGTACCAGAATGCACAATTGGCATAGAAATACTTAGCAGCTGGCAGAACCCCCACACTGACTCCCTGAGTCGTAGAGTGAGAGCTATTATGGTGGAAAAGGCCAAATGGAAACCATTAGAGCTGCCTGTACCTAGAAAAACTGTAAATCAGAAACAATATTTCATCCCAGGAGGAATTTCAGAGATTAGTACCACCATCAAAGATGCACGGGTCATGATTTCTACCATATCCATGTTTAACTCTCCCATTTGGGCTATGCGGGAGACAGATGGATCTTCGAGAGTTACAGTGGATTACTGTAAGATTAACCAAGTGGTGACTCCAATTGAACCTGGTCTATCAGATATGGTTTTATTGCTTGAGCAAATTAACATATCTGCTGGTACCTGGTATGCAGTCATTGACTGGGCAAATGCCTTTTTCTCCATTTCTGCCCATAAGACCCACCAGAAGTAATTTGCCTTCAGCTGGAAAGATCAGCAATATATCTTTGCTCTCCTACGTCAGGAGTAGATCAACTCTCCAGCTTTGTGTCATAATCTTATTCAGAGAGACCTTGGTTGCTTTTTGCTTCTGCGAGATATCCCACTGGTCCATAACATTGATGACATTATGCTGATTGGATCCAGTGAGCAAGGAGTGGCAAACACACTGGATTTATTGATGAGACATTTGTTGACCAGAGGATGCAAAATAAATCTGACTAAAATTCAGGGACTTTCTACCTCAGTAAAACGTCTAAGATTCCAGTGGTGTGGGTTCTCTCAAAGTATTCTTCCTAAGGTGAATAAGTTACTATATATGGCCCCTCTTACAGCCAAAAAAGGAACAACACCTAGTGGGCCTATTTGGATTTTGGAGGCAGCACATTCTTCATTTGGGTGTGTTACTCTGGCACATTTATCAAGTGACCTAAAAGGCTATCAGTTTTGAGTGGGTTCAGAGCGGGAGAAGGCTCTTTAACAGTTCCAGGCTGCTGTGAAAGCTGCTCTACCACTTGGGCCATATGACCCAGCACACTCAATGGTGCTTTATGTGTCAGTGCAGACAGAAATGCTGTTTGAAGCCTCTGTCAGGCCTCCATAGGTTAATCACACTGGAAGTCTCTAGGATTTTTGAGTAAAGCCCTGCCATCTTCTGCAAGTAACAACTCGTCCTTTTGAGAGAGAGCACTTGGTCCATTACTGGGCTTTGGTATAAACTGAACGTTTGACTATGGGTCATCAAGTCACCAGGCAACCAGAAGGGCCTATCATTAACTTGGTGCTTTCTGACGCATCTAACCATAAAGTAGGTCATGCACAGCAACATTCTGTTATGAAATGGAAGTGGTATATACGTGACTGGGCTTGAGTAGGTCCTAAAGGCAAAAGTAAGTTACACTAGGAAGTGTTTCAAATGCCCATGGTCTCCACTCCTGTAACCCTGCCTTTTCTTCCCTAGCCTGTACCGACGGCATCATGGGGAGTTTTCTGTGATCAGTTGACAGAAGAAGAGAAGAGTAGGGCCTAGTACACAGACGGTTCTGCACCATAAGCAGGCACCACCTGAAAGTGGACAGCTGCACCATTACAGCCCCTTCCTAGGACATCCATGAAGGACAGCAGTGAAGAAATATCTTTCAAGTTGGCAGAACTTTGAGCAGTGCACCTGGTTGTGCACTTTGCATGGAAAGAGAAATGGCCAGATATGTGGCTATATACTGATTCATGGGATGCAGCCAATGGTTTGTCTAGATGGTCAGGGATTTGGAAGAAGCATGATTGAAAAATTGGTGACAAAGATATTTAGGGATGAAATATGTGGATGGACCTTTCTGAGTGGTAAAAAAAACTGTGAGGATATTAGTATCCCATGTGAGTGCTCACCAATGGGTGACCCCAGCAGAGACATGACCAAGTCCAGAGGAAGAAGATACAATAAATCACTATTGAATGTAGAAATACGAAAACAATAAAGCTGTAAAGTTATAATCTTTCATTCTATAAACCTACTACACATGTAATTATTTGATAAAATATTTTTGGTCCGTTGTGTTGTAGCCGTGAAAACATCGGTTTCTTATTCCCAACAGAGTGCAGAGATTCTTATTCATGAATAACAAATACACTAAATTGTTGCCGCAGACCTCTTGTGTATTTCATTTTCATTTTTCTGTAGACTTTCCTATCTCATCTATAATGTTTTATGATTCCATTTCATTAGAAACAGCCCAGATCCTAGGGGAGTTTTTGCCAGATAACTCTATTATATTTAGAATTACTTTTACTTTCTCCTCAGCATTTTGGCATTTGCACAGGATTTTTGTTGCTTTAACTTTGCATTTTTAGCAGTTCTTAATTCTATGCATATTCAATGTCTCAAAACTGTGTACATATAAGCAACAATTGTGCCCTTTCTTTCCCATGATTATTTGACACTGTGTAAACTAAGAACATAAGGTAAACATTCAACCAATGATTATTTCCCTGGTCACCATGACTTCTACACAAATTGGACCTTGCTGAAAAGCACATACAAATAGTATGAACTATAAAATGCTCTTCATTAGACTGAAATTTCTCAGTTAAGGACCATTATATTATTCTATGGAATCAGAAGCTAGAAGTGGGAATTTGTTTAGTTTACTTTCTCCACACTTAAAGAAGGCAACCATATTTTTCATGTTTATTTGACACTCATAGTAGGGCAGTGGCTAATTAATAAAAGTTATTTTGAAAATAATTTAATTGTTGAAAAAAAAGGAAATGTGTATATTGTCTACTTGGGCTTGCATGAGTTTTTAGGCAATGTAGCATTAAAGTATATGACTTGTGAGTGTTCACATTTTCCCATTTTTCCACTTACTAGTGTAAGTACAAAGAGATAATGACTATCATGTACTAAGACTGGAGAGATGCATGCACCATTTTATTTAAAAATGTTTTGTGGCATTTGATTTTATTTATGTTTCTCTTTGTAAAAAAATAGTTCTATACTATTTATTAGATGAGTCTGTATTGTATTATTTTTAAGAGTATGCATTAGGGGCCAGATGGCTTTAGTTGAATTATGAATTAATATATGTAAAGTGCTTAGAACAGTATCTGGCACACAGTAAGTGCTGCACAAATGTTAGCTAATTTTATTATCCTTATTTTTATTATAAAACACCTACTGAATATAAAATCAGTAAACTGGAAATGAGGAAATAAGGCCAAAAGTAAAATAAGCAAAAAAAATAAAATTCAATCTCGTGTACCTCCCAGGAAACTCAGGATCAAGAGGTCTAGATAAATATTAAAAAGTGATTTTGCTTTTCTCATTTTTCTGGCCTGAATTAATGCTCTCTTTTGATTATATAATTTAGACACAACATACAAATGGCACAAATTATTGAGTTATAGTCCTATCCTTGTGACTTTGTTCTAAGTCTATATTTTATCATCTGTAAATTGAAAATAAATAATACTACTTGCCTAGGATTTTAGTAATAATTAAACAAGGCAAGTTATACAATGTTCAAAAAACATTTCATTTTCTTCCTATTTTTCTTTATTATTTTTATGGACATTATTTACAGCTGGAACATAAATAGGAACAGACACTAAGCTAAGCAATTATTAATTATCATATCAGTAATGTAATGATCATAGAAAATAAAACATATACACTATCATTATAAATTAACTTGTCTGTGTCAAACATGATTTCCTTTGTTTTCCTCACCTCTTTGTCAAGTCAGAATTGTGAATAAATATCCAGATCTTGCGGTAAGTAAAATAATAGAAGTACATTTGTGACAAGAGGCAACACAATGAAAAGAGTTATTGACTATGTTGCAGTGCAGTAAAGATTTTGGCATGTAATGAAATATAAGATAAGTTTTGAAGAATCCACATTATCCTCTTTATGACATGCAGCAGCTAATAACATGCATAGCAGGAAATATTTCAGAAGGTTTTCTTTTCTGTTTTTAAAATTTATTTGAAATATCACAGAAATCGCCTGAAATATTGCAGACTGACCAAGCAGTGAATCTCATATGTGACCAAACAGTGGATCTCATATATCAAAGTGACGCTTCTTACTCAATTTCACTAGGATACATGCTAAATATATTTTATATTTGCATAATATTTTACAAGTTTTAATTGAATTAACAAACATATTTAATATATTAAGTATGTATAGATAGCTTTGTTTTTTGCCCAACAGAAAATAAAAATATACAAAAACAAAGTAATATTTATGATTAGAAATTTGAAGAGAAAGTGATATGAACCCTAAATTACTTTGATTTACTAACTTCACATCTGTGGTGATTTGTTTAAATTTCCCCAACGTTTTTACTTTTTTATAAATGCTGGTCCTACCTGACATGCATTAGGAGACTTTATGAATGGATATACCACTGTGTATGATACATTTATTAAGAGGAAGCTCTCATAAGTGCCAGAGAACCTGGGAAGACTGTTACACATCTCAAGACTTCAACGGATTTTCTTATCAGGAAAAATGTTTACAACCAGAAGAGTGGAATTATTAAAGTTTACCAGAGTCCTATGATTCTGGAATGCAGCAATGGTTGAGAAATTTCTGAAATAGCTTACCACAGAAACCTCCCAACCCCATAGGACTTATATTAGCCTCACAGATGCTTCCTTGTTTACCTATGACAAAGCCAGACACAGATTCCTTAAATTCTGATTCTGTGTCTCATAAACAATTAGCTAAATTTTTTCTTCCCCACAGACACATTGGAGCAAAATGTTTGTTAAGATTATTTTCTCCTCTAGACCCTGGAGCCAGCAAACAATCCTCCTTAAAGGTCTCTCTCAAGAAAAGACTGACCTTAGGATACAGCATTTCCTTTTTGGCTGTATAATGATTTCACCCTTGCTCATCCTATTCCCTGACACCAGGTTCTCTCAGGCCTTGGTTATTTCTTTTCACAAAAGAAAAACCCTTCTTTACCTAACCTTCAAGAGGCTTGCAGAGTCTCCCTGTTTCAATAGTCATCTGTTCTGTCTCCCTCCCACTATTGCAATGATCTGTTCCTTCCCTCTTGCGATAAAATCTCTTTACATAAATTGAATTGTTTTCCATTTCACAAAAGTGAAAACTTAAAAAGGAAGCCACGTGGGAACACAAAGCAATTACTGATGATATTAAGGTAAGATTTCATGATACGTTTTCAAGATTGCTTTGCTCATAGAAACATAAACTAAGAACAAGAAAATCTGAAGTCATTTCTCTGCTCTACCTCTTACAAGTTGGTATGAACTTGGTTAAATAATAAAACTTAACAAAATTATTTTTCTTTCAACGGTCTTCCTCTTTTCCTCTTTCTTTAGTGTCTCTTTCCCATTCTCTTGACCACCAAACTGACTTAAATATGTTACCTCTTTGAATAATGTTTTCCAGAAGGCAATGCTTAATGTAAAAAAATTATTCACTAATAGAGTTTCAGGCAGCAGGATTCAGGTAGTCTGGGAGGGATTTCTGCATGGAGATAATTCCACTGTCCTTAAGTCATACCAAGGAGAGGCCATCAAATCCTTCTATTTGTGTGGTTGGCTCTGTTACAGCAGATACTATTGTTAGTACCTATTAACAACTGGCAATGGTAGTCAGAGTTTTTGGTGGTTTTGCTGGGAAATACATCTGGCTCTGAAGAAAAAAATCTTGTCTTGAAGGAAGTGGAAGCATTTTCCCCCGGGAAAGGAATAAAAACAATCAATGATTCTTTATTTTTTTTTTAAATAGGTTTTTGAGGGACAGGTAGTGTTTGGTTAAATGAATAAGTTCTTTAGTGGTGATTTCTGAGATTTTGGTGCACCCATCAACTGAGCAGTGTACACTGTACTCTATGTGGTATTGCATTGTGGTTTTGATTTGTATTTCTGATAGTGATGTTGAGAATATTTTCATATGTTCGTTGGTCATTTGTATATCTTCTTTTGAGAATTGTCTATCCATGTCCTTAGCCCAGTTTTTAGTGGACTTGTTTGTTCTGTTCTTGCTGATTTGAGTTCCTCTTAGATACTGGATATTAGTCCTTTCTGGCTGTATAAATTGCAAAGATTTTCTGCCACTCTGTGAGTTGTCTGTTAACTTTGTGGATTGTTTCTTTTGCTGTGCAGAAGCTTTTCAGTTTAATTAAGTCACATCTATTTTTCTTGGTTTTTGTTTCATTTGTTTTGGGTCCTTGGCCATGAAGTCTTTGCCTAAGCCAATATCTAGAAGGGTTTTTTACAATATGATCTTCTTGAACTTTTATGACTTTGGGTCTTAGATTTAAGTCCTTCAGCCATCTTGAGTTAATTTTTTATAAGCTGAGAGATGAGAATCCAGTTTCATTCTTCCACGCGTGGCTTGCCAATTATCCTAAAACTGTTTGTTGAATCGGGTGTCTTTTCTCCACTTTATGTTTTGGTTAGCTTTGTCAAAGATCAGCTTGCTGTAAGTATTCGGCTTTGTTTCTGGGTGCGCTATTCTGTTCTATTGGTCTATTGCCTGTTTTTATACCAGTACCATGCTTTTTTGGTGACTATGGCCATATTAGTATAGTTTGAAGTCAGGTAATGTGATGCCTCCAGATTTGCTTTTTGTTTTTTGTTTGTTTGTTTGTTTTTGTTTAGTCTTGCTTTTATTATGCAGGCTCTTTTTTGACTCCATATTAATTTTAAGATTGTTTTTTCTAGTTCTGTGAAGAATGATGGTGGTATTTTGAAAAGGAATCGCACTGTATTTGTAGATTGCTTTTGTCAATATGGTCATTTTCACAATATTGATTCTACCTTTCCATAAGCATGGGATGTGTTTCCATTGGTTTGTGTCATCTATGATTTCTTTCAGAAGTGTTTTGTAGTTTTCCTTGTAGAGATCTTTCACATCCTTGGTTAGGTGTATTCCTAAGAATTTTAATTTTTTTGCAGCTATCATAAAATGGTTTGAGTTCTTGATTTGATTCTCAGCTTGGCTGCTGTTGGTGGATAGCAGAGCTACTGATTTCTGTACATTAATTTTGTATCCTGAAACTTTGCTGAATTCATTTATCAGTTCTGAGAGTTTTTGGAGGCGTCTTTAGGGTTCTCTAGGTATATGATCATATCATTAGCAAACAATGACAGTCTGACTTCCTCTTTACTGATTTGAATGTCCGTTATTTCTTTCTCTCATCTGACTGCTCTGTCTAGAACTTCCAGTACCACGTTGAATAGAAATGTTAAGAGTGGGCATCCTTGTCTTGTTCCAGTTCTCAGGGGGAATGCTTGCAATATTTCCTCATTCAGTATTAGGTTGGCTATGGGTTTGTCACAGACTTCTATGCTGATTTTGATGAGGATTTTAATCATAAAGGGATGCTGTATTTTGTCAAATGCTTTTTCTGCATCTATTGATATGATCATATGATGTTTGTTTTTAATTTTATTTATGTGGTGTATCACGCTTATTTACTTGCAGGTATTAAACCAACCCTGCATCTCTGGTTTGAAACCTACGTGATCGTGGTGGATTATCTTTTTGATATACTGTGGGATGTTTTTAGCTAGTATTTTGTGAAGGATTTTTGCATCTCTAATCATAAGGGATACTGATCTGTAGTTTTCTTTTTTTGTTATGTCCTTTCCTGGTATTAGGGTGATACTGGCTTCATGGAATTAGGTGGAATTTTCTCCTTCTCTATCTTGTGGAATGATGTTAATAAGATTGGTATCAATTCTTCTTCAGATGTCTGATAGAATTCAGCTGTGAATCCATCTGGTCCTAGACTTTTTTTTGTTGGCAATTTTTTTTTTTTTTTATTACCATTTCAATCTTGCTGCTTGTTTTTGGTCTGTTCAGAGTTTCCATTTCTTGCTGGTTTATTCTAGCAGGGTTGTATATTTCCAGGAATTTATACATCTCCTGTAGGTTTTCTAGTTTATGTGTGTAAAGCTGCTCATAGTAGCCTTGAGTGATCTTTTGTATTTCTGTTGTATTGGTTGTTAAAGCTCCCATTTCATTTCTAATTGAGCCTATTTGGATCTTCTCTTCCTCTCTTCATGAATCTCTCTAATGGTCTATCAATTTTATTGATCTTTTCAAAAGAACCAGCTTTTTGTTTCATTTATCCTTTGCTTTTTTTGTTGTTGTTTGTTTGTTTGTTTGTTTGCTTCAATTTCATTTAGCTCTGATCTGATTTTGTTTATATCTTTTCTTCTGCTGGGCTTGGGTTTGGTTTGTTCTTGTTTCTCTAGCTCCTTGAGGTGTGACCTTAGATTGTTTCTTTGTGCTCTTTCAGGCTTTTTGAGGTAGGCATTTGAGGCCATGAACTTTCCTCTTAGCACAGTCTGTGCCATATCCCAGAGGTTTTTATAGATTGTGTCACTATTATCATTCTGTTCAAATAATTTTTTAATTCATATCTTTATTTCATTGTTAACCCAGTGATTATTCAGGAGCTGGTTATCTAATTTCCATGTATTTGCATGGTTTTGAGAGTTACTTTTGGAGTTGATTTACAATTTTATTCCACTGTGGTCTGAGAGAGTACTTGATAAAATTTCAATTTTTAAAAATTTATTGAGACTTGTTTTGTGGCCTATTATATGGTCTATGTCGGAGAATGCTGCATACGCTGATGAATAGAATATATATTCTATTGGGTAGAATTTCTGTAAATATCTGTTAAGTCCATTTGTTCTAGGGTATAGTTTAAATCCTTTGCTTCTTTGTTGACTTTCTGTCTTGATTACCTGTCTAGTGCTGTCAGTGGAGTATTGAAGTCCCTCACTATTACTGTGTTGCTGTCTATCTCATTTTTTAGGTCTAATAGTAATTGTTTTATAAATTTGGGAACTCCTGTATTAGGTGCATATATATTTAGGATTGTGATATTTTCATGTTGGACAAGTCCTTTTATCATTGTATAATGTCCTTCTTTGTCTCTTTAATAGCTGTTGCTTTAAAGTTTATTTGTCTGATATAAGAATAACTACTTCTGCTCACTTTTGGCATCTGATTGCATGAAATATAATTTTCCACCCTTTTACCTTAATTTTATGTGAGTCTTTATGTGTTAAATGAGTCTCTTCTAGACAGTAAATATCTGGTTGGTGAATTCTTATCCATGCTGTCATTCTGTATCTTTTATGTGGATTGTTTAAGCAATTTACATTCAAGATTAGTATTGAGATGTGAGATACTATTCTATTCATCATGCTATTAATATTTGTTGCCTGAATACCCTTTTTAAAAATTATTTATTGTGTTTTTGTTTTATAGGTCCTATGAGATTTATGCTTTAAAGAGGTTCTATTTTGGTGTCTTACAAGATTCAGAGCTCCTTTTAGCAGTTCTTTTAGTGTTGGTTTGGACTGGTGAATTCTCTCAGCATTCATTTGTCTTCAAAAGACTGTATCTTTCCATCATTTATGAATTCTTGTTCAGCTGGATAAAAAATTATTTGCCAATAATATTTTGTTTAAGAAGTCTGAAGATAGGGCCCCAGTCCCTTCTAGCTTGTAGGATTTCTGTTGAGAAACCTGCTTTTAATCTGCTAAGTTTTCCTTTATAGGTTACCTGCAGCTTTTGCCTCACAACTTTTAAGATTATTGTCTTCATCTTGACTTAAGATAACCTGATAAATGCCTAGGTGATTATCTTTTTGCAATAAATTTCCCAGGTATTCTTTAAGCTTCTTATATTTGGATGTATAGATCGCTAGCAAGGCTGGGAAAGTTTTCTTCAATGATACTCTCAAATATGTTTTCCAAACTTTTAGATTTCTCTTTTTCCTCAGGAGCATCAATTATTTTTAGATTTGGGCATTTAAAATACTTCCACACTTCTTGAAGGCTGTGTTCATTTTTAAAATTCTTTTTTCATTGCCTTTGTGGATTGGGTTGATTTAAAAACCTTGTCTTCAAGCTCTGAAGTTCTTTCTTCTGTTTGTTTGATGCCATTGCTGAGTTTTTCCAGTGCATTTTGCATTTCTCTAAATGTGTCCTTGATCTCCAGAACTTGTGATTGTTTATGCTATCTATTTCACCAATGATTTTTCCCTTCATATCTTGTTTTTTTTTTTTTTATTTCATTAAGTTGGACTTTACCTTTTTGTGATGCCTATTTTATTAGCTTAAAAATGGATGTTCTGATTGTTTTTCTGGCAATTTAGGGATTTCTTCTTGGTTTAGATACATTGCTGGTGAGCTAGTGTGGTCTTTTTGGGGTGTTAAAGAATCTTGTTTTATCATATTACCAGAATTGTTTTTCTGGTTCTTCTCATTTGGGTAGACCATGTTAGAGGAAAGATCTGGGACTCAAGGCCTGCTGTTTAGATTCTTTTGTCCCAGGAGGTGCTCCCTTGATGCAGTGCTCTCCCACCTCCCCTAGAGATGTGGTTTCCTAAGAGCCAAAGTGAAGTGATTATTTATCTTCTGGACCTAGCCATCCAGAACCAGGCTTCGAGTAGGTACTGAGGGGTGTCTTCCCGGAATCCTGTAATGTGAACCATCATCAGATCCCTCAGCCATGGATACCAACACCTGCTCTGGTGGAGGTGGCAGGGGAGTGAAATGGACCCTGTGAAAGTCCTTAGTTGTAGTTTTGTTTACTGCACTAGTTTTGTTTTGGTTAGCCTCTTGCCAGGAGGTGGGGCTTTCAGGAGTGCATTACCCCTGGTAGTATAGAGAAGATCAGGTGGTGGGTGGGGCCTTAGAACTCCCAAGTGATTATGTCCTTTGTCTTCCACTACCAGGTCCAGTACAGAAAGACCATCAGGTAGGGACAGGACTAGATGTGTCTTAGCTCAGACTCTTTTTGGGCAGGGCTTGCTGTGGCTGCTGTGGGGGTTGGAGATGTGGTTCTCAGGCCAATGGAGTTACATTCTGAGGAGGATTTATTATCCATCTGAGAACATAGCTGCCTCTTCTGTGTCATGCAAGTTGCCAGGGAAGCAGGGGAAAGCCGGCAGTTACAGGCCTCACCCAGCTCCCACACAGCCCAAAAGGCCAGTGTCACTCCCACCACGCCCCCTACAAAAGCAATGAGTTTATCTATAGGCAACAGGTGAGCGGGGCTCAGAACTTACCCCAGGCTACCAGCCTCCTGGCTGTGAAAGCAAACTGGGTTTTCAGGTTTTGCACCTCCCTGACTTGCCATGGCTTCCGTGCTGTGACTGTACTCCCATTACACCAGAAATTTCCTGTCCAAAAAACTTCATGTTAGTTCAAAATTGTTAAAAATTTGGCTGGGAAGTTCTTCCTGTCCTCTCTTCGCAGTTCCTCTGGCAGCCGTCCCCAAGGACCTCCTCTGTGAGACAAAGTCAGAAATGGCTTCCTTGGCATCCAAGAGATCCCGCTGCAGCTCTTTCTGCTACTTCTCCTAATGCTGTGCTATCAATTTCTCTCAGCTCCAGGAAAGGTGAAATCCTTCTCCCATGATCTGAACATTCAGGTTCCCCAGTGAGGATGTTTGTTTGGGGGCAGATGATCCCCCTTTCACCCTTTCGCACTTTGGGCACTTACAGTTTTGTGTGTGGTTTTTTTTTTAATACTACTTTAAGTTCTAGGGTACATGTGCACAATGTGCAGGTTTGTTACATATGTATACTTGTGCCATGTTGGTGTGCTGCACCCATCAACTCGTCAGAACCCATCAACTCGTCATTAACATCAGGTATAACTCCCAATGCCATCCCAACCCCCTCCCCACTCCCCATAATAGGCCCCGGTGTGTGATGTTCCCCTTCCAGAGTCCAAGTGATCTCATTGTTTAATTCTCACCTATGAGTGAGAACATGCAGTGTTTGGTTTTCTATACTTGGGATAGTTTGCTGAGAATGATGGTTTCCAGCTGCATCCATGTCCCTACAAAGGACACAAACTCATCCTTTTTTATGGCTGCATAGTACTCCATGGTGTATATGTGCCACATTTTCTTCATCCAATCTGTCACTGATGGACATTTGGGTTGATTCCAAGTCTTTGCTATTGTGAATAGTGCTGCAATAAACATACGTGTGCATGTGTCTTTAGAGCAGCATGATTTATAATCCTTTGGGTATATACCCAGTAATAGGATGGCTGGGTCATATGGTACTTCTAGTTCTAGATCCTTGAGGAATCACCATACTGTTTTCCACAATGGTTGAACCAGTTTACAATCCCACCAACAGTGTAAAAGTGTTCCTATTTCTCCACATCCTCTCCAGCACCTAATGTTTCCTGACTTTTTAATGATTGCCATTCTAACTGGTATGAGATGGTATCTCATTGTGGTTTTGATTTGCATTTCTCTGATGACCAGTGATGATGAGCATTTTTTCATGTATCTGTGGGCTGTATGCATGTCTTCTTTTGAGAAATGTCTGTTCACATCTTTTGCCCACTTTTTGATGGGGTTGTTTGTTTTTTTCTTGTAAATTTGTTTGAGTTCTTTGTAGGTTCTGGATATTAGCCCTTTGTCAGATGAGTAGATTGCAAAAATTTTCTCCCCTTCTGTAGGTTGCCTGTTCACTCTGATGGTAGTTCCTTTTGCTGTGCGGAAGCTCTTTAGTTTAATTAGATCTCATTTGTCAATTTTGGCTTTTGTTGCCATTGCTTTTGGTGTTTTAGACATGAAGTCCTTGCCCATGCCTGTGTTCTGAATAGTATTACCTAGGTTTTCTTCTAGAGTTTTTATGGTTTTAGGTGTAGCATTTAAGTCTCTAATCCATCTTGAATTAATTTTCGTATAAGGTGTAAGGAAAGGATCCAGTTTCAGCTTTCTACTTATGGCTAGCCAATTTTCCCAGCACCATTTGTTAAATAGGGAATCCTTTCTCCATTTCTTGTTTTTGTCAGGTTTGTTAAAGATCAGATGGCTGTAGATGTGTGGTATTATTTCTGAGGGCTCTGTTCTGTTCCATTGGTCTATATCTCTGTTTTGGTACCAGTACCATGCTATTTAGGTTACTGTAGCCTTGCAGTATAGTTTAAAGTTTAAAGTCAGGTAGCGTGATGCCTCCAGCTTTGTTCTTTTGGCCTAGAACTGTCTTGGCAATGCGGGCTCTTTTTTGGTTCCATATGAACTTTAAAGCAGTTTTTTTCCAATTCTGTGATGAAAGTCATTGGTAGCTTGATTGGAATGGCATTGAATCTATAAATCACCTTGTGCAGTATAGTCATTTTCACAATATTGATTCTTCCTATCCATGAGCATGGTATGTTCTTGCATTTGTTTGTGTCCTCTTTTATTTCACTGAGCAGTGGTTTGTAGTTCTCCTTGAAGAGGTCCTTTACATCCCTTGTAAGTTGGATTCCTAGGCATTTTATTCTCTTTGAAGCAATTGTGAATGGAAGTTCATTCATGATTTGGCTCTCTGTTTGTCTGTTACTGGTGTATAAGAATGCTTGTGATTTTTGCACATTAATTTTGTAACCTGAGACTCACAGTTTTTTTGACTGTCTCCTGGAGCTTACAGGGCAATCTGCTTCCTTCAAAGGGTCTGTGGGTTCTTCTGTCTTTCATGGTATATTTTTTCAGTAGTTGTTGGAGCAAAAGTTCACAATGTGAGTCTCCACATGCTGCTCTGTCTGAGTGTGAACTGCCACTCAGTCCTGCTTTCTATCTGCCATTTTCCTTCTCTCTCAGTCATAAAACTTTTCAGACTTGAATTTCTTTCCTTTTGAAGCAAGAGTCACAATTCCTACCTCCAGGGATATTGAAAGGACTGAATGACTAATGCACATGAAAGGGATTAGAAACTTGCAAAGTCTCCTCATATTACATTTACTTTGTCTGTAAAGGGCTCTCCTCCACAGGCTGCTGATCACTCTAAACAGCTCCTGTCTTATAAGAAAGGTTTAAAATATTTGAAAGATTATCAACTGTGATTATTTCTGCAGGAAAGAATAAAAGGTTAATAGAAAAATATAAAACTTAGCCAGCCATAACTCTACATAAGCACTGCTGATTTTTTAACTTGACTCTAAGTATTTTCTTAAAAGACCTTCAGGCAGCCCAGGAATAATTACCTAAATGATAATGAATACTATACTAGACAAAACAATATAAGGAAAATGATATATTTCAAGGGTTAAATAAAATTCACTTTAAGATCATGACATCTTATATGATCATAAAATACCATATCATGTTATTTTGAAAATAAATAAATAAATGTTTATTTGGAAATAAATAGTTTAGGAAAAGTCTTTTAATGAGAGAGAAGCTTGCTGTAATCTGAACCTGAAACTAAACTGTCTTTCTTTTTTTTTTTTTTTTTTTTTTTGAGACAGAGTCTCGCTCTGTCGCCGCCCAGGCTGGAGTACATTGGCGTGATCTCGGCTCACTGCAAGCTCTGCCTCCCGGGTTCACGCCATTCTCCTGCCTCAGTCTCCTGAGGTGGGACTACAAGCACTCACCACCATGCCCGGCTAATTTTTTGTATTTTTAATAGAGAGGGGGTTTCACAGTGTTAGCCAGGATGGTTTCGATCTCCTGACCTCATGAACTGCCCGCCATGGCCTCCCAAAGTGCTGGGATTACAGGCGTGAGCCACCGTGCCTGCCAACTGTCTTTAATTGAAGTTGAGGAAAAATTATACTATCTTGACGCTATAGAATGGATCTTGCCATAAGAAAGTATTTTTTAATTACTAATCTTTAAGACTGAAAACATTTTGATGTTTTTTTCTCTAACACAGAGAAGTAGCAGTTTGAATCTTCATTTATCTTTTCAAACCAAGAGAGATCTTTTTAAAGTTTATGCTTCAAGATTAGAGTAGTTCTTTAACTTTTCTTTTTACTTTCTCATGTCGAAGGACTTTGGCTCACTTGAATATATTTCTTTGCATGTTTCTTAGTATAAAAAATCAATCTAATTTATATTATATTTAATATTCCATATAATATAAACTATAGGAAACAAAATATTTTTGATACAAATCCATTAATTCTAATAAATTCTCTTCATTCTTTCAGCTGTTTTAAAGTTTATACACATTTTTTCTTACAAAAGATAGTATGTTATTTAACTCTTAAATTTGAAAGTATTGTTAGCTTAATCAGCGCTAACAATATCAATTACTATATCTAATAAATTTACTTGTATATTGAATATTACCAAAGACTTTTTTAAAGTTGAATTTTATGTCATATCTATGTTTTCAACCTTGAGTTAAGAGGTCTCATTTAAGTTATCAATCTTCATTTAACTTTAGAATATCCTTATTGATGTTGTCTGAGCCATTGATTTGCTTACTTTTCATTTCAGTTCTGGTCCTCAATAATATTGGCCCAAAGTTTTGTTGTTGTTATTTTGGTATCTTAAATTTTTTTTTATGAAAATTTTCTTTTTGCAGAATAAAGACAATTGGAAAATATTTTAAACTATAAAGCAACAATATGACTGTATTTCAAAATATTTTTCTCCAACACTGAGAGACCATTAAACATCATAAGAGTTAAGATGTAGTTGAAATTGCAAAAATCTAGCAACCCTAAACTTCAGTATTTATGTTGCAATTTTTTAATATTTTTTAAAAACTTTTTATTATTGGTTTAAGAGTACATGTTGAAGTTTGTTATGTAGGTAAACTTAAGTCACAAGGGTTTGTTGTGTGGATTATTTTATCACTCAGGTATTATGCCCAGGACCCTATAGCTATCTTTTCGGCTTCTCTCCCTCCTCCTATCCTCCACCCTCAAGTAGATCCAAGCATCTATTGTTCTCTTCTTTGTGTTCATGAGTACTCACAATTTAGCTCCTACTTGTAAGTGAGAACATGTAGTGTTTGGTTTTCCGTTTCTGCATTAGTTTTCTAAGGATAATAGACTCTAGATCCATCCACGTTCCTGCAAAAAATACGATCTCATTTTTATGGCTGCATAGTATTCCATTTTATACATGTACCACATTTTCTTTATCCAGTCTATCACTTGTTACTTAGGTTGATTACTTGTCTTTGCTATTATGAATACTACTGCAATGAACATTTGCATGCGTGTGTCTTTATAGTAGAATGATTTGTATTCCCCTGGGGTATATACCTGGTAATGGGATTGCTGGGTCAAATTGTAGTTTTGCTTTTAGCTCTTAGAGGAATTGCCATATTGCTTTCCACAATGATTGATTGAACTAATTTACATCCCTACCAACAAGATATAAGTGTTTTCTTTTCTCTGCAACCTCACCAGCATCTGTTACTTTTTGACATTTTAATAATAGCCATTCTGACTGGTGTGACATGCATTGTAGTTTTGATTTGAATTTCTCTAGTGGTCAAGGATATTGAGCTTTTTAAAATATGCATGTTGGCTTCATGTCTGTCTTCTTTTGAAAATTGTCTGTTCATATCCTTTGCCCATTTTTTATGGGATCGTTTGTTTTTCTCTTGTAAATGTGTTTAAGTTCATTGTAGATGCTAGATATTAGATCTTTTTTCAGATATATACCTTGCAAATATTTCCACTCATTCTGTTGGTTGTCTGTTTACTCTGTTGATCATTTATTTTGCTGTGCAGAAACTCTTAAGTTTAATAATATCCCATTGGTCAATTTTTGCTTTTGTTGCAATTACTTTGTCTTCATCATGAAATCTTGCCCATTCCTATATCCAAAATGGCATTGACTAGGTTGTCTTCTAGGGTTTTTATGGTTTTGAGTTTGACATTTAGATTGTAATTCATCTTCTGTTAAATTGTGTATATGGAGTGAGGAAGGGGTGCAGCTTCCATCTTTTGCATGTGGCGATCCAATTATCCCAGCATCATGTATTGAACAGGGAGTCTTTTTCCCATTGCTTGTTTTGTTGGCTTTGTCTAAGATCAGATAGTCATAGGTGTTTGACCTTATTTCTGAGCTCTCTATTCTGTTCCATTGGTCTATGTGCCTATTTTTGTACCAGTACCAAGCTATTTCAGTTACAGTACCACTGTAGTATCATTTGAAATCAGACAGCATGATACCTCCAGCTTTGTTCTTTTTGTTTAGTATTGCCTTGGCTATTTGGGATCTATTTTTTTTCCATGTTTGTTCCATTTGAAATTTAAGATAGTTTTTTGTAGTTCTCTGAAGAATGTCATTGGTAGTCTAATAGGAATAGCATTGAATCTATAAATTGCTTTGAGCAGTATGGCCATTTTAATGATATTGATTCTTCCCATTCATGCACCTAGAATGATTTCCCATTTGTTTATGTTATCTCTGATTTCTTTGAGCAGTGTTTTGTAACTCTCATTGTAGAGTTCTTTCAACTCCTTGGTTAGCTGTATTTCTAGGTATTGTATTCTTTCTGTGGCACTCATGAATTGGATACCCTTCCTGATTTGGTTCTTGATTTGATTGTTGTTGGTGTATAGGAATGCTAATGATGTGTTTTTTGTTTTGTTCTGTTTTGTTGTTTGTTTGTTTTTTTGAGACAGAATTTCCCTACGTCTCCTCGGTTCATGCCATTCTCCTGCCTCGGCCTCCTGAGTAGCTAGGACTACTCACGCCTGCCTCCACGTCCGGCTAATTTTTTTGTATTTTTGGTAGACATGGGGTTTCACCATGTTAGCCAATATGGTCTGGGTCTCCTGACCTTGTGATCCGCCCGCTTTGGTCTCCCAAAGTGCTGGGATTACAGGTGTGAGCCACCGAGTCTGGCTGCTAGTGATTTTTGTAAATGATTTTGTATCCTGAAACTTTGCTGAAGTTATTTATCAGCTGAAGAAGCTTTTTGGCTGAGACTGTGGGGTTTTCTAGATACAGAGTCATGGCATCTGTAAATAGAGATAGTTGGACTTCGTCTATTCCTATTTGAATGCCTTTATTTCTTTGTCTTGCCTGATTGCTCTGGCTATGACTTCCAATACTCTGTTGCATAGGAGTGGTGACAGGGGGCATTCTTGTCTGCAATTTTTTTTACCTGCATGTCCCTAGTGTTCAGTTTATTCATTTATAAAATGAATTGATGTTATGTGGCATTCCCTAAGATCTCTTAAGAGCCAGCCTCCTAAGATCTACTTAAATTCATTCAGAGTGTTAGAAATTAGGAGCCCTGGGGGTGAAGAATGATTGGTTAATGGGTACAGTCATATAGTTACATAGAAGAAATAAGTTCTAATGTTTGATAGCAGAGTGGGGTGACTATAGTAAACACTATGTAATGTATTTTTCAAAATAGCTAGAAGAGAGGGCTTGAAATATATCCAAGACATACAAATAATAAATACTCAAGTGACATACACCCTAAATACCCTGATTTGATCATTACTATTCTAAATATGTAATGAAATTTCACATGTACACCATAAATTTTATTTTTACAATGTATCAAAATAAATAAGTAAAATACAAGGTAAATTCATTAATAAAAAAATTAGGAGCCCATTAGAATTGAATAATGTTCTACCAAACGAACCTAGTTCCTTTAAGTTGGCATGCCCATAACTTATTGAATATTGATTACACATCAGCAAAACAGTAAACAAAAACTATAACCTGCATACTACCATTTATATATCATTGGATTTTACAAACAAATAATTAAACAGAACTTTCACCTATTTCTGTTCCCTTTCCTCTGTCCTTACTCATCACTCTACCATCATACATATTTATCCATTGTCTTAGTCTGTTTGCCCTACGACAAGAAAACACCAAAAACTGGTAGCCTATAGACATTTATTTATCATTGTTTTGGAGACGGGAAGTCCAATATTAAAGTGTTGGCAGATGTTGTATCTGTTGAGGGCCCTCTTTCTGATTCATGGATAGCACTTTCTCTGTGTTCTCACATTACATAAGGGGTAAGACAGGTTTCTGGGTCCTCTTTTGTTAAGACACTGATCCAAGTCCTCCAGGAACTGCTACCATGATCTAAGTCACTTCCTAAAGACCCCACTTCCTACTAACATGACTTTGGGGGTTGGTATCTCAATACATGAATTTCAGAGAGATGCATATATTCAGACCACAGCACTCATGTATTCTGATATGTTTTCGTGAGTTTTTCCAGCATTGGTGAAAATGATATAGAGTTTGGTAACGTATCATTGGGCCCTGAAAACAATAAAATGTGTTTAATTACTTGTGTAACTGTGCTGAGCACCATATAGAACTTATAGCAACCGCAGTTTGGTTTTGTTTAGTTTCATAATTATAAAATCAATATACTTCTTTCAAATGAAAGGTATCATGCCTTGGCTGGCAGACCTTTCAAACTGACCATTTCATGTCACATAGGGTGAACTACAGGAGAGTGCATATCCTAAGCTTTGCTTTCTTTTGACACCAATGGTGCTTAGCTCCTCAGTAAGCCAGTTTACTATTCTGTCTTTCTCTCTTTATTTGCAAAGCATAGATACTGATCTTTGTCTTGTGTGTGTTATGGAATTACTCTCAGGATCAAAGGAATTAATACTTATCAAAGTACCATGTGAACAATAAAATATGAGATATTTTATCCAAACTGAAATATTACCTCTTTGGATAATCCTCCTTAGATATCTGACATACATGATTACTTGCTTTCCCATACAGGGCTCATGTAAAATTCTAGGTTTTTTTTTTTTTTTTTGTAATTCTCATGTAAAATTCTAGGTACAATTTTCATTTTAAAAAATTGTAAGTGCAAACATATGCATTCTCTATTTCAAATTCTATATTCGGTAATTGTATTTCCATTTTATTCTATTACTTCCATTTATATGCTCACACAAAGCTGTAGAGAGCAGAAATATTAGGTAGTTTGATTGAATATATTTTGTAATGACTCTTTGAGAGTGACAGGTAATCTTTGGAAATCTAAATACTTTTAGATAGCAAATTATCTCCCAAAGTCCCTGGAAGCTTCCACTCCTCATATAGGTCAAATAAATCAGAACCTTCTTACTCTAACTTAAAGACCTATGTTAGAACTACATGAATTTGGCTCTCCAAAACACCAAACATTAGCAATAGATTCAAATATATGTTCACAAAACAAAGTACAAAAAATTCATAATACAGGGTCATAATTACTTGTTATGTATAAATGATCATTGCCTTTAATTTGCAGATAAAGTATCTAAAATTCAGAATAAATGAATTTTTTTTCAAAATAACAGAATTAACCAAAGATAGAAGAAATTATGCTCAATTATTTGGATTCTGCTGGCAGGTATAAAAAAATCAGTTCACCTGAATCCATTTCAAATAGAAGACTCTACTTATAGGTACATTATAAGTAACTCTGCCATTTCTCTGTTAAGCACTATTAATTTTATTGTTTTTAATTTTTATTTTTTAGTTTTCGAGACAGTGCTTTAATCTGTCACCCAGGCTGGAGTGCAGTGGTGTGATGTCGGCTCACTGCCACCTCTGCCTCCCAGGTTCAAGTGATTCTTCTGCCTCAGCCTCTTGAATAGCTAGGATTTACAGGTGTGCACCACCATACCCAGCTGATTTTTCTGTATTTTTGGTAGAGATGCAGTTTTGCCATGTTGGCCAGGCTGGTTGCAAACTCCTGGTCTCAAGTGATCCACCTGCCTTGGCCTCCCAAAGTGCTGGGATTACCAGCATGAGCCACCACTCCTGGCAACACTCATAATTTTAAAGTCTGGCTTTTGGACAGAAAGGCCAATATGCATCTTCTTTTGACCTTACTTCATTTCTACCATCACTGCTAGACTGAGTGCAAGGTGGTGTTACTTATGGGCTCAGATTGGAAGGGCTCAGGAAAAAAATGATTTATTATTGCTTCTTATATAAAAGTAATGTCACAGAAGGGTTAATGAAATTTGGTCATTGATCGTGTATCCATTAGCTTGAAAAACATGTTCAGTTTAATGTCAATAATTTTAAAATTATTTGTGATTAAAATCTTACTTAATTTTTCTATAGAAGAAGAAAACACCCAGCTACCTTGGGAGGCTGAGGCAGGAGGATCACTTGAGTCCAGGAGTTTAGGGCTGCAGTGAGCTATGACTGTGCCACTGCACTCCAGCCTGGGTGACAGAAGGAGACTCTGTCTTAAAATTTTTTTAAAAAATCAAAGAGCAAAGGTATAATTCCTTAGATTTATTAATTGATGATTACGAGCATTGTCACATTTTATAGTAATTCTCTAGTATTATAAACCACATCATTTGAAACTGAGTTGGTATGGAGTGCCGACATAAAAAAAGTAAAAGTAATATATTGATATTAATTAATCTTGATAATTATTTCTTATACAAGATTGGTCATATGAATCATTTATAATTTAATATTATGTAAATTAACATGAATATAGGTCAGATATATTACTAAAATGATGAAGAATAATATTGTCATGATTTCTGTGAGTTTATTGTTGAGCAGATGATGAGGAGGAGAAAATGGAAGTAGTTAGTTCCTGTAGCTCAGTAGAACGTATGGAAATGAATGCTTTCATTAATTATCGGGAAAAATAATGAGGGAAATGTTCTTCTTCTCAGAGAAGATTATTCAAATACCTGTTTTTGACAGGAACAGATAATTATTTAAGCATCTTTCATCTCTAAAATGCTATGATTATAAGAGATATTTAGTCTAAATCAAAGTTATTCCCTCTGATTATTTAGTACATATTTTACTTACACTGACTTTGAAGGAACTTACATTAAAAATCATGTTATGATACAAATGCATGCCTTTTCTCCCATAATAATCCACAATTAATTTCTCACTTTCTATTCCAAATTGTTTGCTAGATACTGGACATCTTAAAACTGTTTACTCTCCTAAATTTATTTTTTAATTCATTGTACTTTTTTCTCCCATCTCAACACACTATCAATTTAGGTAAAGATAAATTCTATAAAATCTCTTTCAATTCAATTCAGTTCAAAAATAAATTGAATTGTGCATGATGTCAAAGGAAAACATAGCTGGTCAGCAAAGTGGTAAAAACAGATTTTACTCAGGAACTATTGCAATAGGGAAAGAGATTTCCTACAGAACATGGCTTAGTTTTGAATACAACAAGAAAAAGAGGATTGTGGCTAAATCAAACTAGCAAGATTCTTGCTAAAGACAGGCCAGATCATCAAATATTACTTGAGGTATGGTGGAGGATGAGGAACCCAGTCAAATATTGTGAGTAATCAGATATAAAGTGTAATATATATTGGCTAAACTGAAACTGACTTAACAGGATTTATGCTAAAATTGAACCATGCAGAGATGTTTATGGAAGCCCTAAAGTTGGAGTCTGTTTCAGAAGAGAGTTCAAAAATTTTGACTAAAGTTTCATGAAAAAGAGAATATTTTTCAATATTTCCAGTACAGTGTTTGATGTTGATGATAGAAAGATTTTTAGGGGATGGCGCTTATCTTCAAAGAATTGGGTCTCTGTGAATCTGATTAAATAAAAAAAGAATAAACAACAGGAGAATAACGAAAGTACTGAAGTGAAGTCAAGGAGGATTAAGAGGATTTTAGAAATAGTTCACAGAAGTGATATTTGAGCTGCATCTGGAAAGGTAAATTATTTGCCTAAGCAGAAAAGGAGACAATTTCAATACATAAAGGGAAAACATCTATCAAATTGTAGGGTTGTTAAAGTCTAAGCATGTACATGAATTATAAAGAAATAAGAACTGAATATGAAAGGAGGTAGGGGTAGGAAGTAAAACCATACAGATAAGATAGCTTCAGATTTGACATGCAATTTTTCCCCCTCAGCAGATTGACAAGATCAAGAATTTTTAAGGAACTAATTTTGTTAAAAATTTGAGGATTCACTTGGTTTAATGTACAGTGGAAGCAGACAAGAAGTATACATTGCTAAAATAATAATACCATAAATGAGGGAGTTCATGATAGCCTTCCTTTATTTATTATACAGATTATTATAAAATAATTTAACTGACCTTGACACATTTTCTACCTTCTGCTTTCATGTTATATGGTTTATCATAAAATAATCTAATTTAATCTTTGCACATATTCTCTCTTCTACCTCATAGTGCATTTTTGACATATATTAAAATAATTATTAATCTTTTACTACATTGATTTTGCACTTCCAGCTATAGAATATACAATGTAAACCTGTGGTAAAAGGTAAGTACCAAAAGACTACTTTATCCTTGATTGTTTGTTCTATACAGATATTTGGAACACATCAAGGACTCATCAACAGACTTTGCAAACATATTTAGTTAATATTATATACTGCCTCTAATTTAGTTGCACCCACGAAAAGGTACACATTTGAAACATAAACTACTTTACTATTATATGCACTGTTAAAGAACGATATGTTCTGAGTAACCAGTCACTGAGAAAATGTTAAACCACCATGATAAAGAATTAAACCTCAAATGCAGTATTCAAATTGTAAAGCATTTTTGGACTTACCAGTTTGTGATTTTTAAAGGTGCTGGCTCACAAGATTAATATTTCAAATTTCTGATTTCATGTCATAGCTGAATTCATTTCTGGTTGATGAAAATAGATTGCACATATATATCTCATAAGATAAACATTAGATTGTTTCTCAAATGATAATGGTTAGATAGCATGTAGCACGATACTGGCGAAACAATCTTGCTATAGAAGATATCTATTATTTATTATTTACAAACTGCTAATTAACTAGTCATTCACTCACTATTCTCTGTTAGTCAACTGAATAGTCTATTCTTTACTATTAACTGACTATGCCTCTCATCCATTCTTCATTTTTAATTAAATGAGCTTGGGTGAATTTTTTTTTTTTGAGCAAAGAATCATAGCTATAAAATGAAAGTTCAGCCAATGATATGTATAGCCTACACTGACTCCAAGATTCTATTTACTAGATGTTCATCTCAGTTTCAAAAAGTCTTTTTTTAAAATATGTATATCTATTCTGAGATACTTCATTTAGTAAGTAGTATTTTTTTGTTTGGCCTACAATGTGTTCACGATAATATGTCTGCTAAGTTCAAAGAAACATAATGGGAAAAGAGGTGAGTGGAAGGTGTTCCCTATTTCCAGAAAGAAAAGGATAGAAAAGCAGATAAGCATTACTCTGGGAAATAATGATATTTTCAATAAGAGAGAGAAGAAGATGACCACTGATATACAATAATTCTGCAAAGATAAATGCTCATTTCCTGGCCTCTGCAACTTCATCCACTTTAGCTTTGAAAATAAAAGTTCACTAACACTGGTAAGAACAATTTCACCATCTCTTAGCATGTCCTGGATAGGTTTTATAGGTTTTATGTTTTAGGGTTCTTGGCAACTATTGTACCGTTCATCACCTTCAGGACATCAGCACAAACTAAAACTGAAGTTTTTTTTCTTTTTCTTTTTCAAATCCAATTACATAAGAAAAATAAATTAAAATAAGCTATTGTGCAAATTCTTTAACATTTATATCTTTTTCACATTACAGTTTTAAAGTCAGAGACTATAAGGGACAGTTAGGAGTGTATGTATGCATATCTTTATTTCTGTTTAAATGTTAGAATTTCTCATGTTTTATGTTAGGTCTCTGAACTACAGAACTGTGAAGCTTAATTGCTTAATTGGTTTTAAGTTTTATCAAGTATATTTATGTTCCAGCTGAAGTTATAAATCATAAATTTGTGATGGCTCTAATTGGTACAAATGTGTCATTTTTCTTGCTGCCAAGAAAGAGATGTGAAAATTAAATTATTTTGATACATATTTTGCAAATAGTGGTGGTGGTTTTGAGGGCATAGTGAAAGAAAAAGATAATCAAGGAACTTAGGATTTTGGAAGAACAATTTTCTTTTTTATTAAGAAAGTTAGGTTTAAGTAGGAAAAAAAAAACTAAAGAAAAAAAGGAACTGTTATGTTGTGATCCCCAAAAACTCAGGCAACACAATAGAAAATCAACAAATAGGATTGCATCAAGCTAAAAAACTTCCACACAGCAAGGGAAGCAGTCAGCAGACTGAAGAGGAAATCTATGGTATGAGAGATGATATTTACAAACCATATATCTGATAAGGGATTAATAAACAAAACATCTAAGGAACATAAACAACTCAGTACCAAAAACAACAAACAACCAATCTGAATTGGCCTTTTTTTCCAAAATAAGGCATAAAAAGGCCAACAGGTATATGAAAAATTGCTGAATATCACTAATCATCAATGAAATGCAAAACAAAGCCACAATGAGATATCACCTCAAACCTGCTAGGATGACTACTATCAAAAAAAAAAAAAACAGATAAGTGTTGATGAGAATGTGAAGTAAAATAACCCTCGAACATTGTCGGTGGGAATATGAATTAGTACAATCATTATGGAAAACAGTATGTTGATTCCACCAACAATTAAAAATAGAACTGCCATATGATTCAGCAATTCTACTTCTGGGTATATATCCAAAGGAAACAAAATCTGTATCTCAAAGAGATATTTACCCTCTTATGTTCATTGCAGCATTATTCAAAATAGTCAACATATGGAATCAACCTAAGTGACCACCAGCAAATGAATGGGTAAAAAAATGTGGTATATGATGGAAGACTGTTTAGCCTTAAAAAAGAAGAAAAAAGAAATTATATATATTTCCTCTTTAAATCTGTAACATGTAGAGTTATATTAATAGATAATTACACTGTTCATACATTTCTGATGAGTCCAATTGATCACACTACATTTCTATGCATTATTTGATACATTTGGATATGTTTATAAATACTTTATTTTGGTGAATTTATGATTATAAATTAAATTTGTTTATAATTTTCAATTCCCATATTGACCTCTGATTTTGTTTTTTAAGGTTATAACTGCATCATATGATGAGTTATGTAGTAATCCTTCATTTTATCTTCTTGAGAACACTTTATAAGTCATTGAATTTACCTGATACTTTTATTTATAGTAAATTTATCTCAGTATGAGATCATAAGACATTGTCTTTTCTTTTCATACAGTAATAATGAATGCATAGCATTTTGATTGTCATATGTGTGTATGTTTTATGTATGAAGGAAGCTGTCAGAAAACATTCAATAGGACATGTTAGTTAAAATAGATTTGATATGTGCAATTCAGATAAGAGTGCTTCGTATAGCACAAAAGAGAACAGAACTTTTTTCAACCAATCTCAGTCAAACTACTTTATTATCTTCTGGGATAATGGGTTTACATTTGAAGGTATAGAAGGCATTTAATAAGAGAAAAATACAGAAAAAGTCTATTTTACTAGCTCACATGGCAACATAAATCATTTCCCCTTTACCCCATGTCTATAACTTCAGTGTTACCCTCAACTAAGCCAGAAATTCCGTTTCCATGATAATTTTTCTCGATCATGTTTTCACAAAAGTATTTAGTTAGATTTGTGTGAGCTAAATAACGATGAAGATTAAAAGTCTCTTTACCTTAAAAACGCTGTATGTAGGGCCGGATGCGGTGGCTTATGCCTGTAAGCTGAGCACTTTGGGAGGCCAAGGGAGGCGGATCACAAGGTCAGGAGATCGAGATCATCCTGGCCAGCATGGTGGAACCCTGTCCTACTAAAATACAACAAAATAGCCGGGTGTGGTGGCGGGTGCCTGTAATAGCAGCTACTCGGGAGGGTGAGGCAGGGGAATTGTTTGAACCCAGGAGGCAGAGATTGCAGTGAGCCGAGATTGTGCCACTGCACTCTAGCCTGGCATCAGAGCAAGACTCCATCAAAAACAAACAAACAAACCAACCTCAGTATATAATTCCTGCTAATAAAACTACCTCGATCTACTTTTTAGCTTTTTCTTTAGTGTCTTGTATTACATCTCTAACTTTTTAAAGAATAATATATCTTGAAAAAGTCAATGTTCATTTTTAATAGAAATATAATTTTACTTATAAGCATTATTGGATTTAAAGGTGTTAATTTAAGGAACCCAAGTAAATTGAAATTCTGTGTCCCTCATCATCTCTTTTCTCTGAAAATGCTATCAAGAGAGGGAAGAATTCTATTTTCAGCATGTGTCGCTGAACTGACTTCATAGGCTTTGTCCCTAGTTGCAAAACACAATTATACTACTTACAAAGTACATTAGCACTAATCTCACTAATTTCATTAGACTGAATTATTTTTATGCATTTTGTTTGAATTGGGAATACAGAATTTATAGCAATATCATCTTCTTTTGGAAATAGCAAAAGTATGACATCTTTTTTCTATATTCATAATCACAAGGGGTCACGTCGGAGATCAAGGGATGATCTAGTAATAAACGCTAGCAGGTGATACTAACATAGCTCTTCTTTACATTGTTTTTATAATAGCCTTAAAAATAATCATTCACATAGTCCTCTGAGAGTCATTTTTTATTGCTATTTCCCATTTTGAAAAATTATTTGGGAATACAAGTAAAATAATTTAATTTTGAATCAATAGAAAAAGCCATGTACCACTAACATTCTTATTTTTTTAATTATATTTCGGTTTGAAGAAAAAAATCATTTTCTCATGCATTTGTCAACTGCTCTTTTGTTTTGACTTTAGAGTAGACATAAATAAAGGACGTATAGAATTTAAGTTATTTTTATTGATATAAAATAACTGTTCATTATATAATTGTAGTCACATTGTGTGAGATATAATTCATGATACATAAATACAACTTTGTTTCTTATTTTTCAATTTTGAAAATAACTCTAAGTTAAATAAAATGTCCTTTCTGAGTCTTGTCTTTTCACACTTGCCTTTTTGTCCCAAAGTTATGGAGTTGGTAATTCTGTAAGCTTTTAATTATACAAAGACGTTAATTGCTAAATACAGTTGGAGCATAAGTGATAACATACCTCATTGTCTTCAATTTAGCTTGGTCTCTCCCTTAATAACACTGTGGATGGTCTTGACTCTGTCATTTTTCAGATCTATCTTTCCTTTTCTATACCACAGACAGTCTGTCTTTGCACAATTACCAAATCTGAATGAACTGTTGAAAGCTACCTCTAAGCAGTACTTTCACTTTTTTCTTTGCCAGCCTGGGAGATGTTCACTGGGTTCCAAGCTGCTGTGGCTTCCAGTGAGTTGCCATCGCCTGTGTCTCCACAGCCTTTGATGGGATCCTCCACTGAACATATTCACCTTTATGCAGATGCTGATGAACTTGCAGCTTCTGACACTTCGATCTCCTGGAAACCCATATCACTCAGGTAAAGATGGCCACTTATCTTTTCCAGTTTTTTAAACTTTGAAGCTTGAAATCCTTTATTCCATTCTCTACCCAGATGATATAGTTTGTATGTTTACCCCTTTCAAATCTTATGTTGAAATTTGATTCCCAACATTGAAGGTGGGGCCTAGTGGGGCTTAGTAGGAGGTGTTCGGGTCATAAGGACAGATGCCTCCTGAATGGCTTGGTGCTGTCCTTGCAGAACTGAGTGAGTTCTCATTCTATTAGTTCAGGCAAGAACTGACTCTTAAAAAAGTAGCCTGACGTCTCCTCTCTCTTGCTTCCTCTCTTGCCATGTGACATGCCAGCTCCCCTTGCCTTCAGCCGGGAGTAAAATTTTCTTGAGGATTCCGGAGCTGAGGAGTTGCCAGCACCATACTTCTTGTACAGCCTGAAGAACTGTAAGCCAAATGATCCTCTTTTCCTTATAAATTACACAGTCTCACATGTCTCTTTAGAGCAATGCAAAACAGACTAAATAACTCAGTGCAATTTCTTCTTTGGCTTGATCCCCAAAATATTAAACAATAATTAAAACTTTCCTTTTGTGTTTTTCACCATAGCATTTTTCCTCTTTTGTTCTGGCACACACAAATTAAGATAGAGGGGTAAATTGAAGCTAGATCATAGGAAACAGTATTCGAATGCATCCTTCATTTTCATCCGTTATTTGATTTATCTTTCATTTGTGCTAATGAGCTGTCACAGCGAAAAGTGCTATATAATTTCTCAATTTTCCAGATATCCTGAATTATTAAGAATATCACCCTACTTGATTGTGTTGCTAAAAGTGCATATTGCTGTGAACTTTGAGTAATGTAAATCCCTAATTTAAGAAAACTACCTGTTTATACAATCACTCAGACCTAAATTCAAATATCTATATATGAATAAATATGTTTATGTATACAAGCATACACATATATATCTATATGTATTTATGTGTAGGTGTATAAATAATACCTACATTTGGATTATATTAAGAGATAGTTCATCATAGCCATTTATTTCTGATAGGACTGTGTATTAGCCCATTTTCACTCTGCTGTAAAGAACTACCTGAGAATGGGTAATTTGTAAAGAAATGAGGTTCAATTGGCTCACAGTTCAGGATAGCTGGGGAGACCTCGGGAAACTTGCAATCATGGGAGGAAGGCGGAGGGGAAGCAAGGCATGTCCCATATGGCACCAGGAGTGTGAGAGCAAGAGAAGGGAAGTGCCACAGTTTTAAACCATCAGCACTCCTGAGAACTCACTATCACAAGAACAGCAAGGGAGAAATTTGCCCTCATAATCCAATCATTTTCCACCAGCCCCCTCCTCTGACACATGGGAATTACAATTCAAATTACAATTTGAGATAAGATTTGGGTGGGGACACAGAGTCAGTCCATATCAGACTTGAGATCAGGTAAAGTAATCAGGACAAATTAGAATACTACATGAATTAAATGATTACCTCTGTTTTATACTCTCCTCCTTACATCCCTCATGCGGTTGTGAGACTGACCCTCATAAAAATTTTAATCTATGATTTCAACACTCTGTACAAATAACTCTGATGGCTCTCTTTTGCCTGAAAGAGAAATTTTCAACATTGCTTTAACTTTTTCTGAAAATAACTATAACAAATGCTCTTTATATAAATAAAATATGTCTATAAACACATGGCTATTATTATATAACTGCTGTTTATAATTCATGGCAAAGATATGCTTGATCAACTGATTTATTTCCCACTACATAAGTATATCATCATGCAAGAGAATGATTATGACATAGATGGGCTAAATTGAAACCCATTTTAATTTATATTTTTACAAATATAAATTATGTATCCCCATATGAAATTATTTAGTGACAAATCTTTCTTGCATTCGAATGAATTACAACATCAGAGATAAGAATTTTTAACTTGAGGGACAAATGTCCTACTCAAATGCAGTAGAGTCCCTGCACAATTCAGTCCGTATTTACTTCTTTACCTTATTTTTCAATATTTTTATTCTATAATGATCCTCCAATGTACTTCTATTTATTATACCCAGGAAATTTTGTTTGTAACATTTTCCTTTCTTCTTTTGCTTTTCCAAGTTTTATCTCCTTTTACTTAATCCTTTATAGAAAGTATTTATTCTGGATCTGAGTCCAAAATAATCTGATCATTCCGTTCGAAAGCAAGTGGAACTTAACTATTTTGAAAATGTATTAATTATATATGTAACAATTATATGCAGTGTAAATGATTAATTGTATATGTTCCCACAAATTCTCAATAAATCACATTATACATATATAGTGTGTGTTTGCGTATGTGCATGTGTGTGTGTGTATATACATGCTCTCACATGCCTCTCTGTGGGGCGAGTGTGTGTATGCCCACAGGTAGGCATGTGAGAGCATATATACATAGCATATATTTGTACTCCTGAATTCACAATAAAATATGTGTTTCTATCACCAGAGGTTATCTTGTTGTTTAAGACCATAAATTACCTCAGTCTTCTCATAGGAAAATATTCTAACCAATATTTCTATTAATTCCAGGAATATACAATCTTGTGCTTTTACACTGCTGCCCATTGATTCCAAATTTCACAAATTTGTCACCTCTTATTGTGACTACCTACTTCCAGTCTCTTCTCACTGTGCTACGCAGACTTGAACATGCAATTCAGTCACTGCTCTCCATTTCTCAGAAATGAGAGATAGAAAGAGATAGGGAGGGGGGATATTAAATAAAATATTTCATTAGGCCATTCTGTTTGTCCCAGAGTTAAAAAATTCTTGAAGAAAATGAAGGACAGGACTCAATGTAGAACATAAGAAGTTAAGTTTTAGTAACAGGCAGCCCTGTTCCTTATATTCTTCCATCATTCTACTATCAGGAATTGTCTACTGAACACTCCACCTTGTAGGGTTTGGTGTCACTACAGTATTGCCTGTCCCTTTCTCTGTAGTCTTTCTTTTCCCTTCGTTCTCCTCTTTCTTCTATTTTAAAATTTCTCTTTATTCTGTAGAGTGTTTGTTGGCCATCTCCTTGCTTTTAACATGTTGAAGTTATAGCCCCAGTGTGACTCTATTTGGAGGTAGGGCTTTAGGAAGTAATTAAAGTTAAATGAGGTCCTGGTGGGGGGATGGTGTAATCTGATAATCTGATAGGACTGGGGGTCTTATAAGAAGAGAACTGTCTGTCTAGATTTATCTCTCTCTGTCTCTCTCCATGCACACACTGAGGAAAGATAAGGTGGGGGCAATGCAAGAAGGTGGCCGTCTGCAAACCAGGAAGAAAGCCTTACCAGAAACCAAATTGGTACCTTGATCTTTCACTTCCCAGCCTCCAGAACTGTGAGAAATAAATGTTTTTTGTTTATGCCATCCAGTGTATGGTATTTTCTTATGAAATCCCAAGCAGATTAATACCGATTTGAAGCCCTTAAAATTCTAACTCCATAAAGATGTTCATATTATTCCTTAAACATAAGTAATTTTCTCCTTAAGAATAGACTTTGCAACGGATGGTAGAAATAAATGTTATTTTTCACCTTGTTTGTATTCAGTTCAACCTATGCTACAGGATTCAGCATTTTGTTTGAGTCTGTGATGCTTATTAGAATGCCCTGATCATACTGGGAATGGATAAGATGAATAATAGTGGTAATGATACTAGAACTGGCTTGAGTACAACCAGTAGCTAATTGTCAAAAGTATACATTGCAATAAATTAGAATTGATCAATCTAGTTAATTGTCACATTGTTCATTTTTTATTAACTACATTTTTTGGAATTTCACTATCTTCATATATTTATACTTGCCTTTTAGTAAAGTTTTATTTTCTTTTTAGCAAAATCACTTAAAGAAGAGTGTTTCTATTAAAAATGGAATTTTAAAAAATTTAATTTCATGTAGCTATGACTAAGTCTTAACCATAAATTACGTACTCTTTCTCTCTCTGTTTTTGTTATATAGATTGATTTGCTGTCCAAGAATAAAACTCATTCTCCTTAGCCAACAAGTTACCAATACTGAAGATTTTGACAGTATTGTCAAATCTTCTATTTTTTTCTATATTTTCTAGACAATCCGACTGACTCATTTTATTTAAAAACAAAGTCCAGATCAGAAAACGTCAAGTTACATATATATTTCTAAAAACATCTGATAACATCTGTGTTTGTTTCTCAATAACAACACCAATTTTTATTTCAGTCTGAAAAATTCAGATCAATTTTACTCTGATAATTTGGAAATAGTCCTGTTTTGCTATTCCATTTAAATTGTTAAAGATATTCTTATTTCTATTAGAAGATTATAGAACATGAAAACTTAAGGCTCTTTTTCTTTCTTTTTTTTTAATTTATTTATTTATTATTATTATACTTTAAGTTGTAGGGTACATGTGCATAACGTGCAGGTTTGTTACATATGTATACTTGTGCCATGTTGCTGTGCTGCACCCATCAACTCGTCATTTACATCAGGTATAACTCCCAATGCAATCCCTCCCCCCTCCCCCCTCCCCATGATAGGCCCCGGTGGCTCTTTTTCTTTCACGAAAACAATATTAGTGGAAACCAAGTCATCTTACTTTTAGCTTGAATTGAAAACAAACCTACAACACCAATAGTTTTATTTTTAATTTTATTTTTAATTTGTATAATCCTTTAAGAATTATTAGTATTGAATCTGAGTTCAGTAAATTCTTGATCAGACACCACAACATATCCCCCAACGATAATTTAATGAAAGTTACTAGTTCAACCTGTGTTGGAATAAACATGTAATATTTTGTTTTATTTGAGATCTTAAAACTACTGGTCATCAGGAACTTGTAAGGGCTTTGAATCAGACTAATTTTATCTTTTGTTAAATCTTTTTAGTGCTGGCAACTTGGATAAGATAATTAACCTGTTTGAATCAAGCTGTCTAAATTTATAAAGTGATGATAATTATACCTACTGCATGGAATTGTTCTGAGAGTTAAATTTAAAAATCACTAAATTGAGTGTGTTTTTCTAAAATTTCTAACTCTTCAAGTATTCAAAACAGAATAAACATTATAGCCATTATTATTATTTTTAATAATTATTGCTGCACATACAAATAAAAATAGTAATTTAAAATACTAAATACAGGAAGTATAGATTCAGTATTCCTCTTGTATTTAACCTGTTAGTTCTTGGGAAATTAAGAAACAAAGTTGAAAAGTCATTGCTTATAATACAAGATACCTAAAAGACAGACCACATTCTACCTTTGAAATTATTAAGCCTGACAACCTTGTCCTACTTCTGATCTCCATACATTCTCAAGCAATAAATGTCTCAAAAGTCCCTGACCTGTCTTTAGCCATAAAATTATTTTTTGTTTGTAAGTCCTTATCTTCTCAAAATACTACTTAATCTCCATTTAAAGTACATTTTTTTATGACATCTGTCTACTTCTTTCTACTTTTCCCAATTTAATCAGTATTTCTTTTCCTATTGACACAGAAAACATTGTATTGATATCTCTATAACAATATACAACATCAGGCATTATGAGCTCTCTACTTAGATTCCGCATCTAGACCATGAGTTTATTCAGAATCATTATTACTTACTAATTGTCTTTATATCCCAATGACTAGCAATAGGCTTCCAACAGATTGCATTCATAATATGCATTTATACATCATTCTCTTAACTTTTAAGAAATGATGCAGGGCACAGTGGCTCACGTCTGTAATCCCAGCATTTTGGGAGGCCGACAAGGGCAGATTGCCTGAGGTCGGGAGTTCGAGACCAACCTAAACAACATGGAGAAACCCTGTCTCTGCTAAAAATACAAAACTTAGGCATGGTGGCACATGCCTTTAATCCCAGTTACTTGGGAGACTGAGGCAGGAGAATCGCTTGAACCCAGGAGGCAGAAGTGGCGGTGACCTGAGATCATGCCATTGCACTCCAGCCTGGGCAACAAGAGCAAAACTCTGTCTCAATAGATAGATAGATAGATAGATAGATAGATAGATAGATAGATAGATAAATAAATAAATACATAAATAGACCATAGCTTTCCCAAAATTGTACAGTAAGGAAGATGTCATATATAACATTGTAAGTATAGATCCAATCAATATGAATAACAGCTGTATTTTCTAGTGTGAAAGAAACATAATTTTATGATAAATTGAGTTTTTGCAATACTTAATTTGAAAAGAAACAATAAAATAGCTTATATTTCAAAGAGAAAAATGAATAACTTAGAGAGTAATATAAGTTCAAACTACATAAAATTGCTGTTTCCTTTGGACAGAGCCAAAATGTAGAGAAGGCAAAAATCTATTCTCTCTCATTTCTGCATTTGAATTTTATGGCACCTCACAAAAGCACTCATGAAATCTTGTGGAAATTATCTTGATTTTCTTTCAGTTTTGCTTTCGATTAAAAAGGAGTATAAAATTCATTGCTTTGGTTTATTTTTCAACTCAACTATTTTGAAAAGTTTGTGTAGACATCTCTATGTGATGTATACATACATTAAAAATACAGTACCTAAGTTATGAAATAGACAACATAACATGACTGTGCTGAACCCTTTCTATAGATACATCTAGATCCCTTTTCCACTATTCTTCTAACCTATCCTGTATCCCCAGGAGGCTGACATTTCTAGGATGTAACAAAGGCTCTCCTTACTTTCTGACTGCTGATTGGTCAATGAGAGGCATGAGGAGATCAGAGAGATGATAGAAAGAGCTTATAATATTTCTTCTTTCAGCTCCATCACTGATGTATTTTTCTATACAGGTTGATCTGTAGAGCAATTATTCTCATAATTGTGTTGCACTACAATTTTACTCATTTTTTGTATTAGCTAATTCAAGATGTTCAGAGTAATTGCTTTCTCATATATATGAGAAAGTAACAGCATACATAATTATATATAATATACACATATTATATATTGTTTCTATATATGCTCTAAATAGGAAAAATCTATAAGCACACACTTTCTTCACTTATTTAGTACAGTTTTATAGTGAAGTTATGTATCTTTAACTCGAGATTAGCATATATAAATGTGTTGTATTAGAATGCAATTGTGCATTTTTATACATTGCAGAAAAGATATTTACAAGTAAATAAGCACTTGTGTTTTCATAATATATCAAAGATATAAAAAGTTCATTCTGGGCACACCCCATTTAACAACTAAGCATTAGCTAGTTCTTATATCTTTATATAAATGCATTATGGAAAAAATGAGTATAGCCAAATTTTTCCTTCAAGCTCACGATGAAATTAATTTGTATATTATTGTATTATTTTTGAAGCAATATGGTTAAACGGATTTTTCTTCATTTTCTTAGAACTGTGTCATTTAAAATCCTGACTGTTTATTAGTCCAAATGCCATTCTCCGTAAGAATTCAAAGAATAATATATTATCAAATTTAGTTACTTAAAAGCATCCTACTTGCCATTATTGATACTTGTGAACTTTTTAATTTTTTAATTTTTTTAAATTTACTTTGTCTTAGACTCTGTAAAATTGAACTTTTAGCACACATTTTATCATATAGTTCCCAATCAATACATCTTATTGATTTGCTATTCTGTACTGGGTCTTATTTGCCTCCATCTTCCTGGTGTCCATGACCCTCAATTAGCAAGCCTAGCACTATTTATAATAGCAAATACATGAAATCAACCTAACTGTCCGCCAATAGTGGATTGGATAAAGAAAATGTAATAATACACAGCCATGAAAAAAGAAACCATGTCCTTTGTAGCAATACGAACACAGTTGGAAGCCATTATCTTAAGGAAATTAACATAGGAACAGAAAATCAGATACTACATGTTCTCACTCATAAGTGGGAGCTAAGCATTCGATACACATCGACATAAAGGTAGACACAGGACTACAGGAGGGAGGAGAGAGAGAGGGCAGTAAGGGCTAAAAAACTACTTGGGTGCAATGCTCACTATCTCTACCTGAGTGATGGAATCACTCATAACACAAACCTCAACGTCACACAATATACCCATGGAGCATACCTGCACACGTATCTCCTGAATCTAAAATGAAAGTTTAAATTATAAAATAATAAAAATTAGTTGGCTGAACTCAGATTTTACTTCTCCCACTTCCTGTTATTCTATGTCTTCTCTTTCTTATGAGAATATTACATTGATCATTACTTTCATTTCCTTCCCTGTTGTTCCTCACTTCCAGAATTAAATGTTATTTCTCTGCCAAATTTCAAATCTTACCTTGTACCCTTCTATCCTCTGAATTATCCCAGTGGCTTCAATTAACAGTTAGGCTAATATTTTCACAGACTTTCAAGAAAAGTTTGAGACAACTTCCAATAATAATAATAAACCATATTTGTATAGGTTAAGTATAATAATACTAAAAGAATTGTTATATCCCTATTTAGAATAAAGGAGAGAACTTTTTATTAGGACTTAGAATGGAGGTGATTGATTACATTATAACAAATAAATACTACATTTACATGTAATTATAAGTGATATTTAATGTCTGTTAATTTACCATGTAAGATCATTTAGTCTTCTCAGTGCATTCTAAGCTCACTGAAGGCAGGGAATTGACTGCACTTTTTGTGTGAATATGATACAGAGTCTATACTATATGTTCAATCATTGCAAATTCACTGACTAATTAATAGGGATGTTAAATCTGTTCCACAGTTTGTGGCTGCAGATTTCATTACTAAGATTTTATGGCTCAATTTATCTTTGTGACTCTTCTTTTTGTCTTCAACTAAAATACATCATCTCATATTTTCTACAAGCCATGCTCAGGATGATCTTCAAATTGCTGGATCTGCTCTGTTTAACACTTTATGTTGCGTGACTCTAAAGTTTACTGTTGTAACCAATAACAAATACCATATTTGCATGGTCATTGATTTCAGACACATACATGTAGAAGGGCCATGAACCAATGAACTTGAACCCAGAGTAAGATAGAAGATTTAAAAGGATTTTTTTTTCATATATTTCATTGGGCAAGTGTCTATTTTGAACAATTGATTTTTATTTTACTTTTCTATTTCTTTAATATCAGAGTATATTTGCCAGAATAGGAATGTCTATCTTTGTTTATTTTTGGATAGTAAATAGAAAAGAGTGATACACGTAAATGTGTCATAAAACTCACATTCTAATTATTAAAATTAAAGTTAAATGGTGATTTTTACTTTACATATGGCTTCTAAAACCTTTTTGTCTGTTACAAAATTGTGGGCACAGATACGATCAAACCCATAAATTCCAGCAGATTAACAAGCCTCTGTCAATTTTGCACCCTAGAGTTTTTAAATGTTTTCTGTTAAACAGCACGTTTTTTTAGTAGTAATAGAAGTATTTTTTAAAAAGCTATTGTAAAATACAGAAAGGTTTAGAAAAATTATTACTTCTACTCATATCTAACAAAAGTTAACATTGTAAAATAAAAAGGTTAAAATACATTTGGTTAGAATGAAGAGAAGATAGTAAAAATAAGCATTTTGTATAAAAACTACTAATCAGAAAGATTAGTTTCAAAGAGTTTGTACTAGATTTAAAAGATTTTTGAAAAAGTTTCAGAGAGATTAATATTTTAAAATTGTATGATAGATATTAATAACAATACATATACATTTCCAGGTAGAGAAATGTATTATATCATACAAATAAGATAAAACTATTATCCTTTAATTAGAACAAAATAATTCTAGACATAGGGTTGTCACAGTGGCTGACATCTGTAATCCCAGCATTTTGGAAGATCGATGTGGGAAGATCACTTGAGGCTAGGAGTTCAAGACCAGCCTGGACAACGTAGCAAGGCCCCATCTCTACAAAAAGAAAAGAAAAAACAAAAAGTCAGGCAGTGTGGTGAGTGCCTGTAAGTCCCAGCTGCTTCAGAGGCTGAGCCAAGGGAATCACTTGAGTACAGGAGTTTGAGCTTTGCGGTAACATGTGATCACACTGTACACCAGCCTGGGCAACATTATTATTTTCTAGAATGAAAATAATTTTTCTAGACTAATGATTCTAGAAAATTAAGATATAGAAGGAAGATCAAAGATAATATATGTATTTATATGTATTAATTATTGATTATTTAACATCATTTTCTACAAAAATAACACATCATGCTCTGGAAAAATATAGATGATAAAGTAAATACACCGTTGGATTTTTTTTTTTTTTTTTTTTTTTTTGAGATAAAGTCTTGCTCTGTCATCGAGGCTGGAGTGCAGTGGCACAATCTCGGCACACTTCAACCTCCGCCTCCTGGGTTCAAGCAATTTTCCCCACCTCAACCTCCCAAGTAGTTGGGATTACAGGCACCACCACCACGCCTGGCTAATTTTTGTATTTTTTAGTAGAGATGGGGTTTCACCATATTGGCCAGGCTCGTTTTGAACTCTTGAGCTCAGGTATTCACCCACCTCAGCCTTCAAAAATGCTGGGATTACACGTGTAAGCCACCATGTCTGGCCACCATTGGAAATTAACGCATAGCTTTTTAACAACTATAAACCCCAAAATACTGGTCATGATTACAAAATATCAATTATGCCTCTCCTCTCACAAGAATTATCTTACCTAATCTGTATATGTACATTTGTGAGGTGGTTATATTTTCAGAAAACTATTACATAATTATTAAATTATTATGAATTTATGTATGCTAATTTGAATAAAAATTTTCCCAAAGGCTTCTTATTTTCAGTTTCATTTTATTACCCACCTGGTCAGCTTCACTTTTGTTGTTGATGATAATTATGATGTTATTGATTCCTATGTCTTACTTTCATGCCTTTGTTTATAGAAATTGCAGGAGAAATTACGTGCTTAATTGTATGCAGAAAGGAAGATGAGTTATAAATATTATACATGTTTGTGTCTACAAAATGTATTTATTGTTCTAAAACATGAGTAATAGAATGACTGAACAGAGATCTAGGAGCAATTTAATTTTCACTGAAAACATTTGTAAGAAAGACATTGTTACAGTGAACTAGCGGTCAAATGCCAATTTGATTTTTTGTTATATGCTTAATTGTAATATTACTGTTTTTCCATTTCCTCTATCGTCTAACTCCCATATCTAGAATTTAAGATTTATGTCAATCTCTTACTCAAATCGTTATTTATCCAAAATTAACTATTTTAATCTTTTTTTTCTCTGTGACTTAGTGTTTTTTTAAAACATATTTTAAAAATAGATGTCATATTTTCTGGATATTTGTACTCAGCTTTCATTTGAGTCCAGGTTCACTAACCCAGTTTTTGTCACTTTCTAGTGTGTGGGAATACAGAAAGTACACAACTATTAAAGACCAGAGAGAGAAATCAGAGATAGCACGTCTGCTCACATCCCTAGCAGACATCATAGGAGTATACATATCTGAAAACAGGTCTGGAAAATACTGTCCTGTAGCTGGACAGGGAGGCACCCTGATAAAGCACAGTTACTACAAAGAATGGGTAAGCAGATAGCGTATATGACCAGCAGTCTTTCACATCTGGGAATTCTTGAAAGTTCATTTATGTTGATAATTTTTAATTGAGATATCAGTTATGGATTATCTATATTGGAATCCTAGCCCTAGCCATTAATAGCTGTATGAAACTCAGGAAAGTTACGTATCTTCTCTGTAATTATGTTTCATCATCTATAAAAAAAGGGAGATAACAGCATAGACAACCCATTATAGGGTTGTTATGAAAAATAAATAATTAATATATGTAAAAATCTTTATTTTCATTTCATTTTATTTTATTTTATTAAGACAGAGGCTCACTCTGTCACCCAATCTGGAGTGCAATGGCATGATACCAGCTCACTGCAACCTCCACCTCCCAGTTCAAGCGGTTCTCCTGCCTCAGCCTCCTGAGTTGCTGGGATTACGGGCACTTGCCATCACGCCCAGCCAAGTGTGTGTATTTTTAGTAGAGACAGGGTTTCATCATGTCGGCCAGGATGGTCTCGAATTCCTGACCTCAGATGATCCACCTGCCTCGACCTCCCAAAGTGCTGGGATTACAGGCATTAGCCACCACACCTGACCAAAAATTCTTAAATACTTCCCAGATATATAGTGGGGTTTTTTTGTTTTGTTTTTGTTTTTTCAAAACAGGGTCTCACTCTATCACGCAGGCTGGAGTGCAGTGGTGCAATCTTGGCTCACTGCAACCTCTGCTTCCTGGGTTCAAGCAATTCTCCTGTCTCAGCCTCCAGGTACCTGGGATTACAGGCACACACCACCACGCCCAGCTAATTTTTGTATTTTTGGTACAGACGGGGTTTTGCTGTGTTGGCCAGCTGGTCTCAAACTCCTGACTTCAAGTGATTCACCCACTTCGGCCTTCCAAAATGCTGGGATTACAGGTGTGAGCCACTGTGCCTGGCCATGTGTTTTATGTTATACAGGATATTTATGTGAGTCTGAGTTGAGTGTGAGTGTCTGTGTGTGTTGTTTATACTTACATACATCTTACATACATTACTGGATTGAGTCTTATTGCTGTCCCTAAAGTGCCTGTGAGTTTTCATAGAGATTTAACATTTTCCCCAATGTTTATTATTAGGGATCTTGTGCCCTACCTAGAAATGTTAGGGTGTGTGCCTTTTTATATGCATTAAAATTAATAAAAATGTGGTACTATGAGCTTCATACTTTCATTCGTTCCTCTTTTACTTTAACAATTTTTTATTGAGTATCTAATAAATTCCCACACGTAGTAATTGTTACTGTTGATATTATGATTTAACAAGATAGATAATGTTCTTCCTTTCACGCTTTATATTAGATTGGATAAGACGGTATATATGAACAAATAAACAAATTAGCAAAATTAGTTAACTGTGAGTTATAATATGTGCTCTACATAAAAATAGTAAGGTGCTAAAATAATGAGAGAGGATTTGGTAGAGATTCTCTGAAGAAGTTAAATGCATCTTTTTATTTTAAGATGGAGCCAGCCATGACAAAAGTCTGGAGAAGAGTGTTACAAATAGAACAAACTAAAACTCAAATATACTATCATCAACATTTTTAAAAATGTCCCACATGCCATGCCTTTTCATAAAAATCAGACTTTAGTAGAATTTTGGTAAAGGTGGAGAAGCATTATAGAAAACCAGAGTAAATAAAATAGAAGTGACATTCTACTTTTAAGATTACTTTTTCCCCACCATTATGTTTGGTAATTGTTTTCTCTCTTCTTTCTGCTTTTGCTTTCTTCTCTTTCTTTCGTCCTTGTAATTTCTGACTTCTGATTTTTTTAAATAGACAGTAATTTAACCATTTCTTTTATTACACTTGATTTCTTCTAATCTATGGATTATTAGTGCATAGGTTCTACCTCAAATTGATGATCAAGATAATTCCTTAAATAAAGATGCAGTCTTATTAAAAAAAAGTTTTTACTGCAGGTTGATTATTTATATATTATTATATTTCTACTGGCATACCTCATTTAATTACAATTCACCTTATAGTGCTTTGCAGAATTGCATTTTTCTTTTCTTTTCTTTTCTTTTTTTTTTTTAACCAAGTGTAGGTTTGTGGCAACTGTGCATCAAGCAAGTCTATCAGCACCATTTTTCTAACAGCATGTGCTCACTTCAGGTCCCTGTGTCATATTTTGGTAATAATTTCAATATTTAAACATTTTAAAAATTACTCTGATATATGTTATAGTGAACTGTGATCCGTGATTTTTGATGTTACCATTGTAATTGTTTTGAACTATGAGCTCTGCCCATATAGAATGGTACTGAATTGATAAATGTTGTGTGTATTCTGACTGTTCCACCGACCAGCTATTCCTCCATCTCTCTCTCTCTCTGTCCTTGGGCTCGCTATTTCCCGAGACACAATAATATTGAAATTAGGCCAATTAATAACCCTACTGAGGCCTCTAAGTGTTCCAGTGAAAGAAAGAGTGGCGTGTCTTTCATTTTAAATCTAGCTAGAAATGATTAAACTTAATGGGGAAGGCATGGCCAAAGCAGAGACAGGCCAGAAGCTAGGCATCTTGAATCAAACAGTTGATCAAGTTGTGAATGCAAATGGAAAGCTATTGAAATGAAAATGTTATTCCAGTGAATGCATGAATGATAAGAGAGTGAAACAGCCTTATTGCCAATGTGGAGAGAGTTCAATGGTCCGAACAGAAGTCAAAAGAAGCCTTCTGCATAAGTAAAAGTACAAAGTGAAGCAGCAAGTGCTGATGGAGAAACTGCAGCAAGTTATCCAGAAGATCTACCTAAGAACATTGATGAAAGTTGTTACACTAAATCACAGATTTTCAATGTAAAAAAAAAGAAACTTTTATTGGAAGAAGATGCCATCTAGGACTTTTATAGGGAGAAATATGTCAATGTATGACTTTACAGTTTCAAAACACAGTCTGACTCTCTTGTTAGGTACTAATATACCCGGCAAAGTTAACTTGAAGCCAATGCTTATTTACCATTCTGAAAATTCTAGGGCTCTGAAAAATTATACTAAATATACTCTACCTGTGCTCCATAAGTGAAATAATAAAACCTGAATGACAGCACATCTGTTTACAGTATAATTTATTGAATAATTTAAGTCCATTTTTGAGACCTACTACTCTGAATAAAAAGAAAAAAGACTCCTTTCAAATTATTCCTGCTCAGTGACAATGCATCTAGTCACCCAAGAGCTCTAATGTAGATGTACAAAGATGTGAATGTTGTTCTCATGCCTATTAACACAATATCCATTGTGTAGCAAATTCTTCAAGAAGTCAGTTTAGCTTTCAAGTATTATTGTATAAGAAATACATTTTGCAAAGCTTATGTCATAGATAGTGATTCTTCTTCTGCATCTAGGGAAAACAAATTGATAAACTTACGAAAACGATCCATCACTCTAGCTGTCATTATAACATCTGTGACTCGTGTGAGAAGGTCAAAATATCGGCATTAACAGGAGTTTGGAAGAAGTGGATTCCAATTCTCATGAAAGACTTTGAGAAGAAGTGAAGCCTGCAGATGTCACTGAATTATTGCAATCTCATGATAAAAGTTGAGCAGATGAGTTGTTGCTTCTTATGGATGGTAAAAGAGAGTGGTTTCTTGAGATGAATCCACCCCTGAGGAAGACGCTACACATTGTTAATATGACAACAAAGGATTTAAAATACTCCATAAACTTAGTTAATAAAGTGGCAGCAGAGTTTAAGAGAATTGATTCCAATTTTGAAATAAATTATACTGTAGGTAAAATGCTGTCAAACAACATCCCATGCTACAAAGAAAAAAAAAATCTTTCATGAAAAGAAGAGTCAAGTAATGCAGCAAACTTCATTGTTGTCCTTTTTAAAGAAATTTCCACAGTCATACCAGCCTTCAGCAACCACCACCCTGATCAGTCAGCAGTCACCAACATTAAGGCAAGACTCTTTACCGGTAAAAAGATTATGATTTGCTGAAGGCTCAGGTGATCAGTAGTATTTTTTAGTAATAAAAATATTTTCAAATTAAGATATGTAAATGTTTAATGCTATTGCGCACTTAGTAGACTATAGTAGAGTATAAACATAACTTTTTTATAAAGAAAACTTAATTTTCTTATCTGGAAAAATGTGAATTATACCAATACTTACCTTACATGGTTATTATGAGGTTTAAATGGATTTCTGTATGATTAAAATGTATAGAATAATGCTGAGAAATATGTATTATATAAGATTTGTTGATATATTTATTATTGGTGAAAACACTTCTCACCTCTATCACAATTTTATTGCTCACTTCAGTTTTGGATTGTAATTTCCACCATTTTAGTTTTTTATGAATCAGATTCCATATATTTACTATAGTATAGAACTCCTAAAATGTACTTATCTTCTGGTTGGAGTTTTTAAATTATTTATTCTTTATTTTCTGTAGTTGCAGTTGTATTAAAGATAAGTATACCTTATATGACTATGTTTTGTGTGGTAAGTTGAAAGTGATGCAGATTTTTATGGTACAATAATAATAAATATAATTTTGGGACTAATAATAAAAGCAACCATTTAGTAAGTCATGAAATACAATGTTGATTTACTAAATATCTTATTATTATTATTATATCATTTAACAGTCGTAAAAACTGTATAGAAATAAATAAACCAATATTCACTCATTTGTTCCTTTGTAAGTTATTTTGTGTATAGTTGTAATGGTCATGTACTCTTTCAGTTACAAATTACCACAAACTTAGCAACTTGAACACACATCTGTTATTTCAGTTTTTATGGGTCAGAAATTCTAACCTTTCTGCTCCAGGGGCTTCCATGGGGCTGCAATGAAAATGGTGGCCAAAACTGGGATATCATCCAAAGGTGTGATTAAAGAACAATACACTTCTAAGCCCACTAACATAGTGGCTGGAAGGATTCAGTTTCTTTCAGGATGTTGGACCGAGGAGTTCAGTTTCTAGCTAGCTGCTGGGAAGAGGCCAGCCTCAGTCGTTTGCAACGTGGGTATCCCCAGTTATCCCCAATGACAACTTCATTCAGTAAAGCCAGTAACAGAGAGTCTGATAGTAAGAGGGAAATCAATATTATTATAACACTCCTATTATGTAATCCAGTAATTGTGCTCTGTGTTATTTACCCAAAGGAGTTGAAAATTTATGTCTGTACAAGATCCTGCACACAGATGTTTATAGTGACTTTCTTCAAAATTGCCAAAACTTGGAAGCAATCAGGATGCCCTTCAGTCAGTGAATAGACAAGGTAATATTATTCAGTGCTACAAATAAGTAAGTTACCAAACCATGAAAAACATAGAGAAATCTTAAATGCATATCAATAAATGAAGACGCCAATTTGAAAAGACAACATACTGTATGATTTCAAATATAAGGCATTCTAGAAAAGGTGAATATAGGAACATAGTGAATGGTTTACCAGGGGTTGAGGGTAGGTGGAAAGACCCATAAACAGGCGGACCACAGAGAATTTTTAGGGCAGCGAAAACACATGCTTATGATACTAAAATGGTGGATACATATCATTACACATTTTTAAAAATCTGTAGTATGTACAACACCCAAAGTTAACTCTAATATAAACTATGGACTTCGGGTGATTATGATGTGTCAAGGAAGGTTCATCAGTGGTAACAAAGGTGTTCTCTGGTGGCACATTACTTTTGTTTCTTCTTTCTTGTGAGACAAATGGAAATTCTAAGATTGAAGAGTTTAAGTGACCAAATCCCTCAATGCATGGGCAGGCAAAAGTGCATACAGAATGGTGACATTCAGCCTTCTTTAGATCTCACTCACTATTTTAAGTAAATACTTATGCCTATAAAGAATACTTAATTTGACTGGGAAGAAAACACATTAATAAAAGATCTTAGGACTGAACATTTCCATCGCATGCTCTGATTTGTCTCATTGATGAAATACGTTTTTGGCACCAATTTTTACACGTAAGTTGGTTTACAAAACATTTGATCCTAAATGCTTTTGAGATCATTCCCTTCGGGGTTCAGAATAAAGTATTTATTTAGAAGTAAGCAATGATGTTAATGTAGAAACTCTTTGTGGTTAGTTTGCCTTTTAAATTCTGCCTACACAATTTATTTAAAAACATTTACTAGTGTCCTTCCTTTAGGCATTACACTTTTTACGGTTTTTTTTTTTCCTCTTTTGACCTGCCTTGCAACTCAGAAAAATTATTTTGAAATAATTATCCCAACAGAACTTAGTGATCGGTACATCAGCAGACTGCAGACTTGTACATCTTGGGAGCAAAATCAGCAAATTAAAAGGGCATTTTATGAAGAACAGGTCATTTAGGATAGTTCAACTCCTGAGCCTGCAAGCAAAACCATAACAAAGTGCTATTTTCCTAATGTCCTTGAATATAAAAGAACAAAGTCTTCTCAAGTATTTTACACAGAGAGCTCTTTTCATGAGAAATTGGGTCAAACTATTAAATTCACCTCTGTTTGATGTAAAATAAAACTGCTTATTGCAGATCTAACAAAACACTCAGTGTCCTATTAGGTTGCCTTCAAAGAATGTCCTAGATAACCTTAAGGTAATTTAAAGCACAAACTAACTTCAATCCTTCTTGTCTATTATAGGTCTCAAGCACATTGGAATACATTTAAAAATGCAGTCTTGCAAAAACACTCATTTCTTGCTGATTATATGCTTCTTTTCTATTGGTCACCTATGCTTTAACTTCTCTGTGTTTCGCATATGGCCAAAACTGATCAGGATAATTAGAGGAAAAAAAAAGAACTAGGTTAATTAATACTAAATTGATGAGGCTTTGAAAGTTATATAGGTAAGTATAAAGCACCTTTTTTTTTTTTCTGTAAGATAAACTCAACTCTGTGCTATCTCTTTTTTCCTCCCCTCACTCTTCAGTGTCACTAGTAGCTAACTTCATACAAAACTCGGATTTTTTTCTTTCATTTTCTAAAATGATAGAAGGACACAACTTTAACTCCTACTTTATATATAAATTCTTGTGAATAAAATAAAACTGTTTCTCCAATTATCAGAATATTTATAACACATTTGCACCATAAAGCAATGCTACTTGAGAGCATGTGTTATTGGATATACTGTGCTCTACATTTCTTTGTCTGTAAGAAATCTTTGTCTGTAAAGAACCTGAAAGCTTTTGTGCTATTCTATAGTAAGGCAGCAACTAGAAGCTCTTACATATTTTGGAAAATTGCCTGAAAATTATTATATTTCTATGAAAATAGATGACATCATAACAGTGAGAAAGTTTTGCAGCATGACAGAAGATCTTTAAACGGATTGGCTTAAAGAATACCATGTTCATTTCACTCTGAATCTGCATAGTTTTTCTCCTCTTGGTCAAGCTTAGCTACTTTAGCTGGGCTCACTTACAGATCCCTTTTAAGGGTGCTGGAATATACCACCCCAAAATATGTTGCTTTGACCTAAGAACTACTTCTAAAGGCATTTAAAAAATAGCAGACACAAGAAAGATATCTTATTCTTCTCCTTTTCTTCCTGAAACAGAAGATTAAAAACTCCTATGTAAAAGATGCCTTCCCTGTATCGTGAGGATAAATATAATTATTCAAAAGGGAGTCATAGCTGAGACAATTCTGTATACACAGACCCAGTTAAAACAATTCTTATCTTCCACACATAATTTAGTTACCTTTTCCCCATAACCTCTCTTTCTTCATAAGTTTTGTCCTTTCTTTGGGTCTTCACTTTCTTACATTGGCTCCTGTGTCACAAAAAACTTAAATTTGTATGTTTTTCTCCTTTTACTCTGTCTAATCAATTTAATTCTCATGTCCAGCGAGGTACCCTAAGAGGATAGCAGTAAATGTTTGCCTCACCTACACTTACAGTTAGCAGATTGGCTAGGGCTTGGGCTGCAATGGATGGCCTCATTTGTATGTTTTATATTTGCTGGTTTTGGCTGAGAAACCAGCAAATGGAATGATTTGGAGATCAAATCATTCCTTACCCCAGGGATTCACCTAGCCTTGACTTGTTCATGTGGCAGATCAATTCAAACAGCATTGAGAGTGCAGGCCCTGATATCCACAAATATTCAGTTTTGCCTTTGTGAAAGAGGCTAATTTCCTATTTGCCAAAGAAAATGACAAGGCCTTCTCAATTGTAAGGAGTAATGAACTCTCTATATTTTGATAAAATGAGCTAAAAAAATTCAAAATACAAATCTGATGTATGAAACATAAGAACTTGTGGCCATTTTTCTAGTCGGCTAAAACAACACACTATATTCATTTTTTTTCTATTTTAAAATGAAAATCAATTGTTATGCGTTAAAAGGGATTTAAAATTGTAAATTGTAATTGAAGTTGTGATTCAGATTTCATAATCAAAAATTATAATTCAAATTATTTTACTTATTTATTTTGTATCTACATTTATAAAAATGTATTCTATTGTTTAATAAATTATAGGGGCTTTAAGTTTGATGTAATGTTTCTTTTACAAACTGAACCTATTCATGGTACTTAGATTTTTTTTTTTTTGAACCTTAATTTAAGGGGACCATATAGTTGATTAAAGGTAAATGAAAGTAAGAAAAATATTTAAGTTGGATTTTATTTTGATAGTATAGATCGTTATTCTGTATGAATTGGTTTTGGAGATATATCTGTTAAGATAGACATTTTAATTCTTTCCCGTATTTTTCTCTTGTTTTGGCCTAATATTGTTTTCCACTAGAATTTAATTTGGGGGTTGTAGTAAACTGTAATATGTTTCCCAAGTTTTTATTTTCCTTTCTTAAGAGATTCATATTCAATTAATACACTAATATCAGACTTTGTCAGGTGACTTGTGCTTTCTCACCCAAAAGGAATACTAAATTTTGCTTCCTAATTTTGTCATAATCAGTCATACGACTTGTTTTGGTTAACCACATCTGAGCAAATGTAGCATGTGCCACTTTTTGGCAGAATTTTGAGATCCCCCTTGTGACTCCATCATAGCTCATAGTTTTCTTTCTGCAATGTTTAGGTGTGTCCCAGGTAACATGCCCTTCAGATACCGCCTTATTTAGAAGGAGATGTGAGATAGATCCAAATCTAATCATCAATATACATATAAAATGAGACAGAAATAAACATCTTTACTGAATGTCACAAAGATTTTCTTTTTCACTATTACATAACTTACCCGATGTTTATTGATACAGAAATGAGTTAGTGCATTCAATATGAGAAAATCTGTGATATGAGTTATTGACCTGAAATCATGCAGTGTGTGTTAAGGATATGGTTGTTGGAGTCTTGAAACTGGTACTTCGTGCTGCTCTATAGTCACAATATATTAGTGAAATGTTTCTTGCAATATCATATAAATTAAAAAGAAAACACAACTGATAAACGTAGTTTGAGGTGAAGAGAAGGGAAAACAATGTTGTTAGGTAATATTTTTGCTCTTGGTTCCCTTTGACAAAATACTTAAAGAAACCAATCAGCTTAGAAAGTAATTGACTCCCTCTTATGAGTGAGAACGGGGACATAGGTAGGCTTTCATCACACACCAGGGCCAGTCAGGGAGTCAGGGGCAAGGGGAAGGAGAGCATTAGGACAAATACCTAATGCATGCAAGGCTTAAAACCTAAATAACAGGTTGATAGGTGCAGCAAACCACCATGGCACATGTAGACCTAGGTAATAAACCTGCACATTCTGCACATGTATCCTAGAACTTAAAGTAAAATAAAAAAATAAAAGAAAGTAATTGAGAAGATGTAAGAAGAAATGCAAAATAATAAAGTCCAGATATTACAAGACTTGCAGAAAGAAACACCTGAAGAAGAAATTGTTAGTTCAACCAAAAGTCAAATCTGAGTGGCAAGGCTCATTAAATTACAGCACCATGGCAAAAAGCAAAATCAAGGAAGTTGTCAGCCTAAAAGAAAAAAAAATTGTCAATGTCAATATTTTATTTTAACTAAGTTTCTAAAAACTGTCCCAGGAACTCTGGTTCTACAGCTTGGGCATCCTGTACCTTGGGCAGCTTGGGTATAGGCATATGCATATACCAAGTATGAAAACAGAGTATAATTCAGTCATTTACTGTCATCAAGCTGAAGCAAACTTAAAGAAGAATAGTATTTAAGTATGTAGGTTGAAATCAGATAATTTGGGTGTAAGCCCTGTGTTTGCAAATTTCTAGCTATATAACCTTTGAGTATTTATTTAACTTTTTCAGGCTTATTTTACTCTCCCCAAAAATTGAGACTAAAACTAGTATCTACAACTAACTCTTGAATTATTAAGGATTGAGTAAAGTTATATGCATAAAAAATTAACACAGTCCCTAGCAATTAGAAATTGCTAAAAAGATGGTAATAATTTTTATATTTTTCACTGATACAAGTAAGTAAGTAATTTCCTCAGACCGGGAGACAGTCTTTCTAGAACTGTTACAAGTCGAGCAAGCTGATATATACCTCTATGACTCTGTCATAAATTGTTGTTTAGTATCATGAGCCACACTGCCTGGGTGTAGAATTTGTGTTCTGTCATCTTCCCAAATACCTAACTAAAGGTCATTGTAAGAGGAAAATGCAGCAATATGTGAAGATGCCTGGTACATAGCAAGAGCTTAGTAAGCTTTCCTAATATCAGTATCATCATTGGTGATGTTGTGTTGCTGCAAACTGAACAGTCCTCTGAGTGGCATTCTTTCTTAAAAATATGTTAATAAAATCATTTATCCTAAAATCAAGTACCAGGGATCTATCAGGCATCTGTCCTCCTGAAGATGACTGATAAATCTCTGATACAAATGTGTTGATTCAAATTTTATTTGATATATTTATTTCCCTTATTTCCAGTCTCACTTATAAAATGTGTTCATAACATGTATATGTTGTGTATGATGTTCTGTACTTTCTGCAATTTGGTATAGCTTTGTACAAGCGTGTGTGTGTGTGTGTGTGTGTGTGTGGATATTCCTTTTTCTGAGGCCATATTTTGGAATTGTGATCTAGTGGAAAAATTATGGGATTTCAAGAAAGACAGTTTGTTTGATTACAATATGCTATTGTGTGAAGATAAGTAATTCTTCAATATACCAGGTTTTTCATCTATAGAAAGAGAATAATACTAGCCTTGTTTATGTGTTAATTCTGTTAAAATTCTATTAAAAATAACAGAATTTGGGAAAATATTGTCTATTACAAAATGTCATAATTATTTCATCTGTTTCTTAATCATGTATTAGATAATGTGTTTTGTATTAGCTGGCAACTTGGTGTTCTCTTTATCCGTTTATTGAAAACAGTGGAGGTCAGACCTATCTCATAGTATCAATATTTTTCAAAGTTTTATGTAGGGCATATTAATGTTCCGCAAGTTATTATAATAATTTAGGAATATTACAACAGTGTTTCAAAATGTGTGGTATATAGGGATATCATAATTAATGAGTCACTGTAAAACAGACAAAATTATTTTCTTCAAGACAATTTGATCATGTAGTCAACAGTTGGGAGTTAGAACTGTAGTAGTCAAATAGTCATTACTGTGACCTAGAGTTTAAGAATCCTTTTTCTTCATTTGTACTCCTCTATTTTCATAATTACAAAGAATTGGCATAAGTGAACCTAAATATCTAATAAATAACAAATGTAAATGGCATACACAGAATTCTTGACATGTCTTTGGGCCTCATTCCCAAACAAATCTCTTCTTTCCCCAGTACCCCTATTTCAGTAAATGTCATCTCTATGCTTCTAGGTTCTCAGGCAAACCCTAGGAACCATCTTTGAATACATACTTTTTGATATTTAATCCTTCAGCAAGCCTTAGACAGCCATCTCTATCAGTAAAATATATTTTTAACCCAACTATTTCTCTCCATCTTCTCAAATAATTTCTTTGTCCAACCCATCATTTTTCATTTGAAGTACTGAAAAGTCTCTTCAAATATTTCTATGTTTCTATTCTTACCTTCTTATTAAAGTACCTATTTATCAGCTGGAGTGACTTTATTAAACATAGTTAAGCAGATCATGTTATCCCCTATGTCAGTATCCTCCACTATATTCCCATGATGCTTAAAATATAAATCTAACTTCTTCTTTATCAGGGCCACAGGTACTTCACAGTCTGGCCTCTGTTGGTGCCTGAGAACTCAGGTCCCATAGTCTGTCCATACTCAGGGTTCTGTCCTAAACATCATGTCACTCTCACCAAGCTCCTGCCTCCTCTATGCCTTTCATTTGCTAGGAGCACTCTGGCTCCAGATGTCTATATAGCTGAATTTGTCTTATCACACAGGTCTTAGATCATAGACTTCCTTTAGAAAAAAGAAAAGAACAGTTTTCTCATACCAATCTAAAGAATCTTATGCCCCAGACATTTACTGTCTAAAATATTACATTGTGCATATTTTTTTACTGCACTTACTAATGTCTTAAAGTATCTTATCCAGTTATTGGTTTATTGTTCAATTTTCATCTCTGTATTTTCATCTCTGTATAACAAAGTATATACATAAGCAATATCTGTTTTGATTGTCCCTGTAATTCAGTGTCTAGAGTAGATCTGAACAAATTTGTAAAATATTCAATACGTTTGTTGAATGATACATTAATATATTTTTCTCCTTTTTGAATCAAAGTAGTTGTATTTTTGCCACATCACTTTCTTTAGTGGGTTACTGTGCAAAAATGTTCAAGTCCAAAGGCATTTTTATAATGTCTGTAATGATTTTTGCTCTTTACTTTAAAAATACAATATATAAAACATTCAACAGAAATTAATATTATTTACAGTATAACATTTCTGATAAATGTTGTATATACTGTATTTTTAAAATAAAGAGAGATTCACTTTATATCAGAAAACTCACATTTATGTTTACACTTACTTTTCAATAAGTGAGCAATACTTAATCAATCGTTACTAAGAGCTTTCTGAAAAACATAATTTTCACTGCAGTAATCTTAGATATCAAGAGACTTGTTTGCATAGAAAATCATAGAATTATGTATTAGTTTCTGGTCATTTTCCAATATATTTATATTTTTAAATGGAGAACAATATAGAAAATAGGCATACTTCCTATGAAGGTTTTAAAATCCATGATTAATTACATAATCTAATTATAGAATAATCATGTTTAAAAAATAGTCACCTGTTATTTAAAGTAATTAATTATGCCTTGTATAAATAGATCAAGAAACAAAAGAACATATGAGGCTGGGCACGCGACTCACGGCTGTAATCCCAGCATTCTGAGAGGCCGAGGCAAGTGGATCATGCGAGGTCAGGAGTTCAAGACCAGCTTGGCATGGTGAAACCCAGAATCTACTAAAAATACAAAAATTAGCTGGGCATGGTGGTGTGTGCCTGTAATCCCAGCTACTCAGGAGACTGAGGCAGGAGAATCACTTGAACCTGGGAGGCAGAGGTTGCAGTGAGCCGAGATCACACCATTGCACTCCAGCCTGGGCAACAAGAGCGAAACTCCATCTCAAATAATAATAATAATAATAATAATAATAATAATATATTAAAAAGGTTGATAAGAATGTTTTATGGCACTTTCTTCAATGCTGTAAAGAAGGAGATTAAAAATAAATAAATTAACTGAAACTTTGATAAAACAAAAAGCAGAAATATTGTGTAGGTATTTTCAAATAGTCGCTGTTTAATACATTCAATGCTCTGCTTATAAATTTAAGTTTGGTTAATGTTCTGAAATGTAGAATTATTCAATGAGATATTATAGCATGCATGAAACAACATTTATTTATGAAACTTTGCTTTAGCAGCTATCAATTGTTGGTGACCTTGGAAAAGTCACACAATATTGCTGAATTTCATTCACATATTTGTAAAATGAGGATAAATGTGCTTTTTATGGGTATCGTCATGCCTGGAGTTATTTTCACCCCTGTGACATTTTCCTCTGCACTATTTATTTTACCCCATCCTATAATGAATTTTTCTTGGGCACTGCCAATTGAAGTCTGAATTCTTCTGACTCACTCTATCACCCAGGCTGGAGTGCAGTGGCATGATCTGGGCTCACTGCAACCTCTGCCTCCCAGATTCAAGCGATTCTCCTGCCTCAGCCTTCTGAGTAGCTGGGATTACAGGCGCGCACCACCATGCCTGCCTAACTTTTTTATTTTTAGTAGAGACAGGGTTTCACCATGTTGTTCAGGCTCGTCTCAACCTCCTGACCTTGTGATCCACCCACCTCGGCCTCCCAAAGCGCTTGGTTTACACGCTTGAGCCACTGCGCCTGGCATGAGGTCTGTATTCCTATTTTGGCTGCATTCCTTGCATATAGATCCACTTCAGTTTCAACACACCTTATATGCCTTGAATTTTCTATATAGCATTAAACAGATATTAACATTTTCTGCTTTCTTTAGAAACTATTTCTTACACATATGATGACATTAATGAAAACAAGCAACTGCTGAACTTCATGTGCTTAGTTTTAGGGTATTTGATGTAAACATAAAAAAACACACACAGCACAAACAGAAACACACGTTAGCTACCATTTTCCTACCACTGTGACACTGGTATTATTCAAGCTGCATAACTGATAAAAGTGAGGTTTATGATGATCAAATAATTTGTCCAAAGTTTTGCGCCTGCTACATGCTAAAGTCAAGATATAAGTAGAGGTTCTTCTGACTCTAAAACTCATATTTTGCATTAAACTTCATATTTGCTAACTTTGCCTTGTATCCTTTCTGTCCTGTATTTTGAGACCAATGATCCTCTTTTTTCACATTAAGTATTTAATGCAAAATATCTATGTATTTTAAACGAAATACCTATCTTAGAATGAGAAATATATCTTTAAATCAGATATTTGCCAACTATCAGTGTGTACGTTTCTTAAACTGGAAGGGGCAGCATTTATGCCTAGATAAATAATGACATTTTTAGGGTCCAACAGGTTTTTAACAAGGAACATTATGCTGAACTGAGGCAGAAGGTCTCCTGCCAGTTGTCTGCTTTCCTGAATATGAAGTCTGTTTTATTAATTTGAAAAAATATGTATACATATCTGACTAAAAATGATTCTTTTAAAATTGCATTCCCTGAATCCATTGGTCTGCTTTTGTCACAGCTGACCAGCTTAATTCTAATCAAGTCTGAAATAAGTCAGACTGTTTCCAAAATGTTTACTTTTGCTATTCTCTACACTGAATTAAGCTTTGGGGAGTTGAATGTTTAAAAGTTCAGATGTGAAAAAGAGAAAAAAAAAAAGTCAAAGATCTTTCCTTCTTAGAATCGGTTTCTGAATATTTGAAGATGGGTTTCTTCTCAATGATGCAGCTGGGAGCTTCTGATGTTAGAGCACAAAGCAATTTTAACCCTTTTCCTTGAGAAAGATTTACTTTCTTTTGGATATCAAGATTTTAGTCAGTGTAGTGGGTTAAACTGTGTCCTCCAACAAAAAAATATATGTTCAAGTATGAATGCTTGTCTGGTATCTATGAATGTGACTTTATTTAGAAATAGGGTCTTTGCAGATGTAGTCAAGCTAAGATGAGGTGATACTGGATTAGAGTGGGCACTAAATTCAATACCTGATGTCCTTATAACAGAAGACACTTGGAAGAGAAGGCCATGTGGAGACAGAAGTAGAGATTGGAGTGATACAGCTAGAAATCATAGAATTGCTGAGGATTCTTGGGAACCACCAGAAGCAAATAATAGGCAAAAACATATTCTTTCCTGGAGCCCTCAGAGGGAGCGTAGCTTTACTAGCACCTGCCTTGACTTCACAGGTCTTGTCTTCAGAACTGGGAGAGATTCAAAGGCTTTGATTTTAAGCCACCTAGCCTGTGGTAATTTTTAAAAACAGCCTTAGGAAACTAGTACTATAATCTCTCAACTTCAAGCAGCTATTTTCTTCTTGAATGCTATTCTTAAAGTTAGACAAATTAATAATATCCTCAAATTTCTGTAGTCTCCTGACTTTGAATCTTGGAATGTGTGATGATTATTTCTTTCCATATAAAAAACAGAATTGGCCGGGCGCGGTGGCTCAAGCCTGTAATCCCAGCACTTTGGGAGGCTGAGGCGGGCGGATCACAAGGTCAGGAGATCGAGACCACAGTGAAACCCCGTCTCTACTAAAAATACAAAAAATTAGCCGGCCGCGGTGGCGGGCGCCTGTAGTCCCAGCTACTCAGGAGGCTGAGGCAGGAGAATGGCGTGAACCCAGGAGGCGGAGCTTGCAGTGAGCCGAGATCGCGCCACTGCACTCCAGCCTGGGCAACAGCGTGAGACTCCGTCTCAAAAAAAAAAAAAAAAAAAAAAAAAAAAAAAACCAGAATTAAGTGTATTTATTAGTCATCACAAACATGAAGTATAATACTTATGTTTTAAAGAAAAAATGTACAGAAAAATAAATATTTTATTAAGTAGATAGATAGCTTAAAGAAGATTAACAATCAGAGAGTATGTGTTTAATATTTATAATTTTATGTATTTCATCATGGATTTCAGGCATCTAAACACAAATAAAGTCATTTAATTAGATACAGATTCTTATTTGTTTGAGTACTTTATCATTTGCATTTGCAATTATTTACTTGCTTAAAAAACAACAAAAATTTACATTAATGTATTAACATGTTTTGTAAGTATATACATATATTTATGTGTATATATGTATAGTTTCAGATTGTTAAGATCTACTCAAGAGTAACTGGATAAAAATAAGAAAGGAAAATAAAGAGACTAAAACATTACTATGTTGAAAAATAATTCTTTTAAGTCTTATTGTTGACTTAGCCCAAAAATCAAAGTTTAATATAATTTTATAAATTTTTATTTTTAGAGAGATTTGTGCCAGTTTCTGAATATTCAAAGTATTATAACATATAATTTAACTAAAAACAAAAACAGAGAAAATAGGACAGTAGAAACACTATCAACAACATCTTTGAGCCAGAACTTTAGACAATATAATCACAATATTTAAATCAATATTTGCTAGAAAATACTACAATGAGAAATTAGTTTACATTTGTTGTGATCGCTATCAGCATTCCTGCTATATCCCAATTCCAAGAGTTAGTCGAAGTTATGTTTCCCTTAGGAGTTTAGAGCTCAGGTCATGGCTTCAGAGGGTGCAAGTCCCAAGCCTTGGCAGCTTGCATGTGGTGTTGAACCTGTGGGTGAACGGAAGTCAAGAACGGGTTTGGGAACTTCTTCCTAGATTTCAGAAGATGTATAGAAATGCCTGAATGCCCAGGCAGAAGGTTGCTGCAGGTTTGGGGCTCTCATGGAGAACCTCTGCTTGGGCAGTGCAGAGGGAAAGGTGGGGTTGGAGCTACAACAGAGTCCCTACTGGGGCGCCACCTAGTGGAGCTGTAAGAAGATGGTCACTGTCCTCCAGACCCCAGTATGGTAGATCCACCTACAGCTTGCACCGTGTGCCTGGAAAAGCTGCAGACAATGCCAGCCCATTAAAGAAGCTAGGAGGAAGGCTGTACCATGCAAAGTCATAGAGGTGGAGCGACCCAAGACCATGGGACCCACCTCTTGCATCAGCATGACCTGGATGTGAGACCTGGGGTCAAAGGAGATCATTTGGAGCTTTAAAATTTGACTGCTCCATTGGATTTCAGGACCCACATAGATGCTGTAATCCCTTTGTTTTGGTCAATTTCTCCCATTTGGAAGAGCTGTATTTACCCAATACCTGTACCCTCATTGTACCTAGGAAGTAACTAGCTTGCTTTTGATTTTACAGGCGCATAGGCAAAATGTACTTGCCTTGTCTCAGCTGAGACTTTGAACTGTGGACCTTTGGGTTAATTCTGAAATGAGTAAAGACTCTGGGGGACTGTTAGGAAGGCATGATTGGTTTTGAAGTGTGAGGACATGAGATTTGGAGGAGTCAGGGGTGGAATGATATGGTTTGGCTCTGTGTCTTCACCCAAATCTCATCTTGAATTCTACTTCCGTAATTCCCAGGTTTTGTGGGAGGGACTTGGTGGGAGATAATTTGAATCATAAGGGTGGTTTCCCCCATACTGTTCTCGTGGTAGTGAGTAAGTCTCACAAGATCTGATAGTTTCATCAGGGGTTTCCACTTGTGCATCTTCCTCTTTTTCTCTTGCCACCTCCATATAAGAAGAGTCTTTCACATTCTGCCATGATTTTGAGGCCTCCCCCCAGCCATGTGGAACTGTAAATCCAATTAAACCTCTTTTTCTTCCCGGCCATGTGGAACTATAAATCCAATTAAACCTCTTTTCTTCCCAGTCTCAGGTATGCCTTTATCAACTGCATGAAAATAGACTAATACAACTCCTACAGTTGTTCAATCAAGCAATTACAAACTTTTCTTTATGCTGTTTTTTGACCAGAGATGCATTTTACTTAGTTTCCATCGTGTCTCTTGTGTGGCTGAAAAAGTAAATTAGTTTCAGATATTATAAGAATGACAACCTTTAAATACACATTCAGATGTCCTATTTCTCTTAAATATAATCAAAAGAACTGTCAATGCTGGTACCACCTTCCCACACAGCAAGAATTAGCTAGAAGTCAGTGTGGCTTTCTCTTAAAATAGATATAAATTTTCCTGAATCTCACCATCTCCACCATTCAGCACTTATTCTAGGCCTCCTTAATCTGTGAATCCTTCAACAATTTGAGCTTTTCTCACTTTTTTTTACTTTCTGAAGAAGCAAACAGTGTGGTATATAACTTATAAAGTAGAGAAAAAACAAATAATACTAAAAGTCTTTATATTGGTTTGATGTGCCTTTCCTTAATTGTGTTAAATTGCTAACTAAAGGATATTCACCTAAGATAAGGCAAAGCCAGGAACAAAATTGTGGTGTTTTGATGCCAAATTTGATGTTCTTTGCAGTTATAATATTGCTGCTGCTATGATGCTGATAAACACATACCCAAGACGGGGAAATTTACAAAAAAAAAAAAAAAGAAAGAAAGAAAAAAAAAGAGGTTTAATGACCTTACACTTCCATATGGATGAAGAGGCCTCACAATTATGGCGGAAGGCAAGGAGGCGCAAGTCATGTCTTACATGGGTGGCAGCAGGCAAAGAGAGAGCTTGTGAAGGTAAATTCCCATTTTAAAAACCATCAGATTTTGTGAGACTCATTCACTATCACGAGAACAGCACAGGAAAGACTTGCCCCAATAATTCAATCACGTCCCACCACGTCCCTCCCACGACATGTAGAAATTGTGGGAGTTACTATTCAAAATGAGATTTGGGTGGGGACACAGCCAAACCATATCATATGGTATAGAAAATTAATTACAACCACTTTAATTCTCCAGTTATTCATTCATATCTTTTATTCATTTATTTTAATCAAATATGTATACATTATTTATAGGTAATGCTCAAAAAATAAATACTTGTGAAGAATTCCTTCCTTAATACATTTTCAACCATTCCAAAATGAATGCACACTTAAACTTACAGCTTATATGTTGGGAGAGTTTATTTTTATTATCCCATTTTCTTGAATGTATTTCTTTAAAACATTTACTCTTGCAACCTTATTTTGCCCTCTAAAGCTTACTATAATTAATATTATAATTTAAAATGTCTAGATATTCCATCCGCAGATGTGTGCACACACATAAATGTGCACACAGACACATGTGCCGTAATGGCAGTTTCAAATAGTGGTATCTATAAAATTTCAGAAGATTTAGGAGGTCTTGGGTTGAGATGATTTATGGATACCCCAATAGATTCTGAAATTCAAATCAAATCTGGTATTATTCTGTGATTTATATAAGTTCCTTTATTAAGATGTATCCCAACTCCATCTTTAGAATTAAACTGCTGCTGCCTACTTCCACCAGTAACATACTTCTCTCTTTCCTGGCTAATTTGGGAGATCTTGGACAAATAAACTAGTTTTTTGTTTAAATAAATCAATCCCTATGGGCCTCCTCAAATTAGGACCATCAGCTCTTTTAAGGAATCTGCAATGGGGCTTATATAACATCTGCCCCTTTCACATTTTTGGAATCAGAGTCTAAATATACCTTTCTGACTGCGATCAAACTGATTGCCTTTCTGTCACTTTTCAACCTCTATTCAGCTAAGACTTCATAGCATATCAGGATCTACTTAAGTTTTGTAATATATGCATTGTATAATTATTTGACAACTAATCAATAAACCTTTAAAGATTGAAAAAAATTAGAAATATTTATGATGATAACTATGTACAATAATACAATATTGACATTAATGCAATATTAACATATTAATATTGATAACAAAATATTTAAACTTTGAAGAATATTTATTGTTTAAAAAATTATAGTGACATGGGGGCACTGGCTGTAGTAACATGGTAAAGTTTCTTTCTTTGGGTGAAAGATCCACAAATTTGCATTCAAATAAATGAATTTGTGCTTTATTACTACAGATATTGATGTTGGAGAAGATGCATGGAATTGCTGTTCTATAGTTGAGATAATAAAACAGACATAATGCCCATGATTACCAAGTTATTTTAATTATCATTGCCCAAGTTTATCTAACCACAATATTATGTAACTATTTAATAATAAATTTGAAAAAAAAGCTTTTTATTAGAATATCTATATATTTTCTAGCTAAGATATTTCAAAATTTAGTAAGCAAATAGCATTATGTAAACTAAAACACTATCCAAAAGTGCAATGATTCTATGATTAGAACAAAGATATCAATATGATTTTGTCAGAATATGAGTTAATATTCAAATTAACATTTTATAATAAATGAAACAAATATTTCATTTATATTTATAATAAATATAATAAATGAAATGAATATTTACAATTATTCATAGATGCATACACAATGACTTATTATTTAGCAACTGACCTTTATCTTATTAGAGATATTTTGCTAAAATATTTCATTGTTAATTAGAATTCTAAACTGACTTCCAAGAAATAAAATTGTTTATTTAGAATATATGGCATCTAAAGTGATAAGCAAATTGTTTATTCACATAATACTGAAGAAAAGCATTGTTCCCATTAAAAATTCCTTTCATTACTCAATTTGAAGCATAATAATTCATTCAGTTACCTTTTGCATACTTATGTAGAATTGATTTCCATAGATATTTATTTTTTCTTTTTCAAGCACATTAGCAGCTTTACTAAGATATGATTGATATATAATACATTACAAACATTTAAAGTGTGCAACTTGATCATTTTTTACATTATTGAACACTATAAGTCAATCCATATACAAACATATAAGTTCCACAAATGTTTCTTGTGCTCCTTTGTAATCTATTCCTACATAGCAATCTGTACAGAAAATTCTGTTTTCAAACTAATGCATTTATATGCATATAAAATATATGAAGATAACATTTAAATGTAAATAAAGATGATATCGGAGTGGAAATGTTATTATAGACAACTTATAATTTTCTTCATTTTTTTCTATTTACATACTGCATTTTCTAATTAAATTATTTTTAAAATTTCAGATTCAGAGGGTACATATGCAGGTTTGTGACATGGCTATATTATGTGATGTGAAGGTTTGAGCTTTTAATTGTCCCTCACCCAAGTAGTGAACCAAATATCCAATAGGTAGATTTTCAACCCTTTTCCTTCTCCCACTATCCTCTCTTTTGGAATCCTCAGTGTCTAATGTTCCCATCTTTTTGTCCCTTTGTATCTAATGTTTATATCTAATTTATTTCCTGTTCAATTTATGTATCATACAGTTCTTTATGTTGCTTAAGTTACTTGAAAACGTATAAGGCTGTAAGATTTTTGAAATCGAGAAAACATTCCCAAAGATAAGTTTATCAAATTGTTTAACTGTCAGCAAACCTCCTTAATTTCCAATAATGGCAGTAGTGAATGTGCTGGAACATAATTATTAGCTAATAAGCTAATAAGTACCAGGAGCTCAGACTGACTTTTAATATTTAGTGAGAAATAATATGTTATTCAAGAAGCTTAATTTAATTTATTTGAACAACTTTATATATCTCAGTAATATTTCAGGATTGAAATATTCAAGATAGAGGATAGAAATTCCATAAATGAGAGTACTGTGTTATATGTTATTATGCATTTATTATTTAAAATATGGTTGTCAAATCATTACTAACATGAACATTGAAATGCAGAAAAACATTGTTAGTATGCTAGAATTATTCCAAAAAGTATAACATGAAAGGAAAATTTCACTAAAATTCCTGGAAGACATAAAGACCTTTTTTCCTAAAAACTGTATCAATAAAAGATTCTTCAAATAAAGACAGTTTAAGAACTACTTTTTATGACATTTAGCAAATTCAGTCCTTTTTCTAAAGGCCATCAGTTCCTCTTTTTTTGTAAGTTATCTTGCAGTTCCCTTGTTGGTTCCAAGCTGTCAAACTCTGAGCCATGTTCTGAGCCTGCATTCTTGACTGTGGCCTCGAACTCATTTGTATCTGTAACTCATTTGGAAGTCTCTGTAACTCATTGGGAAGTTGGATCTTCATTCAGAAGGCTCTCATGCCTACCTGTTAGTTAAATTTGTATACCTTTTCTCCTTTTTCAAGAAAAGGCAGATAAATTAATGCCATTTGATGAGGAAGTATGATCATGCTCACAGGAAAAAAAAAATAGTCCATCATGCTATAAAATTTATTTTTAGTGTGTGCTTACTGTAACTTTGGGGAAAGTAGGGGAGAAAAAAGCAACAAGAAACCAAAGGTAATGGTACAATAAAGAAACAAACAAACAAAAGAGGGAATTATAGATATACTAATATAGTGAAATGTGTGTCCTCAGAAAAAGTATTGAAATAAAATTATTAAAACAGATATCTCTATAAGAAAATTTTATTTGTTGTCATTATATAGTTCAAAAACAGAGACAAAAGAAATACAGAGTAGCTCTTAAATTATTTCTGTGTACCAGCAATATACAATTGAAAAATAAAATTTAAAAAATTCAGTGGCGTACAATGTGACATACTTGGGGATGAATCCAACTAAAACATTGTGTAAAAAATATGTTCTAAAAGTAAGAATAATTGGAAGTATTTTCTTATTATAGCTTTTATAGAGTTATATTTATTATTGAACTTAATGTATTCATGAATTTATTTTTTATATTGAACACAAGTTGTAATCACCAAAAGTCCTGAGGTATAATTAAGAGCACCCCAAGGGCAATTTTCTATATTTGTTATTAAAAAATGAAGGCAATATTTTTTACTAAAGTAAACAACTTACTACTCTAGTAGAATTTTTTTGTTTAATGTTCCAAAAGCAGCTAAGCGTTATAGGGTATGGCTTCCTAGTTAAAGAGAGGGGTTATGTTTCACCAAGCATGTCGAAGAGTGTTCAACATTAGATCTGCAAACTTTTTAAGTTGTGTACATTAAATGTGTACAACTTTGCATATGTCTGTTATTCCTCAATAGTGTTTTTTCTAAATAAAAGGAGTTCTCAAGACGTATGGTAAACACTCTTGCCTAAAATTCACTTACAAGTCTTATTTAAATGTAAGTGCTTATGAATAGAATGTTAACATTCCTAAAGTCTCTGATGATTTAGTTCTGTTTAAAAAGAAACATTATCAAAGATTAGTTTAAACAATAATATTGAACTGCTTTTTTTCTCAAATTTTGAAGTTTTTGTTCCTTCATTGTGTGAGAGATACAAGATGCCAATTTTATTAGTTTTTGTTGATTCTAACTATACTAATATACTATACTAATGTAAGCAAAAGGCTTATATTAGTAGTTGAAATTTAATTTAAAAGACATTGTAGAAAATACAAGCCATTATTATGATTTTAAGATTATCTAAGAATACTTAAATATTTATTTATTTATTTACTTATTTATTTTTTGAGAAAGGGTTTTGCTCTGTCACCAGGCTGGAGTGCAGTGGCACAATCTCGGCTCACTGAGGCCTCAAACTCTTGGGTTCCAGCGATTCTCCCACCTCCACCTCCTAAGTAGCTTGGACTACAGGTTCACATACCACCAGGCTCAGCTTTTTTTTTTTTTTTTTGTGGAGACAGGTTTAGCCATGTTGGCTAGGCTGTTCTCAAACTCCTGGCCTCAAGCGATCTGCCCATCTGGGCCTCCCAAAGTGCTGGGATTACAGGCGTGCATCACTGTGCCTAGACTTAATATTTCTCATACTCTAAAGCACACATGCTAAATATCGTACTACAGAATGTGTTCCAAATGGTATAACAAGTATAATATATGTTTAGATTATAAATTGGGTGTGGAGATGGAATATTTTTTCTTTTTAAGTTGAAGCTCAGCAATGGCACAAAATAGACTATTTTAGTAATAAAAATGTATTTTCATTAAAATCATACTGATAATTTTGAGGCACTTAATATATGTATATAATTCTTATTAGTATAATGTATTTTACACAATAAATATATATGCAGAAAATTCAAAAGATGGAGAATAAGTACTATGGTAAATAAATAATAAAATACATTAAAGGAAATGAAAATTAAAAACAACACACCACATTGTGTATCAACTTTTCCAAGTCTTTTGATGAGTTTTTGACAGCACAAGCGTGTTCAAATATTGTTCTGGCTCCACATACTTGCATAATATAAAGCAAAAATAGTGTTTTGATAAAGATCTTCATACATAAGTGTTTCATAAAATTGCCTAGAAAAAATTAATAGAAATATAATTACTGCATGGAGTTGTAAATAATATAAGAATTATTGACATACATTGTCAATTTATTTTCCAGTTATATAATATAAAGTTATAAAGTTTGTAATTAACTAATTTCTATTAATTCAGATGAACTTTTCCAAAATAAGTCTTAATGAGATCAATTACATAAATGAAAACAAAATTTATTTGCATATGGCAGCATTATCCAAATTGTCGTCTTCTGTTTTCAGATCAAAATAAAAAAGAGTAACGTTAAACAAATGAAAGTATTAACATTCTATTTTTAGATCTTTATAAAATACAATTTACACTTTTTCTGATACGCTTTGAAAATTTAACATTTCTCATAGTGCCAGTGTAATGTTCTAATTTTATTATCTGATTAAAGTTTTAAATTAATTAAAATACATATCCCACATGATTATTATATGATAAAGGATTTATTCCATTTCATTTTTATCATAGAATCTAAAAAATGGTAATCTGCCAAATATGAGTAATTTAAAAATTTTAGGGGCTGCTCATAGAGCACTCAAACATATTCATATAAGTGAAAGGGCTGAATGTGTAGTGTAAGTAAAAGTGATAATCTAGTCTGTATTATTTGGCATAAGTGCCAAATAATCCTGGATCCTATTTCAGGGTTTTACAGGATGTAGTGCTATTGTTTAGTTACATTATATTTAAGTATATTTAAGTAGTGCAGTGGAAGATTTTAATAATTCAAAAATCAATTTTTAGTACCTTTTGGTATTTAAGACATGGGTCTAAAGCAGCACATAGCTATTAGCTAGAAAAGATGTAAATACACACATATATATTCTTTCTACCATACATTTTTCTCATTGTTCTACAATGACGATGCAAAAATTCTTAGCAGTAGATACTTTTGTGACAATGAATATAAGTTTTTTGTTAAAGTATAAATACCTTGTCATTTTAATCCAAATTGGTGTGCCAGATTAGAAAATCAGTTCCTTCTAAGATAATAAAGGCAAGCAACAATGTATAGACTATTTGGATGTAGACTATTCAAAACACTGGGAAGATATGCAACAATGTATAGACTATTTGAATGTAGACTATTCAAAACACTGTGAAGATATAATTTTGAGTATCTGGGGCAACCTTATTAAAATGGACTGGATGGTTCCAGTCAGAATTTTCTATATTAGCTCTCCTTCATGATGTGTAGACCAAGTTAAGATTTATTTTTCTATGATTATTTAATTAGTGCACTAAATGGAAATCATGATGCAGGCAGGGGTTGCATCTTCCTCTGTCGTTCTGCCTACGATTGTGTATACTGAGTTTTACATACACTTTCTGGCACATTCCAAATACTTGTGTAATTGATTATTGCATGCAGGCATGAATGAGTGGCCTATTTTTGCACATGTAACACTTGAAGAACTGCACCGCTGAACCTGCGATTTCTTTCTATTTAATAAATCATTCTCCCACAAAAATTTCATTCTTAAATGAAATTTATGGGAAAGGAGAAATTGGAATGTGAAATGTCATTATAAGCAAACTTTAAAAAACACATCTATTAGCAGAAACTCTATGCATTAGTTTCAATCATAGAAAGAATAAAAAATGTGGTGCTTTTTTTTTTTCTTATTTGAAAGGAAGAAGTGTATCCAATGGATTTATTTTAAAAAAAAATCTATTCACACGCATCTATGCAAATAAACTAGAAAATCTAGAAGAAATGGATAAATTCCTGAACAGATACACCCTCCCAAGACTAAACCACGAAGAAGTCGAATACCTGAATAGACTAATAACAAGTTCTGAAATTCAGGCAGTAATTAGTAGCCTACCACCCCAAAAAGATCCCAAGACCGTATGAATTCCCAGCTGAATTCTACCAGAGGTACGAAGAGGAGCTGGTACCAGTCTTTCCACAACTATTCCAAACAAAAAAAAAGAGGGACTCCTCCCTAACTCATTTTACGAGGCCAGCATCATCCTGATACAAAAACCCGGCAGAGACACAACAAAAAAAGAAAATTTCAGGCAAATATCTGACGAACATTGATGGGAAAATCTTCAATAAAATACTGGCAAACCGAATCCAGCAGCACATCAAAAAGCTTACCCACCACGATCAAGTTGGCTTCATTCCTGGGATGCAAAACTGGTTAAACATACGCAAGTTAATGCATGTAATTCCTCACAAAAACAAAACCAATGCTAAAAACACATAATTATCTCAATAGATGCAGAAAAGGCCTTCGATAAAATTCAACACCCCTTCATGCTGAAAACACTCAATAAACTAGGTATTGATGGAAGGTATCTCAAAATAATAAGAGCTATTTATGACAAATCCATAGCTAATATCATACTGAATGGGCAGAAGGTAGGAGCATTCCCTTTGAAAACTGGCACAAGAAAAAGATGCCCTCTGTCACCACTACTATTCAATATAGTATTGGAAGTTCTGGACAGGGAAAGCAGGCAAGAGAAAGAAAGAAAGGGTATTCAAACAGGAAGAGAGGAAGTCAAATTATCTCTGTTTGCTGATGACATGATTGTGTATTTAGAAAACCCCATTGTCTCAGCCCAAAATCTCTTTAAGCTGATAAGCAACTTCAGCAAAGACTCAAGATACAAAATCAATGTGCAAAAATCATAAGCATTCCTATACACCAATAATAGACAAACAGAGTGCCATACCATGAGTGAACTCCCATTCACAATTGCTACAAAGAATAAAATACCTAGGAATACAACTTATAAGAGATGTGAAGGACCTCTTCAAGGAGAACTACAAGAAAATGAGAGAGGACACAAACAAATGGGAAAACATTCCATACTCATGGATAGGAAGCATCAATATCATGAAAATGGCCATACTTCCCAAAGTAATTTATAGTTTCAATGTTTTTCCCATCAAGCTACCATTGACTTTCTTCACAGAATTAGAAAAAAACTACTTTAAATTTTACATGGAACCGAAAAAGAGCCCCTATAGCCAAGACAATCCTATACAAAAAGAACAAAGCTGGAGGTATCATGCTACCTGATCTCAAACTATACTACAAGGCTACAGTAACCAAAAGAGCATGTTACTGATACAGATATGTAGACCAATGGAACAGAACAAAGACCGTAGAAATAACACTGCACATCTACAACCAGCTGATCTTTGACAAACCTGACAAAAAGAAGCAACAGGGAAATGATCCCAAATTTATTAAATTGTGTTGGGAAAACTGTCTAGCCATATGTAGAAAACAGAAACTGGACCCTTTCCTTACACCTTACAAAAAAATTAACTCAAGATGGATTAAAGACTTAAACATAAGACCTAAAACCATAACATCTCTAAAAGAAAACCTAGGCAATATCATTCAGGACATAGGCATGGGCAAAAACATCATGACTAAAACAATAAAATGAATTGCAACAAAAGCCAAAATTGACAAATGGGATCTAATTAAACTAAAGAGCTTTTGCACAGCAAAAGAAACTATCATCAGTGTTAAGAGGCAACCTACAGAATGGGAGAAAATTTTTCAATCCATCTACATGACAAAGGGCTAATATCCAGCATCCACAAAGAACTCAAACAAATCTACAAGAAAAAAACAAACAACCCCATCAGAAAGTGGGCAAAGGAGGTGAACAGACACTTTTCGGAAGCAGACATTTATGTGGTCAACAAACATGTGAAAAAAAGCTCATCATCACTGGTCATTAGAGAAATGCAAATCAAAACCACAATGAGATACCATCTCACACCAGTTAGAATGGTGATCATTAAAAAGTCAGGAAACAACAGATTCTGGAGAGGACATGGAGAAATAGGAATGCTTTTACACTGTTTTTGGGAGTGTGAATTAGTTGAATCACTGTGGAAGACAGTGTGGCGATTCCTCAAGTATCTGGAACTAGAAATATCATTTGGCCCAGCAATCCCATTATTGACTATATACCCAAAGGATTATAAATCATTCTACTATAAAGACACATGCACACATATGTTTATTGCAGCACTATTCACAATAGCAAAACTTGGAACGAACCCAAATGCCCATCAATGTTAGACTGGATAAAGAAAATGTGGCACATATACACCATGGAATACTATGCAGCCACAAAAAAAAGGATGAGTTCATGTCCTTTGCAGGGACATGGATGAAACTGGAAACCATCATTCTCAGCAAACTAACACAGGAACAGAAAACCAAACACAACATGTTCTCACTCCTAAGTGGGAGTTGTACCATGAGAACACATGGGCACAGGGAGGGGAACATAACACGCTGGGGCCTGTCAAGGGGTGGGGAGTGAGGGGAGGGATAGCATTGGGGGAAATATCTAATGTAGATGATGGGTTGATGGGCGCAGCAAACCATCATGGCACATGTGTACCTGTGTAACAAACCTTCACGTTCTGCACATGTGTCCTGAATTTAAAGTATAATAATAATTTAAAAATCCATTAATTAGCTCAATGATTCAGAAAAAAGTTTTTTAAGCACCTTGTGCAGATCAAACACAAGACTACTTAATCCTTGTAATTCTCAGGAGATATATATATATATATATATATATACACACACATATAATATACACACTTTCTTTAAAACAAATAATACAAAGACAATAACAGTCTTTTGAGACATAAAGTTACAATGAAATTGTTGAAAGCTAAGTGACTACAATATATTTTTGCTATTTAACATCATGAGCAACACATAGCATATTTTCTAGATAACATTGTTTGAAACATGCAATCAATACTCGTAAATCTTTGTAACTCAATTAATGACTAATTAAATTTTAGATGAAGTGACATTGCCAATATTGTTCAAAACACACACACAAATACAAACACACAAATGCAACTACCACCACCACTACCATCAAAACCTGAAGTTAAGAATAAGTCTATTTAAGTTAGTCTTATTTAAAACTGATATTGAAACGTTATATTGCAACGTTCCTAATATTATGACAATGTTCTTGTTGACCGTACTTAGAGCTAGAATCATATTAATAATAATTAGGGAGCAATGGAAACAGTTTTTTATTTCCTTAAGTCAAAAACTGTATGCAATGTTATTTACTTCATTGTAAAGTATATCTGCACGTACTGATATAAAATTGGTTAATAGAAAAATTATCTTCCAAAAGAAATATAATTTGTAAAATTCAAATTAACTGCTGATTTAAAAAATTAAAATGATATAATTTTTACATTACCAAATCACTTCTTATAAATTTTATAAGGAGTTTAATTCTGGCCCTGTGAAAGTCCTCATTTATATAAAAACTAATTTACTAAATTTACTAATTTAACCATTACTAAAATGGCTCATCATTGTAATTTTTTAATAAATCTATTTTATTTGGCTGAAAAGGACAGTAATGAAATTTGTTTGATAGTAGCCCAGTAAACATGTCTTATAAAAAGCTGGAATAATAATGACATCATAATAACATCTCATTTACAAATGTAGTTTACTTTTCTCTTGAAAAAAAATATACTAAGCTTATGAATGTTTAGTGCTTCAGAGACAGAAATGCTGTGACCTCACTTAGCAATTAGTTTTCTTTCTATGCTCCATAAAATTGAAGAGATTACAAAGCAAGTGGAAATACTAACTTTTATAATGATGAGCCATATGGCACTACATTTACTAAATTTATGCTTAGCAGAGAGTATAAAATTATAGTTCTTGCTTTTTTTTTTTTTTTTTACAAAATGAGGTTACTACTTCTATCATGCTTACAAATTAGCAAGATGACAATAACAAAAAGAAAGTTTCAGGGTAAAAATATAAATTCTGCTTAAACTAACTTTTTTTTCTTAAGGAACGTTTTGGCTTATGAATAATTTTTAAAATCTTAGGAACATGAAATACTATATTTATAAGAAACTACCCAGGTGAAATACATGATATAATGTGTTTAGCTTGAGGTACATTTTACTCCTGGTCAAAATGTGTTCTTAAATAATAGAGATAGCATTGTTTAGACCAGTCTACTCAGTATCTTTTCAACTGAGTATATTCAGTTTAAAATGAATTCATTTCTGCGTTGTGATAGGCTAATCTACAATTCATCATGAGTTTGTATTTGCTACGGTTATCTAAATTGTAATCTCCCAGATGACATGGAGAGACAGTTATATACTTGAAATGTGGTAGATTAAACCATAAAAGGATGGAAATTGCACCTCCCAAATTATTAGTGTAGTTATATTAAGCAGTTTAAATTTTGGAAAAAATTATTCTCGTGATTAATTATTGGGCAAAACCATACTTAATATTTGTCTGATACATATTGTGCTCTATATTTATTGCCCTATTTAAATGGATGAAACCATCAATCTGACATGAAACCCATGATGAATAGTTTGGTTGCCATGTTGGAAGTCATTTTTCCTCTCTCTTCCCTTCTATTTTCAATATTCTATTTTGAAGTACTGTCATAATTTCCTTCAAAATACTTTTTGAACATTTTTGTTGATTCCCAAATTTACTAATAATAGACCAGTTCAAAAGTCTCTAAGTGGTCTTTACAGCTAGTTATGCATCAATTACCTATTGCTTCTGTATATATAGTAATTGAATTTCAAAAGTCTTCTCTATTTTATTTTCTGGTTCAATACCTGTGTGTTTCCATATATTTTGACTTAATGTGGATTATGGTATGAGGTACAATTGTTAATCTCAAACTGATGAAAATGTTCACTAACATTGTCAATGATAAATTTTATATCCCATTTATGCTACTCATTCAGACCCCAAAATCTAGAATAAAGCTACTATCGACACTTTACATTTTAGTGATATCTACTCATTTAGTTAACAAATCACTTAAAAGGGTGACTAAAATGTGTCTCTTGTCTTTAAGGACATGAATGTGTGTATCTGTATGTGTGTGCATGTGTAGTTTGAGTCCAGTGTGTTCTGTCATATCTAAAGCAAAAGTTATACCAATATGAATGTAAATATCATAAATAAAATAGGAAAATAAATGTAAAAGTAAAATATATTTGCAATTTGTAAATGTATTTCTATTAAATAATTGAATATAATTTATAAATTTACATATCAAACTTTCTCTATTTGGCCCCAGATTGATTCAATCTTCTTATTCATTCTTTTAGCAAATGTGCTTTTTTCACTCATTTATTCATCCATTCAATAAATGCACCTGCAATATTCCAGGTACTCTTCTAGATATTGGGGATGTAACAGTGCAACACAATAAAAACATACATAGTACAGTTCCAGTATGTATATAATTTAATATTACTTGTTGGCATTTCAGAGTCATTGAAGAATCAGTAATAATGAAGACACATGTCTTTCCTTAAGAAGCTCAAGTTTTAAAGACAATGTTACTCCACTCATCTCCAGCTAGCACTCCAAACTTACATTCTCCTATCATATGCTATTTTATAAGAACCATTATACTTCTCAATCTATGAAATTGAGTTAATCATTTTCTTTTCTTTGTGCTTATTGATATGTTATCAAACTAGAATTTAAGATCCCTGTAGAAAGGAGCCTAAAATAGTACTGACACATGATGACTGCTCAGTGAATATATTTTTGAATGAAATTAAGGAGTAAGTGTTTAGATATATTGTTACTTAGATGTTACTTACATTTTTTGTCTTCTCTAGATTCACTTTTCAAAAATAAAAATTATGCTTTGTACATGTATGTTACCTTCTACAAAGCCGATAGAATTTTGTTTTATTGTTTATTCAGACAACATATGCTTAATAATTATTCATGAATAAATTGGCTTCTTAGACTCAGTCAAACCAGTTGACGCTAAGAGGCCAATTATTGAAAGTTGATATTATCAATGAATTTCACCAATACTGACATGTGTTGTCTTGAATACTAGAATTACTTTGTGATATTAAGCTTAAAAAACTCACAAATACATATTCAGGTGAATTTTGTTGGTAAGACACCACCATAGGTTTCAGGATTCAGGTTCACATGATGTCTCCAAAGAACTTCCCTTTTATTTTTAAATTATAAGAAATGTATAAAATTTAAGTAAAACATTACATGTATGCATAGCACTGTAGAAATATACTCATGATCTAATGTTTGTAGTTGTGTTTTTGTTGAACAAAGTAGGAGTGATTTTTCATTTCATGTAAACTTTCAACACAAAACTGCCATTTAGCCCCCAGGCACTGTTCTAAATACTGGTAGAGGCAACAGTAAATAAAGCAGAGTCATCGCAACCATCCCATAATACACAGACAAGAAGAATATAAACACAATGGATGTATCTGGTCATATATACTATGAAGAAATTTAAGTAAAGTAACAAAGAAGAAATGATGTTGGGTATGTAACTTTAGATTAATCAGGTACAGCCTCTTTGAAGAAGCAATTTTTGGACTGAGTTCTCTTAAAATGGAAGAAGAAGTGGTTGTGAAGATCTTCAGTGATAACTTTACAGACAGAAGAAGATACTGTGATCAAGTGGGTTTTATACTGGAAATGCAAGGATGGTTCAACATACACAAATCAATATATCACATATGCAGAATGACTTAGTGGGTACCATGTATATTATTCCAGTGATGGATATACTAAAAGCCCACACTTCACCACTAGGCAATATAGCCATGTAACAAAATTGCAATATAGCCATGTAACAAAATTGCAATTGTACCTCTCAAGTTCATGCAAATTTTAAAAAAAGAAAACAGCAGTTGCCAGGGCATTGTGAGTAGAAATAGCTGAGCATGTTTGGTGTAGGACACAAAGACATCGTGGGGGGTGAGCTGGGAATAAATGGGAATGTTGTAGGGAAATAAGTGTGTGAGAGAGTCTGCGAACAGCTCATATTCTGTCTTGAAGACAATAATAAAGAATATGCTTTTTTTTCCTAATTATGCTAAGATTTTAGAGCATTTTAAGAAAAAATCATGAGCCATTTTCCACTTTTATCTCTTGTGTATTGGCCAGAGAGGGGCCAACATGAAATGATTCTCAGAGAACAATTATCAAGTATGTTGTTAATACTATACAAAAAAAAAAAAAAAAATGCACCTCATCTCACCCCAAATAGAAGGTGAAGTTTAATTAAACTTTTTGTGAACATTCACATAGTCATTAGTTGGATGAAAATTCAGGTTGCTATATTGACTCATTCTGCTTTATTTTATATGTAAAAATGAACACAATTGTTTTATTGACATCACTATGCCCATTTTTTGAGTAGGATTGGCATTTACACACTTTTGTTAAAAGTCACAATAGCTTTTACTTATGCTATCTTGGTTATATGTTCTCAATTTGGAAAAGCATCGTAGTACGCCCTCAAATGTAAAACAGCCAGAAAATAATAAAAACTTTCTAAGTGGACTTCTGTATCCCAAATATATAAAATATGTATATGATCATACTTTTATCAGAAATTTAGGACACATCCATGTTATTTTGGTGTTACAGAATTAACATTAAAATCTGAACATATAATCTAAACATTTCATAATCTAAATCTAAATTAAGTTACTATATGATAAATTAGCTTTGCAGTCTTTAGTTTCATCTATATTTGAATACCAGATCATTGTATTCTCATTTTACAATGAGAATCATGCTGAATTGTAAAGTTCATGGCCATGGCACTGAATTTAAGACTAAAAAATTAGTGCAAGTTTCAAAATAAATAGTATACAGTTTCAGGTATTTAAATTACTATAGAAGGAAGCATAACAAGGGGCACTTTCTACTACTATTTTTATTTTCCATAAGTCAGAAAGAATAGCTTTTCAAATATGCAACAACGCAGTATCATTTTGTAATGCTAACAGAAATGATTAAATACAAAATGTTAATGTAATCAGTTTTCTAGACATCAGAAGACTCGTCACCTATGATATAAATTATAGGCATTCCATTGCTGCTGAAAACTTAACAGCCTTTATGTCTAGAATACATGTTATTAGAAAATGTGAAGTTTTACAGGGCTTAATGAGAATTCAAATCAGGGTATTTCTACAGGGAAGAAAACAAGCCTGTTCCTGCAGCTATCTGAATTACTACATAAATCCATCCGCTTGTCAAATGTAACCTGCTTCAGTTGGCCCTACATACCTTTTAAATAAAATATACATGGATTCTTCCAGCCTATAAACGTATTAGGTCCTTTTTGTGTTTGTACACCTTGTACATTTTATTTTTAAGAACCCCTCTTGTAATGTCAGAGTGACTGGACTCATCAGAATACATCACAAAGATCATTTCTAAATGTAGAGCAGACTTTGTGTTGACTTTTATTCTCTTCCTCTATAAGCTCTCAACTAGCATTATTGATGGGAGTGTAATTTGCCACTCTTTGCCCTCACTGTCAGGAATTGTGAACATGGTGCAGTTTAAAACATGGGGCTTACTGATTCTCATGCTCACTCCATGAACACAATTTTTCTCTCTTCCTGAAATATTTAGAAATGTTAGTAAAAAATGTGATGAAGGTGACAAAATATGATTAATACATGTTAAAACTTTGAAAATAAATTAATTTTACTCAAAGTCTAACTTCCTGGAAAAACACAGAAGTAGGTGACAGATTGAATCTCACACTGTTTACTCTTTATAAATGTCTTTCCATCAATTAAACACTTGTTTCTCAACATCAGTTTATGATTTGAATGAAAGGTATAAGCAATAAAAAAAACATGTGGTTTGGGTCAGGCAGGGTGGCTCACACCTGTGATCCCAGCACTTTGGGAGGCTGAGGTAGCAGGATCATTTGAGCCCAGGGGTTCCTGATGGAAGTTCCCATCTCTACCAAAAAATTAGAAAAATTGTCCAGGTGTGGTGGCATGTGCCTGTAGTCCTAGCTACTCGAGAGGCTGAGGTGGGAGGATTGCTTGAGCCTGGGAGGCAGAAGTTACAGTGAGCCATTCTCATACCTGTGTGACATCGCCAGATGTTGTTTAAGAAAAAGAAAAAAAAAAAAAAAGTGAGTTGAGCATTGTTGTAAAAACAATTATATCATGCTAGTAAAAGCAATTTTTACATATTTAAATGAAAGATTTCAGGATAAAATCTAGCATGCAGAGTGATTTGGGCTGAAAGAAACTAGCCAATAAGGACACCTCATGATTTTTGTTGTTGTTGTTGTTTGAGACAGAGTCTCACTCTCTGGCCCAGGCTGGAGTGCAGTGGCAAGATCTCGGCTGACTGCAACCTCCGCCTCCAAGGTTCAAGGGATTCTTCTGCCTCACCTTCCCGAGTAGTTGGATTACAGGCACACATCACCACGCCGGGCTAATTCTTGTATTTTCAGTAGACAGGGTTTCACCATACTGGCCAGGTTGGTCTCGAACTCCTGTACCTCGTGATCCATCCTCCTCGGCCTCCCAAAGTGCTGGGATTACAGCACCTTTTTTGCTGAACTAGGGCACCAGGCCTACCTCATGATGACGATGATAATGATGATAATGATGATGATGATGATGATGATGATGATGATGATGATGATGATGATTTTTTTAATTATTGTTATTTTTGAGACGGAGTCTTGCTGTCTCCCAGGCTGGAGTGCAGTGGTGCGATCTTGGCTCATTGCAAGCTCGGCTTCCCGGGTTCAGGCCATTCTCCTGCCTCGGCCTCCCAAGTAGCTGGGACTACAGGCGCCCGCCAGCACGCTCAGCTAATTTTTTTGTATTTTTAATAGAGACGGGATTTCACTGTGTTAGCCAGGATGGTCTCAATCTTCCGACCTCGTGATCCACCCGACTCGGCCTCCCAAAGTGCTGGGATTACAGGCGTGAGCCACCGCGCCCGACCACCCCATGATATCTTAAAAGAAGAGGTCATGGTAGAAAGAGAAAATATTCTCTCATACATGAAATATGTGAGCAAGAGGACGTGACTCAAGCATCATAATACATTTCAGAGGTGAAGTGTCTCATGATAGATCCTGGGGTGAAATGGAATGAAGAGAAGTGTCTTTATGGGCATTTTAGTGTATAAATAAGTTAAAAAGGTATTGAGGAATGTAGTGTAAAGGCTTTCCAGTAAAGAGAGAGGCAGAAGAGCAACTGTGTTTTGGCAAAGTCTATCTTTAAAGGTTGCTATTGATTAAGTTGTTTATTTTTTCAGTACTGGCTGAAGAGTATTTCTATAAACCATACTTAAATTTCTTCATTTCCAGCTCTTTTATCTAAACTGATACATTTTTCCACTTATCTGAGGTGGAATTTTCCTTAGATTTTAATATCACATTGGCCGGGCGCGGTGGCTCAAGCCTGTAATCCCAGCACTTTGGGAGGCCGAGATGGGCGGATCACGAGGTCAGGAGATCGAGACCATCCTGGCTAACACGGTGAAACCCCGTCTCTACTAAAAATACAAAAAACTAGCCAGGCGAGGTGGCGGGCGCCTGTAGTCCCAGCTACTCGGGAGGCTGAGGCAGGAGAATGGCGTAAACCCGGGAGGCGGAGCTTGCAGTGAGCTGAGATCCGGCCACTGCACTCCAGCCTGGGCAACAGAGCGAGACTCCGTCTCAAAAAAAAAAAAAAAAAAAAAAAAAAAAGATTTTAATATCACTATGTAAAATTGCCCTTTATATTTTCAAAAATACTTACAGTATCCTTTAGTTGAATATTAATTTCAATTGAGTTCTATTTATTATGGATAAACATGAAATGTTTATCCTTACCATTCAGGTAATGTCTGCTCTGTTTAACTCATTTTAGTTTTAATCTTTTCTCTCTCTTCCAATTAATCACCAGTTCCTGTTGTTACACTGTGTGTGTTTATGTGCGAAAGAGAAGCAGATGGTAAATAGACAGAAAAAGAGGTAAAGAGAAAGATACAGAGAGAACAGAAACAGATAGAAACAGATACACACAGAAAGAGAATTTCCCATGTGTATACTTGTATGCATATTTACACCACACCAAACACACACACCTCACACCTCATTCTCTTCTCTTGATCTCTGTCGTCACCCTGCCTATATCTTTAGCATGTTTCCAAAGTCAGCTGTCCCCAGGTTAGTCTTCACGATGAAGCAGTTGTAATATACATTTTCAATAGAACTACCTCATCATGTCTTTGCTGTGTAAAAGTATAACATACCACCCAATGGTTTTAATATTCACAAAAATTGCAATGTGTTATGCCATTTGACCCTTCTCTATATCACCAGCCTAATTATTCAACACTCATTCTTCTTCCTTTTAACACACTTGCCCAAATGTCTTTCAATTTTGTAAACATGTTGCATTCTGTCCTGTTTATGGCCATTACATATGGTGTTCCTCTGCCTAAGACACTATTTTGGAGGTGTATGTTTGGCTGACTTACTGGGCCCTTAGATCTCAGGGAGACTCAGGATCTTCCTTGACGTGACCTCACAAAATCTGGTATGTCTCCCTCGTTCCTATGGCCATCTTTCCAGTCTGGTTTTTGCACCAGCAAGGCAAATGCCTGACGTTAGAAACTTGCCATTCCTGTCCTTACCAGTGTTCCTAGATCTAGCTTCGTGATCAAGAAGTTCCTTCCATATGTTTATTGCCTGAAGGAATAAATACGTAATATACAACTATGTGTCATTATGCACGGCATGCTACATGCTTAACCTTTTTCTTTGCTTTTTTATAGGCATTTCTATCCAAAAGAGAATTTAAATGTTGTTAAGCTGCCAGAATACTCATACTTCCACTTATTGACTATCACCCTTCTAACTTCTCGTAAAATTGTAGACCCCTTTGAAGCTTTTGTCATCTAATTGCAAAGGTGACTTTAGTATTGTCACCTATTGGCCTGTTGTATAATCTGACTTATTTTTATTTTTGCACATGACTTGCAGTCTACTTCTTCATCCAGATTCTTGCAATTAGCCCAGGTATACTCATGCCCATCCACGTGGACAGAATATACACAAACTCTTGCAGTTACTCATAACTGGAAGGAACTTGCCTTGTCTCAGATGAGACTTTAGATTTCTACTTTTGAGTTACTGCTGAAATGAGTTAAGAATAGGGTACTGTTTGCAAGGCATGATTGGTTTTTAAATGTGAAAAGGAAATTAGATTTGGGAGGAGCCAGGGTGGAATGATATGGTTTGGCTCTGTGTTCCCAACCAAATCTCATCTTGAATTGTAATACACACATGTCAAGGGAAGGACCTGGTGAGAGGTGATTAAATCATGGGGGCAGTTTCCTCCATTCTGTTCTCATTATAATGAACGACTTCTCACAATATCTGATGGTTTAAGATTATGTAACAGTTTGCCCCTCCCACCTTCTCTCTCCTGCCACCATGTAAGACATGCCTTGCTTCCCCTTCACCTTCCACCATGATTGTAGGTTTTCTGAGGCCTCCTCAGCCAGGCCTCCTCCTCATTGACTGTGAGCCAACTAAACCTCCTGTCTTTAAAAATTACCCAGTCACAGGTTTTTCTTTACAGCAGTGTGGAAATGGACTAATACAGTTCTTAAAAGAAGAAAAGAGAGTCAGAAAAAAAGAATCAGAAAAATGGTATTGTAAGGAAAACCAGTATTGCTGGCATTAAAAAGAGAGTCAGAAAAAAAAGAATCAGAAAAATGGTATTGTAAGGAAAACTAGTATTGCTGGCATTAAAGTATAGGGCCCGCCCGGCCCAGTGGCTCACGCCTGTAATCCCAGTACTTTGGGAGGCCAAGGCGGGAGGATCACGAGGTCAGGAAATCGAGATCATCCTGGTTAACACAGTGAAACCCCATTTCTACTAAAAATATAGAAAACTAGCCAGGCATGGTGGTGGGTGCTTGTAGTCCCAGCTGCTCAGGAGGCTGAGGCAAGAGAATGGCATGAAGCCAGGAGGCGGAGCTTGCAGTGAGCCAAGATCCTGACACTGAACTCTGGCCTGGGCGACAGAAGGATACTCCGTCTCAAAACAAAAAAAACAAAAAAAAACAAAAAACAAAAAAACCCACAACCATTATAGGGCCCTGGACCAAGGAATACAGGCAGTCTCTTGATGCTTTAAGACACAATGTCATAAATTCTCCCATACAGCCTCTAGAAGGAACACAGATGTGCCAAAACCTTGATTTGATTTAGGCCGTTGTGATCCATCTCAGACTTCTGACATTGATGAAAGTAAGATAATAAATTTGTATTTTTAAAGGACTCATTTTTTGGTAATTTGTTACAGCCACAATAAAAATGAATACATGTGGTGATAACTCTTTCAAGCATTTATGCATTCATTCTTTAAACACGTGTACTTTGTGTAGTTTCCATTACTTACTCAAAAATGTATATTCAGTAATTTAAACAGGTACTCTTATTTTCTGTGATGTACATGTTTTCACAAAAACATGTAGAATGTATTTAAGATAGATCTATGATATAAAAGATGTCAGCATGCTTATTACAGTAATGATCCTGGTACTTGGGTCAACATTGAACTTATGAATTGTTATAACTATCCATACCCTCTTGCCTCAACGATAAATTTGATTTTGTGCCGAGGAGCCCTAACAGAAAGAATGGGAAGGAGTAACATCTTTGTTCTTTGGAAATATAGAAAAAAAGGAAGAAATACTGAAAATATTGAAGTGCATTGAATCAATGGGGAATACAAAACTGAATGTGTCCACATTTTTAAAAGAAATAGCAAGATATAACAATGGGTAATATTTTGAGTCCTTTAATTTAGAACAAGATCTAATGTATATTTATAAAACAACTGGTAATAAACACATATAACGCTATCTGTATTTTCTTGCATTTTAATAAACCATTTTAATAATAGTCAATTGTAATCTTGAGAGGAAACCATGTTTCATTAATATAAAACTTGCATAGATTCATTTACCTTGATAATTGAATTTAGCAATTGAAATGATGGGAGAAATAATAACAAAACTACATTCTTGCATTCCCCCTTCTTTTCATTTTCTTTTTAGAATATAATCAGTAGATAGCAAGAAAAATAATTTAACTATTTCTTATTAAAAGATAGCAACACGAGTATTGTGAGATGTGGAAAAATAAAGACATCACCTCTAATTTTGCTTTAGACTATAAATTGCAATATGTAAAACAATTCCATTGCTGCAAGAGATAAAATTGAATAAAAATAGCATTAAAAATGAACTAAATAAAACTGAGTAATACAACAAAATTATACAATGCTTTTATAATATCTCCAAGTATAATATCTGGTCTATTATTTCCAAATTTACAATAGAGTATTAAATTAATGACAGGTTTATTTGTCTATGCCAAAGTTAAAGAAATAAATTATACAATTTTTAAATCGTTAGTAAAGAACTTTCACTGTTAAATGGTGACAATTTTTGGCTTCTACAATGAATCAGCCACACTGATAATCAGTATAAATCTTGATAATTTGAATTAACACAATGGCATCATATATTAATAAGTTAAAATGATGAAATCTATATTATACAGTGCATTTGAAACCACATAAAATTATAATTCTTAAATATAACATTTCCTGATTTTGATAAAGTGTTCTTTATTCTCTATTATTACAATTTCATTTATACATTTGTTATTCTATGACTTATTGGTTACCTTTATGATTTGTTCAAAAATGAGATTATACTTTAATGTATGTAAATTTAACACTTCTGTTGTTAGCATATAGTAGGAGCTCAATAAATTGTAGTGGTAGTAGTAAGTGTTTTTAATAAAAGTGCTTTGGGGACTTGTGTTACTTTTATGCTCTGCTTTATGCTAACCAGTGAGGTTACACACTGCTAGCATATATTATAACGCTTACTATTATTCTTTCCAAATTGTTAAACTTGTGAAAAAATGATCACATGATTTAAGTAAAAGATTAAGACAACAGTTTTTTAGAGTTGCAATTTATAAAAATTAGAATTCAAATGCTATATGATAGTTTTACTTCATGTATATTTATTTTTCTAAATGCTAATTTAGCATTTTGACAATTTCAAGCAGATTTTTTGATCAAGATCACACTAAATTCCTCAGGATTGAGCTCGCAAAGCAAGAGAGAAACTAAGTGGACCCTTCATTCACCTGGAGGCCCTACAGAAGATCCCAATTCATCACTAGAGAAAAATTAGGTGGCCCATATTACCTTCTTTCCCAACATCAATTATAATCTAGCCTTTATTTTTGTTCACCCACTAATACCTAGGTTATTTTAGCTTGATGATCATCTTTCTAATGAAAATGAAAGAAATAGGAGAGATACGATTATTGCATACAGGAAGGCTCTTTTAAATACTACATTTTATTTGATGCCATTGATATACCCAGGGACTTCTAGAATTGAATACCTCAGGTTTTATTGAGTAAACAAATAGCAAAGATCCACTGATTCCAAAAGAGATTCTAAGGAGTAGATATACCTCTTAGTTGAAAACTTCTTGAACACACTGACACACCTAGAACTCAGGATTATTAATATAAGACCTAACACATTATTGGTTTATAAAATTGATTTAATGGAATGCAGACCACATTTTTTAAAATGAGAATGGCATTAAGTACATAAATATCAGCATGTACCCCTTTTAGGTTACTTCTTATACATTTATTTTAGTCATACATAGTTGATGTTTTTCTTGAGTCTTGAAGTTCAGAAGGGAAAAATCAAACAACAGAAATGTATATTCTTGCTTTTGGAAGATATTAATTCCCCAACTAGTTATTTTATTACAAAACATGACTGGTAGCTCATTGGCCATAGACTCAGTAGTCACTACCACACATTTCTTGACTTAGATATGCATACATTTGTGCATATGTATGGGAAATATCTATGTAGATATATTTGTTTTAATACAAGTAGTGATCTAGTGTTGTGTACAATGCAGATACGAATCTCTGCGTGTATAACTTAATCTCCTGCATGTATAACTTAAATTTCTGCCAGGCATGGTGGCTCATGACAATAATCCCAGCATTTGGGGAGGTCATGACAGGATGATTGCTTGAGGCCCGGAGTTTAAGGCTAGCCTAGTCAACAAAGAAGACCCCTTGTCTCTGGAAAAAAAAAAAAGTAAAAGTTAGCTAGGTGTCAAGTGGCAAAGTGAAAAGTGCCTGTGGTCCCAGCTACTCAGAATGAGGCAGGAGGATTGCTTGAACCCAGGAGTTCAAGGTTACAGTGAGCTATGATGGCACCACTGTATGGCAGACGGCAGAACATGGCAAGACCTGTCTTTAAAGTATTTTTTAAAATCCACTTAAACAATTCCACTTTGTATGACTACAAAATAACCAAATGTAACAAGTTTTTACCTTAAAAAAAGTTTGTGTTCATCCATAAGATCTTTGAGAGGAATATTGTTTGTGTGAATGAACATGTCTAACAACTGGAAGTCAGAGGAACATTTCACAGGAAATTGTCTTAAATGGATGGACAATTAAATTAGAATAGGTTTAAATTTTTTCCATTTTATTTATCATAGGGTTCAGTGATTTCACATGATTGATAGTGCCTTTCAAATCACAGAATAATTTACAAACATTTTTATTCTTTTTCATGTACTAGTTTTTGTGTCGTGTTTTAGCTCCATATATTATTTAAAAGAAACTAATAGTTATTGATTTTTAAGCATTTCAGTTGGGACACTGTTTTATGATAATTAGCTTATTTAATCTTCATCCAAACCTATGACATTTATTCTATTATGTTCAATTGGCCAATGAAGCAATGATATTGAGAAAGACTAAATCATAAGTCTAATGTCTCATATGAAGGAAGACACACAGCTTGGATCTGAACTCCTTTCTCTGTAGCTGCACAGTCTAACATTTTTACCACTATTAAATGTTTTTTAATGAACATCTCTTATCTGGTGACATCAGTGTGCTTGATCCTAAATAGTAAAATTGTGTGAGAGATGTATTTACTTCTGACGAAAAACAGTTATGTCTGACTCTAAAAATACTATTTGTACTACAAAATGTCATGAAAATACAGATAGAATTTTTTATAAAATTCTCTTGAAATAGTTCCATCTAAAGAATATGTTAAATCTTAAAGGTCTACCACTGTGGTTTAAATTAAACCAACATAGTTTTTATTTTCCTGAGATACTTGCCTTAAGGTGTTATATTTTCCAGAAGGCTTCCTATATTTTTGTTGACACAGTCTTTTGCACATTGTTGAGAAATAAATTTTCCTAGCAGTAAATGCATTTCTAAGGTAAATAGTTTCTTAAAAATCCACAGAATCGTTATTCTCCCTATTTTTATCATCAAGAATATTTTCCTGAAAATCTGTCCCTCTTCAGAAACCTACTGACCTTCTGAATAGTTCGTTACTTTTAACTAAAACGCTCTCTTGGACACTATTTAGTTATGTATTAGTTAGTGCAGTTACTTTAATAACTATGAACAATGTCCAAAGGAAAGAAAAGGGATAGTATTTTAAGAAGCTCAAAGAAACCCACTTGTGCTACATATAAGAAATGTATACATTTTGCACACATTTTTATGATTAGCTATTTGAGAAATGAAGTATTATAGACAGCGTTGAAGACTTTTAGCTTTCCCAAAATACAACCACTCTAGACCTCTCCCTCACTATTCAGAAATAATATCCTGAAGACATTGAACATCACTTCCTCACAAGTATTTGTAATTTTTCCTATTATGCAGTGACTATAAATTATATAGAGTATACTTTTGAATTGTGCATAAATAGTACAATATTGTTTTAGTCTATTCAGGATGCTTTAACAACATATCATAAATTGGGTTGGCTTATAAACAACAGAAATTTCTTTCTCAAAATTCTAGAAGCCAGAAGGTCCAAGATCAAAGCACTGGTTGATTTGGGGTCTGGTCCATAGATCGCACCTGCCAGCTGTTTCCTCGCGTGATGGAAGGAACAAGGCAGCTCGCTAAGGATCTCTTATATGGGCCTTAATTTAATTCACGAGGGCCCTGCCCTCCTAACCTAATTAACTCCCCAAAACCCCACTTCCTAATACTATCACCTTAGGGGTTAAGATTCCAAAATACGTATTTTGAAAAGACACAAACCACAAGATTATACAAAATAATTTGCCAAAATTTTAATTCAAAGTGTGTTTTCAACATGTCTCTATGTTGGTGATTATTCTTATTATTTTATTTCATATTCTTATTTTATTTTTATTACATGTTTCAGGTCATGTATGGAGAAAAGAGAATGTGAAATATAATGCCATATTGCATTCCCAACAATAGTCTGAGGCATTTTTGATTCTAAAGTTGTCTTTTTAGAATATGTGTTGGGAATATATTTTGCTGTACTCTTAAAATAAAGAAAAATAAACGGCTTTTTAAAAATGAATTGACTCGATCATAAATGAAATTTAATTGGAATTTTTTTTTTTTTTTTTTTTACTACAGAGAGCTTCTTTAGAATAAAGGCTTAATTAGACCAACATTATAGAATTGCTTGATTTCCAATATTTTTTAAAAAATATATTTGTCCCCTTTCTATAAGAGTAAAAGTTGATTTAGTGTCTGTCATACAGAATACTCCATGTTGTGGGGGAACTTAGAAGCAAATTATGAGTTCTTCTTCACAAACTTGTAAGGAACTCATGACTCAGAAATATAAAAAAATTAAAAGAACTTTACTCAAAAGGATGATGGATTATATTTATGTGTGTGACTCAAAGAATCTCATTCTTTTATAAATATATTTTGCAGAAAAAATATAGTGATACAGGCTTTAGCAAGTAATGATTCTCCTGTATAGTCAACTAGAGGGGTAAATTGGAAAATAAGAAGTTTCTCTGCTCTGTCTTCAGTCTCTGCTTTCAGTCATCTTCCTCTTATTAGTGCTTGCCAACATATTCACTCATTTAACCATTTGTTGAATATATACCATGCACCATTCATTTCAGGGTAAATTGATATTGATAGAACACTTCAAGGAGCTCACAATGCAGTGGGCTATGAGACACATTGATGTCATCTCTACATTGATAACAAAGGCATCTTCCTTAAAATAACAAATGTGAGTTCTACAAATTTACATTGACTACTGAACAATGCACCGTATTTTCTTTTAGGGGCAATAGAGAGTACCAGAGCTCCTAGACTTCTAGATAAGACAACTCCATCCCCAACATTTATACCTCCATTTGTAGACGTCAAGAGGGTGCCCCTGTAATCCTCTTGCTTCTGGAAAGTGTCCCCCTGTCCCCCTCTCTTTCCTCTAAATTACAGCTACCAAGATTTGCTCTCTAATAATCTCTTTACAATTTCCACCCCTCCATTTTATGTCAGTCTCTGTAAGCAATCCTAATTCATTCCTGGAACTTCTACCTCTATTTTTCTCTTTATAAAATGTCTCTGCTATATGTGTCACATGGACAGTAGAGTATAGTTTGCATCATGACAAGAAGTGATTTAAGTAAGTACAGTAACCTCTGTTCTAATCTTGGATTTACAATTCATAGTGTGATACTTTGTGTCTTTTTTAGACTTGTTTTGTCATGGAGAACTGAAGTCAAGAATCCCTTCCTGATCAGTGGGTTGTTGTAAGGTAAAAATGAGACAATGAATATGAATTTGTTTTGAAAATTTTAAATCACTATTCAAAGTTATAATACATAGAATCTTGACAACTAATAATATAAATTTTAATGACAATATATTTCGAGATTACATTCAAGTCTGTAAAGAGTATTATCCTTACATATGTGATACAAACTAAAATATTATAAAATGAGCCTTTCAAATTAAAAGTTCTCAGAGCATCAGAGATACAACACAATCATTAATGGAGCTGTTACAGACTTTTTAATTGGGAAATGAAATAGTCATTGCCCTAGAGTAAACCTGACACCTTGTTCATTATCTAAGACTTGATTTTGTGCTATAATTACTTTAAGATCCTATTAAAGTTTCATGCTAACTGAATGATTGGGCTATACATGTGAATAAAACTGAAATATGTGATACATATATCCTACTGATTTGGTTTCAAGGGAATCTGTACTAATTTCAGGTCCTCTTTCATTGAACACATATGAGTCAATCACTTAGAAAGATCAAAACGTGTCTTAAGATAAGAAAACAGACTTTCAAAGTGCTAATTTATGACTTGTAATTACCAGCAATTCTGTTTACTCTGTGTGTTTTAGGTCCAGTAAAGTTTGAAACTCCAGTAACTCAGGATCATTAAATATTAATTCAGTGCTTGGGCTAAGTTTTGTAGGAGGAAAAAGAAAAAGGAAGAAAGAAAAGAAAAATATAATCTCTGTTGCTAACAAGGTTTCTTGTCAACTAGAAAGGGATGAGAAAGGAAAGTCATTGACTGAACTGCAACAGTTTTAAAGGAAATGGAAAGATCCTACTCTATTTAATTTTCGTAATTAAGTTTAGCAGAAGGATAGTTTTATCCCCCTTGTTAATTCTCACACTCCAGCAATCAAGCTTAGGAGGAGATTTTAATCCCTCTTTTGTGAATAAGCAAATTTAGCTGAATGTCTCATATCCAGTGACCATTGTTAGGCATTAAGAAAGCATTGTTCAGAATAGTACAATTTGTATGAGACAGAACTGATTCACACACACACACACACACAGTTGACCCTTCAGCAACCCAGGGGATAAGGGTAGTAACCCCATACACAGTAGAAAATCTGTACATACCTTCTGACTTCTCCCAATTAACTACTAACAACTTACTGCTGACCAAAAGCCTTACCCCATTACCACATATTCTGTATGCTGTATGTATTATATGCTCTATTGTTACAATCAAGTACGTTAGAGAAAACAAAATGTTATTTAGAAAGTTATAAGGCAGAAAAAACATATTTATTATTCATTCAGTGGCAGTGAATCACCAAAAAGGACTTTATTCTTATCATCTTCATGTTGAGATGGCTGAGAGTGGGGAGAAAAAGGAGGGGTAGTCTCGCTGCCTCAGGGGTAGTAGAGGTAGAAGAAAATTTACATATAAGTGGACCCACACAGTTCAAACCCATGCTGTTCAAAGTTCAACTGTATATATTTCTATATACATATAGATATATACACATACATATATTCATACACATATATACATATACTATATATTTATACACATATATACATACATATACACACATATTAGCAATAATTTTAAAAACTGATAATATAGTAATAAACAAAGGAGACAAATCCCTGCCTTTATAATATTACATTCTCAGGAAGTAGTCAGAAAATATCCGTAACTTAAATAAATACACAATATAATTTTAGTTAGGAAGAATGCTTTCAAGAAAAATAAAGCAAAGTAAGTGGTTTAAGATTTGCTGGGGATGTTTTAGAGTAGTTGAATAAAGCTTTTCTAAGAAATGACATTTGAAGAGAAACTGGAGCAAAATGTAAGAGAAAGTCCTGGAACTAAATCTGAGCCCGAAACAGTCATGCATTAATGTGTGTACTGCTCTAAAAAACACCATAGACTGGTAGCTTACAAACAGCAGAAAATTATTTCTTACATTTCTCCAGGCTGGGAAGTCCAAGATCTTGATACAGACAAATTTAGTGTCCACATGGTGAAAAGAACAAGGCAGCTCCCTGGGGCCTGTTTTATAAGGTTGCTAATTCCATTCATGAAGGTCCTCATGATGAAATCCCTCCCAAAAACCCCACCTCTCAATACCAATACTTGGTGATTAATATTTCAACATATAAATTGTAAGAAACATAACCACTCAAGCCACAGCAAACAGCAAGCAGAAACACGTAAGATTTTGACAAAACCTAGTATATTTAAGACATTAGAAGATAATAGGTTTGGACTGAGCAAAAAAAAAAAAAAAAAAAAAAAAAGGCAAAGAAAGAAAAGAATGGGTAAAATGTGGAATAGTTGTCATTAAATTTCATGAATCCTAAGCCAATGTAAGTAATTTGAATTTTATTTCAAATGTGTTGGGAAACCTTTGCAATCTTTTTGGCAGTGCTATTGACTGACGCAGTTTAAATGAAAAATTGAAGAGTCCTTAAGGCACTGAAGAGATTATAGGCTCTAGATAGTTGAGAATTTAGGCAGGAGATGGGTACAAGGTTATCCAAGTAGTCTTGCTCATTACAAATGCATGGACTAGGGTCACAACAAAAGGGGTTGAGAAATATTAAATTCAGAACATATTTTGATGGTAGCTTTAATATGGCATCTAAACATTTTTTGTGTTAAATTAGATAGTAACTATAGAAGTTTTACCATACTTTGAGTATTAAAATGGAAGACAATTGTAGCAGACTAGAGAAAAAGATTATAAAAACAAAAGGATTATATTCTAATGCTAAAATAGAAGCTCCCTTAAATTTCAGCTTAAAATTAAAGACTTATAATAAATACTCAGTAATTTTGATTACTAATTTTATTCAGATTATTAAAATAAAAATAGAAAATTTGAAAAGTTTATCTATTCCTTTATTTTTCCTTTTATGTTCTCTTTTTACTTTTCAAATGGCAATGTTCCATTGATTAAATATGGAAATATTGACATAGTTTGGCTCAGTGTACCCACCTGAATCTCAGGTGGAAATGTAATCCCTGTGGGTCAGAGAGGAGACATGGTGGGAATTGATTGGATCATGAGGACAGATTTCCTCCTTGCTGTTCTCCTGATAGTGAATTGGTTCTTATGAGATCTGGTTGCTTAAAAGTGAGTGGCACTGCCTGCTTTGCCCTCTCTCTTTCCTGCTCTGCCATGATAAGACGTGCTTTCTTCTCCTTGTAAGCTTCCTGAGGCCTCCTAGTCATGCTTCCTTTTAAGCCTCCAGGACCGTGAGTCAATTAAACCATGTTTCTTTAAAAATTACCCAGTTTCAAGTAGTTATTTAAAGCAGTGTGAAAATGGACTAATACAGATGTGCTGAAATTATTTTGAGCTTTTCCAAAATTGGTTACACAGTGTGTTTGTACCTTACAATGTAAATCAGTTACAAATATAACTTAGTGTTGTACTGAATTCAAAGATATATGTGTTTTTATTAAGAGTATGTAGCTGTACTTGAACTTTTGGAGTAATTTTTGTGTCTTCATACATGATACCTATGTAAATTATTATGCAATTAGTAACTTCTCAGAGTAGATTCATAGTAGACCAACATTCAAGCCTGCCTGTTAAAACTAATAACATATAATAAGTGCAGATCAAAGCAGTAAATTTTAATTAGTAATAGTACAGTTAATAATTTTGTAACAAATGTAGGATTGTTTCTGAGTGTGTTTAAAAACATGAATCAGAGGTGAAAGTGAAATTGAAACAAAAGGGCCAACACTTGTAGGGTTCTGTTTCAAAATATTAATCTGCTTCAGCTCATCTATAATGGGTCTATTAGGAAGCAAACAGACATTCAGCTTCCAGTGTTAGTGATCTCCTCCAAGGCTTTACTGGTTTGTTCAACTTATTAATTATAAATATGAAAACCAGTGTGTGGAAGAAGGTAAAAATTGGGAAGTGCTACTTCTGTAGGTCATCATTTAGTAGACTATTAGACACCAAGGAAGACACTGTAATTACTTTGGATTATTAGAAATATATACATATGATGTGGTAGAATAACAAATTGTGTATATGTTGTACATTCCTTGTTGAAAAAACATGCTTTAAAATAAGTTTTATTTCCAAAGAATACTTTAAGCTTTAAGTTAGGGCACCTAGGAATAAAATTTGGCAAAGATCCTTGTCATAATATTTCTTAAGATTTAATGTTCATAAAAATTACTCGGGTTATTTTCTTACTATGCAGATTTTGATTCAGAAGGTTGAGGGAACGACTTGATATTTGACAAGGGCTGAGATTCTGTTTTTCTAATAAGCTTCTAGGTAATGCTGCTAGGGTTGGTTCATGGACCAAACTTTGAGTGTCAAGGAATCTAGACAACTTAAAATGGCAAGAAAAAACAGCAAATTTAAATATCTTTATCCTTAGCTTGATACAGAAGTTTATCTAAATTTCTGCTCAACATTAGAGAACTGAAATTGAGAATAGTAAATAATGTATTATGGATGTGATTAAGAGAGTAATGTATGATATGTAAGTGTATAGTATATACTTATATGATAGTGTATGCTATATTGGAGTAAATAAGCATATAATATAGTACACAGTATAGTGCAAACTATATACTATATATAGCATAATGTATATATAGTATGTAAGTTTATACCATACTATATACAGTACATACATTGTATATATACTGTACATGCACTGTATATACAGTGTATGTAATGCATATTGTATGTATATACTATGCTAAATATACTACACATAGCATTTTATACTATATATACTATATATGCATTACATACTATCTAATGCATCATATACTATATAACATATGCAGGTCTTACTATATCATATATAGTATACTGTACACATTATATATAGTTTAGTGTATGTATAGCATGCTATACTGTACATAGAGTATATATACAATATATATAATATATACAGTATATATACTGTATATACTATATATACTGTATAATAGTGCATTGTATATATTATATAATTATACCATACTATATATAGTATATATACTGTATATGCTGTATGTATGCTGTACTTTCACTGTATATATAGTATATAATATATAGTATAGTATTTGTATACTATGCTATATATAGTATGTGTATTACTATACTATATATAGTATATGTACTACACTGTATGTTCTATATATAGCACTACACTGTATATACTACATATAGTATTATATACCACATATCCTATATATACGTTATATACTATATAACATATACAGGCCCTACTATATAGTGTATAGTATACTATATGCAGTACATATAATATGTGTATATATACTCTATATACTCTATATACTATACCATATATACAGTGCATATATACTGTCTATATATACACAGTATATATGTACTATACATACATATATAAATAGTATATATGAATAATGTATATACATTGTATATATGTTATAGTATAGTGCAGCATATAGTATATACTGTGTATCATGTACACCATATATGGTACAGTGTATATCGTGTACATACTGTATAAACACGATATATATAGTGTACTCTTTATATACATACTTATACACCATATATACTATACTATATTATATACTATATAATACAGTATATAGAAGTATAATTATATATAAGTGTATACTGCACTATATACATTATCTCTATATAGTATTTAAGAATATACTATACTATATATGCTATCTGTACACTGTATACTACATAAAATATCTGTACTATATAGTATATATACTACACTACATACAGTATGTTACAGTATTATATATACTATACTACATACAGTATATATACACTGTATATATAGAATATGTATACTGTGCTGTATATAGTAGTGTATTCTATACATATACTATTGCATATACAGTACACTATGTATGTATAGTATATATGAGTAGTATATATGTATATACTTATATACTGTGTATATACAATATCATATATACAGATATACTATATATATGCATATATACTACATATATATAAACACAGAATAGCCCCTTATACAGGCCCTGCTGAAAAGTTTTCATAGTAGTCTCTCAAGCTTCTCCTCGCCAAATCTGGGGTGTGTTTAATCTAGGAGCATCTCATTTAATCACTAGACAATCTAAAACTATGATCTATTCACCAACTCTGTTTCCATAGCAGTGGTTTTATTTACTTTCTGAATTTCTCTTGCACTCTGCTTCCTAAGGTCATAAAAACAATTCTTAGCTAATTAAATCTCTAGTAATTAATGAATTTTTTTCCTTTCCAAAAGAAAAGAAATAAATGAAAAGCAAACATTGGTTAATATTTTCAAAGTATAATCCTTCTGCGTTGTTTACGACATCTTTGATTTCTCATTAAAAAAACTAATTTTGCATTTAGGTTCCTCCCACCATCCTTAGCCCAAATTTTATAATTAAAAAAATTCTATTCAGAATCAATTTTACAGTATAATAAATGCCACAGGAAAAGCAGAGCATGCATATGAGAGTGATACCTTTTGAGATTTTTAATTTGAGCAAGGTAAGACTTTATGACAGGAGACATTCTCAACTGCCTTCTTGGCCATAAATGAAGGCAGAGCTCCACTTGAACTGAGATCAGTTTACAGTGAACATCATGTAAGCATGGAGAGTGAGTATGTTTATTGCTGCAAATCCAGTCCAAATTTCAAATCACATCATTTTTTCTATCAGTCTCTGAGCTTCCACTATCTGCCACAAGACAGAACACAGGTACTTGTCAAGTCTACGCTCCTATAGCTATATTAACTGTTTCCTATCTGTGTTCTCCAGATGCCATAGCTTGCTTTGTTATCTTTATTTCTATCTCTGATTTGATCTATTTTAAATAATGAGTTTTCTTACAGGTGATATCAGGGTTTTTATATTTCACTTAAGTCCCAATGGTTGATTTGGATTTTTTGTCTTTAAGGACAGGACTTTAACTCTGAATTCCCACAATTAATATCCTTAAAGTGTTTGTGGCCAGATATGGTAATAACAAAAGTACTACTGTTCTTCGTTTCAAAGCAAATATTGCACCTAACAATGTTAAACAGGCAAGGAAGACTTTATTCAATACTTTAGCAACAGGGGAGAGATAACAGAATTCAGGTGGAACTCAATTCTGCTGAAACAATGGGAAATAGGTATTTTAAAGACTGATTGAGTTAGTGAAAAAGTACTGGAGGGTGCTAGCATACTGAGTTTGCTGATTGGCTTTATCAAAAGAAAAAACTAATCTTCTCACATCCTTATAAAAGGAGATAGTTTCTTAAATTGGAGCAAGACACTTATAACCACCCACCAAAGTTAGTCTCTTACCCTCATACAGAAACTGAGAGAAAAAGGGAAGATAAAGGGATAAAGGTGTTGAGGGAGAGGAGGGCATTATTTTCCTGAATATTTACATTTCAAAGATATGGATCCTAGGTTCTTGAGAAAGACAGGGGTTTTAAAATTGACAATAAACTTATTAAAAGACTTATATCTCCAAGTGACAAAGACATAATTTACAATTACATGTTTTTTAAAGTAACTGCTAAGAGAAGGAAGGTCAGGGGCCTAGAGTCAGAAGGAAGCTTTGACTAAAATTTAGTCAGCTTAGAAAAATATTAGGGCCATCTTGATCACTGGCTACATTTATGGTCCTTTAAAATCTGCCATTATGATCTTCACAAAATAAAATCTAACTGTACAATTTATACTAGTTTCCTAGCTCTGCTGTAACAAATTACCACAAACTAAGTGGCTGAGAACAATGGAAATTTATTGTCGCCCATTTGTGGGGGCCATAACTCTGAAATCAGGGTGTGGTCAGGGTCCTGCTCTCTGAGAAGGCTCTACAAGAATTCTTCCTTGCTTCTTCCAGCTTCTAGTGGCTTGAGGTCTTCTTAGCTTTCAGCTGCATAACATCAGTATGTATCGTCATCCTCACTTGGCCTTCTTCCCTGTGTGTGATGTCTCCCCTCTCTTTGTCCCTTATTGGGGCATTGTCATTGGATTTAGGCCCACCTAGATAATCAATAATCATCTTATCTTTATATTATTAATTACATCTATAAAGACTCTTTCTCCAAATGAGGTCACATTTACAGATTCTGAGGATTATGTCACGCATGTGTCTTTTAGGGGTGGCATAATATTCAGGCCACTACACTGCTCGTATACTTAATTGGCTCCTGTGGACAGTAATTTTCCTCAAATTCCTTAATTGTTCTTGAGGCACTGCTCTTCCTCAAAGGCCCAATTTCTCACAACTTCTCCCCAAACAAAGGAGAGCCATATAATTAGTCCCCCAGTCTCTACCAAATAAGAATGCTTCATACATACTGTCAAGGAATTAGGGGTAGATAGGGAATTATAAATGCAATTTTATGATACTCTTAACTTAATACAGATATTTGATTTGACTATAAACATGTGATATGAATGAAATACTACAATTTTCCACACAGAATTCCAGTGGTGATTGAAGAATATCTAAGCAATATATTTTTTTGATGGGAGATAAAGACTACCTCACTACCAGAAGGAAATCGTAACTGAGTTTGACTTTAATTAGGCAAAAGTAATATTTTGGAGAGCTGTTCAATGGTGGTGGAGAACATGGTGTAAGTAAAGCCAAACAGGAAGAAAAGAGTAGTGAGTTATTTTTTTGAACCACTCAAAAATTTTGATATTACTAATGCATGTAATATAATTTAAGCAGATAGAATACTAAAATAACAAAAGTGTTATTGAAGATTTTCTGTCATTTATTAAATGGAAAAATATATTCAAATATTTGGTTAAATTCTTCTTGTAATTATTTGGATGATTCATTTGAGAGTGACAAGATAAAAACAATGCAGGTATTTCTCATAGATACTTGTTATAATCCTTATTACGATTCAATACTTGTGAACTATACACAGAGAAAAAGATGATACAATTATGGGGATGTAGAGAAATAAAGAAGGGAAGAATTTTCCAAATGTGGATATGAAGAACAGAAGTTTAAAAAATTAAGCAAGTTACAGTTTCAATTATAGCTGAAAATGCATTTTTCCTATTTTAAAAATATTATAAATGAATTTTCATTTTGATTAATGCCGGGGATAGGAGTAATTTCTTTGTAAGTATTAAAGCATAATATACTGCTGAATATAAAAACAAGATGAATTCATTTATGTTCTCTGTAAAAGAATGCTTTTGTTGAAAGGTGTTGCCTTTTCATACTAAATGTCTAATGATAATGTCATTTTATAAAAGGCCAAAATATTAATACAATCAATAAATGATATTGTTTAGATGTGTCCCCCCTCCCCGCAATCTCATCTTGAGCTGTAGTGCCCATAATCCCCTCATGTCATGGGAGGGACTTGGCTGGAGGTCATTGAAAAATGGGGGCAGTTTCCCCCATGCTATTCCTGTGATAGTAAGTTCTCATGAGATATGATGATTATATAAGGGGCTTTCCCCTTTGCTCAGTTCTCGATCTTCTCCTTGCTGCCACCATGTGAGGAAGGAAGTGTTGGCTTTCCCTTCTTCTGTGATTGTAAGTTTCCAGAGGCCTCTACAGCCATGCTGAACTGTGAGTCAATTAGAGCTCTATCCTTTATAAATAACCCAGTCTTGGATATGTCTTTATAGCTGGGTGAAATCAGACCAATACAGTAAATTGGTACCACAGAGAGTACTGTTGCTATAAAGATACCCAGAAATGTGGAAGCCATTTTGGAACTGGGTAACTGGCAGAGGCTGGAACCATCTGAAGGGCTCAGAAGATAGGAAATGTGAGAAAGTCTGGAACTTCCTAGAGACTTGTTGAATGGCTTTGATCAAAATGCTGATAGTGATATGGACAATACAGTCAATGCTGAGGTAGTCTCAGATGGAGATGAGAAACTTGTTAAGAACTGCATTAGCAAAAAGACTGGCAGCAATTTGCCCCTGTCCTAGAGGTCTGTGGATCTTTCATCTTGAGACACATGATTGAGGATATCTGCCAGAAGAAATTTATAAGCAGCGAAGTGTTCAAGAGGAAACAGAGCATAACAATTTGAAGAATTTGCAGCCTGATTATGAAATAAAAAAATAAACACTCATCTTCTGGGGAGAAATTCAAGCCAGCTGCAGAAATTTGCATAGGTAATGAGGCACCAGATGTTGATCACCAAGACAATGAGGAAAATGTCTCCAGGACATGTCAGAGACCTCTATGGCAGCCTCTCATATCACAGGCCCAGAGGCCCAGGAGGGAAAAATTGTTTCCTGGGCCAAAGCCAGGTGCTCCCCGCTCTGTGCAGCCTTGGAACATGGTGTCCTGTGTCCCTGCTACTTCAGCTCCAGCCATGGCTAAAGGGGCCAAGGTACAGCTCAGGCCATTGCTTCGGAAAGTGCAATCCCTAAGCCCTGGCAGCTCCCATGGGGCGCTGGTCCTGCTAGTGTGCAGAAGACAAGATTGAGGTTTGGGAACCTCTGCCTAGATTTCAGAGGATGCATGGAAACACCTGGATGTCCAGGCAGAAATCTGCTGCAGGGGCAGGGCCCACATGGCAAACCTCTGCTATGACAGTTGAGAAGCGAAATGTGGTTTGGAGCCCCCACACAGAGTCCCCACTGGGACATTGCCTGGTGAAGCTGTGAGAAGAGGGCCACCGTCCTCCAGACCCCAGAATGGTAGATCCACTGCTAGCTTGCACCATGCACCTGGAAAAGCTGCAGCCCCTCAACGCCAGCCATGAAAGCAGCCAGGAGGGAGGCTATACCCTACAAAGCCACAGGAACAGGGCTGCCCAAGGTGATGGGAGTCCACCTCTTGCATCAGCATGACCAGGATATGAGACCTGGAGTCAAAGGAGATTATTTTGGAAATTTCATGTTTAATGACTGCCCTATTGGATTGCAAAATTGCACGGGGACTGTGATTTCTTTGTTTTGGCCACTTTCTCCCATTTGGAGTGGGTATATTTGCCCAATGCCTATTCCCTCATTGTATCTAGGAAGTAACTAACTTGCTTTTGATTTTGCAGACTCATAATAGATAATAGATATTAGACTAATATGATATTAGGAAATAGATAGATAAAAGAGATATATTAGTCCCCATATATTAGATTAATATAGATAATATTAGACTTTGCAGACTCATAATAGATATTGTCCAAAAAGAAAAGGGAGAGAGAGAGTTTATTCAAAAAGAGAATAATAGAGAACTTCCAAAACTTAGAAAAAGATATCCATATTCAAGTATAAGATGGTTATTTAGCACAAAGCAGATATAACCCAAAGAAGACTACCTCAAGGCATTTAATAATCAAATCCAAAAATTGAAAGAATAAAGACAGTATGCTAAAAGCAAGAGAAAAATGATGAATAACATTTAGTGGTGCCCCATTACATATAGCAGTAGACTTTTCAGTGGAAACTTTACTGGCCAAGGGAGAGTGTCATGGCGTATTTAAAGTGCTGAAGGATAAAAGAAAACGTTTACACTAAAATAAAATATCTGGCGAAAATGTCCTTCAAACATGGAAAGAAATAAACACTTTCCTGGCAAACAAAAGCTGAATAATTTCATCAACACTACACCTGTCCTACAAGAAATTCCAAAGAACATTCTTCAATCCAAAGAAAAGGCTATTAATGAGCAATAAGAAGTCATCTGAAGGCAAAAAACTCACTGGTCATAATTAGGTACATAGAGAAACACATAATATTATAAGTCTGTTATTGTGGTGTGTAAACTACCCTTATCTTAAGCAGAAAGGTGAAAATATAAACTTCCCAAAAATAACTACAACTTTTAAAGACATAAGACAGGACAATAAAATTTAAATAGAAACAACAAGTTAAAAAGCAGAGGGAAAAATTAAATTTCAGAGTTTTTATTAATTTTTTGTGTTAGACTGCTTATCTGTTTAAGCAATCAGTGTTACATTCTCATCAGTTCAAAATACTGGGTCATGAAATATTATTTGCAAGCATTCTGGGACCTCAAATCAAAGAACATACAATGGATACATAAAAAATAAAAAGCAAGAAATGAGAGTATGCCACCAGAGAAAATATGCATCACAAAAAGGAAGAGAGGAACAGAGGAAGAAAGGAAGGAAGGGAGGGAGGGAGGGAGGGAGGGAGGGAGGGAGGGAGGGAGGAATGAAGGAATAAAGAAAGGAGGAAGGAAGGAAGGAAGGAAGGAAGGAAGGAAGGAAGGAAGGAAGGAAGGAAAGAAGGGAGGGAGGGAGGGAGGAGGAGGGAGGAAGGGAGGAAGTAAGGAAAAAAGGAAGGAAAAAAGAGGGAAGAAGGAAGAAAAATGGAAGGAAGGAAGGGAGGAAGGAAAGAAGGAAGAAGGAGGGAAGAAGGAATGAAGGAATGAAGAAATGAAGAAAGGAAGGGAGGAAGAAAGGGAGGGAGGGCGGGAAGGAGGGAGGAAGGAAGGAGTAAGGAAAGAAGGAGGGAAGGAAGAAAGGAAGGAAGGAAGGAAGGAATAGGGGAGAAGGGAGGAAGGAAGAATAAAGGAAGGAAGGGAGGAAGGAAAGAAGGAAGAAGGAGGTTAAAAAGGAAGGAAGGAGGGATGGAGGGAAGGAAGGGAGGGAGGGAGAGAGGGAGTGAAGGAAGGAGGAAGGAAGAGAGGGATGAAGGAAGGAAAGAAGGAAGAAGGGAGGAAGAGAAGGAGGGAGGAACGAAAGAACTAGAGGGAAGAAAGGAAGGAAGAGAGGGAGGGAGGAAGGAAAGAAGGAAGAAGTAAGTAAGGAAAGAAAGAAGGAAGTCAACTGATCTTTGACAAAGCATTCAAAAAATACACTGTGGAAAGGACACAGTATTCAATAAATGATGGTGGGAAAACTGTATAGCCTCATGTAGAAGAATTAAATGTGATTCCTTTCTCTCACCGTAGACAAAAATTACCTGAAGATGGATTAAAAGCATAAATCAAAAACCCAAAATGATTAAAAAAAATTCTGGAAGAAAATCTAGGACAAACTCTTCTGGACATTGGCCTAAGCAAATAATTTATGACTAAGACCCTAAAAGCAAATGTAACAGAAACAAAAATAAATAAATGTGACCCATTTAACTTACAAAGCTTCTGTACAGCCGAATAAGTTATCATGAGAGCAAACAGACAGTGTAGAACTGAATACATTATTTGCAAAGTATACATTGTCAGAGAAATAATATAAAAAAATCCACAAAGAACTCAAATCATCAATTTTAAAAAAGCCCCAAATAATCTCGTTAAAAAGTGGGCAAACGACATGATTAGATATTTTCCAAAGGAAGTTATACAAAGGGCCAACAAACATGAAAAAATGTTCAACAACACTAATTATAAGGAAAATGCACATTAAAAGGACAACGAGATACTGCCTTGCCCAGCCACAATGGCCATTATTGAAAACGCAAAAAAACAATAGATTCTGGTGCAGATGTGTTGAAAAGAAATGCTTATACAGTGTTAGTGAAATGTAAATTAGTACAACCCTTATGGAAAACAGTATAAAGATTTCTGAAAAAATTAAAAGCAGATCTACCTTTTGATCCAGCAACATCACTACTAGGTATCTACCCAAAGGAAAAGAAGTCATTTTACTAAAAAATAAATAAATAAGACACCTGTGTGCATGTTTATTATAGCACAATTCACAATTTCAAAGACATGGAATCAACCTCAGTGCCCATTACCAATGAGTGGATAAAGTACTTATTTATATTTACTGTATTTACTTTCCCAAGTGGACAGACATACCATGTGGTATTTATTTCATGGCGTTTGTGTGTGTACACACACACATGCACAAGTTGAATAAATATAGTTATATATTTACTTATATATGAGTAAATATCACGTTTGCTCATATATATCACATTGCTCATGTATAAGAGTAAATGTGGTATTCCATGGTATGTGTGTTTACGTGTGCGTGTGTATATGTGTATATATGTATGTGTATGTATATATACACGTATATATACGTGTGTATGTATATATATTTACACATATATATGTGTGTATACACACACACACACACACACACACTATGGAATACTACTCAGCCACAAAAATAAAACAATGTATTTTGCAGCAACTTGGATGTAACTGGAAGCCATCATCTTAAGTGAAGTAACTCAGGAACAGAAAACCAAATACTACATGTTCTCACTTATAAGTGGGAATTAACCTGTGGGTATGCAAAAGCATACAGAGCTGTGTAATGAACACTGAAGACTCAGAAAAGGGGAAGGTGAGGGGGGATAAGGGATGAAAGATTGCCTATTGGGTACAATGTACACTGTTTGCATGATGGGTACACGCAAAGCCAATACTTCACAATTCATTCATTCACCCATCTAAAAAATTCATCCATGTAACCGAAATCCACTTGTATCATTAAAGCGATTGAAATATAAAATAAAATTTTAAAAATACATGAATACACATACAGCTTAAAGGAAATGATGAACATAAATATACCATACTAACCTAATAGAAAGAAAATAGGAATAGCTGTCTTAATTTCAGACAGAGCAGACATCAAAGCAAGGAAAGTCAAAAGAATAAAGGGCATCACACACTTATAAAGAGACTTCAACTGTGATAATAAATTTATCTATTTCTGATCTTTCTATCAGAAATCAACAGAACCACCAGGTAGAAAATCAGAAAAGACAGAATTGAACTCAACAGCACTGCCTCTCAACTGGATATAATTGACATTTATTATAAACTACATCCAACAGTAGCAGAATATACATTTTCCTCTCAAGTTGACACGGAACATTCACCAAGATAGGCAACAATTTGGCCAATAAAACACATCATAACAAATGTAAAATAATATAAATCATATGTCTTCTCTTATACCACAATAAAATTACACTGGAAATCAGTAACAGAAAATCTCAAAATGCATAAAGGTTAAACAACACACTTCTAAATAACATATACATGGAAGAAGAAATCTAAGTGTTAATTAAACACATTATGAACTAAGTGAAAATTGAAAGCACTACTTATCAAAATTAGTAGTATGCAGAGAAAGCAGTGCTTAAAGGCAAATTATCACAATGAATGCATACGCTGTGTTAGAAAAGCAAAACGATATAAAATCAATAATTTAAATTTTCAACGTAGGAAAGTAGAAAATAAAGGGTAAATCCAACACAATGTGTGCAGAAGAAAATAAATAAGAAGAACTAGAACAAAAATCAATTAACACTTAAAACTGGAAATCAAGAGACAATCAACCAAATAAAAAGCGAGTACTTTAAAAAGATCAATAAAATTGATTGGCTTCCAGTCAAACTAACTATGAAAAAATAGGAGTTCACAATTTGCTAATATCAGAAATGAAGGAGGGAACATCTTTACACATTCCAGGGATATCAAAAGGACAAAGAAGGAATACTAAGAATAATGCTATGCCTGCAAATTTGCAAACCTAGATGAAATAAGTCAATTTCTTGAAGGATATAGTATTTCAAAATTTACACTAAAATAGACAATATGCATTGACCTGTATCTATTAAAGAAATTTAATCAATAATTAATAACCTTCCAAAACAGAAAGTACCAGGGCCAGATGAATCAGAGTAAATTCTACCAAACATTTAAGGAAAAAATTATGCGAATTTTCTATAATATTTTTCAGCAGAAGAAGCAGAAGAAATACTTCCTAATTCATTCTATGAGTCCAGAATTACCCTTGTATCAAAACCAGACAAAACCATTACAAGAAAACTAGTCCTGTAACACATATGTAAAAATCTAAACAAAATATTAATAAATTGAATCCAGCATGTATAAAAAGAAATATATACCACAACTAAGTGTGATTCATCCCAGGTATGCAATACAGACTCAATATTTGAAAATCAACTAACTGTTTCATCAACAGGGTAAAAATGAGAAAGTATATGATCACATCAATAGATGCAGAAAAAGTGTTTAACAAAACCCAACGCCCATTCATAACAAAAACTGTCAGTAAACTTAGAATAGAGAAAAACTTGGTCAACATGATAAGGAATATCTACAAAAACCTACAGGGAGCATTAAACTTAATGGTGGGAAACTAGAGTGTTTTCCCTTAGTAAACTTAGAATAGAGAAAAACTTGGTCAACATGATAAGGAATATCTACAGAAATCTACAGGGAGCATTAAACTTAATGGTGGGAAACTAGAGTGTTTTCCCTTAAGATTAAAATCAAAGTAAGGATGTCCTCTTTTATCACTCCTTTCAACATCATATTGGAAGTCTTAGCTAATTTCCTAGGACAAGAGAAGAAATCAAACAGTATACAGATTGGGAAGAAAGAAAACTATTTTGTTTTCAGATTACAAGACTATATAAAAAAAAAAAGAATTGACAAAAATTTTCTGAAACTGATAATTATAATAACTTTGCAGGTTAAAATATTAATATACAAATATACATTGCACTTTCCTACATACCAGCAATGAACAAATAGAATTTACAACTTAAAATGCATTATGGTTTATGTTAAAATCCCCAAAAACAAAATACTGAGATATAATGTAATAAAGTATGTATAAAATTTACACAAGGAAAACAAAGATAAGTTTCATATTACATAAACCAAAGAACTAATTAAATGAGGAGAAATTTCATGAGCATGGATAGATTCAACATTATGATGATGTCAGTTTTTCCCACCTTTATGTATAGACCCAGTGCCATTCCCAGAAAGTTATTTTGTGAAAATTGATAAACTGATTCTGAAGTTTATATGCAGGGACAAAAGAGCCAAAATTGCCGATACTATTTTGAAAGAGAAGAATAAAGTTGGAGAATTGACACTACTGATTTCAAGACTTACTGTACAGTTAGGGTAATAAAGACAGTGTGGCATTGACAAAAGAAGAGACAAATATATATATATATATGTATGGAGCAGAAAGCCCAGGAATATAACCAAATAAATAAGTCAACTGATTTCTGACAAAGAAGCAAAGGCACTGCAAAAGAGCAAAAATAGTCTTTTTCACAAATGATGCTGGAACAACTAGACAGCTACATGAAAAGTAAATCAAGACACAGACCTTAAACCTTTCACAAAAATTAACTCAAAACAGACTACAGAACTAAATGGAAAACAAACAAAAATAAGAAACTATAAAATTTTTATTAGCTAACATAGGACAAACCCTAAGAGACCTTGGGAATGGCAAAGACGTTTTATATATAAAACCAAAGAAATAATCCACAAAATAATTAACTGATAAACTGGACTTCATTAAATTAAATATTCTGCTTTGCAAAAGACAATGTCAATATCATGAGAAGACAAGCCACAGACTGGGAAAAAATATTTGAAAATACACATCTGATAAAGGACTGCATTCCAAAATATACAAAAATTTCTTATCCTCAATGATAAGAAAGCAAGCACCTCGATTAAAAAATGGGACAAAGACCGTAACAAGACAAAGACCTTAACAGACTGTATTAGTTTGTTTTCACACTGCTGTAACAAACTTCCGTGAGACTGGGTATTTATTTATTTATTTATTTATTATTATTATACTTTAAGTTGTCACAAGAACAGAGACTGGGTATTTATAAAGGAAAGAGATTTAGTTGACTCACAGTTCCGCCTGGCTGGGAGGCCTCAGGAAACTTACAATCATGGGAGAAGGAGAAGCAGGCACCTTCTTTACAAGGCAGCTGGAGAAAGAAAGCACAAAAGTGGAACTTCCAAACACTTATAAAACCATCAGATCTCATGAGAACTCACTCACTATCATGAGAACAGAATGGTGGAAACTGCCCCCATGATTCAAACACCTCCCTCCCTCAATATGTGGGGATTACAATTCCAGATAAGATTTGGGTGGGGACACAGAACCAAAGCATGTCAAAGACACCTCATCAAAGAAGATATATGGATGACTAATCAATGTTTGAAAAGATGCTCACATTATTTGTCATCAGAGAATTACAAATTAAATAAAAACCTAGACTGTGTGGCAAAAATTCAAAACACTGGCAATATCAAATGATAGTGAGAATATGAAACTGGGACTTTAACTCAATGCTATTAGGAATGCAAAATGGCATTTGGTGGCTTTGCATAAAACTAAATAAATATTATCATAGAAATAGCATCTCTACTTTGAGATATTCTAGTGGTCAAATTGAAATTACTTAATTTGTAGGGGGAGATTACAGTGTCATAAATATCAGGAAAGGCCATCTTAGAAGCTGCATTGCTTAGCATAAGCACCCCCCTGATCTAAAATATTAGAACCATGATCAGGAATCTTGTCCATCTTGTCCACTATTAAATCCTAGGATAGCTTTTGACATGTTGTATATTCTCAATAAATATGTGATGATTGAATAAATTATTTAAATACAAATCAATGTGTAACAGCAGAAGTTGGTAGGAAGAAAAGTCATTTGGTCAATGAAGCTATTTCTTCTTTTCTCTTCCTCCTCCACTTTCTCTTCTTTTTCAATTAGAAGAAAGACAAAGTACAACATCAAATTTGCACATGCTTTACCATGATTCTCACCTTTGCATTAAGTGTGACTTTCTCATCTCATACTATTAAATTTGTTCACGTAATCTTGTATAAATGAGCTCAGAATTGAAAAGTTAACATTTTAAGCAGAATAATTTATTTTCAGCAAGCTATCTTTTCCAACATAGTGGCTTTCACATTACAATAAACCATGTAGAAAACATGTTTTCTCAACTTCATGGAAGTTTGATAAGAACATCTCTTGTTAACTCTAAAGGTTGAATGATGATAAAATCAAGAGGTCTTCAGAGATGCCTTTAATAGCTTTAACATCTCAAACACTGGAGTTGTTTATTCATTTTTATGGCAGAATGAAGTTCCAAAATATCTCTCTGATCTTACTTTTAATGCAGCATGTGTTGTAAAGAATCAACTGAGGCTATTTTCTTTTCCTAAAAAGTTAAGATTCCAAAAGGGTAATATTAACAAGAATTCCTATATGCATACAAAATAGCAGAATATTATAAACACTTGCTTCAAAAGGCTGTATCTATAAATGTGTATTCAATTTTAAATAAATTCAAATGAAATCTTCATTTCAGTATTTTCTCATCATATGCATGTTGTTACTGAGAGATATTATATTAAGAAGGAAAGAAAGGAAAATTGACACATATTTCTGAGCTGCTGCTTTATGTTATGTAGTATGGTAGTTTGGATAAATGTAGTCATAGGAAACCTTTGAGTTAGCTATAACTTATGCATCATAGATGAGAAAACTGCAGCTCAAAAGCATAACATTTATGAATTAATTTTAAAATAATTAAGCATTTTTATGTGCTAGCACTTGGCACAAAATGGTAAACTAGAACAAATACAACTTCTGCTCTCATAGAGCTTACCATATGGAGAAAGTAATAAGACATTACTAGTCAATATACTGTTTAATTACAAGCAGTGTTAAGTAGTCTAGAGCTCAACATAGTTTAGAGGTTAAGGAAGCCCTTCTGAAGATTAGAAAATTGAGTTGAGAGATGGATGTATAGAAGCTAACTATGTAGAATACAATGGTGGATATAGTCTAGGCATGGAGAGTAGCATGTGGAAAATACCTGTGATTAAATACAAGTATGGCTTATTCGAAGTTCTGAAAGATATTGTGGTATTAGAGTCCAGATAATGAATAAAGAAAGGTAAAAAAATACAAGACTGTATAGGTAAAGACGAAGGAGAATATGCATGCTTCTTAGACCATTTTAATAGCATTTTCAGTCATTTTCCTAAGAGATATTAATTAAAGGAGCTTCAGCAAGAAATAGATTTATGCAGAAAATATTATCTCTGTAATTTGGAAGATATCTTGGGGGAAAACAAATTTCAAATCAAGATAGAAATTTCCAAGAAAGTCCAGGCAAAAGCTGATAATATGTTGAAATACGAAAGATACAGGGCAAGCAAATACATATGAAACATATCCAAATGGCAAAAAAATAGGGCTTGGGAATGAAAAAGGTGAAAGAATTGAGACATCATTTATGATCTATTACATTTAATGTCATGCATGATGGATTATGGCATGTTTGGCATCAAAGTCCTCAATGGATGAGGCGCTTAGAAATTTGGTAGAATGCAGAGATGAGCAAAGAGAGAGGGACATAGAGTTTAATAATTTTTTATAATTTCCATTTTACTCTAGATTAAAGGGTAAATGTGGAGGTTTGCTACATGGGTACGTTGCATAATGCTGAGGTTTGTAGTGCAAACGATCCTTTCACCCAAGTAGTGAGCATAGTAACCAACAGATGATTTTCAGCCTATGCCCCTCTCCTTCCTTCTGTCTAATAGTCCTCAGTGTCTGCTGTTCTCATCTTTATGTGCTTGTGTATTCAGTGTTTCACTCCCATTTATAAATAAGAACATGTGGTATTTGGTTTTCTCTTCTTGCGTATATTCACTTAGGATCCTCCAGCTCCATCCAAGTTGCTGTAAAGGACTTGATTTTATCATTTTTATAGATGAACGGTTTTCCACTGTGTATATGGATCACATTTTCTTTATCCAATCCACTTTTGAAGGGCACTTAGGTTCATTCTATGTCTTTGCTACTGTAAATGCCACTGTGATACACATATGAGTGCATGTGTCTTTTTGATAGAATTGTTTTCCTTTGGGTGTATTCCCAATAGTGGAATTGTTGATTCTAATAAGAATTCTATTTTAAGTTCTTTGAGAAATATCCAAAGTTCCTTCCACAGTGGCTGAATTAGTTTGCATTCCCACGAAGAGTATATAAGTGGTCCTTTTTCTCCACAGCTTCACCAGTATCTGTTATTTTTTGACTTTTTAATCACTCCCACTCTGACTGATGTGAGACGGTATCTTACTGTGGATTTTATTTGATTTATCTTATGATTAGTGATGTTGAGCTTGTTTGTGTTTTTTGGCCACTTGTACATCTTGTTTTGAGAAGTGTCTGTTCATGTACTTTTCCTCTTTTTGTATTGGATTATCTGCGCTTTTTTTTCCTTTTTGATTTATTTATGTTCCTAGTGGATTCTGGACAGTATTAGACTTCTATCAGATGCACAGTTTGCAAATATTTTCTCCCATTCTGTAGGTGTCTGTTTAATATATTGGTAATTTATTTTGCTATGCTGAAGCTTTTTATTTTAATTAGGTCCCAATTGTCAATTCTTGTTTTTGTTGCAATGCTACTGAGGACTTAGCCATAAATTCTTTGCCAAGCCAAGGTTAATAAGGGTATTTCCTAGGTTTCCTTCTAGAATTTTTATAGTTTTATGTCTTACATTTCAATCTTTAATCCATCTTCAGTTAATTCTTGTGCATGGTGAGAGAGGTCCAGTTTCATCCTCTGCAAATGGCTAGCCAGTTATCCCAACACCATGTATTAAATAGGCAGGCATTGCCCCATTGCTTATTTTTTTTCAGTTTTGTCATATATTGTATATGGTTGTATATATGTGGCCTTATTTCTGGGTTCTCTATTCTGTCTCATTGGACTATGTGTATACTTTTGTACTAGCACCATGTTGCTTTGGTTATGAGTTGTTTTGGTTATATTATATTAGATATAAATATATCTAATATATTTATATATATTAGTCTATATAGAGAAACTTTATAAATTTGAATATTATTCTGAGTCAGATAACTTTTTTTTAGATCTTGTAGGCATGATTCATTGTCTTTTATTCTTTTTTGTTTTGTATCTTTCAAGTGTGTATTTTTAGATAGTCTGTCTTCAGGGTCACTAATTCTTTCCTCTGCTAGATCAGTTCTCCCATTAAGAGACTAATGCATTCTTCAGTATGCCAGTGGCATTAATCTACTCCAGAATTTCAGCTTGACTTTTAAAAAATATTTCAATTTTTGTGTTAAATTTATCTGATAGATTACTGAATTTCTTCTCTGTGCTATTTTTAATTTATTTGAGTTTCCTCAAAACAGCTATTTGGAATTATCTGTTTGAAAATTAAAATTTCTTTCTTTCCAGAATTCGTCCCTACTGCCTTATTTAGTTTGTTTGATGAATTCATATTTTCCTAGATGGTCTTGATGATTGTGAATGTTCTTTGGTATCTGGGTGTTGTTCATTGGTGTCTGGGCATTTTCTGCAAGGAATTCAGTGATGTGAAGACACAAGTGTTGAAGATGCCTTAGCAAAACAAACTCAAAAAATTGGTGTACACCCAGTGTGGTGCCCACTACTACAGCTCAAGTACAGGGAGCAGTTAGAGGGACCTTGTGTGAGCAAGGTAATGTTCTCAAGGAAAGTGGATGTCCACTTTTACCACTTCTTGCAACATCCATTGCACTCCAGGCTGGGTGACAAGAGCAAGACTCTGTCTCAAAAACAGTGGAAGGAAGGAAGAAAGGAAAGAAGGAGGGAAGGAGGGAGGGAGGGAGGGAGGGAGGAAGGAAGGAAGGGAGGGAGGGAGGGAGGGAGGGAGGGAGGGAGGGAGGAAAGAAGGAAGGAAGGAAGGAAGGAAGGAAGGAAGGAAGGAAGGAAGGAAGGAAGGAAGGAAGGAAGGAAGGAAGGAAGGAAGACAAAAGAGTTGGTCAAATTAATTTGGAAATAATCACCCTTCCTCTATTTTTCATAATAGTTTGAGTAAAATTGGTATTAGCCATTCTTTAAATATTTGGTAGAATTCAGCAGAAAATCCACTGGTTCCTGGACTTTTCTTTACTGGGAGACTTTTGATCTTGGCTTTCATCTCATTAGTTGTTGGTCTGTTCAGGTTTTGGATTTCTTCCTGGTTCTATCCTGGTAGATTGTATGTAACTAAGAAACTGGCATTTTCTTCTAGATTTTCCAATTTATTGACATATACTTGCTTATAATAGCAATTAATAATTTTTTGAATTACTGAAATATCAATTGTAATGTCTTCTTTTTCATAGCTGATTTTATTTGGATATTTTCTCTTTTTTTATTAGTCTGACTAAAAGTTTGTCAATTTTGTTCAACTTTTTAAAAATCCAACTTTTAGTTCCATTTATCTTTTGTATTTTCTTTATTTCAAATTTATTTATTTTGCTCTGCTCTTTATTATTTTTCTCCTACTAATTTTGGATTTGATTTCCTTTTGCTTTTCCAGTTCCTTAAGATGCATCATTAGTTTTTTTGTATTTGATTTTTTTCCTCCTTTCTGATGTAGGCACTTATAGTTATAAACTTCCCTTTTAGTACTGCCTTTACTGTATCCCATAGGTTTTGGTATGTTGTGTTTTTATTATCATTTGTTTCAATAAATTTTTCAATTTTCTTCCTAATTATTTCATTGACCAGCTGATCATTCATAAGCATATTGTTTAATTTTCATGTAATTGTATACTTTCCAAAATTCCTCTGGTTATTAATTTTTAGTTTTATTCCATTGTGGTGAGAGAAGATGATTGATATTTTTCCATTTTTAATGTTTTGTAGCTTGTTTTGTAAGCAAACATATAGTCTATTCTTGAGAATGAGCTATGTGAATAGGAAAAGAATGCGTATTCTGCAGCCTTTGGGTACAATGTTCTGTAAATACTGATTAGTTCCATTTGGTGTACAGTGCAGAATAAATCTGAAGTTTCTTTGTTGATTTTCTGGCTGGAAGATCTGTTCAATGCTGAAAGCCAGGTGTTAAATTCTCCACCTCTTACTGTATTGGGATCTATCTCTGTCTTTATCTCTAATAATATTTCCTTTATATAGCTGGGTGATTTTGTGTTTTATATATATACACACACACATATATATACACACACAGACGTCTATATGTGTGTATGTGTGTATATATATATATAGAGAGAGAGTTATATCCTCTTGATGAATTTATGCCTTTCTCATTATATAGTGACATTCCTTGTCTCTTCTTACAGCTTTTGACTTGAAATCTATTTTGTCTAATATAAGAATGGAAACATCTGCTCTTTTTTGGTTTATATAGGTGTGAAACATCTGTTTTCCTTCCTTTTATCTTCATTATATGCGGATTTTTATAACTGAAATGTTTTTTCTTCTAGGCAAGAGATCAGTGGGTCTTGTTTTACCATGCAATCAGCCAACCTATTTATTTTGATTGGAGAGTTTAGTCCATTTACATTTAATGTTATTACTGATAATTAAGAAGTTACTTCTGCCATTTTGTTATTATTTTTCTGGTTGTTTCGTGGTCTTCTATTTCTTCTTTCTTTCCTTTCTGTTTTCTTTTAGTGAAGGTGATATTTTCTCTGGTGCTATTACTTAGTTCAGTGCTTTATATTTTTTGTATAACCATTGTATGTTTTTTGCTTTGAGGTTATCATGAGGCTTGCAAATACTATCTTATAAGCCATTATTTTAACCTGATAGGAACTTAACAGTGTTTGTGTAAACAAATAGACAAAGAAAAAGGAAACTAATAAAAATTCTACATGCCAATTTTGTCTCTCCAGTTTTTAATTTGTGGTTAGTTCATTGTTTAGTCTTTCTACTTAGCATACAAGTAGTTTATGTATGACAGTTACATTACAATGTTATGATATTCTAGGATTTTCTGTGTACTTACTATTTTGTACCTTCAGGTGATTACTTAGGCTCATCAACATTCTTTTTTTTACACTAATAGAAGTATTCCCTTTAGCATTTCTTGTAGTACAGGTCTAGTTTTGATGAAATTTATCAGCTCTTTGTCTAGGCCAGTCTCTATTACTCCTTCATGTCTGAGGAATATTTTCACTGGATATACTATTCTAGGGTAAGTGTGTGTGTGTGTGTGTGTGTGTGTGTGTGTGTGTGTGTGTGTGTTTTCCCATCAGCACTTTAAATATGCCATGCCACTCTCTTCTGGCTGTTAGGTTTCCACTGAAAGTCTGCTCCCAGACTTATTTGAACTCCATTTTATGTCATTTGTTTCTTTTCTTTTGCTGCTTTTAGGATTCTCTTTTTATCCTTGATCTTTGGCAGTTTGATTATTAAATGTCTTGAGGTAGTCTTCTAAACCTTTTCTATTTGAATGTTGATATTTTTCTCTAGGTTTGGGAAGTTCTCTCTTATTATTGCTTTGAATAAACTTTCTACTCGTATCTCTCTCTACCTCCACTTTAAGGTCAAAAACTTTTAGATTTGCCCTTTTGAGAATTTCTAGATCCTGTACATGTGCTTCATGGTTTTTTATACTTTTTTCTTTTGTCTCCTCTTACTGTGTATTCTCAAATAGGCTGTCTTCAAACTATTATTTTCTTCTGCTTTATCTATTCTGCTTTTAGTAGGCTCTCATGCATTCTTCAGTATGCCAATTGCATTTTACAGCTCCAGAATTGTATTATTTTTAATTATATCAATATCTTTGTTAAATTTATCTGATAGCATTCTGAATCCATTTTCTGTGTTATTTTTAATACCTTTGAGTTTCCTCTCCACGACTATTTTGAATTATCTGTCTTAAAGGTCACACATCTGTTTCCCTGGGACTAGCACTTGGTGCCTTCTTTAGTTCACTTGGTGCCTTCTTTAGTTCACTTCATGTGGTTATGCTTTCCTGAATGGTGTTGATCCTAGTAGTTGTTCTTCATTGTCTGGGCATTAAAGAGTTTGATATTTATTGTAGTCTTCATCAGCTTGGCTTGTTTGTGCCCATCCTTCTTGTAGAGGGTATCCAAATATTTGAAAGGACTTGGGTGTTGTGATCTAAGCTGTATCTGTTTTAGGTGGCACCCAAAACCCACTAATGTTGTGATTCTTGAAGACTTACAGAGCTACTGCCTTGATGATTTTGGGAAAGATCTTGGAGAGTTCTCTTGATTACCCAGCAGAGAGTGTTGTGTTCTTTCATAACTTACTCCCAAACAGTCTCTCTCCCTTTTCTGAGCCATGTAAAGCTGGGAATGGAGTGACACGAGCACCCCTGTAGACATCATCACTGTAACTCTGCTGGATGAGACCTGAAGCTAGCACAGCACTGAATCCTGCCCTGGGCCCGCTGTAACCACTCCCTAGCAAGTGCCTATGTTGACTCAAAGTCCTAGGGCTCTCTAATCAGCAGGTGGCAATGGTAGCCAGGCCTGTGTCCTTCCCTTCAAGGTGGCAAGTTCTCCCAGGCCCAGCTGGGGCCAGAGGTGCTGTCTGGGAGTCAGTGATTAGAGTCAAAGACCTTAGATATCTACTAGTTTTCTATTGTACTGCCACTGAGCTGGCACTCACACACAAGATGCAGTCCTTCCTATTCTTCCTTCCCTTTCAAAGGCACAGGAGCATCACCCCATAGCCATTTATACCACAAGCCATGAGGAGATCTGCTGAACTGCTGCCAATGTTCTCTTTAGTCCCAAGGGCTCTTAAGTCAGCATGTGGTGAATTGTGCCTGCTTGGGACTCACCCTTCAAGACATTGGGCCCACCTCTGACCCAGCCAAGTGCCAAAGATGCCATACAAGAGTCAAGTCCTTAATTCAGGGACAGCAAGAGCCGATTTGGTGCTCTACTTCCAACCCCCTGCAGCCATGCTGGTACCTAAGGTCCAAGGCAAAGTCCCCTTTACTTTTCCCTTTGCTTTTTTAAAGCAGAAGGAGTTTTGCCCCATAGCCACCACAGCTGGTAATGTGCTGAGTCTCACCTGAAGCCAGCAAGTCTCTGAGGCTCACCCAAGGTCCTTAATGTCATACCTGCATATTATTGCTGGTTGTTCAGGACCCAAGGGCTCTTCAGTTAGAAGGTGATAAATGTTGCCAGGACTGGGTCCTTCCTTTCAAGGCATTGAATTTTCTTCTGGACCAGAGTGTGCTTAGAAATGTTTTCCAGGAGCTAGGGACTGGAAGAGGGATTCCCAAGTCTGACCAGTGCTCTGTCCTGCTCTGACTGAGCTGGTATGCAAGATGCAAGATGAACTTCTCTCCACCCTTTTCTCTCCTCTCTTCAAGCAGAAGGAAGGGGTGTCTTTTGCAGATGTAAACTGTGTAGCCAGGGGTGCGGGGAGGGGTGATGCCTGCACTCTCTTCGCCATGTCTGAGTAGGTCATGTACCTCCCCAGTCCACTGTCACTGGGCCCAGTTCAGGCCTAGGACTAACCTAAGAGTTGCAGTCTTTATGGCCTAGACTCCCTTTCCAGTTTACTTAGAGATCCAGAGCACTTTGGCACTTGGTGGCAAGGTTTGCACAAATGCAAGTTCCAGTCGCTGGGATTAGCAATTCCCCTCTGGCCTGGTTTAAATGCTTCTCCCATCGGTGGATGTCAGCAGAGTTTGCTCCGGTTTTCTTTTCTGCTCTAACAGGACAGCACGGGGTTCAATGCCTCACAATTGTTACGTTCTCCCTCCCCTGGTGCCCATAGGAGCTTCCTGAACCAGGCTGCCATCCGGGCGTGGGGGAGGGTGGCATCTGCAATTCAGGACTGTGTTTTTTCTATCTCTTCAGTGCCTCTTTCAGTAATACATGGTTAAAACCAAGTACTATGAGGGCTCACCTAATTTTTGGTTCTTATGAAAGTGTTTTGTTTTGTGTAGTTAGTTATTAAATTGGTGTCATTTCCAGGATGATGAATGGTGGAGTCTTCTATTCCACTGTCTTGCTCTGTCTCCCTCCCATCATAAGTCTTGATTAAATATGGCTAAAATTCTTCCCCAACAGCTACATGAAAATCAAGACCTTATAATGTATTATTTTCACTCCTAGATATCTTTGACTTATCCAGAGCAGGTATACCTGAATAAATACTCTTCCACAAGGGAAAGATCTTAGGTTGTGTTAACAGAGCAAATTATGCAGTAAAATATCAGCAATGCTGTACACACGTAGCCTATAATGTAAGATAGGTCACATTCCCTCTGGATAAGGAGACCGAGGGAAATGGGGGTGGAATTTCTCTAGAAAGAGTTTTTCTTTCAGGAACCCAGGAATATAGTGGTATTTAACTGTTTTGCATACCAGTTTGATTGTCAACAATAAACATTTGTTTAGGACATTATCACTAATGGACACTATATGTAGAGCCATTTTGAAGCCCTACCTAAACAGAACAGGACTAATGATATGGGAGTGGAGAAGGGAAGTGCTGGGTAGAGAAGATTAGTGTCCCTGGCAAGGGCGTCACCCTCAGACCTGTGCCCACAGACCTAAATGAGAACAGGCGTTCCTGTTTTCATGTACAAATGTTGCATTTTCCAAGACCACCCAGGCCCGCTATGTTCCCCATCTTGTGCCCATATAAACCTGAGAGACCTTAGCAGGCACACACACAAGTGGTTGGGCATCTAGAGGAGCAGAAGAACACACCGACAGACACCAACAGACACTGGCAGGCCATCGACGACGCGGACACCGAGGGGAATTCAGCAAGGGGCAGCCAGAAGAGAGTCCGACCGCTTGGTGGCCTGACTCCGGGAGAAGACCACCTTCCCCCTTCATTACCCTTCTGCCCCCTCATCCATCTCATTGAGAGCTACTTCCACTACTCAATACAATCTTGCACTCATTATCCAAGCCCACGTGTAAGCCGATTTTTCCGATACACTAGGGCAAGATCCCGGGATACAGAAAGCCCTCTGTCCTTGCCATAAGGCAGAGGATCTAACTGAGGTGATTAATACAAACCGCCTGCAGATGGCGCAGCTGAAAGGGCGTACTGTAGCACGCTCACTGGGGCTTCGGGAGCTGTAAGCACTCAATCCTAGACACTGCTCCCCAAGACCTGAATGTGTGTATGCTCCCCCTAGAGATTTGAGCAGCGGCACCGAAGAAGCAAGCCACACCCCTGTTGCAGGCCCCGTGAGGGGGATAAGGGAACTTCCTTCTCCTGTTTCACTAACATTTAGGAAATAAATAAAACTCCTCCATTTTTCATTTACTTCAATTCTTTTTCCTCTGGTGTCAGGATGGGGAAATTAAGAAAAAAAAAGAAAAAAGTAAGGCACTGTCCTTCCTGTGTTATTTGAAAAAAAAAGAAAAAATGAGTTGCTTCTCTAGAGCACAATATAATAGCGCTTCAATAACATCACAGTTATTTTCTCTGAGTTCCAACATCAATAGTCTATAGTTTGAGCAAATCTTGAATATATGGTTTTATATTGCTTTTTACAATAGCCATTATCAGGATTACAAACTCTCCCTTATTGTAAAGTAAGTTGAACTTAAGTCAACATGTATTAGGAAGTATAAATTTATTAATTTTATAATAGAACAATGAAAAATTATAGAAATCTAGTTCTCTCTAAATTTAGAATAGGACTAATTCTACGTTTTATTTTAAATTGTTAATGGATTTTTTTCCTGCTTAGTCAAAAAATGATGCCAATGATTCCACAGTCTGTTATAACATTCCATTCTCCTAGTTCTGTTGTTTTAGTGTTGACCTGGTTGAATCAAGATGAATCAAACTGATTTGTATTTATTAATATTTACTCATATGTTTATGAGATTGTTTTTCTCAAGATATATCACAAATAAGTTGAATTTAAAATTCCAATTCTAGGTTTACTGATTTCTTCCTATATCTTGCTCCAGTGTTTGAAAGTCCCAGAAGGCACTATAAAAATTACCAACACTTAATCCCTGTACTCTAGTTTACAATATTATAGAATCTAGACCTTTATAATATTTTCTCCATAAAGACGCAAAAGTTAATTACTAACCTCAGCTTCTGCCGAAGCTGTTAAATATGCATGCTAGATACTAGATTACATATATATCCTTCTAACTTTACATAATTCAAGTACACAAAAATCTGTTCTTTAAGTAGCAAAATTTCAATCTTTTGAAATGTGACAATATTTAAGGTATATATGTATGTCCATGTGTGTATGTATACTTTTTTACATTTACATATATACATATTCTGGGTATTCATAATTGCTCCCAAATTGTTATAAAACTTTTAGCTATTACAAAATTAAATTAGCCCCTTACACAGTGAGAAAACTAGACAAAATATATGAAAGAATGGTTTCATCATTGAACTCTAGCCAGTATAGGACTGTGACTCATGAGAGAGGGAAAGTAATGAGGTAATTCCTATGATACTGTTTCTTCTGTCTGGAAGCACATTATGGAATTCTTAGTAGAGATGAAGACCCCCAAGCAGAGCATAAAGTTTTCACTAAGTGCATGAGACTGAAATTGATTTCCAATTACAGAATTTGCAAGGCAATTTCCCAGAGAAAAGGGAACTATGAATAATAATAATCAGCCCCAGAAATTTGCATACAGTCACAATTGAATCCTTGTAGAGTATGAAGATGTGCTTGAACACAGAATCAACAGACTAAGTCAAACATCAGTGGGGAGCTATGAGCTAACTAATCCCAAGAATTCACAAATTGTTGATAGTTTTGCAAGTTCTGACAAGCTAGAGAGAATATCAGGATATTTGTTAGAGATCAAATAAAGGTCAAACCTTAGTACAGAGGCTGAAGTATCTCTGGAGTAAAAGCTAGCTTAGACCCTCCCTAATAAACCTTTTAAAGATAAGACTTTAATTTATAAAACAGAAGTACAATATTTAATTCCTTGCTAGATAAAAGACCAGTACTCTTTAAACCAAGTTTGTCCAACCTCTGCCGGCTTTGAATGCCGCCTGACACAAATTCATACACTTTCTTAAAACATTGTGTGATTTTTTTAAATAATTTTTTTTTGGCTTATCAGCTATCATCAGTTTTAGTGTGTGGCCCAAGACAATTCGTCTTCCTCCAATCAATGTGGTCTAGGGAAGCCAGAAGATTGAATATCCCTGCTTTAAACAAACAAACAAAAAATCAAGACACTTAGCAATGTAAAATATACAATGTCCATCATCACACTAAAGAATTACTAGATATACCTAGAAGCAAAAAATAATATCATCTGTAATAATAAAAAAATAGTCAATAGAAACAGACTCAGAAGTAAATTACATGAAAGAACATGCAGACAAAGAAATTAAAAATGCCATTATTACTGTGAACAGGTACTTAAAGAAATGCATGAACACAGTGATGAGAGAAATAGAAAATATAGAAAAGAACTAACTGGAACTTTTTGTAATAAGGACTAAAATATCTGAAATTAAAACAAACAAAACACTGTAGATTTAGACATTGTCCTGTAAAAGATTAATAAACATGACAATAAATATTATACAAAATGAACAGAAAAAAGCATACAGAGAATGAATGTAAAAACAGCCTCAGTTTGGGACAATACAAGTAATTTAATTATATTTTCATTTTACAACTTATGGCACTAATATAAAGTCAGCAAAAATTTCAAATTACGTTGTGTTAGCAGATATCTTATTTATTTCTTATTTTAGTAGGAAACTTCTAATTTTTTACTATTGAGAGAAAAACATTATAGACTGAATTATAATGAACAATATTAGGTGAACTGATTAGTCGGAATATTATTTTAATAGCAGAGTGTGAAGAATTAACTTTATCAAATGACTTTTGGAAACTGCTATATGATTTGATTTATTTTACACTGAGAATTTTAAAAATTCTAATTATTTAATTGCTGCCTTCTTAAGATTAATTTTGCTTGGCTTTGGTGAATTCTCCTTTACATTTAAATATTAAGAATAAATAGGTGGAATATTTGCTAGTGAATTTTAGATGAGATGGATACAAAAAAATGCTTTGCAGACACACAAAATACAATGAAGGTGAGGGTTATTAACTAATCAAGAAATTACTGACAAGCAATTTGTCATGATGGAAGATTAATTAGAAAACATATCAAAGATGACTTTTAAGCAACTTTATGTATTCTTAAAACTTAGACATACAATTCTGGGCTTATTTTTGTGACTTCCATTTAATTTTTGTAACCTATAACTTAGCTATGATAATTTTCAATTTACTGTTAGTTTTTAATATACCAAAAGTTAAAGGAACTTGTTATGTAGAAAAATAATTAAAACATTGATGCAAATGAACCAAAAGAGACTTCTCAGAGCAAAATAATGCTGTATATAATTATAAAATCCAAATTAAATAACATGTAGACCCTGCATTTGTAGTAGACACAAATTACCACAAAGGGAAACTGTGAATTTCAACTTGTTATCTTTCCAAATCTCCTAGGTGAGGTTTACAGGCTAAATAAGTAGCTAATATGATTAGATATACGAGAATGTTCATTAATAAAGTCAAAGACCAAAACTAATCATAAAAATTATGAACAGGAAAGAACCTGGAGGGTTATGGTATTAGCTAGAAAGAATTAAAACTAAAATTATATGAACTACAGTTTCAAAGATTAGCAATGATGAGAAAAAGAAAAATATACATAGTCTATAGCCATTGAAATATGCATAAATTCTTTCTCTACTTATTTCATTAACGTAGTTAACACTTAGTTATTGTGCTTGCAGCCATAAGCTTGAACCAGAACTTCAAGAAATTTGAGTAATGTGTTTTATCATTCAACCCATTGTATCCTAGAACAAAGGATAACAGTTTAGGTTTCTCACTATATCTTCCCCAAGTTGCTGCTTTTAAGGATTCCTCTATGCTCATCTCAACTTTGCAGGAAACTTATAAGCAAATATTACATTTTCCCTCTCATTAACCAAATAATTCTTCCACGTTTGCTTCTACTTTTTCTTCTTACCAAGTGTTTCCCATAACTTCTACATCAATAGCTTATTACTAAATTGTTTCATATAAATAATTCCTATCAATTATCTGCATCGTGATGGAAATGGTGGCATTTACCTGGGTTCCCTGAATTTTATTCTGCCACCACTGAAGATAAATTCAATGTATAATAACTAAGAAAATAAGGAAGGAAAGGCAAAGTCTTTCCTACAAACCTAATGAAAGTATGATATACATCTATTTTCCACCAAGTCTGAATGTACACGTGTGTTTGTGTGTGTGTGTGTGTGTGTGTGTGTGTGTGTGTTGGGAGGAGGTACAGAGAGGAGTTTCCCAAGATATTAGTAAAACATGTGACTAAGAAAAGACAAAAAATGTAAAGAGATCACCTTTAAGAGACTTAACCATTTCTCTCATAATGACAGCTGTTTACATTCTGTTACCCAAACCTAACACTTAAGGGTTTGTAAACTGGAATCATCTTTAAAATATCTATCTTTGTATTAAGGCTAGAACAATGGAGCAGGCGAATAGAAAAGAGCACTGAGTTTATCTTTCGAAATCCAAATCTGTATATTTCATTTTCTTAATTTGTTTCTGGGAAAGGCAATGACCCTCAGCTTGAAAAATATTCAACCTATGCTGCCTTCAAGTCAAGTCCTGTGCTGTGTCTGAAATTATCATGCTCAGTGTTCCAGATAAACGTGATGTTTATGTGAAATGGTTTTCAGAGAGGAAAGAGGTGACAGCACCTCTAGTGTTCCCATTAATGGGTCTGATAATCCATGGGTGCATATCCAGACCATTGTAGTACTAACTAGTTGAAATTTGGACATTCAATAAAGGCAGATGAACTTTCCTTCTTCATGTGATGTTAACTTTATATTTCAACTTTGACTAGGCCACGGTATCTAGATATTTGATCAAGTATAAGTCTATATGCCACCTGGGAGTGTATTTTTACATGATGTTAACATTTAAATCAGTAGGCTTTGAGTAAAGCTCATTACATTCCCATAATGTGGGTGGGACTCATCCAATAAGATGGAGGCCTTAAGAGAAAAAGACTGAGGAGCGCCCAGACTGAGACTGAGAAAGAAGAAATTCTGCTTCCAACTGCCTTTGGACTCAAACTGCAACATCAACTCCCCACTATGCCTCCAGACAATAAAATTCCAGACATCTCCAACAGTCATGTGAAACAATTCTTCAAAATAAATCTCTGCTCTTTATTTTGTATTCCAATGGTGGTAATTACACAATTTGCTGAGAACTTGAAGTGAGTTGTGAGAAAAAACAAAGAATCAAGGAAGAATCAAAAGTTTGGGTCTGAGTAACTGAAAGGAAAATATTGATTTTGCAGAGAGGGAAAAAGCTGCATAAATAGCAGGTTCGTGGGATGTACAAGTCTAGACTTCAGAAGTCATGAGTGTAGATAGAAATATGACCATTGTTAACATCAGATTTAAAATTTCTTAAAGAAACCACAGGCTTTAATATGAACCCTCAATATGAAGTCCTTTACTATGTGCCAGCGTCAATACCAGGACTCCAAACACCTCTCTAAATTTCAGGCACTAGTGTCAATCCACCTGCGTGAGGCTGATGAGACAGAACACTGACATAACAAGTTAAGCAAAGCAACTTTTCAATTCACAGGCAACAAGGGACAACAGAAGCTTAGGGTTTATGGTAAGCCAATTCCCTAAGACTTAAGAAAGCTACCCAGTGTGGATGAAGTTTTGTCTGCACATGTCCCACTTTGCACCTCAGCTGAGATGTGATAAAAGCATAATCTGCCTGGGGTTTTATACCAGGGGACAACATGATGTACTGGGCTATAGCATTAAAGGACATCCTACTCTAGGAGACACTAAAACAGATTTGGGGCTTTTCAGGCTAGTGTCTCTTCATCTCAGAATTGTGCATTCCAGGCAAATTCTACAGTTATTCTTGAGAACTACAAGTGAGAAAGGAAGAAGAACTGGGTTGGCCAAAGTCAACTAGAGACTTGTCTTTCATGAAGGATCTCCAAATGGTAGAGTTTAGAGTGATGGAAAGAAACTATCAACAAATCTAAGATAGAGTGACTACATGAGTAAAAACAAACAAAACAAAACAAAACCATAGGAATATATGGTGCCCTGGTAAACCTGTGTTTCAAGGAGGAAGGATGATCAAATATATTAAACAATTCTCATAAGTTTAGTCTATGAATTGACCACTAAATTTGGCATGCTGAGCTCATTGCTCATCTTTATATGAGTGGCTGTAGGAGGAGGATAAATGGAGGATTTGGGGATTAAAAAAAGGTAAGAAATAAATCACAGACAGCTTGTATAGACACCTGTTTTAAGAATTTTTGCTAAAAATTTTGAAGAAATTGAGAAATAAATAAAATGTTATTCTTTGGCAAAAATTTCCTTTACCTGACAAAGCAAAACATGTTTTAACATCTTCTGAAAGATATTCCTACACTCTATCTGCTCAATAGTTGGTTAACTCAATGTGAATCCTCCAAGTATTTGAAAAAAATTAAATTAACTTAAAAAGAATAATTTGAATAAATTTTAAAAATGATTTGCATAGGGTCTATACAAATGTCTTTCCAAGTACAAATTTAGATGCTCAAGTTTAGCACCCACCAACTGTAAAAGACTAAGAACATCTACTCTTTTGAACATTATAGGTATTGCCAAGCTTTTACTACTCCATAAAGTTCTGGTTTAAATAGTATCTTCCTAATCTAGATAACATTTCAATCTCGTAATTATCTTACTATATCCAGATAATTAATTATCTCACCTACCTATTGTGTATCTAAACTTAAGTGCTTAGCAGCTAAGCACTCTATCCTCTCTCCACTCCCATTCTTTGAGATACAAATTGAAGGATTTTTTTTTTTTTCTGAATAACTTAAAGCAACTTAGAGATGAGGCTTAAGAATGCTATTATGGATGGGTTGGTAGACATAGCATATACCATGGTATTTAAGCATATTATATTTTTGCTTTCAGGTAATGCTGTGCAAAGTAAATCTTGCAGTTCGCAAAGCCACTTTCAAGTTCACAGAGCCCTTGATGAACCCAAATCTAACAAAAACAAGAAACAGAACAGATCACCATAACAAGATAAAAGTGCATGAAGCCCAAAGACTCATCCATTGAGATGCAAGGAGATGGATAGAGTTTTCTGGAGGAAGATAATTGTTGAGGGGGAACGGCATTAAAAATATTTACCAGTGTCTCTTAGACTTTGAAGCTGTCTACATTAAAATCATGCAAGATATAGAGAAACAATAATATTATTCAGAAAAAAATATGAAATGAAATAGATACCATCATAGTTTTGCTTCTGTGCAGGGGACAAATTTGATATAATAATATAAATATTACAGTTGTATTTAATTTTAATATCAACTGGTAGACAAGCATACAATATTTAAAATGATCATACTATTGAATACAGTTTTTAATTAATTATGAAAAAAGTTAAAATTAACAACACTTTATGAAAAAATTGATGTAGTATTATAGAAATACAGAAAAACGAATGAAAGGAATAAACGGGATGGGGAGTAGTAAAATAAGCTGAAGGGAAAATATCAGCAGAATACTATGCAGCCATAACAAAGAATGAGTTCATGTCCTTTGAAGGGACATGGATGAGGCTGGAAACCATCATTCTCAAAGTAACACAGAAACAGAAAACCAAACACCACATATTCTCCCTCATAAGTAGGAGTTGAACAATGAGAACAAATGGACTGGGAGGGGAACATCACATACTGGGGTCTGTCAGGGGGTGGGGGTTAAGGGAGGAATAGCATTAGGAGAAATACCTAATGTAGATGACAGGTTGATGGGTGCAGCAAACCACCATGTATACCTCTGTAACAAATCTGCATTTTCTGCACATGTATCCTAGAATTAAGGTATAATAAAAATACAAAGTAAAAACTGTAGAAAGCCCAGAAACAGACCCTATGTACATGAAACTTTGCTATAAAAGATATCCTGGAAGACCACTGAGCAAAACAAAGACTCTAGAATAACTGGAATATAAATTGTGCACCATCTATTAAAATACATGAAAAATGTAAAATTAGATCTGTACCTAATTGCATGTGAAAAATTAACTATAGCTGTTTTATATATCACATGTAAACTTAGCAAATTTAAGAATATACAGGTGCATTTGTTTATCAAGAAAGAAGTAACTGCTCAGACAAGACACAAAGATTGACACACTTAGCTACATTAAAATTTAAAACTTTGTTTGATAAAATGACACCTTAAAACTATAAGACAATAGCTAGGAGAATGTATTCATAACATCTATAACCAACAAAGAAGTAATATTCATAACTCCTGTAAACCCAATTTGAAAGCATACATATCCAATGGAAAAATTGGTAGAAAAAAATGAACAGGAATTTCACAGATGAAACAGCTATAACTAATAGATTTTTAAAAAAAGGTTCAACTTTACTATTAATCAAGAAAATACAAATAAAGACTATAATGCAATGCTATCTTAAATCATATTCAATTTGCTACATAAGAAATATGAGAAAAACACACAAGGGAAAGAATGTAAATTAATAGTATCTATTACACATGTCTGGTAGGAGTCAAAATGGACAGAACCAAATTGCAGAGAAGTTACATTATATGATACCTATGTATACCTTCTGGCCTTCATTCTTCGAGGTAAACACTCGAGAGAATGTTTTGTACATAATGAACAGAAGATATTAACAAGACATTGTTATTATGGTAAGAATGTTATTAATATTAAAAAGCTTGGAAACATAATTCCTACTGACAGGAAACTGAAAACATATATTAATACAATGATTGATAATATAGCAATAAAAATGGAATGGACTAAAGAGACATACAACAATTTAGGTGAATATTTGTAACATTAATGTTGAGTAAGAAATAAGAAATTCCACAACACTACATGTGGTATGATACCCGCTACAAACAACTGGGCTGTTTGTGGTTTTCTTCTGAGGACATGATCAGAAAGATGAGCTTACATAGTAGATAGTGTTTGTTGCAAATCCAAAACATCTGATTTTAATATGGAACATCTCCAGATAATATTAGCAGAGGGGAAAGTCTGCCACCACTAGGAGTTTTAATGTTAATATTTATTGAGGAAATATCCTTCCCCATGTTTTTTCACACATATAACTGCAATTAATCTCCCCAAAAAACTATGCAAATTGACATCATTATGTCGATTTTCTATATGCAGAATGAGGGGTTAAGAAAGTTTCAGGAATTTGATTTACAGAAAAGTGGAGCCATAACCCTTGGAGGCCTACTCATACATTTTACTTTTATAGACTAAAACAACTTAGAAATATTGTTGACAAATTTGACTCTTCTATTCACTATTTATTTACCTACTAATTATACATAAAATATGAATTTATGTCACAGATTTTATTCTGGTGATTGTTTTTGTTCCTGATGCACTGAATTGTATCAAGCTTATTTTTTTCTATATATGTCCTTTTGTTATTTTAAAAAGTAAACAAATGATTCAATTAAGAACTTATTATAGCATGATTCACATGAATAAACTGACTTGCAACCAAACAACAATGAAATGACCTGCTTCTGGTGTCTATTCATGGCTTTCTCCCTAACTCTTCAATCTACCATCTCCACAGAGGTTTTCCTGTTTGAGGACACCATGATTTCTTTCCTATTTAATTTTTTATATTTTTATTACCCATATATGTATGATTTAATGATATAGCATTAGTTTTGATTGAACATTATAAAATATCATGTTATTACTTTCGGACTTTCTTTTTGGCAACTCACAGTTAAGTTACTAGGATTCTTTCATATCATTGCACAATTGTACCTACTATAATATATGCCATTGTGTGAATATACTTCTGTATACATTTTTCCTATCAACAGACACTTTGATTGTTTTCAGATATTTAGTTTTTAAACTACCACCAACAGATCAAAGTTTTAAACATTATTGCCCTTTGGTATAGATGTGCCCAATTTGAAAAACAGCACCATTGTTTTTAAAGTGTTCAGTACTTCTTATCCCTTCACAATGACCAAATAATCCTACTGATCCATATCTCTTCCAATATTTGGTGTTGTCAGACTGAATTTATGCCCAAGGACAGTATCTAAAATCTTACTTGAAAAGAAATTTTGATGTTCATGTAACTTATCATCAAAGAGGTTTAACCTTTCTTCTTAGAAAGAGGCAATTGGTATTCCTCTTCTATGAACTTCTTTTCATGACTTTTTTTCCCCAGTTCTCACTTTTTATTTATTTTTTGTATTATTGCTTTCTAGGAGTTTATTATTCTTACACATATATGTATAGCACATTTTATTACACATATATGTATGATTTAATGATATAAGCTTAGTTCTGATTGGACATTATAAAATATTCTGTCAGTTTGAATGCATGAAATATAATATATAAAACACAAAATAAAGTATATATGACAAACATGTAATGTTATATGTGTGTGTGTGTACGTGACAGTGGGGAAGCCAAATATATTTTTTCCTGTTGCATCACTGTGCATAGTCTTTCTATGCTACTGTTAGTATTGATCTTAAATATCTAAAATTATTTAGCTAAATATAGGAGTTACCTTTATAATAAATTTCCGTGTGAAATTGCCCCAGGACTAAAATTCTTTACTGCTAGTAATAAAACAAAAGAAAATATTTGCTAACCACCATTGTAGTCAAGATAATGCATGAAAAATACAGAAAAAAATTATAATACAATATTATAGTAGGCTATTACTTTCTTACATTTTATCAACACCTATTGGTAAACAATGTTGCCTTTATTTCTATCAGAGAAGAAATACGTTTGCAGGATAATGTTCTAGGGTACAAATCTCTTAAGCTTTGCATGGGTTAGCAAAGAACATTTTCCTAAACTTTGGGGAAAAGTAGCTTTATCATATATATTTTTTTTCTTGTCTGGCTAATAGAATATGAATTGTTCACCTTTCAAAATGTTTTATGAGCCTATAAGCCTTTGACCTTTTTATTACGTTTTTATTATTACACCATCTAACACAATTATATTTCCATTGCTCTCCTGTCAATGATCTTCCTCATTCTGGTGATAAATCTTGCTCTATTGAATTCTTCCTTTCCTTGCCAACCTAGCACTGGAACTGTTTCATAGATAGTCACTTTATTTTAAACAGTTACCAATACCTTTCAGAATCTGAATCCTTTAATGAATTAATATTTCCTTAAAATTCTATTTCTTTCAGTGTCAAAAGGATGATCAATTACTGGATCAATTTTCCCTTCAACTTCTAAACTTAAGGATTTAATATTCTTATTTCTGATATTTGCATCAAAGAATATAATTATTTTATATTAGAGTAATATATTCTATTTATTGAAAAAATGTAACATTTGATTTTCTATGAGGAAGCATTATTTCTACATTTGAACAATTCCCTCTTTTACTTTGCCTTGCACCCTTAGTACCTTACCTTGTTGCAATTGCTAGTCACATTTTATTTTTCCTAATGGTGTTAACTATAAAAATGGTAGAATTCTGTTTTTCCAAAATCTTATTGTTTCATTAAGGAGAAGAACATTTTTGAATATTTAATTAAATGTTTTAAGGTATAATTTACTTTTATAATATCATTTATAAAATAAATAACTTATTATATCCAGAAAAGAAGGAATCATTATTTGGACTACTTACAAAATTCTACAATTTTCAGTAGGCATCTTATTTCTCTATGACTTGTGCTGATATTTAAAATTGATATAAAACAATTTAATGAGCATATTTCATAATGCTTGAAATTGTGGACCCAACCCACCTTTTTAATATTACCACCCTAAACATTTCATGTAGACTCTGGAAATCTATTCACATTGTCGCAACCTGAAATAAATCATGCATTGCCTAACAATGTTAAGGGATATGTTCTGAGAAACGTATCCTTAGGCAATTTCCTCACTGTGTGAACAACAGAGGGTGGACTTATACAAGTTTACATGGTATATGGTACTACAAACCTAGGCTATAGAGTTTAGCCTATTCTCCTAGGCTACAAACATGTAGGACATGTTACAGTACTGAATACCAATAACAAATGTACACAATGTTGTATTGCACAAAGATACAAACCATTACAACTATAGCACAATGGTATTTGTGTATCTAAACATAGGGAAGTTATGGTAAAAATATGACATAAAAGTTTTTTTTAAAAGGTACATCTGTATAGGAAACTTACCATGAATGGAGCTTGCACAACTGGAAGTTGCTCTGGGTGAGTCAATGAGTGAGTGGTGAGTGAATGTGAAGTCCTTGGATATAACTGGGCACTACTGTCGACTTTATGAACACTATCCACTAAAGCTACTCTAAATAGTTTAAAAATAAATTTTTCTTCATTGAAAATGTAATGTTTTGGCTTAAAAATTTAAACATGAAAAAACATTTTTATTTATTTTTATTTTTTTGGAGATGTAGTCTCACTCTGTCGTCCAGGCTGGAGTGCAGTGGTGCAATCTAGGCTCGCTGCAACCTCTGCCTCCTCGGTTCAAGCATTTCTGCCTCAGCCTCCTGAGTATCTGGGATTACAGGTGCACACCGCCATGCCCGGCCAGTTTTTTTTGTATTTTAGTAGAGACGGGTTTCACCATGTTGCCCAGGCTTGTCTTGAAATCCTGAGCTCAGGAAATCCACCCACCTTGGCCTTCCAAAGTACTAAACATTTTTATTTTATTTTTTAATTTTTGACTCCCGTAATAGCTCTTAGCTATAAACACAAACACTTTTTACAGTTATACAAAATATTTCCTTTTATATCCTTATTCTATAAGCTTTTTTTTTCTATTTCTAATATTTTTTATTCTTTATTTTTACTTTTTAAACTTTTTTTGCAGAAACCTAAGACAAAACCACATGCATTAGCCTAGGCGTACACAGGGTTAGGACATCAATATTACTGTCTTCCACCTCCACATCTTTTCCAAATGGAAGGCCTTTAGGTCAGTAACATGCATGGAGCTGCAATGTCTTCTGGAATACCTCCTGAAGAATCTGCCTAGTCTTACAGTTACATTTTTTTTTTAATAAATAGAGGAGTACACTGTAAAATAATGATAAAAACTATGGTAAATACACAAACCATTAACATAATCATTTATTATCATTATCAACTATTGCATATTTTGTATAATTGTATTTATAATACTTTGACACCTCTGGTAGCCCAGTAGGTGTGTGTACACCAGCATCATTACAAAACATGTGAGTAATCTATTTCAGATGGACTATATGATGGCTTTTATGTCACTAAGCAATATGAATTTTTCAGCTCCGTTATAATCTGATGGGACCACATTGTATATGTGGTCTATCACTATGCTGCACATGACTGTACAACTCCCTCCATGTTTTGACTGGCTCAGGGAATTTTGCTAACAAAGTTTAATCTTACATACAGGTACCATTTTCTAAAATAAATAGTTCTTCTACACGCTAAATGTTGATGTTGCTGTGATCTGAGTTTTCACCATGACTTTTTTTTTCAATTAAAGTCTGTGATATGATCCATTGCTAATATTATACTTGTCTCTCTTCCCAAGATATTGCAAATTATGTAAATATAAATATACTAATAGTTACTGTCTTAATCATTTTTCTTTTCCTATGATACCTTATCAATAACTAGTACAGCACTTAATAGTGAATATTTACAGGTGAAGCAAGTAAACATGCAGTTTATACTTTACAGGTTAATTCAGCACTGGGGGAAAACAGGACATTTTTGATAAACTCTTGAATCGCCTAATTTATTATCACATACTTTAATCTGCAAATAATGCCAATCTACTTAAACTAGTATCTAGAATGCTTTACTGGTCAAAATAATTTGTGCTTTACTAGAATTACTTAAGCTGTTCTTAAGTTCAATAGGTTATTTGTCATAGAACTTAATTGATATATTTTTATTATTAACTCAATGGGCCTGGTGTAACTTTTTTGGCTATTGGAAGATTTCACCAATTATAACATGTAGCCCCGTAATCTTTTCTATCCTTTTGATGGTGTGGTTATGTCACAGGTATGAAATGCATGTATGTGTCATGCACAAATTCTAATCTAATTTGTTTTTCACTTGATTAAAAGGGAGAAAATCTTCTAGTTATATGGGGAGCAAATAATATTATCCCCACTATTAATTATTAATAATTCTAGGACTGCCAGAGTTGGCTGTTGAGTAGAAGAGGGTTGATTATTAAATATATAATATAAACTTATTCAATTCCTTACATTATGTTTGTCCATGACATCCAAGCCAATTGGGAAACACGTTTGGCTTAATGATGGAAATTTCAAAGGAGTATACAGAAGATTTAGCTAGGTAAAATTTAGGTGAAGGTCAGATTCTGCACAATGTTCTGCAAATGTATCTCAATTTGTTTTGATGGATTGCACTTGACAATTCATTAGGACCTTATGAATAAACATTAAAAGGTAGATTTCATTAGCAAAAAACATGGTTCAGCCCTAAAAGGTCTATGCCTTTAGAATAATAACACTGAACACAATACTTTTCAGACACTTAACTCACAAAATATTTCACAAGAGTTCAACGTGAACACATGTCATTTTAACTTCTCTATAGTAGTTAAGTTTTAACTGAAGAAAATATATATCTTTCTCTTCAATCACATTCTCAATTTTCACTAACCTCCTACAGTATTCTTCTGTGTTTTACTTCTACCTTCCACTTTCATATCTTAAATTTTTGTTACCAATAACTATACCATTTTTATCTTTCATCACTCCACTGCTAGACCACTACCTCCTTAGCATTTTTTCTGTTATCCCCATTCTAATATTTTCTAAACCTTTTCAAAGCTTCAAGTCCATTAACCCTACTCCTCTTATACAAAAAACAAACAACAGCAAAATCATAATGACTTCTCTCATTTAAAAACCACTAAGTTTTTGAAGATGAGCACTGAAAAATCAGGAGTTAAAACAGTTGGTCTATGTTTGTCTTGCTCCTTTCGGGAGGGTGGTGGAACCACTCTGAGGGAAAAGGAAGAGAAATAGGTACAGACTCAGGCCCTTGGAACTGGACTTCCAGTTAAATATTTGTTAGGAGAAAAGATCATTATCTATTGAATAAACTTACCAAGATGTTCCCTCCCCAAAGGATTTCTTATACTAAATAAACCCCAAAATCTCTGAAATGGAGCTTTCTGAATAATATCATAACTTACACAATTGTCTGAAATATAAAATGCATGCGTTTCATTTGCTAAAATGCTGCTTTCTGTGTGAAATGATTTGCAGACATAATTAGAGACTCAGTTTGTTATTCTGGGCCAGACAGCACATGTCTGATGCATAGGCGAGACCTAAGAAGTTGTCCCCGATGTCTTAGATCTCGTTCTAATTTTTTTGAGCCCCTTTAATGACCAATTACTTGAAATTTTTAGCATTATCTTCATCCCTGATTCAAGTAATACTGATTATCTGATACTTCAATTTAGCTGATGCACTTGACATTTTACAGAATTCTGCTTCACTTCAATGAGTATGTTTACTTTCTTAGTTGGCTAAACAAATATTTTGTACATTCTCTTACCCGCATCAACATCTAACCCACCAAACTCACTTTACTCTTAAGAACAGGGATATAATTAAGTGTTTTTTTCTGTAATCCCATAGTGCAAAAATGTCAGCTATCGTATTAATAAGAAATATATTTGGTCTTTGCCTCCGGTTCCTGTCCCCGAGCACCCGAAACCCTGGAAATTTCCTGAGTAATAGAAATGTCTTTTGTTGTGTCTAAGGATTCCATTTTGATCATACCTGAATTTTTGTCATTGAGGTGACTTAGTGTGAGGCCCATTGATAAACCCCAAATGGGGCTGGGCACCAGAAAGACCAATTGAAGAGAAGACTGAAAGTTTTTGACCCACCTCCCAATTCTGGGAAGGAATGTGGACAGCAGATGACACTCCGCAAAAATTATTGGACAGCAAGCTTTGATGCGCTTCTGAGTTAGTGAATGCATCCATGTTCTAGAAAGGTGGTGCACTTCAACTCAAAGGGACAGAAGTTCTCACACTGGGATCCTTCCAGACCTTCACTCTATATACTTTTCATCTGGCTGTGCATCTGTATCTTTTATAATATCTTTCATAATAAACCAGTAAATGTAAGTAAAGTGTTATTCTGATTTTTGTGAACTATTCTAGCAAATTATGGAAGCTGAGGAGGAGGTTGTGAGAACCCTTATTTTAAAGCTAGACAGTCAGAAGTATAAATGATCTGGACTTGTGATTGACCTCTGAAGTGAGGGTACTCTTCAGATACTGAGCCCTTGACTTGCGGAGTCTGATTCTAACTCCAATTATAGAGTGTCAGGATTCAACTATTAATTCATAGGGCACCTACTTGCTGTCTCAGATAATTGGTGGTTGGTGTTAGAAAACAACCTAGATGAGACTAAGAACTGTAACTAGACTATTACTCTCTTTTTTTCCTCCTCTCCAAGTGAATAATACGTTGCTGAACTAATCTAAGGCTAACTCCTCTCTTTGTGTCCAAGATTTGATATATTCTCATCGTTTTAAATATTTTGCTCTTCCACTTACTGTCTTTGTCTGCATCATCAAATTAACTTTCTCTATTTGATCATCTTTATTAGCTAACATGGTCTATTACTTTTACTAATACGTTTTTACATTTAATGTATAACCTTTCTTTACTTGCCACTAAAGCAGGTCTCTGTTCTAGAATATCTATTGGAAGAGTTGTCCCAAACAACACCCTCTCATTTCCTACTTCCTTGTCCTCCTGTAATCCAGAGAAATCAGACCTCTTACCACATCATTCCACTAAAATCCATGTTGTAAACTATCTTCTATGTTCATCATCCTTGACCATTTAACTGCATCTGGTAGGCATGATATCTCTGATCTCTTTGAGAAAAACAAAGTTTAATTTAGCTATTATGACAATATGATCTGTTTTCTGTCTGGATCCAAGTGCCTCATCTCTATGTATTTTGCTGGATCATTTTTTTAAATTATTGTTAAAATTTAGAGTACCCTAAAGCTTGACCCAGTGCCCTCTTCATTTCTCCACCTACACTTCTTTGTATGAGTTCCCTCATTCAGTGCCATCAATGAAATTAACATCATACATCACAAGCATCACACGTATATTTCAATTCCCAATCCAATGTTTCCATTTTAATAATTTATTCAGATATTGCATACTTAACTTGTCCAAAATCAACTTATTATAGTTGATTCAATTCCTAATCATTTTCTTTCCCTTCCCAATAATCTTTTTTTTTTTTTTTTTTTTTTTAATTTCCTGTAAAGATGAGTCTCCCTATATTGCTCAGATTGGTCTTGAACTCCTGGGTTGAAGCAATCCTTCCACTTCAGCCTCCTAAAATACTGGAATTATCAGCCTGAGCCACTCCACCGGGCCCCCAATAATCTTTTCTAATATTCACTCAGTCACTCAAGCTGGCATCCTTAATCTCACTTTTCTCTCGCCAAGGCCTTTATTCTTACAGTTCTCATTGCCTTAAAACCTGACCCTGCACTCCCACCACTAGATCAACTGGGAAGCCCCTCTCATCATTAACTTCTCACTTCAGACGTTAACTCTGCTAACGGCATTTTTTTTCTGATACCTCTAATCTAAAATAACCCTTCGTTATCTATTTATTTCTTCTAAATTATCTCATTTTATTTTCTTTGGAAAATTATCATTGTTAAAATTCTTAACGTATTTGTTTTTTCTCACTTCTTGCTACAACATGAGAAGTGTCAGAGAAGGGACCTTGTTACCTTTGTTCAGAGCTATTGTACAGCACTTATCCAACATACACAAAATAGTTTTGGCATGAATTAATTAATATGCTGCCAGAAAATCAAAGTCTGATTTACAGCTCTACTGGTAACTAAGTTCATGACCTTCAATAACACACTTAACTACTGTGCACTTGTTTCCTCTTCTGTCAAAATAAGCATATTAATATATACAAATTTATAGCACACTTATAGAATGCACAATATAATGTCAAGCACAATATTTGATATTCATGATAAATGTACAAATTTTTAAATACCTTACCACTTCCCTTAGGCAAAGTATGCATAATGTAAAATGTTTAGTTGAAATGTGGATGTAAATAATCTAAATTTATTAGCTTTTATTTAGAGATCTTATAATATGTAAAAGCTCTGTTCCACACATTAACACATATATTCTTCATGATAATGCTACAATATAGATCTATTAGTTTTCCTATTTTACAGATTAGAAAAAATTGAGATACACAGAGGTAAGACTGTTATTGATACCTACTTAGGTATTGATACCTACTTAGGAATCTATCTGGTATGGGATAGATTCCCTTTTGAGCAATCTGGCTTTAGAAAAACCCTCTTAGCTGTCAAACTATATAGAAATAAAAGTTTTTGTGCATCTTCAGACTCATTCATGTGTGTGCATAGGTGCTCGGGTGTGAGCATACGTGTGTGTTGTGAGAAAATAAAAAGAAAGAAATGGAGTAAAATTGAAAAGGAGTAAAAGATATTTGATAAATTAGATACTGAACTTGCCCAATTTTGTATTGATAAATGAATAAATTTTAAACAAAGGATTTATTTTTTCTCTTTTTCTCCTCTAAATTTTCTAAGGGAATGCACCATTGTTTTATGATCACTGTTATTTGCATTGAAAAGATGACAAATGATGAAAATAATAAAGTTCCAAAAGTACTTTGACTCTGGAGTCACCAGACCAGGTATTAATGGTAGATGCTGCATTCTCATTGAAATGTTCATGTCATCGAACTACATTTCTTCATTTTATTACGATATGAAATTAAGTAGTGCCAAAACATATTCACAACTATTAATTATGTTGATCATTTCTTTCTTTAAAATTATATTAAACTGTTTCAGTCTGTATTTTTTGATGGAGACTAAAAGCTTTTTAAAACACTAAATTATTTCTTCTTACTGAAGCAAAATAATATCTAAATTGCCTAAACAGTTTTATAGACATAACTGAATGTGCAAAGGGATTCCTGGGGTTGTAGCTGTGTGACTCCCATTATAGTCCATGAGGATCACTGACTTTATCAGGAATCACACAGCTAAAGCCTCATGTAACACTTCACAAAACTTGAATTAGGGCCTTTCGATTAAAAAAAAAAAATCATATTGTACCTTCAAGAACACACTGGGATTCTTTGTACATTTTCTTCTTTTATCTCCTGGATTTACATCCTTTTGTGGACAATTTTTTGATTAAAAAAAAAAAAAGCCTTTTAAAAGTTGATTTTGGTTTTTCATAAGTAAATGTGTTTATAAGCAATGAAGATAATTTTGTAAAATCAATTTCATTTAAACTGATTAGATATCTAGGTAAAACTAACACAGTAACATACCATCCTTCCTGAAAGTCATCTAATACAATAAAATAGACAAGGAGTACAATATAACTATTTAAAAAATTGGGAAACTAGCATAACTCATAACTAGCATAACACATGAGGCAATACTATATAGAGAGAGAGAGAGAGAGAAAGTATCTGTATATTTGTCTATATAATACATATGCAGATCTGTATATACACATCCCCATACTGCATGTATATAGTATCATCTCATATATATCTGTATGTTTACACAACATAAAATGTTCCAGAAGCATTTAATTTATCACTATGATGGTTAACTTTATATGTCAACTTGACTGGGGTAAGGGATGCCCAGATAGCTGGTAAACATTATTTCTGGGTATGTTTTTGAAGGTGTTTCCATAGGAGATAAGCATCTGAATAGGTAGACTGAGGCATTCCAGTCTGGGCAAGAAAGCAAGAATCTGTCTATAAAATTAAGATATAAAAAATGGTTTTGAACCAAGTAGCTGCTTTTCAGAGGAAAATAAAACCTATAATAGAAAGGATATCTCACTCCTGTTTTCAAAACATATGTTGTTGGAGCATAGACTTTTGCTATGATGGAGCAAATATTTAAATACAATTATAAAAAAATTGGATATAAAATATTTTAGAAGAATTCAATGCTAACATAGAAAAAATATAAAATGTATAAATTTTACTAGCTACAAATGAAAATTTCTCATACAACTAAAATATAACAAATCCATGCACACTAAAAATAACTGGAGAAAATATTTACAAGGTATTGAGAAACACATTACCAGCGCCCAAGAAGTTTCTTATTGTATGATCATCACATTTTTTGTGTGTGTACAAATTAACTGTGATTATACCTTCTAATACCATGGATTACTCTTGCAGTTTTTTGATACTTGCACACAAGGACTCACACAATATAAATTCTTTTGTATCTAGCTTTTTGGTTCAACATTATGAAATTCATTTATGTTATATATAACTGTCGTTTGTGTATTATCATCTGTCGAAACAGATATTTGACTGGATTTGCTGATAAATCTTGTGAAATTTAACTGATGAATATAAACTGATGTTTTAATAAATTCAGCCATTACTAAAATCTCTGAGTTTAAATTTTTTGAAGTAGGAACATATGTGTGAAATGCTTTCTTTCTTGCAAAGTCTATTTCACTAAACAAATAGAGGAGAAATTTTAACAAATTCATTTTCAAACATAATGTTGAGAATTCTACCTCTCTCCATGATGTAGTAAAATAGAGCATATTTATCACCTCACCTTAAAGTAACCAACAAACTAGACAAAACATGCGAAACAAGAGTTTTCACATAGTGGACAATAGATAATACAGGACACTTACTCTTGAGAGAATGGAAGTACCTGGGATGAACCACAGAATTGGCTGAGTTAACCGATTACAGAGAGATTACAGGCAGCAGTAACACTGCTGCAGAGTAGAAACACTAGAAAAGGCCAGAGGTTCCCCAGAGTTGAGAACACGAAGTTCAGAGCTCAATAAGCTCAGACATCCAGAGATCGCATGCTAGAGTACCAAAGGGGAGACGACTGCAGAGAGAACTCTGGAAATCCAAAGAGAGTTCCTCTCAAGTCTTTAGCTGAATAGTGAATAGGTCATGGATGAAAAGAAACAGAGCCAGGGAAACAACCACTAAAAAGTAGCATGTAGAGAAATCCTCAGAGCTCAAGAAGACCTGCAAATAATTCAGGTACTTATAAAAGTAGAAATATCTCCTATACTAGAAGCATCAAGTGAAGTTCTGAGAAGGATATTGCCTTAGTAGTGGCACGGAAGTAGCCCTGGACTTTGTTGTATCTGCAAAACTTAATAACAAACCTCTAAGGATCAAGCATTTCCTAGTCACATAACCAAATTCCACAACAAAGTTCGATAATAATAAAAAGTATACTGAGTATTCAGCATTCAATCATGCAGACATAATGTTTGGCATCTGATAAAAAAATTAGCAGACATGCAAAAACGTAAGTATATTTAACTCACGGTAAGAAAATCAATTATTGGAAATAGATTCAAAAATGATGGAAATTATAGAGGTAGTAGCCAAAAAATTAAGAGAGCTATTAAACGTATACTATATCTGTTTAGGAAGGTGAAGGAAAGCATTAGTGTGAAGACGGCAGAAGCAAAAGATCAAAACTTAAAAGTCCCAAATTAATCTTCTGGAGTTAAAGATACATTTTAATGGAATATTAGAAACTTTAGAAGAAAAAATAGTACATAGCAATAGAAACTATTCAGTTATGTAAACTGAGGAAGTTCTAGACTTCTGCTGTATAACGTTGTTCTCACAGTTAGCAATAATGTCCCCCCAAAGCTTTGTTAAAAGCTATATTTTATGTTGTGTGGAACTGAGAAACCCATATTTTCATGGTGCTTTTTTCACCACAATAAAATAAATAAACTATTGATACATACAACATGGACAATTCTCACAATCATTATGCTGCACTTTTTTTGAAAGCCAGGCTGTGTGATTCCATTTGCATTAAATATTTGAAAATGCAAACTAGTATATAGTGACATTTAGATTATATGTGTGTGTGTGTGTGTGTGTGTGTGTATATGTATGTGTGTGTATATATACAGGTATCTAGAGATATAATGAAGGGAAGATGAGTTTCAAAGAAACATGAGGAAACATTTGGGATTGATGGAAATTTTTGATTGTGATGGTGGTTTCACACAGACATCATTGTAAAACTGTACACTTTATTGTACATCAACAGTACCTCAATACAACTAAAAATATTTTAAATGTATACATAATGGAGCACTGAACAATAAAAAAGCCATGTTTGTTCATTTGCCCTTGACCTGTTGTATTGGTGGGCTCTCACAGTCACCCAGGCAGGTTAAACTCCTGACTGGTGTTGTGTGTTTTATTGCTGTTCCTGGGTTAAGAGCAACACATAGTGATCTCAGTTTTGTAAACAGCATTAGAGTTATACTTCAGACATCTCCTAGAAAAACGACTGAGTCATTCTATCTAAAAACTTCAGTTTTCAATGTTGCTGTTTCCCTTGGGAAATGATGGTGTGAGCAGCAACCCTTAGATATTGGCTAGTTCTCTTGTTTTGGAGCAGAAGTTTATACTCAGGTAAAAACAATTAGATAGATAGATAGATAGATAGATAGATAGATAGATAGATGACAGATAGATAGAAATGTTGCTGTGCAACTTACCAAACTACTTGAAGGAAATTGTAAAATTCTTTGCTTAATCTTCTCACCCCTCAGGCTCACTCCATGTTCCACGAAGAATATTCTTTTCATTTTATTCACTAGCACATACGGTAATATACTTGGGTCCTTGAGCTGAGTCTAAAATATAATAGGGACTTGATAAACATTTGTTGAATAGGTGCATAACTAAATTACTTAGACAATAGTGCAGCACTTTTCTGTTCTGTGCCTTAAGTTCACCTTCCCTTCTCTTTTCAACAGCTTAACTGCCTCACATTGCTCATTAAACGCAAAAACATACTACGTTCAGTTTAACAGATCATAGTACGTTTTCACTCACAAGTACAACATTCCTCATGCTTTTTATGAAAGTCTTATTAAACTTTTACATTGTAGACCCAACACTAAGTGATCAGATCCAGTTGATCTGATTTCTTGAAATCTGCATATTTGGGGAGCATCCGAGGAGACAAAGATACTTACTTTGGACATTTTGAGAAACACTGCTGTGGCACAAACAGAACGTTTACAATAAGGTCCTGAGCTGAATGTTAGAAATAGGTGAGCTACTATTTAGCTACTTACAAGTGGGAGCTAAATGATGAGAAGACATGGACACATGGAGGGGAAAACAGACACTGGGGCCTACTTGAGGGTAAAGGATGGGTGGAGGGAGAGGATCAAAAAATAATTATTGGGTACTAGGCTTAGTACACCCAGTACTAGGCTGGGTGACAAAATAATCTGTACAACAAACCCCTGTGACACAAGTTTATCCATATAACAAACCTGCACTTGTACCCCTGAACCTAAAATAAAAGATAAAATTAAAAGAGAAATAGGTGAGCTAGAAATGTCAACAGCAGCACCACGCAGTCAGCGGTACATCCCACAGGGTTGGCATCCTGGGAGCAGCTGCAGCAGTGCACAGGATCATGCAGGAAGAAGGGAAAGAATGAGAAAGAAAAGGAGGGTGCCATGGTGGGGAAGCAGTTCCAATACAATGTCAGGAGGAACGACTTCTTCACCTCCTTCGTGAGGTTCATGTCCAGACATGCCACTGTCAGACACCCTGACCGGAAGACTGAGAAAATCCAGCTAAAGAATATTAGAAAATGTAGGTAAGATCTGTGTGGCATCATTACCAAAATATTTCTAAAGATAAAAAATAAGGTGTACTTCCAGAGTTTCTGATTTCATTTCTTACATACAAAGATTACAAATAATATCAAGAAGACGGTCTTATGACATTTTAAGCTTTAGCTTAAAGAAAGAACTGTAAAAGAAAGTTTTTAAAAATTATAATGGCTGTTACAAAATACTATCCAAGAAAACAATGAAATAAAATGATATTCATGAGGACAGCCAAAGCTAACACTACTTTAACTGATTAACAGTCCTGAGAACAAAAATAATTTGATGATATAGCAAGTCCTCAAGCCATAAACTTTAGCAGTGCTTTGATAGTTTTGAAAGTCAATAAGAAAGACATAATTTTTAGTTTTTACTCAATGTATGTTTAAATTTATGGCTATCTATTCAGTTTGTCTGTGTTCTTGGTTGTATCAATGTGCTAAAGAGGAGACCAGATCCTAATGTCCATTAGACAGATTTGTATATAATTTGTTCATCGAAATCAAAATGTAAGGATGTAATATTTTGTTCTTAAGTTTAGCTGAATTTGAGCCCCAAAATAACAACAATCTACTTAGCATACTAAATGATAATATTCTAATACTATAGCTGATAAGAGATGATTAACTTTAACAATGAAGCCCCTATTAGCTACCCAGTTTGAAGAATAGAATTCTATAACTGTCTCATATGGCTGTGATTAAAATTCTTAGATGCTTGAAAAACATCAACAATTTATGTTATGATAATGTCATGTAGTACCTCGGGAAAAAAATTATATAATCTCCCCCCAAAATAAAAATGAACCAAAGTTGAGGAGCAAACCTTTTGTTTCAAACTTGGTATCCTTAGAAACTTTATGAAGCTGTGCTATGAGATTGCTCATGTAGCTTCAGCTCTTCAATCGACATTTTGCCACTCACTGTTGTTGAAGAGGGTGGTTGAAATGGACTGTAATAATAAATTATGACATTGCAACTATACAGAATTTATAGAAATCTAAACAATCATATCATCCCAATCTATTGACCTTGAAGATGAGAAATATGAATATGTATAACTATACTTGAGAAACTTTCTTATGCGATTGTAAGCCAAAAATTGCAAATGGTAGAGAAAGAAGATAGTATCACAGAAGACTCCTCAATGCAGAATTGGTTAAATTTTCAAGGTAGGCAATGGCAGACGTTTGAGAAAGAGCAACTTACCTGCACTGCAGAGAAATAACCAGAATAACATAGACAAGTTGATACCGACAAGAACAAATCAAAGAAGAGGTTGGAAATAGAATCCTAAGTATCTAAGAAAACTGCTAAATAAAAAAAAAAAAAAAAAATTATAAGCCCTCATGCCATTGTTCCAGTGAAATAGGATCTACAGAATCAGGCAGATGGGGTTACTGAGAGTGAAACTGCAGTAAACAAAGATGAAGTAAAAGTGTCAGGCAATGACAGTAATGGCAGTGATTTTGAAAACGAAAAAAAAAAAAAAAAAAACAGAAAAAGAAGAGAGGTTCCCAAAATAAAAATGATGATGCTAGTAGCAGAGATTTTGATGAAAAACATGATGAAAAAGAAATCAAAGCTCACGCAACAGAATGGCAAGAAATACATCCAAGTATACAAGGGAAGAAGAGAGCTTTACTGAAAATCAAATCATCTTAATCATCCTATTTATAGCCTGTACTTTCCTCAGAACAAATCAGAATGATGGTAGCTATATATTTTAGTTACGAAGGAACAGATTAATATTCAGGTGATATCGCATGAATATCAAGTGTATAAGGAAAAGAGAACTGAAGTTTTCTTCACTAAGTAAACCTGGAAATTGTCAATATAGAAAATCAAACACAGTGGGTGAAAAATAGGATCGCCTAGGTCAGGACAAGAATTAGCACTTTGAAGATCGTTTCAAGAAGTTTAATATTTACATGCATTTCAAAATGCTATTGTTTTAGGAATGTGTAATAATCTGCAGATAGTACAGAACTGATTTGAAGGAAAGTATTCAATTTTTTAGCAGACATATTTACTCCAAACAAATTAGGCAGTGGAGATGTCTTGTTAAGCCTGAAAAATAGCTGAAAGATTGTAAAAGCTTTTCAAATGTAGTATAGTATATTTTTTTGATTTCACATAATGAAAAATCATTTTTTAAATTGTGTATCTAGAAATGTGGACTGTGTGTTGTCTGATTAACTTATAGTCCCAGTTTTAAAAAAACAAGTACTTAAAAAGCATTTTAAAAATGAGTAACCATTTGCATTGTTTGCTTTTTGTAAACATTTTAATGTAAACTCCTCAAGTATGTTTTCAGTAATATCTGCTTAAATTTTAATTTCTTCATCAGTGCTCTTATTTTTTTATTTATATTTTGTAGTATATTTATAACAAGCATATGTATAAAAGCTTCATTCATAGTTTTACTCTTTTTTACTCTCTTTTAAACGACTTAGCTTTTTTTAATATATTTTACATAATATAAAGAGCTACACTTTGGAATATGCCTTTGCTTAATTATACAGTTATCAAAAAATTATGAAAATGACCCAATAAAGTCAAAATGTCTGTATTTCAGCAAAACAATGCAAAATCTAATGCTTTCATAAGTTAAATGCATAAAAGATTATGAGATAATGTATTATCTGAAGTTAGTGGTTTATTTGTACATTTTATTAAATGTACAATATAAATGTAGAAATATATATTAGTTTTTAATATATGTCATTAACAGAAACTCTTTCAAGGAAAAAACACACCATGTAAAGAAAACATTTAAAAATTTTTCCCTTATCTTGAATTACAGTCAAAAAAATTTGCCTTCAGTTGTTTGTGATGACATCTTTTTCCCCCCACCAAAACGAATATATATAATGAAGTCACTTACCTATTTTTTTTCCAATTGAAATATTTATAACTTTGTATTAGTCAGGGTTCTCCAGAGAAAAAGAACCAATAGAATACACACACATACACACATATGTATAGAGAGATTTATTGTAAGCAACTGGCACACACAATTATAAAGTCTGGCAAGTACCAAATCCTGCAGTGTGAATCAGTTAGCTAGAGATCTAGAGGAGCTATAGTTTAGTTCCAGTCAGAATCTAAAGGTCTGAGAACCAAGAGACCTAAAAGTATAGATCTAATCTGAAGCCTGGCAAGTTCAAGACCCGGGGAGAGCCAATGTTTTAGTTCAAGTGTGAAGGCAGGAAAAGAAACCGATGTTCCAGTTGAAACACCATCAACAGGAAAAATTATCTCTCACTCAGGGGAGGGATGGCAGTTTTGTTTTATTCAGAACTTCAACTGATTGGATGAGGTCCACCTGCATTATGGAAGGCAATCTGCTTTACTCAGTCTACTGATTTAAATATAAATCTCACCCAAACACATCCTTTTCAAAATACCCAGAAAAAATGTTTGACCAAATATCTGGGCACCCTGTGGCCCAGTCAAGTTGAACATGCAGTCAATCTTCATAAATACTGTATGGAAATGTACTAGTGTCTCTACGTAGTACAGAAAACTTGAGCATGAGTTTCCACTTTAAACAGTGCAGTTTGTAAGGATAATTGTTATACAAAATAGATATTTATGCAAATGAGTCAATTATGTAAGATTAATGAATTTACTATTAAATCTTGAGTACTCAAAAATTTACAGTATTACAGAAATGATTACAATACATTGATCCAAAGGAATATCATTAATTTGTTCCATTAAAAGTACAAAGACAAAAGTACTGTACTAGAATACAAATTTGTGACCTTTTTTACTCAAAAGTCACAGCTATACTCAAGTTTGCCAATTAATTATGCTATTAAAGTAGCTGAAACACAATTTGGAAATGGAAAAAGGTGAAAGGATTTTTGTTAAAGCTGTTGAGAATAATACCAAAACCCCACAAATTGCAATTTTAAAAAAAAACTTTAAAAATCCCCAAATCGCCGGACGCGGTGGCTCAAGCCTGTAATCCCAGCACTTTGGGAGGCCGAAACGGGTGGATCACGAGGTCAGGAGATCGAGACCATCCTGACTAACACGGTGAAACCCCGTCTTTCCTAAAAAATACAAAAAACTAGCCGGGCGAGGTGGCAGGCGCCTGTAGTCCCAGGTACTCGGGAGGCTGAGGCAGGAGAATGGTGTGAACCTGGGAGGCGGAGCTTGCAGTGAGCTGAGATCCGGCCACTGCACTCCAGCCTGGGCCACAGAGCGAGACTCTGACTCAAAAAAAAAAAAAAAAAAAAAATCTCCAAATCACATTATTCAGATAATATATGATTTTTTTATTAACTAACTGCCCAACACACCTCAATAATACATTTCTCCTACATCTTGACTGCATATTTTGATTATCTCTTTAAATAATTAAAATTTGATAATATTTGCATAGAGAAAACATTTAACTTGATTGAATGATAGATCAAATTTGTTATTTTGTTTGCATTACAAGGTATTTGCCACTTTTTGGTATCATTATGTTTAAGAGCTCCTCTATAACATTCTTTCAAAAAGGTATATTTTAAAGTTGGGAAAAGTAATGTAGTACATTTTTAAAAAGATATTTTGCTCTAAAAATAAAAGCTTAGCTCTGAATTTGGATTTATTCTGAGTTAAATGTTAGAGATAAAACATTAACCTAGAAAAGACCTTTATGCCAATAATTTTCATTAACTAGTGGAAATACCATAGTTTTACTATCTCCTCGTTACACTTTTTGTGTTATCTAGGGGTGGAATATAACACAATAAAATATTTTAATATATTAGATTACTTAGGGCTTTCTAACATGAACAGCTAGAATAATCTATATTATTTTAAGGAGAAGAAAATCCACAGACTCCATATTTAAGAAATCCGAATTGGCATGGCATAAATCAGATTCATAAATCAATTTATGTTTCCAAATCAGTTTTGATTCCATTAATTGGTTCTTAGGACCAGAAATATAATCGAGTGAGTGAAATATTCTGGTCCTAGTAAAATAGAACACTGTTTTACATAAAAACAAGTTATCAGTTTCTGAAAATATGATAGACCAGATATCTGAAGATAAGTTCTAGGATAACACTTACCTTATATTTGAACATGCTTCATAAGATATATATTAACAATTATTTTCAACTACATTGTTAGCTGGAGAGATAGCAAGAGAAATCCAAAAAAACCAGAATCAAGAATATTGGGAGCCTGAGGTGGGAGGATCACTTGGTCCCAGGAGCTCAAGGCTGCAGGGAGTCACGTGTGTGACACTGTAATCCAGCCTGGAGGACAGAGTGAGAACCTATCTCAAATAAATAAGATACTAATAATAAAATTTGAAAGAATACACATAAGTAAGCTTGCATCCAAGCTAGAACCTGTGAAATAGGTTCAATCTTTTATTTCAATGTTGCAAACAAACTTTTTGCATTGGCTGTGATTGTCACAATACTGAAAAGCATACACTTCTGTGTCTGCTTTTAAATCCAGGTCATGAGAAGTTTCTCCATATCTAATCTAAATCATTCTCAAAGTTTTGTAAGCTTCTTTGCCTACAATCAAGCAGATTCTGGTTTTTTGTTTTTTTGTTTTTTTTCTTTTTTGAGACAAAGTCTTGCCCTGTTGTCCAGGCTGGAGTGCAGTGGCTCGATCTCTGCTCGCTGCAACCTCCGCCTCCCAGGTTCAAGCAATTCTCCTGCCTCAGACTCCTGAGTAGCTGAGATTACAGGCATGCACCACCATGCCTGGCTAATTTTTGTACTTTTAGTAGAGAAGGGGTTTCACCGTGTTGGTCAGGCTGCTCTAGAACTCCTGACCTGATCAAGCAGATTCTTAAACACCTTCTATCACTTTGTTCTTGTTCTTCATGATTGAAGCTATGACAAGATGAGACTGATGAGCAATAACCACCCCTGACTTTCCACTTTTGTAGTCCCTAATCACTTTTAATTTTGTTACCCAATCACTTATTGACAACACTCACCTACTGACAACATTACACGTGGATTTTGTATGCCTGTGGATCATGATGAACAAAACAACACAAGATTAAACCAAGCACAAGAGAAAATGAAGCAATCACGTTACACCATAAATGAGATGTATGCGGCTGCTGCCAACACAACACAGCAAACTATTTTTACAGTAAACTTTTTTATAGGTAGAAAGCATACACTTAAAAATGATGATGAAAAGTATAATATAGTAAATACATAAACCAGTAACATAGTCAATTATTTTCAGTATTGATGGAAGCAGCGGCCCATCTGCTGTGGACACTCCCATGACACTGGCTGCAGTGAAGGAGGCGTGGCCAGGGCTGTGTGCTCCACAGAGCCAGCAAGAGCTGGGAACAGGGAGAAACTTTGCCTGCTTCCAAGTTGGAGGGGTGGGTGCCTTGCGCTCCTGGGTGCAGATGCAGCTGCCCAGCCATAGCTGCAGATCTGGGCATCCCTGTGCTCTCTGGGCAGTCCCCCACCCCTGCAGGCTCAGAAGGGCCTGCCCCCGCTGCCTGGACTCCCCTTACTCCTGTCCTCCACTTTGATTTTGGAGCAAAGTTGAGGCTCAGCTCAGACACTGTCACAACCCATCCAGTTGTGCCTGTGCTCAGGGTGGTGCTGATGTGACACTTCTCTGCTGCCCTGGCCCCCTCCAGACTTTGGGCCCTGACAGCACAGGAGAGAGTCTGAGGGGGGTACTAAGGATGGCTCAGCACGGACCTGCAGGCATCCCTTGGCCTGAACTGCCTGGTGTCTCTGGATGGCACGCTGATGGCAGCAAGAGGCTGACAGGCTCCTGGGTGGAAAGCTGTGGTTTCCCAGTGAAGCCCCATCTTCAGGCCTGGTACAGGCTGCCAATTCCATGGACTGGAGTGAGAACATATGGTGCTTTTTCCAGGCCCACCCATGGCTATTCATGGACCAATCACACACACTTCCTCCCCTCTGAAGCCCATAAAACCCCTCTCTGCTGAGAGCTGAACAGAAGTTAGGACGTCCTGCCTGTGGAGAGGACCTACCCACTGTGGGTCTCCTCTCTGCCTAGTCTGCCCAGAGCTAAAGGGATGTTGGGAGGACCTGCCTGTGAAGAGGAGCTAACCACTGTGGATCTCCCCTCTGCTGAGAGGTGGATACTCATTGAGATGACCTGCCTGTGGAGAGGAACTACCCACTGTGGGTCTCCTTTGAGCTGCTCTGTCAATAAAGCACCTCTTTGCCTTGCTCACCCTACACTCTTTCGTGTACCTCATTCTTCCTGGAAATGGGACACAGTAAATGACAGGGCTAAAAGAGCTATAACACAAACAGGGCTGAAACACTCCCCTTGCTTGCCATGTTGCAGGTCATGAGAAGGAGTGAAGAGAGAAGGAGAGAAGAGCTGTGGCCCTTTGAGGAGCCCAGACCTAGTAGTTCCCTGACCCAGGGTTGTGACACCCTATTTGAGACTCTGTGATTTCTGGAATCTTCCAGCTTTTTGGTGCCACCACGTTCCCCAGTGCCAGCCATGGAGGCTGCTTGTGGTATGCCCAGCCCAGACACAGTCTTACAGGGAACTGATACCTATGCTGGTGCCTGGAGCGGCCCTCCCCATTGAAGCCAATATGCCTGGCTATGCACAGTGGCTGGACCCCACACTTGCTCACTCACAAACCCCTCCTTGCTCCACGCCTGTCTCACCCTTGGCAGGTGTGGCATCCAGGCCAGTAGGATGAGCTGAACACAGCCTGCCAGGATGAATGAATGAAATGAGCCAAACAGGCCTTAGCAAAACTCAGGCAAAGGCACCACTGGCCACAGAGGTTTCTGGCTGCAAAAGCAACACCCCAAGGATCTCATGACATTATTACATGCTATATATTGTATGTAATTGTACAAGCTATACTTTTGTACAATTGGCAGTGTAGTAGGATTGTTTACACCAACATCACCACAAATATGGGAGTAATGCATTGCACAATTACATTAACATGGCTAGGACATCACTAGGTGATAGGAATTTTTTAGCTCTATTGTAATCTTATGGGACCACCATCATTTATATGGTCTATGATTGTTATACTGCTCATGACTGTATAAATATATACAAATAAGAACTATCATACTGAAAAATTAAGAAACAAATACAATTGTGTCCTACAACTGTAGCCTTCAAGTCCCATTTTTAAAATATTTTTCACTAAAATAAAATACATTGGGTGTAGAAAAAGATAGCATATGATTAAGAAATAATATTATCTTGAAAATGTGGCTATGCAAGATAGAATTTTGTGACTACCTATATATGTGTCATTGTTTGTAGAAAATCTTCTATAGTGCTCACTTCAGCAGTATATATACTAAAATTGGAACAATATAGAGAAGATTAGCATGTCACCTGTGCAAGGATGATGCAAAATTCATGAAACATTTCATATTTTAGGACCTCTTCAAGAAGAACTACAATCAACTGCTCAAAAAATTAGAGATGACACAAACAAATGGAAAATCATTCCATTTTCATGCATAGGAAGAATCGACATCATGAAAATGGCCATATACAGCCCAAAACAATTTATAGATTCCATGCTATTCTCATTAAACTACCATTGACATTCTTCACAGAATTAGAAAAAGAAAACTATTTTAAAATTCATATGGAACCAAAAAAGAGCTTGTATGCTTGTATAGTCACCAAGACAATCCCAAGCAAAAAAAAAAAAAAAAAAAGCTATAGGCATCACATTACCTGACTTCAAACTATACTATAAGGCTACAGTAACTAAAACCTAAAACAGCATGGTACAGGTACAGAAACAGGCACACAGAGCAATGGAACAGAATAGAGGACCCAGAAATAAGACCACACACCTACAACCATCTGATCTTCAACAAACCTGACAAAAACAAGCAATAGGGAAAGGATTCTTTGTGTAATAAATGATGCTGGGAGAACTGACTAGTCATATTCAGAAAATTAAAACTAGACCACTTACACTATATACAAAAATCAACTCAAGATAGATTTTAAAAACTTAAATGTAAAATCCAAAACTATAAAAAAACCTAGGAGAAAAATCTAGGTAATACAATTCAGGACATAGGCACAGGCAAAAATTTCATGACAAAAATGCAAAAAGCAATTGCAACAAAAGCAAAAATTAGCAAAGTGGATCTTATTAAACCAAAGAGCTTGTGCACAGCAAAAGAAACAATCATCAGAGTGAATAGAAAATCTACCAAATGGGAGAAAATTTTTGCAATCTATCTGACAAAGGTCTAACTACCAGCATCTACAAGAAACTTAAACAAATGTACAAGAAACAAAACAAACAACCCCATTAAAACGTTGGCAAGGGACATGAATAGACACTTCTCAAAAGAAGGCATATATGCAGCCAACAAACATGAAAAAGAGCTCAACATCTCTGATCATTAGAGAAATGCAAATCAAAACCACAATGAGCTACCATCTCACATCATTCAGAATGGCTATTATCAAAAAGTCAAAAAACAACAGATGCTGGCAAGGTTGTGGAGCAAAAGCAAAACTTTTACACCGTTGGCGGGAGTGTAAATTAGTTCAACCATTGTGGAAGACACTGTGGCAATTCCTCAAAGACCTAGAGGCAGAAAAAAAAAAAAAAAAAAAAAAAAAAAAAAAAAAAAAAACATTTGACCCAACAATCCCATTACTGGATATATACCCAAAGGAATAGAAATTATTCTATTAACATTGACACGTATGTTCACTGCAGCACTATTCACAATAGCAAAGACATGGAATCAACCTAAATGCCCATCAACGACAGACTGGAGACCCAGACCATCCTGGCTAACACGGTGAAACCCCATCTTTACTAAAAATACAAAAAATTAGCCGGGCGTGGTAGCGGGCGCCTGTAGTCCCAGCTACTGGGAGGCTGAGGCAGGAGAATGGCGTGAACCCGGGAGGCGGAGCTTGCAGTGAGCCGAGATGGAGCCACTGCTCTCCAGCCTGGGCGACAAAGTGAGACTCCTTCTCAAAAAAAAAAAAAAAAAAAAAAAAAAAAGAGATTATGTCTTTTACAGAAACATGGATGGAGCTGGAAGCCATTATCCTCAGCAAACAAACATAGGAACAGAAAACCAAATATTGCATGTTCTCACTTATAAGTGGAAGCTAAATGAAGAGAACACATGGGCACGGAGGGGAACAACATACACTGGGGACTGTTGGAGGGCGGAAGGGTGGGAGCAGGGAGAGCATCAGGAAGAATAGCTAATGGATGCTGAGCTTAATACCTAGATGATGGGATGATTTGTGCGACAAACCACCATGGCACAGATTTAAGGCAGCACACCAACATGACACATGTATACATATGTAACAAACCTGCACATTGTGCCCATGTACCCTAGCACTTAAAGTACACACACAAAAAAGTTGGAAAGAAAATAAATAAATAAATATCTTAAAAAAGAAAGAAAAACTGTAAGTGTTTTTTATAACGGCAAATAAAACCTGGAGCAATGAATATTGTTTTCAGGTGTGGGATCATGAGAAATTTGCAAATGTATAGTCACTAACTTAGTAGGAAATTCAGCATAATATGTCATAACCTCTTGAGTTGTAGATGCTCTGAACCTAGTACAAAAAAAAAAAAAGTTAATATATTAAGCTTCATAAAACCACATAAACATAGTTATCAAACGGGCCTTAAAGTTTCCCTAAATTTAACTAAACTTAAGACAACATTTTTCTTACCTGTTGACCCTGATTTCCCTTTCAATTGTCCGTTGACTTTAGAAAACTTACAATTTCAAATTCTTACTCTATCCCTTTAAGATATACAGTTTTTTGTTTTTTGAGACAGAACTGGAGTTCAGTGGCCTGATCTCAGCTCACTGCAAACCCCGCCTTCCGGATTCAAGTGATTCTCCTGCCTCCGCCTCCCGAGTAGCTGGGACTGCAGGTGCACGCCACTACGCCCAGCTAATTTTTGTATTTTTAGTAAAGACAGAGTTTCACCATGTTGGCCAGGATAGTCTCAATATCCTGTCCTCATGATCTGCCCGCCTCGGCCTCCCAAAGTGCTGGGATGACAGGCGTGAGCCACCACGCTTGGCCAAGAGATACATCTTTTTAAAAGCCTCTTGCCAGTTTTACAACGCAGCACTTTCTCAAAGATTTGGGAGCCATCGCTTCGAAGTGTTGTTATTAAGGAAGGAATCACCCCAACCTCCCAGTCTTAGGGGAGAGTAGAAGCCTAACTTAAATGGGCATTGATTAGCAAACATAAATGGCCTCATGGGGACAAAAGCATTTGCAAACTCAGTAATAACTATGTGCCCCTCATATTCCCTTAATCAACCTTCCCTGTAATTTCTTCAGTTCTTTCCTGTTAGTTCACCTAGAGCTTAAAAACTATTCTTCCTTTTATTTTGGTGAAGTTGAGTTTAGTCTCTCACCCAAGTGTTATAGTGACGCAGAGGTAGAAAGAAATTATTTAGGCAGATAGTGAGGGTAAGACAGTCCTCGGCAAAGCCTTCCTTTTAACAAAAAGTAGCCCCCAGATTATTTCTTTTTAAACAAAGCATAGCCTGAAATTTAAGCCGCCAACATGGTTAAGCAAACTAGAAGCTTGCGTGGGCAAATGCTGGCAGCTGTGCCAATAGAAAAGGGCTGAGGGCCAGGCGTGTTCAACATAGAGGCTCCATCTTCCCTTTCCTTTGTTACCACGTGTACAGTAAAGGAACAGGCAACATGCACCGGCCAGGTAGAGAACTACTCTGCATAATAAAAGATTGCTGGTGGGGGTGAGGGTCGAGAGGGCGCGGCCAGCTTGCTTTTTGTGCCCTATGCAAATGGTACACCTAGCCCTAATTATTTTTTTGCACCTTAAGCAAATGACACACCTGGTCCAACCAATCTTTCATGTCCTATATAAATCAACCCCGCCTCCTCAATCTAATCTATAAACCCTTGCATTTTTTCCATGAACCAGGAAACCTGTTTGGAATCCTCTCTGCTGCAGGGACCTATTTTCCTTCTTTCACCTATTAATCTTTCGCTCTGAACCTACTCTTTGTGTGTCTGTGTCCTAGTTTTCTGTGGCTATGAGACAATGAACCTCAGGTATCACCCCAGACAACGAGGCCACTTCAATAACTTGAATAAATTTTTTTTAGACTGTTTAACTTTGCCATGTGCAATTTTTGCTTTGACAATAGCATAATGATGTTATTTATTTTTCTTCTTTCTTGTGCTTATAGAAATAATACAGATTGAATATTCTTTATCTGAAATGCTTGGGACCATAAATATTTCCAATTTTGGATTTTTAAGATTTTGGAATATTTGCATTTTACTTTCTGTTTCAGCATTCCTAATTGGAAATCCGCAATCTGAAATATTCCAATGAGCATTTTATTTGAGCATCACATTAGCACCCAAAGTTCTAGATATTGGAACATTTCAGGTTTGGAATTTCAGATTAGGGATACTCAACTTGTATTCAAATGCTAATTGTTAGACATATATTGGAATAAATACATGGAATCAGTGTAATGTTTCATTTTATTCTAATGTATGGTATGCATACATGCATAAATGCATCAATATTGAAAAATTTCACCATCAACAGTATTTCATCAACTCTAGTCCTACTCCTTTGTCAACTCATAATTTTGATCACTCTCTTAAGTCCTGGTCCATGTATTTAGAGTTTAGAGACTACAAAGTAGAGTAACCTATTCAAAAAAATATGAACAATGAAGAGTAAGATAAAGTTAAATAAACCAGATCTCAATTAACAAAGAAGTATCTGGGATACTGCTTCTTCTTACCACTCATATAGTAGTTCCAGGATGCAAAGGATTTATTATTTTGCAATTGGAATACCAGTCCATTGATTAAAGATTACTATGTATAGCAGGGGTAACACTTTTTGTCTGGTTTGTGAGGTCTGAAATGTGATAAGAATTATATAAATAATCTCTGAATTTGCAATGGTAAAGCACATCTCAGAAACCATAATACAGTTCAAAGCAAGCAACTTCAATAAAAAGATCTAATGTTGTTTAAAAAGTTACATTTTTAACATAATTTTAATAGCTTCAATTTCATTGTTCTCTTTTTAATAGGACTTAGATATCTTAAATATATGCTTCTAAATTACAAACTCATTTCTCTGCTCTTCATAAACAAGAATTTTTATATGAGGTGATTAACTTCGGGAATGGCCCAATTATAACTACTTCAATATGAACCAAATTGGTAAAATAATGATTTAGAGAAACTCACAAAAGAGAAACTTTTAATCCTTTCAGAGATTTAAAGATAAAATATATTATTAGGTTACATCACAATTTTGGATTTTTTTCAAATACTTCAATCACACATAATGAACCTTATTAAACTATACAGCCTTTTTTTTTTTTTTTTTTTGACTATTCTACCCTGCTTGTATAGATTTCCTCAAAAGAAGCGGGGATTTCAGATTTTATGTTTCCTTTTTGTTGTATTTAGTCACAGTTACCTATGTGGAAAGAGTGACTTACCCCTGCCTGTACTCTCCCTTTCAAAACAACAACAACAACAAAATACATAGCACTAAAGTTTAGTTAGCTCTTTGGGTGCCATATGTCTTGACATAATATACTCAATAATTTGGACACCAGGGCAAAAGTATTTGCCATTTCCATAGTTCAGATGTATCTACTAAAAAATATACACTGAGAATTTCTAGTAAACAATAGCCTATTCCAACCTTGTCTGTAGTATTTGCCATTTTCTATGTCACAGAGTAAGAGATAACTAACCAGAGAGGAGAATACCATGTGAATTCCTAAGCATTAGCATATGCAAAGTCCCTAAGGCCATTTTCTCTGTATGAAATTATCCATGCTTAGTTTAATTCAAATAGCATTCCTTTGTTAAATTTCTAATAATTTCACCCTAGACTATCTCGCTGTTAAAAATTTTATATCACTTATAAAAGTGTTATTTTTGTAATACTTGCTGCAATTGTTCTTGCATGTTCATATTATCGTTTGTTTGTGATCTATCTCTTCTACTACACTGTAATACATACTTCCAAGTGACAAAAAAATAAGATCTTACTATTTTCCCATTATAATTAGATGTTTTATCAATCTTAGAAGCTATGATCTTTATTACAACAATTCATATTATTCTTATGTAAACTATAAGCTACATAAGAACAGATATTGGCGTTATTTTACTTATTGATTTATTCCCAGTGCATGAGACATAGCCTGACATACAGTAGGAACTATATCTTTCATAGTAGGTGTATGAAACAAATGATGAAATAAATGAAAAAGCAAACAAACAAAAAAGAAAGTTCTTTGACAAAAAAAAATACGCTGAATAGTATCTGAAATACTTTTATAATTTTACTACTGCTGCATTTGGCACACATTATGTCCTTAGTATGTAACAACTGCATGCTCTTCTCATTTAATGCTCTTGAATGAAATATGAAGCATATGACATGCATGAGGAACCTCAAGAGTTTAAGAAACTTGCTGAGGATTAAATAGCCAATAAGTAAGAAGAGAGATAGTATTTGAACCCTGCCTCGTTGGTTACCTCCTTTTGTTATCTTTTGCCATAGTGTAAAAGAAACAACACAAAACTTCATAAGTATATAACAGTGTGCATTTCTTATGATCATGGGTTGACTGAATGTTAGCTGATCTAGGCTAGGAACACCTGTGGATTCTGCTGATCTTAGCCAAGCTCGTTCATGCTTTAGGGGGAGAATAGGGGTGGCTAAAGAGATGATTTCTGCAGGTGCACCTGGCCACAGAGATTCTTCTCCACCTATTTGTCATCTTCCTTTTGAGAATAATGGACTAGTCTAGGCATGTCTTGGTGACAAAAGAGGCACAAAAGCTTCTAACAGCAAATGTAACCATGTAATCCTTCTTGATTCTTTGGGGGAAATGTAATAAGAAACACAATGTCTTCTTAACCCAGAAAAAGTGCTCACAAAGGTAAAAAGAGGAAACATAATTTTATTATTGAGTGAACATTAAACTACAGTGTGATGTGTATCACAGAAAATCCATGAAGAAATTGCAAAGACAGAAAATCTCATCTTTTTATATTGGCAACTAAATTAAAATCATTATATACATGTTCTCAAAATGAGTAATAACTAGCCTTAGTAAGAGGATTTAGCAGCACCATTTGTCACACATCATCCTAAATTCACTTGTACTTAGGATGACCATCTGTGTTAACTAATTAGCTTTAACCAGAAGAAAAATAAACTTAGTTTGCTAGGGCTGCCATAACAAATATTACAGACTGTGTGGCTCAAATAACGAAACTTATTTTTGTACAGTTATGAAGACTAGAAGTCCAAGATCAAGGTGTGGGCGAGTTTGGTTTTTTTTGAGGCATTCTTTTTGGCTTGCAGACGGCAGCCTTCTCCTTCACGTGGCCATTCCTTGGTCTCTGTTGCCAATATCCTGATCTCCCCTTATAAAGACATCAGTCATATTTGTAAATGCCCATTCATGTTAACTCATTTACCTATCCACAAGTACAGTCACATTCTAGGGGTTTAAACTTTGACAAATAAATTTTGGGGACACAATTGAGCCCAAAACATGACATTGTGCTTTCTCAAAAACACAACGTGTTAGTCTGTTCTCACACTCTTAATAAAGACATGCCCAAGGCTGGGTAGTTTATAAAGGAAAGAGTTTTAATTGACTCACAGTTTCACATGGCTGGGGAGGCCTCTCAATTACAGGTGAAGATGAATGAGGAGCAACTTCACATCTTTCATGGCAGCAGGCAAGAGGGTGTGTGCAGGGGAACTCTCCTTTATAAAACCATCATATCTTGTGAGAGTTATTCACTATCATGACAACAGCACAGGAAAGAACCACCCCCATGATTCAATTATCTCCCACTGGGTCCCTCCCATGACATGTGGGAATTGTGGGAGCTACAATTCAAAATGAGTTTTGTGCCAGACCATATCACACAATTTTGAGATTTCATCTGATTTTCTACAAAGGGTTAATAAAGTTATGTTTGCAAAAGGAAGTGTAACTTTTTTATTCATATAAAATTATTTCAAAAACACAATACAAAATTGCCTTATCTACAAAGATAAGGGTGTTAGATAAAAGGAGGAAACTTGTGGATATTTCTTATTAGCATATGCTTAAAATTATTTATGTTTGTTTTCTAAAACAGGATTTAAATTAATGTAATATATATAAAATATATGCTATAAATTAATGAAATTGCAATTATAACAATTTTAGCACAGAACACTACATTTATTTTTATGTAAAATTAAGCACAATAACATTAGGAATATTTATTTCTCCTACATTTTTCAAAATATTTTACATGAAATGGGACAATATCATTAGGCATATTTGTTTCTTCTATTTTACTTTAAACAGTTCTAAGACTGAAATAAACTTATGGAATATAAACTCTGGTGGTTTGTCTAGAAATATCTTTGTTTTTCTTTCATTTTTCAGCAGTTATACTCAATAAATAATTTTTGGTTGACAGGTTTTTATGATTGAATATATATATATACATATGTATATAATTTTTTTTTTTTTGTGACGGAGTCTTGCTCTGTCACCCAGGCTGCAGTGCAGTGGCTCAATCTTGGTTCACTGCAAGCTCCACCTCCCGGGTTCACGCCATTCTCCTGCCTCAGCCTCCCTAGTAGCTGGGACTACAGGTGCCTGCCACCAAGCCTGGCTAATTTTGTGTATTTTTTAGTAGAGACGGGGTTTCACCATTTTAGCCAGGATGGTCTCAATCTCCTGACCTTGTGATTCACCCACCTTAGTCTCCCAAAGTGCTGGGATTACAGGCATGAGCCACCGCACCTGGCCAGTTGAATATTTAAATATGATGTTTTACTATTTTCTGGCTGCTATTATTTCTGATGAGAAATCAGCTATTATTTCATTAATTGTTTTATATATATACATATGTGTATATATATAGAGAGAGAGAGTCACTTTTCTCTTTCTGCATCGCGTATTTTCTCTTTCTCAATGTTGTTATGCTGTGTTCACATGTGGTTATATTTTATTGGATATTTACTGTACTTCTTGTATCTGTAAGCCATTATTTTTCCTCAAATTGAAAATTTATAGCCATTATTCACACAGATACTTTTCTGCCTGGTTTTCTTTCTTTTCTCCTTAGATTGTCATTACTCAGACATGTGAATGTTTGCTATTATCCCACAGTTCTCTGAGATTCTGTTTATTTTCCTTCGATTAATCTTTTCTTCCTCCTTGTTCTTACACTGGACAATTTTTATTAATTTATTCTGAAGTTGACTGATTTCTTCTTCTGCCATCTCTGATATGGCCCACTGGGTAATTTTTCTATTTGAGTTATATTATGTTTTAACTTTAGAATTCCCATTTGGTTACTTTTTATGGTTTATATTTCTCTGGTGAGAGTTTTTGCTTTTTCACTCATTATTAACATATTTTCATTTAATTATTTCCACATATTTTATTTTTTCATTTGAACATACTTATCATAGTTTCACTGAAGTCTCGGTCAGCTAAAATTCAACATCAGTGCCCACCTGGAGTCAGTTTCCAGTGACTTTTTCCCTGCATATATGTTTGATATGGTTAGGCTGTGTCACCACCCAAAACTCATCTTGAATTATAATCCCCATAATACCCACGTGTCAATGGATAGACCAGGTGTAGGTAATTGGATAACTGGGACGGTTTCCCCCATGCTGTTCTCATGATATTGAATGAGTTCTCAAAAGATCTGATCGTTTTATAAGTGATTAGTAGTTCCTCTTGTGTTCATTTTCCTTCCTGTCACCTTCAGAAGAAGATGCCTTGCTTCCCCTTTGCCTTCTGCTATGATTGTAAGTTTCCTGAAGCCTTCCCATCCATGCAGTACTGTGAGTCAATTAAAACTCTTTATAAATTACCCAGTCTCAGGTATGGCTTTGTAGCAGTGTGAAAATGGACTAATAAACTTTATATATTCTTGTTTCTTTCCATGTCTTGGATTCTATACCATTTAAAAATGGTATACTTTGTGGTTGCAAAACGATTTTTCAGTTTTGTTTTCCTGTTATGGTTTCATTATTGTTTTGCTTTTATAAGTAGACAATTACCTTTTCTTTAATCAAACAGTAAAATTTTTTCATGGTGTTCATTCTCTGATGTCTCTGATGTTCTTCCCACATTTTCTCCTCCCTCCCTTCCTCTCTGTATCTTTTATGTTTTAAAACATAAACATGTATACTTACTTTGTGTGAAGAAGAATTGATCAGTATCCCTATGTTTCATTACCACAAGTCTCTGCTTAGTTTTTATTTTTTTCACACACTTCAATAAAATATTTATTTAATACGTTGTAATAGTTAGACATTATATTAGTCCATATTCACACTGCTATAAAGACCTTTTATGTTTTAAAACATAAAAGATACAGAGAGGAAGGGAGGGAGGGGAAAACATGGAAAGAACATCCTTCCTTCCTTTCTTCCTTCCTTCTTTCCTTGCTTCCTTCCTTCCTTTCTTCTTTCTTTCTCTTCTTTGTTTTCACTTTTGCATGGCTTCCTAAGCATATTCATAGCATATTGAAAAGCAATTTCTGGAAAGGCTATTTTATACTTGATACCTCAAGCCTTTAGGCCTGAGCTATGTGTAAGTTGAGAAACACATACGATGGTCCAGAAACTTTGCAAAGCTTCTCATTCTTTCAATTTTTTGCTGGACTCCCAGTGTTCTTTTCATGTATGTACTTTTTAGCAGCCAGTAAGTGATGTGTGAAGAGTACAGTCCTTCTAAAGCTCTGTTACTCAAAATAATCCACTTTATTTTTCCAAGTATTCTGCTACTTACTTCTAACTCAGTCTATCACCTCCGGAGTGGAAAGCTGTGTTTTCATTACTTGACCTAGTAATAAATTGGAAGCAGGTAATAGCAGTAGAAAGAAAAATAGAGTAAGAAAATTGAAATAGAAAGAAGGTAATACAATCTTGCCTGATATAAAACAACCTTATTAATGATTAAATATGTATTTTTACTTGACTTTGCTTATTTTCTGTTGTCTTGAATTCTGTTTTCAATAATTTCATCAACATGTAAACTTACTTTGTGTGAAGAAGAATTGATCAGTATCCCTATGTTTCATTACCACAAGTCCCTGCTTAATTTTTATTTTTTTCACACATTCCCATAAAATATTTATTTAATACGTTGTCATAGTTAGACATTGTATTAGCCTATATTCACACTGCTATAAACAACTGCTCAAGACAGACAGGGTGATAAATAAGGAAAAGAGGTTTAATTACTTACAGTTCCACATGGCTGAAGAGGCATCAGGAAACTTATAATCATGGTGTAAGGAAAAGCAGATATGTCTTACCTGGGGGCAGGTGAGAGAGCCAGAGCAAAGGGTAAAGAGCCCTCTGTAAAACCATCAGAACTCATGAGAACTTACTATCACGAGAACAGCATGGGGGAACCCACTCTATGACTCAATTACCTCCACCTGGTCCCTCCCTTGACACATGGGGATTACAGTTTGAGATGAGATTTGAATAAGAACACAGAGACAAACTATATTACATATATTACCTCACTAAATGTATATTCAAATTTCTAGCATTAACAAAATAGACCACTATGGAGCAAATGAGTACAGTTCTATAATTAATACATTTCACCTTTTATAGTTTTATAATTTATTTCCATACATTTTATAGTTTACTTTTTAATATTTGAACAAACTTAATCAGTAAATATTAATGCAATAAATATTTATTGAATATTTATTATATATTAGGTGGTTATATTCTGGTTATCCAGGAATTTATCCTCCAATAAAAATAATTTTAAAAACACATAATAATGTTATATCACAAGCGCAATAACAAATACCATTTATTAAATACTTACTGAGTACTTACTACCTACCAGACTTTATGTAAGCATGCTTTTTATATTAGCTTATTTAGTCTTCCATACAAATTGCCAGATAAGTGTTATTAACCATTACATCCTTTATTTATTGAAAAAATGTATAAAACTGAAGCTCATGAAGATGAAACAACCTTACTGAGTAGTCCCAACTAATGTGAATATCTGACACAGGTCGTTCCAAGTTAAACTCTCCACCCATCTACAGCTATGATACATTATTATAGTGAAAATATATGCTGAATATATTTAGTATATTATGTTGATTAAATGCTTACCACATGTCAACAACTGCACTAAGGAGTTATTAACAGTAAATTAATGAATATGATATATATAGGTCCTGCCCCATCCAGAGTCTAGGGACCTATTTAGTGCCCTAGTGACAACTGTGATGGAGAGCTAGAAGACAGAGGCTTCAACTTAATTAGGGAAGTAAGGAAGCTTTCATACAGGATATAGAATTAGAAATGAATCATCAAAGTAAGAAAAATAAAAATGGGTAGTCATGAGAGGAGGACTGATGTTCAAAGGTATATGACATAGTTTGGGTCTGTGTCCCCACCCAAATCTCATGTTGATTTGTAATTCCCAGTGTTGGAGGAGGAATCTAGTGGGAGGTGATTGGATCATGGGGGCGGATTTTTCTCTTCCTTTTCTCATGATAGTGAGTAAGTTCTTAGGAGATCTGATAGTTTTAAAGTGTGTTGCACTTCCCCCTTCTCTCTCTCTCCTTCTCCAACGTGTGAAGACCTGTTTACTTCTCCTTTGCCTTCCACCATGATTGTAAGATTCCTGAGGACTTTGAGCCATGCTTCCTGTAGAGCCTGCAGAACTGTGAGTCAATTAAACCTCTTTTCTTAATACATAACCCAGTCTCAAGTAGTTTATATAGCAGTGTTAGAATGGACTAATACAGCCTGAGCTCTGTTTGGGAGCTGGTGAAGGATAAAATGTGTAATTTGTTACCACTTGGTAATAAAAAGAAAAAAGGCTAGAAGGTAGACGAGGGTCAGTCGATCCTTCAAATGTATGATCTTGTAACGATCTGGTTTTATTTCAACAAGGTATTTTAAGTACTTTCACGCTTACAACAAAATAAAATTATTATTTTGATTTATGTCCTTAAATTTTTGTATAAATTTAAAAACTTTTAGTTTCTTTATGTTATCTCTATAATGGTCTCAAGCATCTGTAGGAAAATGGCAGGTGTAATAGCACAGCTGAAACAGAGTCTCAAAAATAAAATTGCAAATTTAAAAACATCTTTTACTTGGTGTAATAAATCTCATACCCAGTGCAATGAAATTATAATATTGGTAATCAACAGTCTTGGGTTCAATAAGTAGTAGTTCTGTTAAGGACCACCTCTGGGACCTCAAAAAAATAAGCTTTAATCTTTATGTTCACTGCTCTCATCTATGTATATTTAACATCTCTTTTGATCCTTATAATCTATTTAAAATGTGAAATCTGCTGAATTCCTTTTTCAAAAACAGAATTTAACACCAAGTATGTAAAACCATAAATGATTTTTCTTAAGTTAGCAAATCATTTGAATCTCACATCCCACTATTATAATAAACTTAAATTTAAGATAAAACTTACATTTAAGAAAATGAGACACTGAATTCCTAAACATAGTTTTTAAATATTTTCCCCAGGATTCAAATGGTTATATAGAAAAATTATTTCCATTCTCTCTGTTTTAGACATAAAAGAGACATACTCTGCCTTTAGCAAAAATAAAAGTGAGACTTCTGCTGTAGAATGACAATTATTGCCAGTAACAGTTGAAGATATGTCATATAGTTTAAACAGCAAATTCGTCATTTTGGCTGTGGGCATAAATAAAAAAGATAATCACATACTGTTAAAAAGCAGTAATTTTTTGTGTGTTCAAGTTGAAGAAAAGTTTATTGTTTGTTGTAAAGCAGATGAAAAAGATAATTAAAATTTAAAATTGTATTACAGAAAAAAATCCATGATTTACAAAATAAATGACCACAGTAATTACAATTGATTTAGATTAAGTGTGGCACAAATTTCAGTGCAAATATTTTCACAGTTGCTTTGGAATCTGTTACAATAAAATATAATACATTCTCTCATTGGATTATAACATTTCCGACCAATTTACCAAGAAGAAGATGAGTAGTTTTCTGTGTGTTTCATTTTTAGAGAGATAAATGATTAGTGAAGATTCTTATCTTAATAAGAAAACATAATTATAGACAATATCTTTTTGATGCTGTAAGCATGTTATATTTTTTACTTAATGTCATAAAAATCGACTTTATAGTTACCATTTTTATCTCCTCATATTACAGAAACTGAGGCACTGAAATATCAAGCAACATAAATAGAAAGTGTCAAGTTAGGATTTAAACTACAGTTTGATTCCACTCCATACACATTTAGCATCTTACTATATTTCTCAGGTGTTGTATAAAAATTAAAAAATTAGTGTCAATAGGAGCATGAAGATTTCCAGATAGCAGCATTAACTCAAAATAATGCTAATAGTATATGATTTTTCTCATTTTTTACATAAATAACTTATATGTATTTACCAATTATGCTTAATAGATTAGCATAACTGATAATTCTTTATATTCTAAAATTGTGAAATGGACAGAGAAAAAATAAGGAATCATAAATTCAAATCTGCTTTTACTATTGAAATGTTTAAGTTTATTTGTTTACAAATGTGTTGATTATTGTGCTATTCACTAGCGATGTAACAGTTATGAGGACAAAAAGGATTTTGTCTTCCTGGAAGTTAAATTCTAATGGCCAATTTTAAAAAAGAATCAAAAAAGAATAAAGGATATCATAGATTGCAATAAATTATTGGCAGAGATGGTTAAAGAATTTTTTGACAGACTACAGATGGAGACAATGCTGGTTTCAACAGGGTAATTTATCTGTGAAAACTTGGCATGCAAGCGGAGGAGACTCCCAAGGTAAACGCTGCAAGAAGTAAAGGGAGGCTCATGCCAGTTAGGAGAAATAAGTGAAAGGGGCTGACATTTGAAACCATAGTTTGGTATAGTCAAGAGGCTGGGAGACAAAATGTCTGTAGCATAGTGGGATATGGTGACAATGATTCAAGGTGAAATTGCAGAGGTAGCCATAATAAGACACAAATATCTGTTTGAGAGCCCAATATTTCTTTGGTGGAAATGTCTGCTTTTTACACAATGATGACTTCCTGTCAGATCCCTGTGTTTGGACCCAGCCCTCCACTTACAATGCACTGGTTCACCCTGGACATTCACATTTACGTTTCTAGAAATTTAGAATTAAAATGTGGCATGGAATGTCTGGGAATTGTGGAGAACTGTACCACATTCTTAACAGCATCCAGTCCCATGAGCTTCTTCAACTGAGAACCCTGAAACACATAAAATAATAATTTGGGACTTTTTAGTATTAAAGAGAAGACAGAATAAATACAATGATGAATTATACCTTTCCCAATGCCCTGTAAGCTGAAAATGTCAAGACAGCCCTTATATATACATACATATATATATGTATATATGTGTGTGTGTGTATATATACACACATATGTATATAGATGTGTGTGTGTATGTGTGTGTATATATATATATTTTTTTTTTGAGGAGTCTACTCTATTGCCCAGGCTGGAGTGCACTGGCACAATTTTGGCTCACTGTAACCTCTGCCTCCTGGGTTCAAGTGATTCTTCTGCCTCAGTCCCCTGAGTAGGTGGGATTAAAGGCATGCGCCACTATGCGCAGCTACATTTTGTATTTTTAGTAGAGACGGGGTTTCATCATGTTGGCCAGGCTCCTCTCTGGCCTTGAACTCCTGGCCTCTCCACCTGTCTTGACCTCCCAAAGTGCTGGGATTATAGGTGTCAGCCACCGCACCCAGCCCCTCATTTATATATTTTAATGAGACCATAATAATCCATGTTATATATGGTCACTCTTAAAATCATTTTCTTGCACCTTCCCAACATGTGACAAGAATGTTTTCTGGATATTTTAAAAATATATATATATATATTTATTGTTTATTATATATATATATAAATGAATGATAATGACCTTTATCCTTCTTACAATTTAACTACTTCACTTTTCACAGTGCCTGTGATTTAGGTATTTTATTTAGCTATTTTGCCATGCAAATGATTATCACCATATTTCATCCATCATTACCATATGATCATCTAATTTTACTTTATTCTTGTATTTGGCACATTACATTTTAAAAACTTAGTTACTAAGCCCATTTCACTTACCTCCTAGGAAGGAAAAGATATATATTTTCTACCTCAAACTGAGAGTTTTGTAAAGAACATTTTGGTCTTGAATATCTAGAGGCAAAGTCAATTAGGTTTGGAGTTATAGTAGTTGGCCGACAGGCACACCACCATGTTATATACCTGTTTTGAGAAAGAATTCCAGTAAGAGGAGTTAAAACCACTCGACTAGGGCTAAATCACTTGTCTTCAGATTTGTATGCCAGGATATATGTAATAACGTGTTCATGACTTAAATCTTAAAGATCAGCCCAAAGAACAGTTCCTGATAAAGATGACTGACTTTATGTTTGGCATCCCAGTTATTGTCTCCTTGCCTAGACATTCAAACTTAAGTAAAATATGCTCTTATAAAAAGATAACTGGAACACTGTGCATGAAATTATTTATACTAATTTTATAATAGGAATTTTCAGTACAATAAATGGGCAGAGACTTGATATGTGTAGAAAAACTACCATTAAAGTTAATGATGCCTCACAAAATAATAACTGTACTTTTTCAACTATAAGCAGATTACTATACACATATATATATAGTCATTTAAAGCTCTCTTATGTCAGCATTTTGTTATCTCTGAAAATGAAATTAATTTTGTTCTTTTCTAAACAAAGGCAAGTTTTATATCCTTTCATATGACAAGTATACAAAATATTTGACTACGTCAAAATTATAGAAACTGTAAGATGCATAGCAGCATTTACAGTTAGAACATCAGTCAAAAATTTTTTTCCTAAACTACATATGTGATAATATGAAGGTAAATTTTAAAAAATTATTTTCTCCTGTCAATACTTATTATATAGTAGAAATATACATGTATTTATATATGTATATTTAAACCATATATATAGTTTGCATTCGTTTTGTCTAATTTAAACACTATTATTTTTAATTTCAACTTTTATTTTAAATACAGGGGGCACATGTGCAGAATTTTTACATGAGAATATTTCAAGATGCTGAGGTTTGGAATATGGATCCTGTCACTTTGGTAGAGAGCATAGTATCCAATAGGTAGTTTTTAAATTCACACCTCCTCCCTTCACCCTCTAGTATTCCACATTATCTATTGTTCCCATCTTTATGTGCATATGTGCTCAATGTTTAGCTACCGCTTGTAAATGAGAACATGCAGTATTTTGTTTTCTGTTTCTGTGTTAACTCACTTAGGATACGACCTCCAACTGCATTCACTCTGCTGCAAAGAACCTGATTGTATTCTTTTTCTGTGGCTGTGTAGTATTCAATGGTGAACATGTACCACATTTTCTTTATTCAGTCTACCATTGATGGGCACCTGTGTAAATTCCATGTCTATGCTATTGTGAATAGAGCAGCGATGAACATGAAAGTGCATGTATCTTTTTTGTAGAATGATTTATTTTATTTTGAGTATATACCAAATAATGAGATCGCTGGGCCAAACGGTAGCTCTGTTTTAAGTTCTTTGAGAAATCTCCAGACTGCTTTCTGCAGTAACTGGACTAATTTACTTTCCCACCTACAGTGTACAAGCATTCCCTTTTCTCCACGGCCTCACCAGCATGTTGTTTTTTGAGTTTTTAATAAATAGCCATCTGACTGGTGTGAGATGGTATCTCATAGTAGTTTTGATTTGCATGTCTCTGATGATTGGTGATGCTCAGCATTTTTTTCTTATGTTTAGTGGCCACTCGTATGTCTTCTTAGAAGCACTATTTTTAAAAAAGAAATATATATGTATGCATACGTATCTTTATATCTTTAATATATATCTTTAATATATATTAAATGCATAAAGATGTGTATGCATACACATCTTTAATATATATCTTTAAAAAAGAAATATATATGTATGCATACAATCATTTACAAAGAAAATAATTTAATGTCATAAGTATAAAGCATGTCATAAGTACATACACATATATAGGCAAAAATTACTTGTCATTTTTTTCTTAGTAGAATAATTTATATATATTTCCTTATAGAAAACATTACAAAAAGGACAATTCTCTCTGAACTGAAAGTAGGGATTAATATTAACCACAGTTAGCATATTTTGTAGAAATTATTATAGACATGTAGCATAATGAATGTATGCAAGATCTAAGATTATGTTGTGTTTCTCAATTAAGGCACCCACAATGAAAATTTAAATCTACTCTGGAACCCTTGTTATTTTCAAAAGTTAAGAAAACACAACAAAGAATAAATAATGTCATATCTTAAGGATTTAAGAAAACAAAAGTTAGTGTTTTTTAAAAATGTGAATGTCTTAGATTGTAAGCCCAATGATTTCTCTGAATGTATGACATTGTAATCACTCAGGTACCCAGGCTAATGTAGCAATCACCTCTACATGTTATTTACAGATGACTGGGTCAGCAAGTAAGAAACCCAACTAATTAATATCTGGCTATTAGACATCCTACCTGGAAATGGCATATATAGATATTCTTCAAAGCCAGTCACCTAGTCATATTTGATTTGAAGGAAGTACAGAAGAGCAATCACTCATCTGCTTAGAGCATATCATAAAATTCTTGGCAAAAACAACGACGTATGCAATATACACACAAGAGATATAAGTATAGGAAAAAAGGAAGAAAACTGATAATCATTTAAAAAAATAATTTAATGTTATAAGTATAAAGCACAAGCAAATAAAAACCATTAGAAAATTGAGGAATGTGCAGAATCTAACATCAATAAAATTATAAAAGTTTATTTTGAGACCTGAGAAGGAATTTGAATATATGAAGGAACTGTGTTGTTGACATAAAATTTGCACTTTTGTAACGATTTTGTCTCCATAAATTTATCTGCATATTTATTGAATCACAATACAAAATTCTATTATAGTATTTTTTTAGAAATTGAGAAAATGGTTCCAAAAGATGTAATGGGTCTAGCCAGAAAAGTTTAGCTGGTGAAAAATTAAATAAAATTGGTTTGTGTGATATGCAAAATATGTGACTGGGTATTTTCCATTCTGAGTGAACACAAGTACTAAACCATAAAATGAGAACAGGCTTTTGAATGCCCTTTATTATGCCAGGGCTTAATTCTCTAATTATTGGATCACAAGCAAGTCCAAAGGTTCTGACTGAGAAGAGTGAACACTCTAGGGATTGGGGCAGTGAGTATTTACTAACCAGTATAGACGTGTTCAGATGCAATATTTTTACAAGTGAAACAGATGTACCAGGTAATAGCTATCTATCATCCCTGAATGTGTCATTGAGACCAGATTAAAATCTTGAAGGAAAAATTTAATTTAAATATATAGAAATCTATATTATTTTAAGAATTGCATGATAATGTAGATTTTTATAATCAACTGGATTATGAAATTAGCAACTTTTTAACAAAACCTTTCATTACAATAATCATTATAATATCATAACCAAATGAATTCCAAAGAGATCAAAGAATTACCTTGTCCGACAGTCACACAGGCAGTTAGAAATCTCTCTGTTGTACTCTCAGATTACATTTTTAATCAATCACTTTCTCTTATCCTACTCAATCAAAAAATATCCAAGCAACTATTAATTCTCATCTGAGGAAAATATAACTTTTACCTGCTTACTTTCTGCTGTTTTCACAATCACTTCTCTATTAAGCATACAAATTGACTCTTAGGAACTAAATTGTGTTCCCCAAAAATCAGGATGTTGAAGTTTTAACTCCCAAACAGATGGTGTTTGGAGGTGAGGTCTTTGGGCAACAATAAGGTTTAGATGAGTTCATGAAAGTGAGAATTAGTACCCTTCGGAAAAACAGATCAAACAACTTGCTGTTTCTATCCACCTATCAGAACACAGCAAGAAAGCAGCCATCTGCTAGCTGGGAAGAGAGGCATCAGTAGGAATTGAATCTGCTGGCATCATGATCCTGGATTTCCCAACCTTCAGAACCAGAGACATAAATACCTGTTGTGTATGTCATTTAGTCTATGGTATTTTGTTATAGAAGCCCTAACTGATTAAAACAAGGATGATTTTAAAAACAAATTAAATAAAAATATTTCCTCACAAAGTCTCCAGTGAATTTTTTTTCACTTAAAAGGAAACCTAAACTCCATGCCATGGCTTATAAGAATCTGTGTGATCTCATCCCTATTGAGCTTTTCCTTCGTATCTCATGATACTTTTTCATAGCAATCTAATCATACAGGTCCTTGAAGTCTTATTTCACATTGAGCTTTTTCCCACCTTGGAGCTTTTGCATCATTTATACCTCAATCATGAAAAACATTCCACCACTATCTTGCAAAACAATTTCTTCTCATCGTCTGAATCTGCAGCTAAATGTCACCCCCTCCAAGAGTTCCTTGAAAACTACATGAAGAAGAAACATAATGCTGGTATATTTCCTTTATAATACTCACCTAAATCTGTACTTCCATTATATCGTCGTGAAATGGTTTGGATTTTTGTACCTTCCCAAATCTCATGTTGAATTGGAGGAGGGGCCTGGTAGGAGGTGATTGGATCAAAGGGGGCAGATTTCCTTCTTGCTGTTCTCATGATAGTGAGTGAGTTCTCACCAGATCTAATAGTTTAAAAGTGTGTGGCACTCCCCTCTTTGTGTTCTCTCTTCTGCCACCATGTGAATAAGGTGCTTGTGTCGCTTTCACCTTCTGCGAAGACTGTAAGTTTCCTGAGGGCTCCTAGTCATGTTTCCTATACAGCCCACAGAACTAAGCCAATTAAACCTCTTTTCTTTGTAAATTACCCAATCTTAAACAGTTCTTCATAGCAGTGTCAGAATGGAGTAATAAAATTCACATATTTTTTACATTGTTTTGGCTGTGTCCCAAACTGGAATATTACCTATCAAATATTGGTTGGTAACAATATAATTAAATACAAAGTAAGTTAGCAAGACAGAATCATACTAGTCCAAGATTATTTCCAGAATAAAATGTGACCTTTTATGTGACTTGTTACATTTTATGTTTATAATTAGTCTAATTGTGAATAAAAATAATATAAAACATAACTGTAACTGTAATAGTATTTATTTATCAATAATGTATGTGGGCACAAAAAGTGTTATTAGAAAATGAAATATTTGTAATTTCATGTTACAAAATGAGTTGTGCAGACTTTTGAAAGCATCTTTATTTTCCAATATTTCTACTGAATTTAAAATTTCTATTATCATATATTTAATTTTCATTTTTTAATAATAAATGAAAATTTATTTTTTTTTAAATCTTGACCACAGGAGACTGGTGTGGCAATTATTTTGAAATTATTATTTTTTGTTGTTTTGTTTTTTAATTTATTTATTTATTTATTTATTTATTATTATTATACTTTAAGTTCTAGGGTATGTGTGCACAACGTGCAGGTTTGTTACATATGTATACTTGTGCCATGTTGCTGTGCTGCACCCATCAACTCGTCAGCACCCATCAATTCGTCATTTACATCAGGTATAACTCCCAATGCAATCCCTCCCCCCCACCATGATAGGCCCCGGTGTGTGATGTATTACAGCATTCTTTTATCACATGTATTTAAGAGGCTAAGAATATTAACAGTAATTTTTAATGTGTTATTTTTCTAGCCTTATCTCTGTTTTGTTTAATTTGTACTTATTTTTTTTTTACTTCTGCTTTCGATTTTAGATATTTTCATAAATATGTGGTGAGCCTTAGCTGTTACTTGTATTTAGTGATAGAAAATTAAGAAACTGATCCAAAAAGACCATTTTCTATTCCCCTAACACACAAACACTCAGTAAGATTATCTTTATGAATTTTCTCTTGGGTTCATTACATTTAAAGGGAAAACTTCCAGTATCCTACATTAATTTTAAACCTCCTTGTTACCAATGTTTTCTCTAGCATATGAAGAAAGTAGGTTGTGGTCTTTACATTTCAAAATTACATACTCAATATCTGTTCTTCTCTGTGACACCTGAGTGCCCTATTTTACCTGACGTCAGGAGATCTTCCCTTTTATCCTTTGCAGGGTATAACCTCCATGCTTCTTTCAGGGGTTTAGAGAAAATTCATATTTGTAAAACAGATCCATTAGCCTCTTTAAAATACTGCCACATAATCTTTTCATTTTCATTCTTCATGAAATCTTCACAGCCACATCTTCCTTAGTGTTTTGGAATTTTATGATATAAATTGATTTTCATTTTGTCTTGATTTCGGAACTTTTGGTTCAAATAAGCCAATTATCATTTATCTTCCTTCTGAATCCCAATATATATTTCCAATTTTTCCTCATCTTTGCTTTTGTTCTTGTCGGCAATACTTTTAAAAATCTCATTATGGTCATTTTAGTAATTTGCGGACATTGTGGGTATAAATGAAATATGTTTAAGACACTTGCTTTAATCAGAGGATTTGTTTTTCTTAGGGACTTTTTATTTTCATGATGGACTAGGTAAAAATAATTCAAATTTGAGGAAAATGTGTATAACACTTTACAAGTATTAGTATAGCTATTATCTATATCTATATAGAAGGTACATACAAAAATGCTTCTCAAACATGTTAGAAAGTCATCAAGCTATAAGAAGTTTGCTAAATGGAAGGATAATTGTAACATTTTCTTCCTTGTTACACCTTTGCTAGCATATTTTTAGCACAATGTGTAAATTTCTAGTAGTATTCCACCAGCAAAGATTAAGAAATAAGGACAATTTACTGAAATATAAATTAATAAAGATTATCTGCTTTTTAATAATATTATAGTACAACATTTATTTTAAATGCCTTCTTGTACTTTCATCATTATTCTTCTGAGACAATTATTACAAAGAGTGAAAGGAAGTGCTGGCAGACACATTTTCATAATAAATAATTGCCTAGTTTCATGCTCACCATTATTGGACAGAGGCACTATATCCTGAGCTCTACAAGAGAGAACTAATGTATTATTAATAGAGCTTTATACAAACACGTATTCATAACATCAGTTTGTCCTCTTTAACTATACCTCTGGGCACCCTGTGAATCATTTATGAGGTGGCTATGTGCTTCACAATTGAGAAGATTGTAAATTTACCAAGCATGGGGAAGACAGACACACACACACACACACATACAGACACACACACACACACATACACGTGACTTTTCGTGAGAAGCAGTATGCCATTTGGTGGAAGATAAATATTGAAACATCTGGCTCTATTAATTAGAAAATGCTTTTTCACATGAATAGATTTTAATCTGAGAGCTGGGAAATAATTATATTAAAATTGTGTATGACGGATTATATATTATATAAATGAGAAAATATATATGACTAATAAACTAAAACTCAGAAAGTAAACAAAATAACCAGACCACACTATCATATGCCATGTATATCAGGAAAAAAAATCCAAAAGTATTAAGACAAGTAGGAACGCTCCTCTTATCAAATTATAAAACAGCACAAAACTACATCATTGAGTACTATACTATCATACAACACGAAATATATTACACCTTCCATAGAAATGCATCCTGTGTGATGAAGAGTCGCAGGTTGTCATAAAAATTGTCTAAATACTGAAATCATGACAGTAATAGATACCCATTTTTGTCTACTTTAAAAGGAAAATATGTTTGAAACACAAGGAAATAATTCGTTGTTTAGATTATGAGTAAATACATAATTAAGTTATATTGTGAATATCCTATCTCTCTGACCATCTCTTTTTTAAATGTGATTTATTATTTCCAATAGAAACAAATTTTGCTTATGGATGTTTGCTGTTTTCAGAGACTAATCATAATATAAACTTTTTGCAGAAAAATAATTTTAATACAGACATCATTATAAAATGTTTCATAAAAATAAGGAAACAATGAACAAATAAAAAGATGATAATTCTAAAAATAAGCAAATAATGGGATATCTTTTCATTGGCTCAATGCAAAGAACACTTTTATTTCTAAATATTTTAGACTATCACATCATATAATTCATGTTGTCAGTATTCATTGAATGAGAATGTACTTAATTTGGTGACAAAAATATAAACTTACTTTGGAAAAAATGTATTCATCTCAGCCACATCTACACATTTGAAGAATAGCAAAACACAAATCTTTAAGATTTTCTAGAACATAGTCAAAATTTTTCAAATACACATATTAAAATACATGACATGAATTCTGTGGTCTCTGGGTGTCCATTGCCCACAAAATATGTTTCTTCTTCGCCAAAAAACAAAATTCAACCTATATAAAAATGCTCGCTTGACACTGAAGTTTACATGGATATTAAAATATGTAATCAAGAAATAGTACTAGATAATTTAATGAAGTCTGTAATGTTTTTATAGTATTAGAAGTATGAGTCTATAAACAGAAAAAATATAGCAAGTTAAAAATCATCTATTGGTAGTAGTACATAGCAAAAATATAAGGTCATTTTTAAAGAGAAGTTTATTTTACATCAACTGAAAATTTTAAAAATATTTGATTTGTAAATAGTACTTCTGTTCAAGTCAGATTTAAAACTGACATACGTAAATGTTTAAAAATAAGCATTAGAACTCCATTTGCAAAGTTGATAAAAATATCTGAACAGATCTATTCTTTATACATGATATTTAAGTGTAAGTAATTTAACTGCAATTCCTTAAGTTCTTAGAACATCTGAGTCAACTATAAAAAGAACCTATCATTTTGTTGTCAAAATGAGTGATTAAGACTTTTCATTGTCAAGAAAAAATGATTATAATTGTTTTAAACATGATTCTTATATTTTATAATTACACACACACATTACATTTTTAAAATTTTGTCTGCTATAGGAGTCAGGATTCTGGTTATTATGAATAAAAGAATAAAACAGTTGGGAATTTTACCATTTAAAACTTGTATTACTCTAAAAATATAAATGTATCAATTTTTATAATGAACAGATGTGATCACTTACATATCTCATTTCATTAAACCTCAGTAAGGAGGTCATTTTGATGGCATTTTATGGTGTACTTAACAATGACAAAATAATGATGATTTTAAAATCAACAGATATGTATTTATTCAATAAACCTGCCAACCTCTTCAACTGTCGTACAGTTACTTACATATCTCTTTTCAATCCCTGTCACTTTGCAGAGTAAAAATTTTCCTGGTCTTTCTCAAGCAGATATTTAACATTAGTTAGAAAAATCATTTCTTATGTCTACATAAGATGGAAAGAAAATATTCCAAACACATTAAACAGTCTAGAAATCATGATAGTACTTTCCTAAACACTGTTTGATGTCCAAAGCTTAGCACTCTGCTCAGATCAATATATGTGTACAGCCATGGTGAACACATGAATGAGTCAGTCAATTACTTAAAAGTTCTCAAAATTAGAATAATTTTCAGATTTTTATTTGAGAATAAAATAAAGCTTCTATTGTCTCTTGTACCTTTATAAACGAAAAGCAGAATTCCACTGAATAATACATTAAATATTTTAAATGCAAATTTCAGTTCATGTTACATTTTCAGTGGTTAACAGGAATAGTTAATTTTAAGTGAATTCAGAATACAAATATTTTCACAAAAATCAAGTCAAACTTTTAAATTACAGACTTTTCCACAATTTATAGTGAAAATTGAAGTGGGTTGTGGTGTTTTTTAATGAGACTATAGTGCTGTAAAAAGAAGAAAAGACCGATAGATTGTCCTGCACCGATTTTACTTTTGTTAAAATATAAAAAGTAAAGAGGCTGTTATTATAGACACAAGTTGTATACATCACTCAAAATTTATTTTATATATATATATACTTTTTCTGGTTCTATTTTCCTAAAGATACTTCAGAAAAATAAAATGTGCATACTGTTCCAGTGTATATTTTTACATATTGAATATATGCATATCCATAAGAATTTTATCAAAGTTTAATTGACATGTAAAAGGTTATAGTCATTTAGAGTATACAACTCGATACATTTGAGAATAAGTATACAGCTGTGAAACCATGACCACACACCAAGGGTATAGATATATCCATCACCTCTTAAAGTTTCCTGCTGCTTCTTTTATTATTTATTTATTATAAGAACAAAACCTAAGATCTACTCTACTAAAAAATGTCAAGTGTACAATACAGTACTTTTAGCTATAGGCATTATTACACTGTATAACGGACATCCAGAACTTATTTATCTTGCATAATAAACTGTAAGTTTGATGAATAAGTATTTAATACACATGAGTTCTGTCATATTATCCTGTCTCTTACGAACTTGCTATTACCATTTCTTATAATATTTTGCAAAAACATCCATGTTGATACATGTGCATTGGGGATTTCTCTTTTTTTCTCTAAACCAGTCCATTCTTTGATCATGAGGATATCTTTCTTTGATTATGGGTTATGCTCTTTTATTTTTTTATAAATTAATATTCATTATAGTTTGGCCATATTTTTATACCCATTTTGATACTAATCCATTTGTCTTTTTCTTCTTTAAGCATTTAGTACGGCTTTTGTTTTATGAAATTATATTTTGAATATGTTAAAATTGATTAGTTCTTTAAGATACTTGCCTTCTGCTTTTTTTAAACACATACTTTCATTTGTCAAGGTAGAAAGGGCCAAGCACGGTGGCTCACGCCTGTAATTCCAGCACTTTGGGAGGCCGAGGCACGTGGATCACAAAGTCAAGAGATAGAGACCATCCTGGCTAACACAGTGAAACATCATCTATACTAACAATATAAAAAATTAGTCGGGCGTGGTGGCAGGTGCCTGTAGTCCCAGCTACTTGGGAGGCTGAGGCAGGAGAATGGCATGAACCCGGGAGGCAGAGCTTGCAGTGCAGTGAGCCAAGATCATGTCACTGCACTCCAGCCTGGGAGATAGAGCGAGAATCCATCTCAAAAAAAAAAAAAAAAAAAAAAAAAGAAAAGAAAAAGTAAAAAGATTTTCTATTAGCTTTTTCTTTAAATATTAAATTATTTAATTTTCATGTTTGTACCATATTGAACAATTTGATATCGAATTTTGATGCAGGATTTTTGCTCCTTAGTTCACCTAAATCCAGGTTATTATCTCATAACCAGGAAAAATTAGGCACATAGACACATTGAAGGGTGAGGAGTACAGAATTTATTAAGGGAAAGGAAAGCTCTCAACAAAGAGAGGGGTCCTGCATGCAGGTTTCCACCTCACAAACTGAATACCAGGGCCACCACCTACGAGTTTAAAAGGCCAGGATCCTCCCCTGCATAAGGACCAAATTACAGGTGGCTCTACCCCATTCCCCCAGTGCATGTGGGCCCCCAGTCCACTTTGGGCATGCCCAGGCAAGCCTGCTGTGCAGGTTCCCTTATGTGCACAAAACATCTTGTGTAAACACTTGTGGGGCAGGTTGGAAATCCTCCAGGAACACTTCCCTATCTTCCTAGGCTTTTGGCTGTCTCTTGCTGCTATCATTTCTTTTTTTCATATTTGTTCAATTTATTTTTTGGAAAAAATACATTAAATAGTCTTTTCCTGATTATTTAATGCTTCCGCTACCAAATTGAAGTCTAATATATGTATACTGTTATCTTTCTGATTCTTTATATCATTACATTAGTCTATTTTTAGAATCCTACACAATCGCTTGATTCTAATTAGTGTGTTTTATCATATAGTCTTGATATCTAGTAAAAATTTTCCTCCACTGATGTACATATTTTTTTTCTCAGAATGGCCTTGTCTTTGAAAGCCATTGAACTTACTGCTATTGCATTGTTTTTTGGTTTGTTTTGCTTCAGATGGAAATCTACTTTGTTTAAATCATGTAATTTCAATTTTCTTTTAATCATGTTTTCCGTAATTTTTGGTAGCTTTATTCTTAAATATTTTAGATTTTTGCTGCTCTTTTAAATGGTGTTTCTCTAGATTTTTTATTTTCTAACTAGTTTTTATATATCTCTTCCTCCTTTCCTCCTCCTTCTTCTATGCCATCGCTGTTCCTCACTCTCACTCTGGCTCTTGCTCTGGCTCTCTGCCTGTCTTTCTCTGTCTTTCTCAAAGCCTATTGCCTCTGGCATTCATTACTAGTGGTGATGTCAGCCACTGAGTTGTTTTTGTAAAAATATCTCTCTTTTTCCTTCTGCTGCATCACACCTGATTCCAGAAAGAGAGTATTCTGTTTTAAGAGCTCATGTGAGTAGATAGAATTCACCCTTACACTCCAGGATACTCTCCCGATTTTAAGGTCCTTAACCTTAGTCATATCTGTGTCATGTTTGTTGCGTGAGGTAGCATATTCACAGCTTTCAGCCAGTAGGGCATAGGCAGCTTTGGGAGCAATTTTACCTATCACACACAGTGTAAAAGACAGAATCATAGTCCCAGACTCAAAGTGTAAGTATCACACGGTTTGAAAGGTACAGAGTATTCAAATGGCCCATAAGAAATTGAAAAAGATATAATGAAATAACATGACAGCACATAAACAGCAGTTACTGTGTGTTAGTCAGTATTGTGAACATCCCATATTTAAGCCTCTCAGCAATCATGTGAGGTAAGTATGATTGGTGTCCCAGCTTTATACATGAATAAACTGAAATGAAGATTAGTCAATACAATGCAAAAATGAAAAGAAGAGAAGAGAAAAAGATGGAAAGAGGAATAAATTAAGTTAGCCTTGATTTTTTTTAAAGGGACAAAATACTACATTGTTTCATAAACTGTGTGTTTCACCTCTTTGGTATTAGTCTTTTGTCTAGAAACATTATTTCTGAAATTGATATAATTTCTCTAGCTAGGTTATATTCATAGTTAATCTGCAACACTATTCACTTTCATCTATGTTGGGATACAGACAATTCCCTTTCACCAATGACAGTTATCAATGAAACAGGCAGATATAAAAGAAATTGCTGCTTTAAATTGGAGAAAAAGTGTCACAAAGGATTATTTTTCATATGCGTAACTACTCAAAACAAGACTGTGCAAGATCATTCTGAGTGACAGGAGACATCCTATCAGTCTGAAATATCACAAAAGCAATGATAAAAGCTTTGGGCTATAACACAGTACTGCACTTAAATTAGGTGTACGGTGTATCAGATCTTAAAAAATATTACATAAATACCACATAGTTTGTCGCCAAAGTGAATTGATTATTAAAGGAAATATTAATTACAGACAGTGAGAAATTAGCGTAGACATTTCTAAAGCAATATTATTTGTGAATGTAGACTTGTTTATTATTGATTTATGTTTTCTGATTTTCTATCAGTGATTCATAGCTGAATTTATTTCTCATTGCCTTATACAGAAATAAATATTTTAAAGAGAAATTCATTGGTGTATCATATGCAATTCTTCCTTTAATGTTATTTTGATTAAATAGTCATATTAACCCTCATTCGTTCAGAATATCTGTCTCTGAGTTTCTTCACTGTGATCTCACTGCCATAAATAACTCAATTTTTGTATTTCTTACGGATTTGTCTTCCCCACAAAATGCCTTGGTAACAGTCTTCATGTTATCATTTGCAAAATGTTGACTCACAGGAGATATTGAGTATGTGTTTGTTGACTAGCAACAAAATGGAAATGTATTGCTTTCTCTATTATGAAGAGAAAGTGAGACAGAGAAAGCAGTTGGAGTAGAATGGTATTTAAATGAGAAAGAAATATGTCCACAAGGAAGTGATCAACAATCCTACATGCTGCAAAGTGATTAAGGAGAGTAAAGATCAAGAGGATGCAGAAGCCTGATTGTAACGGGAAAGAAAGTTAATACATTCTGAGGAGCAGCATGAGGTGTAAACAACAAATTCATACATTGTGTAGGAAACAGAGGTGAAAAACTGGTTACAGAAACTCAGTGCACAGCAAGGGCAAATAAGCTTGTTTGCAAGGTATAAGTCTTCTGTTCATGCCAAAGAAAGAAAATGGTACATTATGTAGCAAGAATGGAAAGAGAAAGAACCTGTGAAATTTATTTTTATGGAAATTCATTGAAGTGTTTTTGTACTTTTATTGTATATTTTATGTGAAATAATATTTTCCTAATTTACTCAATAATTTAATAAAAATTGGCATTACATATGACTAAAGAGTAAAGAAAATGCATTCATAAATTATTTAGTGATTTATGTGTTTGTTGTTTATTTATATTGTGTCGCATTCCACAAAGGAATTGAGACGGTTAGTGACAGCTAATATTTGCACATCATATTCTTATTTACAAAATATTTTACATAAACATTTAGACCCACTGAAATCCTATTGTGAGAAAGGAAAGAAAACTCTTTCACAAGAGGGTACTGAAAGTCAGTTCAAAGCAGAAAATATGTATGGACATTTACCATTTGGTTGCAGACTCTATGTTAGGTAATATCCTACCGAAGTGCCTAAGATTTCCTGTTCTGGATAAGCGTACATTTTAATGAAAGAAACAAACATATAAATGGGCAAACTCCAATGCAGTCATTAAAATAAATGTATATGCAACATGATATGAGAGTAAAGAAGGGGAAGAACAACTTAGGAAAATCTTCCCAGAGGGATTGATAATTAATTGAAAGTGTGGGGAGGTGAAAAATTATAAAATAGACTGCAGGTCTGTGTACTTAGGATAACTTTTTGCCATTATTGTAAGTTGTACGTATATGAAAGCTAACAGATTTATGATACTAGATATTCAATTTTATTTTGAGCATTATGAGCTTAAGGTAACTGAGACAGACAGACATGACATCCAGCAGGTATGAGGACATAAATGCGGTAGAAATGTAGGATGCGGTCAGGGAGAAGAGAAACACCAGGCCGGAGTCATTAGGGAGTCATTAGCATATTGATGGAATTTTCAATCAGCTGTGTAAATTAAAACAACAGAAGAGAAAGTACAGAAAAATTGGCACAATAGTGAGATGATGGATATGTTAGTTAGCTTCACTAATCTCTTTACTATCTATGTGGATCCTTTAACATGTTGAATACCCTAAATATACACAATAAAGTCTGCTAAAAAGTAAAGCACAATTGACTAGTTTACAATTCTTTGTAATAAAAAATGTTCAAGGGTCAAAGCCCATAAAGTGAATACAAAGGACTGAGGGAAAACCAGACAAAATAATGTCTATAAGACAGAAGAAGAAAGCGTTTTAAAAATGAGCATCAAATGCATCAGAAATTCTCAGTAGATGTATACTGAAGAATCTGTTCTAGAAAATCAGCAGTAATATAATGAAAGAAATAGAAGCTGAGTTAATATATTTGAGTATGGGAAGTGAATAGTGAAGCTCTTACCGCCTGGATGAGTCTTATAATACTTGGCTGACAGAGGAGTCAAAAAATACAGGAAACCTAGAAGAAAAATGTAAGGAGGCTATAAAGAGGCAATTTTGATAAGAAACCCAAATGACTCACATACATAACTGATGCATTGAGTGGGTCGGCTTTAATGGGGCAAAAATAAGAAATGGCTTTATTTTTATTCCACTAGTATGTTCAGTCAGGCTCCGCCAAATTTCTCACATCTACCCTTCAATGATCTCTAGGAATCCCGGAGCCTTTAATTTTATTTATATGATTAGTCTTATTTTGGTGGCTGCTACTTACTCTCAGATATAATAAGGTTCTGTTCACCCCTGTCTCAAACTTTAATCTCACAGCAAATAAAATTTTTCTCTATTATTCTGGGCTCACACAAAAACCATAGCTTAGCTTCCTTCAGACGGGAAGATATGGGAACACGATATAGAAAACAAAGGGGGCAAAAGCATTTCATTTATGTGATGCAGAAAGTAATTTTCACTTGGATATCAATGCTCTTTGTAAACAGAAAGTATACTTTTCTATGCAACACATTGAAGATACATTCAGATAAGCTTGAACGGTTCTGCAGCTAATCAGTTAATAGTCTCCCATCCTTATAGGTAAGTCAGAGTTCTCCAAGAGGCTGCCATACAGACCCTTCTCAAACCTCGAGGTGACATTCTCAGGAGTTGTGGAGGACGGAATCTCGAGTCCAGCTCCCATGAATAATCTCTGTCCACATCAGGGGTCTGTGAAGTGTAACTTTTTAAGTTTTCTTGTGGCCTCCAAAAATGTAAATAGAAAAGCCTGAAGACAGTAACATATAAATACCTGCAATCGAGCTATTACTGACGTTTGAATTAACAGAGTAGCAGTCATATAGAGAACTTTACTTCTTTACATGAATTCCTTATCATCTCACCCCAACTTTGGCGGAGCCACCAGTGCAGAAAGAGAGGCGGTGGAAGAGACAAAAGAATAAAAGAGCCAGTGTTTCTCTTCCCTTTCCCAGATCCTTAGGCCCAGGTGCAGGTATTGAAATGGGAGGAGTTGCCTTATCCGCCTCACAGGACTTGTGAAAAGGGTGTGGCTTACTTCTTTGGCGCCCTGCTGCTCCAACCCTTATGGGCAGCGTGCAGACGGGCAGGTCGTGGGGAGCGTTTTGGGCTCCATCCCCACAGCGCGTGGAGGGTTGAAGGTTTACAGTTCCGGAAGCCACAGTGGGCCTTGTGTTACAGTGTGCTCTTTCAGTTTTGCCATGACAAGGCGGCTTGTTAGTTAGCTCTGCCTTATCGCTAGGACAGACAGCGTTCTGTTTCCCAGGCTCCTACCCTAGTGTACCAGAAAAATGGCATCGCACGTGGGCTTGGAGGATAGGCGCAAGGTTTTATTGAGTGGTGGAAGTAGCTCTCAGTGAGATGGAGGATGGGGAGGCCAGAAAGGGGATGGTGTAGGAAAGTGGTCTCTCCCTGGAGTCTGGTCACCCAGCAGCCGGATTGTCCTCCAACTGGCCCCAGCCGAATTGCAGGTCATCCCACCCTTGATGGCCTGCTGGCATCTGCTGGTGTCTGTCAGTGTGCTCTTCTGCTCCTCTGCTCCTCTCGACGTCCAGCCCCCTGTGTCTGTGCCTGCTAGGGTCTCCGTTTTTTTTATGCGCACAGGATGCGGGGCGTTGCGGGCCCCAGTGGTCTTGGAAAAAGCAACATTTGGGCGTGAAATCAGGAGTGCCTATTCTCTTGTTAAGTCTGGCACACAAGCTTGATGGTGGAGCCCTTGCCAGGGACCCCGCCCTTCTCTACCCAGTCCTTCCCTCCCCCTCCTGTATCACTTCCCCCTCCTGTATCATTACCAAAGGGAATTGGGGGACTTTGAATAGGATGTGAGAATAATGTCTTAACCAGAACTGGATTGAAAGTTTTAAGACTTAAAAATGCACCGAATTATCAAATGGGACAGATTTAATAGCAGAAAGTGACTGATGCGCTAAATATAGGATCCGATTGTCCTGGGAATTAAAATCAGAGATCTCAGAAAAGATCAAGTTGTAACAAATAATTTCAAGGATATAGGTAAGCAGGAGGGTCAGTTATGCAAAAATATGTCTGGGAAACCAGACCCTCACCTTTCCATGTCAGATATACCTCTGGCTGGGGAGAGATGCAGGCTCTAATAAGGTTTGTAAGGTTCCTCACACAGTGGCAAACATTTAGATTACGATACATCTCCATTTTATATCAGATAATTGCATAGATTACATAGAATTCTCCAGGGTATCATGTTTCAGAGATCCTATGTGCTATTTATTTACTATTTACTATCTGATACTATGTAATACTATTTAATACTATTTACTGTTTAATACGATTTATTATTTAATACTATTTGTAATTTATTCTTAGGCAGAAACAATAAGGGTCTTTTAAAGGTAAGCTTTCTTCATCTTGGCAAATATCATTATTATTTAGTGTTTTAACTGCTCTATTGAGATAATCTTTGACATATAAAAGTTATACATATTTATGATACACGACTTGCTGTTTTAATATACATGTACATTATGAATGAACATCAGAATCAACCTAATTAATATCTTCATTATCACTATATAGTTATGTGTGTGTGTGTGTGTGTCTGTGTGTGTGGTGAGAGGATTATGATCTGCTTCCTTATCAAATTACAAGTATACAATGCAGTATTGTTAACTATTATCACCATGATGAACATTAGAGCTCCAGATATTATTCATATTTCATAACTGAAACTTTGTACTCTTTGCCAACCTTACCACCATTTCCCCCTCCGCTTAGCCACTGGCAACCACCATTCTATTCCCTGATTCTATGAATTTGGCTGTTTTAGCTTTGAAATACGTGAGATCAGGTAGTATTTCTCTTTTTGTATCTGGCTTATTTCACTTATCATAATATCCTTCAGCTCCAAACATGTTGAAACAAATGGCATGATCTCCTTTTTTAAAGGCTGAGTGCTGTTCAGTGCATAAATACATATGACATTTTCTTCATCTATTCATGTAGGTTTTTTCCGTATCTTGACTATTTTGAGTAATGCTCCAATGGACATGGGAATGCAGATATCTCTTTGTGATCCTGATTTCAATTCCTATGGTTATATACCCAGAAATGAGATTGCTGGACCATATGGTAATTCTATTTTTAACTTTTTGAGGAACATCCATGCTATATTGCATAATGCTTGTACTTACCTTCCAACCAGGAGTGTATAAGGGTTCTTTTTTTTTACAGAAATCTTTCTAACACTTGTTTTCTTTTTTCATTTTGGTAATAATAATCATCTTAACAGATATAAAGTATATAAGGTGATAGCTCTTTGTGGTTTTGATTTGCATGTCCCTGATGATTAGAGATGTTGATTGAGCACCTTTTTAATACATCTGTTAGCCAATAAATGTCTTATTTTGTGAACTGTCTTTTTAGGTCTTTTGCCCATTTTTAAATTGGGTGATTTGTGTTTATGTTATTGAGTTTTCTGAGTTTCTTATACATTTTGGATATTAATCACCCACCAGAGGTGTGGTTTGTAAATATTTTCTCTCATTCTCTAGATTGCCTTTTCATTTTTTCAATTGTTTCCTTTGCTGTGCAGAAGGTCTTTAGTTTGATGTAATTCTCTTTGTCTATTTTTGCTTTTGTTGATGTGCTTTTGGTATCATATCTGAAAAATTATTGCAAAGAGAAATGTCAAAAATGTTTCCTCTGTATTTTCTTTTTTGAGGAATTTTACTGTTTCAGGTCCTTCATTGAAGTCTTTAAGCAATTTTGAGTTGATTTTTGTGTATGGTGTGAGATAAGGGTTCAATTTCTTTTCTTTGCATGTAGATATCCACCTTTCCTAGAACCATTTATTAAACAGATTATTCTTTCCCTATTGTGTGTTCTTGGCAGCCTTGTCAAAAATCAGTGGACTGCAAATACATGGGATTATTTCTGGGTTTTCTAGTGTGAAGACAAGAGGGATTTTTATTTTAAATGCTAATCTGTCATGTATCTCCTGACCAACCCTGAGTCTGGGAGTGCTTCCAAAATGTCTAGTTGATGTATTATTCTTTATGGAGAAAAATCTATTCATTGTAAATTATCTCCCAAATAACTCTTGATGCTCTTGCAGAAATTATAGGTTTTGACACCCATAGCCACCTACACATTCCTTCTAGAGCATGTGTACTTTCCACAAAATAAAAGCCTTATGTCTTGGGGGTTTCAGTGTGGAGATCTTGTATTGCAGCTGCCAAAGGCCCTGCTTATGTTTGTAAGTTCCCCTAATAAATGACTCAAAACCAACAAACAGGACTATTCTGTCTTCTTAGGTTTCTCAGCTCCTTCTGTATTTGGGGGTCCTCTTGTACACACAGCACCTTCATGGAAAATTTATTTTGTTCAATTGATTAATGTTTCTGTTTTAATGTTAGTATTACACTGTATTAATTAGTATAACTTTTTAATATAATTTGAAATCTTCAGTTTTGTTCCTCTTGTTCAGTAGTTGTTGGGTATGTGGATCATTGTGATTCCATAATAATTTTAGCATTTTTTTTCTATTTCTGTAAAAAATGTCACTGGGATTTATAGATTTGATTCTATTGGATTTGTAGATAGCTTAGGGAAGTATGAATATTTTTCACAATATTCATTCTTCCGATCCATGAATATGGAATGTCTATTTATTTATATATTTTAAAATATTCTTAATTGAGATTTTATAATTTTGCTATACAAGTATTTCACCTCTTTGGCTCAGTTAATGCCTATTTTTTTTTCTTTTAGTTGCTAATGTAAATGGGATTATTTTTTCTTAATATTCCTCTTCAATAATTCATCATTAGTGTATAGAAATGCAACAGACTTTTATGTTAATTTTGTTTCCTGCACATTTACTGAATTTGTTTATTAGTTCTAATAGGTTTTGTGTGTGTGTGAGGGAGTCTTTACGATTTCATTCATATGATTATGTAATCTATAAAGAGATAATTTTACATCTTTGTTTCAATTTTGAATGCGTTTTATTTCTTTTTTTCTATTCTCATATCATTTTACTTCTGCTCTAATATTTGTTATTTCATTCCTTCTGCTAATTTGGGGTTTAGTTTGCTCTTCTTTTTCTAATTGAGTTGTAAAGTCAGGGTGTTTAACTGAGATCTTTCTTTTTTTTAATGTAGATGCCTGGTCCTATAAACTTCCCTCTAAGCACTTTTGATATATGCTGCACGTTTTGGTAAATTGTGTTTTAGTTTTCATTTGTCAAAAGGTATTTAAATTTCCTTATTTACTTAATGGTTGTTCAAGAGTGTGTTAGTTTCCACATGTTTGTAATGTTTTCTAGGGTTTTTTTTTTTTCTTTTATTGATTTCTAGTTTCATTACAGTGTGGTCTTAAGAAGATACTTGCTATAATTTTAATCTTCTTTAGTATGTTTAGACTTGTTTTGTGACCTAATCATAACCAATTCTGAAGAATCCTGTGCTCTTGAAAAGAACATGTATTCTGCTCCTGTTAGATTGAAAGTTATGTGTGTGTCTGCTATGTCCATTTGGTCTACAGCATTGTTCAAGTCAGCTATTTCCATGTTGATATTTGGCCTGCATGATCTGTCTGTCATTGAAGGTAGGGTAGTAAAGTCTCCTGCTACATGTATTGCTGCCTATTTATCCCTGTAAATCTCTCCACATTTGTTATATATATTTAGGTGCTCTAATGTTGGTGCTCTAATTACTCTAATTGTAATAATTACAATTATTTTATCTTTCTTTTAAATTGAAATTTTTATCATTATATAATTATCAACTTTGCCTCTGGTAAGTTTTGTACTGTGTGTCTATTTTTTTCTGGTATAAATATAGATAGCCCTGCACTCCTGCTCTCTTATGGGTGCTATTTGCATAAAATATCTTTGTTCATCCCTTCACTTTCAGTCTATGTGTGTCTTCATAACTGAAGTCTTCCATAGACAGCATGTCATTGGGCCTGGTTTAAAAAAAGAAAAAAAACAATTAAACACTTATAACTTTTACTTGGAGAGTTCAATCCATTTACATTTAAAGTTATTATTGATAGTTAAGAATTTACTATTGCCATTTTGTTAATTATTTTGTGTTTGGAAATTCTTTCATCCCTTTCTACTTCTCTTACTGTATTTTTCTTTTTAATTGATCATTTTTGTAGTGATTTTGTTTTATTCTTTTGTCTTCATCTTTTTTAAAATTCTACATAGATTTTTCTTTTGTGGTTACCATGAGGTTTGTATATATCTTCCTGTAGTATAAATATCTGTTTTAATTTTGTAACAATTTAAGTTCATTTGTATTTTAAAACTCTGCACTTTTAACCCCCTCCCAAAAACACATTTTGATTCTTAGAGTTTACTTTTTTTTCGTACTGTGAGTATGTTACCAAATTTTATTGGTCATATTTTTACTCATATTTTTCCATTGACATGAGATTATAGGTGGCAAAAATATTAGTGAAGTTTATCTCTTTTATGTTTTTTCCTCCTCTCTGGAGGTATTATCCCACTTTAAGAGAGTAGATGATATTCAGACAAGTTTCCTTAACCCCAGCTTCTCAAACAAAAGGCTCTGAAATTTTCCCATGATGTCATTAAAGGTAATAAATAAGTAAATTTCATAAAGCATGTTTAATGGAAGAACTCAATGTGATAAAAAAGAGTATCAAGAGGATAAAGTCTAATGTTCAAGGAAATGCCATTTAAACTGAGATTCTACTTCAAATCCAGAAGAATGGCAAAAGATAAGAAAGTTATACAATACCCATGTGTTAATCCATTTGTGCTACTATAACAAAATACTATCAACTTGATAGCTTATAAACAAGGAAAGCTTATTTCCGAAGGCTAGAAAGCTCAAGATCAAGGCAGATTCAGTGTTGGTAAGGGCTTATTCAAGGTCTATAGATGGTGACTTCTCATTCTGTCTTCACAGGGTAGAATGGCAAATGAGCTCCCATTCACCTCCTTTATAAGAGTACTGATTTCATTCATGATGATCTAACAGGCTTCCAATAGCTTGGGGTTAGAATTTCAATATATGAATTTGGTGGAGGGAGGCAAACATTCAGACCATAGCACCAAGTACTGGATAAGGTATGGACAAATGGAAACTTTTATGCATTGCTATTAACATAATATGACCTAGAAATCCCACTTTGGAATACATAGCCCAGAGGACATTTTGTGTTGATTCAAGAGATGATAGGTCAGAGAATGTTCAGTGAAGGATTCTTTGTTTCAGCAGTGAGTAGGAGCCAGTCTCCATGCTCATTTCTGAACAGCTGAGCAAGAAAAATGTAGTAAACATCATTATAGAATTTTATATGACAGAAGCAACAAGCTAGATGTAATTAGCAATATAGCTACATATTCACATAATGTTAAATGAATAATGAGGTTGGAATAGCAAAATACCATTTATGTATATTTAAATATATGTAATGTACATATAAACCTACATATTTTACAAGGACACATATTTTTCCAAATACATAAATAGGTGTTTGACTAAATGTCAGTGGAGAGCAAAGTATATTTATGTATAAAAGCAATATAATTAATAATACTAAATATAAAAATAAGGGCATTATGTGAATGGTAGTAATATGTTACTCACTAATAAAAATTATTGACTCAATTGTTTGTATTTGTGGCACAAAAATAAATGAAAGAAGAAGGATAAGGAGGGAGGGAAAGAGAGCTGTAGCAGTCTATACCAAAGGGTAGATGGCAAAGCAAATGAAGGTTTTATTTTCATGATTTATAGATATAGTTGTTGCTATTTTCATTTCATTTCCGAAATATGGGAGATACAATTATCTGTTTAGAATGAAGAAAAGTAAACAGTAGAATAAACATTGACAATATGGAAAAGCATGTCTCAAAGCATTAAAGTAAGTTTTTCTAAAGTAAAAAGTTATTAAGTGGACAATTTAATATGGGAATACAAAAATTCTGACTCTAAATCCAGTATTTTTTCTAACATATTATAAGTTGTCGATATGGCTTGGCTGTGTCCCTACTGAAATATCATCTTCATTTCCCACATGTTGTGGGAGGGACCTGGTGAGAGGTGATTGAATCATGGAGCTGAGTCTTTCCCATGCTCATGAGACCTGATGGTTTTATAAAAAGGAGTTTCCCTGCACAAGCTCTCTCTTTCCCTGCTGCCATCCATGTAAGATGTGACACGCTCCTCCTTGCCCTCTGCCATGATTATGAGGCCTCCCCAGCCACGTGGAACTGTCAGTCCAATAAATCCTTTTACCTGTATAAACTACCCAGTCTCAGGTATGTTTTTATCAGCAGCGTGAAAATGGACAAATACAACTGTATACACGTAAATGTAAAATAATGCAAAATTAAACATACATAGAGTCAATTCATGTTGAAATCTAATTTGTTCATCATCAGTTTTCATATTTATTTTGACTTACTGTCCAAGTTGATTTCCTCAAATGTGTATGATCACAGGAACATTTTTATTGTTGTAAGAACACTGAACATGAGATATACTGTCTTAACAAAATTTTAAGTGTATAATATAGTACTGTTAACTATAGGAAAAATGTTATGTGGCAGATCTTTAAAATTTAATCATCTTGCATAAATGAAACTTACTCATGAAAGAGTATACAAATAGGTCCATAGAAAAAAATGGGGAGCCTGGCATCATTATATCCCACTATGTCTCTGAGATTTGTGATCAATCACATATGACATCCCTAATCTTATTCCTTGTTTTTTGTGATGTATAGTAGACATTTCCATATAATGATAATCAGATGGAATATACATTTATACATCAGTTTTATGTTTTATTCATTCACAGAAGTATGCCACATAAAACAACATAAAGCATATTTAATTTTTATTAATAGCTGAATTAAAACAAATTTTTTCTCAATATTTAACATAATGTGTCTGTACATTGGGGTTATTTTTCCTATTTAACAACATTCAGGTAGGCAGAAAGATCAAGTAACAAATTCCTCTGAGATCAGCTTTCAAATTTTCTATGCCTTTAATGATAGTGCCTCAGTGATTTCTGCTCCCAACCCCTTGCCTGGGAAATGTGAGACTGGCTGGTAGTTGGCTTCCATGGAGAGTAGAAAGAGAGTTTTCAGTGCAGTCAGCTGAAGCCCAGGTTGAGAGAAATGTCAAAATGGCACTGGTAGGTCAACATACATACATCATCCCATGTCAATTGCATTAAGTAATCATTTTAAACAGGGAGAAGATGAGAAGGATTGGGAGAGATGCCCAGAATTACTCTGCAGTTCTGTTCAATCATTTCAGAATATATTTTAAAAATTCCTTGACACATTAAAGTGAAATATAATAGCACTGAAGTAGTTTAATGTACATAAATATATTGTTTTTTCCTCCCATGTAATGCTGTTTTTCATTCTTTCAATCAAATCCCTGAGAGTCCCTTTCCAAAGGGTAAAATAATAGGCCTCATTAATTTCCAATAGCACTTTATAATTGTGTACCTAATAAGTATATACAAAAATTTATTAGAATGAATATGATCATTTAGCAAGATACAGTGTGTTATGTTATTGTACAGTATTTAAATGTATATTCCATTAGTAAAAAATAATTCAATATATGAAAATATAAAATTAATAGCATATCTAAATATCAGAAACAAACAGGCAAAATAATCTAAGCTTAAAAAAACTGTTTATAATTGCATCAAACTGTCAAATAGCAATAAGAACAACTAAAAATAGTGAGAAAAACTTTATAAATCCTGAAACATCACAGAATAAACTAAAGAGGACCTACATAGGCCAGACACGGTGGCTCACGCCTGTAATCCCAGCATTTTGAGAGGCTGAGGCAGATAGATTACCTGAGGTCAGGAGTTCAAGACCAGCCTGGGTAATATGAGGAAACCCTGTCTCTACTAAAAATACAAAAATTAGCCAGGCATGGTGTCAGGCACCTGTAGTCCCATTTACTAGGGGGGCAGAGGCAGGAGAATGGCTTGAGCTTAGCAGGTGGAGGTTTCAGTGAGGCAAGATTGTGGCATTGCACTCTAGCCTGGGCAACAGAGCAATACCCATGTCCCGCCCTCTCCACCCGCCCCCAAAAATGAGGACATACATAAATGGAAACATGTTATGCATTTGAATATTTAATATTTTAAATGATTTTATTTTTAGCTATTTTAGTTCATGGCATTTGTGCTATCCCAGTCAAAATCTATATAAGTGGATGTATTTGCATTTATAAGTATGTATGTATATGTGAAACTAGACAAACTAAATCTAAAATTATGGGAAAGACTGACATAATGGAATAACTATAATGAAAAACAATTCTTATATCACATCTGTAGTAATTAACCATTAGATAATCTGAATAATGATCTTGTATCGAGAGTGCAAAATCTGGACAGTGGAAACATGTATACTTAATTTATGAGGAAAAAATGGCATTGCAGAGAAGTAAAGAAAGAACAATGTTACCAGTAAATAGCTTTAGTCCAATTCACTACTATTAGAAAAAAAGGTTAATTTTTCTTAAAAAATAGTTTTTCTCGAAAGAGAAAATTAAAAGTAACTTCAAAACCAATAAAACTCTAGAGGATAACATGAGTTATGTTACTTTTAAGTAAGTTTGACTTCTAGAACCATGCAACTGATAAAGCTGACTATATTAAAACTAAGAATTCTATCAGACAACATAATTAAGTGAATGAAAAGTTAATATACAGTACAGGAAATTATTTGCAACTGCTCTAACAGTATAATTATTTGTAGTACATATTTCAATATAAAATACAATTAAGAGAATAAAAAGTCAAGATATAGTATAGGAAATTATTTGCAATTGTCTCTAACAGTATAATTATTTGTGACATGTAAGTTATTTTTAAAAAGGTTCATATCCTGACAATAAAATAGCTCCTATTAAGCAAAGAGAAAATAATTTTTTAAAAATGAGAAAAAACTTAAGCTAGCACATCAGAAAACAGAATATTGAACTCATCAGAAACATAGGGAAAAAGTCCACAACCTTCTTGGGATTCAGAAATATTCAAAAGAAAAACGTAATGTGATATTATTATAAAACTTCATATTAAAACAGTGCTTACTATGAAAAGTTACTTTACTAGGGAGAATGGATGGGAATAGTCATTCATTTTGGTGGGAATGTAATTTAGGTAACCATGGCAATGCATTTGGCAATATCTACTGAAGTTTAACCTATCCAAATTTTAAGACGAAGCAATTCCACTGCTAGATGGATATTTAATGATAATGAGTGTACTTCTGCATTGAGACTTGTAAAAGAATCTATCAGCATTAAATAAGATACCACACAAATGTCCACTAACATTAGAATATATTAAAATTTTGAGAAAAAATATCCTCTAGTATAAAAACGAACAGATGACATCACATGTAACAACACAGCATAGTTAAATCCCACAAATGCCAAGTTGAGCAAGATAGCCAAGAAAACTAATGTCTGAACCCATACTGTGCATTTCCAAAAATAGCCAAAACAATATTTGGTTAGAGGCTGGGTTTGTGCTCACATTTTGGGGGCAAGGAGAGCATAGTGATTGGAAGATGCATGAAAATGTCTTTGAAATTACTAAATTTTTATGAGATTTGGTCAGGTTATATGTGTTTATTTTTGAATAGTTCATTGTGTTATGAAATGTTCTGTGTACTTTTTCCTATATGTCTTATAGTTCACAAGAAAAAAATTAAATAATTTTAAAAAGTGTTTTTAATATCTACATCAGGCTACTACTATTACTTTACTGTGAAATGTTGTGGGGTTTTTAAAATGTCTTTTTTTCCCTCTTCACTCCTCACTGGAAAATTTCAGAAAACAATTATGTACTTTGAAGAGTTATATGAAATTTAAAGCTAGACACCTCTATTGAAATCTACATTTGTGTCCCAATATTTTGAAATAATTTTTATGATATACGTTGATTTGTATTCCATTATGACTCAGGTTATTTTCTGTTGTTGCAGTTGATCCACTGAGTACAACAGAAACTTTAGGAACATTTTAATGGAATTACAGAGCCAATTTTAATTGCTGTGTGTGATTTAATTTATCTTCCATTAGATACTAACTTTTAAGTATCATGCTTTCTTTATTTTAATTTATTATTATACTTTAAGTTCTAGGGTACATGTGCACAACGGGCAGGTTTGTTACATATGTATACACGTGCCATGTTGGTGTGCTGCACCCATTAACTCGCCATTTACATTAGGTATATCTCCTAATGCTATCCCTCCCCGCTCCCCTCCCCACCTCATGAGAGGCCCTGGTGTGTGATGTTCCCCATCCTGTATTAGGTGTTCTCATTGTTCAATTCCCACCTATGAGTGAGAACATGCGGTGTTTGGTTTTCTGTCCTTGCAATAGTTTGCTCAGAATCGTGCTTTCTTAATTCAGTAAAAGTTTATTCTTAGCAACATTTTCTATCATTACATGAAATGCCTACTTCAATATTCCACAGTATAAGTAAAACTACCTCCAATGCCTAAACTCTCAAATATCATATTTTGCTTTTGGAAACAAAATTATCATCTGAAACATTCACAGTTTTTTCACAACTACACTAAACAAATCTCTAAAATTTCAAATGCAATCTGTAGTTATTTCTTCATAAATATATAACAATAGTAACAGAAAATTCAGCTACAATCTCATATATTTTTATTGATACAAATTCTAAGTCTTTTCTTATAATAATCATAGAGTGATGAATCTTCATGTAATCATAATTTAACTTTCTAAATGAATATGTAGATAAAACTATCATTGTTCCTAGAAAAAGCCTACAAATAATTTTATTGGTTGCATCCCAATGTTTTAAGAAATGCTTCTTCCCCAGGATGACAAACAGGGAATAAAGTTAATGAGTTACCACAAAGTATCAGTTCTTTCTCTTTCTACTTGTCTGGTTTTAACTACCCCCTATCATTAAAACAATGACCAGGAAATGAAGAAATTAAGGTTGATCAGAGAAAGGAATTATTTAAAGAAAAATAGTGGCATGTAATGTTACTTTATCACTGACTGGTAAGGAAGTTAACTTGTACTAAAAAAAAAAAAAAAAAAAGAAAGAAAAGAAAATGAAGGAAGCACAGAGGTTTGATAAACAGATACAATCAACAGAAGATAAATGACCACAATGCTAAGACTTGATCACTTACCAGCTTCTGAGAAACATTTATTCTCAATGAAGCCTACTCAGTTTTTCACTATTTTGAGTCAAATCTTCACATAGTTTTATTGTTTTCTCAAACCCAACTGGGAAATGTGAACAATAATACAAAGTTACCCATTTAATAAAAAATTTTCAGAAACACATACATTCATGCACACATAGAGGTAAACACTTTCCTTCCTCCTCACTTTAATTCAGGTAGGTTATCATTGTATTATTTTCTATTATTGTATTTATTACTTATTATTAATACATTTCTCCTACTTTACCACTGAGTGAACAGAATAACCAGAAGCTGCAAAATGAAAAGAACTGAGTTCTATTTATTTTAGTTAACCTGATACCTTGAGCAAATTTCTTCCTCAGTGAAATATTCTTTTTGTTAATTGGGAGGCTAAAGATGATGTTTGTGAAAGCAGTTTGGAGCAAAATGTGATGGTGATAAGAATCTGAGAGGCCTCGTTTTGAATCTTTCTATATCATAAGATACATTAGTCCAGTCACCTTTTTTGCTCAGTCTGAATGTTATTGTGTATGAACTGCAGATTATAATACTTATACTATTTATTCTGCAAATTCAATGTTATACTTAGTATATTGCCTGACATCAAATATGTGGTCAATAAATGTAACTTTCTTCTTATCCACTGTTTAAAATAAAGTATAAATTTCTCATTGATGTGCCAGTTTCAATGTTGTATATTAAAATATCTTTGAGTTTAGCAGTCATACATAAAATTTTTAATATATTTATTGTTAGGTTTCAGGATTTAACTGTATAATTAAAAATAATATTTAAGTATAGAAAAGATAAAATATCTAAAGTCATGAGCTTCATTATTTACTCTTTCAAGTATAAATTTTAATAATTAACCAAGACTTACTGTATTAAAACAAAATATTGTTTAAAGTATTTTTCACTGATGCTATATTAAACTCATATTTAGTGAGAACTTTGTATATTTCAGTCTTTGTCTAAGGTCATTGAATTAGAAAGAAGAATAAGAGTAATTCCAACCATCCAAAGAGAAATGGGCTATTTGAGGTTACAACATAGTAAAAAGATAGTAATGCAATAAATGAAGAAAAGTGTTCAGAGAAGTGTTCACGTACTGCTAGTAAATACTGATGAATAAATGATTAATTGCATATAGTTGGAGAAAAACTTCATAGAAAAATGAATACAATGGATTATTCAAGGAAAATTGGAATTGTCTCTGATGGTTAAGAAAGAAACACAAACAAGCGAATTACAAGCAGAAGAGAATAACATCTGTAAAATCTGGGTGGCTATTACGTCGTGGTGTTCCCACGAATAAACTCTAGATAGAAAGATAGACAGATAGAGGGAAAAAAAAGTATATATTTTTTCTTTGAAGTTAAAATTTCAACTTTATTCAGGAGTCTTATTTTAGAAATGTCAATTGTCAGCATTGTTTTTATTGGAATCTTAGTTTTGGAAAGAAGTTTAGAAATACGTTTACTTCTGTTCTTGTATTCATTTAAAAAGTTATACCTTGAATATAACAATAGCATTCTTCTGAATTATATTACTTTTCTTTTTTTCTACTTCTGCATTTGAAAGAAGTAACCTGATATTCAAAGACCATATATTTCTTCACCTGCTTTCTGTATACAGTAATAATTATTCATTAATTCTAGCAGCATCCAGTAAAAATCTTCAGTGACTCAGGCCTTGTGCCAGATCTCAAACAATTTTTAAAAATTTTTTGAGACAGCCTGTTTCCCAGGCTGGAGTGCAGTGGCGTGATCATGGCTAACTGCAGCCTCGACCTCTCAAGCTCAAGTGAAATCCCTCAACCCCATCCCCATACGTAGCGGAGACCACAGGCACACATCACCACAACAGGCTGATTTTTTTTTTTTTTTTTTTTTTTTTTTTTTTTGTCTGTAGAGACACGGTCTCGCCATGTTGCCCAGGATGGTCTCAAACTCCTGGGCTCAAGTGATCTTCCCACCTCAACCTCCCAAAGTTCTGGGACTATAGGCATAAATCACCATGCCTGGCCAACAAACCTTGAGAGAAAAAATATATGTTAAAAGAATCAAAAGAAAGTCACAGGCTGAGAGAAAATACTTGCAAATCACATATATCTGGTAGAGCACTTGTATCAAACATATATTAATAAAAGATCTTTTAAGATCAACAATAAGAAACAAAATGGGAAAAATATCTGAATAAATACCATATCAAGGAAGATATACAGATAGTAAGTAAGCATATGAAATATGCATCATATGTCATTAGGGAATTGCAAGTTAAAACTGCGATGAGATACTACTACACACATTAGAAGAGCTAAATCCCAAACACTGACAAAACCAAATGCTGACAAGGATATTGAGAAATAGGAACTGTCATCAATGCTAGTGAGAATATCAAAAGGCTCAGTCACTTTGAAAGATAGTTTGTCAGCCTTTTACAAAGCTAAAAATAGGCTAAACATAAGATGTAGCAATCAGGCTTATATATGTTTACCCAAGTGAGTTAAGAATTCATGTGCACAGATAAATTTGTACATAAATATTTACAGCAACTTTATGAAAATTGCCAAAATGCAGAAGCAACAAAGATGATCTTCAAATAAATGCTGCTAAGTGACCAGTCAGACCCAAAGGACTGTATGATTCCAACTATATGACATTTTTGAAAAGACAAAACTATAGATAGTACAAAGATCAGTGGTTGCTGGTAGTTTGAGGGATGAGGGGAGGTTAAATCAGCAGAGCAGAAGGTATTTTTAGAGCAGTGAAACTTCTCTATGACACTGAAATGGTAAATGCATGACAATAGGGATTTGTCAAAACCTGCAAAGCAAAGAAGAATCCCTAATGTAAAGAGAGGAATTTAATTAATAATAATAATGGTTCATTATTGCAAGAAATATATCACATTTATGCAAAATATTAATAATGGGGGAGAGAGTTATTGGAATTCTATACTTCATGTTCAATTTTTTGTAACTCTAAAACTGCTCAAAATATAAAATCTACTAATTAAGAGCAAATTTTTAAAAAGAAAGCATAGAACATAATTGAATAAGTTTAGAAAACGAAAACAGCATATAGAAGAACATTTATCATGCATCTAAATCAGTGTTCAGAGCAAAATTCAAAACTTTAAGCACATATTGATTTAAAAATAAGAAGCATTAATTTTTTAAAAAATGAATTATAGCAAGAAATTAAACCAAAATAAGAAAGAAGGAAGGACTTCATTATAAAATTCATATTAAATGAATTAGATATCAAAAGTAATACAGCAGAATTAACACAAATTTATAAAATCAATTTACTAGAAAAAAATAAAAAACTACTGTTTAAACCAAGGAAAAAATAAGAATATCAAATATATACAATAAAGAATGATAAGAGGAAAAAATTTTCATAAAATAAAAGAAAAAACTTTACCAACCCTAAGATTATTTTGATATTACAAAGGAATTTTAAAACCTGAGTTAAATGGGCAATATTGTAGGATAATAATTGTGCTAAAACTGATCTCAGAGGAAATATTAAGTTCAAGTTGACTTATTTCCACAGAAGTAAACAAATTATAAAAGCAAATAGATAAATATTAAAAACATTAGAAAAAATTCATTTATAAGGGAATTCTAACAGACCTCTAGTTGATAATTTCATGTCAGTTAAACTACACTGTGTCATAATAGATAAAAGTACTCTAAATTTATTTATATATCTCAGTGAAAAATTCTGGAAAAAGACTGGCAAAACTGAATTGAATTTTGCCAAATAGAGATTATTTCAACATGTTACAGATGCATCAATACTAGAAATGCTTATATAAAACATGAAATTAATGCCCTGAAAAAATGATTGGCTAGATGCAGCCAGGAAGTGCCATTCCCAATGAGAAGGCTGGGATTTCAACTAAATCTACACAATTTGAACAAATCTTTGGAGAAAAAACAACTGTGGGTGGAAAAAATTTGCAGGTGCTGAGACTGAAGAGGGAGGAAGCTGGGAACCTGGTATGGCATGCCTGAATGCTTGGGCTGGCTCCCAGTGCTGGATGGCTCCTGGGGAATGGGTGAGAGAGGGACAGGGGGAGTACCAACTCTTGCCATGGGTCTCTGGGATCCTAGGTGCAGGGCATCCCCTGCACCCCACAGATGTTTGAGCTTGCAGGGGGAACCTGTCCAGAGACTGGACAGAAACGGGACTTCAGCAGACACGGAGCTGGAAACTTTTTTGTGTGGGACAACTCTGAAGTCTGGCCATAAATGCCAATCCCCCAGGCCTCCCTGGCTCCCTCTGAAAGGCTCTGGCCCCAGCTAACTGCTGAAATGAGGAATCAGGGACAACTTCCCTGCAGGTCTGGGGCAATTCTGTCCTGCAGCTCCCCTGCCTGCCAGCCCATTCCAGGGCTCCTGCCTGGCTGCCCACAGGCATGTGTACACAGTGCTGCCTCTGCTATCCAGTCCAGGTGCTTTGCTACACCTGAGTGCATTATGCCAGCCTGGGACCCCTTCAGATCTCCTAGTGCACGAGGAACCCAACACTGAGGGTCTGAAGGAGTGAGCAGTAGGCAGACACTGCTGCCCGCCCCGAAGCTGCAGCCCGTGGCTTGGGAGTACCATCACTCAAGCAGCTCACACTCTCAGAAAACGGGAAGTGAGGGGTCATGCAGGGTCACGGGCTGGTGTGAGACCTAGGCATGCCTCCCTCCACAGGGCTGGTCTGATAAGGGTGGGGCCTATCTCCCTGCTGGACCTCTACATAAGAGAGCCTAATGGCCCAAAACACTTAGATAAACAAAATTTCAGACACAATGCTAATGATCAGAGGTGGCTCTCCCAAGGCGCATGAGCAGATCTGGTGAGAGAGTCACTTCTCTTCCTCTTGCACTGCCGAACACAGCTGCAAACATGAGTATACACAAAAGAGCTGCGTGGCTAACAGCTTATTTACAGCCTTTCGCTTTCCAGTGCCCTCTAAGGGATCACAGACCAAACTACACCAAAAACTGCTAAATTTTCCTCCTGAGAAACTCAGGGCAATAATTCAACAACAAAGACACTACACAGAGCCTTCGCCTTCTAAAAACGTCCAGAAACAAAGACAACTGATTGTACTCAATTACCATAATTGAAAGAACACCCACCCTCCCAGAAGAGAAAGATAAACCACGAGAACTATGACAATTCAAGAAACAAGTGTCCCCTTACCTCCAAATGAGCCCACTAGCTCCCTGGCAATGGTTCTTAACCAATCTGAAATAACTGAAATGGCAGACATGGAATTTAAAATGTTGATAGAAGTGAAACTCATTGAGATCCAGAAGAAAGTGGAAAATCAATTCAAGGCAGCCAAAAACTCAAATAAGACCATTCAAGAGCTGAAAGATGAAATCGCCATTTTAAGAAAGACCCAAACTGAACTTCTAATGTTGAAAAATTTGCTACAAATATTTCATAATACAATAGGATGTATTGACAGCAGAATAGACAAAGCTGAGGAAAGAGTCTCAGAGCTCAAAGACTGCTTCTTTGAATCAATTCACTGAGACAAAAATAAAGAAAAAATATATTTTTTTAAAAATAACAAAACCTCAAAGAAATATGGAATTATGTAAAGCATGAAATATTCATTGGTATCCCTGAGAGAGAAGGAGAGAAAGTAAGCCATTTGAAAAATATATTTGATGATATAGTTTACAAAAAATTTCCTAATCTTCCTGGGGAGTTTTACATGCAAATTCAAGAAATATAGAGAAATCCAGCTAGATAGTTCACAAGATGACCATTTCCAAAGCAGATCATCATCAAATTCACCAATGTTAAACAAAAGAAAAAAGCTTCAAAGGCAGCTAGAAAGGGCAGATCATATACAGAGTGACTCCCATCATGCTGGAAGCAGACTTCCCAGCAGAAACCTTACAAGCCAGAAGAAATTGGTGGCCTATTTTCAATATCATTCCAGAAAATAAATTTTAACCAAAAATTTCACACTACATTACATTGAGCTTCGTACATGAAGCAGAAATATATATATATATATATATATCTCAGACAAGTAAATGCTGAGGGAATTTGTTTAAACTAGACCAGCTTTACAAGAGGTCCTTAAGTGAGTGCAAAACATGGAGTCCAAAGAATGATGCCTTCTACCACAAATACTTGCTTAAGCACATAGCCCACAGACACTATTAAGCAACTACACAATCATGTCTACATAACAACTAGCTAAAAAGATGATGACAGGATCAAAATCTCACCCTTAAATAAATGGACAATGCTGCACTTAAAAGACAGAGTGGTAAGTTAGATAAAAAATAAGACCCAACTGTCTATTGTCTTCCTGGGACTTGTCCCACATGTAACAAAATCCACAGGCTTGGAGAAAGATCTACCATCCAATGAGAAAACAAAAAAAAAAAGAGCAGGAATTGCTATTTTTATATCGGACAAAATAGACTTTAAGCCTTAAACAATTAAGAAGGACATTACACAATGATAAAGGGTACAATCCAACAAAAAGACTTAACTATCCTAAATGTATACTCACACAACATTGCAGCACCCAGACTCATAAAACAAAACAAATTATTGCTTTTCTTTTCTTTCTTTCTTTCTTTCTTTTTTTTTTTTTTTAAAGACTGACTCTCACTCTGTCGCCTAGGCTGCAATGCAGTTGCATGATCTTGGCTCACTGCAACTTCTGCCTCCTGGGTTCAAGTGATTCTTCTGCCTCGGCCTCCAGAATAGCTGGGATTACAAGTGCATGCCATCACTCGAGGCTAATTTTTGTATTTTTAGAAGAGATGGGGTTTCACCATGTTGGCCAGGCTGGTCTTGAACTCCTGATCTCAAATGATCCACCAGCCTCAGCCTCCCAAAGTGCTAGGATTACAGGTATGAGTCACTGCGCCCAGCCAAAACAAGTAATTTCTAACCTAAGACTTAGATAACCACTCAATAAGAGTAGGAAACATTAACACCCCATTGATGGCATTGTTCAGATTATCAAGGCAGAAAACTAAGAAAGAACCTCTGGACTTAACACACACTTCCAACAACCAAAGAATATACATTCTACCCATCTGTATGTGGAACATATTCAAGATAGACTGCATGCTTGGTCATAAAGCAAGTCTAAATAAATTTTTTTTAAATTCAAAATTATACCAAGCACTAAAACCACAGTGCAATAAAAATAAAAATAAATTTCAAGATCTCTTAAAACTACATAAAGATATGGAAATTGAAAAACTTACTACTGAATAACTCTTGATTGAACATCACGGTTGAGGCAGAAATAAAAAAAAATTGTAAGTTAATAAAAATAGGAACACAACTTACCAAAATCTCTAGGATACAGCTAAAACATTGCTAAGAGGAAAGCTATAGCACTAAATGCCCCCATTAAGAAGTTAGAAAGATTTCAAATTAACAATCTAAGTTTGCGACTAAAGAAACTGGAAATAAAACAGAACAAACCAACATCAAAGGTAGCAGAAGAAAATAAATAACTAAAATGAGAAAAGAATAGAATTAAATTGAGACACAAAAATCCATACAAAAAAACAAGAAAAAGATCCACACAAAAAATCTTGCAACCAAAAGTTGGTTTTTGAAAGAATAAGTAAAACTGATAGAAATCCTCTCGCTAGATTAACAAAGAAAAAAAGAAAGAGAATTTTCCAAATAAGCACAATCAGAAATGACAAAGGCAATACTGAAACTTACAGAATACAAAATATTATCAGAGACAACTATGAGCAATTCTCTGCACAGAAATTTTAAAATCTAGGGGAAAAGTGTAAGTTCCTGGCTTACAAAATCTCCCACGTTTGAATCAGTAAGAGATTGAAACCCTGAAGAGACCATATAAACTTCGGAAATTGAATACATAATAAAGAACCTATCTATCAAAAAAAGTCCTGGACCAGTTGGATTCACATGCAAATTCTACCAAATGCTCAAAGAAGAACTGATACCAGTCTTACTGACACCATTCCCCCAAATGGAGGAGAAGATGCTCCTTCCTAATGCATTTTATGAAGTCAGCATCAGCCCAATTGTATTTCATAAAGCAAGCATCTTTACCAAAATTTGGCAGAGATGAAAAAAAAAAAAAAAAAGAAAGAAGAAAAGAAAACTTCAGGCCAGTATTCCCGATGAATGTAGATGCAAAAATCTTCAACGAAGTATTAGCAAACTAAATCCAACAGGACATCAAAAAGTTAACACATCACAATCATGTGTGCTTTGTATCAGGAATATGAAGCTTGTTCAACATATACAAATCAATTAATGTGATTCACTACATAAGCAGAATTAAAACCTAAAACCATAGGATCATCTCAACAGATGCAGGAAAAGCTTTTGATAAAATCCAACATCTCTTCATGATAAAAACCCTGAACCAATTAGGCATCAAATGAGCATACCTCAAAATAATAAGAGCCATCTAGTAAAAACCCACAGCCAACATCACACTGAGTGGGATAAAGCTCAAACTATTTCCTTCAAGAACTAGAAAAAGGCAAGGATGCCCACCCTCAACACTTCTATTTAACATAGTACCAGAAGTCTTAATCACAGCCATCAGGCAAGAAAATCAAATCAATGTCATAAAAATAGGAAAAGAATAAGTCAAACTATCTCTCCTAACTGACTGTGTGTTTCTATACCAAGAAAATCCTAAAGAGTCTCCCAAAAGGTTCCTGGAATTTATAAACAACTTCAGTAAAGTTTCAGGATACAAAATCAATGTACAAAAATTCATAGCATTTCTGTACATCAATAACATCCAGGCTGAGAGTGAGATCAAGAACACAATTCCACTTACAATAGCCACAAAGAAAATGAAATCTCTGAGAACACAGCTAACCAAGGAAAGATAACTACAAAGAAAACTACAGAAAATTGCTGAGAGAAATTGGAAATGATATAAATAAATGGAAAAACACTTTATGCTCATAGATTGGAAGAATCAATCTAGTAAAAATAGCCATACTGCCCAAAGCAATCAACAGAGCCTACACTATTGTATCAATCTACCAATATCATTTTTCACAGAATTAGAAAAAGCATTCTAAGATTCATATGCAACCAAAAAAGAGCCTGAATATCCAAAGCAATCTTAAGCAAAAAGAAAAAAGCTGATGGTATCACAAGATCTGAGTTCAAACTATGATAGTGTAGATACTAACTAAAACAATGTGGTACTGGCACAAAAACAGACACATATGTCAATAGAACAGCCTGGAAAACTCAGAAATAAAGCCACACATTTACAACAATCTGATCTTCTACAAGTCCAACAAAAACAAGCAATGGGGAAGCACTCCCTATTCAACAAATGGTCCTGGGATAACTGGCTAGCCATATGCAGAAGATTGAAGCTGGACTCCTACCTTTCAGCATGTACAAAAATTAACCCAAAATGGATCAAATGTTTACATGTAAAACCTCAAACTATAAAAATTGTAGAAGTACCAGGCATGGTGGCTCACTCCCGTAATCCCAGCACTTTGGTAGGCCAAGGTGGGCACATTGCTTGAGGTCAGGAGTTTGAGACTAGTCTGTCCAACATGGCAAAATCCCATCTCTAATAAATATACAAATATTAGCTGGGCATGGTGGCATGTGTCTGTAATCCCAGCTACTCAGGAGGCTGAAACATGGGAATCTCTTGTACCTGGGAGACAGAGGTTGCAGTGAGCCAAGATCATACCACTGCACTCCAGCCTGGGTGTCAGAGTGAGACTCCATCTCAATGAAATGAAATAAAATAAAATGAAGTAAATAAATAAATAAATAAATAAATAAATATGTCCTAGAAGAAAACCTAGGAAATACTCTTGTTGACATTTTTGCTAAGTCCCCAAAAGCAATTGCAACAAAATCAAAAATAGACAATTGGTACCTAATTAAACGAAAGAGATTTTGCACAGCAAAAGAAACTATCAACAGAATAAACTGACAACCTACAGAATAGGAGGAGATACTCGCAAACTATTCATCTGTCAAAGGCCTAATATCCAGAATATATACAGAACTTAAACAAATCAACAAGCAAAAAACAACCCCATTTTAAAATGAGCAAAGGACACGAACAGACACTTCTCAAAAGAAGAGATAGCAGTAGCCTAGAAACCTATGAAAAAATGCTCATCATCCCAAATCATCAGATAAATGCAAATCAAAACTACAATGAGACACCATCACACACTACTCAGAATGAGGATTACTAAAAAGTCATAAAACGACATATGCTAGTGAGACTGTGGAGAGAAAGGAACAATTACACATTAGTGGTGGTAATGCAAGTTAGTCCAGCCATTGTGGAAAGCAGTCTGGAGATTTCTCAAAGAACTTAAAATGTAGCTACTTTTCTATTCATCAATTTCATTACCAGGTATATATTCAAAGAATAATAAATCATTCTACCAAAAGAGACACATACACCTGTATGTTCATCACAGCACTATTCACAATAGGAAAGATAAGTAATCAATCTAGATGCAAATCAACAGTGGATTGGATAAAGACAATGTGGTACATATATACCATGGAATACTATGCACTGGTGAAAAATAATTAAGGAGAATGAAATCATATCCTTTGCAGACACATGGATGCAAAGACATCCATGGTAGTTGGAGGTCATAATCCTAAGTGAATTAACACAGGAGCTGAAAACCAAATACTGCCTGTTCTCACTTATAACTGTGAGTTAAATAGGGATTATATACGAATATAAAGATCAAAACAATAGACACTGCAGACTACTAGAGCAGGGACAGAGGGAGTGGGATGCAGGTTGAAAATCTGCCTATGAAGTAGCCTGCTCATTCCCTGAGTGATGGGATCTGTATCCCAAACCTCAGTATCATGCAGTATTGTCAGGTAACAAACCTGTACATATACCCTATGAATCTAAAATACATACATAAAATAATAAATTCATAGATTTAAGGAGAAAAAATAAATGATCATTACACAAATGCCAAAAAGGCAGCAGGCTAAAATCAACAACTATTCTTGATAAACCCATACAATAATAAAGTAGTGGTGAATATTTAATTAGTTAAGAATTTTCTTAGAAATTAAAAACACAAAACTATATGTATAATTCCTTGCACTTAAAAATAAAATTTCCAGGATATTGATATCTATTTAACCCTTTTCCTGTTTAGAAAAAAAAAAAGTAGTGCAGCTCACTGACAGTGTTCATTTAATTTTACATAAAACTGCTCTTTCAGGCTGAAGCAAATCTGACTGATTTTCAATGTGAAAATAAAATATAAAAACTATTGTTGAGGGTATTTCTAAACAGAACTAATATCAGAATCATCTGAAACATCAGAATCATCTGTTTCAGAAAAATCAGATTCATCGAATGAATCTTTGGTCAACAACTCTTAAGAATAATGTTAACATCACGTGTAGGGATGCTACGTTTTCTAGAATTTGACATTTATGGGATTAATTACTATACTTTTAAAATGGAAATACCATCACTAAAAACAGAATGCAATAAGTGGAATGATCTCTTTTGTTTCCAACATTTATGAACTAGAGAGAGAAGAAAATAATAATAAAAATACAATAAAATAATAATAATAAAATAATAATAAAATAAAAATAATATTTGGTGGCAAAATTATCTCAGGCCAAACACTTCACTGACAAGCAACACTGGCAAGTATTCTCAGGGCAAATGCGAAATGGGTTTAATTTTATTTTTTAATTTGTTTTTAATTTTTTTTATTTTTATTTTTTTTTTATTATTATACTTTAAGTTCTAGGGTACATGTGCATAACTCGCAGGTTTGTTACATATGTATACTTGTGCCATGTTGGCGTGCTGCACCCATCAACTTGTCAGCACCCATCAACTCATCATTTACATTAGGTATAACTCCCAATGCCATCCCTTCCCCCTCCCCTCTCCCCATGATAGGCCCCAGTGTGTGATGTTCCCCTTCCGGAGTCCAAGTGATCTCATTGTTCGGTTCCCACCTATGAGTGAGAACATGCGGTGTTTGGTTTTGTGTTCTTGTGATAGTTTGCTGAGAATGATGTTTTCCAGCTGCATCTATGTCCCTACAAAGGACACAAACTCATCCTTTTTTGTGGTTGCATAGTATTCCATGGTGTATATGTGCCACATTTTCTTAATCCAATCTGTCACTGATGGACATTTGGGTTGATTCCAAGTCTTTGCTATTGTGAATAGTGCTGCAAAAAACATACATGTGCATGTGTCTTTATAACAGCATGATTTATAATCCTTTGGGTATATACCCAGTAACGGGATGGCTGGGTCATATGATAATTCTAGTTCTAGATCCGTGTGGAATCACCATACTGTTTTCCATAATGGTTGAACTAGTTTACAATCCCACCAACAGTGTAAAAGTGTTCCTATTTCTCCACATCCTCTCCAGCACCTGTTATTTCCTGACTTTTTAATGATCGCCATTCTAACTGGTGTGAGATGGTATCTCATTGTGGTTGTGAGTTGCATTTCTCTGATGGCCAGTGATGATGAGCATTTTTTCATGTGTCTGTTGGCTGTATGAATATCTTCTTTTGAGAAATGTCTGTTCATATCCTTTGCCCACTTTTTGATGGGGTTGTTTGTTTTTTTCTTGTAAATTTGTTTGAGTTCTTTGTAGGTTCTGGATATTAGCCCTTTGTCAGATGAGTAGATTGCAAAAATTTTCTCCCATTCTCTAGGTTGCCTGTTCACTCTGATGGTAGTTTCTTTTGCTGTGCAGAAGCTCTTTAGTTTAATTAGATCCCATTTGTCAATTTTGGCTTTTGTTGCCGTTGCTTTTGGCGTTTTAGATATGTAGTCCTTGCCCATGCCTATGTCCTGAATGGTATTACCTAGGTTTTCTTCTAGGGTTTTTATGGTATTAGGTGTAACATTTAAGTCTCTAATCCATCTTGAATTAATTTTCGTATAAGGAGTAAGTAAAAGATCCAGTTTCAGCTTTCTACTTATGGCTAGCCAATTTTCCCAGCACCATTTATTAAATAGGGAATCCTTTCCCCATTTCTTGTTTTTGTTAGGTTTGTCAAAGATCAGATGGCTGTAGTTGTGTGGTATTATTTCTGAGACCTCTGTTCTGTTCCATTGGTCTATATCTCTGTTTTGGTACCAGTACCATGCTGTTTTGGTTACTGTAGCCCTGTAGTATAGTTTGAAGTCAGGTAGCGTGATGCCTCCAGCTTTGTTCTTTTGACTTAGGATTATGTTGGAGATGCGGGCTCTTTTTTGGTTCCATATGAACTTTAAAGCAGTTTTTTCCAATTCTGTGAAGAAATTCATTGGTAGCTTGATGGGGATGGCATTGAATCTATAAATTACCTTGGGCAGTATGGCCATTTTCACGATATTGATTCTTCCTATCCATGAGCATGCTATGTTCTTCCATTTGTTTGTGTCCTCTTTTATTTCACTGAGCAGTGGTTTGTAGTTCTCCTTGAAGAGGTCCTTTACATCCCTTGTAAGTTGGATTCCTAGGTATTTCATTCTCTTTGAAGCAATTGTGAATGGAAGTTCATTCATGATTTGGCTCTCTGTTTGTCTGTTACTGGTGTATAAGAATGCTTGTGATTTTTGCACATTAATTTTGTATCCTGAGACTTTGCTGAAGTTGCTTATCAGCTTAAGGAGATTTTGGGCTGAGACAATGGGGTTTTCTAAATATACAATCATGTCATCTGCAAACAGGGACAATTTGACTTCTTCTTTTCCTAACTGAATACCCTTGATTTCTTTCTCTTGCCTAATTGCCCTAGCCAGAACTTCTAACACTATGTTGAATAGGAGTGGTGAGAGAGGGCATCCCTGTCTTGTGCCAGTTTTCAAAGGGAATGCTTCCACTTTTTGCCCATTCAGTATGATAATGGCTGTGAGTTTGTCATAAATAGCTCTTATTATTTTGAGATACGTTCCATCAATACCGAATTTATTGAGCGTTTTTATCATGAAGGGCTGTTGAATTTTGTCAAAGGCCTTTTCTGCATCTATTGAGATAATCATGTGGTTTTTGTCTTTGGTTCTGTTTATATGCTGGATTACGTTTATTGATTTGTGTATGTTGAACCAGCCTTGCATCCCAGGGATGAAGCCCACTTGATCATGGTGGATAAGCTTTTTGATGTGCTGCTGGATTCGGTTTGCCACTATTTTATTGAAGATTTTTGCATCAATGTTCATCAGGGATATTGGTCTAAAATTCTCTTTTATTGTTGTGTCTCTGCCAGGCTTTGGTATCAGGATGATGTTGGCCTCATAAAATGAGTTAGGGAGAATTCCCTCTTTTTCTATTGATTGGAATAGTTTCAGAAGGATTGGTACCAGCTCCTCCTTGTACCTCTGGTAGAATTCAGCTGTGAATCCATCTGGTCCTGGACTTTTTTTGGTTGGTAGGCTATTAATTATTGCCTCAATTTCAGAGCCTGCTATTGGTTTATTCAGGGATTCAGCTTCTTGCTGGTTTAGTCTTGGGAGAGTGTAAGTGTCCAGGAAATTATCCAGCGAAATGGGTTTTAAAACTAATGCTTTCATAATCAAATTTATTTACAAAATAAGATAACATATAACAGGATGATAGTTTTCAACAAGGAGACATGAGCTTTCCTGTGTTTTTGAGGCTTGCCCAAGAAAGTTATGCTTGCCTTGAAATTTAAAGGATAAGTATGAGATAAAATTGGGGTCTGGGGATGTCCAAGCATAGAAAACAGCACAGACATTAACTCTGAAGGCAGAGGGATCAGAGCAAAAAGGGGAACTGAAAGAAACTATGTCTGAAGAGCAGAAAAAGTAGAAGATGCTGAGCCAGAGAAGCATGTAGAAGTAGAAAGGAGACAATAACATGGAGTTTTATGGGGAGTTCAGAAAATGGGCTTTTTTTTTTTTTTTTTTTTTTTTTTTGGCAGGGGGAGTGTGGAGCGGTGGGCAGGGTCTCATTCTCTCACCCACCGTGGAGTATAGGGATGCAATCGTGGTTCATTGCAGCCTCAACTTCCCAGGCTCAAGCAGTTCTCCCACTTCAGGCCATGGGGCAACAGGGACTAAAGGCAAACACCACCACACTTAGCTAATTTAATATTTTTTTAAATTTAATATTAGGTACAAATGAGTTTTAACGTAGTGCTGTCATTTAAAGTATATTTTCCTTCTAAGTTTCCAGCAAAAAGGTATTGGCTTATTTTTTCATCTGTGTGCCATACAAGTAATTCAATAGATTTTTCCTGATCCATACAAAATGTATTTTTTAAAGATATAGAAGATATACTTCATAATAATAGCTGGCAGTATAGGTAAAATATATTATCATGATCACCACTAATTATATATATTTCTGTAGATATAGTTTTACTGGTTTGTTACTTCGTTATTGTTTGCATGTTTTCCCCCTCCAAAATAGTATCTAACTGATTATTTATTTCTAGTATTCATATCATGGCCATGAGAATATATCTGAAATTCAAGAAAAAATACTCATTGCATTGATACACATAATTTGAGGAACCACCTATCCTTAGAAATGCTCATTGCTAGCACTTGGTCCTCAGTCTCAATGCTTTTATATGTAGAAATTAGGCTAGAGAACAAATAAGTAGCTGACTTTTTCTAATTTTACACTTTGTCATAAGTAAAGTATTAGACCATTATCTCAGTCTCTTTGTGTGGCTATAAAGAATACCCTAATCTGGGTAACTTGTAAGTGGTGTAAATTTAATGTCTCACAATTCTGGAAGCTGGGGAGTCCAAGATCAAAGCAGTAGTATCTGGTGAGAGCCTTCTTGCTTCACCCTCACATCGTGGAAGGCTGAATAGCAAGAAAGTGAACCCATTCTCAAAACCCTTTTTAAAGTGGCATTAATCCATCAATCCTCCACCCTCATGACATAAATACTTCCCTAAAGGCCTCACTTCCTAACATTGTCACATTGGGGAATAAGTTTACAACACATACATTTTGGGGGACACATTCAGACCATAACAACCATTCAATTTATAACCTCTAAATTTGGGATACCTAGAATATCCTGCCCTTATATAACTTCACAACTAGAAGAAGCACATATATCAGAAAACATGTATTCACAAGAATTTATTCTCTTCTTTTGCGTCACCAGAAAATTAAATCTATTCAGAAGATTATAAGCTCAAGAAACAATTGTCCTCTTTGTAATAATCAACATAGGCAGAGACATAGTGTCATTCTGTAGAAAATAAGCATCATTGCATGATTTGCTCAATACTCTTATGTTGTCCAAAATGTAAATGATCACTCTGCATATTTTATCAGTTCTGTTTTTGTAGTAAATGCTGTGTAGTGGATTACTAGATTGAAATATTTATGATAACATCATCTTATATCCTGATTGAAATGCATACTTTATATGCAATGTATTACAGTAAGAGAACTAAAAGTTACCTCTGGGAATTTTGTCTTCAAATATAAATGTAGATTTAAGTTTTCTACAGTGACACCATTTCTTTTGGAACATTTTCTGCATTTATTTTCCCCCACTAGTTACACGCAGATCTATACTTGAGAGACACTTCAGAATTAGATTAATTGGAGGTGGCAAATTTAAAGCCTCCTAGGATCAGGCAGGTAATAAAAAATGAATGAAGAGAGCCTAGTAGTCTAACACTAATAACTAGTGGTTTGATTGGGAGGTGTGAAAAATAAGAAGAAAAAACACACAGACATCCTGACCAAAATGAGCAGCTGCTCCTCAGCCCCAGCCAGCTGATGCACCAAGGAAGTCAACTTTTGGTATCATTTGCTTTCAATTTCTTAAATATTGGGGAAAACTTATTTCTGGTACAAATAAACCAATTTTGGAACTAGACATGCACTTTTATTTGTAAACTTTGAGATTTTAAGTCCTCCCTTTTGAATACCTACTTATTAATTAAATGAAATTGAATTTTTTTTCCAATTTACATTTTAATAATTTATTTTTAATTTTACTAAAAGAGTTATCATTAATGGGATTCTGACAGGGTCCTGTTTACCATGGTAAACGTTATAGAAATTACCTCATTTCAGCCACAATTAAATTATATGTAGGTATCATAGTCACCTTCTTTTATGTATGAGAAAACTGAGGTATGGTGAATTTAATGTTCTCTTTCAACACCATCCTCAATGTTGTATATGAAAATTGAGCCAGAAGCCTGTCCTCAGAAGCAGAGCACCCACCCTCTATGATACAGATAGTCTTAAATAGTCTATACAGCAGATAAATGTAGCTGTAGGTACAAGTGCAAATGTAGCTCTATCTCTTATCTTTTTATCTATCTATCTATCTATCTATCTATCTATCTATCTATCTATCTATCTATCTATCATCTATCTACCTACATATTATCTGTATGTCTATCTATCTGTCATCTACTAGAATCATGGGTTATGTACATTGACTTTTAACCATGTTTTCTTTGTTATACTGCAGACTGATATTGCTTTTTAAAATTACTAAAACCAGTAATTCTATTCCATCTACATTTGTTTACCTACCATTTCCCCTTATAATATTTTCTTCCTAACTTTGTGGAAGATTTTTCTTCCCATGTATTGATTATGTTACTCAACCTTCTAAGAAACCCCAATTAAATCTATCCCACCATGATTATACCTTTATTTTCTTCATGTTTAGAAGGTATGACACATATAATTTATGACTTAAAATTATAGAATTTTAATGTACTAATACCAGTTAAATGTGCTTATGATTCTTTATTTTAAATACAGGTTTTAAGATTTTTGCATTAAAGAGTCAACATTTTTGTTTTTTCTATTCATTTCTTTTCCCCTCCCCTAGCGCTTAGCCTATACCAGGAACACAATAAGGTCATTCAATACTTGCTTATAGAATGAAGGAAAGAATGAACATTTGAGGATTTCCTAGAAAACTGTGAGAGGACTCCTTTGATCTAAAAACATTACACTAGCATTGATATGGTTTGGCTGGGTCCTCATCCAAATCTCATCTTGAATTGTAGCTCCCATAATCCCCACAGGTCATGGGAGGGACCCAGTGGGAGGTAATTAAATCATGAGGGTGGGCTTTTCCCATGCTGTGCTCCTGATAGGGAGGATGACTAGAGGTCACTGTCATTGCCATCTGCTGGTTTCAGCAGGTTTCTCCACTACATCTTATTTTGATCAGTAGAGTCATGGCATAGGCTCACAAAAGAAGTTCTCCTGATCTCCTACCTCATACTGACAAGAGAGAAAATTAAAATGTTATTGCCTGGAATTGTCAAAAATATTTGAATTACCTGTGTACTTGAAGAAAGATGATTTTAGTTGCAAAAGTAGATATCATCATAAATTAATTTGCTCTATGCCTAAGCCATATATAGGTATCCAGGCTTTGCTAGTGGAAAAGGTACTTAGTCTTTAGGAAGCCATGAAAGTGTCTATAAACCTCAATTTCTTCTTCTGACAAATGCGGTAGTATTTTTTCTACAATATTGTACACTTTGGTGCAATTTTCTTCTGAATAATTAATTTACTTTCTGCATTTTTGTTTGCTTTTACACATATGCTTTCCCAAAATATAAAAAATGAAAGACTAAACAAACATAATTCTTCCTTTATACCTTTATGTTAATAAGGGTCCAGTCAGGACACACAAAAAACGCACCAGTAACATAAACAGGGAATCTTTGTCATAGAAAACAAAAAAATCATTAACATTCAAATTAGTTAACTACTAAAAGAGTTAAAGGGGGCTTTAATAGGCCATAATTAGCAAGTGCAAATAAATGCATATATCCAGCCTACAGGCTGAGTGATATCAGATAAAGGAGGAATGGAGGGCTTAGAAGAGAGTCCTCTACCCTAGGCTGAAGTTTCAGACTTTTTGCAGATGGCATGGCTACCTGGGAACAGTCTGCTAGTGGTAAGGCTTTCCAGAGGATCTAGACCAGGGCCGACCCATAGAAACGGCCTGTCACTGCCAAAGGATGTGAGCCGATGTGCGCTTGTCTGTAGAAGCAAACTGCTCAGAGGTCACCCAGTTGCCTGAGATCACAGCTGGACCCTCCCCAGAAACAACCGCCTAATGGAGGTCAGCTACCGGAGGATCTGAGCATGACTGGCATCATCTGTGAGAACAGCCAGCCAGATAGGGAGAGTATGGCTTCATATGAAGGGCACAGCTATTGTGAAGGAGAGCTTGAGGCTACAACTAGTCTATGAGGGCTGATAAGGTGAGCGCTACCAGGCCTCAACCCCAGGACTAAATAAAATATGGAAGCATCACTGACCCAGAAGGGAAATACCTTCTTGCATGACCACTTCACAATGTCACTCTTTTTTTTTTTTAATTTTTTATTTTTTATTTTTATTTATTTATTTATTTTTATTATACTTTAAGTTCTAGGGTACATGTGCACAACATGCAGGTTTGTTACATATGTATACCTGTGCCATGTTGGCGTGCTGCACCCATCAACTTGTCAGCACCCATCAACTCGTCATTTACATCAGGTCTAACTCCCAATGCAATCCCTTCTCCCTCCCTCCTCCCCGTGATAGGCCCCGGTGTGTGATGTTCCCCTTCCCAAGTCCAAGTGATCTCATTGTTCAGTTCCCACCTATGAGTGAGAACATGCGGTGTTTGGTTTTCTGTTCTTGTGATAGTTTGCTAAGAATGATGGTTTCCAGCTGCATCCATGTCCCTACAAAGGACACAAACTCATCCTTTTTATGGCTGCATAGTATTCCATGGTGTATATGTGCCACATTTTCTTAATCCAGTCTGTCACTGATGGACATTTGGGTTGATTTCAAGTCTTTGCTATTGTGAATAGTGCTGCAATAAACATACGTGTGCATGTGTCTTTATAGCAGCATGATTTATAATCCTTTGGGTATATACCCAGTAATGGGATGGCTGGGTCATATGGTACTTCTAGTTCTAGATCCTTGAGGAATCGCCATACTGTTTTCCATAATGGTTGAACTAGTTTACAATCGCACCAACAGTGTAAAAGTGTTCCTATTTCTCCACATCCTCTCCAGCACCTGTTGTTTCCTGACTTTTTAATGATTGCCATTCTAACTGGTGTGAGATGGTATCTCATTGTGGTTGTGAGTTGCATTTCTCTGATGGCCAGTGATGATGAGCAAAGAACTCAAACAAATTTACAAGAAAAAAACAACCCCATCAAAAAGTGGGCAAAGGATATGAACAGACAGTTCTCGAAAGAAGACATTCATACAGCCAACAGACACAATGTCACTCTTGAAGAGTCATTGAAAAAAAATTCTAATGATGTACCCGCTAGGCAAAGCAGACATGTACAGCGTTCATATAACCTGGTTTAGGCTAGTTTTAGAGGTGAGAGACTATAAATTCATATATGCCCCAATCTTTTATCACTGAAGATCTTTCCTAAAACTGTCCAGCTTATTATCTTTAGGGCTTCCTTACCAGGGACGGAATTTGAATCCATGCCTTATTTTACCATTTAGTATTATATTCCACATTTAAACAGTTTGGAATCATGTTTGCATCATTTTAATACCAAAGAATATGATCAAATTGTCTGTTTAGATGCAAATAAGAAATCTGCATTTAATTGATTTAACCAAATAGTTTAATAACATGATTATTTAAGCAGATTCAAATAACTCATTAACAAATACAATATGTGTGCACATGCCTTTTTTATGTATTCCCAGTATATATGTTTATATAGTAGGGACAGAGAGTCAGAGATTTAAAAAATATATAAATGTGCAATAAAAAAAATCATTTCCAAGTACGATTTTAGCCTATAGTTTGGTCTAGTTCTCAAGAGGTTAAAATTACAGATATGATTTGTAACAGGATTTCAACTATTGTTTATTGCAGTGTGCTCAGTTAAAAAAGATTTATCTGATACTCAGAGATATTGGTTCACTTGTCCAAGATTTTATAACTAGATAGTAGCAGATTGCTCTATGGCCCAAGTTTCATGGTTTGAACTCTAATTCTCTTCCCATATTGTCTGCCTTGAAAAGAGGTAGCAATGAATACTCTGTTTATCACATACTACAAAATCATCACTTGAACACATTGTTAAGTTTTACTGGTTGTTTCTTTTAACAAGAAATGTAATTTCTTGTGGAATTACTTTTTGAGGTAAATAATGCTATCTCTTAGTAACATGGACTGGGTGACATATGCAAAAAATCATTGCTGAGAGCTCTATGTAATGTACATTTTACATCATATATAATTGTTCATTTTGATTTGAAGATATATAAAAGTTCTATCTTAGTATTCTTTATAAATTAACAGAAAATATAAATAATGAGGAAACATTTAACATATAAAAAAAATTAAAGAGGACTCATAAAATTCCAGTTCTATCTTTAAAGTTAAAAGCCATAGGGTTTTTTACTCGTTTTTACTCATTTTTTTAACTTTCTTTGCTAAATATAAGTTATTTGATCTTATTTTTAACTTTTCCTGCAGATCCTAAGGGAATAATTTCTCCCCTTCTTTAGTCGATGCAGAAATGGCAGGAGAAAATTAAGACTGATAGCACAATACATCAGAGGCTCAAGAAATTACCTGAGATGTCTTTGCACGATCATGTGACAAATGCCACCAACCTCCCTTACCTCCTTTGAAACGTTTCTTTGTTTGATATAAATGATATAGCAGTGACTATCTAAGGACAGACTATGACCAGAGGTCAACCGTATTAATGTAAGAGACACTTTATTCCTAGGATATATAATTTACTTCTTTTAAAAAATCGCCATTTTTTCAGTGTACTTTAATCTGTCAGATTTCAGGGTCAGACAGCTCTCTTAAAGTGGATAGTAACAATTTATTCAGAGTAAGCCAGTGTACTGGACTTTAAGATATAGCTACTCTTTTATATCTTACAAAGTTTTAAAGTTATTTTCAGGTTGAAAACTGAAGGCCAGTGGAGAGTATAAGAAAGACATTTTAGGTACTGAATGTCAGAGCAATTTTTTTCCCAGAGAATATTTTGTACTTTCTTTTAAGGATAAGTATATTTAAATAAGATTCAAATATATAAACCATCTTCAGAGAAACAAACGATTATAAGATCATTTCCCATTCCTCACCAGGGTAACACTTCAGTCAGGTTAAGGGATTAATGATCCCTTAAGGCATCAATTATCACTCTCTTTTGCTAATATGAATTGGAGACATTGAAGCCAAGGGAGATAAAATATTTGATTTATTCAGTATATTTGAGCCTAATATGCCCCACATTTAGGAAAATAATAGAGCCAAAACTCTTGTTTGTTGATATTTTCTTTATATATCCTATGCATGTTCCTCCACTCAACAATAAATATTGAACATGTGCAATATGCCAGGAATTATGCCAATACCACAAACATTTCTATAGAGCTGTGTTCTTGCATTTATATAATTACAAACGAAAACAACTACAAAAACGCTAATTATAGGTAAAATATTTTTCCCCCCTTCCAGTCAAACTTAGATATTGAAACTTCATAGTGGAAGCACAGATAATCATCTAGAAGCAGGCTGCTATGGTCTGAATAGGTGTGGCCCCCCAGCCCCCCAAGATTTATATGTTGAAATCCTGAGCCCCCAAGAGGTAGTATTAGGAGATGGGGCCTTTCGGAAACTTCACTCTCATGAACGGGGTTAGCGCCCTTATAAAAGAGGTATAAGGGAGCTCAGTTGCTCCTTCCATTAGAAGTCACCATCTATGAACCAGAAACTTGGCTTCCACAAGACATCAAATCTACTGGTACCATGATCTTGAATTTTCTAGGATCAAGAACTGTAAGAGATAAATTTCTATTTTTTATAAGCTACCCACTTTATAGTATTTACAGTACTTTGTTACAGCATCTTGAACAGACTAAGACACAGCTTATCAGAGAAATCATTGTTAAATATGTCAAGAGTGTCAGCATAATACCATTTTTGAGAGGCATATTTTGAACAGTCATAATATAACACCAAACCCTTCAAAATAAATTCACAGAAATAAAGCCAACAGGTTTTATTCATTTAATGAGGAATGCTTTTAATCAAGCATTGTGATTATAAATGAATTGTATTCATTACCTACTTTTTTAATTGGATGAAAAATTATACTGCTTTCATCTAATGTGTGCCAAACAAAAGGTGCAATAAAAGGTGGCACTGAAATATCTGAGCTGTCTGACTACAGTATTAGTCACATCTTACACACTGACCTTTCTAGTGGCAGGGACATTCAGTTAGCTGTTCCAAGGAGTTAGCATTTTCAGAAGTAATAAAACTCTTTAATGTTAGTTATTTGCTTAGCAGGATTACCGTCTCTTGACTGATGAGTTTCTAGTGATGTATAAAACTACCCAAGTGCTTTACTGATTTTGCCACTATCCAGAAGATACAATGACTTATTTCAAAGAATGAATGCTATCATTAGCGTCTCCTAGAAATTTAATTATTTATAGGAAGATAATGGAAAGAAGTTATGGTAGACTTAGTTATACTTGTTAGAAATATGTGCCAATGAAAGATAGCTATTATACAAGTCAAGTGTTTATTAATAAAACTCCTCTGTTCTCAGAAGTTACAAAAAGTGAGTGGCTAGCATATATAAGGTAGAGTCTTTCTAGTTCAATGTGAGCTCCTAATTCTGTTTTTGATTAAAAACCTTATGGCTTTCTGTTTTTATCTTTATTCTGACTTACCTTCAAATGCTCAAATTCTTGAATTGAATACAAGCATTGATTATCCACAAGTGAGTTCTTGATTCCTCCTCTGGCTTGGCTGAACAATTACTCTAGTTCTCATGAAAACATTTTTGATTTGGAAATCAGCATGAATCTCCATATTATATTATCGAACATACTTCACTACCACTTCCACTTCCACAGTAGAGTTTGTTGTTTATTAATTGACACCCATCCCTTGTATTAGTGCTTTAGCATAGTATGAACTTACTGAGACTAGAGTGTGGCATTATCATTTCTCTCACCATAATAAGTCGCTCTAGCTCATGTTCACCACATGAAAGATCTTAGAGGGATTTTATTTTAAAAATATGCTTACAGTCACTCCTGGAAACCCCAAGATTAGGCATGAATGGACATGCATTCGTACATGTTCATTGTAGCTCAGAAGTAAAATTTAAAAGAGAAATACCACAGGTTTGTTATATACAAGTATTGTTGCCATATCAGAATGTGATTTTTAATCTATTAAAAATTCATCACTATGCATAATATTCAAGCTTTGTTGACTTTTCCCAGAAGTAAAGAAATATGTATTTCTTTAGATGGGATACTGCTAAGGATAATTAAAACATAAAACTTTTTAAATTATGAAAACAATTTGTGGATCTTTATATGCATCATAATAACTTCATGACATTTTAAATAATTGATGAAGATAGGAAATATGAGAGGAGTTTTAGAGTTGGAAAGATAAATTATATTTTTCAAATGTGGCATTTGTAAAGTCTGTCAAAGTTGGAGTAAAAGAATTTGGACATCAGGTGATATCTGGGTCAGGTACATAGCTAATGGAGCTCAAAAACGGTAAAGAGAGGTTAACTGAAAGGACTTTTGGAGTAGAAAGTGAAGATCACAAAAGAGGTGGAGAGAAATAGTAAGATATTCAAACGAGAAAAAAAAAACCCACACAAATAAGTTTCTGAATAGTGGGTATGATAGATTAAATGTTATTTTCAACATGAAGAAAAATAGGTAGAAAAAAGAAAGGTAATTCATATTATGTAAGCAGCCAACTAGTTAAAAAGGTAAATACCCCTGGACTTTTGACAGGTGATTTTGATATATTTTTGTATTAACAGCATTGATGATATAATTCGATGAAAGAAAAATTGTATTCCTACCTAACATAATGTGGTCAAAAATATATTCAAATACTAGAATGGTTCTGACATTTAGATGCTGACTTTGCATTTGATTCTGAAAATTTATATTAAGTCCAAAAGATGATTTTTATTTTGTTAACATTATAAGACAAATCAAGAACAAGTAGGTTTTAAAGTGTAGACAGATTTCTTTGGTTTGTTACACCTTAAATATATTGCAAATAGGATCTTAGTAAATTTAGTACCTTAATAATTTCTATCCTGATGGACAAATTCTCCATTTTCAATACCACTTTGTTACCTTTTCTGTAAAATAAGCATAAAATAAAATTGCAAGTTTTATGAGAGATCACAACATAGTGCCATAAGATCTAAATTTTAAGTATACTATTAAAGTAACTAAAAGTAGCAAGAAAATACATTAAAGTAAAAGGCAGTACACAGTAGATGATGAAAGAACTAAATTGGAATCCTTAAGAGGACTATACAAAAATTAAATATTGAACAATAATTTTAATTGGGGTTTAGTTTCATTTGATTGTGAAATATTATTTCAAGATTATTCCTCGTTTTCCAAATGAAGACATCATTGATTGCTACCTTTGAATAGAATGACTTTTCACTTATAATATCTCTACCTTAATTTATTTTCAATATTTTTTGATGTATCATCCCACTAATCACATGCTGACTCTCTCATGCCATCAAAAGCTTAGAACTGCCAGTTAAGGTAACGTTTTTAGAACTCATTTATGAAGTGTTTCTCTTTCAGGACAATAAACATTTTGTATACAGACAATATGCAAAGCACTTCCAAGTTTTAATTGTAAAAAGGATAATTTTGAAAAAAAGAATTAATGTCTAGTAAGCCATTAGCAAGTTTTCTTTTTAGCAAATATGGAGCCAAAAATTTGCATCTCCTTTTTTATATTCAACAAACCAGTGCAACATTAACTAAATAACTTATTAAACTAGAACTTAAATCTAATAACAACACATGAAATCAAAATTAGACAAAAATGAAAATGCTTTTGCTCACATAAAAGACGTCATTCTAGTAGTTGTCTTAGGGGAAAATACAAATTCTAGCCTAATTATAAGCATCAAAAATATGTACATCCTAAATGAGATAGTGGCAGGAGACAAATTCCTAGGCAGACAGGAGCAGGTACCCTGTGAAATCCGACCAAAGACAGTTTAAAGCCTGAAAACCCAGCTGTTGGTTCCGGATAGAGTCCATGACCAGAGGGAACTTCTATTCATTCCCCACTCTTTCCTGATTGGTTCTTTCTAAATAACACTTTTCCAGGGCTATCTACAGCCTGCACCTACTCACTCTAAACTTATAAAAACCCTGGACTCAGGCACACAGATGAATACCTGCTCTCAGGTCCTCTCTCACACAGAGGGCTACCCACTTCGGGTCCGCCTTCATTGTGTAGAGCTTTTCTGTAGCTCAATAAAATTCTTCTCTGCCTTGCTCACTCTCTGGTGTCATTGTGCCTCATTCTTCTTGGACGTGGGACAAGAACCCAGAACCTCCTGAAAGGCGGGAGCAAAAAAAGGCTGTAACACACTCTGGCTGTATTGCCTCGCTGAAGGCAGCATGAATGAGAAGAGCTGTGACATGCTCCCAGTCGCCTGACTACAGGAGTGAAAAGTCTTCTAGGGGCCCAGACTTCAGGACTCCCAGACTGACAGCTATAAATGCCCCTGTTTGCAAATCGTGGGTGGTGGGAACGAATAGGCTATAACAAGTCCCCATTTGTCAAGCTGTAAGCCGCGGGAATGAGAGAGAACTGTGATATTCCCTGGTGGCTCAGACCTCAGGCCTCCCCAAGCAGAAGCTGTAACACCCTTTGCAGATTCTTGGTTGCTGGTGTTTCCAAGTTTTCTGGCAGCTGCCATGTCTTCCTTGTCCAGACGGTGAAACTCAAGGCAGAATCCGGTCGCTACACGCTTGGGGCAGCCGCAGGCTAAGCACAGAGCCACAGTGCCTGAGGGATCTAGGCCCGTAGCACCAGCCGATAGCAGCCTACCAGGTTGAGTGGGTGGAGCGAATGCAGCAGGCTCCAGGAAAGTCTGGGCAGAGGCACCGTTGGCCATGGAAATTTCCAGCTGGTGAAGCAACACCTAGAAAATCCTCTGTCAAATGCCTCTGAATCTGATACTTGCAGTTTGGGAAGGAATTATATTGTGTAAAAATATCAAAAGTTTTCTTTCTGTACTTCTTCTGGTGTTCCCTTTAACATAGAAGACTGCATAGTACTAGAATATTTGAGATATTCCAGATAAAAGTGTATATTCCAAAAAATTTAGCTTAGTTATTCAAAATACAAAATATTGTTAGGCCGGGTGTGGTGGTTTATGCCTATAATCTCAGTACTTTGGGAGACTGAGGCGGGTGGATCATCTGAGGCCAGGAGTATGAGACCAGCCTGACCAACATGGTGAAACCCCGTTTCTACTAAAACTACAAAAATTAGCTAGGCATGTTGTCATGCACCTGTAATCCCAGCTACTCAGGAGTCTGAGGCAGGAGAATCGCTGGAACCCAGGAGGCAGAGTTTGCAGTGAGCCAAGGTTGTGCCACTGAACTCCAGCCTGGGCAACAGAGTGAGACTCTGTCTTAAAAAGAAAAAGAAATCATTAATACAGGTCATTATAATTATATCAATATAAGAAACCAAAAGAAGATGCTTTGGTCTCATGTATCAAAGTGGGTCTTTCTAAGTAAAATATAGAGGTCAATCAGAATATGTCTGTCATTGCAATGCCACTGTTTGCACATACACTCCAAACCAGCTTATTTCAGCAATAGTATTTAATAGCTAAAAATGATCCAAATTTTTTTAGTTAGGAAAAAGCCTAGATTGTATAATAAGTCCAGATTAAATGGCTCATTTTTTGTGGTTTATTTTGTGATCAATCCATGCTCAAAGTGAATACTTTAGGTTGGCAGTAGGCTCTATTTCACCAAAGCACTCTGATACCCAGACTGAAATCAGCACTCTCATCTTTCCATCTTGGAATCATGGTTCCCAAGATCTCTGTGCTCCATTAAAATATAGGTATGTTTTTAAACTATGCATCCAGCGATGGGCATTTCATTTCCATATCTTGGTTACTATACATAATGCTGCAGTGAGCATGGGATTACAGATGTCTCTAATCATCAGGGAAAGATAAATTAAAACCACAATGAGATATCACTTCATACCTTTTAGAATGGCTATTGTCAAAAAGATGAAAGATAAATATCTTAGGTGAGAATGTGGAAAAAAGGGAAATCTTGTACATTGTTATTGGGAATATAAATTAGAACAGTCATTTTGGAAAACAATCTGGAATTTCCTTAAGAAACTAAAAATAGAACTATCATAATCCAGCCATTGCACCTCTGGGTGTATATTCAAAGGAACTGAAATTAATATGATGAAAAGACTTCTGCACTTCTCTTGTTCATTTCAGCATTATTCACAATAGCCAACATATGAAAACAACCTAAGTGCATTATGTGTAGAATGGAATGCTATGCCTCCTTAAAAAAAAGAAAGAGATTCTGTCATTTGCAGCAACATGGATGAATCTACAGGACATTATGCTATGCTAAGTGAAATAAGCCAGGGGGAGAAAGACAAATACTACGTGATCTCAATAAAATCTAAAAACGTAGAAATCACGGAAGTTGAGAGTAGAATGGTGGTTACCAAAAGCTGAGGGAGGGAAGAGGCGTGAATGGAGAAAGGGGAGATGTTAGCCAAAGGGCACAAGGTTTCAGTTAGACAGCAGAAGCATTGATCTATGGCACACTATGTTGATTATAGTTGACAAAAATATATGGTATCACATACTTCAAAACTGCTAAATCGTGAATTTTAAACACTCCACCACAAAGAAATTGTCAGTAATATAATATGATATAATATGATAAATATGTTAATGAGAGACAAAGTAGGAAACATACAATCCATGGTTGCTCATTTCTGCTTACCGGTGTAATTTCACATAGCTTCTGGCTCTGTGAAAACACGCAGGTCTCTGGAGGGTTTCTTTGAAGATAAAACGGGATGTAATACATGACCCTCTTGCCTGAGTCATTACATTCTTTAAAATATAAATGACCCTAGAGTCCTTGCTTTTTCCTACACATAAAATAACATCTGACAGGGTTAATGATTATGCCTCATTAATCTATAATCATATGTTATCTTTGCACCCGAATTTTGATGTGATTTTACACATACTGAACCCCCCACTACCCTTACATCAGTTGTGAGCTAAATCATTGTTTTGGAAGAGTCTGACAGAAAATCTCGGAAAGATTTCTCCCAGGCTTGGGCTGTAGTCCTCAAGATATAATCCTCAATAAAACTTCTGAATAAAACTAATTTTAATTCTTTAAAAGCTTGACTTTTTTTACCTGACATTAATTAGACTGATTTAATGATTCCACAGTGTATAAATATATCAAAACATCACACTATACTCCATAAATATATACAACCATTTTATGGCAATTAAAAATAAAATAAAATTGAAAAAATATAAAAATGAGAAAAATATCTTCTATTAAAAGCAAAACAATTTTTTTCTACCACACATGGAATATTAACTTATTCATAAGGCAAGATTGATTTATAGATTTTTTTTAATTAAGTAGGATTAGCAAAACAAAAAAAAAAAAAGCAATGCATATAAATTTCTTTTTCTTTTTGTAACTTAGACAACCTTTCTAAATCCTTTATATTAGGTCAGATAGATGTAGCCCATGAATAAAATATATCCCTGGAAAAGCAGCTTTGTGTTTCTTAAGCAGCAGGAAGCACATTTAATGCAATCATATTAAATGTATATCTACATAATTATTTTTCTATAGATGCCTAAAAAGCATTCTGATATTTGCCTTCTCTAATATTGCTTTAACGTTTTATAGCAATTGCTTGTGTTTAACAGAATTCTTTTGTCCTTTCTTTCCTCTTACACCGAACAGCCCACCTAACAGGAGTATAAAAGGATAGATGATGATCTAATCTTGTAATTAAATAAAAATCCATTTGTACATAAAAAAGAACATGACACAGATAATTCATGAGATTGGAGATGGATAAAAGCACATATGAAGAAAAGAAGATAGTATTACAGTTTAAAGAATATTGTATGTAGTTGAGAGCATACTGCTCTCTATTGAAATAGTTTATTGAAAAATGAAAGAAGAACCCCCCAAAATATATATATATATAAAGTTTTAATATAATATAAAATAGGAAATGCATGGTACAGTGCACATATCAGGAATAAGCTATTATTATTTAAGTATTTACAGGAAGCATATGTCTGTTTGTAATTGGATGCTCTTAATTTCATTGCCACCAATTTAGCTGGTAAATTTAAAATCAACTAGCAAAAGTAATGACTTGCATAAAATATATATGATTAACTTATACTACCTTGTATTTTTATAATGAAGATTATTTGTTATTTGACATCCACTTACTCACTACATACTATATGTGTCAAACATTTTACTAAGTAACTGGATCTACAAAAGAATGAAACAGGGGAGTTCAAGATGCTTATTTTTAGTAAGGAAGATAAAAATAAATAAAATGATATCTGTACATTCACTTGATAAGTACAAAACCAAATCTTTAGATTATTATTAATATTTAAGCTATGGGAAAGTACACCAAAATAAATTAAATGGCTCTGAATTCACACAATTCAGTATCAGTTTAGACACACATAAAGACTAATGTAGCCTTTTGTTTAATCAAATAACATGTCATAATCACAATGAGTTTTTAATATTATTATGAGTCTGCTTTGTCTGGGTACTATAAAACTCTGGGTCACAGTTTACTGGGGCCTGTTTGTGCTTGTGTTTGTGTTTGGTTGTGGTGTTTTTTCTTTTCTGCTCATGTGCCCTAAACCCATGCATTGCGATGTCGATCTCTGGATATGCAGTGGTGTCCAAAAGTCTTGAATCACAGAAGATATAATTATAACTCTGGGTTGACAGTTGCTTAAGTTGAAACTAATACCTATTTGTTCATAAACAACAATAAGCAACATTTATTTCCAGAATGTTGTCTGTACATGATTTAACAATTCTAAGCATTGTACTTACTCCCTAATAATTGTACTTTATATTTTAATAATCACATCGACATAAAAACTTTTAACAAATCAATGAAAAATATTCCCTTTTTTTGAAAAAACTATCCTTTAATATGTTACATTAAATTTTGGGACGTGCATTTTCAAGTATCTTGGCAGTATAATAGCAGTTCATATATATACCTCAACATAGTAAACTTCCTAGCAAAACCAAACACAACTATTTCTAAAGAGCAGTTATAACCAGTACTCATAAACATGTACTCCCAAAATAGTTTTTACACAGAGTAAAGATAATAAATTGTATTTTTGAAGGGAGCACTTAGAAAATTGTTTCTGTTCAAATTTGAACGTACAATTTAATAATGCACTAATTAGGTACGGTTGCCTGGTGCAATGTTTAAACTGCTCCCTCAAATGTTTCTGCTACATTTTAAATTTTGATCACACACTGAGTTAAAAGTTCTATCGTAGGCGGCTCTACTTCCAGTTTCAATAGTTCTGTAAAATAATTTAGCTTTCTTGTCAATATGGTTATTAACTCAGGGTCGGACTAACTGCTGATCTAGCCCCAGTAAAATCTCATGAATTATACAAATTCAAAGCTGTATAAGTTAAAAGTCTGCTCATGGAAATTTTAATTGATGCAAAAACAAATCTAGTCTCAGATATTAGCTTCAACCTCTTTTTTTTTCTTTCTTTCTTTGAGACAGAGTCTTATTCTATCACCTAGGCTGGAGTGCGGTGGGGCAGCCATAGCTCACTGAAACCTCAACCTGCAGGGCTCAAAGGATCCTCCCTCCTGAGCCTCTCAAAGTCCTGAGATTACAGGTGTGAACCACTGCACCCTGTGCCAGTTTCAACATAACTTAATATATTAACATATTACATAGTCAATAGCTTTTTGATTGTCATGTGGAGATATGCACAATCTGATATAAAATATTACATTAAATACCAAATAACAAATGATATAAGATAATTTTTTATAATTATTGCATATAGTCTACGTTTCTTAAAACATTTTATACTCCCTGAAAAGCTGTTTAAATCAGAAGTTTGTGCTAACCATGACACACTGCATATATTAATTCTTTACATTTATCTATGTCTGAAAGTTAATAAAATGAAACTCTAGAGAAATAATAAGAGTGCTTTCACTAAAAGTAGAGACTTCCAGCCATTTCCACTGAAGCCAATAATTTGTCAAACTGCAAACAAGAGGAGCACAATAAGCAGCAGGTTAGTCCTCGTGTCCTTCTGTGTCCCAGTGTGCTCTATTCAACGTCAAAAAGAAAAATCACCAAAATACCACTTCTCCTAGACAGGGGCTTCATATCCATTTCTATAGGCCGTGCCATTTGAGAAAAACATTCCTGACCTTTCCCACTCTCAGTTCTGCCTTTCCATTTCTGGAACCTACTTTGCCCAGGGTATATATCATATATAAATTATAAATATGCACCGTAATTCACTAATGCCTTTTATTTTTTATTTTTTTCCAATTTTGTCAGGGCCTGGAGTCAATAAGAAAATTTAACTGTTTGACAACTAAAGTTTAACCATGTAGGTGCCATTTCTTACATTTAAACAGTTTCAAGGGGGACATTTTAAATATTATCCTTCTCTGACTTCTGAAACAAATTTTGTAGAACTGAATTTTTAGGGCTTTTGTTTGTTTGCTCATTTGTTTTTCTTTTGTTTTTTCTTTCTTCACATTTGTGCTAGGATATTGATGCAGATGTGTTAAAGCTCTTGTGAGATTCATGGTTAGAAAGGACATACTATGAATGTTGGACAAAATTCTCCAATGACAACTTGTTTGTCTATTTCTTATTCACAAAACTGAATGTAACTTCCTGGTCAATAGAATATTGAAAAACTTCTGCCAGATCCATTATTAACATATGGCATATCAATTTCTTACCCTCTGACTTTTCCCCTGTTTCTTTACTTTTTAAAGTTGAGTGTAGCATTGAAAAACTTAGTGGATTGTTCATCAAGAATTCAATAAAGTATAAACACCACTTTTACCTACTTTAGCTACAAATATTCCAAGTTTATGGATAACCTTTATTTTAATTTTTTGTTATTGAGTGTAAATTTAATGAAGAACAACTCAATATGAATGTGCAGAGGTGATGCCGTCAAAGACCCAAGCTGGTATCTCAATATACTAATAATTCTACTATTTCTATTTTTATCTCTATTATCTTTATCAAAAGAGGTGAGGTTTGACATCATAAGCCCCTGAATCCAACTCGGTTACTGTGAAATATAAGAAGTCGATGTAGCCATCTTATATTTTGCTATATAATGGCTGACAAAGAAATAATAATATCCTATTTCGAATAAGAATAGTTTTGTTGCATATACACTTGATTTTTATAAAAGTCTATGGAAATAGTCTTCACTTTCATAGCCTCAATAGGAAGGAAACTTCTGTCATGTGCACATTGGAAAAATCACTTACATTTAGGATATTACATATCAGAGTCATATATCCCAAATCCCTTATAAATAATACAATCATAAAACAACCAAAGACACAATTTTACACTTAGACAAAATGTCTTGGTAAACCTTAAATTATGTAGTATATAAATAATATTTTAATAGATATTCTTTCCTTTTATATCACTGCATCATTAAATTCCTTAAACACCCACATACTCCCTTACCACAAATGTTCACTAGAACACGGTCATCTTAACAAGATACTGCTCTCTCATCTTCCATAGGATGTTCTACCATGGTACATGCAGCAATAACCTGTAAGGTGATTGAATATCAAATAGTTTTTGTTTACATCTAACCCAGAAGAACAAAGAATTAGTCTGTCTCCAACTGTTTCACCACTATTACTTTCTAAGTTAGCCATGTATCTGCCCCTCCACTCATTTCAGCCATCTCCCTGCACCCTGCCCCATAACTTGATTATTCTAATCATGACCCTCTTTCTCTTACAGCTGCCCTCAGCATTTGCCATGCTTTTGTTATTTCTACCTTTCCTTTTAGTACCTCAACTCTCTTTACTCATATTGTTTTCTTTCCCTGTGCATTCCTAATCTTCCATAAGAATAAGGTTGATTTTTGTAATAAATTTCAAACAATTACTGTTTACTAGTAACTTGTATTAGACGGGGATTTTAAGGGCTATCTAGAGATCATTATTACTTGTTCTCATTTAATTTTAATTTGTAATATACAAATTTTATAATTTCTTTCTCAAATATAACTTCAGAAATGAATGGAAGACATTTCACACATTTATTATTCTATAATATACAATATATGTTATACTGCATAGGCCTATTAATAGTCATATTCTATTAATTACATTATGAAAACAACTATATATTTGTATTTAATTTTTGTTTAAGTTGACAGAAACATACGGAATGTTACTTTGCCATTTTACTTAAAATCCTCTTGTAAAAAATGTGAGCCAGAAAATACCTTATTATGGAATATTATTTTCTTCAAATGATTTACATGAAAGTGCAGGATCTAAAGCTCTAAATTTATGTGTTGATCCGAAATGCATAAAAATGCATACAGAGGCAATTGAAAACGTATTCTGATTCATATGTAAATGCCAAAATTCAATGTATAACAAATGCAAGAATTTAGATGTGTTTTTTTCAATCCCTACTTCAAGAGCTGCAAGCCCCTAAATTAAAACACCTATATTGTTCTGTTTAAATCTAAAACTATTAAAAATAATTACTTAAATAATATTGTTTTTAAAATATACATAAAAGACAGAGATTTACTAAACAGTAGGCAAGATTTGATCTTGTTTTTTTGAAAATGTAAGTATTTATATGTCCATATTGGCATATTCATGAAGAATGATAATTGATGTTAACTGTGTGTTGGAGAGATGTTAATGAAAACATTCACATTCTCCTTCAAAACTTTCTGTTAAAAGTTTTAAATATGAAAATCAATTGTTTTTGTACCAGAAAACCAAAAATTATTTTCATTTTTAAAATGAAGTTTAAGAAATATTTTTCTAATAGGGAAAGAAGGTATGTCAATAATTCAAAAAATTTTTTAAAAAAGCCAATTTTAATAAGGTTTTAATAAACATGAACATCCTCTTAGTGGACCCATTATTTCAAAAATATTCAGTTTACTTTGCTTTTGAGTTCAAATTAGAACCATAAAAAAGCTGTCTCAGAAATACAAAAGTCCTGAAATAAAAAGCCTAGATACATATTTGACATATTAGAGAAGTCATAAAATGTATTGGACTTTTCTATGGATGGCAGTGGTGATGGTGATAGTTCCTTTCCATTATTTTATTTTTCCTTCCTCCTTTAAAAAAAAAAACTGCTCAAATTACCCTCTGTTTAGCTAAATTGCAGCAGTTCACAGTACATTAATCGCTTCTTCCTCAACTACTTTGTGACATTGATTCCAACACGCACATCTTCTCACTTGAATAGTTATAAAACCATGGTGGATCTTACAATAGAACACATTTTGCTATCATTGGCATCAGTAGCCATGTAGTGATTATCAGTGGACTTATATGAGCGTTTGTGACAATGATGAAAATACACCTACCAGATCTTCAAGATCTTCAAGAACAGGAGCTTAATTGGCCAAGGGCTCCAGTGGTTATGTTTTAAAATCTATCACTGAATTTTCAGTGAAGCCATGCTTACCTCAGGACCTGTGGTACTTCCCTTTGACTGCACTGAAAACTTGGATGGAGACTCTTAATTTTCCTTCCTTGTCTTCTTCACTTGAGTAAGACTTGTATCGCAGTTTGAATGCTCTCTCAGTTTCTCCCGACTACCTCCCTACTTATAGACATTCCCCCTAAAAAGATAACTTCACCATCCTCCTAAATCTTATGGTCTATTTCCTGGAAGATCTTGACAGACAAAATGTGGTATTAGCCTTTCATCTTTTCAATATCAATTAAGTTATGTACATTGTTATTATAAAGTGTATTGAGTTTAATTGCTTTGAAATATCTTCAGTAAGCTTGTACTCTATAGGACATTAAAATTTAGAATTACTGTGTAAATAGTAACAGAGCAATAAGGTGTAAGTTAACATTAGTAAGGCGAATATTCATCATGGGATAAATGAAGAAATTTACATTTCCTTTGCAAACAACAATCAAATGCTTTATGGTATCTAAGAAGATGCCCACAGTGAGAAACTCTGTATGCTCTGTTTTACTATTGGATGTCATGAAAGAATTTTCTATCTCAACCAAATTAACAAATCCAAAGGTAGAAGAAAGTGGAAAGCTCCTTGAAGGAGGAAAATATCAAAGCAATGAGAATCTTATGTAACCAATTCATCATAATATCTTTAAGGTATGTTGTCCTAGTTTACTTGTAAACATTTTTTCTTATGGGTGGGTAAACTTTTGGAGTTAATTAAATACAGTATTTTCTCCACCTCCACTTTTGCATTTTCTCTTTCTATGGTGTCAAAGCCTTTAGTTTTCTTGTTTATTTTTTCTTAAATCCCACAATGTTTACCTGTGTTCACTTTGAACTGTACCCTGTCTTATTTTCATGGAATCATAAATCTTTAAGTTTGAAAGAGAATCTGTATGTTATACACTAAGCTTGTTTTTCTTCCACAGAAATTTCCCTACAACATCATGGCAAGTAATGACCCAGCTGTACTGGAACACATTAAGCACAGTGTTAAGTTGTTATAGGACCTTATTTCCTCACTGATAACTTAAGAGTGTTGAACGAATTAGGCTGGGCACGGTGGCTCACGCCAGTAATCCCAGCATTTTGGGAGGCCGAGGTAGGTGGATCAGGAGGTCAGGAGATTGAGACCTTCCTGGCTAACACAATGAAACCTCATCTCTACTTAAAAAAAAAAAAAAAAAAAAAGTGATGAATGAATTAACCCCTAAATCCCTAAAGTTTTCTTATAGCTTACAATGTCTGAATTTCTTGCTAGCATGCTATTTCAAACAGAATTATAAGAACCAAAATGAGCAAAAGGGATAGCATAAATAGAGGCTGGCAAGGAGGCAATGGGAAGTAGGTTGTGTGGGGTTTTGGACATGGTAAGAAGTTGCCATCTTATGAATATATTTTGTAGGCATGACAAACACAATTTAACACAATAAACAAATAATAGAAACCAACAAGATGCAAAATATTGAGAGAACTACGGAGAAGAGAGTTGGAACAAGCCAAATGAAGCATGAGTTCTTTTATATATAAATATTTTGTTTACATTTAATATAATCTCATGCAGAGTAAATTGTCCTTTGATATACTCTGTGACATTTCTAATACCATTCAGATATATTGCATTGAGATGACTAAGTCAAAACTTATTTATATTTTAAATAAATATCAAGAAGAACATTGCAGAATAGGGATTTTGTCTGCTATGTCTTATCCTTTCTGTCTGGCATAGTAACTGATGTGTTGCAGGATTCTATAGATATTTGTGAAATAAATTTGTTGAAAAATATTTAGGTCATATCACACTTCGATAATTAAATAGAACTTTTATTCAAGTCATTATTTCTAAGAACTTTTTGAACCTTTTTACATAAGAATTGTTTTTTTTAAATTTTAATTACTACATAAGATCACATCTAGCATGAAGAAGGAGAAAAAAAGTCAGCAGATATTTGAAGGCTAAATATTATTCCCAGTGCTATTATCAATATGGTTTATAATCTATTTTAGTATCATGTATTTGGGGGTTTTTATACAATGAAATATTTATTCTTTTTCTGAAAAAAATCTGCTCACTTTCAAATATCCACACACCTTCTAGAGAACACCGAAAGTTTTTCAGCAAATTATTACCTATAATTGATTAAATAGGTCATAAATATGTAAAACTCTTCCTAAAATGAGTAACTCCCCTAAATAGCAAAAATATGAAAGTTGGTCTATCATATTTTCACTTTAATGACTATCTCTGATATTAATTCTTATTTACAAGCTTAATTAGTGATTACCTAAAGTTCAATTTTTTTTGGTAATTTCACTGCTATATATATGTCATATATATTCATACATTATCCTTAATCAAATTTTACTTCAAAAAGCATATTCACTTTCATGCATATAAAATATGTTTTATCTAATATTTTATTTCCAAAATATTTTACATTCAAATAAAGTTAAAATTCAGTATTATTCTTTTGTACCAATGGATAATTCATTTTATCAGACATTGCTATTGAAATAAAACAACAACAAAAAATCTTCCAAACCTAATGTTATAAAATACTTACATACTGACTGAGCTTGTTCTTGTGAGTGCCTTGAACAAATGATCATCAAAACAAAATAGTATCTCCATGTAACTGATAGAATGTGAGTTCAGACATTTTTTATGAAATAGGTTTTCCAAAGTTTAGGGCTCCAAATTCTAATTCTGTTGACTAGGATGAACCATAACTGAGAATCACAAAGAAGACTAGCAAAGAATCAGTTATTCTCTTAAGACTATTACTTATTAAGATATATTTTTTTTGTAATTGCTGTTACATTAAATCTTAGGAAGGTAAAATAATGAAGAATCCTTACAACACACATCTAGCATAACAGATGAATAACTGATTTCAAAGCAAAAATGCTCTGAGTAATCATCCATTCTAAATTATCAAAGCCATGCAAAAATTCAATAATCAGTATAGTTTTCTCTAAACAGACTGGTTTTTATGTACTTTAAGCAACATTTGTGTGTAAGGAAATAGTTAAAGAAACCTAAAATAGAAAACACCTAAATTAAGATGTTTGTGATGATAAATAGGGATAACATATATTATTATTTAATAAGCGTATATGAAGCACCAGATGTCTTACTAAAGATTGATTTGATTTGACCCACGTAATCCTTAAAGTGCCTATAGGAATTCATACTGTTACAATCTCTATTTCACTATTCACCATTGCTAAGACTAGGTAGCTTGCCTTAGATTATAAGATCTTGTCATAGGTCAAATCAGGTTTGTGAGCCAGGCGCAATGGCTCATCCCTGTAATCCCAGCACTTTAGGAGTCTGAAGTGGGCGGATCACCTGAGGTCAGGAGTTCTAGATCAGCCTGGCCAACATGGCGAAACCCTGTCTCTACTAAAACATACAAAAACTAGCCAGGTGTGGTGGCAGGAGCTTAAAATCCCTGCTACTTGGGAGGCTGAGGCAGGGAGAATAGCTGGAAACCAGGAGGCAGAAGCTGCAGTGAGCCAAGATCGCGCCATTGCACTGCAGCCTGGGCAACATAGCACGACAAAATCTTAAAAAAAAAAAAAAAATTAGGTTTGCACCAAGAACTACCTACTGCAAAGACCAAGCTTTAGTTGGGAATATGCAAGATAAATTTTTCAGTGTTTTACAGGCTTTTCTTTCATTCATTTACATTTTTTTTTAACTTTTATGTTTGGGGTACAAGTGCAGGTTTGTTATATAGGTAAACATGCCATGGGAGTTGGTTGTACAGATTATTTCATCACTCAGGTATTAAGCCAAGTACCCATGAGTTATCTTTTCCTGATTCTCTCCCTCCTCCCACCCTCCAAACTACAAAAACCCCGGCCCGGTGTGTGTGTTGTTCCCCTCTATGTGTCCATGTGTTGTCATCATTTAGCTCCCACTTATAAGTGAGAACATTAATATTTGGTTTTCTATTCCTGTGTTCATTTGCTAAGGATAATGGCCTCCAGCTCCATGCATGCATCTGTGTCCCAGCAAAGGACATGATCTTGTTCTTTTTAATGACTGCATAGTAATCCATGATTTATATGTACCATGTTCTCTTTATTCCATCTATCAGCATCACTGATCATTAGAGAAATGCAAATCAAAACCACAGTGAGATACCATCTAACACCAGTCAGAATGGTTGCTATTAAAAGTCAAAAAATAACAGATGCTGGTGAGGTCGTGGAGGAAAAGAAATGCTTATACACTTTTGGTGGGAGTGAAAATTAGTTCAGTCATTGTGGAAGACAGTGTGGTGATCCCTCAAAGACCTACAGACAGAAACACCATTCAACCCAGCAATCCCATTATTGGGTGTGTATCCAAAGGATGATAAATCATTCTCTTATAAACACACATGCATGTGTATGTTCATTGTAGCGCTATTCACAATAGTTTTACAGGCTTTCAAAGGGCATTTGGTTGTGAACAAATGCTATGAGATACATATGATAGCCATTATTATGTCCACATTTAAAAATTAGAGAATAGTAGAAAAATAAAGTGAGGGTGATTGGTTTCCTTACTTATTCAAAGTGATACAGCTGTTATTTTGAAAGAACCACATTTATCACCTAAATTTTATGACACTAAATCTAAAATTATCTGTACTAAACTACTGTATCTATACATGCAAAATTTTCCCTTCCTATGGCAGTATGATACATCATTTTACTTTTCTAGTCCCTTAAATCAACCTTTTCGAGGATCATATTTAACCAGTCAATGTATTGTTACTTTATCATCAAAGCATCAAAGACCAGTCAAAATCCTTCATTTGTATTCTCAAGGCAAGGTGAACCTGTCATTAATATGGTTGTTTATACGCTCTACCTACTACTATCTACTACATTGATATCATTACATGATAGACATTATGATAGATATCATTACAGTAGAGATAGTAAATAAACGTTTGTAAAATAATGAGTAATTTATTTAATTCAAATACCTGTAAGAGAAGCTCAGAATTGCAGAAATCAATAAGGAAGAAAAAAATGAGTTTCTTTTTTTATAACTCCTTTGCATTCTAATAATATGTGTGAAAAAGTTATCTATCATTACAAAAGATCAAATAATTAGGAGGTACAAATTGTTAATTCCTTTTGCTTAGAAAAATTGTAAACCTCTTTTTCACAAATTTACTTCTGTGTCTATAATAATTGTGATGATATACCTGTTGTTTTTCTAATGCTAAATAATTCACAAAAGTATCTATAACTTCAACTAGGACAATTAACTACTCTAGATTAATTTATATTGATTAGAGTAGTACTATCTTTAATATGTAATATATCTGTAGTGGATAATGACTTAGCTCTGATTCTAGGCAATCTGTATTGCAGATTAGTTTTATTGAGGTATAATTTTCATAGAATAAAATACACCCAGGTTAACTGTACATTTCATTTCATTCTGATCCACATAATACATTAATTTGAGTCAAGATATAGAATGTTTCTATAATCCTAAAATATTCCTTGTGCCACATTTAAAATCTGTTTTTCTCAACCACTGTGCCTGGGTAGCCACCAGTGTGCTTTCTTTACTATTGACTAGATTTACCTTTAAAAACTTGATAATACAAACAGTGCTACTATGAACATTTGAAGTACAAGACTTTGTGTTGACATGGGTTTTTAACTATCTTGGTAGGTTACACAGGAATGAAATTATGAAGTAATTTTCTTGGATAATTGCCTAGAAATAAGAAATTGTCTAACTATTTTCCAAAGAGTTTTTATTATTTTATGTTCCCACTGGCAAGATATGGAGAACTATTTGTTCCACACCACTGTTAACACTAGTCAACTTTTTAACCTTAGCTATAATAAAGAGTGTAAAATTATATTTCATTGTGGTTTTAAGTTATATTTCCTTAAAGACTTATAACATTGAGTTTATTTTAATGTGCTTTTCCTTGAAATCCACATATCTTTTACAGTGAAGTGTCTATTTAAAATTGTTGCCTTTTCTTGAGTTGCATTATTGTCTTCTAATTAATTATACATTCAATATACAGTCTTTTGTAAGTTTTTTTTTGCAAATATTTTTCCCAGCTTGTGGTGTGATATTTTATTTTCTAAACTATGCCTTCTTAGCTGGTAGTACATATTTTGTGAAATGTCTTTACTATTCAAATATTTTCTCTCAATTTATTGGGTCATTTCTCATTTAACTATGAATATGTACAAGTTTTTCTTATATTTTCTGGATACCAATCATTGGTCAGATATATTGTAAATATATTATCCCAATTTGTAACTCACCTTTTCATTTTCTTAACAGCGTCTTTCATATAGTAAAGTTTCATGAATTTAATTTATTCCAATGTATTATTTTTTCCTTTAAGATTCATGCTTTTTCTGTCCTAGCTAAGAAATCATTTCCTACTCTAGGTTTATAAAGACTTTCTCCCATGTTACTTTCTATAAGTTTAGGCTTTTAATTTTTAAATTTATGTCAGTCACCCATGTTGAGATAATTATTATATATGGTATGAGATTAAAGTTGAAATTAATTTCTTTCTATAAAGATATTCACCTATTTCAAAATAGTGTGGGGACAAGACTTTTCTTTCCAAGTGGAACTGACTTGGCTCATTTGTTTGATATTAGTTTGTCTATTTCTATATTTTTGATTGATTTTTCATTGGTGAATATGTCTAAATGTTTACCAGATACAAGATAGTGTTGTCTTGAATAATACAGCATTACAGCAAGTTTTAAAATCTGGTCACATAAATCCTTCAATTTCTTCTTTTTAAAAAATCACATTGGCTACACTAGGTTATTTGCATTTTATATAAGTTTTGAAATCAACTTTTATATTTCTACAAAATGTCTCATGGAAATCTGAACATGATTTCATCAAATATCTTAACAAATTTGGTGAGAAAGGCAGTCTTAACAATATTGAGTCTTCCTCAGTTCACGAATGTGGTATATCTCTTCATTTATTTTGTTTTTTATTCATTTTAGTTTTTTATTTCCTCTTGGCAAATATCGCAAAGAGAGAATCTCTTGGTATTATGACAATCTTGATATTAAGGTAATCTCTTGGTATTATGTTGTTACTGTACATACCTTGCACACATTTTGTTAAATGTATCCAAATTTTAATGTATAATTGTTCATTGTGGATACACAGAAATACAATATTTGTATTTTGACTGTGCCTCCTAAATTCATTTGTTTTTACTGGCTTTTAAAATAATTTCCTAGGATATTTTAGGAATATATTACTAGACATATTTACTTTTTCCTTTTTAAATTTTAGTATATTTAATACTTTAATACTTTTAATTATATGTTTAATCACTATAATTAAATACTTTTAATTATACATTTAATAATTTTCTTACTTTATTTTGTAGACTGAAGCCTCCAATACATTGTAGAAGTAGAGAACAGAAGTAGAGAGAGTGGACCTTCTAACCTTGTTGTTGTATCTTAATTTTATTATAAAAATAATTAGGAAAAAGCATTCAGTCTTCTACTACTAAAATATAATATTAGATTTAGGCTTTTTGTAGATACTCTTTATCAAATTAAGAAAATTACCATCCTATTTTCCTGAGATTTTTTTTTAACAGCAAGAAATGTGAAAATTTGGGAAACAATATTTCTGTATATATTGAGATGATCACATGATTTCCTAGTCAATCTATTAATAGGGAAACATGCATTATTTGATTTTAACATGTTAACTCACTTTGATTTCCTGTAATAAACCCAAGTTAGTGATGATATATTATCCTTTTACATATTAGCTAGATTTCATTTACTAGCATTTTGTTAAGGATATTTTTGCATCTAGATTTATGAGGGAATATTGGCCAGTGGTCTTTTCTTTTGCTACTTTTTTTGATGTGTTTAAGATAACACGAAATGATGGCATTTTTAATTTTCTGAAAGAATTTGCATAATATAGATGTTTCTCCTTACCGGTTTGACTGAATTCACCAGTTAAGCTATATGGCCTTGGGTTTTCATTACGAGTAAAAAGAGTTGGAATTGTTTTAGTGTGATACTGCTAAATAAGTATTTTATTATTCTTTTTTTTTTTTTTTTTTTTTTTTTTTGAGACGGAGTCTCGGTCTGCCACCCAGGCTGGAGTGCAGTGGCCGGATCTCAGCTCACTGCAAGCTCCGCCTCCCGGGTTCACGCCATTCTCCTGCCTCAGCCTCCCGAGTAGCTGGGACTACAGGCGCCCGCCACCTCGCCCGGCTAGTTTTTTGTATTTTTTAGTAGAGACGGGGTTTCACGGGGTTAGCCAGGATGGTCTCGATCTCCTGACCTCGTGATCCGCCCGTCTCGGCCTCCCAAAGTGCTGGGATTACAGGCTTGAGCCACCGCGCCCGGCAGTATTTTATTATTCTTAAGCCACTTTGGCTAATCCATTTCTTTCGAGGAAGTTGTCCATTTGTAATAAAGAGTCTGACACCATTTTTGCTGATAGCTTTTAATACTCAAAATTTTGCCTTCTGCACCATATCTGTGCAAACTGATGAGCAAGCCCAGGTGCTTTCTCCTTCCACACTGGCAGGAAATTTAAACCATACAGATCTCTGCCTATACACAGAAATCCTCAACCCAGGTGCAATACCTAACCACCATTAAAAACTCCAGGTCCTTCTCCCTTCTCTACTCTCTCAAATCATTTTTTCAACCTTCTTGAGAGCTGCCTCACTCTCCTCAGAAAGACTTATTCTGTATGTAGTGAGTCTTTTCACATCCTCTTTGTGTGTGTCTGTATGTGTGACATTATTAACTTCTATATGTGAAGCAAATTTGAATGGTGGTTCATTTTGCTTCTGCTGAAAGAATATAATACTATCTCTTTCGTTCCATTATTGATACTATTTTCTTACTATCCTTATAATGTTTTATAATGTTGTAATGCTAATCCTCAGTCTTCCTTTTCTAATACTGGTAATATGTGTTTCTCTCTTTCCTTTCAAATACTCAGTGTACTTAAAATATGTGTCAATTTTATAGATTTTTGTTCAAAACACAGCTTTGACCTTGTTTTCTGTTTCATTGATTCCGCTATTATCAGTATTATTTCTTTTTTAAATTTGAGGTTTAAATTTCACTTTCTTTTATGACTTATTAAGGTGAGCGCATATGTCATGGACATAATAAATTTATATTTTAATTTGAAAGCATTTCAATAATAACAGTAATTTATGAAATTTAAAGCTACAAATTTATCCTAAAAGTGCTTCAGCAATATCCCCCAAATTTGAATAGTCTATGTTTGCATTTTCATTCAGTTTCAAAATATTTTCTAATTTTCCTTTGATTTTGTATTTCAAAAGTAATGTGATAGTGGTGGTGGTGATGGTTTAATTATGTATTTCCAAATGTTTAGAATTTGTCCAGTTATTTTTAAATTAAGTGCTATTAAACAGATACATCCTCTTTATGATTTTAAAAAAATGTTTTGAATTTTTTGACACATATTTTATGTCTCCTCCTATGCTCTAGTCTGTTGAATGTTGTTGAATGCCTCATTAATACTTGGAAAAATGTTAGCTTTTGTCCAGTGGAGCATTATATAAATGTCAATTAAGTTATGTTGGTTAATAATTTTTTAAATTCCTTTACATTTATTTACTTATTCAACATATCCACTCTTAATTCTTTTCTATATATGTCCATTTTTTACCCGCTATCATTTTTCTTTTGCCTGACTCCTTACTTCTTAAACATATATTGTATTTTATCTTTAACTTTTATTTAACATTCATCTTATTGCAGATCTGTTGGTGACAAATTCTTTGCTTTTGTTTGTTGAAAAATACTTAGTTTCCTTTTATTTTATTTATTTATTTATTTATTTATTTATTATTATACTTTAAGTTCTAGGGTACATGTGCACAACGGGCAGGTTTATTACATATGTATACTTGTGCCATATTGGTGTGCTGCACCTATCAACTAGTTTCCTTTTTTTAATGTATATTTTAACTGAATATAATATTCTAAGATGATAGATTTTTTGTTTTTATTGGTTTGTTTGTTTGTTTCCTCATTCTAAGTTATTTTATTGTTTCTGTCTTGCATAGTCTGGAGTAACCCCTATAATTGTCCCTCTGTACAAACTATATGCATATATCAATTTAATCACATCAAGTACAGGTACTAAGATTTACTAGCATAGTTGAAGATCAATCTTTACTTCAGGTACAATTAACCCTTATTGCTAAATTAGAGCACCTGTGGAGTCACTACTGAATACATCTGGGAATCATTCGGCCTCTGTACCCTCATCAGCACATCTAGCTGCCTTGTGTGAGATCTGGGAATTGTTCAGCTCATAACATCCTGACGGGTTGGGCTTTGTCTTATGGAGTTTCATTCTATTTATTCAAGGCTTTGTACTCAGTAGAGACTCGCGGAAATCCTCAGGAAGAGTTTTGGAGCTATTTTCTGCATAGCTCCTCCATTTGGGAACTCTGGGTTCTAATATAACCCAAATGGGTTCTAATATAACACCACCAAAGTTTCCTCAGTCTGCAACTCATTACAAACATCCAGCTTTTTATATCCTTACCATGCACCCACATAGGGGTAAATAGATAAGAAGCATGTAAATACATTATATATCTTGCCTAAAATTATTTAGAATTGAAGACATTTGCCTCAATGAAGTTGATCCTATTTTACTTAAATCCAGAGTTGTAGTGGCCATCATTAATCATCCTATATTCACAAGATATGAAAATTTGCTCCACGGTCAAGGTAGAGAGAAGTAATAGCCCATCCCAAACGTATTGAGAAGGATGAAAACTTTTTAAAAGCCACTGATATATTTAACACTAATTGACGTTTTTAACTGTGTAAGTGAAGAGGTAAAGAACTACATTGACCATAAAATAACCTAAATATTCTTATTTCTAGCAGTTTTCATAAATTGTGGGGAATTGTTATTGAGGACCAAATCACTTATGGAAAATAATAGAAATGATAATAACATTATGTTGACAAAGTTGAAAATGTGTGACTTGTTAGGTACGATAAGCACAAATCATTTTAATCTTTTACATTGATTCCTATTAACAAAATGATAAGAATAAAAGCAAACAAAAATCATCATATAAAAACTCTCTTCACAATAAAGTTTTTCAACCAAGAAAGCAAGTTGTACCAATTTCTAATGATTTACTATGACAAGATTAATAAAATGGCAAAACACTGAAGCTTCTGTTCTCAGTGATGAGTAGATTAGGGGCAGCCATTAATCTAAAATTCAGGTAATTATTGTCTGCTGTAAAGCTCCAATTCACTAACAAGTTGGGGGACATCATTGCCTAACATTTGTCAGAACCACCATTACAACTTTTGGGCCAAGAAACTATGATTATCTCCTAGAAAAAAGTTTTAAAGGTAAAACAACGACAATCATGAAGACTTAGAGTTTTCACACAACACATTAGAAATTTGAGTTTTATGCAGGATATACCTGCGTAAAACTCAGGAGTGTCATGAAGAGGAGTATTCCTGGTTTTTAGCATACAACAGTAAGACTTGATTCTTTACTGAAATGATGGGGGGGGGGGTCCAGATGTGGAGTACAGACCTGGTCCAAACTTTGGTGAACTAAATTGGAGATATGGATTTAGTTCCAAATATAACTTATCAGAAGATATTAGCAAAGGGGGGAACACGAAATTAAGAATTTCTTGCATTATATAATCTCATACATTTTATTACTCTTATTCTGCATAACATTTATGGATACAATTTGACAAAAAACATTACCTATTTTTTCTGGAGTCCTTAATCTACTAAGTATACAGTGTTATATCTTCCCTAAACCCTTACGCTTTGCCATATTAGAGGATAAAAATCTCATTCTCTTCCTGGTTTTGATTACATTATAACTATTGTTTAAAGCCAAAAGAAGGCATGGGGCATGTTATTTTTCTTAAAAGATTGCTCTGATTGGAGTGAAGGCAGCTATTGAGTTGGGAGAAAGGATGTTAAGATGTGTATCAATGTGGGTAAATATTGCTCATCTCCTTGCATCTATACAGTAGTCTTTTTATACACTTAAGTTTCATGTAAATTTGGAGTTTTGATCATCTATTGAGATGAGGGAAAAAAGTGTTAGATGTTTAGTAGGTAAAGTGTGAGAAAGATGCTATGGAAAACAGAAATTAAAGTAAATGGAAGATATAGTAAGACTGTCCAACATTTTTGAGGGTCTATTGAAGTTAATAATCATTAATTTAGAGTAGTATTAATCTGGCTCGTGTGTTACTTTCCCTAGGCACTTTCTCATCTTGTCTGGCAAATTGCTCAAGGTGACATAGCACATGTATATTAAATACAGAGTCAAATTGACTTCTTTTAATTCTTTTCTCATGTGTTTAATCATGCTGCACTAGAATATTTATGTGTAAACGTACTTAGAAGCTACAGACCAAAGACATATCCCTATAGTGAATAGTATTATAAAAGTATGAGTATATATGTGTCTTATATTAATTGATTTTTTAAAATTAGATGCATTTAAAAACCATTACTATTCATCAATTTTCCTTCAGTATACTTTTTAAATATACATACATACTAAAAATGCTTAATATAAAAACAGAAATATTTTCTATTTCTTGTTACCTTTAAAGTTTAATTTTTGGTATTTAAAATATGGAAGAATTATGAGGACACTTGAAGTTTTTGCAATAAAAACAATACTCACAAATGCTTATTATTGAAAAGGAGGTAGTAGGTTCCAAAAAAAAAAATGCAACTGAAGATCAATCAGCATCACCTTAGAGGTTTGTTGGAGATAGGGTTTGAGAATTACCTTCCCTTTCTTTTAACTTTTACCCTTGTGTGGCAAGTAAAAGGAATCTATCTCCTAGATGCCATTATAAATGGCCACTAATTTATTAGTGAGCAATATTTACCCACATTGGTACACATCTTAACATCCTTTCTCCCACCTCAATAGCTGCCTTCACTCCAATCAGAGCAATCTTTTAAGAAAAATAACATGCCCCATGCCTTCTTTTGGCTTTAAACAATAGTTATAATTTAATAAAAAATAGGAAGAGAATGAGATTTTTATCCTTAATTTAGTTTATCAAAACTGAATTAAGATAAACCATAAATTACTTAAGACGTTAAGAAATTGTGAATTATAAATAATGCAATAATTAAATGTAAAGCTGTAATTAAGTATCTACTCCCTTAAATATAAAATTTATTATTAAAAAGAGTACTAAGCAAATTTTCATAACTGACTCTTAGACTGGAGAATAGGTTGATAAAAAAGCAAGGACCAATGATAATTCCCAAAAGTAGGGAGGGGCTTTAGTTAACAGAAAAACAAAAAGGATCTATCAATTATAACTCTATAATAAAAAGGTAAATTGCTTTGTGGAATACACAATTCCAGTTCACTGGAAATATTCATGCAGAAAACAGGGAAATTGACTAGAAACTTAAAAACCCACCTTAGGTGGGAAATGAGAATGAAAAATCAGCACTAAGACTTCATGCCTTTGTTCATCAACTTTTTCAATGATGAGTGGTGAATCTGGGGTACTTATATTTGTTTTAGGTCTAGAAAAAAACTTTAAAGGGAAAAGACTCATAGTTAGAAAGCTAATAAAAATGTTAATTGTTACTAAATTATTAAGTTATTAAAAATAATCATTTCCCTTTATTTTAAAATCTGAATTATGATTGCAGCTTTATGAAAATCAGTCATATTATTGATGGTTTGAACTTCCAATTATAATAGGCTCAGAAGACAGCTAATGGCTCACATCAGATGAATTTGTAGAGCAAATTAAATATAATACTTAATGAAGCATAGAGGCTGTTAGTGTTATTACCTATAAACACTTGCAGAATATAAAAAGGAGAATTAGTATGTGTTGCTCCAAGCTCTCAAGTGGCATATAGCAAGGTCAAACGGAAAGGATGAAGAAATATTAGAATGCTGTGAACAGATGGCAATAGCCTTGAATTTTAAACGGAAGCAACCCTTACAAAGAAGGAAATATAATTCTATGTCGGATTAGGAGATTAAAAGAAAGAATATATCCACAGATTACTATAAATAATTATTCAGGCAATAAGAAAGAAAAAATAGTGTTATGCCTTTAATTTTATTTTTGGAAATTTTAAAGCTTCTAATAATTAAAGATGGTAAAATGGGTAGTATACATAAGAACATAAACTTTTAATTCAGATTAAACTAAATTGCATGCTTGTCCTAGTACTTATTATCTACATAATGCTGGACAATTGAAGACATCTCTGTAGACCACTTTTATACAGTGATGATAACTTTTATAAAATAAAGATAATGTGTTTAAACAAGAGACCATAAAGACATTTTGGAAGTCATCTCATCCATAAATTACAAATTTCAGTGCTATCGGAAACTCTAAATAATTGATAATGAGGGACCAAAACATTGTATGGAAATTCTGAGTCACTATTATGATTTAGCAGTGAAAAGTACTATTATCAATGAACAATGTCTGCCCTGAACCCAGGATGGGCAGATTCAGGTGCCATGTATTAATCAATCTCAATTAATAAGAACCTATCTCTTAAAACTTCTTATCTCCAATCTTACAAAAGAAAAAACAAAAGGAAACTTAGATCATATCTCTAGTAAGAAGGCATATGGAACTGGCTGCCAGTTTTTCCATTATTATCATAGTTTATTTCATTTTGTTGCTATTTGGATTAAAATAATATTTTAATATATATTTTATAGAATCACATAAACAAACCAATATATTATTGATTTGAATTGAGAGAGAATATTTTACTTTGTATTATGCTAAGGTAAAAAGAGAAATAAATATAACTGCTGGGGGTTGAAAGTGTAAGTTTAGTACTGTTATATTTAGTAATAATGGCAACAAGGCACTGTGATTATAGAGAACACTTAAAAATCAAGTAGAGATAGGACATATTTAAGTGACTTGAACTTGTTCTGTTTCATCTTTGATAAATCTCTGCTATTTGCCATGAGGTATCCAGAAATAACTTCAAAGTTGGTGAAGTCACATTACTTCAGCCCACTAGAACATATAATTTGTGTGACTCCTTTGAGTTTACCTTGTATTCCAACAAATTCAAATTCATATATTGTGTTTGGCAGAAACAACATAAGTAAAAGGACCTTGGTTATTTCACCTACTCCTAGAATTGGTCTATGATGAAACCCTTCTCCTCTTGCTTTATTGACTGGCATACTACCTTCTTAAAATCTAGTAGACACCACACCTCCTCATGGACCAAGTGGCTGATATTTAAAGAGCTAAGTGGCAAGGTCTTCCAGCATGCCCTAAATGACAACCCCTTTTTCCCTTCTCTTGTTCCACAACATTTCCTCTGTTCTTAAACAAACATGTATTTTTTTGGTTATCCCAACATTTTCTCTGGATCTCCTACTGTGTATATTCATGGATGCATAAGAAACTCTTATGCTGAACAAACTTTTAAAGTGGTGATATCTGGGAGCAAGTTTGAAAAATAATATTTTCTAAAATTTGTACTTAGTTGATCAACTTGATTAATCATAAAATTTTATTGTAAAATAGTATCTTTACTTTGAAAACACTGATCTTTTTTGTAAGGTTTCTCTTTGTACTTTAAATTTTTCCATAAATTTGCCTAGTCATTTAGAGAATTATTAATGAAACACCATCATAATGAATAGTATTTAAGACAATATTAATGAGTCTAAGCATAAATATTATAAAATAATTACTTATTTGAGCCTAATAACATATTTAAGTATTTATATTCTGACTTCAACATAATTTTGGTATTTCATTTTTATTTCTATATTGGCTTCTCAGTTTTACATTTAGGCAGTCACTTTTAGATTTTGCTGTTAAGATCATAATATGCATCTTTAATTTATTACGATACATTTAATGTTACCACTTGATATGGTTTGGCTGTGTCCCCACCCAAATCTTGGCTTAAATTGCAACTCCTACAATTCCCATGTTTCCTGGGAGGAACCCGGTGGGAGGTTATTGAATTATGGGGGCGGATCTTTCCTGCACTGTTCTTGTGAGAATGAATGAATCTCATGAGATCCGATGGTTTTAAAAACAGGAGTTTCCCTGCACAAGTTCTCTCTTTTCCTGCTGCCATCCATGTAAGATGTGACTTCTTGCCTTCCACTATGATTATGAGAACTCTCCAGCCATGTGGAACTGTAAGTCCATTAAACCTCTTTTACTTCTCAGTCTTGGGTATGTCTTTAACAGCAGTGTAAAAATGGACTAATACAATGTTAGAAATCTGCAAAAACATAGTTTCAATATGCCCTGTTAATAGTGCAATTGCTGTCAAACACATTACATCCACATATATTACAAACTGCCTAATACAGCTAGTATAATTGTTTCCTAAAGCTATACTATATCTTAAAAATATACAGGAAAAAATTCTGTGCTATACATATCTCTTTATATTTACCATTTCTAGTGTCTTTTTATTTCTTTTTCTAAATCTGTTTTTATCTAGTCATTTCCTTTTAGTCCAAATCACTTCATTTAGCATTTCTTGTGTGAATATTTGATGGCAAATAATTATCTAAATTTTTCTTTCTAGGAAAGGCCTTCATTTTACCTTAGTCTCCAAAGGAGATTTTTGTAGAGTGTAGAATTTTTTCAATGACAAAATTGTCTCCATTTGATTATGTAAAACTTGTTATTCTATTGTTTTCCGTAACCCATGTTTTCTTATGAGAAATTGGTCCATATCCTTATGGCCTTTATGTAATGTGTCTTTTTTCTATAGTGGCTTTTAAATTTTCTTCTTTAATCTTTAGTTTTCTGCAACTTTACTTTGATGTGCCCAGGTGTGATTTTTCTTTCATTTTTGTTGTTTTTGCTGCTGTTGTTGTTGTTTGTTTGTTTGTTTGTTTGTTTGTTTGAGACAGTTTCGGTCTTGTTTCCAGGCTGGAGGTCAATGGCATGATCTCAGCTTACCACAACCTCTACCTCCTGGGTTCAAGCAATTCTCCTGTCTTAGCCTCCAGAGTAGCTGGGATTACAGGCATGTGCCAGCATACCCGCCTAATTTTGTATTTTTAGTAGAGATGGGATTTCTCCATGTTGGTCAGGCTGGTCTCAAACTCCTGACCTCAGGTGATATACCTGCCTCAGTCTCCCAAAGAGCTGGAATTACAGGCAAGAGCCATCACGCCTGGCCTGCTTGTATTCTTATAATTGTTTTCTGAAAATCTTGTAACATGTTGTTGTCATTGAATAATTTATATGTGGGAAGCTTTTTTTTTTTTTTTTTTTTTTTTTTTAGGTTTAGAGCTTTCTTGTTTACTGAATATGAAAGAAAAAATAATAATCTTACTTTACTCCCTGCCATTCATCCCCTTCCCCCTGAGGTATTCAGCATTATTTACCTGCTAAATATATTTTCTAACCTTTATTTATGCTCATACATGCACACAAACACAAACATATGTCGGTTTTATAAAATTTACTATTATATCATACTTACTGCTCTGCACTTGGCTCTCATCATTTAATAAAACATTATGACTATTCCTTCAGATAAATTGTTAAAATATAGAAAATGTCAACGTCTCTTTGTTTAATGGTGTCATGCTATTCTATCCTAAGTATATAGTACAATTATTTCAACAGTTCCTTCATGAGAATTCAAGTGGTTTCCAGCTTGTTACCACTTTGCTTAATTATAATTGAAAGTATGATAATAGTTGTAATTTACAAAACCACTCTTTCCAATATCCAGAAGATGGGGAAACTAATAAGTTATATGTAGGAAAATTCAGCTACATATAACTTATTTGCTCAGTGGAGTTAAAGATTTGGAAAAATCACTTGGAAGGAAATAATACCTAGATTAAGACATGATAGATGGGTAGGAATTACCTGAAACAACAATAACAAAGAGGCATGAAGAAGCTTCCAGATAGACACTGTGTATGCCAAAGGCAGGACACAGATACAGATGTGCATGGTAAAGTGCAAGGGGTTCATTATTGAAAATTTGAAATGAAATATGGGAATGGCAGAAGATGACACCAGACTGATGCTTATGGCCAGACCCTAAGCAGTCCTATCTGCAAATTTGTGCTATGGACATTTTTAGCTAATTTTCTCTACTTCAAATATATCAAAATAATACTTTTATTTAAACTTGTGTATTTTTATTCTGTTACTTAAAACATGTAATAATACTGTTATTTAAACTTGTGTATTTTAATTTTTTTCTTTTGTATGTGAAAGAAGCAGCATAATTAACTTTTATTTTCCCTCAGATTCCTAAATATAGTCTCATTTATAAAGCACAAAAGAATGTGGTTTAAATAATAATCATTTAATGTGAAATACGACTATCAATTACAGAAATTCATTAATTAAAATAACTATTTGCCAACAGTTTACTCACTTATTTTATTTTTAAGATATTTCCATTAAAACGGTCTCATTAAATTTTACATGTTAATCAGAATGTTTACCATTTAATTTTGCCTAACATTGCTCTGCATTTAGGTTTTGGACTCTTTCTTCATTATAATTTTGAAGCAATTAACTCACTAGGAAAAAAAGTAATTTGCAGGTTTGTATAATTGCAGAGATGTTGGTCAGCTACAGTAGAAAGAATGGCAGGATGCTGAGATTTTCCTTCAAAAGGAAAATAGAGATAAGAATATCTACACATTAAATTCTTCTTTGGTTGATAATTCTTATAAATCTATTTTTAAAATTATATGCAGTAAATTCAGCTTAATAAAAGTGTGGTATGGAAAATTGTTTCTGAGCTTCTGAAATTAGCCTAAGCATGTTAGGAAACTAATTAGTAGATGGGAAAAATTGTAATTATGAAAGACAAAATATACCATTGCAAATGGTTTCTTATTCCTTACTCTTACATAAAGACAGAAAATCAAAATAAATTATTCTCAATTCAGCTTTACCAAGTTCTAAGAACTTAAATATGAGACATCTTTTCTTTGTTGAAATGGTTTTAAATAAGTTCAACTGTGAACATCATTAGAAAGTTAACTATAAACCTCAATCTTGTATAAATATTTAATGATTTCTAATTTGATTGTACTACAAGTTTGTCCTAATACAGAGGACATACATTACATATATATGTTTATATTAGAGAGAGGCTTAATTAAATGGATTTAATATTAATTGAAATTATCTGCTCATGTAAAAGTAAACCATTCTTTATTGTATCTGTTATTTTATTTATTCTACATCTAGTATCTACTCTTCCAAGTCATGATCTATTGACTTTATTAGTCTGTAAACATAAAAACATGTTCTGTTGACAAAATTACATTATTCAATGTCATTATTGTTTCATCTAATATTGTTTTAAATGTACTAGGTGAATTGCACAACCTTATATTTCCTAGTTATTAAGATCTTCACATTGCTTTCCATCATTGACTTCTTAAGGAATTTTCCTCATGGCCTAACTTTATCTCATATTTTTAATAAAGTGGCTGTTATGTGACCTTATGCATCCTTGAATATGCGGTACAATGGCAAACCAGGATTGCCACTGGGAGGCTATGACTGGCATCTTCAAAAGGAAGGTAGGATTACCAATACGGAAATTGAGAAGTTTCAGAATTCAGGTTCACCCTGGATAAGCTTTGATGCTTATCTGAAGCTTATTCAAACCTTCTGAATCGGTAAAATTGAGCTGCAAATGTCAGAAAGCAGACTTTCTCATGAGATTTACTATACTTTAACTTCTGTTCCAAACCAGAAATACCAAGAGGACAGTTTCTTTTGCAATGTCATTGTGACTCTTTTTCAAGTGTTAAATTAAAAGGTGAGAATAAAAAGGCAAGTTGGTGAGGGCAAAATATAGAATCCACATTCATTTAAATATTTATTTAGTTTAAATGATGGAGATAACAGAAATTGAAAAAAATACATATTCTTATTGAATTTGTTAAAACTAAAATGTATCTGTGTTCTGTTTTCTCATTCAGTGAGCAAATTAAATTAATAAAGTTTATGTCATTCATGTGTTTTCAATATGAACAAAATACTCAGTCTATAAAATTGTGTATCTCCCCAAGAAAACATTTGCTAAGGTGAATATTGGGCAAGCCTAGAAAGGCATTTAATACCTTAGCACCTTCAAGCCTCATGCTGAGAAGCAATGACCAATGTTATATTTGTATAATCTTGGTCATAAATCTATATAAACTAAGTTTACATTTTTACATATATTTATTTCAAATATTGTTAATTAAGGGGAATGAGGCTTGATAGTAATACATAAAACAGTTAAACACGTAAGTTTGTCTACACTGCCTGTATTGAAATCTCAAGTTTTCTTCTTATTTGCTGCCTGATTTTGGCGTACAACATAGGAAGGCCTCTGGTTCCTAATATGCAAATGTGGATGATAACAAGTTAATTAGTATTGATGTTCAGATGTTAACTTCTTTGCAGTTTTGAATATAAAATTGGTATTAATATCATTATTATTATGACTTTTCTCACACCCTATGTTTGATGAATTATAGTGGTGAGGTGGGTAATTTTTTTAACTTCTTGTTTTCAGAATATTATATTTCCACACTCTGCAAAATTTCTGTATTTGGGAGTCACGTCATCTGTCCAAATATCCTACACTTTCCCACATTTTTGTCATTTACCAACTTTCCAACTATTCCCTATTCATTCATCAAGGACATTAACTTAAGTTCCATTTTATACACACCTTCCTATACATATTCAGTGAGATGTGCCAACAACAGGAAGTCTCCTAATTTTGCAATCATTAATTTCTAAAGCCCACACTCACTCAGTCTCTCTAGCTCTCTTACTCCATCATTTTTCCTTGACAACTTACAATCTTTATTTTATTTTATTTTTGGTTACAGGGCTGACTTTATTGTAGGTCTAGGGAAAAGATGGGTCAAAATTACAGCAAAACAAACCTCTTCCATTTGAGTTTAGACTTCCCAATTCTAAAAATAACCACCTGCCTTTTCTTCTAACTTGGGCTTGAGCCATGTTGCTCTACCTCCTTTCTTCTCTTCACTTGCTCTTTCTTTGTTCTCTGCAATTCGTCTTAGCCCTAGTATTTCTGCTGCAGAACAGTGTAGCTATCTGCTCAATTCCACTGCCCTCTGCCACCATCCCCAATGAGCCTATCAAAACATTTCCTTTAGCAAAGATATACAATGTAGGAATTTTCAGAAAAGGTTTTTAGGGCATGTAAAATTTAATTTTAGACCATTCCATCTGATTCACCTTCTGCAGCAGTTCTCCACTACTTGGAATATTTAGTGCTTATGGAAATAACACCCAGGCATCTGAAATAGTCTACAACCCTCTATGCTCTTAATAATATCTATGAGCTCCATCAGTCTTTCTTTCACAAATACAACTTTAAACTTGAATTTCTTTATAAATTCAGTAAACCCCTGTTGACTATTTACTCTGGAGCAAATACTGTCCTATCAATTAGGAATGCAGTATTTGGCATATGTTACACGGTGCCTTCTCTCTTAGATCTGATTTCCTGTTGTGGGAGACCTGATATTAACAATCACACAATTAATGTACTTACACACTGTATGCATGTTATGGATTAAAGTTAATCGAAGTAAGAAAGAATAAAATTAAAACATCTATTTTAAAAGGTATACTAGTGATCTCTGGAGATTCGACACAGTCTTTAAGGATGAGAAGAATGAATAAGAAATATGAGAATCAAAAATAACACTCATCCATAAAAAGAATGAAATCATGTCCTTTGCAGCAACATGGATGGAAATGAGGGCCATTATCCTAAGTGAAATAGCTCAGAAATAGAAAGTCAAATATTGTATTTTCTGCCTTATAAGTGGGATCTAAACAATGGGTACACATGGACATGGAATAGGCATTGGAGATTCAAAAAGGTGGGAGGGTGAGAGGGAGGTGAAGGATGAGAAGTCATTTATTGGGTATAATAGACACTGTTCATATGATGGCTACATTAGATGACCAAACTTTACCACTACACAATATATCCATGTAAGAGATCTGAACCTGTACTCCCTAAGGCTACAAAAGTTTATATATACACACAGAGAGACAGAATGAGACATATCAGAGACATATCTGGTGGCAGAAGCAGCATGCAGCAAGACCCTAACATGGAAAGGAATTTGTGATAAAGGAAGGGGTTAGCTCCAAGGAAGACCAGGGCCATATCATGTAAGCCATTTTTGAGCACTACAGGCATAATCCCACCAGAATTAGAATAAGAGCTGGGAAGAAAAATCTATTGAGTCACAGAATCAAAATATTTCTTAAAAAGATTATCGACTGCCATGCAGGTGGACAGAGGCTGGGATAAAAACAAGCAAAGAAGTCAGAAAGCTATGTCTGTATTTCAGGTGATAGAAAAAATAAAATATCTGCCAAGTTAGAGTTAGTGATATAATTTGCAGACAGATCTGAATTGGATGTGAGGTTGAGGGAGTCAGAATCAAGGATGACTTCCAGGTTTGTTCCATGAGCAAATTGATGAGTACTGTTAGCATTTACTAAGAGGAAAAAGACTGGAGGAGAAGCACATTATGACTGGGGAATATCATGAATTCATCGACTGTTACCTCTGTTTCTGCCTCTTTCCTTAGCATCTTCAATCCCATGACATAGACAATGTTTGAGGATTCACATATCTGTCCTTGCATTTCAGGCATCTATTTGCTATCTCGCTTTGGTTGTTATCTCAATGGTTAGACATGATGTGCATATCCAGACTCATCCATTATAGACTTACTTTACACACACATGCACACATATAAAACACACTTAGATATCTATAACTATACATATACGTATATATGCACTGTGAGTGTATACACATACACACACACACACACAGACATACACACATTCAACTGACCCTTGAACAAGACAATTTGAACTGTGCTGGTCCACTTACATGTGAATTCTTTTTAACCAAAAGTGGATTGCAAATACAGTACTTGTGGGATGGTGAATCTGGAGAACCGACTTTGCAAGTATGGCCGGATGTTGTCACGGAGGTCCTGGAACCAATTTCCTGCGTATACTGAGGAATGACTGCATACAGAACATATAAAATAGCAAATAGTGAAATTTATTCCAAAAACCACGATGCACTACATGGATACTATTTTACACTTGAAAAATGTAATATATTTTTCATGGTATTTTGGGATTCACTGTCATATAAATGATTCATTTATTCAAGATTCCAAAGCTACATAAAGTCAGATTTGGTATCAAAGTCTTGTTCTGACTACAAATTTGGCAAAAATAAGCAATCTATGTTTGTAATAAAAGTTCTTGTGTTACTGTTCTAACCTCATTCTAGCCATTAATTAATTAAGTAATTAATGTATTATTCAAGAAATATAGCTTATGGTTATATATGGCAGGTACTACAAAAGATACCAGAGATTTATAACTTGAAAAACACAGTCTGTGAGCCCAAAGAGCTTGTTGTTTTTATTTCATGAGCCATGAAAAGCCATTTAACATTTCCAAGTCATAGTACTGTAAACTAAAAAATGGAGACAGTAAATAAGATCTGCTTTATATAAATTGAGTGCATTTATGTGTGTGTTTTTAAGTGTCTGTATGTGACAGAGAAAGAGAGAGAGAGTTTTGTTATGCAGGTGGGATATTTTGGCCATGATTTCCACATTTAGAATATCTGGGTTCTTATTTCAGCTCCAACACTGTCTGTAATGTTAGAAAACAAGCATCATAATAGCATACACTTCTATTGTGCTCACTGTCCTGCATTAAATATTTATATTTAATATAAATATTTAAATTTATATTTAATAAATGGGGGCTATTTCAGTAGCCCCGTTACATCCCTGTGTGTTAGGTATTGTTGTATTTCCATTTTATGGCTAATGAAAATTAAACACAGACGGTTTCAGGGACTTGCCCAAATTTAAGAAGCTGGTACAAAAAAGAGCCAATTTTCAAACTCAAGCAGTTTGACTTTAGATTCTATACTCTTAACTACTGCAGTATGCATCTACCTCTTAAAATTTCTGTATCTTTTTTCCCTTACCTGTAAAATATAAAATATTATAGTGCTTATTTCATAACGTTGTTGTTAAGACTTAGAAAAGGTTGGACTTAAGGTCAAACAAATATCAGAATAAATTATCAAAAAATATTACTTATTACACATTTTATACATTTTTAAATGGCTATACAGTCACTTTTACTAAAATTTTATTAATTTTTAGCAACTATAATTCTGAATCTCACTACACTTTTATTTCCCTTATTCATTTTTATTTTTGTTATACTTCCATAATTGTACCCATACCATCTAAAACTGACAGCCTCTCTTCTAATGAATTTTGCCAAGGGCAAATAAGCACAAGAAAAATGTACTATGACAGGGTGACATAGAGAAGAAGAACTGGGATGAGGTTTAGACACTGTATTAGTCCATTTCCACACTGCTGATGAAGACATACCTGAAACTAGGCAATTTACAAAAGAAAGAGGTTTAACTGTAGGACTCACAGTTCCACGTGGCTGGGGAGGCTTTACAATCATGGTGGGAGGCAAGGAGGAGCAAGTCACATCTTATGTGGATGGTGGCAGGCAAAGAGAGAGCTTGTGCAGAAAAACTCCCGTTTTAAAAACCATCAGATGTCGTGATATGTATTCCCTATGATGAGAACCACACAAGAAAGACTTGCTCCCATGATTCCATTACCTTCGACTGGGTCCCTCCCACAACATGTGGGAATTCAAGATGAGATTTAGATGGGTCACAGCCAAACCATAGCACACAGTAAAGTATGAGGAAACCATAGCACACAGTAAAGTATTTCATTTTTAGGGATGATGTAGATGGAGACATTATTTAAAATAAATATCTAAGTAGGAAAAGACTTGATCAACAAACTAACCTTGCAAGTAAAAGATCACTAACCATAGACTCATTCTTGTGGTAAATAGGGGCTTGCAGATAAGCTCCAGTATTACCTATCAACTTTGTATTCTTCTTGGTTCCCAACTTCAGGATGTCTCCTCTCACCCAGAAGACCTCTTTCGATGCCCCCCCATGTAGGGTTATATTGAGAAATTGTCTTAATTCCCTAAAAAAAATGAAATGGTCGTTCCCTCAATCTCCTTCAGTTCTTAACTCTCTAGTTCTTAAAACCAAAGTGACTGATATTTTTATCAAGATGTAACGCCAAGTGTAATGCCTAGATCAAACTTTTCCAACCTGCAGCCCACGGGCCACGTGAGGCCCAGGATGGCTTTGAATGTGACCCAACACAAATTCATAAACTTTCTTAAAACATTAGGAAATATTTTTGCAACTTGTTTTTAGCTCATCAGCTATCATTAGTGTTAGTGTGTTTTATGTGTGGCCCAAGAAAATCTTCTTCCAATGTGGCTGAGGGAAGTCAATAATTGAACACACCTGGTGTAGATAATAGCTATAATTTTAAACAATGGGATTTTCACAAAGATGTCAGACTTATACACAACGTATTGGAATCTCTCTTAAAATTTTGATGACTTCTACTGAGATTTGTCCCTTCCCATTATCCTCAAAACATCAATCTGGCATTTTTATTTGTAGTTCACCTATTAGCTATAAACAAGGAAATTAGGAGAAAACATTAATAAAGCAATAGCTCAGGGTGCATGATACATTGATGAAATGTCAACAGGCAGCTTACACCTTTGGCATCTATGGGATAGAGTTAGTGTAAGGAAACACAGTCAGAAAACAGAGAAAATCATAGGGAATCAAAAAGGAGTAAATAGAATAAGAAATGCACCAAAATGATTCTGCTTGTCTTTTCTCTAAGGAAGGACATGACATTTAATCAAAGTTATAAATTCAAATGTAAACAGGACAGGATTTATCAATCGACATGCTTATAATCTCAATCAACATCAGATATGTCAAATGCTTATCCTTCACTTACGAAAACATAAAATATTATAGTCCATTTTCATACTTCTATAAAGAACTGCCCAAGACTCAGTAATTTGTTAAGGAAAGAGGTTTAATTGACTCACAGTTCAGCATATTTGGGGAGGCTTCAGGAAACTTGCAATCATGGCAGAAGGCAAAGGGGAAGCAAGACACCTTTTTCACAAGGCAGCAGGAAGGAGAAGTGCTGAGTGAAATGGAAGGAACCTCTTATAAAATTATCACATCTCGTGAGAACTCATTTACTATCACAAGAACAGCATGGGGAAAACGACCCCTATGATTCAATTACCTCCACCTGATCTCTGCCTAGACCCTGGGACATTATGAGGAGTATAATTCAAGATGAGATTTGGTTGGGGACACAAAGCCTAACCATATCATAGCTTCTTCCACTTTTCTCTTCTTTAATATTGGGTCATATGAAGACTTATATGTATGTAAATAATTATTATATTATATTTGTACCTTTTAAATAGTTTTAGTTAATTGAAAAAAGAAACTTCTCTTGAAGCTTAAGTTATAGTCACTATAATTGTATATGTATAAAATACGTTTTTAAAATGTTTTTATAATTGTAAAAAAAGCATATGTTTATTATAAACAGGTAAATTATAAACAGGTGAAAGATATCCTAAAATACATAATATTTAGAAAACAGGGAAATTATTTAGCCAGATGAAACTCCAAAATGTATGTGTCCTGGTATTTTGAAAGTAAAGTGTAGACTACAGAAGAAACGAGATTTTGAGTATCATTAAAGTCATATGACTTCCGTCATGATCAATCCAAAACATATGCTTTTATGCTGGTACATATGAATATACATCAATATGTAAACGTATGAAGAAACAGAAAGTTTCAAAATTAGACCATACACATCCTTTAATTTTTCTTTTAAATCTGATTTCATTTAAAAATAGAGTGAATTGGAGTTTGGTATACAAGTTGTTTCTTTATATACTAGTAGTGTCAAATGTTATTCACCATTCCCTTTCTAGAGTAGTAAAATATTCAATGGAAAATACATACAGGTTCCACATCAAAAGGTACAGTGAAGCAAGAGTACGATGTAAGAACATTATATTGCCTCTTCCAAGAAAACTTCTGTTCTAGGAATTCAACATTAGCAAGAGGGAAAAAACAAAGGTTAGAAATATTGCCTGTGTTAATAAAGCACTAAATTAACTTTAGTATCCATCATTAGAAATTTTTGAAACATTAGAGTAACAAATCGTATGTAATATTAAGGAGTCTGAGAATATATACATTTGTAAACATTTTTCTTAAATGTAAAAAAAGAATTTAAAAATCATATTGCAAGACAATGCAGAATAAGACCAGTTGATAGACAGATAACATATGAAAATAGATAGAATATACTTTATAAAATAATTATTATGGATTACAACCTAGAGGACTATTGACTATTACTTTCAGTGTTTATATATCTATATTTTTAGTTTGTACAGATATTACTTTTGTAATAAAATTAAATATATTTTCATTAAAACTACACATTTTCCTTGCTTCACATTACTTGTGATAAATGATAACCAAGCTAACTATAATTTTTTGAAAAATGTGTTAAGTTTATATAAGTAATTCTTCTAATAACTAGGAAAAGATTATCTATGAGTCAGTGACATTAGAGGAGCTTATTTCTTTGTAAAAAAGAAAAAGGTAAACCTCATTTATTTTTTTAAAAATCAGGAAATTTGATATTATTTTGAGGAGTTATACTGTTAAATCTTATTGTTGTATTTGAAAGTTTTGTAAATAATCTAAAAATACCTGTAGGCCTAAAAATACCTGTAGGCCAAATACCATATTCTTTAGATAAATGGTATATAATGAATACATGCATGACCAGAATTCTCCCACCTAAAATTTAGAAATCTATTATTTATGAAATAATTACCTTTTAATGATATAGGGCATTTATTTATATGATACAAGGGCATATTACTTTTAATATTTTTGAATACTTTTTGACTCACAGCAATTCAATTCTGTGTACTAGGGTACAATAATTCATGCTTGCAGTAATCACCAGGATGAGTCAGAAAGAATTGGATTCAAAAGGCCAGGAAGAATAAGAAGGCCTTTTTATTAAAGAGCTTATTTCAGTACTATTTACTTCCTGCTCATCTCTTACAAATCTTGCTAGTCTTATAAATCCTCTTAGTCTCCTCTCAATCCTCTTTATATGTGAGCACATTTTAAGAAGAAATGGATGCCAGTTTCCATCTTGCATTATTGTTTTAAAGAACAACAAAAAAGGACACTTAAGCTTTAGTAAATGAAAGAGCATTCAATGAATTTAATAAATAAGTTAACATTAAACTATGTACATACAAACCAGATTTTTCCATATTCCAAAAACACGTTTACTTAATAAACTTGTAAATCTCAAATACTTTTTTTCACGTAGTTGTGATTTTTTTAAATGTGGTAAAATATATATTATGTATATATACACACATATATATAAAATATCCAAAATAAATACGTTAAAACAAAATTTATTATTAATTGAATAAATACAACCAGATGCACAACTCCAGTTTTAGAAGTTTAGATTTTTTTGGAGGGGACTAATTTAAGGTTATCTTATGTCAACTGGGGAAAAAAAAGAGATAAAGAATCGAGAATAGCATACTCAATTCTCAGCGCCTTGATAATCCTCACTATGCGGGCCTCAATATCCCTTCATTACTTCATGCTAGTCTCTCACTGTGGACTCTAAAATTCTAAGAACTATTGATTGCTAAACAAGTTTGTTCCTCCAAATCTCTCAAGTGTTACTGTCACTCAACGTCCTCTTTCACGTAATAAATTCTTCCAATGCCTTCCTGTCTGTTCTCCCTGGATCTCACTTCCGCAGCCATGGCTACTACTCCCAACTTATTCTTAATAAATTATCTTACTTCCTCATCAACTCAATTATCTCTTACTCATTACTTCAATTATTTAGGCTTTTTGTTAATCCACACTATTATGTGACTTATTTTGTCAGACTATAGTCAATTATCTTTCTCCTTTTTTTCTTTATAAACCTAGTTCATTTGTTTTCTATGTTTGCAATAACAAATCACTGCAAATTTAGTAGCTTAAAGCAGTACAAGCCTCTTAAAAAGACCACATTTCCCTTAGACTCATCTGAAATCAGTTACCCTGGGCCTAAAATTCTTTGCAACATGTGCTTTATGTTCTGCTCTAATTCTTAGATTAAGATCAGTTAATAAGCATTATTTAGGATAATTTAATCAATTTTACAAGCAGAATTTAGGACCTACCCGATCTCTGTTTTCCCTCCTGTCACTCTTCTACAAGGTATCAATATTCCATATTTCAGAAAAAATATCAGTTTCTGAAACATATGTATGCTGTACCATATTTCTACATGTGGTTCGTTCTCTCAGAAACTTCTATTTGCTTATCATTTAAAAAATGTATTACTATCTTCATGTCTACTTGCCTAGCTCCAGGTAATAATACTGCTATTTCCTTTGTTCTTTGGATGTCTATTAAACAAATTATAAATAAAAATTAACATAGAATAATACTCATTAGCATGTGACATCCCAACTCTTATTTTGATAGTAAAATTACCAACAGTATTAAATAAATTAGGTTCTTCAACATGTTTAAGCAGAGTACTCAAAATAATTCTCCACTTTTATAAGACCTCTGTGCCGACAGTCATTTACCTCAATAAGAATAATCTTCAACCATATTTTAAAAGATGTAGTGTGTTGAATTAATTAAAAAGAGTAAGAATAAATTTATAGTTTGGAAAAATGACTAAAATAATCCATGCTTGGGAGAAAGCAAAGATTTGCTTTACTAAAAAATCAAAGTCAATATTTAAGAATAGTGAGACATAATTTTAAGAAGACCTCTGAGTAGAGATCCTTAACAGTAAATTATAAGAATTTGCAGCAGAAGACAGTAAGAATTTACCTAGAGCATAGAAAAAAATGCATGTTCATTGATTAGCAGGATTTCTATTTCTATTGAATAGAAATAGAGAAATATATGAATGTAAATACTATGTATAAAAGTATTTTTACATTTTTTAAGACTATAATGTCTTTGGAATGCTTTGAAAACAAAAGCAAAGGAACAAAGGAAATCTACTGGCCAGCGATATGATAATGAAGAAGTGGACTTGAGATATTTGTTTGGGATTGGAAATAAGAGAATAACTTGGCAGTCAAACACATATAAAATGCAATTCAAATTTCAAGTTCTTACATGAGATTTACCAAGAAAGCTTTATGTAAATTCACATGGCAAAGAACCTCACTTCAATATTTGGCTTAAGGAGGAATATAAGTAGATCTAAAGGATCTGTTTTGTTTTTATTTATGTTATTTTTGTTTACCTTCTCTCTTTATTACAGGAAAAATAAAAGCAAGTTTTTAGGACTATTCTTAAAAAACAAGTTTTTAAGACTGTTCTGATGCACAGTCAAGTTTGGAAGACATGTAAAAGTTTAACTTTATTTAGGATTTAAAGGGAGAACAGGGAGCTAGAGACAAATTCCATTTTAGACAGTAATATAAAGAGTAACCACTTACTGGGCACATCTTTTTTGAATGTGTGTCCTAAAATCTTTATGTATAGCATTCCATTTACATAAAACAATACAATGGAGTGTTCTATATTATATATCCATTTTATTAATACATAAATAGAGACTCAAAGAGATGAAACATATTTTCCTGAGTGACAAGGCTGAATCAGCATTCCAGCCTGGACATCAACATCAGAGTCATCACTCTTAAATGTGGAGCAATGTTTTGCTGTTGATCCCAGATAACCAGCTCCAAAGAACATTTTAGAAGGGCATAATGCAGGAGGAATGTGGAGGAATCACACCTATGCATTCTTTTCAAGAGCACATATTTCTAACTTGATTACACATGTGTCATATAGGATGTTAATAAATGAGCATGATATTTCTCATTTATATACCATTTTCTGGGAAATTAATGAATATTTTTATATACAGATTTATACTTATTCCAAATCCAAGTTTGCTGAAACATTCACTGGAATAAGGTAGTTCTTTTACTGAGAGGAAGAAATAACTGTAAAAAAATCCACAAGTACCCATCCCATGCACACCCACACCCACATGTTGATGGCCTGACACCAATGTAAAGACCAAAAAATACACAAATAATTATACTGAAATATGACCTTAAGGTCAAAATGTATTTTATCAGTCTGTCCAATTTGTAGTCCTAGTCAACAGCTTCAGAACAAATGCCCTCTAGAAATAAAATTGTATGGTATTAACACAACAGATTTAACAGCAGAGATTACTGATAGATTGAAGAAAACTAACTTTACAGTCTCGGTCTCATGTACACACACACACACACACACAACACACACACACACACATCAGTGTCTCATAAGCACTGAAATCTAGAGATCGAAAATATGGTAAAAGTTTGCAGAATTCATTGGGATTCCACACATAAAAGCATTCATTTTGGAAACCCTGTGGCTATTCATTGGACTTTATAGATGGTTTTGAAGCTTTAAGAAATTATGAGAAGGTAAGATTTTACCAGAGATATCTTAGTTCTTAAGCTTCAAAAGTCATGATAAAAAATATTCTCCTAGCTGCCAAATTCAGCTGGCACTACTGAACAATATTTTCAGTCTCAAAATTCCATTTTCACTGTTAAGAAAAATGGAAGACATAAATGTTTTATATTAGAGTAAAGCCAAAGAGTGCCTGAAACAATTTTTCTGAACTGTATGCCAGATAACATTTCTATATAGGATTTTAATACCAGAAAACAGAAACTTTGGTCAAATACATTTAGTACTTTCTAGGTAAATAACTTAAATCACTAGTTTTTTCTGTATTACTTAGCAGAAACATATGAATGCCTTTGTTAATCTCTATAAGAAGGGAGTGAATAGAATACAAATTCTTTTCTAAACATATTCTTACACAGAATTCTTATTATACTAAAATACCTAACAAAAGTATTTTTTTCAGAAGTCACATTTTAAGTGTTGGCCTGTCTTATGGAAATCCATTGAAGACATTTTCCTATAATTTCAATTGTTACACAATATCAGACAGAATATTTGCTTTATTGTGTTTGATTTAAAGATTTTAAAACTATCACAAGGATATTTTTAATTTTGGATAAAAGATAACTCTATCTTTTATAGATATTATATATAGAGATAGATATTATATATTATTATATATTATTAATATATAGATATTATATAGATAGATAATATATATAAAATATCTATATATCCATAATCTTTATTATATATTGCAACAGACATTTACTGTTCCTGTCTGCCCTTTTGCTTACACCATTTATCTCAACTCTTGAAAACACTACTTATTTTCTACTAAAATTATATGTAATTTGGGGGACATTTGAGCACAATTCCTTGTTTAGAACCAATGAACAGACATATAATCCACTAATGACGAATCATAGTACTGTATCAGTCATTCACACTGACAGTTGCATATGGATTGGGCAGTCAGGGTATAACATGTAAGTTCATATTCTGCTTTATTCAGCATAGTATTCAGCTCATCACCATCACTTTGTTAGGGAGAATTATTTATTTGCATCAAAATCATGTGATACAGTTAATGCTGACCCAGCCCTACCAATTTTGAGTTCAAGACCTCATTACATAATCAAAGCAGAATCAGAGTCCAGAAAGAGACAAAGAGAGAAAGAGAGAGAGAGAGAAAGAGAGAGAGGAGAGAGAGAGAGAGAGAGAAAGAGAGATTGCATCATGACTCAAATCTATCAATGCTCAAATCTATCAATGTTATTTAGCATGGACTTTCAATGGTGAACAAAGGTAATTAATTGGACGCTTTGCTGTCAGTGCTAAGAAGTGATTAACAATCTGGTCACCAGTAATTTCTTCCACTTCTGTATTAAGGTATTTGGTAAAACAAACATGTGATAATCATTTCATTGTACCATTGAGTATAACAAAATTATGCATCCTCTACCTGTGTTATTTACGAAAATATTTTTCCAGTAGCACTTTGTATTTTTCACTTCACACACATTTGTCATGGCTAAACTTTTCAAGAAAATATGATGTATCTCCTTTTCATATTGAACTAATATGATGATACCAAGGTTTTGATGTCCTCTCCACATTTAAAACAAAATTAATCAATTTCATATTGGAAAGCACTGTTATGTGTATTTTGAAAGAACTTACTTAACTTCTTAGAAAGGGCACTCTGTTTTTTGTAAAAAATGACAGCAATTTGATGGTTGCTACAGAAAATGTTATAGCGTAAGAGATGGGTCATATTAGCATTGAATGGGTCATATTTCTTAAAAATGTTTGTTTTTATATTATTGATAGTTTTATTCTTTATATTGTTCACTTTTATAGTTGTCTATTTCTTTTTAACAGCATTTCCAAATTTATATTCTATTATTACAGGCTAATATTCAGGGATGGTTCATTTTACTTATTTTCTTTTTACTTTTTAAAACTTCATTTCAGCATAACTGTGTTTAGTGACATACACTCATTGGTTAATAGAATGCAATTTAAGTCTAACTTATTCTATGCAATTTGGACCAAATGTTTGGTATATGACTTGAGATTTTTAAAAATATTTGCAATCTGGTTTATTTTTATTTATTTCAAATGTACAAAATGTCATTCATCAAACGCTGCTAAAGAAGGCAGAAAGACTACAGGCACGTGCCAGCATGCCCGGCCAATTTTTGTATTTTTAGTAGAGACAGGGTTTCACCATATTGGCCAAACTTCTTGACTTCTGACCTCAAATGATCCACCCACCTCGGCCTCCCAAAGTCCTGGAATTACAGGCGTGAGATACTCAGGAGGCTGAGGCAAAAGAATCCTTTGAACCTGGGAGGCAGAGGTTGCAGTGAGCCGAGATTGCTCCACGGCACTCCAGCCTGCTGGGCAACAAAGTGAGACTCCATCAAAAAAAAAAAAAAAAAAAAAAAGGCAGAAAGAACCTTGAGAAATTTACCTTTGGTTTGCCTCATAAATAGATAAATAAATAAATAAATAAAAATAAAAGCACATATCACACTGTATAAGTTTATAAAATTGGTGTAAGAAAACACTGTTGTAATGTTTCAATGCCAGTTTACAAAGTTCAGTAAGTATTGATATGGAAAAAGGTCTATGTACACATGTGGAACTGGAAAAGCTATCTGACTTAGTTAATATTTTGTGATTCTACACAAATCAAGATTCAGATAATTTCTTCAATCTGAATACTATCTGCTCACCTCATCTGCTGAGATTAACAGGGAAACTGGGCACACTAGCAGTGAGTTTTTCCTGATTTATACGAAAAAGGAAAATAAGTTTCTTCCCCAACTTTTCAGTCCAGAAGTGACAGTATACTCTAGGCAAGGTGCAAGGTGTTTTTTCCGTGGTCAACATTTATCGGGTGATATTCAGTGAGTTGGATTTTGAGTTGTATCAACACTCACAAGCAAAATAGTCTCTGAAATTAATAACCACATGACTTTAGCAGTGACTCTAAAAATAAAGTGGTCCTCCTTAGAAGGCTAGAGCAAAACATCCCGCCATATTTATAAGAAGCCTTGTCAAAGAAATACAGCCCTTTTTAAATGATACCTTAATAAAAAAAATAAAAATAAAAAACTATAACCCCAAAATAAGAACCAGGTCTGAGAAAATGAGGAAAATATGTTACTTAAAATAGGTTGAAAAACCAATGTAAATCTAGGTTCGAAAGATAGTAGAAGATATTCAATTTTGTAAGACTACCTAGGATTGAGACTTACAAAGTATTCCAGTTTTTCAAGTTTATCACTAGTTACTAAACACCAATTTACAAATAACATGTTCATTTTTTTTTTCCAAAAGAGAAAATTCTGGTTTCATTTTCAACCCTAATGACAGAGTCACCATAGCTATATTTGCTCATGTAACGTATGTAACATTAGAAGTTATTACTTTCCTCCTACTTTATCTTAGCCCCTTTCTTTTTTTATGGTTACCCCCAACTCTTTCCTTTACTGCCAATATATTAAGCAAAGTTCTGATATTACTTATTTACTCCTCATACAAAGAAGTTTATATAAATTTAATACTTTTCCTAGGACAAATTTTACCATTGAATATACTTATTGTTTAATGAGTAGACAAACATCTACCATGTGAACACAACTTTTTTAGACATACAACCTGTTCTGGGAGCATTTCTTCTATGAGCTATGCTTGAATTAGTCACCAAGAGGAGAAATTTGGGTTTTTTTTCACCTCCATTAAAAAAAAAAAAACTGAAGGAAAAAATATAAATGTTTTACTATAAATTTATGGTTTGAGAAGGATGCTGGCTAACATATATGCACAATTTCACTTTGATTCAGTTTAATATAATAGTATGTGTAAGTCACTGATGTAAATCATATTTTGTTCAATAAATACACTTCCCCTCTATTGGTTGAAAGTATACTTAATTTTACTTTTATTTTTAAAACAATGCCTTATTCATTCCTTTGTTTTTAAATCAGCTATAGGTTTATATTGCCTTCTATCACATTCACTTGTTTGCACTGTTAAATTGTATTTTTCCTACAAAACGCTTGTCTTTTGGCAATCGTCTTTGAACCAAGTGATTCATCTCTTATAGTCTCTTTGTTTATTTACTATCTTTGTCTTAGCCAAGTAAGGCATCAGAAATTGTTTTCATTTAATGAGGAAAGGATCACAAGAATGTATGTAAGGCAAGAAAAATGAGGAGATACAGACTGACCCACTCATTTTTCAGTCTTAAAGAATACCCCCTTATATGTAGAAGAACAAACACTACACATAAATAAAATACTATCTGCTATTAGATTGGCCAGCTTATTCTTATTATACCAGAGTAATGACTAGATTAGCCAAGTAAACGAGTGCTTTGGGATGAGAGACTAAATGTGGGAGAAAAGTGTGAATGGGGAGTCTGAGAGATATTAGGACACTTGTGTTTTTCTGGCAGTGTCCAGTGCAAAGTTGCTTATAATCCAGGACCCTGGCAAACGTCATGTGCTCTGTGAAAATCCTTCCCTGATATATTCTTGTGGGAATTTTTCAGTAAGTAAAATAGTCCCTTTGGTTACCATTATTTGCAAACATTTCATTTACCCATAATGCACAGGAAAGTGTTATCAGTATTACACAGCAAATAATTGAGAACTTAATAATTGTAATTAGCCATTTTAAATTGAGGTTGTATTATAATCCTTTATAAATTTTTGTGCAAATATTCACCCCAAAAATACAGTGAATTTGCCTAAGAATGTGGAGAGGTCATTAATTTAATGTTTCTTCCATTATCTTAGAACTTCTAAGAACAGATACTCTCCAATATCTCTCTGTTTTCAGCGAATACATTTGTTTCAGAAATTCAAATAATAAATATTTAGTGGTTACTTACTGTATGAGATATATGGCCTAGGAAGAATTCTAGCTAAAGTGATAAGATTAAGAAATAAAGCATAGCTCTTAACTTCAGAAAAGTTATACATTAGTATAGAATGCACACACGAATACACATACAAATAGGCACACATATACACACAAAAAAGTTCTATGTAATAAGTGATAGGTACTATAATTTACTATGTGAACATTTTACAGTGAAGGAATCATTTTGTTGTAGGATTAGTAGGAGTTTTCGTTATTGAGAATTCTCAAAAGAGAAGTATACTTTCAACTGATAAAGTGAAAGCAGATATAGAATGTACAAGTGAACAAGAATTTTATGTGAAAAAAAATATATTGTAATAATGTTTCTACTGCTTTTGAAAGTAATTTAAGTTTGCTGAATTTCAATTTACCTGTATCTTCATTAATTCCATGTGGAATTAATTATGCTATATGACTTCTGAAGCTAATTCAGGAAAGGAGATGCTGCCTCTGCCTGGTGTTCACATATTAGCGCTAGAGCAAGCCAGGTGTCATTTAAAAACTCTGACTAACATCATAATAGTGAAGAGTTGAGAGTTTTTTTCTAAGATCGAGAACAAGATGAGGCTGCTCATTCTTACCACTTCTGTTTGACATAGCAGTAGATGTCTTAGCCAGAACATTTATGCAATAAAAGAAAGTAAAGGCATCTAAAGCAGAAAAGAAAAAGTAAAATTGTCACTGAAGAAAACGTGACCTTACATCTAAAACCCTAAAGATTCCACCATGAAAACATTAGAACAAGTAAAAAAATTCAGTAAAGTTTCAGGATTAAAAAAGTCAATATATAAATATTAGGAGTACTTTTATACATTAACAAAAATCATCTGAAAAATATCAGGAAAACAATTCTATTTATAATAGCATTTAAATAGGATATAATACTTAGAAATAAATTTAACCAAGAAGGTGAAAAATCTTTACACTAAAAACTACAAAATATTGATGAAAGAAATTGAAGAAAACACAAGTAAATAGAAAAAATCCCATATTCATGGACTGGAATAATTAATAGATAAAACGTTCATACTACCCAAAGCAATCTACATATTCAATGTATACAGATCTACTATGTAACCACAAAAATTAAAAATAAAAGAAACAATGTAATCCCTGCCAAAATTCCAATAACGTTTTTCACAGAAATAGAAAATAAAACTGAAAATTTGTTTGAAATTACAAAGATCCAAAATAGCTAAAGCAATGTTGAACAAAAAGAACAAAGCTGGAGGCATCATATGACTCAATTTTAAATTTACTACAAACCTAAAGTAATCAAAACAGCATCACAGTAGCATAAAAACAGGCATATAGATCAATGGAACAGAAGACAGAGCTAGAAATAGACCCATGCATTTACAGCCAATTGATCTTCAACAAAGATGCCACAAACAGACAACAAGGAAAGAACACTATCTTCAGTAAACAATGTTGAGGAAACTGGATATGCATGTGTGCAAGAATGAGGTTGGACCCTTATGTCACACCATATATAAAAATAAAATCTAAATAGACAAAAGTCACATGTAACACACGAAACTGTAAAGCTAAAACAAGAAAGTATAGATAAAAAGCTTAATTATATTTGTTTGGGCAATGATGTTTTTGGATATGACCCCAAAGGCACAGGCTACAAAAGCAAAAATAGACAAATGGGAGTACCTCCGACTAAAAGGTTTCTGCACAACAACAAAGGGAAAACAACGAATGAAGAATCAACATAGAATGGAAAAATACATTTGCAAACCATACATCTGATAATGGGTTAATGACTCGAATACATAAGGAAGTCACACAATTCAATAGGAAGAAAACAGTAAACCAATTTAAAAATGGGTAAAGGATCTGAATAGAAATTTCCATAAGAAGACATACAAATGGCTATGTACGTGAAAAAAATGCTCAGCATCACTGATAGTCAGAAAAATGCAAATCAAAACCATGAGATATCACCTCACACCTGCTAGAATGACTATTATTAAAAAGATGAAAGATGACAAGTGTTAAAATGAAGAAAAAAGGGAATCATTGTACAACTTCGTGGGAATGCAAATTAGTGCAGCCATTATTAAATACAGTATTGAAAATTCTAAGACAATTAAAAATAGAACTGATATATGATCCAGTAATCCCACTTCTGGATATATATCCAAAGGAACTGAATCAGAATGTTGCAGAGGTATCTGCCCCTGCACTGTCAAATTCATTGCAACATTATTCACAGTAGACAAGACGTGGAATCAACCTAAGTGTCCATCAAAAGATGAAAAGACACACACACACACACACATGCACAGAGAGAATACTATTCAGCAAAAATTAAATCTTGCCATTTTCAATGACGTGGACAAACCTGTAGGATGTTCTGCTAAGTGAAATAAGTCAGGCACAGAAAGACAAATCCTGCACGATGTAAATTATATGTGGTTTCGAAAAGAGTTGAACTCATAGAAGACAAGAGTAGTACCCATGTGAATGGTCTGTATAAGATAACCAGCCCAGGCAAGCTTTCATGTAACTTTCATGAGAGACTCTACTAAAGAACTCTAAGTCGATTTTGTCTCAAAATCCTGACCCAAAAATTTTTGAGAAAAAATAATGGTTATTTTAAGCTGGTATGTTTTGTGGTAGATTTTATACAGCAATAGTGACCATTAGAAAAACAGAAGGTTTATATAGCCCATATCTGAAAGAGGCACAGTTAACTTCCATTAACATATCATAGTCTAAAATTTAAAAATGTAGCCACATAGAACTTCAATGGGAGATTGGAAATGAAAATCCATCTAACTGCCCAATAATATTAAGGAAAATGTGAATTTGGACAGCATCTCCCATTTTACATGTGATATAATGTCAGGAGTGAGAAAGAAGAAATAAGCAAGAGAGATTATACACTGCCCATTATTTATTAGTTTTGATTTTTTTCCTTTAATTCTTTGAGAGGGGATAGGCATAAAAATGCTGGTAAAAGTCAAGAGTGTTTTCCGTAGCATAATTTTATAACCATCTTAGATAACTTTCTTTGGCCTAGTTTAATAATCTGGAAATTTAGCTTTACATTTTAAAAGACTGTCTATAGATTTCTGCTCCTGGAAGAAATTTCAGACTGCTATAACCAGTCTACAGACTTTGTTTCCTTTGACTTACTTTTCTAATAATTTACTTTCTAATGTTGGGGTGAGAGTAATTTCTCCTTTTCTCTCTGAAGATTTCTGAAAAATGAACTCACAAAATAAACATTAATCAGATTAAAGGCATACTAATTTATTTGATCATACATGACACGACAGCCTTCTGAATGGAGACCCATCCCCAACCCCCAGTGGAGTGCAAAAGCTTCGATACCATTTTGAGATTACAGAAAAGATAGAGGCTTGGATTCTGGCAAAAGAGGTGATGGTCTGATGAGAAGAAAAAATTCTGTTGAGGAACAATAAATGATTACTATGGAGAATTCAATGGACTCAAAGAACATACTGTAGTCCAGGACAAAGTCTATTGGGTACATAGAGAGAGCAGTGGCTTGTGACAACTGTCTGTCCAGATCTTTCTCTTGTTCACAGTCTCATTGACAGACTTTAGTTGACAGATTTTAGTCTTCTTTCCTGCTATATGAACTCAGTTAATGAATCTCGGGGATTCAATTATCCAGAGGTAATTGTTTTCTTCTTTCGTAGGTCTGGACTTCAAACAGATAAGAGAACTTCGGAGAACGCTATGCTAGGAGAGATGATGGAGAGCCCAGGAGGTCAGAAAGACCTTGATATTCTTTTTTTAGTTCAGCTTGTACAAAGCACTGTATTTTGGGTTATTTGGTTCCTGAGCCCCAACACTATCTGTCAAACTGTTGAATAGTCTTTGGGGTGTTTTCTGAATCTTATATAATACAACATATGCAGCAGTTATTCAATAAGCTGTTGCTTAATGACAGATGAAAAAGAAGAGACAAAACAAAGCAATAGTTATTAAGCAGTTACTAAATGTTACACATACTGTTAGTTACTTTACTTGACTGTTTTTGTGTCAAACATAAACCATCCTTCAAAAAATCTATTATTTTACTTCATTCCACAGATGAAGAAACTGACTCGTTGAGTTTCATTAAGCAACTTTACCATTATAATCTATCCCTGTCATGTATTTTTGAATTTGTATAAGTAATATAATGAAGATGAATATTAGTGATCTAATTTATGAGTTTCAATTCTTACTTATATAAGAACAGCTTTAGGGGAATAGTCGAAGACATATTTCAAACTCATTTTACATTTGCAAAAGTGAATATATCTCAAAATACTTTTTACATTACAACTTTTTTTTGTATACCATGCCAAAGATAATGCTCAAGTTCTTACACTTCTAGGCTAAAAATCTGGTTTTGATTCATCAAAAATAGATAAAGAAGACAATGAACATGAAAATATAGGAGGAAATGAAATATGTCTGGATTCAAAAATTATTCATATTAAAGCTATATGTTTTAAATGCCATTTATAAATTCTACAATGACAGAGACCCTCTATTCTCATTCATTGTTATATATCTCAAATGCTTTGTACATTGACTAGTCCATTCTGGCTGCTCAGTGAATAAACCAAACAAAATGTAAGGCAGGATCAAACATCAAATTCAGAGTTCCTTACCAGCAGAGTAGACTTCACCTGATCAAATTAGTTTGTGGGCAGAAAGACTAATTCCAGACATTTCTGAGTTTCCCATATGTTTAAGTAACTTAAATACCTTGAACATATAGCAAGTGGCAGGACTGTGAATGAAATTCTATTATGTTCAACATCAGATTCAATTTGCTTTATACTATATATATCTCTGTCACAACCATGTATCTTTATTTGAAAATTTACTGTAGGGGGGGCGGAGCAAGATGGCCGAATAGGAACAGCTCCAGTCTCCAACTCCCAGCGCGAGCGACACAGAAGACCGGTGATTTCTGCATTTTCAACTGAGGTACTGGGTTCATCTCACTGGGGAGTGCCGGACGATCGGTGCTGGTCAGCTGCTGCAGCCCGACCAGCAAGAGCTGAAGCAGGGCGAGGCATTGCCTCACCTGGGAAGCGCAAGGGGGAAGGGAATCCCTTTTCCTAGCCAGGGGAACTGAGACACACAACACCTGGAAAATCAGGTAACTCACACCCCAATACTGAGCTTTAAGCAAACAGGCACACCAGGAGATCATATCCCACACCTGGCCGGGAGGGTCCCACACCCACGGAGCCTCCCTCATTGCTAGCACAGCAGTCTGTGATCTACCGGCAAGGCAGCAGCGAGGCTGGGGGAGGGGCGCCCGCCATTGCTGAGGCTTAAGTAGGTAAACAAAGCTGCTGGGAAGCTCGAACTGGGTGGAGCTCACAGCAGCTCAAGGAAACCTGCCTGTCTCTGTAGACTCCACCTCTGGGGACAGGGCAATAACAAACACGGCAGAATCCTCTGCAGACGCAAACGACTCTGTCTGACAGCTTTGAAGAGAGCAGTGGATCTCCCAACACGGAGGTTGAGATCTGAGAAGGGACAGACTCCCTGCTCAAGTGGGTCCCTGACCCCTGAGTAGCCTAACTGGGAGACATCCCCCACCAGGGGCAGTCTGACATCCCACACCTCACAGGGTGGAGTACACCCCTGAGAGGAAGCTTCCAAAGCAAGAATCAGACAGGTACACTCGCTGTTCAGAAATATCCTATCTTCTGCAGCCTCTGCTGCTGATACCCAGGCAAACAGGGTCTGGAGTGGACCTCAAGCAATCTCCAACAGACCTACAGCTGAGGGTCCTGACTGTTAGAAGGAGAACTATCAAACAGGAAGGACACCTACACCAAAACCCCATCAGTACATCACCATCATCAAAGACCAGAGGCAGATAAAACCACAAAGATGGGGAAAAAGCAGGGCAGAAAAGCTGGAAATTCAAAAAATAAGAGCGCATCTCCCCCGGCAAAGGAGCGCAGCTCATCACCAGCAACGGATCAAAGCTGGACGGAGAATGACTTTGACGAGATGAGAGAAGAAGGCTTCAGTCCATCAAATTTCTCAGAGCTAAAGGAGGAATTACGTACCCAGCGCAAAGAAACTAAAAATCTTGAAAAAAAAGTGGAAGAATTGATGGCTAGACTAATTAATGCAGAGAAGGTCATAAACGAAATGAAAGAGATGAAAACCATGACACGAGAAATACGTGACAAATGCACAAGCTTCAGTAACCGACTCGATCAACTGGAAGAAAGAGTATCTGCGATTGAGGATCAAATGAATGAAATGAAGCGAGAAGAGAAACCAAAAGAAAAAAGAAGAAATGAACAAAGCCTGCAAGAAGTATGGGATTATGTAAAAAGACCAAATCTACGTCTGATTGGGGTGCCTGAAAGCGAGGGGGAAAATGGAACCAAGTTGGAAAACACTCTTCAGGATATCATCCAGGAGAACTTCCCCAACCTAGTAGGGCAGGCCAACATTCAAATCCAGGAAATACAGAGAACGCCACAAAGATACTCCTCGAGAAGAGCAACTCCAAGACACATAATTGCCAGATTCACCAAAGTTGAAATGAAGGAAAAAATCTTAAGGGCAGCCAGAGAGAAAGGTCGGGTTACCCACAAAGGGAAGCCCATCAGACTAACAGCAGATCTCCCGGCAGAAACCCTCCAAGCCAGAAGAGAGTGGGGGCCAATATTCAACATTCTTAAAGAAAAGAATTTTAAACCCAGAATTTCATAACCAGCCAAACTAAGTTTCATAAGTGAAGGAGAAATAAAATCCTTTACAGATAAGCAAATGCTTAGAGATTTTGTCACCACTAGGCCTGCCTTACAAGAGACCCTGAAGGAAGCACTAAACATGGAAAGGAACAACCGGTACCAGCCATTGCAAAAACATGCCAAAATGTAAAGACCATCGAGGCTAGGAAGAAACTGCATCAACTAACGAGCAAAATAACCAGTTAATATCATAATGGCAGGATCAAGTTCACACATAACAATCTTAACCTTAAATGTAAATAGACTAAATGCTCCAATTAAAAGACACAGACTGGCAAACTGGATCAAGAGTCAAGACCCATCAGTCTGCTGTATTCAGGAGACCCATCTCACACGCAGAGACATACATAGGCTCAAAATAAAGGGATGGAGGAAGATTTACCAAGCAAATGGAGAACAAAAAAAAGCGGGGGTTGCAATACTAGTCTCTGATAAAACAGACTTTAAACCATCAAAGATCAAAAGAGACAAAGAAGGCCATTACATAATGGTAAAGGGATCAATTCAACAGGAAGAGCTAACTATCCTAAATATATATGCACCCAATACAGGAGCACCCAGATTCATAAAGCAAGTCCTTAGAGACTTACAAAGAGACTTAGACTCCCATACAATAATAATGGGAGACTTCAACACTCCACTGTCAACATTAGACAGATCAACGAGACAGAAAGTTAACAAGGATATCCAGGAATTGAACTCATCTCTGCAGCAAGCAGACCTAATAGACATCTATAGAACTCTCCACCCCAAATCAACAGAATATACATTCTTCTCAGCACCACATCGTACTTACTCCAAAATCGACCACGTAATTGGAAGTAAAGCACTCCTCAGCAAATGTACAAGAACAGAAATTATAACAAACTGTCTCTCAGACCACAGTGCAATCAAACTAGAACTCAGGACTAAGAAACTCAATCAAAACCGCTCAACTACATGGAAACTGAACAACCTGCTCCTGAATGACTACTGGGTACATAACGAAATGAAGGCAGAAATAAAGATGTTCTTTGAAACCAATGAGAACAAAGATACAACATACCAGAATCTCTGGGACACATTTAAAGCAGTGTGTAGAGGGAAATTTATAGCACTAAATGCCCACAAGAGAAAGCAGGAAAGATCTAAAATTGACACTCTAACATCACAATTAAAAGAACTAGAGAGGCAAGAGCAAACACATTCGAAAGCTAGCAGAAGGCTAGAAATAACTAAGATCAGAGCAGAACTGAAGGAGATAGAGACACAAAAAACTCTCCAAAAAATCAATGAATCCAGGAGTTGGTTTTGTGAAAAGATCAACAAAATTCACAGACCACTAGCAAAACTAATAAAGAAGAAAAGAGAGAAGAATCAAATCGACGCAATTAAAAATGATAAAGGGGATATCACCACTGACCCCACAGAAATACAAACTACCATCAGAGAATACTATAAACACCTCTACACAAATAAACTGGAAAATCTAGAAGAAATGGATAATTTCCCGGACACTTACACTCTTCCAAGACTAAACCAGGAAGAAGTTGAATCCCTGAATAGACCAATAGCAGGCTCTGAAATTGAGGCAATAATTAATAGCCTACCAACCAAAAAAAGTCCAGGACCAGATGGATTCACAGCTGAATTCTACCAGAGGTACAAGGAGGAGTTGGTACCATTCCTTCTGAAACTATTCCAATCAATAGAAAAAGAGGGAATCCTCCCTAACTCATTTTATGAGGCCAACATCATCCTGATACCAAAGCCTGGCAGAGACACAACAAAAAAAGAGAATTTTAGACCAATATCCCTGATGAACATCGATGCAAAAATCCTCAATAAAATACTGGCAAACCGGATTCAGCAACACATCAAAAAGCTTATCCACCATGATCAAGTGGGCTTCATCCCTGGGATGCAAGGCTGGTTCAACATTTGCAAATCAATAAACATAATCCAGCATATAAACAGAACCAAAGACAAGAACCACATGATTATCTCAATAGATGCAGAAAAGGCCTTTGACAAAATTCAACAGCCCTTCATGCTAAAAACGCTCAATAAATTCGGTATTGATGGAACGTACCTCAAAATAATAACAGCTATTTATGACAAACCCACAGCCAATATCATACTAAATGGGCAAAAAGTGGAAGCATTCCCTTTGAAAACTGGCACAAGACAGGGATGCCCTCTCTCACCACTCCTATTCAACATAGTGTTGGAAGTTCTGGCTAGGGCAATTAGGCAAGAGAAAGAAATCAAGGGTATTCAGTTAGGAAAAGAAGAAGTCAAACTGTCCCTGTTTGCAGATGACATGATTGTATATTAGAAAACCCCATTGTCTCAGCCCAAAATCTCCTTAAGCTGATAAGCAACTTCAGCAAAGTCTCAGGATACAAAATTAATGTGCAAAAATCACAAGCATTCTTATACACCAGTAACAGACAAACAGAGAGCCAAATCAGGAATGAACTTCCATTCACAATTGCTTCAAAGAGAATGAAATACCTAGGAATCCAACTTACAAGGGATGTAAAGGACCTCTTCAAGGAGAACTACAAACCACTGCTCAGTGAAATAAAAGAGGACACAAACAAATGGAAGAACATACCATGCTCATGGATAGGAAGAATCAATATCGTGAAAATGGCCATACTGCCCAAGGTAATTTATAGATTCAATGCCATCCCCATCAAGCTACCAATGAGTTTCTTCACAGAATTGGAAAAAACTGCTTTAAAGTTCATATGGAACCAAAAAAGAGCCCGCATCTCCAAGACAATCCTAAGTCAAAAGAACAAAGCTGGAGGCATCACGCTACCTGACTTCAAACTATACTACAAGGCTACAGTAACCAAAACAGCATGGTACTGGTACCAAAACAGAGATATAGACCAATGGAACAGAACAGAGTCCTCAGAAATAATACCACACATCTACAGCCATCTGATCTTTGACAAACCTAACAAAAACAAGAAATGGGGAAAGGATTCCCTATTTAATAAATGGTGCTGGGAAAATTGGCTAGCCATAAGTAGAAAGCTGAAACTGGATCCTTTCCTTACTCCTTATACGAAAATTAATTCAAGATGGATTAGAGACTTAAATGTTAGACCTAATACCATAAAAATCCTAGAGGAAAACCTAGGTAGTACCATTCAGGACATAGGCATGGGCAAAGACTTCATGTCTAAAACACCAAAAGCAATGGCAGCAAAAGCCAAAATTGACAAATGGGATCTCATTAAATTAAAGAGCTTCTGCACAGCAAAAGAAACTACCATCAGAGTGAACAGGCAACCTACAGAATGGGAGAAAATTTTTGCAATCTACTCATCTGACAAAGGGCTAACATCCAGAACCTACAAAGAACTCAAACAAATTTACAAGAAAAAAACAAACAACCCCATCAAAAAGTGGGCAAAGGATATGAACAGACATTTCTCAAAAGAAGACATTCATACAGCCAACAGACACATGAAAAAATGCTCATCATCACTGGCCATCAGAGAAATGCAAATCAAAACCACAATGAGATACCATCTCACACCAGTTAGAATGGCGATCATTAAAAAGTCAGGAAACAACAGGTGCTGGAGAGGATGTGGAGAAATAGGAACACTTTTACACTGTTGGTGGGATTGTAAACTAGTTCAACTATTATGGAAAACAGTATGGTGATTCCTCAAGGATCTAGAACTAGATGTACCATATGACCCAGCCATCCCATTACTGGGTATATACCCAAAGGATTATAAATTATGCTGCTATAAAGACACATGCACACGTATGTTTATTGCAGCACTATTCACAATAGCAAAGACTTGGAATCAACCCAAATGTCCATCAGTGACAGATTGGATTAAGAAAGTGTGGCACATATACACCATGGAATACTATGCAGCCACCAAAAAGGATGAGTTTGCGTCCTTTGTAGGGACATGGATGCAGCTGGAAACCATCATTCTTAGCAAACTATCACAAGAACAGAAAACCAAACACCACATGTTCTCACTTATAGGTGGGAACTGAACAATAAGATCACTTGGACTCAGGAAGGGGAACATCACACACAGGGGCCTATCATGGGGAGGGGGGAGGGGGGAGGGATTGCATTGGGAGTTATACCTGATGTAAATGATGAGTTGATGGGTGCAGCACACCAACATGGCACTAGTATACATATGTAACAAACCTGCACGTTATGCACATGTACCCTACAACTTAAAGTATAATAATAATAAATAAATTTAAAAAAAAAAGAAAATTTACTGTATCATGAATCATATATTTTGATTTATTCACTGAACTCTATTCAAAATAATTTTGTGTAGTTTTATTTGGCATATTAAATAAGGGAAAATTGTGATCCCAGCTATCAATGCTATGATTTAATAATTAATTAAAGTTAAATTAATTTTAATTATATTTTCATCTACATATAAAGATGATGAAAAGATTATCTTTTCAATTTCCTATAATCTTCCAAAATGTAAAATGTCAGCTATTAACATGTTTTATTGATTCTAGAGGAAAATAAAGTATAAAAGAAATCTATTTTAAATCGTTTATTGAGTCTTCTTTATGGCTTAAGTAACTAGTATTGAAACAAGTGGAAACATTCATTTTTCTATACACATTGCACTAGCCAACAATTTTGAGAAGACAGCAGGTTTAAAACAACCCTGTTGCTATCCGCTCTGTTTCTTATAAAACATTAACTATGTCTTCTGAAGAAACCAGACATGGGGGTTTGAAGGTTGTAAGCAAGGCCTAGAACCAAAATGAACAGACTGTTTTCCTCTCTGAGAGCTTGCATAGCAGTGTTAGATAATATCAAGCAGAATGACCTTGGAGAATAGTTTGGCTTGGGGATAAACATGAACAATGCAAGACAAATTACTCAATAAAGAATTGACAATCCCCTTAAAGGGAAAGTCCACAAATCAAATAATGGTAAGTGTAGATTGTTCTTCAATAATTCATTTTCCTCATAGATACACAGATTAAAAAGTAAATCACATCACTTAAGTCAGTTCCCGATTTCTGAGGATTTTTAGAGAATGGGATACACATGGACAATTTAAAGCAAAGATACAATTCTCAGAATCTACCGTAAGTTTTATTGAGCAAACAATGAGTATAATAGTAAGTTTTTGAGAAACAGGTAATAAAGTTAAACAATGTCATATGGATGATTCAGATTATCTGTTTTGTATGATGACCTGTAATAATCCATTTTTTTTTCACGCAGGTTAAAAAATATTTAGCATCTAACTAGAACTACGTTTAGCCTCTCTAGTGAAAGTTTCATTGGATATTTTGTTCAACACTTTCAACAGAGTTAAAATCATGGAAAGTCTGTGAATCAAAATTTTTCATGATCCACAGATAATAGTTGATTTAAGTTGATGATAGAAAATATTTATGGTAATGAAATTTAAATGGACTGCTTTGGATAAAATCACATGTTGTATTTTATTATATTCCGCATATACATTGCCTCCTTATTTAAAGAAAAAAACTGTAAATCATCATATTTAAATGTCACTATCAAAATCTTAAGGTACTAAGGAGAAAATATAGAGGCTGTCTTTTTTGGAATTAAGTTAAACTATATCTCTTTTGATCTACAAGCTTTATTGCCATTTGTACTTTATAAGTTCTATTTATACAGAGTCCTTTGGGTATTAAACTGCTTTTTCTTCAAGTCTAGTTGCTTCTTATAATAGGATTTTTTCCAGGTTCATTGACAGCTCTTCAACCAACAAATCTCAGTAGTGACAAACTTTAATGATTGAAGCACATATCTTGATTTCTCTGAGAATCTCAATATATTTCTGATTCAATACTGACTTTACTGTTATTAGCTCATCTCCTTTTTCACTGCCTCCTTTCATCCATCAAGGATAAACTACATGTCAGCGCTCTAATCACTTGAACTGAGAGAAGAAAAAGAAAAATAACATTAGTTCACTTTATCCCTACTACCATTTAATTCAACTTGCTGTAAAATTTGTTTCTTAATGATCATACCCAGTAATAAATTATACTACTCTAAATTGCCAGTAAATTCCTGAAAATTGAAATTATTTCTCATTCAATACCAACCAAAGATTTGTTCAATTTTTCTGTGGTATGTTTAAAAAATTACCAAGCTTTGAAGCAATATCTGTAAGTAATTGTCATATTATAAATATCATCTAGTAATGATATCCATTCAACAAATCAAGCTAAGCTTGTATTTTGAATTATTATAGTTATTCAATTTAGAATACTTACATAACGCACAGTACATACTGTGTATTATGAGTAATATTAGTTAAGAAAAATTCAAATTTCGTTATAAAATTATTCCCTTAATTCTTCATCTAACATTTTTTTGTCTAGCATTCCAGAACAACAATATATATTGTACAAATAATTCCGGTGAGTCATTTAGGCTTTAGAACTATATAACATTTGTATAAATTTAAAATAATAAAACAATATTATAAAACATTATGTAGAGTATGATAAAATTATTTTACAAGTATATCAGTAGATATGTGTATACATATATGTGTAGGATAAAACTATCTATTTAAAAGCCAAGCTATATATTCAAACTAAAAAAAAGCTAAGACAGTTTCACAGATGAAATTTTATTAGGCCATAAACTGAACCTAGAATAAAAGTAATTGTGTTATAAATATTTTCCATTTTATGATCATGTGTGTGTTTGTAATAGGTAGAATAATACTCCTATTAAAGGGAGATAAAAGTTGCTGATGAAATTAAGTCACTAATTAGTTGACCTTAAAGAAATCATCCTGGGTTTTTCAGGTGGATGCAATGTAATCACATGGGTCCTTAAAATTGAAGGAGGCAGTCAGAAGATTTAGTGTGAGAGTGATAAAATGGGAGAACTCAACCTGCTTTCACTGGTAGATGGAGGAAGATGACCACGAGCCAAGAAATATGGGTACCATACACAAGCTAAAAAAGGCAAAAATGAAAATTATTTCCTAGGGCCTTCAGAAAGTAATGCAGCTTGCTGACAGTTTGATTTTTATACCAGCGAGATCTATGTTGGACTTCCAATCTAAAAATAACAAATTTGTGTTTTTTCAAACCACTAAGTGTGGCATTTTGTTATGGCAGCAATAGAAAGCTGAACAAATACAGTATGCAATAGAAAATGAGTGAAAATAGCATGCTTACATTTTAAACATTTTTGTTTTAATCATAATAATTGATACAATTTGCATATATAATTTAAGAAAGACTTTTTTCTTTTTCTTTTTTTGTTACTTGAAGAGTAAGCCTTTTTGCCTATTTACAGTGAATAATTTATCAGATATCATTTACTTAAAGGTTTGAAAACACTTACAGTCAAAACAATACTTGTGAAACAGAATAATTTTTCCCTAATTATAAAAATGCATGGTGTCCATTTGTGTATTAAAAAAGTAAAATTATGTGTTTGCTAAAGGATGAATCATTCTGTTGTTAAAAATAACTAATTTAATTTACATTTAATTTACAAGTGCACACACACACACAGCACCATCAGACATGCAGACATGACCTGCGTTTTACTTTATTTTTACTGATATACAATTATGTACAGTGGCATACACAGATCTCAAGTTGTGTGGTTAACAGTATTGAAAGATTATAAACCTAAGTAACCAATACACCAATGAAGATGTAGAATATTTCCATCCTTCAGAAAAGTTTCCTTGTGACATCCAGTAAATCAATGTCAACTGTTACCACTCCCTCCCTACACACTATTTGTTATTCAGTTCATCTGTAGATGGACATTTGAAGTCCTTCTAGTGTGAGAATACTATAATAAAGCTGCTATACACATGTGAGTGCCAAATCATTTTGAGAATATTTTAGTTATTTAACCAAGTACACATAAGCATGTACATAAGTGTGCATTTGGTTAAATAACTAAAAGAAATATTGCTAGATTTTAAGGAAATTATACGTGTATAATTTTATAGGAACCTGGAAAATAAGTGCCCAAAGTGGCTATATGATTGTATACTCCACTAGCAATTTATGAGGGTTTATAATTAATCTTTCATTACATAGAGAAATTTGTAAAACTTTATTGTTTTTAACATTTCAAGATGCTTTTGGTTATTCTAGGTCTTTATCTTTTCCATTAAAGTAATAAAACACCTTGTCAGTTTCTTAAGAAAAATCAACCTGGTCATCATGATTGGGATTAACTTGTATCTATAGATAAAATTAGAGAAAGTTAATATTTTATCTATTATATATACATATGAACACAAATATATAGAGAACACTATACATTTATTATACATATGTTATATATGCAGGTTTGTTACATGGGTATATCGCATGACACTGAGGTTTGTGGTATAAATGACACGGTAAACCAGTAGTGAGCATAGTACCCATGAGGTAGTTTTTCAGCCCTTGCTCCTCTCCCTCTCTCCCCACCAGTAGTGCCCCGTGTTTTTTGTTCTTATATTTACATCTACGTGTACCCAAGGCTCAGCTCCCACTTATAAGTGAGAAAATGCAGTACTTGACTTTTTGTTCCTGTGTTCATTTGCTTAGGATTATGTTGCTGCAAAGGACATGATTTTGTTGCTTTTTTATGGCTGTGTAGTATTCCATAGTGTATATATACCACATTTTCTTTATCCAACCCACCATCGATGGGCACCTAAGTTGGTTCCTTATCATTGCTACTGTGAATAATGCTGTGATGAATATACATACATGTACATATATCTTTTTGGTAGACTGATTTATTTTTCTTTAGGTATATACCCAGTAATGATAATGCCAGGTTGAATGGTAGTTCTAAGTTCTTTGAGGAATCTCTAAACTGTGTTCTGCAGTGGTTGAACTAATTTGGATTCTCACCAAGAGTGTATAAGCATTCCCTTTTGTCTGCAGCCTTGCCAGTATATGTTAATTTTGACTATGTAATAACACGTACATAGACCAATGAAAGAGAGTAGAGAACCCAGAAATAATGCCACACATCTACAATGATGTGATACTTGACAAAGTCAACAAGAATAAGCAATGGACAAATTACTCCCTATTCAATAAATGGTCTTGGGATAACTAGCTAGTCATAGGCAGAAGAATGCAACTGGTCTCCTACTTTTTCCATATACAAAACTTAAGTCAAAATAGATTACAGATTTAAATGTAAGGTCTAAAATTATAAAAATCCTAGAAAAAAAACTAGGCAATACCATTCTGGACATAGACCTTGAAAAAGAATTTATGGCTAAGTCCTCAAAAGCAATTGCAACAAAAACAAAAAGTGCCAAGTGGGATCTAATTAAATTAAAGAGCTTCTGCGCAACAAAAGAAACTATCACCCGGTAAATGGACAACCTAGGGAATGAGAGAAAATATTCACAAACTATACATCCATGGAGGTCTAATATCCAGAATATATAAAGAACCTAAACAATTCAACAAGCAAAAACTAATGGCTTCTTTAAAAACTGAGCAAAGGATATGAACATACCCTTCTTAAAAGTAGACATACACGCAGTCAATAAATGTACAAAAAAATGCTCAGCATGACTAATCTTCAGGGAAATGCAAATCAAATCCTCAGTGAGACATCATTTCACATCAGTGAGAATGGCCATTATTAAAAAGTAAAAAGAGAACTGATTCATATATTGTTGCTGTATCTTGTAAATATACTAAGTTTAATTATTATTTCTTTTTTATTTTAATAAGCTGCTTAGGATTATCTATGGTATACATTATATTATTTATGGATAAAAGCAGTTTCACATCTTTACATTTATACATTTTATTTTTCTTTATTATTGAAATGGTTATAATCTCTAGTGGAATGTCAAGTAGAATTGCTGGGAAAGAACTTCCTTGTTTATTACCTGATATTGTGGAGAAAGTATTTAATATGCCACCATTATACATGATGTTAATGGTTGGTTTAATACAGATATGTTTTTTTTGTTTGTTTGTTTGTTTTTTTTTTTTTTTTTTTGAGACGGAGTCTCGCTCTGCCGCCCAGGCTGGAGTGCAGTGGCCGGATCTCAGCTCACTGCAAGCTCCGCCTCCCGGGTTCACGCCATTCTCCTGCCTCAGCCTCCCCAGTAGCTGGGACTACAGGCGCCCGCCACCTCGCCCGGCTAGTTTTTTGTATTTCTTAGTAGAGACGGGGTTTCACCGTGTCAGCCAGGATGGTCTCGATCTCCTGACCTCGTGATCCGCCCGCCTCGGCCTCCCAAAGTGCTGGGATTACAGGCTTGAGCCACCGCGCCCGGCCAATACAGATATGTTTTATCAGATCAAGGAAATATTCTTTAATCTCTGGTTGGTGCTGAATTTTATTCAAAGTTTTTCTGTATCTATGGAAATAATCGTATGATTTGTACAGATAATGTGATGAACTAGTTTTCTAATGTTAAGCTAACCATACATTCCTGTAATCAATGCCAACTGTTAATGTAGAATAAACCATGTAGTATTATTCCACGCTGCTAAATAAGATGGGAATAAAGGAAGCCAGAATATTTCACGGCAAAATATGCCTTTTTTGACAAAAAAAAATAATGTTTTAACTGAAGGCAATTAAGAAACAGCAAATGGAGAAAAAGCTCTGTATATTCTACTCCCTTTCTGCCTATAGTCAGGATATACATTTTCCTCAACTAGAGACAACTCTAGACTCTTACCAGCCCAGAGAAGGTACCAGAGGAATCTACATACAAACCTTATTCCATCAGTTTCCTTCCATACAGTTAAATCCCACAGTGCTCTGGCCTGTGGAAGCCTAAAGCGCTTTGTTCTATCATTTCTTCACAAGTTTACTGTTTTCTTTTGAAAATGCCAGAGTTCTAAGCCACTACTTTGAGTTGCTTTTTATTAAGTCTTCTCCCAGATGATGTGAGTTATATGCATTAATAAATTTGTTTATTTTTCTCTTGTTAATCTGCCTTTTGTTATATGGGTTCATCTTAACTAAAAACTCTTGAAGGTTGAGGAAAAAATATGTTTTCTCCCCTGTGGAAATATTCATATCTTTTCTTTCATGTGAGTGTTTATTATTTTTGAGGAAGAACCTTTAATGCAACACAAAGTATATTTAACAGATACAAACTTTAAAAAGTTTATATAAAAATTTAGATATATATATTTATCTTCTTCTGGTCCCTCCCAAAGAGACATATGGTCTCACCAAAAATGAATTATATGTTGGGGAAATGAGAATCCTGTGGTCTTTGGGATGCTAAGCAACAATTGCCAAGTGATTGATCATTCAGACCTTCCATCATAAGTTTAGTTTTGGCAGAGCCACTAAGTTAATGAGTTAGGCAGACCCCATGGATTATATCACAGGAAATGGTATATTCAGAAATATTCCACAGGAAGACCAGAGGACATGAGTAAACTGCATAAATACGTGGCCTCAACTCCCATTTTACCTATCATTATGTCACCCATGCCCTCACTCAACTCATAACCATGACCTCATGCATTGTTCCCTATGAACAACTATAAAGAAACAGTTCAGGCGTGGTGGCTCACACCTGTAATCCTGGCACTTTGGGAAGCCAAGGCAGGCGATCACCTGAGGTCAGGAATTTGAGACAAACCTGACCAACATGGTGAAACCCCGTCTCTATTAAAAATACAAAAATTAGCTGGTCGTGATGGTGCATGCTTGGGAGGCTGAGGCAGAAGAATGGCTTGAACCCAGGGGGTGGAGGTTGCAGTGAGCCAAGATCATGTCACTGTACTCCAGCCTGGGCAACAGAGCAAGACTCTGGCAAAAAAAAAAAAAAAAAAAAAAAAAGAGAGAGAGAGCAGGAAATAGTACTGGGCCCTTTTCACAAAGGAGTTGGCTCAGAAAGTTGAGGTAAATCAAAGATAGAATTCTGGCACAGTGAAGAGCCACTCAAGGGTAACTCTGACAGACAAAAACACGGGGAAATTGACTAGTAGGCAGAACTTCAAGCAGTGGGTCTGACCATTTTGTGGATAGAGAAAAGCAGCCTGAAATAAGGATAAGACTGAGCCTCTGGGCATCAGTGAATGGGTTGAGTTTTGTTCAAGTTTGGAAGAAACAAGATTATACAATTACAAAAAAATTGGATTTAGGCAAAAGGAATGTTGACAGAACTGTGGAAATTAATCTGTGGGCAAGTTAAGCATCATTCTTAATGCTTACACATGTAAGCACTGATACATTAATGTTCACCAGGGAGCAATGACTGCTGTCACATGTATGATTTGTATAAGAATTTATAAAGAATGTTTAACTTACCCCCAGAATAAACTTGATTTGATAGAATTTTACCCCTAACTTGTCAAATTGTAAAAATCTTGTTATTAACAAATTTCATAAACTTATTCATTTAAAATTTGTTTTGAAACTGCTATTGTTGAGAAAGCATTTTCTTAAAACCTTTGCCTGAAAAAAGTAATATAAGTCTGTTGTTTGTGCTTCAGAGAGGGCCTGAAGAAGTACTGATAGAGATCTCTGCTAATACATCAAGATGCTGGAACCTTCAATCTCCTTGTAAAGGAAACTGGCAGAAAAGCTCAATCAGCCACACCATGAATAAGCATTGAGCACCTAGGCATAAATCTCTCTGTGATGGTCATGGATTGTGCTGAATTAGGTTTTCTGTGGACAAGAACACTGTAAATGAACTCCAACTTCCTTATTCAAATGATAAGAAAATAATTTTGCTACTAAAGGTCATTACATGCTAGCAGGAGGAGTCAGAGTGCCTTATGCAATGACAGACTAACAATTTTTAACGAATAAGTGCCCTCATTGCCCTTTCTACTCTAATTAGCTCACTGGCTGCTTAGCTTGTGGAAGAAAACGAATGTATGTGTTTCACTAACCAAGTGTATGTGTTACCACTAATTCCTTCGGGTATTGTGTACCCTTTGATATCTTGAACTGAATAATTTTCCCCTTAACCTTCAGCTAATGCCCATGATAAAATGACTGCAAAAGAAGCAAGAAACAACCAAATGGAAATGTTGACTGAGTCAGAAGATATGAACCGGTTTCTGGTCTTGGCTGTCATATAATGGCACAAGCTCATGAAAGGAGGAGTCATTGAAGCTTCATATGGGCCCAACAGCAAGTGTTCTCTCTTTCCAGGACTGATCTAGTTACTGACCCTTGTGAATGTCTGAATAGTCAGGAGATTAGGAAAACACTGAGCTCACAATGTGGTACAATGCCTTAGGAATAATGTATCATTCTATTGCTGCATAGCAAATCACAAATTTGGTGGTTTTGAAAAAAAGCATACATTTATTAACTCACAATTATGTAGGTGAGAATTCTGGGTGGGCTTAGCTGGGTTCTCTTTGCAGAGTCTCACAAGGTGAAAATTAAAGTGTCAGCCAGGCTTAGCTCTATCTAGACATGTGGGAGAAGAATCCACATCTAGACTTATGTAAGTTTTTGCAGAACTCTGTTTCACATAATTGTAGGACTGTAGGCTCTTCTTGACTGGCTGATAATCACTTTGAACTAAAGGACCAATTTCCAGGCTAAGAAAGTATATGGCAACTGACATAAGATCATGGATCCACTCTTCTTATCATACACCACATGCTATGCACTAAATATTTATGCCCACCCCCAAAAAATTCATACATAGAAGCTCTAATCCTCAATGAGATGATATTTCCAAATGGGCCATTGGGAAGTAATTAGGTAATGAGGGTAGAGCCCTCAAGCTGAGATTAGTGCCCTCAAAAGAAAAGACACAAGAAAGACAACCTTTCTCTTTCCCCAGTGTGAAGATACAATGAGAAGACTGCAAGTCGGGAAGAAAGCCCTCACCTAGGAACTGAATCAGCGGGTTTACTTGTCCCCTCTTCCAGAACTCTGAGAAATAAATTTCTGCTAACTCACCCAGTCTATGGTATTCTGCTACAGTAGCCAAAACTAAGACACTACATCTCTCTGGAGATGACAGCCTGATAAAACATTGAAATAGCCTCTTGAGAGTACAGGAAATAAGCCAGTGGAGATGACTTTTTACGAGGTTAAGAAGCTGTCAGGATTTGGTATACAGCTTAGCTCTCTGGTATTACATGGTGCTATGTCACCAATAATTAGATTACACGGATCTAAATTGAAAGTGATAGCGTCTCTGCTCCCCATTATTTCCAGTGACCCACTTGAGTAATTTGTACTTCTGTCCCCACAATGCTGTACCTTCTGGGTCAAACCCTGCTTCCCAGAGGAGGAAATCTTTCATCAGGGGACACATTAAAATTCCCACTAAACCTGGTCAGCCACTTGATCACTTTAGACTTCTCATGAAGAGTGATTAGCAGGTTAATAAAAAGGAGTTATTATATTTGCAGAGGTATCTCTTTATTTTATATGTACATAAATATATACACACACACACATATATATGTGTATATGTATACTTATGTATAACAATATATAACTATATATATGCAAATACGTACACATCTAACTTTTCAAAACAAACACTTATTTTAAAAGTGAGGTCCAAGTTTAGTTTGAGCATTATATTACCAACATAAATATAAATGATTATTATACCTAAGATAAGAACTCCAATAAGTCCATTTGGTTCATGGAACACTCATAACGATCATGTAATATAATCAAACATTTTTTCTGTCCAGTAATCTAGAAAAGCTATTCAGAACTGCCTAGATATATTAGAGTAGACATGTAATACTAATTCTTCAAGAAATACATTTATCAACTAATACATCAGTAACAGAAGTATTATTTCCTGAGAAATCACCATGTACCATGCACTGAACTAAGTATTTCTCATATAGAAAGTCGACTCACCACTCTGTGAGGTGGATAATATTATCATTATTACATTGTAATATTATATTGAATATGATGACATATGTAAAATATAATCATAAGGCTACTAAATGGTTAAAATAAGTTAACAATAACAAGATAACAATATTAATAGATATTCATTAAGATAAGAATTAATAGAAATTAATTAAGGCTCAATATACATGAGATATAGAAATAAATAAATCATCAGCATGTAGCAGTAACCCACACATTTGCTACAAAAAATTTTGCTGATAGATTTTGGATAAAAGCAATTTGGTAGAAAACAAGATAGATGGTCTTCACGATCGTTTTTTTTTTTTTTTTAAAAAAAACACTTATTTGAAAATTAACATACTCCATTTTTCTGTGTCTTATACATTGGTTATTTTGATGAATTATGGACCAGAATTTTTGGCTTTCAAACATTTTAAACAAGTTTTTTGTTGTTTTTACAATTTTGTTTTGTAATTAAGTTTCTCTTTTTGTGAGTTCATTACCTCCTACCGCAATAAAAAATATAAATTGTATGAAGAAATGCAGTAATAATCAGGCATATCAAATGTTAATTAAAGTAATATCAACCAACAATGTTATTAAGTATTTTCCCTGATTTGCCTAAAAATATTTAACTTTTGTGACACCGTTTGCAATTTCCCTGTATTTGGCACACTTGTAAGACACAGTTTTCATATTATTTGTATTCTGTGCCCTGGCAAATAAGATTGACACTCTTGTTAGAACAATAAAAAAAAAATGGACTTTGAACATTTACAATAAGTGCAAATATTTTCTTTCATTGCATGTAGTTTTCACTTAGAAATACATCGTTACTTTCTGTTTCTGGTGTGCATTGATCAGACCTATTTTTTCAGAAGTGTGACATGGACAAACTAAAGGGCAAAATTGAAGAAAAAAGACCTTTGGCATCAGGATGACTAGGGCTGAAATCTCTACTCAAACATCAATTTGCTGAAACAAGCTGTTCAAATATTTCAAATCTTCATTGCCTTATCTATAAAATAGGAAAAATAAGAATTCTACTTTCTAAAGGTGTTTAGACAAGTGCCTGACACATAGTAAGTATTCCACAGATGTTCCTTTTCATTGTCCTTATTGCTGTTATCAAATGAAAAGTTAATGAAGTACAAATAAGATCAATTGAAGAAACATCAAAAGATGATGTTTCTTAACTACCAATTTCTTGGGCCATTGATTTTGAAAATAAAGATTAAATCAACCATACTCAACCCTAAACAAAAGCTACGTCTCTCTACCACTGGTACAAATTCCAGTACCTGAATTCTGCTTCATGACATCAGATGATTTTTAAAAACAATATGTGTCTCATGATACTCTGTATGGTAGAATTCTTCATATTCTTCATATGTTTGCTTTTATTATACTACCCATTATTTAGTTTTGGACCTCACAGAATGATTTCAAATACAAAGGTTCGACTATGTATCCTCTAAGAATTCAAATAAAATTAATATCTGCAAGCATTCATCAATTAATTCATCTTAAAAATTCCATGTTTGCTTCAATAGTAACACCAAGTTTTGGTTCAATTTCTAATTATCAACGTATGTATATTTGGAAACAAAATTGATTCATGTACATACACTAATTTTATTTTCTTATACTATGATATCCCCTGAAAAAAGGCATTAACAAGATAACAAGTGGTAAAGACAATACAGTAGTTTCTATTGTTAATATTGTTAATCCTGTGTTCCAAGAAATAAATGTCCTCCACACTGAAAAATTTCCAATTCCTTATACATATTCACATTACTTATTTCTATGAATATTTATAGATGCGTATTTCTAACAGTGTTTATTAAAGCAGCCAAAAAAGCATTCAGTTAAAAATATCCAACTTAAAAAACAGTGGAAATGTACATTAGTGAGATAAATATGATAAAATATGTGTGTGTGTGTGTGTACATGTGTATGTATGTGAGTGTTTATGTAACCAATCTTGGTGGAAACCAAGGAAAATTTTAGACTTCTATTAAGTTAAATGGTTTTCTTCACCTACAAATTGCCAAGCATTGTGCTGGGCTCTAGGAATGTAACTGAGATACTATCTATACTTACTAGGCCAGGCGCAGTGGCTCACTTCTGTATTTCCAGCACTTTGGGAGGCCAAGGTGGGTGAATTGCTTGAGGTCAGGAGTTCAAGACCAGACTGGACAACATGAAGAAACCCTATTTTTACTAAAAATACAAAAATTAGCCTGGCCAGATGGTACCCCACTGTAGTCCCAGCTACTCGGTGGCTGAGGCAGGAGAATAGGTTAAACCAAGAGGGCAGAGGTTGCAGTATGCTGAGATTATTATGCCACTGCATTCCAGCCTGGGTGACAGAGCAAGACTCCATCTTAAAAAAAAAAAAAAAAAAGTTATACTTACTGTCTATTATACACAGGAGCAGAATATTTATCTCATTGAGACAAATTTCCACTGTGCTTTAAGTTGAAGATGCCATGCTTTCAGGTGAGTGCAGCAGAATTATAACATCAGCAGACCAAGAAAGTAATGCTTTCCAGGAGTTAACAAAGAAAATAAAAGCCCTCTTCAAAAACTAATAAATAAAACTTACTATTTCCTTCACTAAAATTAATATTTGTGACAGCTATTGTTGGGGGCAAATATATCCCTGAACAAAACAAATTTGCATTTTGTCCTGCTAGTCACACTGTAGTATATTCAGACACTTTGTTTTGAGGAACCAATAAAAACAGTTGAAATATAAAACTTTAGACGAAAAATATGAGTGGCTTGCTTCAAGTATAGAAAGAAGTACAAAAGATTATCAAAAAGACCATTCAGCATATAACCATTCTTCAAAAAGAAAAACACATTCAGAAAGCCTGAATTATTTTTCAGAACTGGTCAGAAATAATTTCAGAAATTATTTTTCAGTAAGATGTCATATTTCACAGTAAAATAATTTTAGAAAATGCTCCAACCATTTCTATTTCTTATCAAGTAAAAGCAAATATTAGTAGGTTAGTCTCTGAAATTTGGTGCACTGAAAAAACTACTGCATTTGATTGAATCCTATATTTCTCAAATTTGAATTTCCTATAAAAACTGTTTTTCACTGATCATCTGTCCTCTAGAATTACCATAGCATAGGACAATTTTTAGACATGTTGTTCTACTTTATATATACACATGGATTCTCATAAACAATAAAATCAGGACACCTCTGTAAAAGTTAATATATGTGAATTATAGGATTAAAAATGGGTGGAAAGGTTATTTTTCTCCATTATAATCTATATTCATCTATTTCTCCTTGATCAATGATTACCTTCCCCAGCATCACAAATGAGATATAGTCATCAAAACTGTAAATCGCAAAGAAATCAAAGACAAGTTAAACTGTATGGTAATTTTTTTTACAAATAAATATTACTTAAAATGTCATTAAAATTCTCTTTTTTATATGTAATTTCTTCTTGGTTTTATGTTAGGAATAAAAATAAGAGCATATATTTGATCTTAAGTAGGTCTATCTCATATGATATTAAAAAATACTATACTTTCTATAAACCTAATTGTATCAACTAAAAACATCTTTGCGAAATACGTGGCTGTCTTTATTTCTAAAACTCAGTGCTTATTTCCAATACTGGAAGATTCTACAGTTCTGTAGAAACATAAAGTCTATTTTGGCAGTTACTACCAAACTATATAGAAATCCAGGTCTAGTTATTTAATTGATCTAAGTTTATTTATGATTAATAAAAATTACATTTTCAAAAAGGAACAAAGATCTTCAGACACTTTATGAAGGTGTTGTTATCACTGGTAACTATCACATTAGACTTTCCATAGATTATAAAGGGGTTTAATAGGGAAAGTAAGTAACTTCATAAGGTCTATTTAGAATGACCTTCACCATTTTATTCTCCAGGTCGCTTGAGTAACTATCAGAAAAGCAAGAGATTAAAGCAGAATTAGGTTTGATTAAGTGTAATGTTTCCTCTTAACTGTTTTTCTTAACATCAGAGAAGATACTAATTGATAGCAATTGACTAGGAGTTTCTTTAATAAGGTCATTCATATTCAAAAATTAATTCATTTGTAATCTGTTTCAGGGACCAGACACCTTAAAGATACCAAACTTCTTTTTATACTAGCAGGATTTTACAATGAGTGAAAGAGAAGTAGAGCAGGACATGCAATATGGACAACAGGTACAACTCATCTTTTAATAAGTAGTAAAATATAAGTTGAATAATGCGAAAAGAAATGGAGAAAATTGTCCCACTCAGTAGAACCCTATATTTAATGACAGAATGAAACCATAAAATGTACATTCTTCTTTAGATTCTATCTCAAGATTTGACAGTAACTTGTTAGACATTAATTATAACATATAAAAATTCAAAAGAGAGCTAAAAGCAAGTAAAAGGTTGAATTAAGGTAAATTTGATGAAGACTTAGTGTTCTATTTTATTTATATTTACGTAATTGAGAAATAATCATCTGGATAAACATATGCAGACATTTTAGGCAAGATACAAGAATAAACATAGTAGTTACATTTATCACGTCTCATCAGCCATTGAAGTAAATGATCAGAAAAAAAATAGATTTAAAAAACTTTCATCAAAGTTGAAAATTTAGGAAAGTGTCATTGATGTGTGGTAGACACACTTAAATGAGAAGAGCTTGTAGGGCTTGGTAGGTGCATTGTGAGGCTGTTTTACCTCTCTTTCACTCCATCTGACCCCTTCCTCCTTTCCCATTCAAAAAGTTAAGGCTCTCTACTCGGCCTTTTTACTTTTGTGTATTCCTGGATTGGGGCTACATTTTTGTTTTTCCTGTGGTGTTTGACAGGAACAGAGTGATTATTGTCTGTAAGTTTTTGTCTAATCAGGCTGCTCTGTTCCTAGTTCTTTAGCTTTAGAGAGCTAGATTTTTGGTGGGACAATTCTTATCTATGCACATTGACATGACTCATTATATACAGTATTCACTCCTCTGTCAAAGCCTTACAATACTTAAAAATACAAACTTAGTTTGACATGGTAAATGGATATTATTGTCATATGTATAATATGATTTCCATCCTGATGAAGCTATAAGAAGGCAGCCAATACCCTCCCCACTCCTCACTAGGGTGTCATCAGAGAAGGCTAAGCAGGGAGCCAGGACTTTCAGCCCCATAGGTAATAACAAGCAATCTCTCTTGTGAAGTTACTGGAGACCATGAAGCTACCTGGATTTCCAAACCCATTCAGCAGTAGTGAGGTATCCCTTCCACTTTTCACTGGAGTGATGTCAGAGTGGTCCTAATGAAGAATCAGGACTTTTACCATGACCCAGCATTAATGAGGCCTCTGACTCTAAGTGATGGGGGACGCCACATGGCGAGCAATAAGGAGGCATTCATATCCTTCTCAACCATGGAGGTATAGTGAAGGACTAGCAGAGAGCCAGAAGTACCACTTGAACCCAGAAGTAATGAGGAGCCCTCACCTGTGTGTGTTAGCAGTAGCCAAGTGGAGCACTTGCATTTCTACCCCCATCTGACAGTAAAGAGAAAATAACCCCATTCCTCTGCCAAAGTGTTGTCAGAGGACACCAGTTAAAACAGAAGGTTAAATAAGATTCAAAGTGTCATAACATAACATTCAGAATAACTAGGTACAGTTTAAAGTTACATGCCATACAAAGAACCAGGAAGATCTCAAAATAAATGAAAAAAGATAATCAAGATACCAACACTGAAATAACAATGATTATCTGACAGAAATTTTAAAGCAACCATTACAAAAATGCTTCAGCAAGCAACTACAAACATGCATGAAACAAATGAGAAAAGTAGTGTCAGCAAAATATAAAAACTTTATAAATGAATAAATAACATAAAGCAGAAACCTAATGGAAGCTTTACAACTGAAAATTACACAGATTCTGGGAATTAGAATGCGTACAACAATGATATTTATGAATGGGAAGATTCAACATAAAAAAAAAAATGGATGTCTACTCTCCTATAAAGGAATTTATGGGTTTAATAGCATTCCTGTGAAAATCTTGGCACAATATTTTGGAAGATATAGAAAAAAATTTTCTGAAATGTAATATGGAAAGACAAAGAAACAAGAATACTAAAATAATTCTCATAAAAAATAATAAATGGGAATAATCAGTTTATTTGATTTCAAGACTTATATAGCTACAATAATTATGACAATATGGGATTGGTAGAAGTGTATAATAAGATCGATTAATAGAAGAGAGTAGAGAACCTAGAAACAGACCCACAAAAATGTGACCAAAGGGAATATAAAAATGGCAAATAAGCACAAGAAAAGATATCAACATCACTATCCATTACAGATTGTTAATTAAAAGTACAATGAGTTATCACTAAATGCCTATCAGAATAAATGCAATAAAATATAGCAGCAATATCTAATGCCAGTAAGGATGCAGAGAAACTGGATTACTCACATATTGTTTCAGGAAATACAAAAAACATACAGCCACACTGGAAAATAATTTAACATTTTCTTCAAAACTAAGCATACTACTTCTATACCACTCAGCAATTGCACTTCTGGGTATTTATTTCTTAGAAATGAAAACTTATGTTCATGTAAAAACTGTACATGGGTATTTACAACAGTTTAATTCATAATAGCCAAACCTGCAAACAACCCAGGTACCTTTCAACAGATTAATACTTAACTGTGGTATATCCACATCATGGAAGACTACTTAGCAATAAAAATAAATTAACTATTGATGCACACAACACACTGAATAAATCTCCGGAGAGAGTGAAAATGTCAATTACAAAATGTTAAATATTACATTACTTCATTTATATAACATTCTTGAAATAACAAAATAATAGGAATGAAGAGTATATAAATGGTTGCCAGTAGTTAAGGGAGGGTGACGGTGGTAGGAAAGTAGGTGTGTCTATAAAAGGGTAAAAAAAGTAATTCTGGTAGTGATAGAAATCTGTATCATATCAATAGCCTGGATATGATATTCTATTGTAAGTTTGCAAGATGTTATTGCAGGGGGAAAGTGAAAACCAACTACATTGGATCTCTTCATATTACTTCTTATAAGTGCATGGAAATCTTCAATTATTTCAAAATAAAAGTTCAATTAAAAAATTAAACAAGAACTCGATGGCAGAAATGCAAAAATAAAAATAAAAGATTAAAATAGTTAATAAGTAGAAATATAAACCATTATACCCAAAATATACCAAAAGTTAAATAAATTACAAATTGCGAAAACTGATGGAACTAGGTAATAAAACTGATAACAAAAATATAAATTAAAGATGAAAACTTACAGAAAAAAGCTATAATTTTAATGAACCTATAAAAACAACTTCAATGGTAAGTATTAATGCTTTTTGACAAAATACTTTCCTACTCCCAAATTAACACTTATTTTAAAGGTATACTCCAGTGAAGGAAAGAGTACGGTAATTTTTTTTTTTTTTTTTTTTGAAACGGTGTCTTGCTCTGTTGCCCAGGCTGACGTTCAGTGGCAGGATCTTGGCTCACTGCAACCTCGACCTGCCAGGTTCAAACAATTATTCTGTCTCAGCCTCCCAAGTAGCTGAGGTTACAGGCGTGTGACACCACAACCAGCTAATGTTTGTATTTTTAGTTGAGACAGGGTTTCACCATGTTGTCTCGAACTCCTGACCTCAGGTGATCCACCCACCTCAGCCTCCCAAAGTGCTGGAATTACAGACGTGAGCCACCATGCCTGGCCTGGTAAAATCTTAAAGGGCAGATGTATATATTTATAGATGTTCTTTTTGGAAGCAAATTATCAATATGTACCAAGAATGTTTAAAATAATTGTAACCATTCCTCCAGTAATACTGTACATAAGAATTTATTCCTGGAACAGATTATTATCCCAAGGATGATAAATAGCAGTCTCTGAAAAGTTTGGTATTTAAAATGTTAGTGATGGAGTCATCATATGACGGAAATTTCTCTGGACATATGAATTCATACATCTGCATAAAAACATATACACAAGTGTTCCTAACAGCACTAACATCGAAAAAGCAGGAAGAAAAAAGTATTCACTAACCAATAGTTAAGTAAATGAAATATGACATAGCCATATAATGAAATATTATTTTTCAATAAACATAAATGAAGTACTGAAACATACTGCAATATGAATGAACCTTGAAAATGTTATGCTAAGTGAAAGAAGCAAGTCACAAATGTTCAGAAGAGGCAAATATAGAGACACCTAGAGATTAATTGTCTTGAGGCTGAAATGATTGCAAGTAGGCATTGGTTTCTTTTTGGACTCCTTTTGGAGATTAAACAAATGTTCTAAAATTATGTTATAGTGATGTGTGAACAAGTCTCTGGAAGAAAACATTAAATTATATGTTTTAAATGGGTGAATTGTATGATGTAAATTATGTCAATATAGCTATTAAAGAGTTTAATGACATAATCTGAAGTGTGAGCAATGATATGTAAACAGAAAATTATATTGAAGTTTTATGCCAAGTGACAGAAAAGAACCTAATGCCTAAGCATAGGGAAAATGTTAACTCACTTTCACTTTCTCTATGGAATGAAATATTATACAGAATTTAAAATATATTGATGGCAAATTTCTAATAATATGTAAGAATTTTTATTATGTGTTAAAATATACAAAATGATATGCAGTATAAATTGTGCTATATAGATACTCCTATGTATGTTAGGGTCCATACACACATTGATTTAAGTAGGCTGGATATATATATATGTATGCATATATATGCATACATATATATAATTTGAGTGGTATTTTTATCTTGGTAATCATTTGCTCATTTTTTTATCAGGCTTTTTGTTTGTTTTAGTTCCCTCTTTATGTTATACATTTCTACAGTTTACATATTATAGTTTTTTTTTTTAGAAATGCTTATTTTAAAAAATATTTAAATATAATTGTGAGAAACTTTATTGCTAAAGTATGAAAATAATTAATATTAACTTATTAGGAACTTTCACTGAATGCCTTTAGTTTTCTAATCCAGAAAATATAAATTATAATGACATATCACAGTATTTGCAAGGAAAAATATAAAATAAATATAAGAAAATCTCTTGAATATACTTAGAATACAATATGACAAAGAGACAGAAGTCACATAAAGGTTGCAAGTCCTACTGATTTGAGAGAAATTCACAAGAAGAATGTTGTGGTGAAACTGCATTATCTGTCATCCATCAACAGAGTATAATAAAGAGGGATATCAGAAGGAATGGTCATGCTTAGTGTGGGTCTTACACTAAATATTTTCTTTTACTATAAATGGCCGTAAACCCTGCAATAATTCTCGCTTAAAATACAAAAAGGATTTTTTTTTGAGGTTTTGCTGAGTGGACCTCTACTAAATAGAGGACTTGGAGTAAACTGTCACCAATTATAAGCAATATCACATCCATAAAAAAGAATTAAAGCCATCTATAGGAATAAGCCATACAGTAGTTGCATATGGTGTCTGTTTATCCCAAATCCTCTATAGTGAGTATGGATCAAATTGAAAGTATCAGAGAAATAAAATGAACACATTATACTTGCATAACACTCTCTGCATTTAGAATTGTTCCTTATGAATTATCTGTATTTCTTAGTGAATTGTATAAGCTTCTATAATACAAGTGCAAGTCTACATCTCTATTTTGTTAATATGGAGAGAAAGACTCATAAATTGCTTGCTTTGCTGTTAATCACATAGTTAATAAGAGACGTAACTGCACTTTCAACCCCAGGCTTCTAACTCCAAAAACTTTTTTTTTTAGACATATAGACCAATGAAACAGAATAGAGAACCCAGAAATAAGGCCGCATCCCTACAAGCAGCTGGTCTTTGACAAATCTGACAAAAACAAGCAATGGGAAATGGACTCCCTATTCATTAAATGGTTCTGGGTTAACTCTCTAGGCATATGCAAAAGCTTGAAACTGGACCCCTTCCTTACACCATATACAAAAACCAACTCAAGATGGATTAAAGAATTAAATGTAAAACCCAAAGCTATAAACATCCTGGAAGATATCTTAGATAATACCTGGATATAGGAATGGGCAAGGTTTCCTGGCACAAACACCAAAAGCAATGACAACAAAAGCGAAAATTGACAAATGTATCTAATTAAACTTACAAGCTACTGAATAGCAAAATAAACTGTAAACAGAGTAAAGAGACAACTGATAGAATGGGGTAAAATATTTGCAAAGTATGCATCTGACAAAGGTCTACTATCCAGCATCTATAAGAACTTAAACAAATTTATGGTAAAAATCAAATGACCCCATTAAAAAGGACATGAACACTTATCAAAAGAAGACATACATGAGGCCAATAAGCATATGAAAAAAAAAACAACAACTCAACTTCACTGATTATCAGAGAAACCCAAATTAAAACCATGATGAGATACCATCTACACCAGTCAGAATGACTATTACTAAAAAGTAAAATAAAATAAAAGAAAATAAAAGCTGGTGAGGTTGTGGAGGAAAGGAAACACTAATACACTACTGGTCGGGGTGTAAATTGGTTCAATCATTGTGGAAAGCAGTGTGGTGACTCCTCAGTGGTCTAAAGACAGGAATACCATTTGACCCAGCAATCCTGTTACTGGGTAGACACCCAAAGAAATACAAATCATTCTACCATAAAGACACATGCATGCATATGTTCATCACAGCACTATTCACAATAGCAAAGACATAGAATCAATCTTAATGCCATCAATGACAGATTGAATAAAGAAAATGTAGTATATATACACCATGGAATACTATGCAATGATAAAAAAGAACAAGATCACGTCCTTTGAAGGAACACACATGGAGCCGGAGGCCATTATTTTTAAAAAACTAAAGAAGGAACAGAAAATCAAATAGTGCATATTATCACATATAGTGGGAGCTATATAATGAAAACACATAGACACAAAAACAGGAACAACAGACACCTGAGGGTGGAGTGTGGGATGAGGGAGAAGATGAGGAAAAAAAAAAAAAAAAAAAAACCTACTGGCTACCAGGTTTGGTACCTGGGTGATTAAATAATTTGTACAACAATCCCTGTGACATGAATTTATCTACATAATGAACCTGCACATATACCCCTGAATCTAAAATAAGGGTTTTTTTAAAAAGATTTTTTTTCTACTACCTCCCCTTGGATTTATGAAAACATGCTGAGGTTTTCTTTTTTTCCCTGAAATCTTTCAGAAGCATTAAAATTGAGAAGGAAATGAATTTTAGAAAGAAATCTTCCTGCGGAGGGGAAGTCATGGCATTATTTCAGATAAAAAATGGTTTTAAAATAAGGTAGTGTGGTAGATAGAGGAGGCCCACAAATTCTCTCTTAAATAGGCAGAATCTGTTTTCCCAGGCCTTCAATAGGAGGTATCTTTATGACTTTGTGTGACCACAGAGTGTGTCTGAAGACATATGACGCCTCAACCCAAGAGTTAAGAAGTCTGGTAGCTTTTGCTCTTGTCCTGTCAGGACATTTTTGCCTATGCAAGAAGGTAAAGACAGACTAATTCAGGAGAAGGGATTCAAAGAAACTATGTGAAGAGAAGTTCAGCTGCCACAGACTTGCCAGCCATTGGAGCTAAGGCCCCATACATGTGATTGAGGCCAATGGGCCTACAGTCTTCACCATTCTCCCTTCGCTCTGTTTTGCTTTCCTCCTTTTGCCTCTTACCAATGCTTTCCTCTCCCTCTGTATAGTTCCTTCTCCCTCTGTATAGTTCCAGGTGAAATTTAGAGTCCAGAAAGGACCCAAAAAGATAGTACATTGTCTACTCATTGTTTTTTAACTGATATTTATGTTATATAAATTGTACTTGATTCTTATTTTTTCTAGACTCATTGATACTCCTATTCATATTTTTACATTATTATTTCTCATACTATTTCATACTTTTTCTTATAACAATTATTTCTGTCAATTAATAAATGACTGATTAATTGAAAACAGAGACAAATCATTTTAATCAATTTGATTCTTCAGGGTTATGCTGACTCCGTATTTGTTTTAGGATTGCACTTTTGCTTTCTAACCCTGAACTCTTTATGTATAGGAAAGCCATTATATTAGAGCCAGTATTTTACTTTTTAGTATTTGGTCCCATTTTTTATTTTTTAGTATTTGGTTCAGTTTTAATTTCATTATGTGGACATACCTTGGGATAATATGAAAGCTGTAATCATAGTATCCAGCTGACACACCTAGTGACCTCAAATGTTGAGTGAAGCCAGCTGATGTTGTGCAGAACAGACACCAGATGCCCCCGCTGAGTGGTACCCACAGTGCCAACCCACAAAATCATTAAAAAGTAAATTTTTATTCTTTTAAGCCACTGAGTTTTGGAGTGGCTTGTTTGTCAGCGACAGGCAATCAGAGTTGGGCATCATCATTACAGGCTTTGTGTTGAAAGAATTTATATGAAAAGTAAAAATAAAATCTGCTATTAAAAGACAATTTGATGATTTATTAATGATGAAATTTCCTCTTTCCTTGGTAAATTTGAATTGTGACAGAAACTCAGCCGTGCAATGAATTATACATGATGTTAACACACTGCATTTACATATATACTATTTTATAGACATTAAATAATACTCATAAAAAGAATTTGTAGTGATGATGAATTATTCCATTATCTAAGTTGAAAATAAAAAAGAATTGCATTTTTACAAATGGCATATTACTAAATAAAAAGTTACAATTAGTACCTCAATCTCATGCTCAGATTTTTCTCCAAAAATATGTATCTCATAAAATAACTTTAAAATAACTAAATATTTTTTGTAGTCCCAGCAACTCGGGAGGCTGAAGCAGGAGCATGGCATGAACCCAGGAGGCGGAGCTTGCAGTGAGCCAAATCGCGCCACTGCACTCCAGCCTGGGTGACAGAGCGAGACTATGCCTCAAAAAAAAAAAAAAAAAAAAAAAAAAAAAAAACCACTAAATATTTTTGTAAATTAATAGATCAGAAGCCTTCAGTCACAACTGTCTCTTGTACTATCTAGCTACTTATTTCTCAAAATAAAAATCACATTTTCATTGAAAACAATATAATCTGGAAACTATAAGCAATTATAGATTTCAAATTATCCCAGGTTATATCCACACAATGAAATTAAATACAACCAGATACTAAAAAATGAAATACTGGGTCTAATATTATGGCTTTTCTATACATAAAGAGTTCATGGATAGAAACCAAAAGTGCAATCCTAAAACAAACACAGGGTCAATGTAACCCTGAGGAATCAAATTGATTACATTTCTTTGTCTCTGTTTCCAATTAATTAGTCATTTATTAATTGGCAGAAACAATTATTATAAGAAAAAGCATGAAATAGTAGAAGGAACAATAATAATATAAGTAAAAATATAAAGAGAAATATCAACAAATCTAGATAAAATAATAAAGTGCGATTTATGTAACATTAAGATCAATGAAAAAGCAATAGGCAGACAACTTACTATTTGTGGGCCTATTCTGGATGCTAAATTTCACCTGGAACTATACAAACTATACCAATGGGAGAAGGGAGCATTGGTAAGAGGCAAAAGGAAGAAAGCAAAAAGGAATTAAGAGAGAATGGTGAAGCATATAGCCAGGAAAGAAATTCTCTGATTGCTGCTGGTCACCAATGCAAGAAATCAATTAGCTCCCCTAGGACATTGATTCTGACCCAGAAATGGGACATAAGAGTAGGAGAGGAAAAAAAAAAAAAAAAAGAAGAAGACTGACAAAGATTTTTAAAGCACAGGAAAGCATGAGAGGTGCTTCCCAGTAAGCTGGACAATTCTCAGAGATCACAGAGTGCTAAAGACCAATTAAGTTCCCACTTAAAGAAATATTCTGCCTAACACATAGGGCCTTCAGTGGCAAAACCAGAAATTTTAAACTAAAAATTGGGGACAAACTAGCCCTAGAGTACAAATTTCTCTAGGCCCAACTTAAAAGAGTTTAAAAACAAGCCATGAAAAGATCAACCCGATCTGCTAGTTATTTAACATCCAACCAGAAGAAAAAGTCTAATACTCTACATTACTACAACATAAACTAACACGTAACAATGCAAAATTCACAATATAGAATTTGTCAGAAGCTACTACACATAAGAATAAGCAGGAAAATGTAACTCATAGCCCAAAAGATGGCAGGTGATACAGAACAAGAAATGATAAAAGTTAAATAATTAGCAAAGACGGCATTAACTTAGTTAATATAATGCCTAATATGTTTAAGGATATAAAGGGGAAAGTGAGCACAATGAAATAACTATGATAATATACAAAGAAGAAAAAAATCAGAAATTAAAATTTACGGATTTGACATTGCAAAAGCAAAACTCAGTGAATCCTAAGAGCTAACAACTGAAACTTTTTCCATGTGAAGAACAAAGAGGAATAAAATAAGGAAAAATAAAGTACCTCAGTGTCACAGGGCTCAAAGTCAGGGTGATTAACCAATAAGTAATCCGATTTTTAAATGGAGTGAAAAGAGAGGGAGGACAGAAGATATGCTTGAAGATATCATGACATTAATTTTTTTTAATTTCTGAGAGTTGTAAATGCAATACACAAAGTTCAGTGAACTCAAAATGGAACAAATACAAAGGAAAATACATCAAAATACAGTGCAATAAAATTCCTGGACTAGAGTAATAAAGAGAACACCTTAATACTAACAAGAAGGGAAAAAAAAAACTTATACAGAATGATACACATAAAAATGACTTCACTATTCACATAAAATTAAGCAAGCCCTAAGAAATTGAATACATCTTTAAAATGATGAGGAAAAAGTATTTTACATGTTTTGGTTACCTAGGACTCTATACTCGAAAAATATATTTAAAATGCAGAGAAAATAGAAATTTTCAGAGAAATAAAAGCTAAGATATATGGTGACCAGTGTTATCAACCAATTTTGATTCAAATGACATTAAGAGTACATTCTACCCAACAGCGAAACAGTGACAGACAGTATGTTAGAACATGAAATCAATTGCAATGAATTTAAATGAAATGAAATTATGAAGTTTGCTCTCTGACCACAATGTATTTAGTTAGAAATAAAAGTAAGAAACACTGGGGATACTTTCAAATATGTAAAAATTAGATTTCTAAATAATTATTATTTAATCTGTAAAACAAAGTTATAAAAATGTGAGCAGAAATCAATGGTAAAGATAGAAAAGTATTTCACTGGGAAAAATTATGTTTTTGTTTTGTTTTGTTTTGTTTTTGTTTGTTTTTTTTGTTGTTGTTTTGTTTTAAAGGTGCTGGAACAATTAGATACCCATACATCATCATCATCATCATCATAAAATACTCAATGCTTATCTCACAGCATACACAAAAATGAACTTGAATGGATCATAGATATAAAAAAATTCTTCAACTGTAAAATTGTTAGAGAAAACATAAAAGACTTTATAACTTTGTAGTAGGCAAAGATTAAAATACACTCAAATAAAGAATATCCATCCAACAATTTATAAAATGGAAATTATCAAAATTAAAGAATTCTATTTAAGATGTACCATTAAAAATGAACAGAATAAAACAGAACGAGCATAAATATACCTAGAATTATGGTTTTTCAACTGTTTTTCACCAGCTGATTTCTTATCTTTCAATGAGAAAACGGTTAATCCACGTTTGTCCAACATTCAATCGGACCTCTTGATGAACAATCACTGTGACATATATATGGCAAATTATCTTATCTAGAATATATAAAAAAGCTTTTATTTAGCAGTAACATAAGGAACCTAACTTTTAAAAAAGAAAAGTATTTGAACAGACACTTCACAAAAAAGATAATATACAAATGCCTAAGATGCTTATGAAAAGATGCTCTACTCAGTGGTCCCTGTTACCGGTTGAAGGTGTCCAGGTTCTTGGAGTATTTAACAAATAATTGGACAAAATGCACAAACAAAGCAAGGAAAGAATGAAGAAAAAACAAACAAACAAACAAAAAAAACAGCAGAGATAGTGTCAGAGCAAGCCCGAGCATAGGGGCTCAGGAGTCCTGATACAAAATTTTCTGGGGTTTAAATATCCTCTAGAGGTTTCCATTGGTTACCTGGTGTACGCCCTATGTAAATGAAGAGGATGAAGTAAAGTTACAAAGTCATTTACTGAGTGTACATCTTACCTAAGCGAATAGAATACTTCCTGTCACAGGGTGTTCATTTTATTTAGTTCTAGGAACTCCTTAGGTTCCCTGCCTCCAGGTCTTCTTCTCCTGCCTCAGCCCCCAACCTTTTGGCACCACGGACCCATTTTGTGGAAAACAATTTTACACAGATCAGAGCAGGTAGCGGGGTTAGTTACAAGATGAAACTGTTCCACCTCAGATCATCCAGCATTAGATTCTCATGAGTGTGCAATCTAGGTCCCTCACATGCTGGCAATTCACAATAAGGTTCGTACCCCTATGTGAATCTAATGGCACAGCTCGCTGGCCGCCCTGCTCACCTCTTGCTGTGCAGCACAGTTTCTAAGGGGCCACGGACCATAACCAGTTCATGGCCTAGAGTTGAGGACCCCTGAACTACATCGTTAGTCATCAGAAAAATGCAAATTAATACCAACAGAGACAAAGCACTAAGCATCCATTAGAATGGCTATAATAAGAAGACTCATGATAAACATTGTTGAAAATGTGGAGCAACTAGGATATCCACATAGTTATCTTCTAGTCTTCTTTGTCTACACATGGATTTATTTGGCCCAGTTTTTACCTGATATACTTTATATATTTAAGCATTTGTCAAAGATAAATTTGAATAATGTGGCTAGAAGACAAAAGCTTATGAAATAAACTGATCTCTCTAAAGCAGACAAGTGGTCCAAGTCTAGTCTGATTCATGGTGGCTAATAAGGACAAGGACACATAATCCAGGGCACACTCTATAGGACAGGAGAAGCAGGTTGTCATTAAATTGTAGGCTTAAGAGGCAGCCTGGCATGCCTTTTACCTAAAATAATAAAGATTTCAGATTTCCTGTAAGAATTAAATGAGATAACATTGCAGACTCATCCAGAAGAATTTTGGAACAGATATTCAATAATTATTAGTTTACATATTTTTTCTTCTCATTATTTCATTCCTTTTCTTTCTAGCACTCTTCATACTCCTCTTTATCCCTACTTGCTGATTTCATTCTTTAATCATTTCCTTTTTTAATCATTTCCCAATTTCCTCTTTTTATTTTCATTTCTTCCTTTCTGTCTCCTTTCTTCATTGGCTGCATTTCCAAGGTGGTTGTTATAGACAAGGAAGAATCAAATCACAGAGACTTAATTCAAAGAGCTGAATTTAATCATATATTCAGAAGTTTAAGTTGAATGAAGCTAATCGCCCAGTGAGATTATCACTCTATACACATCATTTTAAAGATGGGCAAAGGGTTGAATTCAAGTTCCAGCAAAACCCCCAAGATGACTGACTTTACTCTTTCAACTCTGTTTTTCACCAGCTGATTTCTTATCCTTCAGTGAGAAAACAGTTAATTCATGTATGTCCAAGACCTCTTTGTAAACAATCACTATAACCTTTGATCGCAATTTATAGCAGAACATCTACTAACTACAAATACATACTGGAGAGAAGAACAGGGTGGGATGACAAATATTATGCTTTAAGAGATTTCTAATCTATTGCTATTTGAATCAAATCCTCTAATACTTTTACACTTCTGTTTTCTCTTCCTTGACTTGTGGGGTTCTGTGTAGTGAGTGTTGCTGGCCCCACCTTCGGCTATTCATTCCAGACACTAGATTGTCATCTCTTTATTTTTACAGCTAAGATTTTTGCACACTAGATAATGATGATTTTTAAAGTTCCTAAATTTCAATACACATCTGCACAATATCACACCATTATACTTTTTCTTCATCATTCTACCTTATATCGCAATATCTGTGGTGTATTCTAAAGCAAAAAATATCTCGAGAGTACATGCAGCCCAAATATATTACCAAACAAATTAACAAACACAATACATAGCCAGCAACAGAAAAAGGTCATACTTGATAAAATATTACCTATGAAAGAATGCTACAGATGAACTATCCGAAGCACATTTTCTGTATTCTGTTGCTTTCCCATGAAAATCAAGGAAAACATTATTTCCAGTAAAAATTCAGAGCTGGGAAACATGCCAGTAGGATTAGAGTATCTGAAGAAGGCATGACAAAACCTTCTTGGTAAATATCTCTCCTCTTGCTCGTGAAATTGATTTATAAGTAGAGACAGTTAAAGTTTAAATATAAATTGATTTGGTATATGAAAGTATTTAAAAATATTACTTATACTTTCTATGAAACTGAAACTTCCATATATCCTATGTTATTTTCAGGACATTTTCAAATCTTCTGTGCATAATGACTTTCAAAAAGGATATATATGGGCATAAGGGAATATATTCTGAGTTTTTCTTTTAATTCTTGTATATTACTTTATTTAAATCTAAGGCAGCAGAAAATTAAATTAAAAAATGGTATAGTGATATTCAGAGTTACAGAATTTTCTCTTATCCCTTGTGTCCCCTCTGCTCTTAGATGTGATGCTCTACAACCATGAGAAAGAGAAGGAATAATGGAACAAGTACTGAAAGAACCCATATGATTTTGCTCTTCTGTCAATGCAGTGCTTTTCAACTATATAATGAAAACTTTTCCCCCACCCAGTTCTCCCCCAACAGATCTTTCTCCCTGCTGTTCCCCAGATTCCTCAGTTTGATGTTTCAGAAAAATATTTTTTTTTTCTGATTTCAGGAAAAAAAAAAAAAAAAGACTTAAATAATTGTCCCAGATTTCCTACTTAGAAGCTCTGTACCTCTGAGCCTTGGTTTCCTAACCTACAAAATGGTGATAACATCACAATCAGTTATCATAAAGAATAAAGTATCATGTCAAAGTTCTATATAAAATGTATGTGAACAAATGTGAGGTATTAACTCTTCATATCCTATTTGTATATTTTTTATCTTCATCATTCTAACAACTTATCAATGTTCTGTTACTCTTCCTTTATGAACTTCTTTATCTCTGTGTTTCTTATTCACCAAACTTTCTTTTGACTCATACTAGCAAATAAAACAATGGTGTGGAATCATTAAGAAATTTTAAACTTTTAACTGTAAATCACTAAATAAATATAAAGTATGCATGATTGATATTCACTATTCATTTTCCTTTCAATTTATAGTATTAATAAAGTCCAAAAGGACGTAAACTCTTTCTATCGTAAATTATCTTAAATAGAACATTTGAAATAGTAAACTAAATTTTTGTGTGTATATGCTTTAGTTCATTGTTTGACCGCAGACACTTCTCATGACTAATGGTCACAGATGCCATCTGAATGAAATTAAGACACAGAAAGTCCTAATTATAGAGAATGTCTTACTTACCATGATTTTTATTGTAGTATAATCTAAAATTGAGAAATGTATAAGCAAACTAAAATATTTAAACCAAAGAGGATAGTTTTTTTAAAAAAAAACATGGTTTTCAAAAAGAGAATCTTCAAATTTTATCCCAATTTTTTAATTTAAATTTTATTTTGCAAAAACTAAGTAATAGGAAAAATGTTTACATTCTATAAGTAGAAAATCAAGACACAATATTGCATATTGTAATTACAGCATGTATTAGTCAGGGTTCTCTAGAGGGACAGGACTAACAGGATAGATGAATATATGAAGGGGGGTTTATTAAGATAATTGACTCATAGGATCACAAGATGAAGTCCCACAATAGGCTGTCTGTAAGCTGAGGAGTCAGAAAGCCAGAACGAGTCCCCAAATCTCTAAAGTAGGAAAGCCAACAGTGCAGCCTTCGGCCCGTGGCCAAAGTCCTGAGAGCCCCTGGCAAAGCACTGGTGTAAGTCCAGGAGTCCAAAAGCTGAAGAACTTGGAGTCCGATGTTCAAATGCAGGAAGCATCCATCCCGAGAGAAAGATGAAAGCTGGAAGAGTCAGCCAGTCTAGTCCTTCCACATTCTTCTGCCTGCTTTTTAACCTAGCCATGCTGGCAGCTAATTAGATGGTGCCCACTCAGATTGAGGGGTGGGTCTGCCCCTTCCAGTCCACTGACTCAAATGTTAATCTCCTTGGCAACACCCTCACAGAAACACCCAGGAACAATACTTTGTATCCTCCAATCCAATGAAGTTGACACTCAATATTAACCATGACACCGCAATATAATACCTCCTACCATTTCCTAAGGTTTTTTGATGAAAACTTTCTTACATTTTCTGAGTTATGCCTCTGAGCATCCACAATTATCAAAACATGTTCACATAAAAGTCAGTTTATGTTCTGTGACTGTATTGGATACACATGCTGTTATTAATTTAGAATTTTGTTATTTTGGTTTAAGTATTCATTCAATAACACTAGCAGGAAAAGTCATCTACAATATACCTATCTGGCACTCCCTACCTTAAAGGCTAACTTAAAAAAAGAATATGAAGTAGGGAGGAGTACAATCATTCATAGTGTTTTAGTGGTAACAACAGAATACGATATATTGCCGCAGGACAGTTGTAAGTAGTACTACGACCCATCTTTTACTCTGTATTGTAAAACAATTGGCATGAACCCTCTCCCATAGATCTTATTCTCTGTGGATAATACTACTTTCTCTACAAAGGCTACTTCTTTAGTAAAGTTGTATATATTTTGGAAATCATTTTATTAGATCTCAAGATAGGCGTAAGTTAATACACTCAAATTAATTCCTTTCAAAAAATGGCACTCCAGTATATCTTTACTGACAAAGAAAAAATATATTATTCATTCAAATAAAAACAGTTCAGTCAAGTTTAGCTTGCTTTCTTGATTGAAAACAAGAACTCACTTATTGGGAAGAATTGAGAGATCAGCATCAAAGCACTTCACATTTAAAAGATTCCCTATATATAGCTTTTCTTTTAATCTCTTTACAAAACTGAATGTAATTTGAAAGAATGCTAAATCCTCTCATATGGTTTCAAAGAAAGTAGACAAAGAGTCTGGGAAACACAAATGTCTCTTTCCAATTTATTCTGACCCTGCTCTGCTCACATCTCTGTTAGCACAAATATACATATGAAATAATATACATATCCAACAGTATGTGATATACATTTTGACATTAAAAATGGAGCTGGCCGAGCACAGTGGTTCACACCTGTAATCCCAGCACTTGGGGAGACCAAGACAAGAAGATAGCTTGAGGCCAGGAGTTCAAGGTCATCCTGAGAAACATAGGGAGACCCTGTCTCTACAAAAGACAAAAATAAAATTAAATTAAACAAATTAGCTGGGTGTGGTGGCACACACCAGTAGTCCTAGTTACTCAGGAGGCTGAGGTGGGAGTTTCCCTTGTGCCTAGGAGTTTGAAGCCACAGTGAGCAATGATCATGCCATTGCACTTCAGCCTGGGTGAAAAGCAAGACTCAGATTCTTTAAATCATCTTTAAAAAAGCTTTGTAAATCATTAATTAGAATAAATAAAACATCAGACAAAATATATTCTATCTTCACTCTGGCTTTCATGTTGCATTTTCTTTCTTCTTTCTTTTTTAGTGATTCTTTTTAGATATATCAGTATAGGTAAGGCACAAATAATTACAAATAGATAATAACTCTTATCTTTTATATTTCTATATAACCAACAGCTTGAAAAAGAAATGTCACTTTTAGCAGTGTCTAAATAATATTTACTGACACATCACATCACAGTGATAATCTTATAAAGTATCCAGAAAATGTTAACTTTTTAAAAAATTATAGCATTGCTCTTTTGAAATTTTAAGGAAACGTCAGTAGTTTTAAAATATTCATTTTAAATATAAAATGTTCATTTTTTTGGCAAGACAACTAAGATATTAATGGTTTTATATCACTTAGAGCTCACTTTTTTTTCCTTTCTATTCTAATAATCTGATGTCAAGATACATAAAAATAACATAGTCACTAATGCTAACAAGTAGTTTTCTAGACTTGCTGACAAAGAATAGAGCAAAGAAAGAGTGCAATTTGTATTCAGGTACCATTTTAATAAAAATCTGAATTTTTATAGAGCAACTTCAGAGAAGAGCTCTATGTACTTAATAGGTTGTAAATTTTCAGAAAAGAAAATGACCAACTCATTCCCTGTGATGGTTAATAGTGAGCGTCAACTTGACTAGATTGAAGGATGCAAAGTATTGTTCCTGGGTGTGTCTGTGATGGAACTGCCAAAGAAAATTAACATTTTAGTCAGTGACAGGGAGAGGAAGACCCACCTTCAGTCTGGGTGGGCACCATCTAATCAGCTGCCAGTGCAGCCAGAAAAAAGCAGGCAGAAAAAGGTGGAATGAGCAGACTTGCTGAGTCTTCCGGCTCTCATCTTTCTCCCATGCCAGATGCTTCCTGCCTTCGAACATTGGACTCCAAGTTCTTCAACTTTTGGACTTCTGGACTTACATCGGTGGTTTGCCAGGGGCTCTTGGGCCTTTGGCCACAGGCTGAAGGCTACACTGCAGGCTTTCCTACCTTTGAGGTTTTGGAACTTGGACTGACTTCGTTGCTCTTCAGCTTGTACATGGCCTACTGTGGAACTTTACCTTGTGACTGTGTGAGTCAATGCTCCTTAATAAACTCCCTTTTATATATACAATTATTCTATTAGTTCTGTCCCTCTAGGGAACCCTAATACACTCCCCATCTCTTTAAGTACAAATAGTTGTCATACAATGATTCTTTCAAGATGCAATGTACTGTTGTGTTCTTTTAAGAAAAAAGTATCATTTTCCGACTCAGAGGATGTCTCCTAAAAAGTAGCATTTCTTTATTGTTCAGAAACTTTAGAGCTATTTTCTTAATTTTATTAATTATAGTAACTGCATTATTAGACTTGAGGGAAGATAAAATTCTCTATGTATTCCTTTTTTCTATATATATATACTCATCCATAATAGCTTATTCTTTATTTCAGAAGTATTAATGATTTTGAAAGAACATAAGAACATAGAAATCGAACATTTTACTAGAATAAATGAGAAAAGCTGGTAAATTTTGGGACTGTGCCTTTTTATGCATACATTTCATGAAGTTACTGTATGCTTTCAAGCATTTTGTTTTCTCCTATAATCAGAGACTGCTGCTTAAATAAGGATATGCATATGTTGCTGTCACTCGTTTATTTTAAAAGATGATAAAATTTGTCAAGAGCTTCAATACTGGACATTATAACTTACAAGATATTTCAGTGGCAAGAAAACAGCCCACTCTCTTCCTGTCACCAAGTTGAGAGTCACTACATTAACAGAAAGCTTCTGATGGTGTGAGAGAATGAAATTCTGAATCCTTGTGTGAGATTAAGCACATGCTACTCATTATTAGGGCAGAAGTACTTTGTTTTATTTGGTGCTCAACTCCATCCCATGAGAAATGGTTACATCCCCCTTTGAAACAGAAAGACATTGAAGATCCTTAAGAGCAGTTAGGGGCTTTGTGCAAGTTATTTAGAAAGCAGGGGGAGAATAAAAATTCAAACCCAGACATGATATTGTGTATTTGATTAAATAATAATTATTATATTTCTAGTCAGAAAACCATCCTTTTGTTCCTTCCTCTCCAACATCCATTCTGTTTGAAGAAGTTTTGCCTTACCTGGTGCTTTTACAGTTAAAACTGATGGATTTAGTACAGATTGTCCGAGTCATGTTATCTTTACTTACAGTGAAAACCTACTGGGTGATGGAATGATGCTTTATAACAGTAACAGTGCACTTCATTTGTAGTCATTAAACACGCAGCAGGCTCCTCACCACACTGACACTTGTTCCCCAGTCAAAGCTTCTGCATGACATGGCCCCACTGTGTAAGGTGCCATTTACTGAAAATGGGAATTTGGCTTGGGATAATTAATAAATGCCACGGTTCTCTCAAACAAATGCATAATTTGATATGTGAGAAGTAAAATGCAAATGGCAAGGACAAACAACACAAGCTCTCTTGCGTAGCATCTTAAAGTTTTTAAAGAGTGAAGTGGACATCTGGTCCTGTATTTATTCTCAAAAGAAAAAGCCACACAAGAAGCCACTGTGAAAAACTCCAATAGATGATGAGATGGTGTAAGTGTGGATTAGCATCCCAAGAGACATAAGCTCCCCCATTACTAGACGGCAAATTTTATGGTGACACAAGGTTCTAATACCTCTCAATTGCTGTCCAGCTTGACCTCTGTAAACCTCTCTTCTTACATCTGTGAAATGGATACAAAAAATTAATCTAGACTTTCCAAAGTGTAGCTGGCAGACTAATGATGGGTGAGAGATTATTTTAAGAAATATACCTGATGAACTTTTAAAAAATTCCATATTTTTTTATTTTAATGTAGATTAGGAAGGAAAGAAAATTAATCACACAATACCACTTAGTTCAAGAATAACATTTTTAAAGAGGAGATTGAAGTTGAAATATTAGGTATGCAAGAATTTAAAGAAAAAAGTGATATAATAATAATACAGATAATCTACAGTTATAAAAAAAATTATATTTGTACTTTCTGGCATTTGGAAACTTTTTGGCATAATAAAAGGTTTTTGTTTGTTTGTTTGTTTTTGAGACAGGGTCTTGCTCTGTAGTCCAGACTGGAGTGCAGTGGCGCAGTCTTGGCTCACTGCAACCTCTGGCTCCTGGGTTCAAGCAATTTTCCTGCCTCAGTCTCCTAAATAGCTACAACTACTCGAACTCCTGACCTCAAGTGATCTGCCAACCTCAGCCTCCCAATGTGCTGGGATTACAGGTGTGAGCCACTGTGCTCGGCCAGATAAAAGGTGCTATTGTTGCTGTTATTATTGGTAGTGCTGGAGGTAGCAGTACCAACAGTAGTATGTGTAATAGTAGTAGTAAAAATTGTAGCTATAGGGTTTTTTTCTTTTTATTTATTTATTTTTTTAGAAACAGGGTCTCTCATTCTCCATTGCGGTGGCATGACCATAGATCACTGCATTCTGGAAATCCTGGGCTCAAGTGATTCTCCTCCCTCAGCCTCCTGAATAGCTGAGCCCACAGGTGTGCACAATCATGCCTAACTATTTTGTATTTTTTTTTCTTTTTTTATAGATACGCGGGTCTCACAATATTGCTAGGTTCAAGGCCGGGCGCGGTGGCTCAAGCCTGTAATCCCAGCACTTTGGGAGGCCGAGACGGGCGGATCACGAGGTCAGGAGATCGAGACCATCCTGGCTAACACGGTGAAACCCCGTCTCTACTAAAAAATACAAAAAACTAGCCGGGCGCGGTGGCGGGCGCCTGTAGTCCCAGCTACTCGGGAGGCTGAGGCAGGAGAATGGCGTGAACCCAGGAGGCGGAGCTTGCAGTGAGCTGAGATCCGGCCACTGCACTCCAGCCTGGGCGGCAGAGCAAGACTCCATCTCAAAAAAAAAAAAAAAAAAAAAAAAAAAATTGCTAGGTTGGTCTCAAACACCTGGCCTGAAGTCATTCCCCTGCCTGGTGCTGGAATTACTTACAGACATGAGCCACTGCACCTGGCTTTTTGTTTTGTTTTATTTTCAGTTTTTTCTACCCACTTCTTCCTTGAAAAACAAAAATAATCCTATCTCTTAAGAAAAAAAATTAAAGGCTATATGAAACATTAAATACCTTCACATGCTTGATGACTATCATTGCCGCCTTTATCTGCAACTCTAAGTTGCTGACCCCACAGAGCTGCCATGCTATGCTGTCCAGGGAATTCAAATGAATGATTAATTCACAGAGCTAATGTAACTCAATAAAAGGATTAAAATGCTAAATAACATGATTCATGGACATAAAATTTTTAGTACCAAAGTTTTTTGTCATCATTTCATTTGATGTTTATAATGAAAATGTAAAAAGACAGTAATAATATGTGCATTTAACAAATGCGAAAGAAGAGACCCGTTACCATTAAATGCATGACCAAAAATCTCACAACTTGGTCTGGACAAAGAATTTTGTCTCAATTTAAGAGAAAAATACTAGAGTTTATTTTGAATAAAAAATTTAAAGTTTTGAAAAAATGGAAAGATTTTACATTTTAATAGCAGTTTTCCTTTTGAGTTCAGTTTCTTTGATGTACAATACAATTTTATTTTGAAAATAAATGTCATACAAGAGTGTGTGGTATAAATGCAGTTAGAGTCTGAAAATAATTTTCTTCTTTCAAGAGAAATGAAAAGAAGCAATTAGAATACTTACATTTTACACTTCACAAGATTACTGGAGAACACATAAACACACACTTGAAATTAAACTTACATTAAAAATACTACCAATTACTTAATTTTTCTTTAATGAAATAAATTGTATAAAATGTTTTGCATCGGTGAAGAAATGACTACTGTTCGAGACTTTTCTCCTTTGCTATATTATTGCTACATAATCTTTACTCATATTAACTAATACTTCCATTGTTATATCTTAAACTTGCCCCAACTAAGATGCAGGGATAGTTTACTTGGTTTAGTTGAGACTACAAAAGATTCATTCATGTATCTAAACACCCAATCTCCAGGAATAAGTTATGACTAGCATTGTTCTGTGGTTTTAATCTGAGTCACAGTCCCTTGCTTAATCTGATTAATTCCTCCAGGATCACTCTTAAACTTACTGTTTGAGAAACATTAAAGGGAGGGTCCCAAACCTTTCTATATTTGAAGATTATCTAGTTTTAGATATTTCATTATAGATAGATAGAGAGATAGATGATAGATAGATGACCAACAGACCAATAGATTTTAAAAGTACTTAAAAATTTCATTATTTCATTTACACTGCAATCCATTTGTGTTTTCTGATGATATCTTTAGGCAACTTACTTCAGCTCATAAAGCCAGAAAGATCTCCCGTTTGAGAATAGAATCTTGAAATTGAAGTCAGCTTTTCCATTTTCAAAGTTTTAATGTCATTAAGCATTCAAAGAACCTTAAGCAGATGTCATCAATTCATCCTCCTTTAAAGGAAAGTGGAACTAAACTATTGAACATAAAATATTAGCTTCAAAAGGACACACTTATAATAAAAACTACATTTTACTATATGACAACAATGCAGTATACACTGTTTCAAGAATTTTATATGCAATAACTCAGTACAACAAATTAATGAAATAGGTACTCAATATTTTGCAGATCTACATTTTACAAATATGAAAAGTAGTACAATGTGGTTAAATAATTTACTTAATATTGCAAAATTAGGAAAGTCTGGTTGGCAGAATAATTATAACCCAAAGATGTGCACCTCCAGGTCCCTGAAACCTGTGAATGTATGTTACATATAAGACAGAAGGGAGTCAGGTTGCATATGAAAATGAGGTGGCTAATCTGTTGACTTTAAAATAGAGAGCTTATCCTGAATTATCCAGGTAGACCTAATATAATTACAGGGATCTTTAAATAATGAAGCAGGTGTCAGAAGGAGTCAGTGTCAAGAGTGATGCTATATGAGAAAGACCTAACCAGCCATTGCTAGCTTTGAAGGTGAAAAGTGGGCATGGGCCAAAGAATGAAGGCAACTCCAGAAGTTGGAAAAGGCACTGAAATGGATTCTCCTGTATAACCTCCAGGGGCTATGCAGCCTGGCTAGTACCTTGTTTTTAACCCAGTGGGACTTATGTCAGATATTTGAACTTCAAGACTGAAAGATAATAAATTCATGTGTTTTCAGCTACTAAGATTGTGTTAATTTGATACAACAGCAATAGAAAACGAATATACAAATAGGGACTTAATTAATTAATGCATATAATCTTTATTGGCCAGGTGCAGTGACTTATGCTTGTAATCCCAGCACTTTGGGAGACTGAGGTAGACAGGTCTCTTGAGTTGAGGAGTTTGAAACCAGCCTGGGCAACGTGGTGAAATCCCATCTCTACAAAACCTACAGAAATCAGCATTTTGTAGTGGTTTTTGCCTATAGTTCTAGCTATTTGGGAGGCTGAGGTAAGAGGATCTCCTGAGCACAGGAGGTTGAGGCTGCAGTGAGCCATGATCATACCACTGCACTCCAGTCTGGGTGACAGAGCAAGACCCTATCTCAAAAATAATAATTATAATTTTTGAAATGTTTATTAAATTCTTGTTTTGTGCTACACACTATTCGAAATCTTTGGTAAACATCAGTGAACAAAACAAATAAAAATTTATTCTTATGAGATTTACATTTTTTTTGGATGGGGAACAGGGGAATTTGAAGCCAGGTAGTCAAATTTCAGAGTCTTCCTATGGTTATCCTATCTCTGAATAAATGTAATAAATGTTGCCTTAATTTAAAACTTACAAGTTGTATTTACAAAGAAAGGCATTTTAAGCAGTAGAAAGTTACATCTTATTAAAACACATTTACTATCCCCTGTACACAATCATAACCAAATATTTAAACCCCGCTTTAATTTACTCATTTTTGTTTTGCTTTGCTTCCACTGAAGGAAGTACCAAGGGTAAAAAGAAAGTAATTTAAAAACTTATATCTGGAACATATTTTAATACACATTTCTAATAAATGTACTTTATTCAAATATACCATGTCATGGCATCTAAACCACTGATATTATGATGACATAACATCCTATATTTTGAAAATAGGGAACAAGGGCATCGACCTTCTGATGAAACAAAAAAGAATGCTGAGTTCAGTGCTCGAATATCATGAAAACACTGAAACACATATTGCTGATAAATTGTATGAGATTATTATATTTTAAGTATTACAAAAGTGATAAAATTTTATCCTGCAGCAGTTATCTTATAGATCTTTCTCATAGATATCCTGCAGACTTCATAGATCATGGGAATTTAGCTTTAACTACACCTAATTTTCTATGGATTTGTCATTTTATTTTCATACAATGCTATCAAAATTGCTTTGTGTTGAAAAACTTACACTATTCAATAAATATAAATTTATTTTATGGAAGAAGAAGAAACTTTGATGGAAGATATATTCATGAAAAATATGGAAATAACACAAGTCATAAACAATTATAACCAAGGTTTTTCTCTCAGAGCACACAAGTTTACAGTCATTTGAAAATAATGCAATTCATTATATCGAGTCATTAATCTTCAATTCAAAGTTTTTAGCTGAAACAAAAAATGAAAAGAAAGAAAAAAAAAACCATAGATTCTCTTTGACTGCTTTTCTCTGTAGAGGTCAGTTTTTTAAAAATGATGAAAAAAATACATTTTCACAATAGTAGTAATCAAAATTTAACAGATGAAGTGACAAACATAGTTTGTAAATGACATTTTGAATATGTCTGACTCTTTATATAAACTTTTACAGTGATTTTCTTTTTAATTCCAAGGGAAGTTTATCCTTTTTCTTTTCTTTTTTCTTTTCTTTTCTTTCTTTCTTTCTTTTTTTTGCAATATTTTTTTAATGAGCCCTGATAATTGATCAAACACTCTGAAGGATATTAGAGATAAAAAAGGTAGGGAAATATTTGCAGTGTATATTTTGAGAGCTTAGTCTAGTACAGTGATTTTTAAACAGTGTGTATGGGAGTCATTTTGCAGTATCTGGAGAATTTGGCAGTATCTGGAGACATTGCTGCTTGTCACACTTTGGGGAAAGGGAAGTTGCCATGAGCATGTACAAGTGAAAACTAGGGATTGCAATTCAAGGTGAGATTTGGGTGGGGACACATAGACAGAGCCAAAACATACTGCTTTCAAAAGTACATGTACATATGTTTAGATAAAATTTTAATTAAGAATAAATATTTTACTTTAAAACTTGTCAGGAAATAGGTATCAAGAACCAGAAAAGGATCTGGAACTTAACCTACTTCTTTTTTTAACTTTTATTTTAAATTCAGGGTTACAAGTGCATTTGGGTTACATAGGTAAACTTTTGTCCCGAGAGTTTCTTGCACAGATTATTTCATCACCTAGGTATTAAGCCTAGTACCCATTAGTCATTTTTCTCTATCCCCTTCCTCCTCCCACCCTCCACCCTTCGATGGGTCCCAGTGTGTGTTGTTCCCCTCTATGTGTCCACGTGTTCCCGTCATTTAGCTCATTTATAAGTGAGAAAATGCAGTATTTGGTTATTTGTTCCTGTGTCAGTTTGCTAAGGTCAGCCTCCAGCTCCGTCCATGTCCCTGCAAAGGACAAAACAATAATGAAGCACGATCTCATTCTTTTTGTGGCTGCATACTATTCCATGGTGTACATGTAGCACATTTTCTTTATAAAGTCTATCATTGGTGGGCATGTAGGTTGATTCTTTGATATTATGAATAGTGTTGCAAGCTAACAAGTGTGGCTGTCACAGTTCCATGCATGATGGTAGAAAACATGAGACTCCTGGGTAAGAGATAAAGCACAGTTTATTACTCGAAAAAATAGTACTAGACAGAGTATTAACATTTTCTTCACTTGTTCTCAGAGGTTCAGTTCCCATAGGATGAGACGGAGAGGGCCAGATAGTCTGCTTAAAGGTGGGTTGTGTTCCCTGCATTTACAGAACTCAAATCTTTTATAATGAACAGTGAGCATGCTTGTTCTTTGTGCTGGAAACGACTATCTCTGTCTTGAAAGACTGCTAGAAAATCTGCCCTTTGCTCCAGACATGTGCACTCTCTCTCTCCCAAGGCTGTTCACTATATGAACATCTTGAAATTTTTGTCTAAGACAAAGTACAGTCATTACTTTAGGCTCACAAGATGTATAGAAACCCAAGAAACTTATAGACAATTGTTTCTCATAGAAGCAAGTCAACATATCATTAATCCAATCTGTTTCATAGATACAGTATTACCTCAGTGCAAAAACACAGTTAAATTTACTTTGCTATATGTTTAATGTTATATCAGGGATTATTTGAAGTATTCAGAAAAATTCTAGCCAATAATGTATTAAATACCTAATATCAATAATATTGTATGAAAAAAAGTTGGAAATTTTGTTATTGATGCAATCAATACATTTAGCAATGAATTTCAAAACCTACATGTTATTAGCTAAAACTCTTTTGAAAGACATAAACGTAAATAAAACAGCTTAAGATTAACAAGTAAACAGTGATCTATAAGAAAGAATAAACAGTTGTCTCACTGAAACCCACTGCAAAACCTGTAATATTGGGATAAAACAAGGAAATAAAAACACTCTTCAGACTTTCTTTATTTCTTAATTGTGTTCTCTTTGGATATTAGTTTCATAGTATCATTCTTTTCTCATTCATAAGACAAAATATATCTGATTTTCCATTGTATCGATCAGGTGCAAGGTGAACACCTCACAATATCCAGCTACAACAACCCAGAGACAGACCTGAACTCTCCATCCATACAAAAAAATTCAGATATAGAAAAAAAAAATGATTTAGCCCCTTGTGGGCTAATTGACTCTGCAGTGCTTAGAGATGTGGAATATGGTGAGATGTAGTTTACACTCTTCAAAATGAAATCCAGGGTGCCTACTCTGTAATTTTGTTGGTAGAGAAGAAGGGAACAAAAAGAGGCAGTCTTCAGAATCACGGGGTAGGCCAGACCTAATAATTGCCTTCTTCATATTCCCATTGTCCCTGTTAGTATGTAATTTTTTTTATAATTTTGAATGTAGGAAGTAAAAATTGCCCTAACCTTGCTGCCATTAAAGAGGAAAAAAAATAGTGATTTGCATCTTTTCTATCCTAAGCGACATTCTCTGCCACAAAATAATTATGTTGTCATTCTAAGTAACATAATATTATGTGGCTTAGATACCCTCTCAGTCATGAAGTATAAATTAGTAACAATACCATTTAAAATGTAAAATGTATTTTTCATTTTATAAAAATTTATTTTCATAATTGAAATAGTTTTGGTTTGTTTGTTTTGGTCAGACTGGGTGGTCAGTGATCAATTTGAGAATCTGAAAAAAATAACTACACACATAAAAATGTATCATATCATGCAATTTATAGAAGAACTAAAGCCTATTTATAGATTCCTTAGAATGCCATCAAATCTAAGATGAGAAATCCCATGTTATATTGGTATTTAAGCCTTATAAAAATAACATTGTCTGTCTCATTTAATGCTGTAAGCCTAGAAACTAGTCATAATAATTATTATAGCTCATTTAATAGTTGCTACATTCATGTTATAAAAGATTATGATTATTCACATTTTGTATCTGAGAAAGCTAAGGCTGAGATTTATAAAGAATATTAAATTGATTTCTTAACAAATTACTTAGATGTAGAGCTATGTGGGCATATAGCATTTCAGGTAAAAAATTAAGATCACATGTTATATTGATAGTCTATTACTATGTTTGTAGATAAATTTTTAGGTTATGAAATCAATATATCCTTTATAATTCTCCAGTACAGTAAGGTCATACCTGATCAATTCATTTGTATATTTCTTGGCAATATATTAAGATAATAAAATGGCCCATAGTGAAACTGTAATATGGTAATAATCTATCTATACATATGTATATGTAGTTTTTACCATGTTGCAGACATTTACTCAATTAGTAAGCAAATATTTAAAACAGTAGAAAAGTAGTGCCAGGCTCAGTACTATTGATATCAAATATCCTCATCAAAATTCTCTTTCGTACAAAATGTTGACTTACTTTTTAGTCCACTTCTGCGACCAAACAAAATTACTTACATGTTACAAATACTGTAACTCTAAAACAACAATTTCAAAATACATAAAAGTTGGCATACATGATTCCAACTGTTACTATTCTCCAAACTTAAAAGCAACAGAATTTGCTTAATAAACGCATTTTATAATATAATAGATGCTTATAAGCATAATATAATCTGTTGAATTTACATATGCATATATGGGCCATAATATAATCTGTTGAATTTACATATGCATATATGATATTTGGGTATTTAATGGTCCCTTGTATACAAAATTTTCTCATTATTTGGCTTTTTGGGAATAGCAATACAGCACAATACCCTTGAAAGCCTTTACTTTAGTACTGTGTGTGTGTATACATATATGTACTCAATTATAATTTCTGCTCTCTTGTTGCTAGTACTTAAATTCATTCCTTTACTTTAATCCCTCAAACATAAATGGGAAATGTTTTCTCTTTTAAGTTTACTAATCTCCTCTGCAAAATATAGCCCTCGCATATATTGTTCAGCTAGAGGAATAAAAGATGAAGTGAGTTTGGAGAAGTACTGGACCTTAAAACATACTTTTAATTTTAAATGACCTTAAAGCATACTTTCAATTTTGTGTCTCTGCTTTGCTTTTTAATTTCCTCTCATGTGATCATTGGTCCATTGAAACTCCTGATGATTTTTTTATTACATTTGCTTAAGGATTAAGAACCTGTCTCACAGTTTAGTGGTTTGTCTTGCAATTTGATTGGAAAAACACTGAAACAAATAAGCAAAACTAATAGCCTAGCACACACACATGCACACATGTGTATGAACACACACATTTCAGCAGTTTGCTCAATTCTAGTAAGTGTATCCACCTGTCTACAGAAATATGTTTTCTTTATTTAGATATACATGATGCCACCCAAATAAAATATTCTATTAAGAAATGCCTTATCTGTCATTTACACATCAAACTGACTATAAAAATCAAACAAATATAGTTTTCAGGAATGCAAAATTTAGGATAATTTTCTGGGAGATATAAATGGAACTCACTATGTGACAGGTTGACTTCTACATGTTTTTATCCAGGTGAAGAAGTTCAGTTGGCAGTTAGATACATGGGACAAAAAGGTCTGGGAAGGTACAAAGAGCAAGTAACTAAAGAGAGAAAGGCATTTAAGTTGGAAATAGAGTGGATGAATATAAGCCCCAGCAGAAGAAACCATATTTAAGAATCAGTGAGATTCTAAAATGTATTTTAAAATAGCAGCATAGTTGAATAAGAAAGCACATATTTCTGGGAGTGAAGAAAAGCCATCGAAAGAAACTTTCAAGATCTGGCATAGACTTCAAGTAGAATGCATAGGGAATAGGGATTGGCAGTTAGAGGATTATACAGCCTTAGCAAGAGCCTTTTCAGAGTTTGGAAGGCTACATTTAACGTTTCATAGAAAGGTAAAAAGTCACTAACGAACCATTCGCTAAGACAGAGATGAGCAGTCAAATCCTCCATGATACCATCCTTGATTCTTCCAGGATTCATAAATTCAAGAGAAGCAAGTGGCCAGAATGGGCTAGAAAATATAAAGTGCACAAGAGATAAAAGGCAAATAATTAAAGAAGATGATTTTTACCCAAATTGTCTTATTTCTCCAACACTATCGATCATCTGTATCAAATAATCTAACTATGCAGTTTTATATATTGTCAATAATATTTTGCTCACAAATAGATGGAGCTTTTTAAAGAAGAGTTTATTTTTCGTTTACTAATATATGTATCCCCAAATCAATTGTAAAGCTATCATAGGATGGGTGCCAGTAGGATTTCTCCAAATTTGGACTGTTGTTGTGAATCTGAGACAGAAGAATATGGGACAAATGAAGTTGATATTAATAACTGAAGTATCACTTAGAATTATGCATCCCAAACTAGAAAGTGAAAGACTCTTACATGCTAAACACTGTTTCGACCAAAAAATAATAATAATGATAAATGGTGATATGGCTTGGTTGTGTCTCCACCCAAATCTCATCTTGAATTGTGGCTCCCATAATCTCCACATCTCGTGGGAAGGACCTGGTGGGAAGTAATTGAATCATGGGGGTGAGTTATTCACTATCTAATGGTAGTGAATGGGTCTCACAAGATCTGATGGTTTTATAAAGGGCAGTTCCCCTGCACACAGTCTCTGGCCTGCTGCCATGTAAGATGTGACATTACTTCTCTTTCTCCTTCCACAATGATTGTGACCCATGTGGAACTGTGAGTCCATTAAACCTATTTTTCTTTATAAATCACCCAGTCTCTGGTATTTATTCATAGCAATATGAAAACTATGTAATATTTTGTAATATAATGTAATACTATGTAATATAAATGGCAAACTGTAGCAAACATAACCCTGGTCCCACCAAAATTATGGAGATACAGAAATTTAGATAAGTAATAAACAATTCTGATAAAATGTTGCGATAATTATAAGGAGGAAAGACAAGATACTGAGAAAACACATGGGAGACATATCTACCAGGGATTTAGAAGTGGGGGGCTGACTCTGGAGTGGTCTGAGAAAACCACCTATTGGGAGTGGTAGCTAAACTAAGACCAGAATGGTAAATAGGATCTAGGCAGACAAGTGAATGGAGTGTGTGTAGGTATGTGTGTGTTTCTGTGTATATATACAGTATGCATAGAAAAGTAGGGTTTACACAGAGAATGTGCTAGGAAAAGGAGAGATTCTTGATGAAAGCATATAAGTGAGAGAGAATAAAGCATATTGATACATTAGTTCAGTATAGCTGACGTGAATAATGTGAGAAGAATAATAAGAGATGATGCAAGAGAGACTTCAGGAAAGACCCTACAAAGTTTATTAGGTAATTTTCAATTTCACTTTCACTTTAAGGGTAATGGTGTGTGATCAAAGAGTTTATATATATATATAAAAGCATTTCTACTTCTCCACATTCTCTTGAGCAGCTGTTGTTTCCTGACTTTTTAATGATCACCATTCTAACTGTCATGAAATGATATTTCATTGTGGTTTTGATTTGCATTTCTCTAATGACCAGTAATGATGAGCTTTTTTCGTATCTTTTTTGGCCACATAAATGTCTTATTTTTAGAAGTGTCTCTTCATATCCTTTGCTCACTTTTTGACAGAGTTGTTTGCTTTCTCTTGCAAATTTGTTTAAGTTCGTTGTAGATCCCGGATATTAGTCATTTGTCAGATGGATAGATTGCACAAATTTTCTCCCATTCTGTAGGTTGTCTGTTCACTCTTATGATAGTTTCTTTTGCTGTGCAGAAGCTTTTTAGTTTGATTAGACCTCATTTGTCAATGTTGGCTTTCATTGCTATTGCTTTTGGTGTTTTGGTCATGAAGTCTTTGCCCATGCCTATGTCCTGAATGGTATTGCCTAGGTTTTCTTCTAGGGTTTTCATAATTTTAGGTCTTACATTTAAGTCTTTAATGCTCCTTGAGTTAATTTTTGTGTAAGGTGTAAGGAAGGGGTTCATTTTCAGTTTTCTGTATATGGCTAGCCAGTTTCCCCAACACCATTTATTAAACAGGAAATCCTTTCCCCATTGCTTGTTTCTGTCAGGTTTGTCAAAAATCAGATGGTTGCAGATTGGTGGTGTTATTTCTGAGGCCTCTGCTCTGTTCCATTGGTCTATATATCTGCTTTGATACCAGTACTGTGCTGTTTTGGTTACTGTAGCCTTGTAGTATAGTTTGAAGTCAGGTAGTGTGATGCCTCCAGCTTTGTTCTTTTTGCTTAGGATTATCTTGGCTGTACAGGATCTTTTTTGGTTGTATACAAAATTTACAGTAGTTTTTTTTTTTTTTTTTTTTCTAATTCTGTGAGGAAAGTCAATAGTAGCTTGAAGAGGATAGCATTGAATCTATAAATTACCTTGGACACTATGGCCATTTTCATGATATTGATTCTTCCTATCCATGAACATGGAATGTTTTTCCATTTGTTTGTGTCTTCTCTTATTTCCTTGAGCAGTGGTTTGTAGTTCTCCTTGAAGAGGTCCTTCACATCCCTTGTAAGTTGTATTCCTAGGTATCTTATTATCTTTATAGCAATTGTGAATGGATGTTCACTCATGATTTGGCTCTCTGTTTGTCTATTATTGATGTATAGGAATGCTTGCAATCAGGCAATGGAAAGAGATAAAGTGTATTCAGATAGGAAGAGAGGAAGTCAGGTTGTCTCTGTTTGCAGATGACATGATTGCATATTTAGAAAACCCCATCGTCTCAGCCCCAAATCTCCTTGCATTGATAAGCAACTTCAGCAATGTCTCAGGATACAAATGAAAGCAAAAGAAAAAACGCAGTTGAAAACATTGGAACCAGTAATTAAATAAGGACACAATATAAATCTTTTCATATTACAAAGTGTATTTAAAGCACCTAATGTCTTAAATAACATTTAGTTTACAGAGTTTTTTGATAATTAAATGATATAAACTTGTTTCTCACCAGTGTACTACTGAAAAGATACAAGCATTCACAAGTATTCAAAGAGTAAGGTTTTCTTTCTTTCTTTCATTAACAATATGTAGAACACCTTCAGAGAATGATAGCACATCTATGTCCTTGAAATTATGATAGAAAGTTGCAAAAAATCATAATTACCTTCAGAACGAATTTTGAACATAACTATTACTCTAAAATCACATCACACAACAGCCCTTTACACACATTACACAATGTGAACAGTCAGCATAGAGGCAGAGAGCTTCTTCCACTGAGCTAAACAAAAGAATGAGAAGTAAATAGTTGTACATAATGAGACCTAAGCCTTTCCTCATCATTTTATAATGAAAAAATGCTTGGATTTTGTTAACAATGCTTTGAAAAATAATATATAATTAATTCTCTTAAGGATTTCAGCAAAATGAATTTTTCTGTGCTCAGATGCAAATATGAAATTTCTGGACCAGGCGCGGGGGCTCACGCCTGTAATTCCAGCACTTTGGGAGGCCATGGCTGGCGGATCAGAAGGTGAGGAGATTGACACCATCCTGGCTAACATGGTGAAACCCCATCTCAACTAAAAAATACAAAAAAAATCTAGCCGGGCACGGTGGCAGGCGCCTGTAGTCCCAGCTACTCGGGAGGCTGAGGCAGGAGAATGGCGGGAACCTGGGAGGCGGAGCTTGCAGTGAGCTGAAATCTGGCCACTGCACTCCAGCCTGGGCGACAGAGCAAGACTCAGTCAAAAAAAAAAAAAAAAGCTACTAACAAGAAAGTGGTAAAATAAACATCCGGGGATGCATTTTTCCCAGTGGTAATACAAAAAAAAAAAAAAAAAAATTGACTCCATAACGGAATAAAATTTCAACAGCATATACCTTTAGTTACTCTATTGGAAGCATGCATTTATAAATTTTACATAACTAAGGTGCTGTTTTAAAATGTTTGAGCTGTTCTCTTATGCTAATTTTACTGTCAATATTTTCCAGTTATCGTTACAGCATTACCTTATATTAAGCCACCTTTTTCATTACATACATGGCATATGTTACCCAGTATTTTGAAAGCCTCTCAGCCTCTGAAGAGACTGAAAAATTATTTGATCTCTTTTGTTCCGTGGAGATGTTTGATACCTTTCTGACATATAACCAGAATAAACTGCCAACTTGGCCAACACTTCTGTATGTAATACTATAATAACTGTATTATAATGTATTATTATATAACTATTATTATCACTATCATAATTCCATAATGAGAAAATAGTTATTCTTTTACTCAATTTAGAATAGTCAAGTTGGATTCAAGATACTAGTGACAACAGTGTTGTGAATATAGTCAATAAAAATGTGTTGTACATTTCAAAATTACCACAAGAAATACGTATTTGAGGTAATCTATGTGTTAATTACCTTGATTTCATTATTCCATGCTGTATTTGTAAATCATAACATCATTTTGTGCTCCATAAATACATATAACTATAATTTGTCAATTTATAGTTTTAAAAATTTATAAAACGATGCTACTCTCAAAAATTTAGAAGTCTATTCTGCTCAAAAAACAAACCTAGATCTTATTTCTAAAATACAACCAAAAGTATAATTAAAGTGTATAACTATTCTTTGTATGCCATTTACTAACAGTATTTCATTCAAATTATTTTCTCAGTCTATCTTCTAATTCTACAATCTTGTAGTCTATCTACTGTGGTTGTTGTTATGAGGCAAGCAAACACCAGATGGACATAGTTTATTTACACCTAATAAGGTTTTTGAGACACAATTCTTGGCTCAAATTATGTAGATTGTTGGCATAAGGATAACAATGTATATTCCCTTGTGTCAAATACATACAGAAATTTTAGGTCTTATTGACTGACAATTTTAATTACACAATAGTGGGAAATGAGCATTAACAATTCTAGAGTGCATGTGTCCATGCGCTCAGTGCAAGAACTTTACTTGGATGTTACATCCCTACCCCAGTCTTACTGACTTCATTTATGGTAATTCATTCCATTAGTTTACTCTGGGTTAAGACTATTTCTATTGTTTATTTGTTTGTTTGTTTTTAACCACAGAAAACAATCTTATTTAGTAAGGTTTTTCCCTTAAAAACATTGAAAAATAGGTAAAAAAGGACACACTTTGGGCTATATCCTCCCCTTGGATTATTTTTAAATCTTCCTTATTATTGAATCCAGGCTTTCTACTGGAAAAAATACATTCTGCACACCACAGCCTTGTGTGGCGTGTAAACAACTTGTCTAGTCATAGCATTTGTATTAACCCTTCTCACACTGCCCTAAAGAGCTATCTGAGACTGGGTAAGTTATGAAGAAAAGAAGTTTAATTGACACATAGTTCTGCAGGCTATACAGGAAACATGGTTTGGGAGGCCTCAGGAAACTTACAATCATGGCAGAAGGCAAAGGGGAAGGGAGCACACCTTCAAGTGTAGAGCAGAAGAAAGAGAGGAGTCAAAGGGTAAGTGCTACACAATTTCAAAGGACCAGATCTCATGAGAACTCACTCATTATCATGAGAACAGCAAGGGAGAAATCTGCCCCCAGGATCCAATAATCTCCCACCAGGTCCCTCCGCCAACACTGAGGATTACAATTCAACATGAGTTTTGGGTGGGGACCCGGAGCCAAACCATATTACCATTCATCTATTCAAAATGCTTTAAAGAAATATTAGCCATATGATTGTGACTGTCCTGATTAATAGTCATAAAACAAATCTCTGTTATTCGCTAAAAAGTTTCTTACATGTATCATTGGGATGCTCTTAGAGTCTATAAGAACCCTAGGTTTTAAGCTGAACCCCCCAATAACACTCTCTAAATCTGATTAAAATGTGTCTAACTACATTTTGATTCTATTAAAGGGATAATATATGAGGCTCACTGCCTCCCAGTATTTTGAAAGTATTGCATATTGTAAATTCCTAGTGTATAGAATAAAACAATTATAATCATGTTATCTCAATGTCACAATTTATTTAATAGATTATATTACAAAGAGGAAATTCAAAACTCACAAGTAGCTATGCCCAAATAGTGAAAAGTTATGCCAAATCAGAAATAAAATTTTCCTAGTCTATCCACTGAGATTCACCATCCATTCAGGCATTTAATTCTCAAGAAAAAGGTTGTCAATTTTATAGTTAGAAAGATTAATTGCAGATCATTCTCTACTGACCAAAAATTACAATTATGCAAGTTCTTTTGGATCTATAAAAAACTATCTGTGGAACCTTACCTCCTCTCTCTGGCTCCATTTTTATCCTTTTATCCAGGCAGATGACAGGTAATTGCTAAAATAGATAACTTCTATAAAGATCACAATATGCTTTTCAATTTTCACTGCAGTTAGAAATTTTCTCTTTCATCCTGAGGTCCTAGAGGGGATTCAAATCATTTACTTAGGCATTCATTTAGTAGCTACTTAGAAAACATAATTGCATACTGAGATTATTAAACTTTATGTACACCATACAAGCTATCCAAGGTCTTAATTTTAATATCTACAGTTGCTACATCATAAGTGTCATATAAACCAAAAATTCAGTCTTTATTTACCTGTAAAGAACAAAAAGGGGACTATCTTAAAACATGATTTTTATATCTACAGTTGGTTCCCCAAATAGTATATATCTTTTTACTTAACCTGAAATGTGTATTCAACTATAAGAGACAATTGTCTTTCTTCTACAACTCACATGCTACAGAAATAATTTCATTGCTAGACTTTCACTTTCTTCATAAAGTTGAAAAACAAATTATACTATAGCTTATTTAGTTGAATCTAATATATATGTGCATATATATGTGTGTGTGTGTGTGTATATATATATATATTCACATACTAAACTTCCCCAAATCAACACTTACCTTACAGTCAATGTAAAAAACGAATTTTTACCAGCCATCCGGGTATTAAATTGCTTCATTCCTTGAAAATGTCAACACTTAACTCACCTTTGAAGTACAGAGTTTATTTATTTATTTTTTTAAGAGAGAGAGGGTCTTGCTCTGTTGCCCAGACTGGAGTGCAGTGGCTTTATCTTGGGTGACTGCAACCTCTGCCTCCCAGATTCAAGTGATTCTCCTGCCTCAGCCTTCTGAGTTGCTGGGATTACAGGTGTCTGCCACCATGCTCGGCTAATTTTCTATTTTTAAGTACAGACCAGATTTCACCATGTTTGCCAGGCTGATCTTAAACTCCTGATCTCAAGTGATCTGCCCACCTTGGCCTCCCAAAGTGCTGGGATTACAGGCATGAGCCACCACGTCCAGCCATAATATTTCCATTCAACAAAACTTTTCACATAGTCAATACTGACTTCTCAAAGCAGAATTTCTTCTTCTGCTTGATTCCCCGTGTGTTTCTTGTGGCTGGAGTGGAAGCACATAATCTGGGATCCCTCAATCAGGGAAGTCTATGCTTTATATTTTTGGACTTGAGAAATATAGAGAAACAAGATATATGAGGAAGAAAGTATACACAGTTTTGATCATTTTTGTATATGAGGTTTAAAATAGCATCTCTGCAGCCAGTAACAGTGACAGAGTTTGTGTGCAGTCTCCAGTATCAGTACTACATGTGTCATCTCCCCTAATTCACTGGTGTACAGCCTGGGGGATTTCACTGGATCCATTCAATTTCTGTAGCTCTCGTGAGTATGTAGCACACAAACATGGTTTTCAGGATCTCCTATAGAGCCTGTTTGTTACCTAGTATTTTGTGATTAATTCTCCTTCTGCTTTAAAAAGGCAAACCTGGAACCTATTTCTCATCAGATTTTCATCTTATTTATATTAGATGAAGCATATGTAATTGAACTTGGATCCCTGATTATCTCTTTAAAAATAACTTAAAAATGATTATACTTTGTAATGTTACAGGACACTTAGAATATGGCATGTCATATGGCATAAAATGTAATATTTGGCAATGTAGTTACCAAATAGTTCAGAATACTTAAAGAATTTCTAAGAATCCATAAGGCCCAGAGGGAGTTTTGTGAACAATTTATGAATTGAGAACTGTCATTCAAATTCTGAATATATATGTGTCACAGCTGCTGGCTGTTTTGCAAAAGAAGTTGTTAAACATCTAATAACATCTAATTCAACTAGCACAAACATTTTAAAGTAAGTCTAATCAAATCAAAATTAAAAATTATAGTCCAAAATTCTTCAATATGCCTTGAATTTTCCTAGTTTCATCCATAAAATTCAATATGGGAAATAAATCAGGATTTTTAAGCCTTAAATATATACAATATATAAAAAGATTTTTTTTCAATTTTATGGTTTGAAAATGAAAGAGGTGCAAGACACAGACTGTCACTGAAGAGAAATATATATGAAAGAGCAAAGTCAAAACAGAGACAAACACAAGGTCACAAAAGTAATTTGGAACCTCTTGATTCTATATGCAGGGCAAACATTAAATACAGTCTAGCTTCTAGTCAGGTTAACATAAAACTCTACACTAAGACTCTATTTCCTTTAGTTCATATTACCTGATACTATATATGTTTACATTTCATGTTATAAGGCAAGATAAAATATGATGTCAAGAGAAGAAACAAGAATCACAACCAGACTCAGCTATAATACAGAAACTGGAATTTTCAGATGGGAAATTTAAAATATCTATAAATAATATGGTAAGAGTTCTAATTTAAAAAGTAGACAACATGCAAAAATAACAGATGGATAATGAAAGTATAGAGCTGGAAACCCTAAGAAGAAATACACAAGAAATACGAGAAATGAAGAATGCCTTTGATGCGCATTCTTAGGAAAAATAAACAGAAAATACATACATTGTCAAATCAGAAGCGAAATTAAATGAAATGTAAAAGGAGTCATCACTACTGACCCCATGGCTGTGAAAGTATAATAAATGATATTATGATCATCTCCATTTCCACAAATTTGATAATTTAGAAGAAATAAACCAATTCCTTAAAAGACAAAAAGTGACAAAACTCACACAAGGAGAAATAGATAATCTGAATACATCTATATCTATTAGAAAAATTGAATTGATAATAACTTTCTCAAATAATTTTCTTTTCTAGAATGAAACCCAGATAACATGAAGTTTGTCTATACAAATTCAGACAACCTTAAAGATATTGTGAGGAAAGAAAAGACAATTCGCTTCTTCTATGCAAAGGCATGGCAGCACGTAAATATATATTTTAGATTTTCTGAGTGTGATTGTGTTTTGAATCATTGTTGAAAATATAATGTTAGCCAACAACTTTTAAAGAACTTTTTTTTTTTATTTTGACCATTTGATTACTAATCAAAGGGTGGATGGCCTCACTAATTATATGCTAAAACTTTCCTAAGGAAAAATAATGAGAGTTTATAAGAAATCAAAAGATTTTGAAAGTGGATATTTGTGAGCTCTGAGTGTTGCTAGTTTCCTATTACTATAAAAACAAAATATATTACCACAACTTATGGCAAACTCTATTAGTGGCTTAAAACAGCACAAATTTATTATCTTACGGTTGTGGAGGTCAGAAGTCCAACATTGTCTCCCTGGGCTAAAATCAAGATGCCAGCACACTGATTTTTCTTTCTGGAGACTATAGGGGAACATTGATTTCCATGTTCACTCAGGCATTGGAAGAATTCAGCTCCATCCAATTGTCCTGAGGTCTCTTCTGTGCTGCCATCTCTTTTGCCTCTTCTTTCATTTTCACTTTTCTGTACCCACTTTTTTGCCTTCCTTTTTCACTTGTAAGGACCCATGTGACTACTTTGGACTCATCTGGATAATCCAGGATACTCTCTCTACTTTAAGGTCAATTTACTAGCAATTGATTCCATCTACAAGCATAATTTTCTATTGTGTAGTGTTGACATATTCACAGACTTGACACCAGGAATTGGAATGTGAACATCTTTGGGGACGTGAAAAGCTACCACGTCAAGCTTTTCAATAAAATATTAGGGGCTCTTATATCACTTTTCACAGAGACTTTTTTTTTTTTTTTTTTAAGAAACTTAAACTGAAGATAATGAACACAACAGAGAATAAGGCCATGCTGGGAAATAGACTCACACTTAGTGGCTTTTGGAACTGATGGTGCATAGCCTCATGAAAGATTTTTACTGTCTTCTCATTTAACTTATTACCCCTTTTACTGGTTTATTGAAGGATCTGGCTTCACGGGATGCAAAACAGGAACAATTTAATCTTTTCCTACCCCAGGTATTAGATGACTCGTGTTAAAACTCTTCTTCCTGTGTCTGGATAATAAATCCAGCAGAACCATAGCCTTTAAAATCATATTCAAGCATTAATCATTTTATTTTAAGTATTATAATACCTATCCCAAGTACATTTCAAATTTGCAATGTTGTTGTCAAAATTTGTCAATGGATAAAGATATATATGTTTATATATACAGAGATATATTTTTCACATTTCCTTATAATGCCAAGCTTTGAGGTTCAATGTTTAATCACTAACAATATAATATGTAAGTTATATTTCTTAATTGGTTATAACACATAGAACTTACGTAGGATAAACCTGATATGTATAGCAAGCTAAATGCTGAAAGTCTATTTAGTGTCACTCACTTAGCATATATTATAACATGACAAACAAGTGGAATGATTAAAAGGGCACTGGATTCACAATCTGGGTCATTATCTGGCTCTGTGTCTTCGTAGTTTAGTGCCCTTGAGCAGCTCTTAAATATTTCTATGACTTGATTTTCTTAATTGTAAAAGAAGATAATGATATAACAAAGCTATAGGGTGGTAGAATGTACTGTTGAAGTACTACGTCGAAAAGCATAGAAGAATATGTGGAATATAATATACACTACCTGATAATAAGATCTTTGGTTTTTATTGTGTTTGCTTGTTTTTAAAATATATATTCACTTCAGTTTTTAAATAGAAGTATAGAGAGTTGGCATTCATACACTGACTGGACTAATGCTGAATATATGTATATATATATTCTACATATGTCATGTGTATCTATCCATATATACTTATACATATATATCATAGCAGAGCTATACTCTTTCACATATCAATAAAACTTAAAAGAATAGGAAATAAACACATACATAAGAAATATTTTGTTTCGAGTACTGGAAAAAAAGAGGAATTCTTTCAATAAATGGTAACTTATTCATTGTCTATAACAGTTAAAATTGTGTATAACGTGGTTGTACTAGTCATGCTTGTTTTCATTTCAGCCTTTAAAATAATTAAAGCACACTAAGATAGATTATGAAATGTTAATGGAACTTAATAAATAGCAATTTTCTACTCTTTCCTTATAATGTTATTTTAAATTATGTTTGTCTCAAATAAGAGAATTTTAATAAAATCACTGAGCTCAAAAAAGGAAACAATAATGTAATATATTTATCATTTGTCTCATGTGTCTGCTTATTGCTCATGGTATGAAGAATTACTGAAAAAATTATTTGACATAGAAACTGAAGGAAATGTATGAAATAGTTTCGTGTGTGTATATATATGTATATATACATATATATATATTATGAACACTTTACTTCTTTAATTTAAGCCTTGATTAAACCTTTTTTGCTTTTAATGGGAAGCTTGAGTCTGAATAAGTAATAATATCATAAGTCCACTGGGCAGAGAGCCTGGGACAAGACAATAAGTGCAGGCTAAGCAAATTTAAATTTGCAAGTAGAGAGGTATAAAGTCCAAGATCATGATAAATCCAAAACAAATGAGAGAATTGGTATGAACTTAAAGAATTAGACCTTGGCTAAATCTCTCTTGGGCTTTCAGAGTTTCATTTATTAAATCAATAAATCTAGGGAAATAAAACTTGACTTAACTCAGATATTATAGGAACTCTTAAAAGCTTTCAAAACCACTAATTAGAAGCATGCTATTAAAATTGCACAACTATCTATGCTCATCTAGTGCCTCTTATTTGTATTAAGATAACCTTATAAGTAGACAGATTAAGAAATTGTCAGGTGTATCATGAATCTAATAGTTTCGTGGATGACAATGAAAGTAATAGCTAGCATTTATTATGTGTTTTATATTATATGTGTTGCAGATATTGTGCACAGTACAAGCAATTCAAAAATCTTTTATTTTAATTTTCACATGAAGACTTAGAAAGATAATATAGCTTATCCAAAGTTATAGTGATTGTATTGGGATTCACCTCCTGCTGACACCATAATCTGAACTTTTTAATCATAATTGAGAAATGATCCTCATCTAACTTTATCTTGTTTCTCTCTGATGAGGTCACAAAAAACTCACGATGTTGTCAACTAAGATCTAAGTGGATAATAACTGATGCTCTGTAAAAGAAGATGCATAGATGAGATAGAAATGAGACAGAGAGAATGGACAACAGACAAAAATAAGATAGAAATGAGAGAAAAAAGGGGAATTAAATGGCATCTTGGAGAAGAGAGAAGGGAGAATACTAAGACAGGAAAACCAAGAAAGACAACAAAGTTTTAATGGGATTCTAATACTCACCAGGCACAATGCTGTGCTAGGGATTTAATGCAAATTAGCTGGCTTATTTCCAAAAGAAGTTTATAGATACCTCATGGTCTCCATATTAACAACAAGCAAACTGATCTTCATTCAAAAGTGAGAGGCAAAGAAGTCATCACAAAAATTCTTGCTAGTAAGAAGCAATGATGAAATTCAAGCCCAGCTTTACCTGAATCAAAACATATTGTCTTCATCTTTTAAAAATTCCTACCTTACAAAGTGATTATTTTATTCTGTGTTCATATTTTTAAAAATACAAACTCAATAGGATTAAATGCTACTAATCACATATATTTCAAAGATTGATTCCCCTAACTTACATATTGCTACATTTTACCTTCTAAACCAAAATTCTGGAAAGCCTTCTCTCCTCTCATCCTTAAGAGGAATAAAAGTGACATGTATTTTAAACTCCTATAATAAGTTTTAAACTAGGGTTACCACTAAATGTGGGACTTCACGTGGGGTGAACTATGGATAGCTATCATACTACCTGTGTATGATCATTAAATATTCCCTTGGAGTAGAGGATCTCTGCTGAGATACTGTTCAATCATTTATACCTAATTTTATGTGGTCTATTCAATAGTGGAAAAAACAAGACATGTTTTCCATTCTTTTCATTTTGGGGAGTTATTTTTTATTCTTTTTTTTTTCTAAAAAAATCCTAATCTATTTGGAACTTTCACAAAGATAAGGTCATTTAGAATTAGCTTGGTGAGAATTGAGGCATATGGAAACAAAATCAGATAATACAATGATGTTTAGATTTTATAGCTGAAATTTAAGTTCTGAGTGCATATGTTATTACCTAAGGAAAGTCTATAGCACAAAAATCTTCTACGATCATTCCTGGAGGAACTCAGACTTTGGATATAGAGGAGACGGAACACACAAAGGCATTAGAAATAGTAGCCAGAAAGATGTAAGGTGAAAGAGGAGGGTGTCATCTTATGAAATTCAGAAGTTCAAAAGGTTTCATTAAAAAATGAAAGATAAACAATAAACAGCATTAAAAATGTCTTTCGAATATAGACAAATGAAGGTTATTCTTGAATAAGTAAGGATGGCTTCAACGAAGCGGTGAAAGCAAATTCATATTTCAGTAAATTGAATAGTGATGAGAACTTTAATGAGAAGTCAGTCAAAAGGAGAGAAAAGAGACAATATGTTTTCTGGAGTTAGGTATGGGTTCTAATGAAGAATTATATCTTTAATATTTTAGGCAGAGAAGCCAGGTGCAGTGACTTCTGCCTACATTTCAAGTATTTTAGAAGGCCAAGGTGGAAGTATCATTTGAGCCCAGGAGTTTGAGACCAGCCTGGGAATAAAATTTTTAAAAATTAGCCTGGCATGGTCATGCATTCCTGTAGTCCCAGCTCCTCAGGAGGCTGAGGAGGGAGGATGGCTTGAGCCCAGGAGTATGAAGGTGTAGTGAGCCGTGATTATGACACTGCACTCCAGCCTGAAAAACAGAGTGAGATGCTGTCTCTAAAACAAATAAATAAATAAACAAATAAACAAATATTTGAAACAATATATTTTAACAGACCGAATAGCCCACGTGATAATATTGATTGGAATAGTGCAGTTGTAAAAGAGATGCTAATTGTGCAAAAAGGGATTCAGGGTAATTAATTAGCATAAAATTCTAGATACGTTTGGAGATCATGGGATTCAAAACAAAATTTAGGAGGTATCCTGGACTGATAAAAGACCAGTTTCTCTAATAAAAAAAATATATTTATAGCAGGGGCCTGGAAGACGTGGGCATTGCAGTAGAGATTTGTGGAGTTTCCATATAATAGCTTCTGATTTATTTAGGAAGAAAGAGACATGATCATCTACAGAAAAGGTTGTGAATGAGGATGTGTGAGAAATAGATATAAAAAAATGTGAAATAGTCATTCTTTGCAATAATTGGGATTCATATTTCTGTTTCTGAATTAATTTAGTTTATGGATTATTGTAAATAACCAATCAGCCTATTCTATAACAAAAATAAATTTGTGCCTTTTCTTACTATCTTGCAAAATCTATTTCAGTAAACAAAGGCAAACCTAAGTAAAACTTATACATGCAAATGCCCCTCCAAATGGCTTGTTTTCAAAACAAAAATTTTATCTGCTAATGAAATTTCTGATGCAGGAGGCTGTGTCAAATATCCTGTCAGAATTTTGAAAAGGAGCATATAACTTTATGATCAATTGTACTGCTAGTAGCCATCTAAATAAACTAAAGGTAATTAATCTTCACGCTTCAGGATATAAAGGGAGAGCCAACATTTCTCTACTAAAATTGAATTCCTTAGTTAAATGCTCTAATACTCAAATATCACATAAAATTATCAACAATATCAAATATAAGCAATCTTCAGGACAAAAAGGTAAAGTATGACATTTTGAGAAATTTTCAGTATGTTATCTGTAACGACTTGAAGTATTTATATGCAAAATTATGATTTTGTGCTGGTTTTTACTCTCCAAACTAGAAAAAGAGACAGTCTTTAAAATAATTCTCAACAGCATATGAAACATAATTATTTTATTCTCCTAAAATTGCATACTGAGGTTAACAGAAATGGCAGCATTATTTCAGAAGTGTGGCTCTTAAAGCTTTAGAAGAGCATCTGAAGAGGTATGAGCAGTGGCTAAATCTATTTTCTTTTTCAAGTGGCATTTAATTACTCAGTTCACACCTCTTCAACAATACATACTAAATCATCAGAAGTTCACAACGGTCCTTTCTCAAGTAAAGCACAAAGATTAAAATAATGTAGTTAAAAATCTTACAAATGCGTGTATGGGTCCTTGCAAATATTGAAAATATGGAAAATTTAGAAATAAAGTTATATAGTCAGTTTTTAAACTTTATAATTAGTTAATACATATTTCTGGTTTACAAATTTTAAGTTCGTAGATCATATATTAGTTCTACAATAAAAAAAAGTCTGTAGTACATTTTACAAACCTGTTAGTCTTTTACTTAATTGGGAAATTCTATCAACCCTATACACTTAGTCTATCCTTACTTCATCATAATCTAACAATTTACAGGTGACCTATAGTTCAGATATTTTGAGTTTTCATCCTTCTAGATCTTTTCTAAAACAACTGTTTAAGCCAAAGAAATAATAAAAAGTGTACAACTGTGTACAATGTATGCTATAAACATTTTCATAACAGAAATATTCCTCTTTGGTTTATCAATAACAAATTATATATATTCTTATATAGCTCATATATAATTTATATAAATATATGTAAATCATATATATTCTTATATATCTCATATATAATTTATTATTGATAAACTGAAGATGAACATTTCTGTTATGAAAATGTTTATAGCATACATTGTACACAGTATAACACACTGTACACAGTATAAGAATATATACACATGGTACACAGTATAAGAATATATGCATTATGTTTATATGTATATGTATATAAAAACATATGTATATATGTTTTTCATCTTTATCATCCTGAGAGCTGAGAGTGAGTTTCGTCTATGTTATGTGCAAGTTTTGTCTATTTCTTTGACAAACAGAATATGGACAAATATTTTTGGTCCTTGTTCAACTAGGTGTCTTGAAACCAAGGGTATAAATATGCGCTGGAGAAAGCATAGCCTAATATTTTGAAATCTCTGTATAAATACATACATGGCTTTGAAGTTAATGTTGTATATTTTTGTATCTCTTTGTACAACTACATAAAATTACCTCTGTTGTCGACTTACATATTTATTTCCAGCTAAGTCATCTTTATTGAGAGATACATATGCTGCTTTTCCATACGTGGTGAGAATTCTACACATAATAATAGTTATAATCCTAACATAAAGAACTTTGATGATAATAACAATCGTGATGATATAACTCCTGTATGACAGAAAGTGTACTAAGCTCTTTACATGTATTATCTTATTTAATTTCTTTCATGCCAATGAAACAGAGACTGCAGTATCTCCATTTTACAGTAGAGGAAACTAAAGTTTAGAAAAAGTTTAGTGACTTTTCCAAGTTCACACATATGTAAAGTCCAAATTTTAATTTGAACTTGTATCTGTGTAATAATAAAATGAACGTATTTACTCCGAGAACAGGACATAAAAGCATTTTAAAGTTGAATTCATTTTATACCTAATAACTTTTAGCCTAGGAAAAGAAATGTAAGCTGCCAGAGACACCTTCCCTTTTGCATTAGAATACATAATGATGAGGTCATTGGTGTGAGTAGGGTGCGCATGTGTGTGCGCGTGGTGTGTGTGTGTGCGTATTTTACAGCATTCTTGACTGATGTGTTGGTAGCTTTGCTGAGCTTTGTTCACACAGTTTTGCTTAAGTGATTGAACATTTGCCATTCTACAAATTAATTAATCATCAAACATCAATTCATTTGTCAAGGCACAAATAGAAGCAAAAAACATCTGTATTATTAAATGAATATAAAACGCATCCACATATTTTTGCGATAAGCTTATAAGAGCTGAGTAATAAGAAATCTAAATACTTGAAAATTGTGCTCACATTCCACCTGAAGAGCACATCCAAATTCTTCTGTATTTGCAAAACAAGGGGCCAACCTAAACTTACAAGAAACTGCCATAACTTTTGGTAAGGGAAAATGAAGGCCTTCACCATCTTTGAATATGAAAAATGGGTAACTTCACCATACATCAAAGGAAATCTGTCTCCCCCATGATGCTGAAAGTGGTATCAAAAGTAGAGAAAAAAATTGATCTGCCACTTGGTCCCTTCATCTAACTTATGTCAAGTGACAAATACTAATCATTTGGAAGATAGTTAATATATAAATCAGTCCTGAGGCCTTCTATAGAACAAACAACTGAAAAGTGACCTAAACTGGTTGTGTTTTAAACAAGAGAAGCAAACACAATTTAACAGTTCCAATGTCATTGTATAAGAAGAAAGGTAAGTCCATTGTGTATTATTGTAATAGGCTCCTAATGTAGCCTTGTACCTACTCTGAACTCCTGCATGGTCCATTCTTAACCAAGCAGTTATAGTGGTCCTTTTTCAAAATGCAACTTAAATTAAATCTTTTTGTTCAAACCCACCAATGGCTGCTCACTTTTGTCAGAGTAAAAGCCAAATACTTTATAATGTCTAACAGGACCTCAGTTAGTTGTACCCCTTCCTGACTTCCTCTCCTAATCTTCCCCTGTACACCTCAGGGTCTCACACTGGCTCTTTCTCTACCAATAATATTTTTCCTTTCATATGCTCTTATCTTGCCCCTTTTTGCATCCTCTTCTTAATGTCTTTACTCAAATAATATCTCCTCAGTGAAGTCTTCCTTTGATTAATCTATTGAAAACGTTAATGCCCAACACTCCCAATCTTTCTTGTTTGTTTGATTTTTTTCTAAAGCACTTATTATTGTATTATGTAACGTACTTCTTTTTTTCTATTAACTACCATCACAATGAAAATTCCACATAGGAGGATTTTATACCCTGATATTAACACAAATACAAAAATCAGTGCTAGCACATAGTGGAACTTAGTAATATCTGTATTATAAACAAAGGAATACTTGATTGATTAAATAAATTCATAGCTTTTAGAACATTCAAAGTGCTAAAGCTGGTCAGTAGCAGTAAATTAGGTAGACCATGCCAATCAAGAAGCTACAAATGATTTAAAGGAAAGCCGAGATACCCATTTTCTCAGTCTGAATCTGAGAGATGTGAGGGACCAGCCCAGCCCAGAAACCTCTAGCCACAAAGAAGGTTCCTCATTTCCCCTGGTGTTCTGTAATAACAGTATCATTTTATTTGGGTTTCTTAATGTATGAAAGTTTGTGAAGCAAATAGTCACAGTAAGTGAAGTGTATCCCAGAGTCTGAAATTTTTGGGGGTGCACACACTCTCTGCATTGGATTTCCATCTTAATATAGAGAAGCCAGACTGTGTGATCCTCTAGCCCAACAAAAGTGGGTAGCCCCAGAAAAATCCTAGGTTGTCAAAGCTAACATTACTTATGTAGTATAGACATAAAAATAATAAAAAGTAAGCTATGTTTCATGTGAGATCATTATAGATATGTTTAAAATTTAAAAGGGAAACAAATAGGAAATGAAATGATGTAAAGATAGGCATAGGCTGCTCTCATGAACTATATCACACAAGTTAGATTGCCTAACACTGTTCTGCTAGTCATTCAAGTTTTTAGTTGATTTTTAAAAATTCTTTCTCTCTGTTTTCTAACTATTGGATAAATCCTATTACTGTGTCCTTAAATGCATTGATACTTTCCTAGCTTTATTGGGACAGCTTTAATCTGTCATTACCAATATACTGCTTAACCCATCCAATAGTTTTTATTTTTCAGTCCTAAAATTTCAATTTTATATTTTCTGATAGTTTCATTTCATAGTGAGACTTCTCATCAATTTAGCCATTATGGCTGTCTTTTCTTTTAAGTCACTGAGTGTATTTATGATAGCTGCTTTAAAGTACTTGTCTACTAATTCTAACACCTGAGTCATATTGGGATCTGTTCCTACTGATTGTTTTTTTTCTTAACTATACACCACATTTTATTGTTCTTCACATGCCTGGTGAGTTTTTATTTACAGTGGACATTATGGATAACCCATTCTAGAGCCCTTGATTCTGTTATATTTTCGAAGGAAGCTTGATTATTGTCCTGGCAAGTACGTAAATTACTAAGTGACTACCAGGAATGTGTAGAGGTTTGATTTTAACCTTGGGTAATGCAGATCTATGGTGCCTGAAGTATTTATCAAGTCCATCTAACTTGACAGAAGTCAAACAGCAAAATTTGTTTGTACTGCGGTAAGCATAGGTGATATATTTATCTAGTTCTCTTGCCTTTCCAACTATCACTTAGAAGTACTATGAACTGAATGTTGCTGTCCTCCAAAAATTCGTATGATGACAATAAGAAACTGCCCATCTACAAGCCAGAAACAGGGCCCTCACCAGTTCCAATGGTGCTGGCACCCTAAGCTCTGACTTTGCCACCACCAAAACTAGGAGAAATGACTTTCTGTTGTTTAAGTCACCCAGTCTATGGTGGTGTCATATCAGCCCAGACTGACAAAGGCAGGAATTCCAAACACATAAAGTTCAGGGTCAAGGAGAAATTTGAAGAAAGTTGCTATACGTACATTTTAGGACTCCCATCTTTCCTGAATTCTCCCTTCAACTGTCAGACACTCCAACATCCCTAAACTCTCTCTTCTGACATCTCAAGCCAATAAAGCTGGGACATTCTACCTCTTAGTTTAAGCTGCCAAATGTCACACCGACTGAGGAGTGACTTTGAGGAAATGCAGTAATTTTGTGTCTATGGTTTTCTTCTTTCGAGAGTTGATTCTCTTTTATATTTGCTTGCTTTGGCCATCTCTCAATACCTTTGAAGAGTTCATTTATATTTTGTACAGTGATTGCAATTGCTTTCTGCAGCAGTATTCATCCAGTGCCAACTACTTTGTTATTTCTAGAATGTCTTTGCTTATATTTTTAAATAAATTGCCACCCCCAGTTCATTTACCAGAAAATTAGGTTAACTCTTTTAGGGCACTTAGCAGAAAGCATAGAATTGTGAAGCTGGATGTTTGTTTAATAGCATCTTTAGAGGTAGCTATTTACCTATACAGTAACCAGTTGCTATATTAAGGAATAGACCTACAATGCATCAGAAATGATTTTACTTGTTTATCAATTGCCTTATTAATTACTGAGTGTTCACTGTATGTCAGATGCTATGCCTTTGTAGGTATATACTGGTATTCCAAACAGTCATGGGACAAACACATTTCATCATCTTGTTTCTCTACATTTATGAAGGGTTATTTATCTAACCACTAATTAAATTATAACTTTTATTTTGAAATTAAATGAGTTAATAAGCTACATGCACACTATTTTACACTATTAAATTAACTCAGATATTAGCCTTAGGCAAGGGACAGTGGCTCATGTCTGTAATCCCAGTATTTTGGGAGGCTGTTGGGGGTGGATCACATGACGCCAGGAGTTGGAGACCAGCCTGACTAACATGATGAAACCCTGTCTCCACTAAAAATACAAAAAAAAATTAACAAGTTATGGTGATGCACACATGAAATCCCAGCTACTTGGGCTGCTGAGGCATGAGAATCGCTTGAACCTTGGAGGCAGAGTTTGCAGTGAGCCAAGATCACACCACTGCACTCCAACTTGGGAGACAGGGCAAGACCCTGTCTCTAAAAATAAAGAAAAGATATTAGCCTTTTGTTTTATATTTCTTATCACAGTATTCAGACACAATCTGCTGTTTGAGAAGTACAATGGTATCAGACATGCCAAAAATATATAAATGGTATTAGAGTCAACTGAAGATTTTAATATAGGTGAGAGATTTGTATATGGATTTATTACAATGCAGTAATTTTCCAGAAAAACAATAAATGTGCTAGAAAGTTATTTTTCTAGTCATTATGACAATAATTTCACATGTGTCTTTTATTCATTGGAGATAAGTTATCAAATTCAGAATTGGATTGGAAAATATCTATAATCTAAAACTCATAATAACATGCAACTATATGTAGCATCTGGACATTATTATTGAAAAAAATATACATATATACAAATATACACGTATAAAATATACACATTTAAAATATACATTATGTTTAATGATTTAAAATGTTTAAAAGACTAATATGCACAATCCCAAAGTCATTCTACTGTACTATGAGTTTAGAAAATTCTTGTAGTAAGAACTATTTTTCTCTAAAGCATGCTTCAGCAAAATAATTTCCTTTCAGTGTTTTACAAATACCAAATTCTTCCTACACACAAAGGCAAGACTCACCACTATCATGACCAAATGTCCCACTTAAAAAAAAAAAAGTAGAACATAAAAGTCTTTAATCATTCCCTGATTAAATTATTGAACTCTGTACTACTCTCTTCAATGCATTCTAAGACAGAAGCCTTACAATGAGGTTTCCTGAATGGCCTATTTTACTAGCCAAAAGAAGTAAAAATGGGAGGTATATTTGTCTCCTTGAAAAGGTTATAAAACTATTTTGTAAAAAGTTTCCCTTGGGGGCTTTCCGAAAACAACTGGGTCAATTCCACGTCAAAACACAATGAACAAAACATATAGAAGACCAGACTTTTGGAATCAGCAGCTGGACTACCTGCAGCTTTCCTTAACAAGTGGGCCAATTCCACCTGGAAACAGAATGAACACGAGATATAAAAGGATCAAAATTGTTTGAACCAGCAGCTGTTCTACCCGCAGCAGTTAATCTTTCCTGGCAATCTGTTAGAGACATACATTCTTCAGGCTAACAGGACTAAGAACCTTTTTGCTGACTGCTGTGCCTCTGGGAGGTGCTCAGTAACAGTTCCTTCTACAAGTATGTGGAATGTGTCAGCTATACATTTAACAGGGAGAAATAGCAACTTCCATTTCAATTTGCATGTAAGAAAGTGAGTATTGATGGTCAGGCTTACTAAAGAAATACAAATCAATTTATTACTTAAGTTCTAGTTTCACCAACAATATACTGGAGATGTTTCAAAGTGTGCTAACAATGGTAGTAATATAAAGCCTGTATTTAGAATAGTACAATGTCATAGTATAATCTATCAGTTCATTTAAAAATCAAACACTATATATCAAATGATATGTGAGTAAGCTCATTATGTGAGCCAAAGATCTATGTGACTTGCAGACATTAACTCACTTAATCAACTTCTTCAAGGAGTAGGAACCACAGAACAAGGAATCCAAGACACTGAGAAGTTAAGAAACTTATCCATGGCTACACATTTCACAAGCAGCCAAACTGGGATTCCAACACATGCTGTCTGGGCATAAAGGCTATGTTCCTGATTAAAAAATAATTATATATATATATATATATATAAAATATTATACACACACACATACACATTAGACAAATGAATAAACCCTGGAAATATTTTCTTCAAAGAAATATAAACAAATATGCATGAATGCTTTGAATTTTAAGTTGTTTAAAAAGTATAATTCAAATCTCTACATATTGTCTACGGTTATTGAATTCATTGTGTGCTATTTTGTGCCAAATATAAAATATATTTATAATATATTTAAAATAGTAATGCTATGTAATATTTCTCTAACCATATTAACCACTTAAGAAATTTTCTTATAATTAAGGTATAATATGAAATGTAACAATTTTATTATTATTGCTTTATGCTTTTCAGTTTCAAACTGTTAAGTGTACATAATATGTATGGCTAATTTAGTGATAGTCTAAATTGTTCAATTTGTGACATATAATTTTTAATCAATGTTACAGCCTGGTTCTAAATAGTATTTTGGATGGAAATATATGAGAATATATATATATATTTTTTAACCTTAAGAGACCAAGTAACTTACACAATTAAATCCAGATATTAATTTCTTGTTTAATTATACTTAAGATTTTTAATGGAATATTAACATGATTGCAGGAGTTTAAGAAGATATATACTGGCTTCAGAGAAAGGTAGACCCATTCTAACGAAAGTACTTTAATTTTGAACAGACTTCATAAAATTTTATATTTCATATTTCTCATTTTTATGTAAATGAGATAATTATAAATAATTAATTGGTTATATCTGTACAAATCATAAGAATATTCAAACCACAGGAAAACCTGTTGTCTGCTGGAAAATTTTTCATTAGGTTACTTTTAATGAGTGATCATTTTATCTAGTTGGAGTTTGTCTATTACTGTACAATTCAGAGATCTCAGCCTCTGAAAGTATATAAAGCTAAGCTCAAACTCAAGCTTTAGCAGAGATTAATTGTACAGACCAGGACATGTAACAAATGCTCTTTCCTACTTGGATTATGAAGATAATAATAAAATTCATCTCATATAATTACTATGAGTGCATTTTAAAAGTGATAATACATAATATGTATTTATATCAGAGACAAATACAGTATACAGTATACTCACTCCAAATGCAATATACTTATCCCACTGAATACAATATACTCAGTCCGCTGGGATGACCAGCCATCTTACTTTTCCCAAGGCTATCCTTGTTTTACTAGTAAAATTCCTGAGTACCAGATAACCAAGACAGCTGGCTACCTTACATCACTCACACAGCATGTATATACATATGTATTTTTTCTTATGTTTGGGAATATGATTCAAATGTAAAAAACAAATAAAAATGAAGAGGAAAACTTTGGATAAATGAATACATAAAACGATAGACCAATTGCAATATCGAATGACTTACTTATCCAAAATGTAACTTTCCAATAATTTCAACAGATAATAATATTAAGAGCCAGGAACAAATAATGTTTCTTAAAAATACAGAAGAGATGCTTCAAATTCTATGAATACAGGCCATGGGATTTACTCATATAAGAAGCAACCTGCCTCAAACTCTACTATTGTTCCCCCAAAAATTCTATCAAGGCTTGTTATTGGTTCTTCACACTCATAGGAGAATAGAAGCAAGAGTATGGCATGTTATCGACAGTCACCCTCAAAAATGACTTTTTGGATCTATCTAATGACAGTAATTTTTAAAGAGTAGTATAAAAAGTTTAAGCTTTCCATAAAAATTATGAAAATTAAAGATGTAACTGGAGGTGAATTCCACTGATACAGTTTAAATCATGAGCTGGTGGCAAGGAATATAGAAACATGAGTTAATCTGAGCTAATAAAGTACCATTCATTGAAGGGAAAAACAGAGAACAGACAAGGTGACATATCTTGCCTTAGAGCACAGCATAAGCAAATGCACAAGTTTGACAATACGCAGAATTAAGTTAACCTTCTCTTTAATATTATTAAAAAAGTATTTTATTATTTCTTATTACTGAGTGCCTACTATATTCATTTCCAAATAAGATCACATTGTGAGGAATTAGACGTTAGAATTCAACGTCTTATTTGGGGGGGACAAAATTGAACTCAGAACAAAATGAATGTGGGGCAGGAGTGGAAGGTCAGTTGGGAAATTATTGCTATAGTTCAGAGTCTAAATGAGTGTTTTGTTCCAAGACTTTACCTGTGAAGATTGGAAGAAGGTATAGTGGCAGAGAATGGACCAGGTGCTGTTATGAATTAAATGTGGAGGATGAGCAAAGAAAGATTCAATTATAATTTGTGTACTTTTGATGTTAACAATGAAGGAAATAAATGGTGGCATTAACTTAAATGGGAAATATTGACAAAATAACGAAGAACAAATTTTATAAAACAAAGTGTGTGTGTGTGCATGCCCATGTGTGAGAGTGTGTGTGTGTGTGTGTAATGTGTTATGTTGGATATACATATCAGATCCTCAAGTGGAAGTATATAGAAGGTAGTTGACATACCGGGCTAAAGTTCAGGGGAGAATTATATAAATGGGTGTTTCAGTTCTACGTATTGATGGTATCTGTAATCATGGAACTGGATGCGAAATTACAAGAAAGAAGGCCACGGCCGGGCGCGGTGGCTCAAGCCTGTAATCCCAGCACTTTGGGAGGCCGAGGCGGGTGGATCACGAGGTCAGGATATCGAGACTATCCTGGCTAACATGGTGAAACCCCGTCTCTACTAAAAATACAAAAAAACTAGCCGGGCGTGGTGGCGGGCGCCTGTAGTCTCAGCTACTTGGGAGGCTGAGGCGGGAGAATGGCGTGAACCCGGGAGGCGGAGCTTGCAGTGAGCCGAGATCACGCCACTGCACTCCAGCCTGGGAGACACAGCGAGACTCCGTCTCAAAAAAAAAGAAAAAAAAAAAAAAAAGAAAGAAAGAAGCCCAGGACTGAGCGGTATGCTCCTTAACAATTTAAAAAGAGTGCTTAGAACAATTTCTGAGACATGTTATGAAAAATGGAGTTCTTCAGCAATACAGCCGCTAAAATGAGATAAAGAGATAAAATCTGTATAGAATGGTGATGCTGGTTTCTATGAAATGATGTTGTGTGTATGTATGTGTGCACACGTGTGCATGTGTGTCGAGAGAGTTTATCTTGAGGATTCTTTCCAATATTAAGGTCCTTTTCTACAGAGACATAAATATACACTTGGTATTCAATGTTAGTTATAAACAAAAGTCTATGCAAATGGCTATTTGTCTCTGTTGGTAATTGGGGTGGCAGGGGCTAAACAAAACTCTCCTGTAATAATCCATTCACTTCCTTTATTGGAAGATGGTGGATATTGGGGTAAAATCATATGACATAGTCTACTATCCTTATAGCATACACTAATAACTGTCCTTCCTGGTAGTTAACTAAATAACTAACTACCGTCAGTAGTAGTTCCTAGTAGTAGGCTAACGGTATTTGCTAGGAAGAAATTTTCATCCACAGAGGATGCATTTGCTCTTGGTAAATAAACTCAGAACCCATGGATTTATGGAAAATGTTATACACACTGGTGTATAATGTAGAATAGTTTCTTAAATTACATGCTCCAAGCTGTGTCAGGTAATATTCCACATTCTTCACTTGGAAACTCACCTATGTACTCTCTGGGTCAGAGAGTCACCTATGCCCTCTTTGAGTCAGAGAGTAGACAACTAATGTAGCAAAAGAAACACCTGAGCAACCAGTCTTGTATGTCTGTCTTATGCCTGTGTTCATTGTGCCTCTTGACAGCTTGAATATTTGAAATTGTTAGCAAAGCTTGGGACAGGATAAGAGTTCTGACTAGTGTGAACCTGATTTGACAAATGTGCCATTTTGATTAGGTAAGTAATTACTCTCATGCCAATCCTCTTCTACGCTTCTACAAGAAGGCTCCCTTAGGGCATTTCTTCTCAAAGCCTCTTGAGTAGAAATACTGGAGATCCTTATCACCGCACCCTCTAACAGTTATGGCTACCGATGCTTTGGGCCAGAAAAACAAGGGTTATCAAATAATGAGTTTGGATTTTTGAGATCATGACCCTTGAAGAAAAGTTTCAACTCTATTTCCACACTACTCTGTATTATTTATTAGTGTAGATGATCTGCAATATATATTGAAAGAAATCCAGGTAGAAATCAGTAGAATTGTAAAACTGTCAGTGTTCAAAAAGTGAAACTTCAGAGGCCAGGCATGGTGGCTCATGCCTGTAAATCCTAGCACTTGGGAAGCTGAGTTAGGAAGAACACTTGAGACCAGGAGTTTAAGACCAGTCTGGACAACATAGCAAGATTCTGTCTCTCCAAAAAGTTAAATTAAATTAAAATTTTAAAAAATGAAACTTTAGTTATTGGGAAAATTTTAATGTTTTATAGTATATAATCCCTGGAGTTCCAAGAAGATTTTATTGTGTGTACATTAGAGACAGATTCTAAGAGGGAGCACTCTATATCAGTTATATGAACATTATTATCTAAAATATTCAATATAGAATGTTGATATTTTCAAGTCACAAGCATTAATTTAAACCAATGTATTTATTTATTTCAAAAGCCCTTCCTCCTTTTTGTCTTCTTTGACCTTAATATGCCTCATTTCCATTTCAACCTCCAAGGCTATCTGGAAAAGATGGCCTCAACAGAACATGAAAGAATAAAAGGTTCAATTATTACATTTTGAATACAGGAAAACAAAAAAACCTCACCAATAACTCAAGTTATGATTTTAAGCACTAAATCAACGTTATAGTAACAAAAAAAAATACAAAACAAAACAAAACAAAACAAAAAAACGTAGTCACTTTAGAGTTTTCAAAATCACACAGCATTTCACCTCTGCAATTCTACTCCATGGGGTGAAATAAGATTAGGGGTCTGTATTTGGTCACCTATTGACATCTGCAGAAGTCCACCATATGTTGAAACTGCATGATTCCTGGCTTTTTCCTTCCCTCTGCTGACATTCCACAAAAATCTCATCTCAACTCTCTTGGTACAGTCCAAATCAGTCACTGTTTTTGTAGCCTCTTATCACTGCAGAAAGACTTCTGAGTGCTGCCTCTGACTTCACAAATTCATGTGCACTCTCCAAGGTCATTGGGCCAGCTGCTTCTCTTCCCATTGATTCCACAGGAAAGGCAGCAAGGTTCTCTCTCCATGTCACTGTCCCCTACCAAAGCCAATTTTCTTCTACTATTGCTACAGCATGTTGGCTAAGGATGCTTCTGCTGAGCTCCTCTCTACCAGGATCCTGTGAAGGAATTAAAATAGACATCAACTCTACACTCTTATGCCACTATAATATGCACTGTATTATACTCTGCACCTCAAAGCTCAGATCAAAGTGCCCTCCCAGGGATTTACAACAATATTAGATTCTGTTTTCCTGTTCTCTTAGGTCACTTCCAGCCCAGTCATGAAATCCTTACTAAGTCTAGAGTAGAAAATCTGGCCCATTAGTCAGCAAACATTCTTTCTATATTTGGTGTTTGTTTTTAAATAACATTAGATCTTAGATTGTAACTGCCATACTCTAGAAAAATTTTTAAAAATCCTTTCTTGCAAACAACAGTGATTTTTTTGAAAGACTATTTTGGAAATCAAACATTGATCATTGACCCCTTTATGCTTTGGCATTCTGTTAAGACCACATTGCACAGATAGCCCTAAATGCTTGAAATGGCATATGAGAGGATGGTAAGTATTAAAGGGGGAAGAAATATTGGAATGACTAAATACATTCACATAAACCAAGCAAATTCTTTGTTACAGGACCGATTCTGAGAAAATAACAACAGTAACAAAATTTTTGGTCTTTTCAACTCCCTACCTAAAAGAAGTAGAACAAATAAACTGAAAACGATAAACTCATGGACAACCCCTGAAACTAACCCAGTTGATAAGGCAACTTCATGAACTCAAAATACCACACACAATAAATGCCTGCATGGTGTCAGCATACGTTCAAGAGAAAGCAAAAGGTAATAATTATCTGAGAGACCTGAGAAAGAGGAGGTTCAAAATGATTTAGAGATACTCCTTGGAAAGCATGTTGAGACAACTTCAGAACAGGAACTGAAATGGGTAGGGGTTTTGCTCAATTGATAGAAGGGAGATTACTAGAAGTTCCTGGTAGGATCTGTATGGGGCTAGCGTAGTCACTTATGAACACTTGAAACTCATCATTCAGAACTCCTTTCCAGGATAGCTCCCCGTAATGAGGAGAGGATGCTAAGAGTGGAATCAAAATTTAATAGGAAAATGATAATAGATAGTGAACATCCACATAAAAGTGGGAGAAGTAAAAGAACCAGGAAATATTAAAAATCAAAACACCATGCATTTGGTCACTCCCTACACAAAAACCAGAAGAGGCAGTCTACAAAGATAGAAAAGGTAACCTGAACCACACAATCTTCTAAAAGCTTAAGAAAACCAAATTGATCAATAGAAAAGTATGAAAATTGTTAAGTTGAGTTATGTCCACATACATGCCATATGTTGAAATCCTAACCCCCAGAATGTGACCTTACTTGGAGATAGGATTTTTACGAGTTAATCGGTGGTGAAAGGTAAGTCATTAGGAGAGCCCTAATTCAGTATGACTGGTTTCCTAATAAAAAGAGGAATTTGAAGATAGATACACAGATAGGAAAAAGTAGCATGTGAAGATTTTGAGTTATTATACCACAAGCAAAGGAATTATCAGAATCTAGGAGAGAAGCCTGGAAATGTTCTTCCCCTCACAGGGGAAGTTTGTTCTCAGAAAGAACAAACCCTACCATCCCCTTGACTTCAAATTTATAAACTTATGAACTGTGAGGCAACAGGCATCTGTTATTTAAAGCACCTAGTCTGTGGTATTTGTATTAGTTGCCCTAGCAAACAAATACAGAGATCAAATTCTATGTAAAGTTAACATTAGGGAAAACAAAACACACAAACAAAAAGGGCAGAATAACATCCCTACAATGAAAACATATCCATTGAATAAATGAAAAACATATTCATAAAACAAATGAAAACTGTGTGTTTTAAAATGAGCTAATAATGTAAGAAAATTATGACATAAAATAATCAGGTGAAACAAAATTTAAAAGACTCAGATATAAGATGCCAAATCTTAAAAGAAATAAATTATAAAAAAGAAAAATGATGTAAATAAAAAATGAACAAAAGATTAAAAATTTGATAAATTGTTAAATATCAAAGACAAGTAAAGACTATTCAAAATAGAGAAAGATGAAATACCTGAACAAAAGAGCACAAAAATACAAAAATAAATTCAAAAACGTTTTTGAAATACAAAAAGACATTTCCAGTAAAATTATTGAAATCTTAAGAAAAAGCATTATTTGGCCATCTAGGTTAGAAAAGTAGAAAGTGATGTGTACTAGAAAATTTGACTATCATCAGACTCTTCAAATGCAACACTTTACGCTAAGAAGGAAATGTAGTAACATGTTAATATAACACAAGGGGGAAAACGTGAGCCAAGGATTTTATATCCAAAAATTCTGACTTTCAAGCATAGAGGACACTATGAATTCAGAGATTATGTCAATGACCCCTTCTTGGGGACTTTCCTAGAGAATGAGCTTCAAACAACCAAAATACATCAAAATATATTTAATAAAACAATGGTGCTGAACATTAAAATTTTGAACATTTGTACAATTAAGACTAAATGAAGGTTTTTTTTTTTTTTTTAAACAAGCTACAAACTCAGATGGTAGATACACCACCTCTGTAAGAATAACCAGGGGAATGGAGAGATAAATACTAAAATTTCTTACTTGTTCTCTGTGATTATATCGAGAGTAGTAGCATTTGTAATGCTATTCTAAGATGCCTGTGTGCATAATGTGGGATAAATTTAACAAGTATTAAGCAAATAAATTTAATAAGTGTTAAATTATTAAATGTATATTAATATTTATTTTAAAATTAATGTTTAATATTTATTAGTTTATCATTACATTTTAAAATGTAAGAAAATAGTTTAATTCACTCATCTATCATGTCCTTAGAATGATAATTTTTAGAGTGGAAAAATACATAGAGATTTAATACAAAAGGTTTAATGTAAAAACCTAGGGCCGGGTGCGATGGCTCCTCCTGTAATCCCAGCACTCTGGGAGGCTGAGGCAGGTGGATCACAAGGTCAGGAGATCGAGATAATCCCGGCTAACATGGTGAAACCCTGTCTCTACTAAAAACACAAAATTTAGCTGGGCGTGGTGGTGGGTGCCTGTAGTCCCAGCAACTCAAGAGGCTGAGGCAGGAGAATGGCGTGAACCCAGGAGGTAGAGCTTGCAGTTCGCCGAGATCACACCACTGCACTCCAGCCTGGGTGAAAGAGCAAGACTCTGTCTCAAAAAAAAAAAAAAAAATAGCCGTCAATATAAATTGGAAGTTATTAGTATAAATTATTGAGGAGGCCTGGAAACAATGACTGACTTGTAAGCCATGGGAATTTCTAGTGATTGATTGTATCTTGATGTACCACTATGTGGGACAAATGAGGAACTTCTAAGGTGGGAAGCAAAGTCGTATTTCTTTATCTAGATGAAAATGATTTATAAGGGGGTTAGCTTTATAATAACTCATTAAGCTAAACATTTGTTTAGTATGGCTTGCCCATATATGTGCTTTATTTTACAACAAAAACTATGGACAAGATAATATTGGGCTACATGAATTTGATGGTCAACCTCTGTAACTATAATTTTTACTTAATTTTATTGGACAGGTTATCTCCATTATTGCCACAATGCTCTTTAGATCTCTTTTAGTTAGAAATAACAAACTGAAGAGGTAATTATGGATAATGTAGAAAGTAGAGAGGTTAAGAAACAGAACAAAGGTAGAATATACCATGGCTGAGTGCATTCACATTAGGGAGTAGAAGCCCACTATATGAGCCAGCAAGCTGACCAACCTAGGTAATATTCTCTGACAACTTATTTGGGATAGTGATAATGAAGAAATATTCTATTTTCTCAGCTATTTAAAGCTATTAGAAGCTATCAAAAATGTTCTATCTAAATTAACTAAGACACTAATATATCCCTAGCACCACAACTAGTTTGAGAGATGGGAGTAGACGCATAGAGCTTCCAGAGAGCAATGTAATTAAACATAGACAGAACACTATGCTATCTTGTACTGTGAGTAACTGTCACTAACATATCTTAACAAGCTTCCCCAAACAAGAAGACATCTGCTCATCTTCTCTTTTACTTAGTAAGGTAACTAATGAGTCTAACTCTCTTTAGGATCCCAGAAAGTTTCTGTCTTCTCCACATCCAGATTTCTTGAGGCATATAACTCACCCATTCTTTTTCCCCCACTTAGTGGTATCACAGAAAACTTGTTCTAACCCTTTCTTCTTCTTCAGGATAAAAGACAAAAGGGAGGAGGACAAGTGAGGAATCACATATAGCCACAGCAAAATTGAATGAATTCAATGAATTCATTCAAAATTGAGTGAATTTGGTCAAGTGCGGTGGCTCACACCTGTAATCCCAGCCCTTTAGGAGGCTGAGGCAGGGGGATCACTTGAGGTTAGGAGTTTGAGACCAGCCTGGCCAACACAGTGAAACCCCATCTCTACTGAAATACAAAAAATAGCTGGGTATGGTGGCGCATCTCTGTAATCCCAGCTATGGCGCAGGCCAAGGCACGAGAGTCACTTAAACCCAGGAGGTGGAGGTTGCAGTGAGCCGAGATCACGCCCCTGCATTGCAGCCACTCCAGCCTGGGCAACAGAGCAAGGCTCAGTCTGAAAGAAAAAAAAAAAAAAATTGAATAAATTTAAGCTTAAATGAATGAATGAATGAATGGATATGTGGATGAATAAAAACCATACTCGGGAAGATGTGTTATTCATGATAGTTTAATCATAAAATGGGTGCTGAAGCACTAGAAACTGGTCTAAATATTTTAATGTTATTATTTCATTTAATATACATGACTATGTCTCCGTTTCTTTGAATATAAAAAAAAAAAAGGTGGCACAGAAATGTTATGTATCTTTCACAAGATCACCTAGTTTATGAAGAAAATCTTGGATTTAAAGTCAGGTTGCCTGGCTTAACATTCTCCCTATACTGTACACTGGCTCCTGAGTCAGGTATTCTCTCTGTAACTTTGCTCTTTCTCCTGCCCCCCAAAAATATGCACCCTATATATTGTTTATTATTCTGTTGTTGTTGTTACTGTGTTTCTTCACCTTTTACTCTTTGATAATAATTAAGTAGGAATCTTCTTTTTCAGTGTGTAGAGACTTCAGTGGAGTTAGTTCCTTTTATCTTTCTGGCGTTTTTCTCACCTCTTTGATAAGTCAGTTTGGGAAGAATGACCAGGGGTATCCTAAGCTCCGACATGCTTCCCTACAGAAAGCATGTGCTCCCCATGACGAGCCTCTATCTGATAAATTATACAGTGGCAGGTGGCTTCCTCCATGGGCACAGGGTGAGCTGCAATTTTGTGCAAAAAAAAAATATATATATATATACCCTGAACACACTAAAGCCTAGTTCAAAGGCAAAAACTTTTGGGAGACATAGCTGACATTTGTGGAGCAAATTCTTAAAAGTGAGGTGTAGAATTTTGTATTCAATCATCTAACTGCTATAACCAAGGCAAAAAAAAAAAAAAAAAAGAATCTTGGAGCCTCAGGGCACTTGGTACTTTAACATCAGCAGGTCATGTCAGTTTCTGGGAACTTTGTCCAAGGTGCCTTTTTTTTTTTTTTTTTAAAGAGAATGGATCGCAGGTATAGGCGTAAACAGCATCAAGCAAACGATGTTTGAGCTGCCCCAGGATTAAATAAAAACTGAGACTGAAACCAAAAGGTAGGGACTTCTCTGGTCTCAACAGACATGGAACAGACGTGGATGTGCAAACATAAGCAAACAAGTGCTGTAGGCTTGCTGGAGTTAGCAATCAAAAATACAAAACGTTCACTTAAATTTGAATTTTAAATAAGCAATGAATAATTTTTAAGGAGATGTAAGTCTGTAATACTGGCAACCTCAAAGTCCAGACTATGTAGCTTCAGAGACCTCCACAAAGATGAAGGCTTTAGCCAGTGCAAAAGGACTTTAAGACTCCAGACGTTATATCTTGAACTTAAAGCACCCATTTGCGCAGCAAATATGAGCAACTGGCAGCAGATTTGAATAGATTCATAGAAGTATTAGTAAACAGATTAATCAGAGGCAAAGGTTTTACAGTAAGTAGAAGAGAGGTATCTCATTTCGAAGCCTTTGAGACATTATAGAATTATATTTTCTGAATTAAAATGTGAGGAGTTGATCTATCTGCCCTGCAAAGCCTTACAGAGGATCACTTAGGATATAGCACCTCCAGACCCGCTATCTTAAATTCAGTTAGCATTCTGGTCCAAACAGGCAACTGCAGGAGAGCTTACCGAGCTTGAATTCCTGTGACTAGAACACATGCTCAAGAGCCACTCAGTGCCACAAGGACCAAGTCTGGCTCTGGAGGGATTAACTACGTAAGAAGAAAATCCTCTGTAAGGAGGCAAGTTTCTCAAGCCTAGATGACAAGATTTAGTAGAAACCCTACAACACAGGACCCTAGAATGCCTTTTATAGTGAAAAAAAAAGAAGCCTCCTTCCCCCCCCCCCCAACATTTTAGGCCTACATACAATTTATTATTGGTAGGGGAAGACAGAGATTATTGAAAATAATGAGTACGAAAGAAAACTACTAGAAGTACAGTCACTACAAACTTCTGAACTTTGTGACAAATGTCTCAATTTTTACACTGACAGTAGCCATGTGGATTTTTCACCCACTAAGGATGTATAGATCCCAAATAAGTTTAGGTTTGCTGGTCATACATTTCAGGCAACCGGTGAAGGCCAACCAGCATTCTAATAAGGTAAAAAAAAAAAAAAAAAAAAAAAGGTTTCCTCCATTTTTTCTCCTTAATTTAGGTACCACTGATTTTATACCATGGAGTTTGTGTGTGTCTGTGTTGTGTGTATGCGCACGCATGTGCACACACACTTGTTTAAAAAACTCAGCTATAGCTTCGGGAAAACAATCATGTAATTGTGCTTGGGATTTTTAGCCTGCGTACTTAGAATATGTGGGTTTTTTTGTAGCGTTTTGTTTTTTTTTTTTTCTAATTTGGGAAGCATGAGCTCAGTGCTTGGATGTTCTTGCACATAGTAACTCTTTACAGTCTTTCAAAATAAAAAAAGATTTGATGCTGAACTAATACCATTTTTGAGACCCTGAAATTAGCACATGCATTGCAATGGAAGACCCCTCAGAAAAACCGTTTCTAAAAAATCCCAACCCCACCCTGCCATTGATTACACTCTTGTTCAGTTTGTCCAATATAAAAAGTAAAAAAAAAGAAGTACAGAGAATGGACTCTGGAAAAAAAAATTAACTTAATTATTTTAGACTCTAGGTTTTTAATTAAAGGTCATAGAATTTGACTTTATAATTTAATTTTTTCAGACTTTGTTTCTAGATTTAATTTTTCAAGAGAATTCAAGTCTTTCAAATTCCATTTATCTTTGGAATGTAATACTAGAATAATATTTTAATTTGGGGAATCTCAATGTGACTGATATTCTATTACTGGAGTGATGAGTACTTTGATATTAGAGTTTCTTTACTTCATTTCATTAGAGAACATCTAAGAGATTACATTGGACAATGTAACTGAACAAAACTTGTTACAGGAAACAAGAGTAAAAAACAAACTTTCAGCCTTGTGAATAGAGTGATCCTGAAAGAAACAACTAAAAGACAAATCTGAACCATTTCAGAACTTTCTTAGGCTATAAATTTAATGTTCTCGGCTGCTCTAAGGAAGCTGTCTAAGGAAGACACCTAAAAAAGCAATCAAGGCCCTTTGAGAATGGCCTCATGTGGTTGGAGTCATATCATTCTAATAGGTGGCAACCATAGCTACAACACTACTGGTCAATTATTGACTTGTGGTTAAGTCCAATAAGTTACAAGCAAAAAATAAAAGCTAGAAATGACTCTGCCATCTCCCTTTGCTTCTTGATCTCCCTGGGAAGTGATGCAGCCCAGGAGCAGTGGGGATAAAGCAAATTGGTACTCATCCATTGTGTATCCTAGTATTTCTTCCTCTAATACAGTAACCTAGATTAAAAAAACCTTCCCCAGACACTTTGTCTTCATCAATATGAAAGTTAAAATTGTACTATTTCACTAATGATTTTTATTGCAGCTCCTAAGTATCTCAGAACCTCAAAGAGATAAATATTTCTTGAACTTTGTCACAACTTGCTACACTGAAAAGGAAATACAGGCTGAATGTAGAAAATGTGGAAACTACAGGAAAACAGTGTTCTTTTCATTTGACTTGCTTGTCTTTTTCTTACTCACAGGATGTCTTTGATATTTATGAACAGCAATCTTTGCCTGGCAAAAAAAATGATTAGCTAACATTACATCAAATTGGCAACTATTCCCATTCACCATTCATATCATTTTAAGAGTGACCTTTCTAAAATTTCCATTTGGTTATATGAATCCTATGCTTGGAAGAATTCATTTCAGATAAAATAACACTGAAATTCCTTATTTAAAGATGGTTTCCATTTGTATGGCCATTGTCTTAATGGGGTTCAAGCCATTCTCCTGCCTCAACTTCCTGAATAGCTAGGACTACAGGTGCCACCATGACCAGCTAATGTTTTTGTATTTTTAGTAGAGATGGGATTCCACCATATTAGCCAGTATGTTCTCAATCTCCTGACCTCGTGATCCTCCCGCCTTGGCCTCCCAAAGTGCTGGGATTACAGGCGTGAGCCACTGCGCCCGGCCTCTTTCCATTTTGTTCAGCCTCCAACTGCTTGGAATCAGAAAGTTTTATGATTCGCTGTTACTAGTATTATTATTCCCTACTTCGTTTGGGTCACCAGTGAACTTTGACCAAATGCATAAAATATCCAAAATCAACCATCTCTCTCTCTCTCTTTCTCTTTCACACACACACACACACACACACACGCACGCACACAGCTTTTGAGATGTTTCTGTCTTTTAATTTTTTATTTCTGTGATGACTTAACGTTTTACAAGTATATAACAGTATATTCCTTTTACAGTACTGGAGAGACATTAGTTTTCAAAAAAATCACAGAAGTCTGTGTCCTCATGCAGACTTCCTGGTAAGAGGAGAGTAACAGTAAGCAAAGAAAATAAGTGACATGGACTTAAAATTCAGTCTCATGTCTCAGGCTCTTCCATCTACTCCACCTTCTTGTTGCCTCCTGAGGCTCCTCGGCACATTTTTAAACATGTTATCTCCAGGGTCGTCACTCTCTTCTGCGTTACTGAAATCATGACAATTCTTCCAGTACTGTAAAATTGTTGTTACTGAACCTCCCTTTCTACATATTCTATCCTGCAAATATTGTGTCCTCTTCCATCTTTTAGCTACACTTATTAACAATAACTACAAACTCTTAACAATCTTATTTTTGTACCTTCAACTACCCAACTACCATTTCCCATTTTTTAGTTTGCTCACTGTATTTGTATATTCTAAAAAATCTTTGGCTCCACCAGAACCTAGAGTACATTTATCACCTTAAACTCCTCATGGCCTTACTTTCCTCCTAACCAGTTATTTTAGTCATATGTATACATCATCATCTTTGCCTCTCTCCCTTTTGTTGGCACATTTTCTTCATTAAAACATTGCCCTGGTTAAATTCAAAGTAAATTAACTTCAGGTGAGTATCCCCATAACTAAATGTACCTGAAAAAAAAATCAAAAGAAGACAGTGCTGACTGTCATATCTTTAATGTAGATCAGTAAGGTCAAGTCATCCTTAATACTTCCTGAAAAACTCGTATTTCCCTACTTCATTTTTCTACTTTTCTAAATGACTACTTCATATCTTTTTTCTTTCTCTATTTCTTCACAACTGTCATTTCCTTCTTCTCAGATTTGAACTTATTTCAATTTTAAAAGAAAAATTTGAATCAGAGAAAGATTTTTGAAACTTTCCATGTATGCATTCATACACATCCATGCATTCATTAAAGTATACTTCAGTTTACCTTCTTTTTCTGTGGAAGGACCATATATAATACTGCCTAATGCAACCACTCCCCTTCTATACTAGGTTTCATTCTTTTTTTGCCTAATTAATAACAATGCATCAAAAAATCCTCCCCCTCCCCCATTCTGCACCTCTAATTTTCCCCATATACTTGTTCAATCACATGATATGTATTTCCTCACCTTAATAAGAAACCCTCTCTCAACTCCTACTTCAGCCTTTGGTACTAGCCTATTGCTCTTACTCTTACAGCAATCTCCCTAAAAGATATATATATATATGAATATATGCATACATCATAAATATGCATACATCATATATACACACATCATATATATACACACATCATATATGTATACATCATATATATATACTCATTTTCTGTAATTTTCCCCTCCCACTCCCTTAAGCCCATTCTTACTAGAGATTTGCCTTCCCATCACAAAACTACTCTTTTAAATGTGACTAATATTATTCATGTTGTGAAACCCAAAAGTCAATTTGAGTTTGCATTACTTGACCTATCAGCAGCATGAAAACCAATTGTACACCCACTTCACTTGGCTTCTAGGAATTCAGTCACTTCATTTTCTTCCTATGTGTTGAACACATCTTCTCATTCTCCTCTGCTTGTTCCTACCTCATATACTATCTCTATGTATTAATGCTTAAAGGGAGATTCCTTAGTTTCTCGAAGTGTATTCTTCCAATAATCCCATGATTTAAATACCATCTACCAAATTTGTCAAATGTATATTATCATCACATACCTCCCCCTATAGCCTCATAGTTATTTGATCAAATGTGTACCTGAAACCACCACATAGACAGCAAAAAGGCATCTCAATTTTAATATAACTAAAACTGAATTCACAGTAATAAGTAGCCGCCCTTTGAAAACATACAACATGACCTGAGAACAGGAATAAGCTGCATTAGCAAGTGAAAATTGAAGTTGTGACTCAGGTCCAATAGATGTGAATCAAGATAGATAGATAGATAGATAGATAGATAGATAGATAGATAGATAGATACATAGATACATAGATACATAGATACATAGATACATAGATACATAGATAAAAGGCCTATCATATTCAAATTCCTAGACTGGAACTAAATCACCAATGTGATCATGGAAATGCAAACACTACCTGAACAGTATGCAAACCCCCAGAGGAACAGCATTTTTGTGTAAATGCTGTACAATACTTTCAGTAAGTAAGTTACAGATCCTGTGCCTTGTTGATGCAAACACAGCAGATGGTTATACAAATGAATTATACGTACTAAATCTTAGTAGTGAATTTAATTAATTATGAATTTATGAGATTGAATCATTTCAAGATACTTTCCACTTAAGGACAGATTGAAAGGAAGTCTCAAACATTCCAGTAAAATGCAAGTGCTTGCAGGCTAATGAACATTATAAAGACTTAGCATAGTTTCTCAAGGCATTCTATTTATTATAGCTATAATCAAGTTTAAAATGTTGACATATCTTTCTAAATCTAAACCATACTAAAATCTCAGAAAGATAGGCAAATGCATCAAACATTTCACAGTAAAATAGGATCATTCCATAATTGTTTATCTCTAGAAGTTGTTTATGTGTACCACGCAGCCATCAAAAAACAGGAACAGAACTGAACTTAGCTTAAAGTTTTATAGAGTTCAATTATTGAGGGATATAAAAATAAGAACTACTGATTATGATACTAACTTAGGTTTCCATAGTGACAGATATAATTTTTAAATACTTACCTTTATTTTACAGATTTTTTGTTTACAGCAGAACTAAATTTCAAAAACTACTAAGTAAAACATTTAGTACAGCTGGGTGCTGAATCTATCAATTCCAATTCCACTGTCAGAATGATCCATAGGAGTTTGTTAGCCTCCCTGGATCTTAGTTTTGACATCTCAAAAATGAGAAATATGATTACATAAGTGTTTAATAGAGTGTAATGCTTTAAAAATGTATTTACATGGCTAGTATCCTTCTCAACTGTGAGATTATATAAATGACTGTATACACTGATTTTTCTGATTACTTGCATGTCATTGAATTTGGATCAGTACTCAAAGAGCCTATATGTCTTCATTTTCAAAAAACAGTCAAGTAATAATATTAGATTATTCTCTTTATATCAATAGAGAAAAAAACTGTGAAATTTCAAAAAAAAAAATTTCAAAAGCAACTAACAGATATTATAAAGCAGAACAAATAAAATGATAGGCCATTTTAAAAGTTAAACAATAAATTTTTCATATGTGAGTCATCAGACCCAGAATTCCTGTGCATTATAGACATAAGATTACCATTAGATCACTTCAAAAATAAAATATAAGTAGTTTTCCATTTTTGCAATGTAGAAAAAATTACAAAATATATTTTCTATGAGTATTAAATCTGCCATTTTAAAGTTCAGTAATATAAAATGTTGATATGTGCAACATTATTTTGGCCATCTCTACAATATGTAGCTAAAAGACAAGAAGACTATACTATCTCTATTTGAGGTTAAAATGTACTTCTGCTCACTTCCACTTAATCAAATCACTGGATAAAGTAAGAAAAGAGAGAAGATAAAGTAGAGGATAAAGTAACTGTTGTGAGTACATTAGCATTTAAAAGATGAGAGAAAAGGAAAATGCAGTGAGGAAATAACTGAGATCTTATTTATAGAATATTTTCCCAGACCAATTTTCTGAAGCATTTCTACTATGTGTTCTTGTAGCAGATTTATTGTTTCAGGTATTACATTTAGGCCTTGGATCCATTTTGAGTTGATTTTTGTATAGGGTAAAAAGTGGGGGTCTAGTTTAATCCTCCTGCATATAGATACTTAATTTTCCCAGTATCATTTCTTAAAGAGACTGTGATTTCCTCAATGAGTATTCTTGGCACCTTTGTCAAAAATCAGTTGGCTATAGATATGTGGATTAATTTATTGGTTCTCTATTCTATTCTGTTGGTCTATCAAACTGTTTTTATGACAGTACAATGCTGTCTGGGACACAATAGCTTTGTAGTATATTTTGAAGTTTGGTACTGTGATACTTCCAGCTACGTTCTTCTTGCTCAGGATTGCTTTGGCTATTTGGGGTCTATTGTAGTTTCATACAAATTTCAAGATTTTATTTTTATTTGTGTGGAGAATGTCATTGGTGTTTTGGTAAGGATTGCATTGAATCTGTGGCTTGCTTTAGGTAGTATTGTCATTTTAACAATATTAATTATTTTGATCCATGAGCATGGGCTGTCTTTACATTTGTTTGTGTCCTCTTCAATTTCTTTCATCAGCGTTTTGTAGTTTTCCTTGTAGAGGTTGTTCACCTCCTTGGCTAAATTTGTTTCTAAGTATTTTTATATTTTTGTAGCTATTGTAAATGGGATTGATCTCTTGATTTCTTTTTCAATGAGTTTGTTGTGTATAGAAACTCTTCTGCTTTTTGTGTATTAACTATGTATCCTACAACTTTACTAAATTCATTTATCAGTTCTAAAAGTTTGGTAGAATCTTTAAGTTTTTCTATCAATTCTTAAGTGAATTTTTATTACTCTTAGTTTATTCAACTAAAAGCATTGGCAGGAATGGCAAGACATTGTACTGTGGATTAAGTTGTGATATTACTATGGAATGGTCCAAATTCACAATCAGTATAGTAATGCAAAATGAGCCATTTTGCATGGATCCAAAAGGCTACAAAAGTCATTGTGCTTAGACAAAAGTATGTGTGTGCATGACATAATTAATACCTGTTTCTAATCACTTTGAAGGAGAACTTATCTGGCTTCAAAAATGCAATGTACCATATGACCCAGCCATCCCATTACTGGGTATATACCCAAAGGATTATAAATTATGCTGCTATAAAGACACATGCACTCGTATGTTTATTGCAGCACTATTCACAATAGCAAAGACTTGGAATCAACCCAAATGTCCATCAGTGACAGATTGGATTAAGAAAATGTGGCACATATACACCATGGAATACTATGCAGCCATCAAAAAGGATGAGTTTGTGTCCTTTGTAGGGACATGGATGCAGCTGGAAACCATCATTCTTAGCAATCTATCACAAGAACAGAAAACCAAACACCGCATGTTCTCACTCATAGGTGGGAACTGAACAATGAGATCACTTTGACTCAGGAAGGGGAACATCACACACAGGGGCCTATCATGGGGAGGGGGGAGGGGGGAGGGATTGCATTGGGAGTTATACCTGATGTAAATGACAAGTTGATGGGTGCAGCACACCAACATGGCACAAGTATACATATGTAACAAACCTGCACGTTATGCACATGTACCCTACAACTTAAAGTATAATAATAATAAATAAATTTTAAAAAAAAATGCAATGTAAATGTTTTATCACTTTAGCACCAGTGCATGAAATAATATTTTAGTTTAGCTTTAGTTTAGTTTAGCTTTGGTTTTCCCAACATGGAAATACCTTCTATAGAGTCTAATATAAATATATATCCTAAGAAATGTGATAGACAGTTTTGTTAATGCCAATCCCTACACAAAGTTAAGTAAGTTACTTAAAATTATTATTGCTATTTTCCTAAAGAAAAGTCTGTCATTTATAGAATGATACTTTTTTTCCAACTTTTATCTTAGAATCAGAGGGGTCATGAGCATGTATGTTACAGAGCTTTAATGTGTGATACTGAGTTTTGGAAGATGAATGAATCCAATAGCCAGGTGGTAAGCATAATACTGACTAGGTAGTTCCACCCCATGCCCCCTTCTCTTTCACTTCCCTCTTGTATTCCCAGTGTCTATTGTTCACATCTTTATGTCCATGTGTACTCAATATTTAGTTCTGACTTATAAGTGAGAACATGTGGTATTTGGTTTTCTGTTTTTCCATTAGTTCACTTAGGATTACGGCTTCTGGCTCCATTCATGTTGCTGCAAATGAAATGATTTTGTTCCTTTTTGCGGTTGCATAGTATTCTATGGTGTATATGTACCACTTTTCCCTTATCCAGCCGAGTGTTGATGGGAACCTGGGTTGATTCTGTGTCTTTGCTATTGTGAATAGTGTTTAGATGAACATTATTCACAATATTCATAGATGTATGTGTCTTTTTGGTAGAGTGATTTATTTTCCTTTAGATATATACTCAGCAATGGGACGGTTGAGTCAAATGTAGTTCAACTTGTAATGCTTTGAGAAACCTCCAAACTGGTCCCCACAGTAGCTGAACTAATTTACATTCTCATTAACAGTGTATGTGTTTCTTTTTCTCCATAGCCTCATGAGAAAATGTTATATTTTGACTATTTAACAAAAGCCATTTTGACAGTGTGAGATGGTATCTCATTGTGGTTTTGATTTACATTTATCTGATAGTTATTGAAGATGACCATTTTTCCATATGTTAGTTGCTCACTTGCATGTCTTCTTTGGGTAAGTGTCCTTTCATATCCTCCACCCACTTTTTAATGGCATTACTTGTATTTTGCTTGTTGACTTGTTTAAGTTATTCATAGATTCTGGATATTAGAACTTTGCCAGATATACAGTTTTGTGAATATTTTCTTGCATTCTGTAGGTACTGTTTATTCTCTTGATGTGCGGAAACTCCTTCATTTAATTAGGTCCCAATTGTAAATTTCTGGTTTTGTTGCAATTACTTTTGAGTACTTAGGCATAAATTCTTTGACAAGGCCAATATCGAGAAGGGTATCTAAAAGGTTTTCTTTTTAGATTTTTATAATTTTAAGTCTTACATATAAATAATTAATTTGTCTTGCATAGATTTTTGTATGTGGTAATAGGTAGGTGACCAGTTTCCTTATTCTGCATATGAAGTCAGTTATCCAAGCACCATTCATTGAATAAAGAGTCTTTTCTCCATTGTTTATTTTTGTTGAGTTTGACAAGGACAAGATGGTTGTGAATGTGTGTCTTTATACCTGGGACCTCTACTCAGTTCCATTGGTCTACATATCTGTTTGATGGAAGTACCAAGTGGTTTTGGTTACTGTAGCCTCATAGTAAAGTTTGAAATTGAGTAATGTGATGCCTCCAGCTTTGATTTGTTGTTGTTTGCCTAGGATTATTGTGGCTATTTGGGCTTTTTTTGTTGTTTCATATGAATATTAGAACAGCTTTTTTTGTAATTCTGTGAAAAATGGCATTGGTAGTTTGATAGGAATAGCATTAAACCTATAACTTATTTGGTGAGTGCAGACATTTTGGTGATATCATTTCTTCAAATCCATGAGTATGAAATATTTTTCCATTATCAGTGTCCTCTCTGATTTCTTTCAGCAATGTTTCGTAGTTCTCCTTATAGCGATCCTTCACTTTCTTGCTTAGCTCTCTTCCCCTTTATTTCATTCTTTTTGCAGCTATTTTAATGAAATTGCATTCCTAATTTGGATAATGTCAACTTGAGCATTATAGGTGTATAGAAATGCTATTGATTTTGTACATTGATTTCATATCCTGAAAATTTATTGAAGTTGTTTATCACTTCTTGGAGCCCTTTGGTGCAGTATTTAGAGTTTTCTAGGTAAAGAATCATATTTCCAACAAAGAAAGATAGTTTGACTTTTTCTTTTCCTATTTGGATATATTTTATTTCTTTCTCTTGACTGATTGCTCTGAGTAGGACTTTCTGTTTCCTTGGCAACACTCTCACAGACCCATCCAGGAACAATACTTTGCATCCTTCAATCCAATCAAGTTGACACTCAATACTAACCATCACATATGTTCTTTCTCTGTGAAGATGACAGGAATGTGTACTTTCTGGTTGTTGGGTGGACTATTCTGTAGATATCTCTTAAGTCCAATTTAATTGTAGAATTAACTTGTTAGATTTCTGTCCCCTCCAATCACTGGTGTCACATCCATGTTTCCTTAGCCCCAAGGGGGACCCTAGTGGGCTGCGCTCCTTGCTCTCTTAGAGGTTATGTGAGCTGAAGATTAGGATTCCAGGAGATCCACAGTGCTCTGGAGGCACATTAGTCCTCTGTTCGTAGCAGAGCCAGACTGGGTTGTGAGGTATGTCTGCAGGTGGTCTGATATTGCAGGAGGTCAAGACCACGGGATATTCAGGCAGTGTGGCATTGCAGTGGGTGTACAGAAGATTTGGAGCCCATAGCCCAGGGTATTTTACCCAGCAGATATCTGTGAGGACTGCCCAGTTTACTCTTCCTCAACCAGGATTCCTTCTAGTTGCTCTCTTAATAGCTAGCCCCACCACCTAGTTTTGTGATAAGCCTTTTGTTCCCAGATGACTGAACTATTAGGTATTCTGGGCCATGGGGCTCCCTTGGAAAGAGGCTGCAGCTAACAGACAGGGCGTGCTCATCTTGGATGGTCACTGTGCATAGAGGCACTCAGCTCCCAGGCCTGTCCATGAACCTGTGTCTCAGTCTTTGTAGTGTTTTGAGAGTGGGGGTTCTTTCTTCACTAGAGTGCCAGCCACAGATCTCAGTTTAGTACTCCTGAGCTGTAGGCTCTAACCCTGCGGAGGTTGGGACCAGGCCTGCTGCTCTGTCTTACTGTCTCTTGGTGTTGAGCATCAGCTATGCTGGGGGGTCCAAAGTGCTTCCAGGTCTTCAGCAAAACACTCAGTCAGGGTCACCAGTACAACACATAGGCTGTGCAGTGAAGGCTGTGCTGTGTGCATACTCTTGTAAAAGTGGCCAGGCAGGGGCCTTGGGAAGGGCTGGTGGCCAGGGGAGCGCATAGATTAGATGTGCTCTGGTCACACAGGAAAGACAGCCATGCTTTCTCCTGCCCAGTAGGTAGCAGGGGCTAGAACCTCTCAGAGGAAAATGGAAAGCCTTGGGAGATAAGTACTTATAACCACATTTTGGTGCAACTGGTCCATGTGAAAAACCTCTTGGTTCCCCCTACATTTGATCTCTGTCTCTGCCTCTCTCCAGGCAGATAATCCTGCCAATTCAAATGTCTATGGAGATGATGGTATCTCTTGTAGCTAGAATCCCAGGCATCCATGGTAAGAGTGAGTTGTCCACAGTCACTTCACTCACTCCTTCCTTAGGAGCTGTGCAAGGTTCTCAGCTTCCTGCCTTTTTGGCCTAAGCATCTACTTCATCTCTCTAGCAACTCACAATGTTTTTTTCTCAAAAGATCAGTTCAAAGTATAATGTTTTACTTGATATTTTGGTTGTTCTTGGTGAGACAGGAGCTTCCTGGCTGCATCTAGTCAGCCATCCTGTCTGCATTCAAAAGAATAACAATTCTTCATGATTTTCTGGCAAAGCTTGTAGCTCTAATTTGGGTATTGATAGTTATCTACAAATATATGTATTACAAAATATATTAATATGTGACATCATATATGTCATGTAATATATAATTGTATACATTATTATAATCACTTTATGTTGATGCTTAGAAGTATTTGTAGCACATAGTAAATTTGATACATGTATTAGTTATTGAGTATTCCATTTCTATTTTATATTCAACACACCAAAAAAAAGATTTATGGCTCTCCCCTATATATGTAATTTCTTATTTTATTAAATGTGTTATTTTATACTGCTTCTCCAAATCTAAATGTCAAATTTGTTTTCCTCTCTCTCTGTCTTTCTCTCTCTCTCTAGTTTATATCTATTCAGGCAACAAAACTTTATATTCTTACTTTTCTTGTATTCAGATTGTCTTTATACATTTTCCTAATATTTAGAACACTTCACTTGGGCTATAATTAATCTACGCTTCTACAGTTTCTCCATATTGTACATTACTGCTATATTACTCTTCTTAAAATATTTTCTCTTCTGCTACCTGCCTGTTTAAGATTTAAAGTGGAATACTATAAGGAATCAATTCTAATTTTTTTTCCTGATATTGCCTATCCTCGCTGATTAAGCTTTGACATTCATCTTTTTTCCTTTGCCTCTCCTCATATATCCCCATTAATCATAGGGATATTCTGAAAATTTTGACAATATATAATGATTCACAAAATGTATTATTTTCATCAATCTGGTTATTCCATAGATTTATGCTAGAGAAAAATGTTTCACCTTTTAACTTTAAGTTGCTCACAGACTAGATAAACTATTAACAAGGTCCACATGTGTAACATGTTATACAGATGACAATGAACCATTTCTTATTTTTTCTGACCCTCATGTAAAACTCATGTCTAGAAAAGCTCAAAAGTAATCTTTTTAGAATCTCACAATCAAAATTTAAAGTGCGACAGACCCTGAGGAAGGGTATAATAAAAATCTTTTTTTTTGTAATATGTATTAGGACAGATAGAAGTAGGGCAACATTTCAGACTGTTAAAAAATGAAAACATGATAACAATTTTAACAGTTTTAATAATCTAAATTATATATAATACATTACATATAATATAATATAAAAATTATATAGAATTATATGCATAATTATATATAATCTAAATTATATTTTATATATTATATAATTTATATTATTATATAGTCTAAATTATATATAATTTATAGTGTATATTAATAATTATTGATTATTAATATATAATATAAAATATAAATGTAAAAGAATATTGTATATTAATAATTAATATAAATAAATCATTATGTTTTAATATGTAATTATTATGATTATATTTATTTTAATATTAATTATTAAATTTAATATAATAATTATATAATAAATTATTGTATTTAATTTCATATTTTGTTATTATAATTTAACATATATAAAACTCCCCTATATAAGGGAGTCTATTAAGTATTATCTCACACGATCACAAGGTCCCATAACAGGCCATCTGCAGGCTAGAGACCAAGGAGAACCAGTCCAAGTTCCAAAACTAAAGAACTTGGAGTCCAATGAGGGCATGACGCATCCACCAGCACAAGAGAAAGATGTAGGCTGGGAGGCTAGGCCAGTCTCTCTTTTCACATTTCTCTGTCTGCTTATATTCTAACCACACTAGCAGCTGATGAGATTGTGCCTGCTCAGATTAAGGGTTGGTCTGCCTTTTCCAGGCCACTGACTCAAATGTTAATCTTCTTTGGTAACACCCTCACGGAAACACCCAGGATCAAAACCTTGTATCCTTTAATCAAGTTGACATTCATTCTTAACCATCACAAATATTATGATTCAATACCAAGCAGAGCACCATGCAGATTTCTGTGTGTGGATATGCAAGATACCCTCCTTGCTCCCACAGCCTACTTTAATAAGACCTCTTCTAATTAATTAAATTAAGGCATAATATATAATATCTCTTTATTTTATTTAAAGTGTACAAATAAATTATTAGAACTAATTCCCTAGGGACATATACATCAAACACAAAATGTGACACTGAAATGTAGTTTTCACATACACTCTTAATTTACATTCTGATACATTCAATTCATGTGTAGCAGCTGTGATTTGATTAGCTTGAAAATTCTGAAGATAAATAATTTGACCCTCTTAGTATCATGTAAAATAAATTAGTTTTTCCAATTGTTAAGAAATATCTTAATATTCTGAAATACTAATTTTATCCATAGATTAATTTATATAGTCATTACATAAAACAGGGAGGACATTAAAGATGGCTGATTAGAGGCATTTTCTCTACTTATTTTCTTTAATAATAAGAAGAAAAATAGTGAGTAGATGATCACACTTTGAATAGACCATCCAGGAGAAAAAACTGGAATTCCACAGAGAAGTGACAAGAAACCCCTAAAGCAAAGAAGCAGCAAGCAAGGCAGCCTACTAGTCCGGTATTGGCTGGAAGCCAGGAAAGACTCGTTAATGTGTGGAAATGGTAAGAGACAGAGCAGTCCACTGCTCCCACCAAGAACTTATGCAATCCCAGCTGCAGAAAAGCACCTTAACCTTCATGGGCTCTAAGAATAACAGGGAGGTTCCTGGAGACTGTGCAAATACATTGCTTGTTAGAGAGTGAGCGCTCATGTTGGGTTCCACCAACTGCTAAGTCCTACGCAGTGGCAGCAGAGAATGATTTTAGGAACTCAGCCCACAGTGGACTGTATCCTGTTCTGCAACTAAGGCAAAGCTAGCCATAGCCAGCAGTTCCACTCACTCCTACAGAGGGGTGAGCATCCATATTCATGCACTCTAAGTTCCACTGCCCACAACCACCTTGGCTGCGGACTGGTACAGACTGAGACATAAGCAATGACTGCTCCATCTAGCAGCCTGCATATAAGTGCCCCCAAGGACAAAAATCCTGCCCTCCCCAGTATAAGGGCCATAGCAGAGCTGTTGCTTCCTCATCCTGAGAATTCTGCTGGTGGCCTGGGGCTCATCCCACACCTACATACCACAGCCAGCCACTATACAAACCACCTAAGGATCAAAGGGCATAGCCTGAACTGACACCACACACCTATTACAGGAGCACACTATCCAGAGGCCTAGGAATTATTCAACCCAGTCCACCACCAGTGATACTTTAAGACCCCTGCCAGGTTCCCAGGTCAAGTGGGCCCATTCAACCTTCCCCTAACATCCAACAGCATGTGCCATCTGCATGTCTGAGAACTAGTCCATTAAACTGATCACAGTCACTGCAAACACCAGTGTAGTCCATTTGGTTTCTAGAAGGTTGTCCCACCACAGCTATACTTATTGCCAATGACATACACACTGGCCAGGAACTTGAGAACCTGCACATCCACCTGACCCCTGCTGCCATTCCCTATACCCAAGAAAGCCACGTGGATGCACAAGATGACCTACCCAGATGCTCTAACACCAGTGCCTGTGTACACTGCCCTGGAGCCCAAGGAAGCCCATTGTTATCACCATTGGTGCCCAAAACCTGGCCAATCTGGTGATAGAGTCCCCATCAAAGCCTCACCACAGCTTCCACTAACACTGCATCCTAAGTCACTGAGGAAATCTCTGAACCACTAATACTTCTTACAGCAAAATAAATAAAACAGATACTACATGACTACTTGCATCCAGAATCAAAGCCAAAGTTCCCTACCCAACTAACAGCATGGATACAACTTCAGGAAAAATTACTCCCCTAGGAAAGCAAATTCAGGAAATTGAAATAAGTATCTGTAATGTTACATCTGCATATATCAATGTAAAGACATAAGGAATATTTAAAAAGCAATGAAATACAATAATTTTTGAGCAAACAGAACCCAATAAAAAATTCACAAAATCCCAATAAAGATTCAAAATGTTGATACTAAATACAACCAGTGAGATACATGATAATTCTAAAAAATAATACAAAAATTCAGAAAAAAATAATTTAGGTTAGGAGCAGAAAATTGCCAAAGATATTGAAATTCTAAAAAAGAAACAAGCAAAAGTTTAGAACTAAAGAATTCAATGAATGAAATACAAAATGCATTTGAAAGTTTCAACAATAAACTGGATCAAGAAGTAGAAAGACTCATACTTAAAGAAAGATCTTTTAAAATAACCCAGTCAGAAAAAGAAGAAATAAATTAGGAAAGTTTTCAAGACATATGGGACAACATAAAACAATTTTTGAGTTGTTATTGTCCCAGAAGGCAAGAAGAGAATGAAAGTTTTAGAAAACATATTAAATGAAAGAACAAATAAAAACTTTCCAAGTATAGCAAGATATTTGTACGTCCTATACAGGAGATGCAGAAATATCCAAATAGATACATTGCAAAAGGTCTTTTCCATGGCATGTTCTAGTCAAACTAGCTAAATGCAAGGACAAAGAGAGAATTATAAAAACAACAGAGAAAACTGTCTAGTCACCTATAAATAAACACCTACCAGAATCACAGTGTATTTGTCAGAAAATACCTTATAGGCCAGGAGAAAAATGAATGGTATACTCACAGGCTGAAAGAAAAAAAGAAAAAAAAAAAAAGCCTTTAGTCAAGAATACTATGCCTAACCAAAATTATCCTTCATAAATGAAAGAGAAATAGTCTTTCCCTAAGCAAAAGCTGAGGGATTTATGACCACTAAACTAGATCTACCAGATGAGTTAAAGAGAGTCTTACACTTGGAAGCAAAAGGTAAACATTTCTTATCATTAAAACACACAAAAGTATACAACTCATTGGTAATGTAATCACACAAAAGAGAAAGAGAGACAAATGATACCATGGAAAAAGATAGAAAAAACACCAAAACCACCATGACAAACAAGAGAAAAAGAAAGGAGCAAATAATATACAAAACAGCCAGAAAACAATTAACAATATAACAGGAACAAAACTTCATGTATCAATGTTAACCTTGAACATAATGGATTAAATTCTTTGCTTAAAAGATATAGACTGGTTGGATGGATTTTATAAAAATGATCCAATTATATGCTGCCTACAAGAAATGCACTTTACCTTTAAAAACACATGTAGACTGAAAGTAAATGGATGGAACAAGATATTTCATGTAATGGAGAGCAAAAACAAGCAGAGTAGCTATACTTAGATTTAAAAAGAAAAGATACTTTAAGCCAGAAACAGTAAAACAAAGACAAAGATGATCATTATGTAATGATAAATGGCCCAATACAGCCAGAGGACAGTACAATTATATATATATGCACCTAACATTAGAGCACCTAGATTCATAAAGTAAATGTTACTAGATATAAAAAGAAAGATAGACTCTAATATAATAGTGGGGGAATTCAACATACCACTCTTAGTATTAGACAGATCATCTAGACAGAAAATCAACAACAAAACATTGGATGTAAGATGAGCTTGAGACTTTAAGAGAAATGTATAGAATACTTGATCTAACAATGACAGAATACATATTTTTTCTCAGGAAATGAAATTTTCTCCAGAATAGACCATATGTTAGGCCATAAAACAAGTCTCCACAAATTTTAAAAATTCAAAGCACATCAACTATCTTTTCAGTCCACAGTGGAATAAAACTAGGAATCACTACCAAGAGAAACTTTGGAAACTATATAAATACCCGGAAATTAAACAACATACTCCAGAACAACTACTACGTCATTGAAGAAATTAAGAAGAAATTAAGATGGAAAACATTTATGGAAACAAATTAAAATAAAAATACAACATAATAACACTTGTAGGATACTGCAAAAGCAGTGCTAAGAGAGAAGTTTCTAGCAATAAATGTCTACACCAAAAAGTAGAAAAGTTTCAAATAATCTAGTGAAGCCCCTCAAGGAATTAGAAAAGCAAGGACAAACCAAACTCAAAGTTAGCAGAAGAAAATAAATAATACATATTATAGTAGAACTACATTAAATTATGAGTAGAAAAACAATAGAAAGGATCAGTGAAACAAAAAGATGGTCCTTCAAAAAGATAAAATTGATAAACCATTAGCTAGACTAACAAGAAGAGAGAAGACCAAAAAGAGAAACTCAGAAATAAAAAGGGAGACCTTACAACTCATACCACAGAAATTAAAACGATCAAGATCAACAGAGACTACAGTGAACAACACTCCATGCTAACAAACTAGAAAACCTAAAGGAAATGGATAAATTTCTATAAACATACAACCTGCCAATACTGAATCAGGAAGAAATAGAAAACCTGAAACTATTTCTAAAAGTTAATGTGAAGGAAATTCTCCCTAATTTTTTCTGTGGGCCAGGATTACCCTGATACCTAAATTAGACAAGGACATAACAAAAAGAAAGAAAAAAGTGGCAGGCATCAATATCGCTAGCAAACATATATCCAAAAATCCTCAAGGGAGTACTATCAAACTAAATACAACATCATATCAAAAAGACAATACATCGTGATTAAGTGGGATTTATCCCAGGGATAAAAGGATGATTTGACAAAGGAAATCAATAAACATGATACATCACATCAACAGAATGAAGTACAAAAGCCACATGATCATCTAAATACATGAAGAAAAAGCATTTGATAACATTCAATATCACTTCATTAAAAACTGTCAACAAACTAAACATAGAAGCAATACACCTCAAAATAATAAAGGTTATACATGACCAACTGACAGGTAATATACTAAATGGGAAAAAGTTGAAAGCCTTTTCTTTATGAATGAGAATAAGATATGGAAGCTCATTTTTTACCACTGTTATTCAACATAGTACTGGAAGTCCTAGCGAGAGCAGTCAGACAAGGGAAATAGGCATCAAAATTGGAAAAGACAAAGTCAAATTTTTCTTCTTTACAAGTGACATGATCTTATATTTGGAAAAATCAAAATATTTTTTAAAAAATTGCTTAGAACTGACAAACTCAGTAAAGTTTCAGAATATAAAATAAACAAATGAAAATCAGTAGTGTTTCTATATACCTATAATGAGATAGCTAAAACTAGAATAAAAAAAAAACTATTTGCAGTAAACATAAATTAAGCCAAAGAAATTAAATATCTCTACAAAGAAATCTACAAAATACTGATGGGAGAAATCAAAGATGACATAAACAAATGGATAGACATCACATGGTCATTTATCAAACAAATTCAGTAAAGTTTTGGGATACAAAATCGACATATGAAAATCAGTAGTGTTTCTATATACCCATAATAAAATAGCTAAAAAATATCAAAAAGAAAAACCTATTTACAATAAACATATATAACAAAAATAAATTTAACCAAGGATATTAAATATTTCTATACTGAAAATTACAAAACATTGTGGATCAGAAAAATGAAAATCACTAAAATGACCATATTGTCCAAAGAAATCTACAGATACAGTACAATCTCTATCAAAATATCAATGTCATTTTTCAAAGAAATAGAACAAACAATTCTAAAATTTGTATGAAATCAACAAACAAAAAAGCCTGAATAGCCAATGCAATCCTGAGGAAATAGAACAAAGCTAGAAACATTACAATACCTGACTTCAAAATATACTATAAAGCTGTAGTATCCACATACGTATCATGGCACTAGCATAAAAATAGACATATAGACCCCAGTGGAAGAAAATAGAGACCCCAGAAGTTAATTCACATATCTACTGCCAACTGATCTTTGAGAAAATTGCAAAGAACATACACTGGGAAAAGGTCATTCTCTTCAATAAACGGTTCTGGGAAAACTGGGTAACCATATGCAGAAGAATGAAATTGGAACCCCATCTATGAACCATTTTGTATATGGTAATATACAAAAATCAACTCAAGATAGATTAAAGATCTAAACCTAAGACCCAAAACTATAAAACTACAGAAGAAATTATATGGATTATTTTTCAGGACATTGGCAGAGGCAAAGATTTTATGACTAAGACCTCAAAAGCAGAGGCAACAAAAGCAAAAATTGAAAAGTAGGACTATATTAAACTAAAAAGCCCTGCAGAGAAAAAGAGTCAACAAAGTGAAGAGACAATCTCTTGAGAGGGATAAATATTTGCAAACCCCTTATTCAACACGGAACTAACACTCAGTATGAACTCTTACAGGGAACTGAAAAGAAAAAAAAGTTACTGAAAAATAGGCAAAGGACATGGATGGCCATTTCTGAAAAGAAGACATACATGTGGATAACAGGTGTGTGAAGAAATGCTCAGCATCACTAACCATCAAGGAAAGGCAAGTCAAAACCACAATATCATCTTACCCCATTTAGAATGGCTATTATTAAAAAGACAAAAAAAAAAAAAACAGACATATGTGAGGATGTGGAGAAGACGGAACTCAAATACAGTTGGTGGCCATGTAAATTAGTACACTCACCATGGAAAGCAGCATGATTTCTGAAAAAACTAAAAATAAAACTACCATATGATCCAGCAATCTCACTACTGGATATTTATCCAAAGGAAAATAAATCAATATAGCAAAGAGATATATGTAGTCCAATATTCATTGCAGCATTATTTTTGTTTTTGTTTTTTTCATATTTTTTTGAGACAGGGTCTCACTCCATTGCCTAGGTTGGAATGCAGTGGTGCGATCTCGGCACACTGCAACCTCCACTTTCCTGGGCTCGAGGGGACTCTCCAGCCTCAGCCTCTCGAGTAGCTGGGACTACAGGCATGAGACACAAATGCCTGGCTAATTTTTGTAATTTTGTAGAGACAGGGTTTCATCATTTTGCCCAGGCTCGTCTCAAACTCCTGATCTCAAAGCTATCCACCCGCCTCGGCCCCTGAGAATACTAGGATTATAGGCATGAGCCACTGGGCCTGGACTATTGCAGCATTATTTACAATAGCAAAGATATGAAATCAATCTAAATGTTCATCAACAGATGAATTGACACAGAAAAGTTGGTATATACATACAATTGAATATTTTTCACCATGAAAAAGAATAAAATTACGTCATTTGCAGCAACATGGATGGAATTGGAGGTTTTCATGTCAAGTGAAATAAGCCAGACACAAAAAGATAAATATCACATGCTCTCACTCAAATGTGGGAACGAAAAAAGCGAATCCTATGGCTGTAGAGAGTGGAAGGATAGATACCAGAGACTGGGAGGAGTGTATGGGGCAAGGGAATAAATAGAGGTTGGATAATGGGTATATACATATAGCTAGATAGAAGGAATAAGTTCCAATGTGTACTTATTACTCTGCTCTAAATACCCTGACTTGATCACTACACATTCTATGCATGTAACAAAATTTCACATGTACCTCATTAATATGTACATTATACATTTCAATTTGTACATTGTACATTTCACATGTACTTCATTAATATAATGTGTAACAAAATTACGTGAAAGATGAAAGGTATATTTGTGTTCTGTTAAAATGCATTGTAAACGTAAAAATTTTACTAGGTATAAAAGTATAGAACATATATACTTATGCACACAGATACACACACATTTTTTGGAGCAGAAATGGTCATTTCAAGTTTTCACAAGCTAGGGTGTACATAGCAATTTACAAAAATATAATCCATTGAGTTTGAAGTGTCCTCACTTCTGTAAGTTATGCGTATTTCTTGTTATATCCTCTGGCTGTACTGATGTACATAAAAGATCTAATTAAAAGCTTTCATGCTAAGACTTACTTGACATATTCCTGAAACTCAAGTTAATCTTTCCATTTTTTTTTAGATATTTTCTTCACTTTAAAAATATCATATTTGCCAACTTAAGGGTTGCAGTAAGATTAGTTTTCGGTGAGGCCTCTCTTTTTGGCTTGCAGACAGCTGACTTTCTCCTCTGTCCTCACATAGCCTTTCCTCTGTGCATATGTGAAGAGAAAGTAATCTCTAGTGTCTGTTCATTACCATATAAGGGCAACAGTTCTATCATATTAGGGACATGCTCTTATGACTTTATTTAATTTAAATTACCCCCTAAAAGGCACTATCTAAGTACAGTCATATTGAGAGTTAGGGCTTCAACATATGAACCCAGAGAGACACAATTCATTCCATACCAATCCCCAGTGGCATTTTTTTTTCCATTTTCATTATTCTTTGACTTAGTGTTTCATAGACTTTCAATCTAATATTTTTGGATTTAAAATATCAAACTATGTAAGACTTATATATGTATGTATATATGTAATATTCTCTTTAGTTCAATAAGTATCTGGAGAGTATCTGCTACCAAGGGTAAAACATAAACCTTATGAATTTGCTTTATGCTTTTATGCTTTATAACTTCAATAAACATTATCAAACCAGTGATATCAACCTGTTCATAAAGTTTTTATATAATATAATAAAATGATGTTTATTCATCATCAAATTACATCCTGAAATTCTAAAGACCATGATGCTATGTTTTTTTTCCAAAGAGAAATACCTTAAACAAATATATAGAGTACATAAAATATACTGACACAATGGAGAGAAGATATTTTTTCCACATGTTTGTGTTTGACAGTTTTCAGCATTCAATAACTAAGCAAATTAAATTTCATAGTTTAACATGTCATGCAAAGCACTTCAAATCCTTTGGGGAAAATGTGATATATACCCACACACATTTGTGAAGTATATGTGCATATGTACATACACACACAAAACACATGTGACAGTTAATTTTGTAACATTGGAAAAAGTATCAAATTTGCTATAACTAAATTTCCTCATTTGCAAAAATGATACAACATTTACATTTATTATTATAAATTATTAATTTGATGTTACTCTGATCATCTTGCTTTTTTAAATACTTGCAGATTTCTCCATGGATTCAGACTTTCCAGATTTTATTTTCTCCAATGTTTTTAAAAGTATAGAATCTATATCTAGTTCAATTCGTAGTTAATTCACAGTATTTCCAAAGCATCATTAAAGCTTATTTACCTAGTATTCAGAGTTGGGAAAGAATTAGCATCATTTGCATACAAGCCATTTAATATGAGGAATTTAGCAAGGGTTGCTTTCCTCAAAGCAGTTTCACTAATCCTCCCACACACCTGTTGATAATATTCTAAAAATTCCATTCAATAATTTGTCTTTGTTTTGTTGTTTAATCTAGATTTTGATTAATTGTATTACTTCATTGTTTTATTATAACAAAAATGAACAGCAGAACTATTTGGCATTCAATACATAAAGAAGTGTGTATGTGTACACTTTTATCTCTTTAAGAAATCTATGAATTATGTCTTGTTATCCTCATGTTATGAATGTGGAACCTTTAGTTCAGAAGTTTTAAGTAATGTTTTCCAATACTATCTAGCTAAAAACAGTAAAAATGGCAAGTTACATCAGTCTGATTCCAGAGCCATCATGCACACCTCTTGAATCGTATCTTACATCCTTGCTGCCTACTTTTTTCCTTGAGTTGTTGTAGCAATCAGGTATGTGCAGGATTGACTTGATAGCACCTGGTCACAGCTGCACAGAGCACTTCTTAGCTTCTAATCCAAGGATTCTCTGCCACTGATATTAAGAATCCTATGAGAATTCATTTGAAGAATCTACTAAATGTACATTTTAAGTACATGAATCAGTTTAAGGAACAGAAGGGAGAAATTTGGAATACTCTATTTAAGGTACTGTACTTCCTGTGAAACAGTAAAGTGTTACTTGAGGATGGCCTCAAATTAGTTGGAAATAAATATTTCAGGATTTAGAGCAAGCATATTAGAGCAAGCATAATGATGCATATAGACAATGATATATATAATGATATGGTAAAAGATACGATAAATTGATAAACTAGAATCATAAAGTGCTCAATTAAAATTAGAAAAGGCAAGAGGGGGTAAAAATAAAAAGTGAATGCAACTAACAGAAAACAGTTACAAAACAGAGTTCAGAACAAGGGAAGCAATCAAAAATAAAGAGGGACGTTGCATAATTATAAAAGAATCATACTTAAAGAAGACACAGCAATTCTAACAGTGTATACACCTAACAGCAGAACATCCAAATATAAGAGGTAAACACAGGAGTAGAAATAGGAAGTAAAGAAATCCACTTTTATTTGCAGACTTCAGTAGCTCTCCTTAAGTGATTGATAAGTAAAGCAGGTAAAAAAAAAAAAATACATATATAGGTGACATGAACAGCATTGTAAATTAACTTAATCTAATTGACATTTATATAACACAATGTCTAACACCACAGAATACACATTCTTCTCATGCTTCCATGGAACATTCATCATGCTAGACTACCTTCAAGGCCATAAAACACACCTTAATAAATTGCAAATAATAGAACCCATACAAAGTGTGCTCTTAAGCCACAACAGAATCAAATAATTAATAATAGAAAGGTAGCAGAATTCTAAATAATTTATGTAGATACTATGACGTCAAGGAGGTAAAGCATTATTCTTCACTTCTTCAGTCTCTGCAGTCCTCCTAATCACTTACTTCCAAAGAGTACAGTATGTGTAAAGGAGTAAAACCAACTTTTAATAGATGCATCTGAAAAACACTACTTTAGCCATATGATCAAGGTTAACATCAATAATGATAAGTCATGTTGACAGTATATACTCCTGATAGCATATGATCAGAATGATACTTTACCTCTTTGATCCTGCTCCCACAAAAAAACATGCCCTGAAGGCCGGGCGCGGTGGCTCAAGCCTGTAATCCCAGCACTTTGGGAGGCCGAGACGGGCGGATCACGAGGTCAGGAGATCAAGACCATCCTGGCTAACACGGTGAAACCCCGTCTCTACTAAAAAATACAAAAAACTAGCCGGGCGAGGTGGCGGGCGCCTGTAGTCCCAGCTACTCGAGAGGCTGAGGCAGGAGAATGGCATAAACCCGGGAGGCGGAGCTTGCAGTGAGCTGAGATCCGGCCACTGCACTCCAGCCTGGGTGACAGAGCGAGACTTCGTCTCAAAAAAAAAAAAAAAAAAAAAAAATGCCCTGAGTCTAATTATGAGGAAAAAAATAAGCAAAACCCCAGTTGAGGAACAGTGCACAAAATACCTGGCCAGTACACCCCAAAATTGTCAAGAACCTTAAAGTACAAATAAAGACTAAGAAACTCTGATGGCCAAGAGGAGCTTAAGACATTGCAACTAGGGGCCAGGTATGGTAGCTCACTCCTTTAATATCAGCACTTTGGGAGGCCTAAGTGGAAGGATCGCTTGAGACCAGGAGTTTGAGAACAGCCTAGGCAACATATTAAAAAGATAAAATTGACTACTTACCCAACACTTAGAACGAATAGTCCTTATGTACATTATGACCAGGAAACTTCACTGAGGTTTGATTTAGAAGGTAGCAGTGATATGTAACAGAGACTTCTGCAGTTGTGTGGGTGACAAGTGAATGAGAAAAAGCTTTCATTTCTACAAAAAAGTTGGAAGTGGGAAACTAGGCAGCAAACAAACAAACGACAACAACCAAAGACATGACAACTAAATTTAATGTGTTTCCTACGTAGGATGTTAAAACACAAAAATGACATTAGGTAGAAACTAATGAATTCTGAATACAATTCAGATATTAGATAATAACTTATCAATATTAATTCACTAGTTAAAAGACGTGCCATACTAATATCAAACACTAATGATCGGAGAAATGATTGTGGGACCTATGAGAACTCTCTACACTCACTTCTTCATCGATCTGTAATTCCACAACTGTTCTAAAACAAAAGTTCATATGAAAATATGAGTCAGATCAGTGACACCAAGAACTTATGTGTCACCCGTAGAACCTACTCTATAGACATGTGGCTTAGTAGGTCCAGGTATTGATGCATCTTCTGTAGTTTGAAAATTACTTATGCAATGGTGTTTTGTTTAATGTTTCTTACACCGGTGTATCAACAATTGCTCAGTGAAGGACACATAGTTGATCAGAGGATTACAATCAGAAATAGATTTACTGCAAGTAACAGAGTGCTTACAAAATCTTTGGCAGAATAGAGGATAAGCCTCTGCACTTTGAGTTTCAAGTCACGTAACTGCAGCTGTAATCCAGTGGTCAGGAGACAGCTGTTACCCTTATTAGCATCTGCTTACAGTCACCTCTCACCCAAGAGGTTGGAAAATAGGCAGCAGATTGTGGGGTCGACTGTGACTCAAACACTCGTGCTTGTCAGAACATGCTTCTCACCCACACAACTGCAGAACTCTGTGTTATGTATCACTGCTGTCTTCTAAACCAAACGCAAGTCCAATTAGTTTCCTGGTCATAATGTACATAAAGATTATTAGCTATAAATGATGGATAAGTAGTCAATTTTACCTTTTTTGCTTTGTTTTAAATAGACTTTATTTTTTAGAGCAGTTCTAGGTTCATAGCAATACTGACAGGAAGACATAAACATTTCCCATACAGTCCCTTACTTCCCATAGCTGCACAGTGTCCTCCACCATGAACATCCTCCACCAGAGTGGGACATTGGTTACGATCTACTACATGAGCCTATGTTGACAATCTCTTATTACGCAAAGTCTATTGTTTACACTGGGGTTCACTCTTGGTGTGGTATATTCTATGGGTTTTAAGAACTGTATAGTGGCCGGGCGCGGTGGCTCAAGCCTGTAATCTCAGCACTTTGGGAGGCCGAGACGGGCGGATCACGAGGTCAGGAGATCGAGACCATCCTGGCTAATATGGTGAAACCCTGTCTCTACTAAAAATACAAAAAACTAGCCGGGCGAGGTGGTGGGCGCCTGTAGTCCCAGCTACTCGGGAGGCTGAGGCAGGAGAATGGCGTAAACGCGGGAGGCGGAGCTTGCAGTGAGCTGAGATCCGGCCACTGCACTCCAGCCTGGGTGACAAAGCGAGACTCCGTCTCAAAAAAAAAAAAAAAAAAAAAAAAAAGAACTGTATAGTGACAAGTATCCACCAGAGTATAGTATCACACAAAATAGTTTCATTTCCCTAAATTCTCTATGCTCTGTCTATTCCTCCTTCCATTTCCCTCATTTTAGCGCTTTAAATTATTTTTTAAAGGAGATTATACACAATTATCTATCCAAATAAAAAATTATCTTAAAGAAATGTTCATATCAAGAATGTAATAGTTATAATCATTTTGTATTTACATTATATTGCTGCGTAACAAATTACTAGGACCTTATCAGCGTTAAAAAGTTATTATCTCACAGATTCTGCTGCAGGAATGTGAGCACAGCTTAGGTACTTTCTCTGCTCAGGGTTTCACAAGAATGTGATCAACATGTCATGGGGTCTGTATTCTCATCTGGAGGACTATTGTAGGCAAGAACACCAGGGGGCAGGAAACATGGGGACCACACACGGTCTGCCCACTGTACACAGGGATAGTAAATGTGTAGGTTTATTTGTGGTTGGAATCCTAGGCTTTTGGGCAGGATAGACTTGTGTTAGAGTCTTGGTTCTGTCTACTGTTAAATTGTAAAGTTGGTAAATCACTTTCCTTCTATAAATGGCCATCCTTTCACACATAAAAGGTGGATAATAGTAAGATCTACCTCAGAGGGCTGACTGTGTGAGATAATCCAACTGTTGCTATTAGCACCATATCTACGATTTAGATGTCTAACTCTATCTGCTGTAAGTTCCTAATGTCAGGCTCAAATTTGTAAAAGGGAATTTGATTATACTAGACCTGTACATAAATTATTTCAGTTTAATCTTGCAAGAATTTTCTTGTAGTCTTTCAACTTTGGTATGCTTTGGTATCAGCCCCTAAAGGAGTTAATTTTACCAATCCACATATTTTCCTGCTAACTCCTCCAGGCACTGTTTGAGGTTCATTCTAATGTTTTGTCTTTTCTCCCCAATTACATTTTCTTCTTTCCACCTGGCTTCAGAATTCAAATCTTTATAGCAGCAGTTAAGTATTTATAAAGCTTAAGCCACAGACTTCCTTTCAAAAATACTGCAGCATAAAATTGAAAAGTAAAACTAAAAATCTAGTGATAGCATCAAGAACAAATATGTTAACTTATTGAATTCTGAAGAGCACAAAGAAATTTTAGAGAACTGTGCTATTCAGGCCTTGTTCTCAAATTATGGCAAGACGAGTTCTTTTTCTAATACTTTTCAAATCTATTTTGAAAATGAGAGAAAAAATAAACCTTGACAATTTCAAAAGCCACAAACTCTACTTGATAGTAAAACTCAACTGGAATTTCAGTTGAAAAGTTTTCGTTCTAATGGTCCAGACTTAGGAGAAAAGTGGGGAAATAGAACTGGCATTTGTTGAGAGTTAGTCATGTATGAGCCACTTTCTATAAATTTTATTGTATTTAATTTAATTATAAGTATTATGTAATTAAGTGCTTACATTTAATCTTTTCACTTCATGAAATGTGTTAGTCGTAGGGAAAGGGGAAGTTCTAAAACATATGGCTAACTTCCCAATTCTATTTTATAAACTTAATCTTTTTCAAATCCTAGATTGATGTTTATCAAAAAAAAACACACAAATAAACCCATTATTTTTCTAATGTCTGCTATATCTACCAACAATGTTTAAGTTGGACTCTGATAAATACACATACACAACACACATACACGTGCACATATACATGTACACGTTACTCCCATAATAAAATATTGGAGTGTTTTATCAAAGAAAGACAGGACATGAGAGATACCGACTTTAGTGTAGGAAGCCTACTATATGAAAAATATCCAACAGGTAGTTTGAAGAGCAGTTGAATCTGATTGAGAAGTTTTTTCAATTAGCCTGGAGAGAGTAAGGGCAGACACACGAGCTTTGCTATTCTTGCCATATCATGAGTCTGCAGGGCTACTAATGTCAAATGATGCCATTATAAATTGAACAGTGGCATCACATACTCACCAATTTGTGTGTACCTGTGAGACTATATCCACCTTGAAGAAATAAATTTTAGTTTGCATAAAAATACCTAGGGGATAGCAGTATGCATTAGTTAATTCTCACACTGTGAGATATAACAGAGACTGGGTAATTTACAGAGGAAAGAGGTTTAATAGACTCACAGTTCCACATTGCTGGGGTGGGGGGTCCTCACAGTCATGGCAGAAGGCAAAGGAGGAGCAAAGACCCATCTTACATAGCGGCAGGCAAGAGAGTTTGTACAGGGGAGCTCCCATTTATAAAACCATTAGATCCCATAAGACTTATTCACCACCATGAGACCAGTATGGGGAAAGCTCTCCCATGATTCAATTATCTCCCCCTGGCCCCACCCTTGACACCGAGGGATTATTACAATTCAAGGTGAGATTTGGGTGGGTCACAACCAAGCCACATCACAGTTGAATAAGCAGTTTCTTGTTGTTGCTGTTTGCTTGTTTTATATGAGGTTTAATTAATCTTTCCCTTGTATTCGAACAAAAGCTTCCTTAAGTTTTCTATTGGCAATCTGTGATTTTGGAAATGTATTGTGTTATTGAAGATGTGAAGAATGACATAAAAAGAAATGAATCTGTCCTCAAGATTTCTGAATGACTAAAGGAGATAATGCATAAAATTATCCAACACAATCTGGGTTACCTTTGCCAATTTCTTAGGTTCACATTCAAAGTTTAAAGAATATGAACATATTTACATCTTATGAATTCCAGACTTAAGAAAACACTCACTGTGTTGCCAAGGATCCACATTTCCTGGCCCCTTTGTTTTTGCCTGTGCTTTATAGTAATAATAAGCAATATTCTTTGTCCCTGCCAAAAATTTTCACCTATCAAAACCTGTGCATTACTTTAAAACTATCTCAAATTAATATGCTATTACCCACCTAGCTTATAGTAGATTCCTTCCTCTGGGCTCTCAGAGTACCCAGTGTAATTTCTTTCTATTGTAATCATCTCATTTTGTGTGTTTGTTTCCCTTACTAGATTGTAACTTGGAGGTAGAAAGTCATGTTTGCACTTAAATATCTAATCAAATATTTATGGAATACTTTTGAACAAAAATACATCATTCCAAATTCTGTGGTCTATAAAAAAAAAGAAATTTTCCCTAATGATTTTTTACCTGCTTTTATATTCCTTTCTCCTTTCACAGGATAAGAATAAGCTGTCATTGGTACCTTAAACATCGGTCCCTGCTACTTGATTAAATGTAGCTAAAGCATTAAAACTCTTTTTAAATAAGCCGTCTTCATGGCTCTTGAAAGACATCTGCTATGACTATTTTTTTCCAGAATTAAACTCTAAACTTTCTCTCATGTTGTGTTTTATTTCTGCATTGAGAAGGCAGAATGTCAACCAAACCATTTTTCCCTCACAGTAAGTGTTATGAGCCAATCAGCGAGACAGATAAAGCTGAAAATATTTTCAAAAACTAACTCTCGCTAACCATCAAGAGCCCCCCGATCTGACACCCTACAGAAAAGTGGTTGAGAAGGGGCTGGGCACTGTGGCTCATACAGGTGATCCCAGCACTTTGGGAGGCCGAGGCGGGCGGATCACAAGGTCAGGAGGTTGAGACAATCCTGGCTAACACGGTGAAACCCGTCCCTACTAAAAATACAAAAAATTAGCCAGGCGTGGTGGTGAGGGCCTGTAGTCCCAGCTATTCGGGAGGCTGAGGCAGGAGAATGGCGTGAACCCGGGAGGCGGAGGTTGCAGTTAGCCAAGATCTCGCCGCTGCGCTCCAGCCTGGGGGAGAGAGCGAAACTCCGTCTCAAAAAGAAAAAGTGGTTGAGAAGGATGAAGATAAGAATTTAATTTCACTGAACGTTCAAGCACAAAATAATTTTATTTTAGATATTAAAATTGTTTACCTTTTATATTTATTAATATACTATTAAAGTGCAAGGAAATTTAATCATAGAACTTTAATGTATTACCAGAAAATTCACAGTGGGTAAGACTTTAACTTCAAAGTGGGGCATCTTGTAGTTAAAATTTTATTATTGAAATATATTTGGTATATTATAAGATCTCATTGCAAAACCTCTGATGGGCTATAATGGCCCAGAAAATAACTTAAAAACTGATTTAAAGTTAGAGTAGTTTTGATGCTATTTTAAAAATATTGCACTTACATTTCATACTGCACTTACATTTCAAAACTTTCTGGAAGTAAAATTTACACAATCCTTGAGTGGGTCCAAGAAGATCCAAAAAGGAGCAGTGTTGATGCCGAGGAAAGGTTCTTGAATGTGGGGGCAGGGCTATCCTCAGAGATAACGCTAACTGACAGGGTTCATAACCCTAACTGATCTCCTCAATTATAACCCTCATTGCTCTCCTCTATTATGCCTCTGACTGACTGAAAGTTTAAAGGCCAAGCCCAGGCATTTAAGAACAAAGAGCTAGGAGACATTAACTATATTCCTTTCGCTCATGTTGAGGTACACCCAAAGCAGGACACTCACGGCCTTTTTGTATACATCAATTATATGGTGACTGATGATTGGATGGACTCACAAAACTTCTCAGCGTATATTCATGTAATACTTTGATGGTGTAAAAGATATGGTGGCATGGGAGAAGGAAAGCACAGGCAACATCAAGGTTCCTAAGATCTCCAGGTATGACTCCCCAGGGTTCCTGCTCAGTCACACAGATTTTCATCTGCCATACCTTTTTGTTTCCTTAACGAGTATCGCACTCAGGTGAACAAAACAAAAATGCCATTTTTTGAGTTTCCTGAAACTCCAACAGAGTGATGAGTTGTGTTTTTTTTTTTAATATTAACTAATTTTAATCTGTCGTGTCTGATATATTGCATTTTACCTTTTATGCTGATCTATGTGATTCTAATTGTTATAAATTTGTAATGTCCTTTTGTGCAGTGATTATTGCTCTGTTATTGTGCCTTCCCCTTGGAAGGAAGTAAATAAGCCAATTAACCTGAAATACTACTCAGCCTTCTTAAGCAAACATCATGGATTTTGAATATTTGTGTGGTCAGCAAGTCTGTTGGAGGTTACAGACTAATTGGCACACAGACTACTAATACAATTTTTAAATTACATTATAATAAACTGTTAGTTTTTTTTTTTTTTCTTTATTGTTGGGTCAAATGAAAGACACACCATAGACAAATAATTAAAGCAATCTTAAACCCATTTGTAAAACAGATTATAACTTCCCAAGTTTTCCAATGCATTTTCAAATGCATTTCTAGCCTTTCATCACCCTAAAGATACATGAATATATAATTTAAAGCTGTATTTGGTTGCCAGTCCTCATAATCTCATAGCTTCAATATTTGAGCTAGATTGGTTGCATTTGTTATCTACATTTATTATGTAATGATTTTAGGGGAAAATTTCAATAACAGGTAAATGAAATAAATATATTGCTAAAACTTTATTTTTGCTGTGTAATAAATGAATTTCCTTTTTCGGATTAATCCATCAAGCTTATTATAAAAATGAGTAGCTCCGTAGAATGTAATACAAATGTAGTAGCATGCCATTTCCAACTCTCCTGAACTAATGAGGCATTTCACAGAACTGTTTTAGTAACAAGAGACCCATGAAGAGGTCAAGATCATTGTGATCATTGTTTGACAAGGCAGAAAGCTTAAAGGGTTTGTTCTTTTTTATCAACCACACTTTAAACTTTAGACCTGCTTTGTTTATCTACTCTCCTTTGTATTTGCTCTCTCTGTTGAAGCCTGATATGTATTTCCTTGGGAAATAAAAAATGAGAACTAAGGGGTGATTCTCAGCAATTATATCTACATGACCCAGTTTTCCCCCCTAGGCATTCTTGATCTCATGGCAAATTCCGTTTCTCTCATTTTTTCCCATAGAGGTATCCTACACCAGCATCTTTGCTCATAAGACAAACTGCAAATTGTCATAAGCATAGATTCTAAGAAATTGAAAGCAACTTTTAAAGTCTGAAATTCACTATTTCCAATATAATCAATTTTATGATACAAGCTAAAGTATATTATGAAGAGAATAAATGATAAAATATGGGTTGGACTATTCAGAATCATGCTGTTTCTAATGTTCATGTTCCAAAGATATATAATATTCAAATAACTTAGAAAAATACAATTTCTACAAAGGGCACAGTGAACACAGCCTCTGCTCCTAATTCCTGTTTTCTTTCCCATTGCGAAAATCTAGAAAAGTTACAATGAATTTCAAAGGTTATTTCCTCTGCCTTTTTCTACTTATTCTAGGACGAAGCAACAGAGTTTAGCTGAGAAGCAGAGTTTCTGCTTTTTATTTTCAGTGTTCATCGAGGAGATACTTTTGATCCCCCTGAGAGTACTGGCATCAAAGATTCTTCTCTGTAAAAAGACAATATACCTGGGAACCATGTATGAAAAATGTTCTTGCTATAAGGAATGTAATGTTTTTGAAATTTATTTCAGTTTGTTCCTCTTCTCAGTAATGTTTCCTTTACCGCATGCCACCCTTTTCAGAAACTACCCCAATGGCCCCCTCCCTTTAGAGCAAAACATTCTAAAATTATGTCCTTCTGTTTCTGCTTCTTGTTTCCTACGTAATTTTCCCTATACACACACTCCTATTAGGCTACAACCCCCATCACGTGCCTCGTGCTGAGCGTGTTATTGTCAAGTGCAGCTAGGACATTCATACTACAATCCAATGCCTTGCTTTTTGTTTGTTTGGTTGGTTGGTTGGTTGGTTTTTTTTGAGACGGAGTCTCTCTGTCGCCCAGGCTGGAGTGCAGTGGCGCTATCTCAGCTCACTGCAAGCTCCGCCTCCCGGGTTCACGCCCTTCTCCCGCCTCAGCCTCCCGAGCAGCTGGGACTACAGGCGCCCAACATTATGCCTAGCTAATTTTTTTGTATTTTTAGTAGAGACGGGGTTTCACTGTGTTTTAGCCAGGATGATCTCGATTTCCTGACCTTGTGATCTGCCCGCCTCGGACTTCCAGAGTGCTGAGATTACAGGCGTGAGCCACCGCGCCGGGCACAATGCCATTTTTAGGTACTGTATCACTCAGGGTTGAAACAGAAAACAGATAATGTAATAAAACTAGTGTAACTCAAGGAAAGTTGAGTACTAGGTGTATGTACAACTTGTAGGAAAGTTCTAGAGAAACCATTGGGATCACATAGCACCTAAGATCAATTAACATTGGGACTTCTATTGACCTTAATCCCAGAATGAGGAAGGAAGATGGACTGACTTACTAGTAAAAAAAAAAAAAAAAAACATGGAAAAGGGACCACCTCCTAAGGAGCTATGTCCTCCAGTAGAGAAACTTAGCCAGCAAACGCTTCAGAAGTGAGATACGGGAATAAAGGCTGAATGTATTTGCCTCTCTCCATCAAATGTCATGCTGAAGATTCCAGTTAGCTGAGTTGAAAGAAGCCAGAGATCAAGGAAGATGATGATTAAACCACCATCTCACCTTCCTGGGATAGAATGGAGGCAGGAAAAGGATGGAGAGTGGATATGGAAGGTTATAGAGAGAATATCTTGAATCCATCCCCTTATCTCAATGACTGGCCACTCCCTGCTTCCTGAAGTACTTTTCCCCATTGTCTTCCACACCACCACCTCTTCTTGGGGTTCCTTTTAGGACGCGAGCCACTCCATCTCCTACTCTTCTCAATTTTTAAATGTAGTTTTCCAGGCCTTCTCTTTCCATATGACCTCAATTTTATAACAGCTTTAAATAGTAAAGTTGCTGGTAAGTCTCAATTATGGCCTCAACCTAAAACTGTTTTCAGTTGCAAATCCTCTGATGAGATATAAAAACTGAGAAAATCATGTAAAAAATAAATTTTGAGGTTACAGTGGTTTGGGTTCTATTTTTAAAAATACACATACTGCACTTACATTTAAAAGCCTTCTGGCGGTAAAATTTACACAGTACTCAAAGTTGTATATTACAGTGGCTTCTTGATATCTCTATTGAAGGGATGTCTTAGAGGAAACCTCCAATTTGACATACAAAGCAGAACAAGCCCCACCTTCTCTCCTCCCACCTCTGTCCAAACACCATTGGTCTAATCTTTCCTGTCTTTCTAAATAAAATCATAATCTCACCATCTACCTACCTGCTCAATCCAAAACTGTAGAATCTCTCTTAACATTCTTCTTTGCTCTCCTGCCTTGTAATTAATCCATGAAAAAGTCCCGCGGACTCTACCCAAAAAAATAGTCCTCAAGTATCCTCTTCTCTCCATATGTCACCATTTATCATATACATTTCAATATAGTTATACAATAGATCTCTCTGCTGGCTCTCTTTGCCCTTCTACACTTGCTACATAAAATTCCAAAGAAGCCCAGGGTGACCTTTAAAAAATATAAATCGGATCATGTCACATCTCTGCTTGAAATCTTCCAAAACTTTCCCTTTACATGTGAACTCAAATCCAAATGTTTTCATTGTGGTAAAAATCCCTGTTGACTTGGTGCCTGCTCTGCCTGCTGAGCTCTTTGACTTAATCTATTCTTCTCCTGGCATTTTATTTTTTAAACTGACATACAATATTTATGTGTTTATGCTTTTCTTGTTTCATTTTTATTTTATTTTATTTTTAATTGTCATATCATAATTGTACATATTTACAGGGTACAAAGTGATATTTTGATACTTGTATACAATGTTTAATAATCAAATACAGCATATATATCTATATGTAGCTAGCATATCTGTCACATCAAACATTTATTATTTTTTTGTGTTGGGAACAGGCAAAATACTCTCTTCTAGCTATTTGAAAATATACAATAAATTATTTTTAACTATAATCACCCTACAGTGCTATATAATATGAGAACTTATTCCTCCTATTTAGAGATAATTTTGTATCTGTTAACCAACTTCACCCATTGCCCCACAGTCTTCCCACCTTTAGTAACCACAATTTTACTTTCTGCTTCTATAAGCTCAATTTTGTTTAGTTCCTACCTATGAGTGGGAATATGTGGTATTTACCTTTCTGTGCCTGACTTATTTTACTTAACATAATGTCCTCCAGGTTCAAGTTCAAGTGTGTTGCCACAGACGAAAGGATTTCATTCTTTTTATGGCTCAGTAGTATTCCATTGTAGATATACATGTATATCTCCCATAGTTTCTTTATCCATTCATCTGTTGATGGACACTTTGGCTGATTCCTTATCTTAGCTATGGTGAATAGAAAGGAAGTCTATAGAGATATTCCTTTATTTAAAATCTGATTTTATTTCTACAAAGAAGCAAAATCTTTCCTTGTGCTCGTGTATATGTCAGTATTTATCACTCAAAATGGTATAGTGAAGCTAGGAAGGGTGAGATACGCTGGAAAGGTAACTTCTGAGATAAACTGGGGATCTAAAAGTCAGAGATAATAAGCTTTGTTTCTATGGTTCATAATTTCTTTGGGTGAATATTCCTGTTCTGAATTAGGGAAGACTTGCTTGAATGATAAAGAATTGCTCTGCCAACCACTTCTATGTATCATAAACTCCCCAAATGGTATCACAAACAGAAATGATTTTTTAATTTATGCAATAAGATGGTTCCTGAGCTGAATGATGTGCTTTGTTATTCCCAATGTCTCAGTTTTGATACATCTTATTATTAGAAATTATTTCATTTATACTATTATTATTTTGTATTGGTATTTATTTTTCCTATTCAAAATTGTAATATCCTGGTACATTTAATTATTTAGAAAGATTATTCTCCTAATCGAAATAATAAATTGCATCTGTGAAGGTGTAGTTTCTTCATTCCTCTAAAAGTGACAATATGTTATAAATAATGAAGTGTAAATCCCATTTGGGTCATAGTTTCAGATGTTAAGAGATGTGAAGAGACAAAAAGTGAGGCTAACAACAGGAAGTCTCTGTGTATCTTTTCATCTTCTAGCCTGTCAAAAACATGGAAGTTTGTGCTGAACACAATGTCTAGAATTATAGTTCTAGTTGCCAACAAGAGTTACTGTGTCTGTTAAAAAGATAATTACAGCTACTTTACAATTCAAATCTATGTTCAGTTACCTTGTGAAATCTAAATGAATGCTAATCTGACCTTATGTTTCCAAAAGACACTATACTTCTTAACACTATTTTAAAAATTGAGGGTGACAAATACTTTCACATCTTCAAAACGGTTCTACATAAAACAAGCACTTCAACTATTACTTTGAACACAGTGAAAAATTTTAGCAACCATAAAATTCATCTCCCTGAAACCCTTAACATTTTCACGTACTTCAGATATGACTATTTACTCAACAGCTCACATTTGGGTATCTGTAGCAGTGAGGATCTAGACAGAAAACAGATAGCCTGCTCAAACTGAGTAATTCAAGATAGTCTAATAAAGGTGGTGTTTAAAAGGGTGAATCTGGGAAACTAGCAAAGGATAGTGAAGTTCCCTATGCTGGCAAGAGCTGGAAGCCTTTACTTCCTGTAGGTCTTGTATAGCAGGTTCACTGTACACTGTTTACCACATGCCCAAGTCTAATGAGATGAAACACCTACACATAAAACAAATTACATGAAGTAGATTTATTACTTAAAGATAGGCAGCAAGGGACAGCAGAAACCTAGGATTCAAGATGAACTTGTCCCTCAAATCTCAGGAAAGCTGCCTGGGGCAGATGAAGTCCCATCTGCACTTGCTCCACTTGCACTAGTGATTAGTAGCCCTGGAAAGCAACCCACACCTGGTTTTATACCCTGGGAAAATGCGTCTTGCTTGATTAAAGCACTGAAGTCTGTTCTAAGAACGTCCTATCCTAAGAGACTCTGGAACTCAGACCAAGTTGTTCCAGAAAGCGCCTCCATATCTCCGGATGTTGCATTTCTAGAACTTTCCACAGTTATTCTTCAGAATTACAAGAAAGAAAGGAAGGAGAAACGGACTGGGCCAAGAATACTTGGAGAACTGTCTTGCAGGACCAAATGGGTGTGGAGAGAAAGTAGTTATCAGAACCAGAAGAATGAGATCTCTTTTTAGAGTCTCAGCAAAAGGAGTGTGGCTTTCAATAAGGAGATACAAATAATTTCCTGTGACCTTGCCCAAAAAATAAATAAATAAATAAATAAATAAATAAATAAATAGTCAAAATAATGCGTATCCTATGTGCCCTCAACTTTTATTTTTAATCCTCCTTGTGCCAAATTCCCTAGGAAGCCATAGGGTAAGGATATGAATTGATACAATGCACGCATGCCACCCTTCTGAGGCACAGAGCTGAATTAGGCAGATTAGATAATGGAACCGGAGGAGGAAAAATAAAATGCATGGGACAACATATAGTCAATTTGGAGACAACTTTCAACTAAGACATTATGATATATTATTTTCTATAGCACTATAATTCTCCTAAATTTTAAAGAATTAACCTCAAAACTGCTCTGGATAATTTATCCAAGGAACATGCATTTTACTATATCATTTTATGGTACAATTAGAAATATTGCCTTATCTAATATCCAAAACAACTGAATGGTAGTAGGTATTATTATCACAGAGTAACTAAAGTATTTAAATATGTTGTTCTAGGTCACACAGCTAAAAAATAAAGAACGAAAATGATTAAAACTATGAATACTATAAACTGAATGTTGGTCATATTGTCCTTACTGCATGCCAAGGCATTGTTCTAAGAATTTTAAATGTATAAACTCATTCAGTGCAGGAAGTATCATCTGAATTACACATTATTATTATTATCCTCATTTTGCAGACTTAGTAAATTCAATTAGAGGAATAGTAAGCACTTTGTCCAAGGTCAAACTACTAGAGTCAGGATTCATCCTCAGGCCTTTTGGTGTCAAAGTCTGTGTATTTTGATACAAATTTTCATCAAGATTATACATTTGTTGAATGACTTAGGCAGGAAGTAAACAACATCACTGAAATAAATATTATATTTGGATTCAAATGTTGTCTGTAAATTAAATAGAAAAATAGAGATATATCAGTATAGCGTGAATGGAATTTTACTAAATTGAATGTATATTAAATTTTATATATCCTATAAAGGGACCATTTAGAGATAATGTCAATAAAATAGAGTTTTGTCACAAGATAATGATCTCCTGCTGTTATATAACCAAGAACATGAAGCCAAGTTATTTATTTTCAAAGCAGGGAAAATCAATCCCAGAATTATGTTCTATAACTGAAATTTTAGTTCTGTTATACAAAATGATACATGTTGATTTAATAATTTTGCCTGATGGATGTTTGAGAGAGAAAATGACAGATGTTCTTTGCACCGTTGCAAGCTGGAGGCATTCTGACAGGCTTAGAAAATATACCTGTTGTATGTTTTCCCTAATCAGAAACAGTCATCCACAAAAGTGATGAGGTTGCACCACTGTTACAATCTGCACCTGCATGAATGAGATGATTTATGACCTGTTAAGAGTGCTGTAGTTTTTAACTTTAATCAGAACACAGTGGTCAACAATGCAGCCATAAGGTCTAAGAGAGCAGAATGTATATGTAATACTTAAAAACATGAACTGACAGCAAAACAACTACAGAAAGGTCTATTGTACTTGTATTAATCATGATTCAACTTTACCAGATAGAATTCCAGTTATTGCTTACTTTGGTCCCAGTAGAAAACCATTTCAAGGTTTCACATAGCCTAGAGTACACCTAGAGACACCTAGCTCCCAGAAAAACATAATAATACATATTTCTGATGATACATTAAATAACACTGTGTATTTTAATATTTGTGATTGTTTTAAAAGTGGTTTCTAAATATTTATAATTCATTTCTTATGTACAGCCACCCAGAGAGTTAGATAGTTCTATAGTGATTTACTGAATAAACTGAGAAATAAAAAGAAAGTAGATGAAAAAAGAAAATCAGTAAAGGTGTTAGGTGTTCTGATTCCTACTCCATATACTTAAATCTAGTTATGCCACAAAACCCTCCATCCTTGCAAAATTATTTGCTTTTTAATAATATATGGCCTGCCACAGTTTGCTCTTTTTTGAACTGCTGTTTCCTAAAATCAGAAAATGTGGTTTTTAAATGCATTTTAAAGCTAAAGTACCAAAGTGATTTATTAAGTGCAGATAATTTTCAAATATTTGGAAATAAATATTTCATAAAACTAAATATCTTCTTGACTACAAAGTCAGGAATTAATAAGTAAGTTATAAAACTTTTGTATATAAATCGAGTTTTAAGACCTTATTCTTAGATCTGGGGTTAATAAGTACCATGCCTCTTGTCCACCCACATTCTAAACAACTGAGGAATTGGACAAGAGAGACAGTCTATGGGTAGCAAATATTCACTGATGGGGCTGATGTAAAATATTGTTTATATATGCAAGAAAGTTGTCTTCCTGACACCAACCCTCAAATCTTAAGAGATGGACCCACATAATTACGTCAGTACAAAACAGGGCAGGCCATACCAGGTAGGAATTTTCCCCTTTAATATTTCAGAGGTGGGTGAGCAAAGCAGAAGAGGTGCAGAGGATTTTCTCTTGGATTCACTTTCAGAGAAAAGAAGAGGAAAGACTGGACCACAAATGTGTGTTTGTTTATCCATTTCCAAACTCATTCAAGATATAACTTATGTCACCTCCCTCTAGGCAGAGTAAATAAAGAAAACATAGAAAGCCAGGATTATTATGCTATTATAGTTCTTTCCATTATCCATCACTACTCCAGTCATCTACACCTCTATTAATATTCTCTATACACAAGAGAATATGATTTGCTGCATGACAAATCATTTCAAATTTTGGTAGCTTAATTTAACAGCCACTATTTCTGTTTCTATTTACTGTTTCTCACCGTTCTCTGTTCTGACTTGGAAGATCTTGTTCCCATAGGTTGCTCGACCTGAATGGACTTGGCTGGAAAGTCTAAAGAGGCCTGTTTCACATCTCTGATCCCGAGTACTGATGGTGACTGGGGTGTCTTTGTTCTCTTCCACTTGGTCTCTCTCTCTCTGTCCTAACGATGCCTTAGCCTCCAGGACCTTTTAAGTCCAGCAGAAGAGCCTGGACTTCTTTACAACACGGCAACTAGGTTGCAAGAGAGCAAACGGGCAAGTTTCCAGACCTTTTAAGGGCTAATCCCAGAATTACTTGCATAATGTCACTTCTGGCAAATTCTACCGATCAAGACAAATCACAGATCCAAGTGGAGGAAAAGTAGACTCCATCTCCAGGTGGGAAAATGCACAAACAGTGATGGCAGAAATTATTGGCAGCCAAAGTTGCAGACAAGCTATTATTGCAACTCCCCGACCTCCACCAAAATTTTTCTTATTATATCGTATGCGTAACTAGCGTCCCAACCCAGGAGAGAGATATCCACCATCACAAACAATACATTGCCTATGATCCTTCTGTATGCAGATTTCCCTTCCTGGCCTCCTTTATTACATCCTGTATTCTAAATTAATTCTGTTTCATCTTTAGATTTAGAGCCGGTAGGCTGATGCTAAGTTATCAAGTGCATGTGACAGCGATTTAGGAACAATCCTTTAGTCTCCTTTTCCAGACTAATGGGTATGGCACTGTGTATGTTGGGCATTGTGTACTGTTTGCGTGTTGCTATAAATAAATACCTGAGACTGGGTAATTTATAAAGAAAACAGGTGTAATTGGATCAAGGTTCTGCAGGCTATAGGAAGCATGATGTTGGCATCCACTCAGCTTCTGGGGAGGCCTCAGCAAATTTACAATCATGGCAGAAGTTGACGTGCGAACAGGCACATCACATGCTCAGAGCAGAAGCCAGAGCAAGAAGGAGGAGGTGCCACACACCTAGAAATAATCAGATCTTGTGAGAATTCACTCACTCTCATGAGAACAGCACCAAGGGGATGGTGCTAAATCATTCACGAGAAAGTCACACCCGTGATCCAATCACCCCCACCAAGCCCCACCTGCAACATTGGGATTACAAGTTAGCATGAGACTTGGTGGGGATGCAGATCAAAATCATATCACACTCCATTCCTGATTTGAACATAATACTCATCTTCAGGGGAGGGCAAGAAGGATGACTAGATGCAGCCAGGTGGATCAGCTTCCACTGAGGGACCAAGATGCAGATTGGCATACCCCTGACAGATCTTCAGAGGGAAAGTACTAAGAGTGGATGTAGGGAAAACACAGAAGCTGGGCTGAACGGGGAGAAAGCCAAGAACCCTGCATGGGGCTAACACACATCAACACTCATTCCCGGCCCACAGCAACTCCAGTGGGTTGGGTGTGTTGAACTAATAAGGAGCAACCTGCTCTAGCCACAGGCCTCTGGAACCTCAGAAGGAGGAGATCCCTTGACCACCATGGACATTTATGTTGGCAGAGAGAGCTGCTTAAAGAAGTGGTAGGGCCAGCAAGTTACCTGATATCGAGTCCAGAAGGTTTGGTGTGAGAGCGTCACTAGCAGAGCATGGCCAGGGACAGCCATCCCCCTAGGCTTGACTTGCTTCCATAGGAGATGTGATGTTTAATATTGAGCATCAACTTAATTGGATTGAAGGACACAAAGTTTGGTTTCTAGGTATGTCTGTGAGGGTATTGCTAAAGGAGATTAACATTTGAGTGAGTGAACTGGGAGATGCAGACCCACCCTCAATCTGGGTGGGCACCATCTGATCAGCTGCCAGCACAGCTAGGATAAAAGTAGACAGAGGAATGTGGAAGGACTAGACTGATTGAGTCTTGTGGCCTCCATCTCTCTCCTGTGCTGAATGCTTCCTGCCCTTGAACATTGTACTCCAAGTTCTTCAGCTTTTGGACTCTTGAATGTACATCAGTGGTTTGTCAAGGGCTATCAAGGTGTGTCAAGGGCTATCAAGCCTTCGGCCACAGACTAAAGGCTGCATGGTCAGTTTCCCTACATTTGAGGTTTTGGGACTCGGACTGGCTTCCTGGCTCCTTAACTTGCATGCAAGTGGCGTATTGTGGGACTTCACCATGTGATCATGTAAGTCAATACTGCTTAATAAACTCCATTTTATATTCACATCTATCCTATTAGTCCTGTTCCTCTGGAGAACCCTGACTAATAAAGGAGACTTTAGCATTAGAGAAACTGCTAGATCTAATCTCTGAAGGGCAGACTTGCCCATCAGATGAGGCTGGTATAACCTAAGTACCTCTTGGTATGATTGCCTCTCCCAGGCCCCTAGCCTAGCCACACCTGCTTGCAGGGCAGTCTCGAGTGCCCTGGGGGTCCACACCATAGTTTCTGCACTAGTGGATCATGCCTGAGAACTCCAGTGTGGTGGTCCCTATAGCCACACGCCAGATCACTCTCTCCCTCCCCTAGAGCAGCTTCCTCTGGGCCCACAGTAACACCCACATGGCTTTGATGGATTGTGTCTGCACAGACAGTGATATGGTTAGGCTTTGGGTCCCAACCCAAATCTCATCTTGAATTATAACCCTCGTAATTCCCAAGTGTCAAGGGAGAGACCTGGAGGAGGTAATTTAGTCATGGGGGTGGCTTTCCCCATGCTGTTCCCATGATAGTGAGTTGTCATGAGATCTGATGATTTCTATGAGGTTCTTACCCCTTCCCTCAGCATTTCTTCTTCCTGCCCCCTTGTGAAGAAGGTGGCTTGTTTTGTCCTCACCTTCTGCCATGATTTTAAGTTTTGTGAAGCCTCCCCAGCCATGCTGAACTGTGAGTCAATTAAACCTCTTTCCTTTATAAATTACCCAGTCTCAGGAAGTTCTTTATAGCAGTATGAAAACGGACCAGTACAGGCAGGTTTTGCTTTCCTTGCCCTCCCCAGCATGCAGGAGTGTGGTTCGACCCCTCCCTCTGCTGATGGCCATTGCTGATGGAGTCTAGGTCAGCAGAGCCAGCAAGCCCTGATACCACTGGTGCCCAACCCTTGAGCTAACACTGCACAGAGAACAACCCTTGAGCTAACACTGCACAGAGAACAATGTATTCTCTTTGGCCCTGTGCAATCACTCCACTTGTGGAGCACAGAAAAGGCACTGAGACCTGTACCCAGCAGTATACCACCTCGGCCAATATCATCTCCAACATGACCACACACCATTACTGGCAGGGGCCCCCATGCCACCAAAGCTGCAATGTTGCTGCCACTGTGGTGAATGCCTGCAGGGAGGCAGGTACTCAGCACCCACTAGCACTCTGCTGCAGTTGCTGAACCTTGGCCTTGCAGTGCAGTGGGTTCCAAATCTCAAGGAGCCAGAAAACAAAATCAGGGCCCTATGTAAATCCCACAGAGTGACAGCACATAGTCCAAGGGTTGGGAACTGAGCATTGGCACCCTAAGATCTCCCAGAAATGAAGCCAGTTGGCTGAATTCACCTTATACCACAACCAAACCCTCAAGGTCATCAAATAGGATAAAAGAAAAAAAAATACATCTAAAAGCAACCTCAAAGACTGAAGATATGAGAGAGAATCAGTTCAATAACCCTGGAAATTCAAAAAGCCAAAGTGGCTTCTTTCAACCAAATGACTGCATCACCTCTCCAGCAAGAGTTCTGAGCTGGACTGAGATGACTTTTGAAATGTCAGAAAGAGAATTCAGAATACGGATAGGAATAAAGATCATTGAGCTACTGGAGTACTTTAAAACTCAATCCAAAGAAGCTAAATATCATGATAAAACAAGGCAGAAGCTGACAGACAATATAACCAGTATAGAAAAGAACAGAACTGACCTGATAGAGCTGAATAACACACTGCAAGAATTTTATGATGCAATCACAAGCATTAATAGCAGAACAGACCAAGCAGAGGAACGGATCTCAGAGTTTGGAGACTGGCTTTCTGAAATTATACAGTCAGACAAGAATAGAGAAAAAGGAATAAAAGGAAGCAAACAAAACCTTCAAGAAATATGGGATTACGTAAAGAGACCAAGTCTACAACTCACAGGTATCCATGAAAGAGATGATGAGAATAGACCAATTTGGAAAATATATTTCAGGATATCATCCATGAGAATTTCCCCAACATAACTAGAGGGGCCAACATTCAAATTCAGTGACTGCAGAGGACTCCAGTAAGATACTTAAGAAGATCATCTGCAGGACACATAATCATCAGATTTACTAAGGATGAAATGGAAGAAAACATGTTAAAGGCAGCCACAGAGAAAAGTCAGGTCATCTATGAAGCAAAACACATCAGACCAACAGTGGGTCTCTCAGCAGAAAGCCTACAAGCCAGAAGCAATTAGGGACCAATCTTCAACATTCTTAAAGAAAAGAAATTCAAACCCAGTATTTCATATCTGGTCTAACTAGGTTTCATAAGAGAAGGAGAAATAAGATCCTCTTCAGACAAGCAAATGCTGAGGGAATTCATTACCACTAGACCTGTCTTACAGGATCTCATGAAGAAAGCCCTAAATATGGAAAGGAAAGACCATTAACAGGCACTACAAAAACACACTGAGGTACACAGACCAGTGACACTATAGAGAAACCATATAAAGAAGTCTTCAAAACAACTGACTAACATCATGATAATGGGATCAAATCCACACATATAAATACTAACCTTGACTGTAAATTGGTTAAATGTCGCAATCAAAAGGCACAGTTTGGCAATGTGGATAAATAATCAAGACCCATTGGTATGCTGTCTTCAAGAGACTCATCTGACATGCAAAGATACACAGGCTCAAAATAAAAGAATAGATAAAAACCTACCAATAAAATGTAAAACAGAAAAACAAACCACAAGGGTTGTAATCCTAGTTTTTGTGACAAAACAGACCTCAAACCAACAAATACCAAAAAAGACAAAGAAGTGCATTACATAATGGTAAATATTTCAGTTCAACAAGAAGATCTAACTATTGTAAATACATATGCACCCAACACAGGAGCACCTAGATTTACAAAGCAAGTTCTTAGAGACCTTCAAACAGGCTTAGACTCCCACACAATAATAGTAGAAGACTTTAACACCCAACTGACACTCTACAGGTCATCAAGACAGAATATTAACAAAGATATTCAGGACCTAAACTCAACATTGGATCAAAGGGACCTGATAGGTATCTATAGAACTCTCCACCCAAAACCAACAGAATATACATTCTTATCACCACATGACAGTTACTCCAAAATGGATCACATAATCAAAAGTAAAACACTCCTCAGAAAATGCAAAGGAACTGAAATCATAACAGTTTCTCAGACCACAGCACAAACAAATTCAAAATCAAGACTAAGAAATTCACTCAAAACCACACAATTAAATGGAAATTGAATAGCCTACTCCTGAATGACTTTGGGATAAATAATGAAGTTAAGGCAGAAATCAAGAATTTCTTTGAAATGAATGAGAAAAAGGATATAACATAGCAGCATCTCTGGGACACAGCTAAGACAGTGGTAAGAGGGAAATCTATAGCACTAAATGCCCACATCAAAAAGTCAGAAAAATTTAACAAGCCTAACATTACAAGTAAAAGAACTAGAGAACAAAGAGTAAAGAAATCCGAAAGCTAGCAGAAGACAAGAAATAAGCAAAATCAGAGCTGACATGGAGATTGAGACACAAAAAAAATTTTTAAAAATTAACAAATACAGGAACTGTTTCCTTTAAAAAATAATGAAATATAATTAATAAAATAGATAGGCAACTAGTTAGACTAATAAAGAAGAAAGCAGAGAAGATTCAAATAAACACAATCAGAAATGACAAGGGGGATATCACCACCGACCCTACAGAACTATGAACAGCAATGAGAGAATATTATGAACACCTGTGTGCACATAAACTGTAAAAACTAGAAGAAATGGATAAATCCCTGGACACATACACCCTCCCAAGACTGAAATAGGAAGAGACTGAATCCCTGGACAGACTAATAATGAGCTCTGAAATTGAAGCAGTAATAAATAGCCTACCAACAAAAAAAAAAGCCCATTATCAGATGGATTCACAGCTAAATTCTACCAGATGTACAGAGAAGAGCTGGTACTATGCCTACTGAAACTATTTCAAAAAAAAAAAAAAAGAAAATGGAGGCATAGGAATTCCTTCCTAAGTTATCATTCTATGAGGCCAGCACCATCCTGACACCAAAACCTGGCAGAGATACAACTAAAAAAGAAAACTTCAGGCCAATATTCTTGACGAACATCCATGCAAAAATCCTCAACAAAATACTGGGAAACAGAATCCTGCAGCACATCGAAAACCTTGTCCACCACAATCAAATAGGATTTATCCCTGGGATGCAAGATTTTTTCAACATACCACAAATCAATAAATGTGATTTATCACATAAACTAACAACAATAACTACATGATTGTCTCAATAGATGCAAAAGGCTTTTGATAAAATTTTAACACCTCTTTATGTTAAAAACTCTCAATGAATTAGGCATTGAAGCAACATACCTCAAAATAATAAGAGCCATCTATGACAAACCCAGAGTCAACCTCATACTGTGGGCAAAAGCTAGAAACAGTCCCCTTAAAAATGACACAAGACAAGGATTTTCTTTCTCACCACTCCTATTTGACAGAGTATTGGAAATCCTGGCTGGGGTAATCAGGCAAGAGAAAGAAATAAAGCACATTCAATAGGAAGTGAGGAAGTCAGACTACCCCTGTTTGCAGATGACATGACACTATGTATAGAAAACCCCATAGTCTCAGTTCAAAAGCTTCTTAAGCTGATAAACAACTTTTGCAAAGTCTCAGTATAGAAAATCCTGTGCAAAATCACCAAAATTACTATATGTCAACAACAGTTAAGCTGAGAGCCAAATCAGGATTGCAAATCCATTCACGATTTCCACAAAAATAACAAAATACCTAGAAATAAAACTAACCAGGGAGGTGAAAGAGCTCTGCAAGGAGAAGTACAAAGCACTGTTCAACAAAATCAGAGATGATACCAAAAAAATGTAAAACATGGATAAGGAGAATTAATATTGTTAAAATGTCCATACTGCCCAAAGCAATTTAGAGAGTCAATGCTATTAGTATTGCACTACCATTTACATTGACTCATTGAATTCTACCAGATGTACAAAGAAGAGCTGGTACCATGTCTGCTGAAACTCTTCCAAAACATTTGAAGAGTAGGAACTCCTCCCTAATTCATTTGAGGCCAGAATCATCCTGATACCAAAACTGACAGAGACACAGCCAAAAAAAAAGGAAAGAAGCAAGGGAAGGGGAGGGGAGAGGAGGGGAGGGGAGGGGAGGGGAGGGGAGGGGAGGGGAGGGGAGGGGAGGGGAGGGGAGGGGAGGCGAGGGAAGGGAAGGGAAGGGAAGGGAAGGGAAGGGAAGGGAAGGGAAGGGAAGGGAAGGAAAGGCTCCAGGCTTTCTCTGGAAAAAAATTATCCATTCTCTAATATGGATAGGATGCTCATGGATAGGAAGAATCAACTTAGTTAAAATGGCCATACATCCAAAAGCAATTTTTGGAGTCAATGCTATTCCTATTAAACTACCATTGACACTCTTCACAAGACTAGAAAAAAAAAACTATTTTAAAATTCATATGAAATAAAAACAGAGCCTGACTGGCCAAGGGAATCCTCAGCAAAAAGAACAAAGCTACAGGGCTACAGTAACCAAAACAGCATGGCACTGGTACAAAAAAATAGATACATAGACCAATGGGATAGAATAGAGTACCCAGAAATAAAGCCACACACCTATAATTAGCTGATCTCCAACAAACCTGACAAAAACAGGCAATGACTATTTTATAAATGGTGCTGAGATAACTGGGTAGCCATATGCAGAAAACTGAAATTGGACTCTTTCCTTATATCGTATACACAATTTAACTCAAGATGGATGTATTAGTCTGTTCTCACATTGCTATAAAGAATTATCTGAGAATGGGTAATTTATAAAGCTAAGAGATTGAATTGGCTCACTGTTTGTCAGGCTATACAGGAAGCATGGATGGGGAGGCCTCAGGAAACTTACTATCATGGCAGAAAGCAACAGGGAAGCAAGCACATCTTTACAAGACCAGCAGGAGAGAGAGCAAAGGAGGAAGTGTCACACAAATTTAAACAACTAGATCTCATGAGAACTCACTATCACAAGAACAGCAAGGGGGAAATCTACCTTCATGATTCAATCACCTTCCACCAGGTCACTCCACCAACACTGGGGATTACAATTCAACATGAGAATTAGGTGGACACAGAGCCAAACCGTATCAGTTGATTAAAGACTTAAATGTAAAACCCAATACTTTACAAACTCTGGAAGACATCCTGGGTAATATTATTCTGGACATAGGAATGGGCAAAGATTTCAAGATGAAAAATAACTAATGGGTACTAGGTTTAATACCTGAATGACAAAATAATCTGTATTGCAAACCCCCATGACACAAGTTTGCCTATATTACAAACCTCCACATATAATCCTGAACTTACAAGGTACAAAAAATTATCTTCAGTTGATTATAATTCACTATTCAAAATAGATTATTTAGAGAAACAAACAAAATATTTTATTTAAACCTGGGACATAATCTTTTCAGGTAATATTTACCAGTGAATACATTTTATGTTCCTTGGGAATAAATTTATCAGGAGATAGGTTGAAACTTCAATTTTAATATTTTATTTATTAAGATAGCACTGTGATTACTATTACCTCTTGAAGATATAGTTACTCTAAATTGTTTCATTATTAAGCTCAAGTTGGTAGCCATGAAGTACACAGAATTTTGCTGCTTAGAACTCCAGTCAAAACTAACTTGAAAGCAATGCCAGTGCATGACACACAGGAGTCCAGGCTCCATGAAAGGTTGACAACCATACTGATTGCTTAGGGAAGATAATATTTTTCAATCTGTCTGCAGAAGTCTCAAGTTCACAATTTTTTTTTAAGAAAATTAAAAGAGAATTGGCACAGAAAATTAGAGCTACTGAAACTTAAACAATGAAAACAGTTAAAATAACAGAAAGCCAGCGAATACTAAAGCCTGATACATTTTTCTTGAATATGAAATTAATAGTAGGCTGTGTGGCTGAATCTGCTATACAGCTCGACAGTAATACTGATGTTGCTGCTTCCAGTAAAATCAAGAAACCAGCACACTATAATGGGAAGAAAATGCTGAAGTGAACAGTTTTGACTTCCACAGCCTGGTCCTCTGATACCTGTCCCAGATTCTTGGTGATAAATCATGTTTTCTCTATGTTTAAGGTTTCAAGTGGTTTCATCTTATCTCAAACTTGGAACTTATTATCAGTATTCTCATGGTCAATCACATCAGTGATCTGTGCAAAGCAAAAATTGAGGAGATGATGTCCTCTGTTTTGACTCTGTTTTAGTTTTCTGGGGCTTTCATAACAAAGTATCATGAACTGTGTGTCTTAAACAATGGATATTTATTGTCTTATAGTTTTGGAGACTAGAAGTCTGAAATCAGTGTCAGCAGTTTTTTCCTTTAGATGGCTGGAAGGGGAGAATCTCTTCCATGGCTATGTCTGAGCTTCTGGTGTTCTCAATTGTTCCTTGGCTTGAAGATGGCTTTCTTTTCCCCTGTGTCATTGCAACATTTTCCCTCTGTACATGTCTCTCTCTGTGTTTAAAGTTTCCCATTTTATAAGTGCAGTCATACCGGATTAGGGCCCACCCTAATGGTTTCATTTCATCTTGATTATCTACTGAAGTCCTATTTCCACATAAGGTCATATTAACAGGTACTGAGAGGTAAGACTGTAACATTTTTGGGGTAACACAATTCACACGATAACCATCATGAGACTAGAGAAAGTCTAAACTCCTAAACAGCACAGAGCAGGCTGTCAAGATCTGCCCTGTATTTTTCTTCTTCTCCTTATCTTTAGCATGATCCCCATCTCAATTTATACTCCAGATTATTGAAAAAGTGGTACTATAATTGCTCTGATTATACACCGCACTCTTTATGGTAGTGTCTCCTTTCAGTTGAAGGCTATTTCTAGACCAATTTGCTTTAAAAAAATAAAAATTATTTCCTTGTGCCTCCATAACCACAATCTCTCCAAGTATCTGTACCAAATAGCTTATTTAACATTTGAATTGACACAAGATTTCACCTTCTCAGACTTCCCACTTGTGTGAAAACTCGATCCATGTTTCCCACTGATTCCCACATGCTCAGATACTTTTCTGTATGTATGTTGTAGATAAGATTATTTTGTACATGTCCCTGACCTCTGGCTCATCATCAATAAGGATTTTTAGTCAAGAATTGAAAACACTATGTTGATGTGAGTTGTAAGACACAGGATGATGAGCTACCAGCTGCCATATTCTTTGCTATATAGAGGAGGAGTCGGGAGACTATGTATGGTTCCACAGGCCAACTCTGGCTGGCTGCCTGTTTTTGTATAGTCCATGAACTAGAATGGTTTGTATATGTTTGAATTGATGAAAATTTTTTTAAAAATCATGTTAAGTAATAATTATATAAAATTAGAATTGCAATGTCCATAAATAAAGTTTCATTGAAACACGGTCACACTTATTTTTCACTGGTACATTTTTATGGTTGCTTTCATGCTACAACAACAAAATTGAGTAGTTACAACAGAGACTACACGACCTGCAAGGCCTCAGCTATTATCTAGCCTTTTACAAAAATACTTTGATGACCCTTCTATAAAGTAATAAAATAAACTAGAGCAATGAAAAGAGTGAGATAAAGGAAGAACAAGATTGAAACATAGAGTGAAAGAGAAAAAGAGAGATAAAGTATATACACAGGGAAGAGTATGGAAGACACTGAGTTTTAACAATCTCTGATTCCTACTATACCCCAGGTTCAGCAACAATCACAATCTTGAATTCTATGAGACATACCATATAAATTATGAAAAACATTTTTGTTGATTGCCTTTAATGGAACCATTAATATTGCCCCTACCAATATACCTGTCTTTCTCCTATAGCTGTCTGTAAGTTCCTTGAGGGTAGTGATTATCTTATTTAATATATTACCGGCTGGGCATGGTGGCTCACACCTGTAATCCCAGCACTTTGGGAGGCTGAGGCAGGAGGATCACAAGGTCAGGAGATCAAGACCATCCTGGCTAACACCGTGAAAACCTGTCTCTACCATATATATATATATATATATATATATATATAATTAGCTGGGCATAGTGGCGCGTGCCTGTAGTCCCAGCTACTTGGGAAGCTGAGACAGGACAATGGCGTGAACCTGGGATACAGAGCTTGCAGTGAGCCAAGACCTCACCACCACACTCCAGCCTGGGCAACACAGCGAGGCTCTATCTCAAAAAAAAAAAAAAAAAAAAAAATATATATATATATATATATATGTGTGTGTGTGTGTGTGTGTGTATACACACACATATAACCTCAAATATACTGTTTAAGTTACTAAACACAAACTCATTGAATTAATAAATACAAAAATAAATATATGTTGGTTAAATTATACTAAAAGTGGGAGAGGGTATGGATGGAAAAAAGTGGATGAGGACCCTTGTTTCTGAAGCACCACTCTCTCTAAAATGTGTTATGAAGTGTTCCGTAAAATTACTCATATGGCTCTCTAAATCAACCTGAGTTTCTCATCAAATAAAAAACAATACAGTTTTTGCCATTGTCAATCAATCAAAATGAATTCCCAGTAGTAGCTGTGGCATTGTGATGAGTCCTGGTGACAGTCTGGTTCTTGCTGTGCTTTTATGTAAAGTCTACGTTTGGCCCATTCTGCATTCTATATAAAATCTAAGTCATTCTTCCTCCACCTTCTTCCTATATTAGGCTCTCTGTGGTTCACAGAAGTTCTATCATAAATATCTTAAACAAGAGAGAGGTTGCACATAATACTGTCACCATCATTACAAGCTTGTGGATTTTGGACATAAGGTTGTCAGTACTAGTAACACATTTTTGGAGAAAGAATTACAAGCTGACTAATAGTCAGTTTTATTTCCATTGGCAGAAATAACTTTAAGTGCTTAAAGGAGCACCCTAAACTTATTTAACTACGAAATTCTAGCTATGGAATTATGTGAGGTTTATAAACATTCCTTCCACTCCATTGCAAAGTATCATTTTGCTATCATAAAACTCTGAATACTAATACCAAGCTAATTGAGACTAGCATAAATGAATCAGGCATTGTAGAAAGTATACAGATGATTACAACCCAAGCCCAAGTGTAACTAAAATCAAGATCAGAATTGACTGAGATTGGCAGCTGAATTTTGTGTGACTGTTTAAATCTCATGGAGCTTTGCATGAACATTGCAGTTTATGGGCTTTGAAGTAAAACAAAAATATCAGTCTTTGAAACTCAACATATGTTCTAGCCATGTAAATTTGAAAAGGTATATAATTTCACCTAGCCTTAATTTTCTCATCTCTAAAATGGGATGATAATACCAACAATACAGAATTAATGGTAGTTGCAGATAAAGTAGTCAGCAAAATTTTTGGCACACAATAATTAAAATGTGACAAATATACAAGGGTAGAGAGATTCTGAGCCCTCAAAACTGTTTATCATAAATGTTTCTAAATCTATTATTACTATAATGCATTCTTTTACTCCTATCTGATTACAAAAACCATGACGAGATTAACATAGCTTTACTTGTGCATAGCTTTATTGTTCTGCTAGACCCAGTAATCAAAAAGGGAAGTTCAATAAACAGGAAATAGTATGATGTTGTAAAGTAAGAAATGGAGATAATACTCCATGTCACATGAATAGTTTGGAAAATTCTAGATATATAGTCTATTGAAGAGATGTGGGTCATGATAGGTCATTTTAATAACATCAGTGTTTCTGCGTAGCCATGAGTTGTAGGACGAATAGGTATAAGAACAGGAGGACAGATCTGGGGCCAGTGTGTAATATTCAATGTCATCAGTGGATTGACTATATTTCCTCAATAGGTAATGAGATCCCTGGCCAGGAGGATATTGGCAACCAGTTGAACAAGTCATTATAGAAGGAATTCAATAAAACGTCAGAGGGCAGATTGGACTATTGGACCCTGTGTCCTTTAAGTTCCATTTCAACCCTGAAATTTGATCTCTCTAAAATAAGCTGCATAAAGCTGCTCTCAATTGGATGTTTGAGAAACAGATCACACACACACACACACACACACACACACACAGAGAGAGAGAGAGAGAGAGAGAGAGAGAGAGAGAGAGAGAGAGAGAGAATTTCCCATTCATCTCTGAGAATATTTATTTCTCTTTGGTAACCAGATAGTCAGCAATTATATCAAATGGCCTTACAAAATAAAACATTTAAATTCAATGTTGTTCTGTGGCAAATTTGTGGGAAGTCATGATGAATCCTGACATTTCCACAATTCAGTTCTACTGGCTTCTTATTAACTAGATGAGATACCTCACAGCATAATGCTGCTGCCCCAAATGTTTAGAGAACATTTTATTATCTCACCCTAGTTGCTTCTCAGTGCTCCTCTACTTCTTATTTGGTTTTGTTAGAAATATGGCCTGGACCTTTACAGCCTAAACAGAGTAATGAAAATAATCAAGTTTATTTCCCAAATCTGGCTTGTTCATAAGTTGAGTTCTGTTCAAATGGACTTTGGCACTCTCTGTCCTGTTTCTCTTTAGCTCTCTAAGGCAGAATTGGGGAAATTTCTGCCCCTTCTCAATTTTCTACAGAAAACTGAGCCTGTTTCTACTCTCAGTTTTTGGTAGAAAACTCTTGCTTAAAATATAAACACATAACACATAATCACATTTGGGGGAAGAAATTATATAATTACACAAAGACAGAGGACATCCTACTAATTATGTACCTGGTTTTCATCAATAAGGGAAAGTTTAGCACCTTAATTTGAAGTCTGGTAACATTTCTCAAAAAAAAAAAAAAAAAAAAAAAAGTGTAAGTTTAGCCCAGCCTACAGATTTCTCAAAATAAAGAAATTTGCTGCAAATGTTTTCACTTTTAGACAAATAAAACTTAGCAACTTTTAAATGACTCTTTTCCAGCCACCAAAATATACTGAAAACTAAACAGTTTCAAATACAAACATTTTTCCTTATTTATTTTGGCCAAAATTATTAAAATTATGTCTTTATAATGCACAAATAAAATGCAGTTCTTGATATATAAATACAAATTCAGAAAACTTGCTGTCTATAAGTGCAAAGCCAATGTAGTGAGACCAAGGGCTGTAGTTTCCTTCTCACATTAAGGATTAAGGTATAAGTTCATACAGTACCACATGAATTTCTCAGGGGGTTATTTCAGAGCCATTTACTTTCTTACAGTAGCTCTGTTCTTGATGCTCTTTTCTCCCTATGTACCATCTTTCTCCTGTGCTTCATCTCACCAGCTTTCAACATTTTAAGCTAATATGACAAGGGTTAAAGTTCATGCAAGCCACGAAATCTGGCTTGAAACCTTAGCTGATGGATAGTCTTTGAGGTTCTCATAAGTAAAAAGTCTTGTAAGCCCTTGGAGAAGAAATCATTCAAAAACAACCTTCCCGAATCTTTTACAACCCAGCAAAACAAAGAAGAAACTTTTCTTTCTATGAAATAACTGGAAATTAAAGTTCTGGTAAAGAAAATGTTCCATCCATTGGAGATTATTACATTACATTGACAATATTTGGAAATTCCTTATCCTAGTATGAGAAAGTAACATCATTTAAGCATTAACAAATTACTGTAAATTTTTTATGACTGTAATATGGTACACTGTCATGCCCTTACATTCTAAAACAACAACAAAATTTGTTTAAGCATAGGAATGTTAGCTTTGTCTAAAATGACAACTATTTTAATAGATTCCCTAGTATACCTCATTTTGTAGATTTTAGTTTTATGTATATGTTTTATTTTTTATTTATGTAAATACATAGTAGATACATATATTTATGAGGTACATGAGATATTTTGTTATAGGCATGCAGTGTGTTGTAATTACATCAGAGTAAATGGGGTATCCATCACCTCAAGCACTTATTTTTTTGTGGTATAAATATTCCAATTATGCTCTTTTAGTTATTTTTAAATGTACAATAAATCGTTGGGTATAGTCACCTTGTTGTACTATCAAATACTAGATCTTATTCATTGTATCTAACTATATTTTTGTAAACATTAACCATCCTCACTTCGCTCCATCCCAACTACCCTTCCCAGCCTCTGTGACCATTATTCTATTCTCTATCTCCGTGAGTTCAATTGTTTTAAATTTTTAGCTCTCATAAAGAAGTTAGAATATACGAAGTTTGTATTTCTGTGCCTGGCTTATTTCACTTAACAACATGTCCTCCAATTTCATCTATGTTGTTGCAAATGACAGGATCTTATTCTTTTTTATGGCTGAATAGTACTCTATTGTGTACGTATCCCTCATTTTCTTTACCCATTCATCTGCTGATGGACACTTGGGTTGTTCCCAAACCTTAGCTACCCTGAACAGTGATGCAACGAACACGGGAAGGCAGATATCTCCTCAATACGCTGATTTCCTTTCTTTTGGATATATACCCAGCAGTGGGATTGCTGAATTATGTGGTAGCTCTATTTTTAGTTTTCTCAGGAACTTTCAAAATTTTCTCCATAGTAGTTTTACGAATTAACATTCCCAAGAAAAGTGTATGAAGCTTCCCTTTCCTTCACATCTCATCAGCATTTGTTACTGCCTGTCTTTTGGATAAAAGCTATTTTAACTAGAGTAAGATGATATCTCATTGTAGTTTTGATTTATATTTCTCAGGTTATCAATGATGTTGAGCACCTTTTCATATATCTTTTTGCCATTTGTATGTCTTCCTTTGGGAAATGTTTATTCAAATCTTTTCCCAGTGTTTTTATCAGATTATTAGATTTTCTTCTATTGCGTTAGTGAGCTCCTTATAAATTCTGGCTGTTAATCCCTTGTCTGATGACCAGTTTCCAAATATTTTCTCCCATTCTGTGGATTTTCTCTTCACTTCGTTGATTGCTAACTTTGCTGTGCAGATTTTTAACCTAATGTAATCACTTTGGTCCATTTTTGCTTTGGTTGCCTGTGCTTGTGGGGTATTACTCAAGAAATACTTGCCCAGTCCAAAGTCCTGGAGAATTTTATCAATGTTTTCTTTTAGACATAGTTAAGTCAAGTAATGTGGTTCTTTCCATTTTTTATTTTGCTCAGGATAGCTTTTGTTGTTCTATATCTCTCATGGTTCCTTAAAAGTTTTAGGATTATTTTCTACTTCTGTGAAGAATGTCATAGATACTTTGATAGGGATTGCATTGAATCTGTAGACAGCTTTGGGTCATATAGACATTTTAACAATACTGATTCTTCCAATCCATTAACATAGAATATCTTTCTATTTTTTTGTGCCCTCTTCAATTTCTTGCATCGATGTTTTATAGCTTTTATTGTAGAGATTTTTCACTACCTTAAGTTTATCCCTAGGTATTTTATTTTATTTGTGGCTATTGTAAATGGGATTACATTGTTGATTTATTTTTCAGGTTGTTCACTATTGGCATATAGAAATGCTACATATAGATTTTTAGATGTTAATTTTGTATCCTGCAACTTTACTGAATTTGTTTATCAGTTTGAATAGTTTTTTGGTGGAGTCTTCAGTTGTTTATTTATTTATTTATTTATTTATTTATTTATTTACTTTTTTTCGCTTTGTCATTTGCTATTTAATGTTCAAACATTTAAAGTAATTGATTTCTTCCCAGACACCTCTTTCCTTAGAGCCTTTCACCCTCCCGGTCTGGGTTAGACTGAAAGCCCACTAGACCTACAATGTGGCTGACGCCTGGGATCTCCCTTTGCTTCCTTTCCGTGCTGGGCTCCATTTTCTAGATCCTTCACTTCTGTGTTCTTGGTTTGCTTCATCATTTGGTGGAATATGTTCTCAGCAGCTGCCCGAGTGGGGAAGCAGGGGAAATATCCCTGCTCAGGCAGTTTTTTGAGGTATAACTGAAAAATGCCTTTATTTAGCCTTACACTTGATTGACTATTTGTCTAAATATAGGATTTTGTGTTTAAAATAATTTTCCATCAGCTTTTGGAAGGCACTACTTCACTGCATTGTGGTATTCAGTTGTTGCTACTGAAAATTTCAATACCATCTGATTCCTATTTCTTTGCATGGAACCTAATTTTTCTCCTCCCTGCAACATTTTAAAATTGTCTCTTTTCCCCTAGTGTTCTGAAAAAGAAACTTTTTATACAGAAATTCCTTTAGTTTTGGAAATATTTCTTATATTACTCCTTAGATACTGTCTTCTCTTCACTTTTCTCTGGTATATATATATATCTCTAAAGCCACTATTTGTTAGATATTAGACCCTGGATGAATACTCTAATTTTCTTATTTGTCTCCACTCATCTCTTCATTATTATTTACTTTCTAGATTTCCTCAACTGTACCTTTCAATGCTTCCATTATATCTTTCATTTCTGCTATCTTATTTTGAAGAGCTCCTGTTTTTACTGTAATAGCATCCTGTTTATGTCTCACTGATTCCATAAAAAGTTCTTTTACATAAGGATGTTTTGATTCTACTGAAGTTTTTCTTCTGCTCCCTTCATTGTCTGTTTCCTCCAGGACTTTGTTCTTTTTTCTCTGATCTCTGTCTCAATTTGGAAGCTTTCCTCAAATGTCCAGTTATCCTTGGATGGGTTTTCATATGTAAGACTGAGGCAGTAAACAGCTGTTTGAAAGCTCTGCTGCACAGGCAGGCCTGCTGACTGTAGTCTCCTCTTGTGCAAGCATGTTAAATTCCAAGAACAGTGCTATGTGGTAAAGTTCCATGGCTTCTTCTGCCCTGGTCATGTTTGGCTTCCCTGCGACAAGAGCCTGAACTTCACTGAGACTCCCCACAGAGGGGCTACAGTGCAAAACAGAGAGGTCCACCACGTCGGTATACATACAGTATAATATCACTTTTGCACCTTTTTTTGGTATAATGGACTCATCTATTATAATTCTTGTGGGGGTCCTCAAAGTTCGGTCTGTGATTTCTTCACCAGTTCGTATCCTCCTTTGTAATAAATTTCGAAAAAATGGGGACCGTGCAGAAATAACAGCCTTGTGGGCTTTGAGCTCTTCATCTAAACAGTTCTGATTTCCACCAAAAGCTTCAACCAGTTCCGAGTCTGAAGAAAAACCAAGGACGACATCATAATAACACATGTAATCAAAGAGTCCACGCATATCTACATCAAGGGAATTTGGTGTTCCAAATTCTTCACTAAGCTGAACAAGGATATCGACATTTTGAAACCTTGAGTCCTCCATTCCAAACTCTCCTGTATAAAAATAGTGAAGCAAAGCAGAAAACATGGGCATATCAATACCAGATATATTGATGTCCATTATTATCTCTGCCCCATACTCAGGTGAGGAAGAAAGCAGTGTTTTAAAAAATGGACACCTTGCTGCCAAAATGGCACTATGAACAGGGAAACAAGTTTCTTGAAATATTAAGTCTACATCAGTACAATACTTGTACTCATAAAGATCAGCATATCTTTCTGCAATGTCTGGGCTTCTGGTCTAGCCAAACTGGCATGTAGAGAAAGCTCGTTTAATGCTGACGTTCCCTCATATTCCTCCACTAAAGCATTGACATCTCTAACATCCCACCCAGAGAGGAGTTCTCGCATCTGCTTGGCATGATCGGCAGACCTATTAGATTTCCGACGCTTAATAAACTTCTTTTTGAGGGTGGCAAGGCCAGAGGTTCTCTTTTTTTTGTCTTGTGATTTCTCATGGCCATGGTCAAGGCTATACAATTTTGATTCACAACCATAGCCTTGGTGAGAATAGGATGATGTCCCTATAAAAGTCTGCTGGGCCTGTGAATTTCCCCCTACCCTCAGTGAACATGAATGAGGATAATTAGATGCATTAGCACCCATTTTCTTCAGTCACTCAGGCATTCCGTCTGCGGGTTCTTCAGAGTATAATCCCAGAGCCTTTATGAACCTTCAACCCTGGATCCAGCAGCCTCTTTTCATCCATCTCCCGGAGGCTCCTCCCGCCGCTGCTGCTGCCGCTGGGACTGCTGCCGTCGCCCCCGCCGCCGCCGCCACCAGCACCGCAGTCCGCACCCGCGCCAGCACCCTCAGCCATCCTCCTCCCACCGCCGCCACCGCCCTCTCCTCTTCTGTCAGTGGCTCAGGCTCCGGGACTGCTCTAGGTTCCCCTCGCCGCCATCTTGACTCCTAGAGGGAGCAGGAGGGGCTGGGCTCGGCCCAGTTGTTTATTTATTTATTTATTTTCCAAATGTAAGATTATATCATCTGCAAAAAAGAATAATTTGACTTCTTCCAATTTTGATGCCTTTTATTTTGTTCTCTTGTTTGATTGCTCTAGCTGGGATTTCCAATACTATGTTGAATAATGGTGGTGAAAGTGAGCAGCATTGTCTTATTCCAGATCTTAGAAGAAAGACTTTGAGTTTTCCCCAATCAGTATGATACTAGCTGTGGGTCTGTCACATATGGCCTCTATTGTATTGAGGTATGTTCCTTTTACACTTAGTTTTTTGAGGGTTTTTTTTTTTTATCATAAAGGGATATTAAATTTCATCAAAGGTGTTTTCACCCACTATTGAAATGATCGTATGATGTTTGTCCTTCATTCTGTTTATGTGATGTATCACATTGATTGATTTGCATATTTCAAGATCCATTCTTGCATCCCTGGGATAAATCCCATTTGGTCATAAAGAATGATCTTCTAAATGTGTTGTTGATTTCAGTTAGCTAGTATTTTGTTGAGAATTATCTCATCAAGATAAATCAGGGATATTAACCTGTAGTTTACTTTTCCTAATGTGTCTTTGTCTGGTTTTGTTATGAGGGTAATACTGGCCTAATAGAATGAGTTTGATAGTACTCCCTTCTGTCATATTTTTTCAGAATAGTTTGAGTAAGACTGGTATTAGTTTTTCTTTATATGTTTGGTGAAATTCAGCAATGAATTGGTATTCGTTTTTTCTTTACATGTTTAGTGAAATTCAGCCATCAAGTCCTGGGTTTTTCTTTCCGGGAGGCCTATTTATCACCACTTTAATTGTATTAATTGTTACTGATCTCTTCAGGTTTTAGATTTATTTATTGTCCAGTCTTGTAAGGTTGCATTTGTGTATTTCTTGTAATAAATTTATCATTTCTTCTAGCTTTCCACTTATTGACATATTACTTACTCAGAGTAGCCTCTAAAATCCTTTGAATTTCTGCCTGGTATCAGCTGAAACATCTACATGTTTATCTCTAATTTTATTTATTTGGGTTTTTCCTCTCCTTTTGTCCTCAGCTAGGCTAATTTTTTTCTTTGTTTATTTCCTTGATCTTTTCTACTGCTTTATTCATTTCAATTTTATATGTTCCTGCTCTTATTTTTATTATATCTTATTAATTTTGGGTTTGGTTTGTTCTTACTTTTTGAGTTCTTTGTGATGCATTGTTATGTTTTTTATTTGAAGTTTTTTTGTTTTTGCTTTTGTTTTTTACTTTTTTGATGTAGGCACTTACTGCTATAAAATTTCCTGTTAGTATTGCTTTTGTTGTATGCTATAGAATTTAGTATATTGTGCTTCCATTTTTATTTGTTTAAAGAAACTTTTAAATTTCTTTCTTAATTTTATCATTGATCCATTGATCATTAAGGAGCATAGTGTTTAATTTCCATGTATTTGCACAGTTTCCAAAATTCCTTATGTTATACAATTCTACTTTTATTCCATTGTGGTTAGAGAACATCCTTAATATATTTTCACATTTTTAAATTATTTAAGACTTGTTTTGTGACCTAACATATAGTCTATCCTTGAGAATGATTCATATGCTGAAGAGAAAAGAATGTGTATTCTGCATCCATTGGATGAAATATTCTGTGAATATCTATTAGGTTCATTTAGTCTACAGTGCAGATTAAGCCTAATGTTTCTCTTTTGATTTTCTGTCTAGATTATCTGTCCAGTGATGAAATTGGGATGTTAGTCTCCAGCTATTATCATATTGCAGTGCATCTCTCTCCATAAATCTAATAATATTTGCTTTCTATATTGGGGCACTCCAGTTTTAGATACATATATACTTACAATTGTTATGCCCTCTTGCTGAATTGTCTCCTTTATCATTATATAATGACTTTCTTTGTTTCAGCTTATAATTTTTATCTTGAAATCTATTTTGCCTCATATAAATACAGCTACTCTTACTCTTTTTTGTTTTCATTGTCATGGAATATCTTCCATCCCATTGTTTTTAGTCTATTTGTGTCTTTACAGATGAAGTGTGTTTCTTGTAGGCAACAAATCAAAGATCCTTCTTTGTTACCCATTTAGCCACTCTATGTCTTTTGATTGGAAAGCTTGGTCCATTCACACTTACTGATAAGTAAGAACTTATTCCTGCATTTTGCTATTTTTGTTGTTGTTGTTGTTCATTTTGTGGTCTACTCTTCCTTCTTTTCTTTCTTCCTGTCTTCTTTTAAGTAAGATGTTTTTCTCAGGTGGTATGCTTTAATTTCTTTTTTTGTGTGTGTGTAACTGTTACATGTTTTTTGATTTTACATTACCATAAGGCTTACAAATAATCTATTTTTTAATGGGTTCCTTCCAAAAGGGAAATTTAAAAATCTACAACAAATTACACCAAATTATTTAAAAATTATAAGGACCCAGCCTCTCTCTCCACACTAGAGAATCAGCCTTAGACAGAAAAGTTAAACAATGAAGATGCTCAGGTCAGGTCTCTCCACCCAAATACAAATCCCAGAGTAGGGAGGTTGGAACTGGGATGGTGTGGGCAGCCCTAGCTGCTGGAGATTGTTGACCATGTGAGGAGGGGGCAAGGGTGAGAGAGAGGCTATCCCAAGGTAAAAAAGTAGGTCTCCAAGGACAAATTCTAAGAAAATTCCACTGAATACAAATAATATCTTATAATCCATTATTTTAAAAGTGTGACAACATAGCACCAACTGCATAAACAAACTAATAAAGAAGCAAAGAAAAAACTAATAAAAGCTTTACACTTTAATTTCATCCCCTCTGCTTTCTTACTTCTTGTTTCTATTTATATCTTATACTATCTATGTCTTGAAAAGTTTTTATTATTTTTGATAGGTTCATGTTTTAGTCTTTTTACTCAAGATATGAGTAGTTTACACACCACAATTATAGTGTTATAATATTTTGTGTTTTCTTTTGTGTACTTACTATTACCTGTGAGTTTTGAACCTTCAGATGATTTTTTATTGTTTATTAACATCATTTTTTTTCAGATTGAAGAACTGCCATCAGCATTTCTTGTAGTACAGGTCTGGTGTGGATGAAATTCCTCAGTTTTGTTCGTCTGGGAAAGTATTTCTCTTTCATGTTTGAAGGATATTTTCCCTGGATGTACATTTCTAGTATGAAAGTTTTTCTCTGTTAGCAGTTTCCTGTCAGGTTTCCACTGGGAGTCTGCTGCCAGACATATTGGTGATCCTTTATATGTTATTTGTTTCTTCTCTCTTGCTGCTTTTAGGATTCTTTCTTTATCCTTGACCTTTGGGAATTTGATTATTAAATGTATTGAGTAGTTTTATTTGGGTTACGTCTGTTTGTTGTTTTATAACTTTCTTGTACTTGAATATTGATATCTTTCTTTAGGTTTGGGATGTTCTCTGTTATTATCCCACTGAATAAACTTTCTACCCTGCTCTCTTTCTCTACCTCCTCTTTAATCAACCACTGTTGATTATGCAGGTATCAATGGTTCTTTAGTCAGCAGATGATGAATTCTTCCAGGACTGGTCCTTCCCTTCAAGGTTCCTTCTGACACAGATTGTGTTTAAAAATGAAATATCAAAGCTAGGGCCTGGACTGGGGGCCACAGGACTCTGTCTGTTGGCCTAATCTACTGTGGCTGAGCTGGTATCCAAGTTTCAAGACAAAGTTCTCTTTATTTTCCCACCTCCTCTCCTCAAGAAGAGGGAAGGTATCTCTCTGAGAGCTGTGAACTGTGCTGTCTGAGGTTGGGGAAGGGGTAATGCAAACACTCCCTTGGCCTCCCCAGTCCACTGGCTAGTATCTCATTAGGTTGTGTGCTCCCTCTCCAGTCCACTGACTCCAAGACTTGCCTAGGAATTGCAAGGACCTATATTGCATTTCAAGTACATTGAGGACCCTAGGGCACTTTAGACCACAGAGACAGGGCCTGCAGGAACTTAGGTTCTGACTGATGGAATAGACAATTTGCCTCTGGCTAGGGTTGGTCTAAAAGTTCCCTCCATGGATGTCAACTGAGTTCTGCCCTTTGTTGCCTTCAATTGTCACAAGACAGCACTTGGTTCTGTTGCAAATTTCCACAATCACTGCAATCTCCCCCGCCAAAGTGTACAGATTTTCTTTCCACTCCATGTGGCTACTGTCACGGAATAGGGGAGAGGTGATGTAGACAATGCAAGACTGTATTTACTACCCTCTTCAGTGCCTCTTTCCTTTAATATGGTGTTAAAACAAGTTACTGGGATTGTTCCCCTGATCTTGGGTCCTCATGAAGGTGCTTTTTTTTTTTCTTTTTTTTTTTTTTTGGTGGATAGTTATTCAATTTGGTGTTCCTGTAGGGAGTGGGGGGGATCATTTGGCCATCTTGCTTCACCTCCTCCCTTAACTTTATGGATAAAAAGTGTTCTAATTTAAATGTAGTTCATAGAAGATATGTTATCATTGGCATCATGTTTTTGCAACCTAAAGAGAAAAGAAAATATTCAGATTCAATAAAATAATGTATTTATATGCCTGAAATTAAATACCCAGTTTGTCTAGTCTTGCAATTATTAACTGAATTTGAACATGATACAGGTGCACGGTATTGAAAGATATTCCTTCACGTTATTTTATATATTTAATTCATCACAAATATATCTCTATTTGAATATTATTACTTTACCAAAGGTGACACTTTTTACAATTTATACATGCTCTCTATTTCTTATCTTCCATAATTCAGCTAATGGATTGAGCCATTTTGAAATACTTAAATTTAGTATCAAAAATATCTCTTAATATTCGAATTTCTTATTTCTATTCATTAAAGCAATCACCAATGTTTACTGAATACCAGAAACTATGTTGGAGAAATAAATAAAACAGATAAGGACACTCCTGCCATGGATATTCTAGGTCTAGTATAGAAGACAACACTGTATAAATAATACAAGTGTAATAAAGTTTATGTGTGTGTGTGTGTGTGTGTGTGTGTGTGTATGTGTTCTATATAAGCAACACACACACACTGTATGAAAAGGCAGGTCTTCCTGAGGCTGTCATTTAAGCTGAGATACAAAGGATAGGAATGGGTTGACTATGTGAGGACATAGGGGACAAGATTCAAATTAGATGGAACAACTAACATAAAAGCCTTAAAGACAGAGTGTGATGAGCTCAAAAGAAAAAAAAAATATTTGAGACTAGAAGTGGAAAATACAACAAGTGGAAGTATGTCAATCTAATGATTAATAGGAGCAAGATTTCAAAAGACCTCAAGACTGTGTGTCATGGTCTATTGTCATAAATTGTCATCTTCACTTCTTTCTTGCAGGTAGAATTTCAGTGTTGTTGAAATATACAACTTTTATGAGTTCAAAAGAGTTAATATGCTTTTCAATCCAAGTGGTGAATCTTTGTAAAAAGCTTATAATGGAGTTCTAATTTTTCTGACCATTGACTTGGGTTAGGCATATGAGTAAATTCTAGCTAATCTGACAGGAAAAGTTTTCTACTAGAGTGCTAGGGACTGAACTGTGTCCCACTCAAAAATTCATATGTTGAAGTTCTAACTCCCAATGTGCCTATATTTGGAACTAGGTCCTCTGAACAAGTGATTTAGGTTAAATGAGATAGAGTGGGGCTCTCATCCAATAGAATGGGTAGCCTTAAAAGGAGAGACATTGCAGTTCTAGAGCACAGAGAAAGGACCACGTAAGGATACAGTGAGATGCCAATCATATGCACACCCAGAAAACAGACTTCAGGAGAAACCAAATCTGCTGATAACATGATCTTGGATTTCCAGACTCTAGAACTGTGAGAAAATTAATTTCTGTTGTTTAATCCATTCAAACTACAGTGTTTTGTTATGGCAACCTTAGCAGACTAATATAGTAAATGTTGGGGAAAAAAAATTGACTCACTAATGAAAGGCAGAGAAACATATGCTCTTCTTTTTCACTGGACTGCATTGTATTCACCCATTAACTTTTATGACTGCAAATACTACCTGCTGTATTAATATCCCAAGGCTGCCATAACAAAGTACAGTAAATTGGATGACTTATTGCAACAAACATTTATTCTTTCATGGTTCCAAATAATAGAAGTCTAAAATCAAGATATTAGCAGTGTGGTGCTGTAAATACAGTTTTTTTTTAAAAATTCTTTCTTGACCTAGTTTTGAGGTTCTCATTAAAAGCCCATTAGTTATCCTTGAGCAGCTGATTCAAGAAGTTTTAAGACAAAATTCTCTTTATTCTCCCCTCTCCTCTCCTAGAGAAGAGAGAAATTGTCTCTCCCAGAACTGTAAGTTGTGCTGCCCAGCTCACCCCAAATGTAAACACTCCAAACGTTTTCTATTTTGAATTCTCACACCCCAAGCCACTATACAACCACCTTAATCACCCCAGGGGCCAGGTTTCAGAAAATAATAGACAGCCAATATCCCCCAGAGCCTGCAACATTATTCAAATTAGACAATCCAACGGGAACTTGGGAAACCTAGCTAACCCCACGTGGCTTGCTATCAATAAGCATCTCCCTCTAGTGTCATCTGGTACTCCGTTCCTTGAGTACAACCCCATGCACCTCAGTTTAACAGCCTTTGCTTATTCAGAGCCATAAGAAACAGGGAGCTTTGCCTTTGGCCTATCCAAATGTCACCGTGTTGTGTTCATCATCCAAAGAATCTTTAAATCTTATAAAACACATGTTTTGTCTGTGGACACCAGAGGAGGATCCTTCCTTGTCTCTTTCTGGCTTCTGGAGGTTGTTGGCAATCTTTTGTATTTTTTAGTTTACAACTTCGTAACTTCAGTCTCTGCTCTGTTATCACATGATTTTCTCCCTGTTTCAATGTGTCTGTGTCTTCACATGAAATTCTTCTCTCTGTATGTGTCTGTGTCTCTCCTCCTCTTTTTGAAAGGACACTAGTGATACTGGATTAGGGTCCATGCTATTTCAGCATGATCTCATCTTAACTTGGTTATATTGATAACACCCTATTTTCAACTAAGGTCATATTTACAGGTACCAAAACTTAACTGTTAATATGTATTTAAGGAAATACCATTCAATCTATAACATCTACATATGGGAGATGGCAAAGTGTAAGGATGGATCTCACTGGAAGATACCATTGTGGCACAGAATTATTTAACTCTGGAGATGACTTCTTGTCAGTGTCTTCTATTTAAAATAAATAATAAGTTCCCCATGATTTCAGCTATATTCTGTAAGGTCTGATTATATCTGAAGCTAAAATATTTTTGTGCTTAGGTTTACCTTTTTTATGTTTTATTTGTATGTAATATTTTACCTATTTATGAGGTACGTGTATTTGTTACATGCATAAAATGTGTGATAATCAAGTCAGGGTATTTGGGGCATTCATCAGCTTGAATATTTATCGCTTCTATGTGCTAATAACATCTCGAGCACTCTATGCTAGTTACTTTGAAATACACAATATATTGTTGTTAAGTATAGCCACTCTAGTCTGCTTTCTAACATTAGAACTTACTTCTCTCTTACTACACATTTGTACCCATTGACCAACCACCTCTTATTTCCTCCTACCACCCTCACACACTTCTCAGCCTTTGGTATCTATCATTCTTTTCTCTATCTTCATGTGATCAAGTTTTTAGTTTCCACATATGGGTAAGAACATGTAGTATTTGTCTTTCTCTGCCTGGCTTATTTCACTTAACATAATGACCTCTAATTCCATCCACGTTGCTGCAAGTCAGAAGACTTCATTTTTTTTATAGTTGACTAGTACTGCATCGTGTATATACACCAAATTTTCTTTATCTATTCCAACCATTGATAGCTAGTTAGGTTGAATTCACATCTTGCTCTTGTGTAAAGTGCCACAATAAATATATGAGTGCAGGTATTCTTATGATATACTAATTCTTTTTTTCGGTATAGATACCCAGTAGTGGGACTGCTGGATTGCATAGTAGTTCTATTTTAAGTTTTCTGAGAAATCTATATATTACTTTTTGAGTTTTTATATCAATTTACATTCACACAAATAGCACATAAGAGTTGGTGTTCCTCCATATTCTCACAATCATGTAATACTTTTTGTTTTTTTTTAATAATTGCCATTCTAACTAGGGTGAAATTATACATCATTGTGATTTTGATTTGCATTTCCTGATGATGAGTGGTGTTGAGCACTTTTTTCATATAACTGGTGGCCATTTGTGTGATTTCTTTTGAGGAATGTTTATTCAGGTCCTTTGGCCATCTTTTATTGGGAATATTCACTTCTTTATTGTTGAGTTGCATTGTTCCTTGTATATACAGGATATTAGTCCCTCATTGGATGAATAGTTTATAAAATATATTCTCCCATTCAACAGGTTATCTCTTCACTCTTCTGATTATTTATTTATTTATTTATTTTGGCTGTACAGAAGACTTTTAGTTTAATACAGTCTCATTTGACTATTTTTGTTTTAGTTGTCTGTAATTTTAAGGTCTTATCCAATAATGTTTTGCCTAACCATTGACCTAAAGTGTTTTCCCTGTTTTCTTCAAATCATTTAATAGTTCTGATTCTTAGATTTAGGTTTTAATCCATCTTCGGTTGAATTTGTATGTAATGAGAAATAGGGGTCTACTTTCATTCTTCTGCATGAGGCAATCCAATTTTCCCAGTGCTATTTATTAAAAACAGTGTCCTTTCCACAGTGTATACTCTTGGAGTCCTTGTCAAAAATTAATTGGCTGTAAATTTCTGGATTTATGTCTAGGTTTCTTATTGGGTTGCATCAGTCTATGTGTCCACTTTTACACCAACATAATGTTTATTTTGGTTATTATATTCTTGCAAGGATAGTGTGATGCTTACAGCTCTGTTCTTTTTGCTCAGGATTTTTTTGGCTCTTTGGGTGTTTTTTATGTTCTATACAATTTTAGGATTGTTTTTACTGTTTCTGTGAAAAAAACGACATTGGTATTTTGACAGGGATTGCATTTAATCTGTAGACGGCTTAGGGAAGTATGATCACTTTAATGGTATTAATTATTTCCATTCATGTGCATGGGATGTCTTTCCATTCTTGTGTGTGTGTGTATTCTTCAATTTCTTTCATCAGTGTTTTGTAGTTTTCCTTCTAGAGCTCATTCACCTCTTGGTTAAATGTAGTCCTAGTTACTTTTTTTGTAGTTATTGTAAATGAAATTTATTCGTGATTTCTTTCTTTGTAATTTTATTATTGGTGTGTAGAAGTATTACTGATTTTTGTTTTGATTTTATATCTTGTAATTTTACTCAACTTATCAGTTCTAAGAGTTTTTGTAGAGTCTTGTTTTTTCTAAGTTTAAGATCATATCATCTGCAAAGAGGCACAATTTGACTCTCTGTTTCTCAATGTGGATGCCTTTTATTTCTCATTATTGATTCTTCTCATTAGGACTTACAGTGTTATGTGGAGCAGCAGTGATAAAAGTGGGCAACCTTGTCTTGTTTCAGTTCTTATAGGAAACAACTTCAACTTTCTCCCATTCAGCGTAATGTTAACTGAGGATCTCTTATATACAGCTTTCAATATTTTGAGATGTGTTCCTTCTATGCCTAGTTTGCCTGAGTTTTTATCATGAAAAGATGTTGCATTTAATTACTTGTTTTTTCTGCATATATTGACATGATAATATAATTTGTATCCTTCCTTCATTTGAAGTACTGTATACCATTTATTGATTTGTGTATGTTGAACCATCTTTGCATTCCTGGTATAAAACCTATTTCATCATGCTACATATTATTTTATTGTTGTGCTGTTAAGTTTGGGGAGGCTCCTCACTACAGGGAAATAATGAGTAAGCAAGAGCCACAGGGAACCCACACTTCTGCAGTGGAAGTTTGCAAAGGTTCCCTGGGGCTCTTGCTCACTCCTTATATCCTTGCAATGAGGAGCCTCCTTTAGGTCCACTTCAGTCCCCAGTCCCAGGTAGATAGATATCGTGAGCCATACAGGGCCTCCAGACTGACATAGAGAGCTGGGTGGAGTTGGGGAAGAGCCACTGCTCAGGCCAAGATGGATCCCCAAGGACCTTGGACCACTGGGCATCCTGGCACCAGCTGCTGCAGCTCCACCAACAAGGGATGTGAGACTCTCTCACATGCCCCCATGATAGGGACTGCTTCCACACTGCTGAAGAGCAGACTGCAGGCACTGCCTCTGCTTCACCTCACCAGGCAAAGTCACTGGCCTGAAACCCCAGTACGACCACTCCACCCCTACCTAAATATTTGGGAGGGTGCCAGCTCTGAAGTTCTCTGGAACTGAGCTCTCTGAGGTAACTAAAGGCCTGCAGATTTTGATGATGCTGTGCCCTCCACCCCTGGTGCCCTCAGACTGGAGAGGGAGCTAGGAGCCCAGGAACTATAATGGGCCTTAACACAGGGTAGCTGCCATATGGAAAAGCAGCCTGACTGTTTTCCATGTGTATCTCTGCAGCTGAAACTCCTCACTGGGCAGGGACTCCCAACATGGGCTCCCAGTGGAGCTGCCTTGACTCTGTTGATCACTAAAGTCAGTGGCAGTTCTGCATTTCTCTAAGGAGGAAATACCAGCGACAATCCACATGCTCTCTGCCACTGATGTTGCAGCGGTGGCAGCTTTACTGCTCTTGGACTGGGGAAAGAACAAATACCCTGATCACTTCACAGGCACCTCCAGCACACCACAGCTACCACACTATAAGGAGAGTAGCCCAGTCTCTCTTCTCTGTGAGCCCTCACCCACTGCTCTGCACCAGGCAGGCCCCTGGCTTGAGCCTATTTCACAGCCGCCTGAACTATGGCTGAGCATTCCCACTGGTAGCAACTCTGTCTTTCTCTGGGATAAAGTTTCCAGAGGCAGCTGACAGCCCCTCTGCCAGTGCTGCTGCTGTTGTACTGCCCTTGCTGCCCTCAGACTGGGAAAGGAACAAAGAGCCTGAGAACTGCACTTGCACCTCCAGCACATCACAGTGGCCATATGGCTTGGAACCCAGGCTCTCTTCCCTGTGAGCCCCCACGTTCTGTTTTTCACCAGTCTGGGCCCCTGGCTTGGGACCTCAGTGCAGCAGCCACACCCTCAGCTTAATGTTCCCATTGGCAATGGCTCTGTGTTCCTCTGTAGTGGTTTCCAGAGGCAACTGACAGACCTTTTGCACTATCACTGCAGTGGAACTGCCCTTGGGGTGGGGAGAGAACAAAGACCCTGATTGCTTGACTGTCATCTCCAGCATATTACAGGCACCATACAGGAAGTAGCCCAGTCTCTCTTTTCTATGAGCCTCTGACGCCTTATCTTCACTAGGCAGAGCCCCCAACTTGATCCTGTAGCCCAGATGCTGGATCCCAAGCTGCACATTTGCGTTGTCAGGGGCTTTGTGTCTCTCTAGGGCAGAGTTCCCAAGATAACTGACAGCCCGTCTGCCACTGTCACTACAGCGATACCTGCCCTTGCAGTCACCAGATTAGGGAAGGAACACAAAACCTAAGGGCTTTACTACTGCAGGCACTATATAGAGAAGAGGCCAGACCATCTTCCTTACAAGCCCCTCCTTTCTCCACTCCAACTAATCTTCACCAGGCAGGGAGCCCTGGCTTAGGACCACAACACAGCCACCCTACCCATGTCTGATTGTTCCAGTTGGCAGTGGCTCTGCATCTCGGGTGGAGCCCCAAGAGACAAAGTCCCTCTGCCATGGTTACTGCCAAAGGCCTTGCCCTGATGCCTCCTAGCAGGGGAGAGAACAAGAAGACTGAGCTCACCTCAGAGCTGTGGAGCAGTGCCCAGGAGTGCCAAGCCAAGATCTGTGGCTAGCACTCAAGTGGGAGAGGAGCCTATAATCTCAGAGCACTGGAAGGGAGCACAGCCACAATCATGAGGAAATACAGAGGATTCACATGGCTGAGTAAGAGTCTATCAGCCATTACACTTACTCATCATCTACTGGATTGCAGCCCAAACTTCAATACCAAAAATACTTTGCTAACATGCTCCCCTGATAAATCAAGGACAAGAATTCAGCCACAAATAAAGACCCAGCACAAAATCTTGACCTTCTGAAAACATTCAGAAATGAAGCCAACTGATTATACTCAAATTACACCACAGTTAAAGAAACATCAGTCCACACACATGAGAAAGAATTGGTGCAAAATTTCTGGCAACTCTAAAAGCCAGAGTGTCTTCTTAGTTCCAAACAATCACACTAGCTTCCCAGCAATGGTTCTCCATCAGAATGGAATGTCTGAAATTCTCCCTCAGAATGAAATGACTGAAATACAGGCATAAAATTCAGAATCTGGATGGTAACAAAGATCATCGATATTCCAGAGAAAGTTGAAACCCATTCCAAGAATTTAAAGAAATTCAGTAAAGCAATTTATTAGATGAAAGAGAAAATAGCCATTTTAAGGAAGAAGCAAATGGGACATGATGAGTTGAAAAACTCACTCCAAGAAGTTTGTAACATAATCAGAAGTATTTGCAGAAGAATAGACCAAGATAAGAAAAGAATCTCAGAGCTAAAAGCATGGTTCTTCAAATTAACTCAGTCAGACAATAATAAAGAAAAAATAATTAAAAAGCAATGAAAAATCCTATGAGATGTATGGGGTGATGTCAGGAGACCGAACCTATGACTCATTGGCATCCCTGAAGAAGAGGAAGAGAGAGCAAAGCAAATTGGAAAACATAGTTGAGAATATCATCCATTAAAATTTCCCCAGTTTTGCTAGAGAGACTGACATTAAAATGCAGCAAATTCAGAGAACCCTTGCAAGATACTGTACGAATGACCATCCCCAAAACACTTATTCATCATATTCTCTAAGGTCAAAGCAAAAATAAAAATATTAATGGCAGCTAGAGAGAAGGAGCAAGTAATCTACAAAGGGAACCGCGCTGAGCTAACAGCGGACATTTCAGCAGAACCCTTACCAACCAAAAGAGAATGGGGGCCTAGATACAGTATCCTTAGGGAATAGAAATTTCAGCCAAGAACTTCATATCTAGTCAAACTCAGTTTTATAAGTGGAGGAGAAATAAAATATTTTTCAGGTAAGCAAATGTTAACAAAATTCTTTGCCATTGGAACTGCCTTACAAGAGGTTTTTAAAGGAGTACTAAACATGGAAACAAAAGATTATTATTAGCCACCATAAAAACCCACTTTGTTACATAGATCATTGACATTATGAAGCAACTGCACAATCAAGTCTACATGACAGCTAATATGAGAAGATAAAATCCACAATGAGAAGATAAAATCCACACATACTATTATTAACCTTGAACGTAAATGGACTAAATGCCCTAATTAAAAGGCACCAAGTGGCAGGTTGGATAATGAAGCAAGACACAATTGTATGCTATTTTGAAGATACCCATCCCACATGCAAGGAAACCCATAGGCTCAAAATAAAGCAGTAAAGAAAGATCTGTCAATCTGATGGAAAACCAAAGAGTAGGAGTTACTGTTCTTATTTCAGACAAAACAGACTTTGAACCAACAATGATCAAGAAAGAGAAAGAAGGGGATTACATAATGAAAAAGGTTTCAATTCAACAAGAATACTTTACTAAATATATATGCCCTCAACACTGGAGCACCCTACTTCATAAAACAAGTTCTTAGAGATTTACAATAGTAATGGGAGACTTCAGTACCTCACCGACAGCATTGGATAGATCATCAAAGCAAAAAACTATCAAAAATATTCAAGAACTAAACTTGATACTCAACCAAATAAACCTAACAGACGTTTACAGAACATTCCACACCACCACCAACAGAATGCATATTATTCTCATCTGCACATAGCTCATACTCTAAAATTGACCAAACAGCCATAAAGCAATTCTCAATAAGTTAAAAAAAAATTATACCAACCACACTTTAAGAACATAATAAAACTAGAAATAAATACCAAGAAGATCTCTTAAAATTACAAGGAAATTAAACAATCTGCTACTGTATGACTTTTGAGTAAACAATGAAATTAAGGCAGAAATTAATATATTATTTGAAACTAATGAAAACAAAGATACTAATGAAACAAACTAATGAAAACAAAAATATACCAGAATCTCTGGGACATATTTAATAAGTTATCAGAGAAACGTTTACAGTACTAAACATCAACATCAAAAAGATAGAAAGATTTCAAATTAACAAACTAACATCACATCTAGGGAAACTAGAATAATAAGCATTAACCAATCCCAAAGCTAGCAGAAGACAAAAAAATAACCACAATTAGAGTTGAACTGTAAAAACCATAAAAAGTATCAACCAATCTAGGAATTTTTTATTTTTTATTTTATTTATTTATTTTTTTTTTGTTTGAGACGGAGTCTCGCTCTGTCACCCAGGCTGGAGTGCAGTGGCCGGATCTCAGCTCACTGCAAGCTCCGCCTCCTGGGTTCACGCCATTCTCCTGCCTCAGCCTCCCGAGTAGCTGGGACTACAGGCGCCTGCCACCTCGCCCAGCTAAGTTTTTGTATTTTTAGTAGAGACGGGGTTTCACTGTGTTAGCCAGGATGGTCTCGATCTCCTGACCTCGTGATCCACCCGTCTCAGCCTCCCAAAGTGCTGGGATTACAGGCTTGAGCCACCGCACCCGGCCCAATCTAGGAATTTTTTAAAGAAAATATAATATTGATAGACCACTAGTGAGGCTAATTAAATAAAAAGGATCCAAATAAACACAATCAGAGATAATAAAAGGACATCACTACCAACTACAGAGAAATACCAAAAACCCTCAGAGTCTATGCACCTGAACACCTCTATGCACACAAACTAGAAAACCTACGGAAATGAACCAATTCCTGGAAACACAACCTCCCAAGATTGAACCAGCAAGGATTTGAAAACCTGACAAGGCAAATAATAAGTTACAATATTAAACAACTAATAAAAAATGTATGAAGCAGAGAAAGCTGTGGACCAGACAAATTCAGAGCCAAATTCTCTCAGATATGTATAGAAATGTTGGTACCAATCCTACTGAAACCATTCTAAAAACTAAGGAGAAGGGACTCTTTCCCAACTAATTCTATGAGACCAGGACTATTCTAATACTAAAACCTGCCAAAGACACAATGGAAAAAAACAAAATTTCGGGTCAGTGTTGCTGATGAACATAGATGAAAACATTCTCAACAAAATACTAACAAACTGAATCCAGTAGCACATCAAAAGCTAATACACCATGATTAAGTAGGCTTTATCCCTGGGATGCAAGGTTGGTTCAACATATGCAAATCAATAAATATTATTGATCACATGAACAGAATGAAAAACAAAAACCAAAACCACATAGTCATCTCAATAGATTCAGAAAAGGCTTTCAATAAAATTTAACATCGCTTTTATTAAAATGCGCAACAAACTAGGCTTTGAAGGAATGCATCTCAAAATAATAAGAGCCGTCTATGACAAACCCACAGCAAACATCATCTTGAATGGATAAGAGCTGAAAGCATTTCTCCTAATAACTGGAAAAAGACAAGGAGGCCCACTCTCACCACTCCTATTCAACATAGTACTGGAAGTCTTAGCCAGAGCAATCAGACAAGAGAAAGAAACAAAGGACATTCAAATAGGAAGGGAGGAAGTCAAAATATGTCTCTTCATAGGTGATACTATTATATGCTTAGAAAACATTTAGGATTTTTATGTCTTCCTGATCAATTAACTCTTTTTTAAAAAATGGTAATGCTCCTTGATTTCAATTTGCCTAGTATTAATACGGTGATACATGTTTACTTATGACTGGTATATTCACAGTACGTTATTATACTTTTGCTTTGGAACTTTCTTTCTGTTTGTATTTAAAGGACACATTTTGTAAACAGCAAGCAGCTTTTGTGTTCTAAGTTTGAAAGTCTCTTGTCTTTTAATGGGAGTATTGAGTTTATTTACATATAATATAATTTCGATATATTTGGTTAAGTCTACCATTTGGAGTATGTTTTCTAGTTGTTCCATCTGCTTTCCCATGATTAGCTGGATTTTCTATTAATTCCTCTGTTGAAATTTTAGCTATACCTCTATGTGTACTCTTAAAATTTATTCAGTATACAATAGTAATTTATCATAATGTATTAAAGTTAATTGTACCACTTTATGTAAAATGTTAGAGCCCTGCAGCAGCAAAATTCTATTGTCCCCCCCAGACCCATTCTGTCATTTTGTCATATTATACATCTGCATACTTAATAAAAAGAGTTTACTCCAAAATTATTATATTTTATTTAAGTAATGCCTACTTTCAAATAAATTAAGAAAAATTAAAATGACCAACTCTGCATTTACCCACATATTTACTACCCCAAATGCCCTTCATAATTTTCATTAGTTTTGAGCTCCCATCTTGTATCAGTCTCTTACAGCCTAAAACTCTTCTACCCTCATTGGTAGAGTCAGTCTGCTCAAAAAATATTTTTTTTTTTTTTAGAATTTATTTCCCTGGAAATGGTTTCAATGTCCTCATTTGAACGGATACTTTTCTTTAGGTTTAGAACTTTAGATCGACTATTATATTTTCTGGTCATTTAACAGTGTACTTTTGTTTGATCTGGCCTCCGGTATTTTCTGAAGAAAAGCATCCCATCATTTGTATTTTTGTTTCCTCGTATGTAATGTGACTTTTCTTCTCTAGCTGCTTTAATGATTTTGTCATTTCTGTGGTAATCTGAAGTTTGACTTTGATGTAATTATGAATTATCATTTTCTTTATATTTATTTTGCTTCGGATTCACTGAGCTGCTTGGATCTATAAGTTGATGTTTTTCTCCAAATTTGGGAACCTCTTTGACAATATTTCTTTATATGTTTTCATCTGCTTCATTCTCTTCTGTCATATGGGGCTATAATTATATGTGTACTTGAAAAGTGTTTTGATGTATTTGATTTTTTTGGAGAAATTAGAATTGTTCTTCATTGCCAGTGGATGGTTCAGCTGCTGTGGAGTTTGGCAGTTTCTTGAAAAGTTAAATATAAAATTTTTTACGTTAACTGGAAAGTTAAACATAGAATTACCATATAACCTAGCAATTCTACTCCTAGGTACATACGGAAAAAATACTTGTACATCCATGTTCATTGTAGCATTATTCACAATAGCCAAAAGGTGGAAGCAACTCAAATGTGCATTATCTGGTGAACAGATTTAAAAATGTAATGTTTCTATACAATTAAATTATTCATCAATACAAAGGAATGAAGTATAGTACCAATAAATGTTACAACATGGATGAACCTCCAAAACTTTATGCTAAGTGAAAGAAGCCAGACATGAAAAATAACACATGTATTTTTTTAATAAAATATCCAAAATAGGTTAATCCATAGAGACAGAAAGCTGATTAATGATTGCCAAAGATTGAGGGGAGAGGAAAAGGGGAAATAATTGCTTAAAAGTTACAGGCTTTTCTTGTTCAGTGATTAAAATATTTAGAATATTAAATAGAGCTGGAAGTTGCCCAACATTGTAAATCCATTAAATGTTGCTGAATTTTTTTACTTTAAAATAGCTAATTTTATGTTACGTAAATGCTATCTCATTTAAAAATGTAATATGTGATATATTCAGATGGTAAAAAACTTAAAACATACAAATGTATTTAGATTTATTAAATCTTCTTCCTACCTCTTACAAACACTCAGTGACCCTTCTTGCAGTAAAGTAATATTATCAGCATTATAAGTATTTTTCCAAAGATCGTTTATACAGCTATACACAAATAAATGTGTATTACTTCCCTACCACACATTCATTTTACAAAAGGTGATATACTTTGCATATCCTCTGTGCCTGGCTTTTTTTCTGCTTAATATTATATATCTGAAAATCACTTCTTAGTACATGCCAAATTGCTTTATTCTTTTAAGGGATGTAACATATTCCATTACATTTATTAATCTCATCCTCTTCTGATGGACATTTATAAAATTCTCAATAGTTTTCTTTTACAAAGATACATTATATCTATGATATTTCATTTATGTGAGGATAAATCTTGAGAGTCAATTTTCTGAACTAGAATTACCAGATAAGAAGATATTTGCATTTGTATTTTTTTTTTCTTTCCAACTTTTAGCTTCAAGGTGTATATATGAAGATTTGTTACATGGGTAAATTTCATGTTCTAGGAGTTTACTGTACAGATAACTTTATCACCCAGGTAATCAGCATAATACCCAAAAGATAGTTTTTCAATCATCACTCTCCTCCCACCCTCCACCCTCAAGTAGGTCTTGGTATCTATTGCTCTCTTCTTTGTGTCCATGTGTACTCAGTGTTAAGCTCCCATTTACAAGTGAGAACATGCAATGTTATGTTGCAAGTTCTGCTTTTAACACAGTGAATTAACATAGGTTTTCTGTTTCTGTTTTAATTCACTTAGGATAATGGGCCTCAGCTCCATCCACGATGTTCCAAAGGAAATAATTTCATTACTTTTTACAGCTGCAAAACATACCATAACATATATGTACCAGCTTTTCTTTATCCAATCCACCCCTGATGGGCATCTAGGGTACCTCCATTTATTTAATACTGTGAATAGTTTTGTGATGAATTTATGTGTGCATGTGCCTTTAAGATAGAATGATTTACATTCCTTTGTGTATATACTCAGTAATGGGACTGCTGGGTCAACTAGTAGTTCTTTAAGTTTTTTGAGAAATCTCCAGACTACTTTCCATAGTGAGTGAATTAATTTACGTTCCCACCAGCAGTGTACAAGCGTTTCCTTTTCTCCACAACCTCACTAGCACCTGTTATTTTTTCGCTTTTTAATAATGGCCATTCTGACTCGTGTGCGATGGTATTTCATTTTGCTTTTGATTTGTGTTCCCCTAATGAGTAGTGATATTGATAATTTTTTTCATGTGTATATTGGTCACATGTATATCTTATTTATTTATTTATTTTTATGAGACAGAATCATTCTCTGTTGCCCAGGCTGGAGTGCAGTGATGCAATCTCAACTCACTGCAACCTCCACCTCCCGGGTTCAAGTGATTTCCTGCCTCAGCCTCCCAAGTAGCTGGGGCTACAGGTGTGTTCCACCATGCCCAACTAATCTTTTGTATTTTTAGTAGAGATGGGGTTTCACCGTGTTAGTCAGGATGGTCTCGATCTCCTGACCTCGTGATCCTACTGCCTCGGCCTCCCAAAGTGCTGGGATTACAGGTGTGAGCCACTGCACCTGGCCATATATCTTCTTTTGAGAAGTGACTGCTCATGTCCTTTGCCCATTTATAAATTATGTGACTTTTTTTCTTGTTGATTTAAGTTCCTTATAGATTCTGGAAATTAGACTTTTGTTGGATGCATAGCTTGTAAATACTTGTTCCAATTATGAAGATTTTCTGTTTACTCTGTTCACTCAGTAACTCTGACAGTTAATTTTGATGAGCAGAAGCTCTTAAGTTTGTCCCATTTGTCAATTTTTGTTTTTGTTACTATTGCTTTTGGCATCTTCATCGTGAGGTCTTTGCCAGGGCTGATGTCCAGAATGGTATTTCCTAGATTTTCTTCTAGAGTTTTTATAGTTTTAGATTTTACATTTAAGTGTTTAGTAGAACTTGAGTTGATTTTTGTATACAGTGAAGGAAGCAATCCAGGTTCAACCTTCTGCTTATGGCTAGACAGTTATCCCAGCACCATTTATTGAATAGGGAGTCCTTACCCCATTGCTTATTGTTGTCACCATTTGAAGATTAGACAGTAATAGGTGAGCACTTTATTTTCTGTGTTCTCTAACCAATTCCACTGGTCTATGTGTCTGTTTTTCTATAAGTGCCATGCTATTTTAGTTACTGTAACCCTGTAATAGTTTGAAGTGGGGTAGCATGATGCTTTCAGTTTTGTTATTTTGCTTACGATTGCTTTGGTTATTTGTGCTCTTTTTTGTTTCCAAATTAATTTTAAAATATATATTTTTTAATTTTGTGAAAAATGTAATTGGTAGTCTGATAGTAGTACCACTAAATCTATAAATTGCTTTGGACAATATGGCCATTTTAACAATATTGATTCTTCCTGTTTCTGAGCATGAAATGTTTTTCCATTTGTTTGTATCATCTCTATTCCTTTGAACAGTCGTTTGTAGTTCTCTTTGTAGAGATCTTTCTTTCACCTCTATTTAGGTGAAAGAACTTCTAAACATTTGAACCAAAACTGACAGGGGAGAAAGAGATAAATCTACAATTGAATTTGGAAATCTCTTAATCGTTGATTGAACAACTATATGGATAAATAAATAAGGAAACTGAAGACCTGAACCACACTATACACTCACGTCAACTAGTTAATATTTACGAACTCCCCACCAAACAGCTGAAGAATATACATTACTTTCAAGTACACTTGGAACATATCTCATGATAGACCATATGCTGAGCTATGAAATAAGTCTTAAAATTTTTTAAACATTGAAATCTTAAAATATATATTCTCAAACCAAAAGGGAATTAAATTAAAAATCAATTATTTTAAAATATCTCAATATTCTTTTAGTATCTAAAAACAGAGAACTGCTAAATATCTCAATTGTCAAATAAAAAATCATGACAGATACAAAAATACCTTTTTTTTTTTTTTTTTAAGACGGAGTCTCACTCTGTTGCCCAGGCTGGAGTGCAGTGGTGTGATCTCAGCTCACTGCAAGCTCCGCCTCCTAGGTTCAAGCTATTCTCCTGCCTCAGCCTCCCGAGTAGCTGGGACTAAGTGCACGTGCCAACAGGCCCCTCTAAATGTTTGTGTTTTCAGTAGAGATGGGGTTTCACTGTGTTAGCCAGGATGGTCTCTATCTCCTGATCTCATGATCCGCCCACTTGGGCCTCCCAAAGTGTTGGGATTACAGGTGTGAGCCACTGTACCTGGCCACAAAAATATCTTAAATGAAGCTATAATTAAAACATGATGTTTCCAAATTTCTGAGATGCAGCTAAAACAGTGCTAAGAGGAAAGTTTGTAATTTAAATATTTACATTCAATAAGCAAGGGCTACAATTAAACTTGAGTTTCTACTTTAAGCAATGAATAAAAGAAGCATACATTAAACCAAAAATTAGTAGAAGGAAGGAAATGAAAAAATAAGAGCAGAAGTCAACAATTACAAAACAAACACTCAAGAAAATTACCAAATGCTAAATTAGAATATTTAAAATAATTAAGTAACCTCCTTGTGAGTCTGAATATTAAAAAATACAAATTACCAATAACAGAAATAAATTAGGTGACATACCTATATCAAATCACTAAAATGGTAATATGGCAATATTATTGATAATTATTTGTTAATGAATTTAACAGTTAAGATGAAGGAGGCAAATTCTACGTAAAAGTAAACTTAGATATCAGAATAGTCTAATACCTGTTACATAAATAGGAATTATAATAATAAAACCTTTCCGTAAAGGATAATTCAAACTTAGATGTCATCATTGGTAAATTATCACTGGTGAATTTTATCACATTTGATAGAATTCACTAATGTTATACAAACTTCTTCAGGAATAGGAATATTCTCCAACATGTTTGCTGAAACCGGTATTATTCTATTAATAAAATCACACAAATACACGATGAGTAGAGAAATTCACAGGCCAATGAGCAATAGCTGTAAAAGCCTCTAGCAAAGTATGAACAAATGAATTGTAGTAACATACAAAAAGGAAAATAAATCATGGTCATGTAGGTTTTATTCCAGGAATGCAAAGATATTTTACTACTTAAAAATCAAGCATTGTAATTCACCATGTTAGCAGATTAAAGAAACATAAATCATATGATAATCTCAATAGATACAGAAAAATGCATTCAAAAAATTCAACATCCATATATAAAAAGGCAGCAAAACCTGCCACATTAGGTCTACAAGGGGACTTTTTGTCAATCTGCAAAAGCATCTGACAACTCTGTAGCTCACATCACACAACAATGAAGTATTTAACAGTTTTCCTATAATATTGTGAAAAAGGCAAAGACATGTACATTCTCATAATTCTGTTTGATTCTCTGCCACCCTTCCCATGTTCCCCCATGCCATTTAAATTCAACCTCATGATATAAAATAGAGTCTTGGCCCAATTGTCATTTCCACATGAAATATAAACAAGCTTGTAAATGTATTATCTCTGCTAAGAACTTGAAATACTGTAAGGATCCATTTAATTAGATTTGATTTATGAGGTTCTACGAATACTTGTGCTACCTACTTCAAACTGCACAATATTTACTACATCAGTCATGAACTAGATAAAAAACAATCTATAAAAGTGACAAGTTTTTCTGAAACCATATCTACTAAAGACATGAAGAATGGAAGAGGTATAGACTGTATAATTTAATGAGTTTGGTCTTAAGTATTTTAGTAAGAAATATATTAAGATGTTGTTTAAGAAAGCAGATTTTAAAATACATAGTATCTTTCTCACATAGAGATAATAATACTGGAAACAAATGGAGCATTGATTATCTTATGTCAATAAAACAGAAGAAAACTAATATTTATTATAGGACTACAGTGTATCAGATGTTATGTGAAATATTTTACATATGCTGCTTTCTTAAATCTGAAAAAAAATCTAGATAGTTTATTTGGATTTTGAAAATGAAAAAAAAAGAGGAGACTTAGAGCAGTTGATGATACTGTTTATATAACATCTATATTATAACATGTTACTTATGCTACCATTGAAACCAATGTTTGAGAATTTTAACTCTGGTAAGAGTTTGATAGTTAGCCAGCTTAGTTGAGTCCATTGAAAACTTAGTTTCTCCATCAGTAATATGGAAATAGTAATACATACCAGATTTAATGATATAGGTATTATATGAGAAAATCCACTAAAGTGATTGGCATAATGTCTGCCACATAATAATTACTCAAAAGTTATTTGCATTATCATTGTTAATGCAACAATAAAAACAATAATGGTTCCTTTAAATAGAGAAATTTAAAATGCTTGAGACAAAAATAAATGGAAATTTCTCTCTTATATTTTAGAAAGTGACCATGTCAGATTTGAAATCTGTTTCTGCCTCACTGGAAACCTCGTGCTCTTTCCACTGCATGATGTACATGAGTCAAAAACCCTTCAGAAATTATTTACCATGGAAGGGCACCTTACATACATTTTTCAACTGCATTCTTGATTTTTTTTCACAGAAAAATAATTTGCAAATGCACAACAAGGACAAGTTGAAAACATAAGCTTTAAAAAATGACACTCATCACTTCCTAGAAAACATAAGGACAAATATTTATCAGAGTTTCATGAATATTAATAAATGGGGGAATAATGAGCTACTATTATGAGATAAAATCAAAGGACTCGAGCCTACTCTTTTATTGGACTGAGCACCACAGGTATTGCTCTCCCAGAAATATCTCCAGAATTCAAGAACTATCTTGTGCCCAAGTCAGACAACTGAAGCAAGCATGCATTAAATGAGATGCTTTGTTTGTGTGCAGAATAAATAAGATTTAACACTAGCAATATCAACTTCATCAAAGACAATATTTCAACCTGAATCATTAACATTAATGACAGATATATTTTCCCAGTACACAACTTTATTGAACAAAGTTGTATTCTTGAAACATCTGAAAAAGAATAGGAATTGGAAAATACTTTTTAAAAGTTACATTTACCATGGAAATGTAACATGGCAAGTGTCAAGAGAAATCATGCTTTTACAACTCAGTTAAGAGCCCCTGGAAACCAAGATTTCAGAGAAATCTTGATAGGTCCTTAAGATTTAGTTAGGGCACTTGGGGTGCTGCCATAATAAAGGTTTAAATTAAGATGACTCCACAGTTTGGCACTTATCAAGCAGAGAGAGACACACTAACAATGCCCAGGCTCATTTCCAAGAGAATTCAGAAAGGAATTCTGGCAGGCCGACTGAATTTATAAGGTGGTAAATTTAAAAATAATAAAGCTTTCGTCTGTCAGCATAAGTCTGATTGTGAGGTATATGGCTATTATTTTGCAATTAGTGTCACTTACTGAAAAAGTACTTTCATGATGATTCTGCCCTTAGCTGCATTTTTCCAGAGCATTTCTTTCCACCAGTTTTGAAAATTATTGCTGGAGTAGTCACTCAATATTAAATCAATCTGTCAATTAGTGATAGTTGGGCCTACTCTCTATTTTGTTCAACACTTAGAAGCACTCAGAAGGTAGAAATGTAACTTATTTTATAAAGTCGTGGTGGTTTTTGTCAATCCAAAGCTCAGGGAAATATTGAGAGGGCTTGCCTCTCAAATATGTGTTCCTGTTCTATTGCATTCATTAGGAATAAACCTTAGAGCCCCACATTCTGGTATTTAATTTGGCTTTGCCTATCATAAGCCTTATTAAGCTCAGCTTTAATACTCTATTTTCTACCTTTAAACTTTTCTTGTTCTGTTTATCTTTTATCAACTACCTATGGAAGTGATAGTTTTAGTATTTAAAAATATGTTAAAAATCAATCATTTTCATGTTTCCTTCTTCTAAATGGTACTTTTTCATTTGAAAAGATGACTCAGGCCACTGTGGTTCCATCAGGAAGTGACGACTGGAAGCTGACACATAGGGTTTTGCCAAGATGTGCCCTACCAAAGGCTGAAGGAGTAAAAATATTCCAAAATCCACTCCACCTTAAGGTCCAAAGCTGGATACTCATAGCTCCAAGCACAGTCAGCTGAAAAGAAGGAGTCCCTTATTCTTAGTCACACAAGTAGCCTTGGGAAAGGGAGCTTTTACTACATTGTTCAGTGATGAGCCCAGAAGTGGACTGACATAGTGCAGGTAGCTAGTCACGTTTTGTGTTTCGCTAAGAAGCGTTTGTCAACCTACATAACAAACAGAAAGGGAGACTCTCTGAAAGAAAATGATGTTTATTTCGGAATAGGCATTGCAATGGGAATATGTATACCATAGTAAACTATATAGCTATTCAGGGAGTTAAAGGATGATAAAGGTTTTCAAAGGAAAAAGTAGAAGATTGCATAATTGTTTTGAGATAATTATTCTTGGCTACAAGAATTAATAACAAGGGGGGCATCAGTCCATGGGTTAGACAAGCAGTTTCTAGGCAGATGTGCTCGTGAAAGTATTTTGCATGTGCATAAGTTTGTGATGGACTTTGTGTGAGGCTGTGGTTTTCACAGAGTGTTCTGTGATAGTTTCTGTTATCAGGCATTCATGCAGTGAAAATCTTCTTTACACGGCCCTCCCTGGCTCCATCTATCAGGAATTTTAAAATAAGTGACTTCATTTTGATTCTGCCAACATGCATAGGTTTAAAACCTTCTTCCCAATAAAACAGTAAATGGAAGAGCATAGATACTACAGAGAGAAAACAACCAGAGAATGCTTAAAGAGATACCCTGAGTATAACACCAGTACAGTCATGAATTGAAAAATATACAGAAGAAAATAAAAGCATTGACTTCGGTCAATAAAGACCCATGAGTAAAATCCACACAGGGCTTCAGAGCTCCAGAAGAATAATGGCAGCTGCCTAAATACAAATATTTCTATACATTCCTGTAACGCTACACAGATCACAAAGAAAATCAATAAAACTACTCTCAAAAATAGCTTAGAGATAGAGAATACTACACGCTTAATTGCATATCTAAGTCAAGAAATAAACATCCACATCTTGCAGAGCTGTCTCCAGAGTCAAAACCTGAGCAGGGTCAGGTGGAGAATGCATGGAAATGAGGATAGTTATTGAAAGCCTAGAGGTGGCAGAAAGCACACATCACCCCCACGAAGAGAAATGCCCACCCAAAGTAGGAAAATGCTCAAAACACACCTAAGACAAAATGAATAAAAGCAGTACTAATAAGCAATTGAAAAGAAAATACTTGAACATGTGAAAAATGAGAGTGGCCATCTTCTGAAGATGCTACTTTGGTATTGGGATTGGAGGAAGCACATTGAAAAACCGGTGTATGTTCATGGAGGCTAGCTTCAGAAAAGAACAAAGAAAATAGTGGAAATCAGAGTATTACAAGGGGGAAAAAAGGGATTATCTCAAAAGCAAAATCTTACCTTCCCCAAAAAAGTAAAATCTCAATCTGTTAACACTCCACTACATTGCCTTCCCAAATAGGGTATTAATAACCTAAGTAACTTTGTGAACCATGAAAAGCTCTCACAATAAATACATAGAAGAACTATTATTCATGATGAGAGAATGAGATGTTTTAAAATAACCAAAAAAGACAGGCAACATTCATACAAAGCTGTCATAAAAAGGAAATAGAAAATGTGAATCAAAACACAAGTATCTATAAATACAGGAACAAAACATACAGCAAAGGAAAATTTTAGTACAGTACCAAAACTTATAAATAATATTTCAATATTCTTTTTTTTTTTTTTTTTGGAGACGGAATCCTCCTCTGTCGTCCAGGCTGGAGTGCAGTGGCGTGGTCTCGGCTCACCTCAACCTCTTCATCCCAGGTTCAAGCAATTCTCATGCCTCAGCCTCCCGAGTAGCGGAGATTACAGGCATGTGCCACCATGTCCAGCTAATTTTTGTATTTTTAGTAAAGACAGGTTTTTGCCATGTTAGCCAGGCTGGTCTCAAACTCCTGACTTCAGGTGATCTGCCCACCTCAGTCTCAAAAAGTGCTGGGGTTACAGACGTTAGCCACCGTGCTGGTGAAAATAATATTTTTAAACAGCACTTGCAGGTATGAAGGAATAACTTTAATCAGAAACTTAGAAAATAAATAGAAAAAACAGGAATGTTTGAAAAGTCAGATGAGTTAAGGAAGAAAATTTTAAAACAGACAAAATATCACAAGACCAAAGACTAAATAATAAGACAACCAATAGAGAACTATATATCTGAAAATATAATAAGCGGTATTTAAAAGGAATCAAAACAGCTTAAAAATGAAATAAATGAAATTTTTAAAAATCAGAATATTTAGAGTGTGGCAAAAATGAGCCAGTTAACATATAATTGAAAAGTGTGAGAAAGAAAGATAAAACTATGGAACAAAGCTAATAAAACTAGAATGTAAGAAAAGTTTAGAGAGTTTTATCCATAGTATGTTATCATTCATGATTAATTGAAGCATGGTCCACTTTTATTTAGTCAGTCATTAACTAAATGTGCTTAATGCAACATACAACCTTGAACACCTGACCCAAAAGAAAAGCGAACACCTTGACAAACCTACACCCAACCATGTGGTCCCAACCCTCCCATCAAGCAAACCTTCTGCACCTCCATAAATAAACAAAAATTATCCTGAATCTCATCTTTATTATTGCATTATCAATCTGATATTGCATAAATATGCATTAATAAAAGGGATGTGTGTAAAATATAAAATATATACACACATACAAATATATATATATACACACACACATACATATACATTGTTAAAAAGAACTGGAAGAGCCAAACTGTATCTTCTTCTTTTTGGTTTTTGGTGTTGTGAACTCAAAATATCTGAGATAGGTCTCAATCATTAGAAAGTTTATTTTGTCAAGGTTAAGGACATGCCCATGACACAGACTCAAGAGGTCCTGATGACATGTGCCCAAGGTGGTCAGGACACAGGTCGGTTTTACACGTTTTAGCATTGTTTTATCTTTGTAGCTACCTTAGTTAAGAATAAACTGAGAGGCAGGTTTTCCTGACAAAATTCCCAACTTGACCTTCCCTTGGCTTAGTGATTTAGGGGTCCTGAGATGTATTCTCCTTTCACAGTATATCGTCAGTTTCAATAAATTGCTACTGTTTGAGAATTCAGTCAGAATTTTGGAGTATATATGTGTGTATGTGTGTACATATAGTTCTATGTACATACATATATGCATATGCTGAATGTTTTTAATTTTATGAAAAGGTATTATTGTTGTACATGATCATTTGAATTTACTTTTTTACTTAATATTATATCTCTAAGATCCACCCATCTCATTGCATGCCATTTGCATTCATTCATTTTGACAGTTACATAATTATATATATTATGTGATATCACAGTTTACTCTCCTTTCTATGGACATTTTTTTTTCAAAATGTTCACTATATTAATTGATGCTGCTAGGAATCTAAATGATAATGGGAATTTGTGGATGCTTTGCTGAATTTAAATTCTAAAAAAGCAAAAATGCAAAATATAATTCCTTGAGTATTAAACCAGACAGATAACATGCAACACATTTCTAAATGTATCTTGTTGGACCAAATATCAGATTGAATTATCAAACTGTAGCAATTTATTAAAATTGACCACATGTTGAAAACCAAAATGAAGAGAATGTAGTTTAATGGACTCTCCCAGTTCCCCATAATTTATGTCTGACCTCTCAGGAGCATTTTTAGGACAAGGTGATTTCATTCATCTCTTTGTCCATGGTAGATTCTAGCACCTTACCCTATAAAACATAGCAAGTAAAATCAGAAAAATAGTAAGTTAATGAGTGAATGGATAGATAAGTCATTTAGCATAGCTTTTCAAACAGAAAGTGTTTTTGCTACAGTTTTAGAACATTTCTCACTAGTGGATCTTAAGAAGTTTAAAAATAATATCAAACATAAAATATTCTTTTGAAATTGAAACTTCCTTTATTACCAGACAGCCCAGTACAATTAACTACATTGTCTGCTGTTAACAAAAATCTTTGACTCTTTGCTATAATTATTTTGATGCACTTATTTACACGCACACAGACACACACAGACTCTTCCCATTTTCTATAAATGTAGGACACATTCACATATTCAAAAAATTTATAAAATTAAGATGCTATCATATTAACCTCAAAATGAAAGCTAGATTATTGTATTCCTTCCAGAACATTTTAGGCAAGTACGTGTCACCTTACATTAACTTTAAACATAGGGTCTCTTTACTCTTGTAAAAAATGTATAATCTAAATTATATCATATGTATTACAGTCCAAGGCAGAAAAATACTTACGTAAGTTATTTTAATGAAATACTCTGCAAAAGAAGTTGTAAGAGGCAACTGTGAGTAGAATTGTTGATCTACACTAAGTATAATAGAATGATGAAAACTTTGAAATATAACCACATAAAAGTTAAAATCTCTCACAAATGAAATGTCCAGTAGAGAAGAAAATACAGATTATACTGGAAGGAAATGCAGAAATCCAGTAGAATTAGGAAGAGCTATGACATAATAAATCACAAACTGTAATGAAATGCATCTATTACATAGCAATTATTTTGGGTTTAGAAATATTGAAAGTCTTAAATTTATCTTCAGCATTAATGACTACATCTAATACACAGATATGATACTGTAAGAATTCTGAGGTAAATATTTTTGAATATTCAGCACAAACTAAAAAATTTTAGTTTACTAAATTAGCTCTATGTCTTTTGATTGGAAAAAAAAAGAAAAACTCCATGACAAATATGATAAAGCAGAATGCCTGCAAAGACATAAAGAGACTATGCAAATTTCACTTATACTAGTGGCAAAATTGATATGAGGAGTAATACATAGCTAATTCTTCATTTTTATCATTTACTTTTGCCCACATAAAATTCAATTTAATCTACTCTGCTCCAGCTCTGCTCTGTGCCAAGGAATGTTTTTGGTTGGAATGAAAAAAGCATGGCACGTTATGACCTTATTCAGAGAACACCAATGTTACCATGTCTATAATCTATTTTAAAATACCTTCTATATAGAAGGCAGCTGTTATGTTGGTTTTGGTAAGTTTAAGCTCCACTCCAGGGATGGTCAATTTCTAATCAGAAAGTTACACTTTGGAGATGATCCATTATCATTTAATCAGAAAGGCCACTCCAGAGTCAGCTTCTAGAACTTGTACTCTTACCTTGAACAATGCCAGAAATGTTACTAATTAACAAAGTAAACATTAGAAATAAATTTTTACGGGTGAAAAGTAGCTTGTTAGTGAGTCAAATGGATATTTAAAAGACTCGCCTTGGTGACACATATATATATGTAATTTTTTTTCTATGCTCTTAAAAATGGCATCAGATGCTGTGTTTCCTCATTGGTTCTAAGGATTCTTGATTGAATTAGAAACAATCTAGTTTGCTAGATGGTTAGATACGTGCTGTGCTAGAATATTTAGAATATTACGACTGCTTTCACTTGAGAGGAACCTTTCATGCAAGGTGGATTTACATTACCTAAAATGAGTACTAACTAGGATTTCTTTGAGTTCAGGGAACAAGCTGGGTACTGTTAAGTACCCTTTTGCTGATAACTGTGAAGATAAATTTGATCTGCTACTTCCTTTCATTACAACTTGGTTGAGAATTTTCAGAAAAGTACCTAACCCTTACCTACCATTAATTAATTATAGCCTGCTATCATTATCTAACAAAAAGTGAAAAAAAAAATCTTTAGCAGGACTTACGGGGCGGGGGTGGGGAGGGGAAGAAAAAAAAATCTTTAGTGGTTGTGCTTTAGACTAGCTTTTTCAGCCCTAAGTAATGTGGAAATATGGAGCTGTGCCAAGGCTGGTCTTAGTTTTTCAAGAATAAAGATATCTGTAGATAATATAAAATCATCTTGAAATGTATATCACAGAAGCAAATGGCCATATGGTGAATGTCTAAAATATAGTGTTATTTAATACTGTTGCTTGTTACAGTAGGTAGCTAGTCAGACATGAACAGAGCAGGAGAAGAGTCCTCCACCAACTCCCAAACGGGAATGTCAGGCGACCATCAGGTGATGGTCGGGTGTTGTTAACTGTCTCTCTAAAATAGTAATTGGCTGCAGTCAGCACCAGGCCAAGGTAATCTCCTAATAAATAGCTAACACCTGAAACTGGTGATGAGCAGTTTCCTGATAAGATCTCAGGAGCTGGGCAAGTGGGCTCACACATGTACTCTTAAGAGGCAAAATGGCGGCACTAACAGGCATGTGACCTCCTAGGGTAGGGACATGTCACGGGTAAGGAAAGAACGCCTGAAGTGAGCGTGCATGCAACTCTAGTAAACACACTGTGCATACTCATCTCCCAAGTGCTAGCAGGCCACTGTGCATGTGGACAGCCCCCGCCAAAGGGAAGAATCAAGGGAGAAGAGAATCAAGACCCCCGGAAATATGCCAAAGTATAAAATGGCAAGTCAAAACGTCAAACCACACGCTTGTCCTTCAAGTTGCCCACTTGGCCCTCTTCCCAGTGTACTTTCTTTACTTTTGTTCCTGTTCTAAAGATTTTTAATAAACTTTCACTCCTGCTCGAAAACATGCCTCAGTATCTCCTTCTGCCTTATGCCGCTAGTTTAATTCTTTCTTCTGAGAAGGTAAGAGTTGAGGTTGTTGCAGGCCCATACAGATTCACTACCAGTAACACTATGATCTTCCACATTCTCTGTTAATTATTATTTGACCCAAAGCTAAGAAGCATAATGGATACAGTGATAGTAATATTTAATGACATTGAGTACTTTACTTATTCTTTTCACTAAAAAATCTGAGTATTTTCCACAGGAGTTTCATTTTGCCAAGGAAAAGATTTTATAGAAAAAAAAAAAAAAGATTTTCTTTAATGTTTAGATAAATAGCAAGAAAGGGGGAATCAGAGGATTTTTTTTTTCCTTCCCAAGAATCGGTTGATTTACTTCAGGTTTTGGGGAAAAATTGTGATTCCCCGGATCCTTGTTGCTCAGTAGCATTTTATGGCCTGTATTTCTGTTGGTTTGTTTGTTTGTTTTTTAGATGGAGTTTCACTCTTGCTGCCCAGGCTAGAGTGCAATGGCGCGATCTCGGCTCATTGCAACCTCCGCCTCCTGGGTTCAAGCGATTCTCCTCCCTCCGCCTCCTTCGTAGCTGGAATTACAGGCATGTCCCATCATGCCTGGCTAATTTTACATTTTCAGTAGAAACGTTTCTCCAAGTTGGTCAGGCTGGTGTCGAACTCCTGACCTTAGGCGGTCTGCCTGCCTCGGCCTCACAAAGTGCTGGGATTACAGGGGCCTGTATTTCTTAGCTTACAAGGAGCAACTGGATTTAAGGGCCAACTTAACTTATGCAAATAGTGTGGGTAGATAGTAATGTTACTCAAGACAGGACATTTTCTGGGGTGAAATGCAAACAATTTTATCTTGAACTTCCTTGTTTTTGTTAACTCTGTCTCTTTAAAAACATTTCATTATTGCAAGAGAATAATTCAAATAGGTGAAAAATTAAATAATTAGGTAATCCACTAAGTATAACAATGAAGCAGGAGATTGAAATTCAGTTTTTGATGACAGGTAATCTGCTAAGGTGTCCAAAGGCACAATAACACAAGATAGAAAAATCAAGGCCAGGAAAAAACAGCTTATATAAATTTATCTCTCCTCTTCCCCATACAACTATGATAATCTCAAATTTAAGAGAAATAAAATGAAAAGTATTATTTGAAAATATTAGAAATTAGAATATAATGAATACTCACTTTAAATTTAAAGTTGAAAGTTTGAATTTAATGCCTCCAGACAGTAAGAAAATTCTCCAAAGTTATAAACCTTTTCAGAAAGATAAAAGACATACTCAGAATTCCACATAGGCATATCAATTGAACTCTATGGCAGTTGTCATATGGAATTAAGTTAATTGTCTTTCAGACTCATTAAATCTTTCTAATTATTTTGACAAATTCTAGGAATGTTAGGTTGATATCAAAAGATGGGGGAAATGAAGAGATCTTCATAAATAGAAATGATTGACTAATTAAAATTAGTGAAACAAAAATAGAATTGATATGCATATAAATGAGAAAATGAAGAAACCATTTTTGTTATTTACAAGGTAAAAATGGTGTTAAAATAACCATGTTTCTATAGTAATATGTATGCAGTTCGGCATAAAGAACATGTATGAGAAATCATAATATCTTCATAAAAGTGAATACATTACCAATTTTATCCTTTAATATTTCTCAATTATCTCATTTAATTATCACATCAACACTTACATTCTTACCCTCACTTTTCAAATAAAAATAAACAATTTCTGAGACACTTGGAGAGCCTATGTTATAATACAAAATCTATGCCACAGAATCTGTACTTTGTTCAATGCCTTTTAAATTCTGATTACTTATTGTTTCAGATTGTTTTTAATACTTAGCCTTGAGATGCAATATTACTTCCAGGTTTTCCACAGAAAAGATGTTTAGCATATATACAACATCAAGCCTACCAGACAGGTTTGCATAAAATGGGGAAAACTCTATACACACTTTCTTTAGAGAATGAAGAGTATTAGCGCGGTGGCTCAAGCCTGTAATCCCAGCACTTTGGGAGGCCAAGACGGGTGGATCACGAGGTCAGGAGATCGAGACCATCCTGGCTAACACGGTGAAACCCCGTCTCTACTAAAAAATACAAAAAACTAGCCGGGCGAGGTGGCGGGCGCCTGTAATCCCAGCTACTCGGGAGGCTGAGGCAGGAGAATGGCGTAAACCCGGCAGGCGGAGCTTGCAGTGAGCTGAGATCTGGCCATTGCACTCCAGCCCGGGCGCAGAGCGAGATTCCGTCTCAAAAAAAAAAAAAAAAAAAAAAAAAAGAAATGAGACTGTGTAATAATTTTATGTATAAAATTGTTTGTCATGCCAGATCTTCAATCTGCCAAGAGAGAAAGCTACTCATTTCACCCTCTGTGAACCAGAAAGAAGCCATTAGACAGATCTGCTCCAATGATGGAAGCCCACATAGAAAGTGTTCCACAGTAGTCTGCCCAATGGTGGCCAAGAAAATAAGCCATAGTAGTTGTTACTGAATTTATTATTGCTTCTAGTATCTTTGTTGCATTCTTAAAATCTTCATAGAAATGTCTTTGAGGGCTGAGTTCTGAGGCCATTGGGATGCAAATACAGATAACAAAGCAGAAAACTGATGCATACACAAGGACTCTCTTATTTTCTCAAAATCCACTTATTGTTTACAGCATAAGAAAGTTGTAAATACATATTTTCACTGGGTTCATGATTTGAACCCCTGTGTAATCACACTTGAAAACTTAAGATAATCACCACTTCCTATTAAAGATCAAAGGAAATTATTTGATACACTTGCCAATCCAACCTTATGTGTGTTTGTGTGTTTCTGTAAATGTAGATGCATGTCTGTGTGTATATGTGTGGGTATGTATTTATAAACTAGTTCAAGAGACATATTTGGAGAAATATCTAAAATCCCAATGTGACCAAGACATCATCCACTTTAGCAAAGGACATAATAAACATTTATATTGGAAATTCAAAAAGTATTAGTTTAAAATCACTTTCATTGTGATATATCTTTTAATTTTTCATAACCAGTTTTAAATATATCCTTTCCAAATAAATTAAGATATTTGGAGAGCATCAAGAGAATAAAAACTTAAGTGATTAGTGAAGTAAAGACAATGCCCTAATTGAAAAAAGTAAAGGATCTAAATTTTGTTTAACTTGGAAAGGAAAAACATAATTTTTTTTTATATTTTATGATGTGAGAAAGGAGAAGTAAATGCAATTATTTAGTATAGTTCATAGAAATATAAGAAGAAAAATAAAATAATCTTGAAAAGAAAAAATATTTATATTTCCCTGAAAACATCATAATTTCAGTTTAGAAAGAGAATAAATAAAAGATAATTTCCACTTTGGTAGCTTTGATTCATTCATGTAATTAATAATATCTTCAACTAACCTAGAAATAAAGTGCGTTGAGCAAAAGTCTTGATAACTAATGACCATTATAGTAACAACAACAATAATAGCTAAAGCAACCTGGCAAGCACTGTTCCAACTTGAATTTTACAATAACACTGTGATATAGATACTATTATTATCACCATTTTATATATGAATAAAATGGGATAAAGATAGATAAAAATGAGACTAAAAATGCCTAATTATTTATATTAGGTTATTAAACATATATCATATTGCATATATGATATATATTTCAAATAATATACTAATTCACATTACATACACACTTTCAGTCATGCTATAAGTCATTGCTGTTTTGGTTACTATTAATAATTGCACAAGGTAATTGTCATGCACGTCCGTGTGAAGAGACCACCAAACAGGCTTTGTGTGAGCAACATGGCTGTTTATTTCACCTGGGTGCAGGCTGGCTGAGTCCGAAAAGAGAGTCAGCAAAGGGAGATAAGGGTAGGGCTGTTTTATAGGATTTGGGTAGGTAAAGGAAAATTACAGTCAAAGGGGGGTTGTTCTCTGGTGGGCAGGAGTGGGGGTTACAAGGTGCTCAGTGGGGGAGCTTTTTGAGCCAGGATGAGCCAGGAAATGGAATTTCACAAGATAATATCATCGCTTAAGGCAAGGACTGGCCATTTTCACTTCTTTTGTGGTGGAATGTCATCGGTTAAGGTGAGGCAGGGCATTTGCACTTCTTTTGTGATTCTTCAGTTACTTCAGGCCATCTGGGCGTATAGGTGCAAGTCACAGGGGATGCATTGGCTTGGCTTGGGCTCAGAGGCCTGACAGTAATTACAGTGCATGATTTTAAAATAAATATTTTTATTAATAGACTTGTTTGTGATTACATTATGTACATATGTTAATACATAATTGGTTTTATAACTCACATGGAAAGCATGCTAATATGAAGGACCCTATCAATTTATTCTTTAAGTACCCTTATAATTGGAATCTATGGGCTAAATCATTAATTAAAAAATCAACAATATTTATTACTGCATATATTTTAGGTCAAGAGTCATGCTAGGCCCTGGGGATGTATCAGAATAAGGCAGTCAAAGACTGTCCTCTTATCTAACATACCTCTAGTGGAGAAGAAAAAAATAATACATCAATAGTATGTATTAGTTAGGGTTCTCCAGAGGAAGAGGACCAATAAGATAGATAGATAGATAGATAGATAGATAGATAGATAGATAGATACATAGATAGATACATAGATAGATACATAGATAGATACATAGATAGATATATTAGGTTGGTGCAAAACTAATTGCAGTTTTTGGTATTAATTGTAATTACTTGTAATGGCAAATACCGCAATTACTTTTGCACCAACCTATTAGTTACATAGTTAGAGAAATAGACAGCTTGACTGATAAATGGATGGAAAAAGACTTATTACAAAAAATTGGCTGATTCAATTATGAAGGTTGGCAAGTCCAAAGTCTGCAGGGTGGGCCAACAGGCTGGAAACCCAGGAAGAGCCAATGCTGCTCTTACAGTCCAAAGGCTGTCAAACTGGAGCCTCAGGGGGAGCTGAAGCTACAGTTCCAGTCCAAAGGTTACCAGGCTGGAGCAGCAAGAAGAGCCAATTTGGCAGTTCAAGTCTAAAGAAAGCCATCTAGCTCCAGGCAGGGAGGGAAGGTGTATTCCGTCAGTTCTTTTTCGGCCTTCATCTGATTGGATAGGGCCCACCAATATTATGGAGACCAGTCTGCTTTATTTCACCAATTTAAATGTTAATCTCATCCCAAAGCAACCTTACAGAACCTCCCCCACCCCAACACACACACACACAAATAACATTTAAGCAAATATCTGGCACCTGATATCTCACTCAAACAGACACATAAAATTCACCATCGCACAATTCAGTAATGTAATCCAGAGTTTTGGGATTTGAATGGTCAGAAACTTCTCTCTTACAAGGTCATGTTTAAGCTCAGATCTGCTTGACAAGAAGTGAACACCCATGGGACAGAGTTTGGGAAGGGAAATAGTCTGTGAAAGGAATGAGGTGGCAAATCACGGAACAGAACAAAGGGCTATGTGATTAGAGCTCTGGGGACAAGGAAAACAAGAGATGGTACCAGATTGGATTGGAAAAAGACCATATAGATCATGGTTTGCAGTTTAGATTTAATGTTGCGTGGGATAGAAAGCTCCTGAATGATTCCAATCTGTGGACAACTTATAAATCTGAAAAATCAGCATTGGCCCCAGCAGGCTTCTCCCTTACAATCTACTTTTATTATTTGATACAATATTCCTCTATACATGATCAGTAACAGCCCACAGACATTTACTGAGCACCTAATATATAAAAATGACTATTTAATCACAGGGGAATCAAAGAATAATGAGACATCATCCCTACTCTCAGTACATTTCAATTCCAAGTATAAAGAATATTGTAAAACCAAAATTTTATCCTATATTTGTGCTTCATACTTATATTCTCTAGCAGTATGGAAAGCCTTGGGGTGATACATGGGATTGCCAATTCTAGAGAAGTGCTAGTGAATTTATACATGCAGACAAAACCAAAAATCAAATTATTAACATCTTAAGTATATTTTTTGCACATATTGACAAGAATTTGTGTGCAGTGTATGAGGCACTGAATTTTACTGTCAGACCACCTATAAATATCTGAATAGGAAAATAGAATATTTTCTCTACCAGTTACTGTAAATTAAATCACACCCATTAATGAACTAAGCTAAACACAAAATCTAATAACTTAAGTAACAAATTCTGGCTTTAAATTAAACTGCAGCTTCTTTTCAATTAAAAAATCTAAGTTTAATGAATGCTACATTAATAAGAAAAGACTTATGGTTTAAAACTCCATAGACATTGTCCTGTTTGGATATGATAGAAAAATACATATATAGACAGAGCTAAAGCTATTTTTATTTTTCTGACCACATTAGAGTGTAAATGCTTATTTTAATTTATGATTCCCAGATCAATACTTCCCTATTTCTGTATATTTCATATTCAAATTCCAAATCATTACAGGAATAGGGCTTTAGTTTCACATTCATAATGTCTCCTGAATATTCATACAAATTGCTTCAGAAAATACTCTCATTAAAAAAGACCTAAGTAATAGACCTTGTAAAGCACTTTAAAAATATGAACCTTGTGTAAATGCTAAGTACCATTTTTATTAGTGTTAAACATTAAACAATAGAAGAGGGAGTAATAAATTTAGATTTATGACATGGCCAGGGAAGAAAAATATTTTTCTAAGAAGCATCGAAGGACAGTAAAAAAATATTCAAGGAAGCAAAGCCACATAATAGTTTAGCAAAGAAAAGCAGTATTGAAAAACATGCCAGACCATATTCCAAGAATCTAGTCTGATATAAAACTTTAATGCCTATAATAATGAATAATCAGGATCAGGAAGACAGACATTTAAGCCATTTGAAAATAAAGGCCCAGAAAAGGGCAACCCCAATCAGATTGTGAGTCACCCAGGCTTGATAATGAGAACAGACTAGTATTTGAGATTTTCATCCAGGAGACATGCAACAATTTGATTCACATCACCATCTTGTAGTAAAACATAATCTTCATCTAATCTTCTATTCAAAATGGCTTAAGGCTCCCACTCTGCCTTCTCCAACTCAACCAACAAAAATGGCCTTTCTTTCTTGGGCACTTATTCTATGTTAATTCAGAGCAGTTATGTTTGGGGATGATTGTATTCAGTTAATGTGTTTTGGTTGTCCTCATTTTGTCCCTGGACCACAACCCATTGATGATGGCCAGCTTAGCTCCTCTATGAATTCCAAGCTAAGAACGATCCTCCATTTGCAATTGTTATGGTGCTGAAATATAACACTGAAGTTGGGACCTATGGCTGCCACTGCACTTCTGGCCTGGCATAGTCCTAATGCAAAAGATCCTGCTTAGGTTATTCAAAGAATGAGAAAAAAAAGAGTTCAGTCTTTCTTGCATTGAATGATCATTGTCTATGCTCTTAAAATCATTGCCTTTTAAAATCAAATACATGGCTATATATTCAGAGGGCAAGTCTACCCTAGAAAAATGTATTCATGTCAGGTTATTTTATCTTCCAGCTCATGGATTTTGACCCATCATTATTCTTTGACATTGCAACTCTGTACAGAAGCAAACACAAGTGACAATCATAATCCTTGTTCTTTTTTTAAAATCCAACAGCCACATTTACTCTCCCTCTTACTGAGCTTTTGTCAGGACAAACCTAGTTCATGCCGATAGGGCTATTTAGATTTCAGGGAAGAAAAATAGGAGTTCTGTTTCTTTCTCTTACAGAAAGTCCCTAGGCTAAGCAAGCAAATGTGCCCATTCATATTTGAGAAGATTTCAAGATTCCTATATCAATATTGTTTTCACACACATACAGACACACAAATGGTTTTAAAGCTTTTACGTAGCAGTCGCCACTGTATGCGTAAAACTATTCCCATTTAACTTCTTCATTATGCTATAACATTATCATACAAAAGAAATCATATGTAGTATCTTATTGTTTATATATACATTATAAGGAATGATACAAATTGTCAATGAGCCTTCAATATCATCTCTTTTGGCATTCTACATTTAATTATCAAGTATATCTGTTAAATGTAATTCTGACCAAAATTCTAAAGTTGGATAATTGGCATATTCAATGTCTTAATATGTATGCTAAAATAGTTTTTTATTAGAGAAACACATTACCTAAAGATATAATTATAGCGATAAATACCTACATCAAAAGTGAAGAAAGACTGAAAATAATTAGCTTCACACCAGAAGGAACAACAAAAAAAGAATAAACTAATCTCAAAGTTAACACAAGAAAGGAAATAATAAATATTAGGTTGATGAAAATGAGAGAATAGAAAGACAATAGAAAAAAGTAGCAAAAATAAGAGCTGTTTTTTTAAAAAGGTGAACAAATTCAACCAACTCTTAACTACATTAAGAGAAACAGAATACTCAACTAAATAAAATTATATATAGAAGAAAAGGCATTACAAACAATGCTACAAAAAGGATCATGAGTAACAATTATGTGCCAATAAATTGGACAACCTAGAAGAAATGGATACATTTTTAGAAATGTACAATGTATTAAAACTGGATTAAGAAGAAATGGAAAGCCTCAAAAGATCAGTAACAAATAAGAAGACTGAGTCAGTAATCAAAAGACTTCCAAAAAAGAAAACCCTAGAACAAAGTGACCTCACGGGTGAATTCCACAAACTTACTGAAGAAGGATTAAAATGCAAAAAATCTCACAAGAAAAGAAACTTCAAGCCAAAATCTGTGATGAACATGGATGCAAAAAATTCCTCAAAAAATACTAGGAAACTGAATTCAACAAGCACATGAACAAGTGGGATTTATCTTTTAGATGCAAGGACAGTGTGACAAGCATAAATCAATCAATATGATACACCAAATTAACAGAGTTAAAAAATAAAAATCACATAGTCATCTCAATATTTGCAGAAAAATCATGTGACAAAATTCATCATTCAAGATAACAAAATCTTTCAACAAATTAACTATAAAAGAAGCTTGCCTCAAAACAATAATGGTCAAATATGAAAAGCCCACAGATAACATACTGCTCAATGGTAAAAAATTAGAAGCTTTTTCTCTAAGATCTAGAGCATGCTGAGGATGCCTACCCTTACTACTGCTATTCAACATAGTACTAGAATTTCTAGCCAGAGCAATTAGGCAAGGAAAAGACACAAATGGCATCCAAATTGGAAAAGCAGAAGTAAAATTTATCTCCACAGATGGCATGATCTTGAATGTAGAAAATCCTAAAGACTTTATAGTAAATAAACAAACAAAAAACAAATTCACCAATGTTGCAGGATACAAAATCAACTCATACTAATTTTGGATTTCTATAAAATGGCAACAAACTATCTGATAAGGAAATTAAACACATGTATAATAACATCAAAAAGTGTAAATACCTCAAAGCAGTTGTAAGCAAGGTAAAAGACATGTACACTGAACACTATAAAACACTGATTAAAGAAATTAAGATACAAATAGAAATATGTCTGTTCATCATGAAATGGAATAATTAATATTATTGAAGTATTCTTACTACTCACAATAATCCACAGATTCAATGCAATCCCTGTTGAAATCCCAATAGTGTTTTTACAGATACAGAAAAAAGATTTCTAACACTTTTACAGAATCACAAAGACCCTGAATAGCCAAAACAATCTTGACAAAGAAAAATGTTGAAAGCTTTATACATCCTGATTTCAGAACATGTTACGAAACTACAGTGATCCAAACAGTATGTTACTGGCATAAAGAGAGATATATAACAATAAAACACAATACAGAGCCTTATAGTCAACTAATCTTGAACAGGGGTACCAAGACAACACAGTGGGAAATATATATATAAGGAATGCCTACAATTTGATAGCAAACAAACAAACACACACCCAAATGACTTCATTAAAAACGGCAAGAGGAACAAAATACACCTTTCTCAAATGAAGATATACAAAAGGCCACAGGTACCTGAAAATAATGCTCAACATCTCTAATTATCAGGTAAATGAAAAAATGCAATGAGATATTACCTCCCATGTGTTAGGATGACTGTTACCAAAACTTCAATAGGTAACAAGTGTTGATCAGGATGTAGAGAGAAAGGAACTTTGTATACTGTTGGTGGGAATGTAAAGTAGTGCCACTGCTATGAAAAATACTACAGAAGTGCCTCAAAAATGAAAAATATAAATATCATATGATCAAACTCAATTTCACTTCTGAAATCAAGATCTCAAAAAGATATCTGCTTTCCCATGCTCATTGCAGGATTTATTCGTAATCAAGACGTCATATCCGTTGTCAAGACATAGAAGCAACTGAATGTCCATGAATGGATAAATACAGAAAATATGGTATATATATACCATTGAATATTTTATAACCTTAAAAATGAAGGAAATCTTGTCATTTGTGAACAAAGTGGATAAACCTGGAGGACATTATGCTAAGCTGCACACAGAAAGACATACAGTACATTATGCCACTTATATAATGAATCTAATACAGACTCAGAAGCAGAGGGTTAAATGGTGGTTGCCAGGGGTTTGTGGGTGGTGGGAGGTGCAGAACTGAAAGATATTAGGCAAATATAAAAAATTTCAGTTATACAAGATAAATAAGTTCCAGAGAACTACTGTACAGTATAGAGCCATAAAATACAATACTGTATTTTATGTTTAAAAATTTGCTAAGAAGATAGGTATGTTAAGTATTCTTATAGCAGAAGGAAAAAATAATAATAAACAAAGAGAGCAAGAGAGAAATTTTGGAGGTGATAGGCTTAAGGCATAGATTGGCATGATTATATTTAGCAAATTGAATGTATTTTTAATTGAATTGTAATATTTTATATTGTTTTGAAAAATGATATAAAATTAGTTTGAGATTTTATTGGGTCAAATGTGAAGTTAAAATGTTAAGTCTAAGTGCACATATGCAACACATGCACACAAACCTAAGAAAATTGGGATGCAGTACACCCAAACCAGAAAATGAAAAATATATTTAAATTAAAAATATTTCAAACAATTCAATGAAATTCAGATAGTAGCAATAAGTTTAAGTATATTAGCAATAATAATAAAAAATAATCAAGAATCAACTCTATTAAATTTGAAAAAAGAACCACATATAAATTTGAGAAAAAGAATTGCAAGGTTATTAAATTAAATAGAACTTAAAATTCAGTTACATAGTATTTACAAAAGACATAAAAAACATATAAAGAAACACAACAGTTAAAAGCAAAAGACAGGAAAAAGTTACTTCCAGCAAATACTGAGTAAAAGAGGAGGGGAAGGGGAGAGGAAGGAGAGGGGAGGGGAAGGGAGGGGAAGTGAAGAGGGGAAGGGAGGGGAGTAGAGAAGGGGAGGAAAGATGGGGAGAGGGAAGAGGGGTAGGAGGAGAGGAGAAGGGGAGGGGGAGGGGACTGGAAAGGAAAAAGGGTTGGGAGGAGGGGAGGGGAGAGAGGAGGAGAAGGAAGGGCAGGGGAGGAGAACAAGGATTTAGATACAAGCAATAAAAACAACCATATAAGAATATAGTGCCATGTACCTAATAATTACATTTATGTGCCCAAGAATTTCCTTTTCAGGCAAACATGCAGCACATTTACAAAAATTGATCATATTCTCAACCACCAAGCAAATCTCAACAAATATCAAAATGACCATATCATACAGATCATGTTTCTAACATATAATCAAATTTGTTAAAGTAATTTAATTATTTGAAAATTAATACATAAACTTTTAATATGAGTCAAAGAATCAAAATAAATATAAACACTTCAAACTGAAATTAGTAACTCCATATATTGAAATTTTGAGGATATTTATATAAAGCAATTCCTAGAGAAAATTCTAATGCTTTCAAATTAAAGGGTTAAGTGTAAGTGACATAAAACTTCATTACTGAGGCAACAGTGATCCCTTTCCTCTCTCCTTATTTTTTGATTTTGGAATCCATATTTATGGGAAAGCAGAACACTAGTCACAACAAATACATCATGACTATTCTAAAGATTTCACTGGGAAAGCATAGCAATTGAATCATGTGTATGCCTAAGAAGAAAGCATCTCAATTTATAAAGGAAAAACTGAAAGAATTATGAGATGAAAATAATAAATCCATAATCACAGTGAGTAAATTTAACTTCTTTATCTCAGTAACTGGTTTATCAGGGATCAAAAAAAAAACAGGAGAGAAAGGAGAGAAGAGAGTGGGGGAGTGCAAGGAAGGGAGAGGAAGGGAGGGGAAGGAAGGGGATAGGAGGGGAGGACAATGGAGGAGAGGAGAGGAGAGGAGGGGAGAGGAGAGGAGTGGAGAAGAGGGGAGGGAAGGAAAAGAAAGGGGAGAGGAAAAGGGAGGGACGGGGGAGGGAAGGCAGTTGGAGAAAAGAGGAGAGAGAGGGAAGGGGAGGATGGGGGAGAGGAGGGGAGGACAAGGGAAGGGAGGGAAGTAGGGGGGAGGGGGAGGAAAGGAGAAGAAGAGGGGAGGGGGAATGGGAGGAGAGGAACGAGTCAGTTATTTAATTCAGCTTTTTGTGACAAGGTGAGGTGTTTTTGTAAGGATGGATTTCATTTCAAGTCACAGGGCCCAGAGGAGAATGCTGAGTGGGGCCACTAAATAACAAAACTATGAAGAAAAAATATTCTTACATCTACTTGTGAATAGCATCTCAGCCAAAACAACTTTGAAGAAGTCCACAAATTGGCTCAATAAAATATCAAGATTTGACCCAAAGCTAAAATAAATATGACCACTGGTTTCAGAATGGTTGTATACAGAATGGTGAATGACATTAAACAAGCAGTCTAGAAACATACCTACATATAGATGATTGGCAAATCAGGATAAAAGATTGACTCATCAATAAATGACACTAGGAGGACTAGTGTCCTATATCCAGTATAGATAAGAAAATGAGTCACCTCCTCATATCAAATTTAAAATCCATCCATTTCAGAGAAGTAATGACCTAAATATTTTCTCTAACTTTTAGAACATGGCATTGAAAAATACCTTTCTAATATCAGAGTGAGAAAACATATCATATCTTAATTTTGACACCGGTAGCACAAAAGCACAAGGTAAAGGACAAATAATTGTTTTCTGTAATTTATCCTTTCCCATGCCTCCCACTTTCCTTTCAGTTCCCGGTTTACACCCCGACTTCTGCACATGCCGTTCTCATTGCCCAGAATGTCCATCTAAACCCCATTCTCAGCCTTCACCCTACTTAACTCCAATGCATCCTTCAGATCTTGACTCTAATGCCCATTTTTTCCAAGAAAGCCTTTCTTGACATCCCAACCTAAAAGTAATGTAAGTGTCTCTTTGCTACATGAATGTGAACCCCTAGGAGCTCCCTTTCTTAGTATCCATCACTGTTTGTATCATGTTTATTTGTGTGGTTATTTAATTTCTGGCTTCATGAACTACATTACATGTTTCAGGATCATCAATTTGTCTCCAACACCTACAGCAGTACCTAGGACAAAAGAGAATCATAAATATTTGCAGAATAAACAAATGAAAGATACTGGTTTCATTGTAAAAGTGTAGAGAAAAATGGAAAAGCCTTTATAAAGGTATGTATAAAGGTGGAATGTATGCTAGAATTTTGTAAATATATGTGCTTTGGACATATAAGAAGTGTGGATACCATCCTTAGATAAGAGAATAATAAAAAATGAGAAACTTTAATGCTTTTTCTACCAATCCTACTGGTTGTAATGTCTCCACCCTTTAAGCCAATCTTCCCTGTCTGGAAGGAATACACTGAGGCAGATTCCTTGCTCTAATTATCTGTGTGCTCCTCATTACTTCACTTATTTAAGCCCAACAGACAAGTTCTATTTTTTCATGGATATTTTATTCTTATTGCAGGGAATGAGGGGCAGAAAATTAAAATTTAATAAGAAAATATTCAACCTCAGATTATAATTGAAAAGTGCTTTAATAATATACAAAAATAAACCATAGGATAACGTCCTTGAAAGAAACTGGATTACACTGGATAGATAGATTACACTTCACTTAGGAGGTAACATTCAAGCTGATATTTTAATAAGGATCCCTAAGCTTTTAATGTATTGTGATGGTTTATAGTGTTAGCAGCGGCTTGATTATTGTGGTTAGGTTTAGTTGAATATTTATGCAATCACTTTAAATCCTGATAGCTCCTTGTAGCTTTCTGTCACTAAACTAGGTCTGGAGATAAAAAGTTACCTCTATAATAGTTAAAAATTTTTTCAGTAGTCATTAAAACTGTAATCAAAGAGAGAAGAATGCCAACCCTGATCTAACTTCTGATTGTCCATCTTTTGAAATATAAGCAACGGTCCTCTTTTCCACTCCCAGGTTCCTTGCTGAAAATTCTTTTACTGACACTGTTGCTACCCTATAAAGTATATCCTCAGAGTTCTAATTAATTTATTCTATTTAGCTCCTCAATAAAGAGCCTACACACAGCTACATGTATTGTTTTTTTGTTTATTTTTAGCTAATATACAAATAGATCAGTCTTCAAGTGTCACTAATCAAAACTCAGCTAAAACAAAATGAAAACAATTGTTAAAAGATGTTTTCTAGTTAATTGTAAATACATGTTCCCTATGTTAGTTTACTATGCTGCATAACAAATTACCACAAATTTAATGGCTTACCATGGCATATATTTATTCCCAGTTTCTGTGGGTAGAGAGTCTGGGCTTGGCTTATCTGGGTTCCTGTAAGGTTGCCTTCAAGATGCTGGCCAGGACTGGTGCTTATCTGGAGGCTCAACTTGGGTTAGAACCAATTTCAAGTTTAGTCTTGAAGTTGACAGAGTTCACTTCCTTGTGGCTGGAAGTGAACTGTACCAGCAATCTGATTAAACCAGAAACTGGATGTATTCCCCCATTTAACAAGTGATAATTTGCTTTTTTACCAAGCAAATGGTAATTTGCTTTTTTACCAAGTGAATGGCAATTTGCTTTTTTACCAAGTGAATGGCAATTTGGTTTTTTAGAGCCAGTGCTGAAAATGAAAAACTCCAGATTCTGTTAGTTAAACATTCTTCTTAAACATAACACAATCACAAAAATGACATCCCATCACTTTTGTCGTATTTCATTGGCTAGGAGCACGTCCCAGGCCCCTTCGATGTTTTAGGGAGGGGAAAATAGGAAAGTGTGGATAACAAGAGGTGAGGGTCATAGGGCCACCTTCAAATCTGTCTGTCACAGTATATTTTTCTAAGTTTTCTGCTTTGAGATAATTTTTTAATATACTGTGAATTTTGTGCTACATACCTACATTACATACATTACTACCAATAATTATAGTAATTGTAAGATAGCCAATATTTAGGTAGTACGATTCTGATACTTCATCTAATGTTTTCTTATGAACAACATAGTGCAACATAGCGAGGTAAGAAGTAGTTATAGAAGCAGCAGCATACCTATTTTTTTCTTTTTTTTTTTTTAATTATACTTTAAGTTCTAGGGTACATGTGCACAACATGCAGATTTGTTACATATGTATACATGTGGCATGTTGGTGTGCTGCACCATTAACTCATCATTTACATTAGGTATATCTCCTAATGCTATCCCTCCCCCTTCCCCCGCCCCACAACAGGCCCTGGTGTGTGATGTTCCCCTTTCTGTGTCTAAGTGTTCTCATTGTTCAATTCCCACCCATGAGTGAGAAAATGTGGTGTTTGGGTTTTTGGCCTTGCGATAGTTCACTGAGAATGATGGTTTCCAGCTGCATCCATGTCCCTACAAAGGACACAAACTCATCCTTTTTTATGGCTGCATAGTGTTCCATGGTGTATATGTGCCACATTTTCTTAATCCAGTCTATCATTGATGAACATTTGGGTTGGTTCCAAATCTTTGCCATTGTGAATCGTGCCGCAATGAACATACGTGTGCATGTGTCTTTATAGAAGCATGATTTATAATCCTTTGGGTATATACCTAGTAATGGGATGGCTGGATCAAATGGCATTTCTAGTTCCAGATCCTTGAGGAATCGCCACACTGTCTTCTACAATGGTTGAACTAGTATACAGTCACACCAACAGTGTAAAAGTGTTCCTATTTCTCCACATCCTGTCCAGCACCTGTTGCTTCCTGACTTTTAAATGACTGCCATTGTAACTGGTGTGAGATGGTATCTCATTGTGGTTTTGATTTGCATTTATCTGATGACCAGTACAAAATCAATGTGCAAAAATCACAAGCATTCTTATACACCAATAACAGACAAACAGAGAGCCAAGTCATGAGTGAACTCCCATTCACAATTGCTTCAAAGAGAATAAAACACCTAGGAATCCAGCTTACAAAGGATGTGAAGGACCTCTTCAAGGAGAACTACACTGCTCAACGAAATAAAAGAGGACACAAACAAATGGAAGAACCTCCCATGCTCATGGATAGGAATAATCAGTATCATGAAAATGGCCACACTGCCCACGGTAATTTATAGATTCAATGCCATCCCCAACAAGCTACCAGTGAATTTCTTCACAGAATTGGAAAAAACTAAAGTTCATATGGAACCAAAAATAGCCTGCATTGTCAAGTCAATCCTAAGCCAAAAGAACAAAGCTGGAGGCATCATGCTACCTGACTTCAAACTATACTACAAGATTACATACAGTAACCAAAACAACATGCTACTGGTACCAAAACAGAGATACAGACCAATGGAACAGAACTGAGCCCTCAGAAATAATACCACATATCTACAACCATCTGATCTTTGACAAACCTCACAAAAACAAGAAATGGGGAAAGGATTCCCTATTTAATAAATGGTGCTGGGAAAACTGGCTAGTCATTAAAAGCTGAAACTGGATCCCTTCCTTACACCTTATACAGTAAGTAATTCAAGATGGATTTAAGACTTAAATGTTAGACCTAAAACCATTAAAAAACCCTAGAAGAAAACCTAGACAATAGCATTCAGGACATGGCATGGGCAAGGACTTCATGTCTAAAACACCAAAAGCAATGGCAACAGAAGCCAAAATTGACAAATGTGATCTAATTAAACTAAAGAGTTTCTGAACAGCAAATGAAACTTCCATCAGAGTGAACAGGCAATCTACAGAATGGGAGAAAAACTTTGCAATCTACTCATCTGACAAAGGGCTAATATCCAGAATCTACAAAGAACTCAAACTACTTTACAAGAAAACAAACAAACAACCCCATCAAACAGTGGGCGAAGGATATGAACAGACACTTCTCAAAAGAAGACATTTATACAGCCAACAGACACATGAAAAAATGCTCGGCAGCATACCTATTTTATGCTTGAGGAAACCAAAACCCAGAGCAATTGTGTATTCTCAAGATCCCATGATCTATAAGTAGCAGAGCTGGAATTTGAACCCAGGCTTTCTAATAATAATTCCAGTGCTTAGATTTACAATTGTGCTTCACTAGAAAATGTATTTGCAAAGATTGGTATCCTCAAACTTGGAAAAATGGGTGTAACACCAGGAGATCCAGAAAGTTATTTATTGGCTCCAAACTTAGTGTATCTCTTTACCACTTAATGATTGAAGGAAATGAACAATACTTTATTCCAGCCAACAAGAGAATGACTGTTATGTAAGCATTTCTGTACTGTTAGCTGCTTCTAATTTTTCCCCTCCATTTGTGGCCTGTCTCAGTCAGATGTGTTTTATCTCTCATCTACAAGGAATATAATTTCTTCTCTTTTTCTTTGAAAAATGACACAGAATAATCTCTGTGGCCATAGGTGACTCATAACTTAATAATTAACTCTCCTCTTTCCATGATATAATTAATATTTTTAAAGAGGATAGAAATATTTTCTTTTGAAGATTTACATTTAATAAAGAATATCCAGGTACAAGAAGGTTAAAGATCACCAGCTAAGATTTTAGCCAAGCAAGTCTACCCCAAGATATGTAATAATCAAGCTCTCAAAAACAAAGAGAGGATCTTGAAGGCAAGTGAAAAGAATAAAATAACACAAAAGTTCCAGTTCCTCTGGCAGCAGACTTCTGAGTAGAAACTTTATAGGCCATGAGACAGTAGGATGATTATATTGCGAGTACTAAAAGACAACAACAAAGAAAAACAGCCAACCAAGAACAGAATACTCAGCAAGGCTACCTTACATAAACAAAAGACAGAGAAAAATATTCCCCGACAAACAAAACCTAAGATAATTTATTACCACCAGACCTATCTTACAAAATATGCCAAGGAGAGTTATTCAAACTGAATAACAACATTCTAATGTGTAACAAGAAAATACCTGAAGGTATAAATATACTGCTAAGAGTAACTATATAAACAAACACAGAATAATCTAATATTGTAATTGTGGTGTTTAAACCACTTATATTTTTCATATGAAGACTAAAAGAGAAAATTATTAAAATAATAACTACATTAACTTGTCAAGAGATATATAAAAAGATGTAAAGTAAAACATCTAAAATTTCAAATGGATAATGATGTTAAGGTGTACAGGCCTTTTACTTTGTTTGCTTTTTATTTCTATTTTTGCAATCAAATTTGTGTTGCTATCCTCCTAAAATAACTTGTCATAAACACAATATATTTTTTGTAAGCCTCATGGTAACCACAAAGCAAAAACCTATAATATATATACTGAAAATAAAAGTAAAGGAAATCAATCCTAGAGAAAATCACCTAACCAGAAAGGAAGACAGCAAGAGAGAGAAAAAAGGAAGAAAGGAACTACAAAATTCTCAAAAACAAATAATAAAATGGGAATAGTAAGACCTTACTTATTGATTATATCCTTAGACACAAATGAATTAAATTCTCCATCAAAAGACATAAAATAATTGTAAGGATTAAAAACAAAGACCTAACTATATGCTGCTTACAATAAACTTGCCTCACCTGTCACCATGCATAGACTAAAAGGTAAAGGATGCAAGGAAAATATTCCATGCAAATGGAAGCAAAAAGAGAGCAACAGTATCTGTACTTATATCAGATTAAATAGCTTTAAATCAAAAGTAGTAAAAAATAAATGGAAGATTATTATATAAAAAGGGTTAATTCACCAAGAGGATATTACAATTATAAATACACATGCATCTAACATTGGACAACCTAAATACATGGAGCAAATATTAACAGATCTAAAGGGAAAGATCAGTACAATAATAGTAGGGGACATAAACACTGCATTTTCAACAATGGATAGATCATCCAAACAAAAAGTCAACAAAGAAAGAGCAAAGTTACATTTTATCCTCTAGACTAAATAAACCTATAAACATGTATGGAACATTCTACCCAACATCTTCAGAATACACATTCTTTTAAATAGCACATTGAATATTTTTCAGGATATATCATATGATAAGCCACAAAACAAGTCTCAACAAATTTTTAAAAACAGAAATTATACCAACCATCTTTTCCAAACACCATGCAATAAAACTAAAAATCAATAACAAGAAGGACTTAGAAAAGTATGCAAATACATGAAAATTAAACAACATGACCCTGAACAAATAATGGATGAATACATAAATTAAGAAGAAATTACTTTAGAATTTCAAGAGAAATGAAAATTGGAAACACAAAATAGCAAAACCTTAGAGATACAGCAAAAGTAGCACTAAGATTAAAGTTTATAACTAATGCCTACAACAACAACAACAACAAAATCAAAAGATTTCAAATAAACAGCTTAATATTACAACTTAGGGGATTACAAAATAAGAACAAAACAACCCCCACAATAAGTAGAAGAAAAAAAATAAAGATCAGAGCAGAAATAAATAAAATGGAGAAAAAATAGGATCAACAATATGAAGAGTTGGTTTTCTGAAAAGAAAAACAAAATTGGCAAGCTTTTATCTAGACTAAGAAAAAAAGAGAATACTCAAATAAATAAAATCAGAAATAAAGAGGGAGTCATTACAACTGAAACCATAGAAATACAAAAAATCATTAGGGATTATTATGATCAGCTATATGACAACAAATTGAAAACCTTACAAGAAATGGATACATGTTTGAACATATACAACTTACCATGATTGAATTATAAAAGAATAGAGTATCTGAAAAGACCAAAAATGAGTAATGAAATTGAGTCTGTATTAAAAAGTCATCCATCAAAGGAAAGCTCAGAAGTTGATAGATTCACTTCTGAATTTTAACAAACATATAAAGAAAAATACCAATTAATTTCAGGTTGTTCTAAAAAATTGAGGGGGAGGGAATTTTTCCAAACTCACTCTACAAGGACAGCACTACTCTAATAAGAGAACTAGAAATGAACACAACAGTAAAAGAAAACCACAGGCCAATATGCTTAACGAATATTGATGCAAAAATCCTCAACAAAATACCAGCAAACCAAATCCAATGGCACATCAAAAAGACTATATACCATGATCAGGTGGGATTCATCTCAGGAATTCAAGGATAGTTCAACATATGCAAATCAATAAATGTGATACATTGCATAAACAAAAGACAAAGATATATGATAATCTCAATTGAAGCACTACAAACATTTGATAAAAATCAGCATTCATATATAATCAAAACACTCAATGAACTGTGTATAGAAGGAGCATAACTTCAACATAATCAAGGCCATATATGACAAACTCACAGCTAACATCATAATTAATGAGAAAAAGCTTAAAGTTTTTGTTTTAATCTAGAAAAAGACAAAGATACCCATTTTTACCAGTTTTATTTATCATAGAACTAGAGGTACCAAGCAAAGCAATCAGGCAAGAAAATTAAATAAAATTATTTGAACTAGAAAATGGAAAGTCAAATTTGTCCCTATATGCAGGTGATATGACCTTATATATAGAAAACCCCAAAGACTCCACCAAAAAATTATTAGAACCAATAGACAAATTCTGCAAAGTTGCAAAATATAAAATTAACATATATACAGCAGTAACATTTCTATAGGCAAATAGTGAATTATCTGAAAAATAATGCAAAAAGAAAGTGAAAACAAGCTTCTACAATCACTGCAAAAATTAAAATACCTAGAAATGAATGTAAACCAAACGGTGAAATCTCTACAATTAAAACTATGAAACATTTATGAAAGAAATTGAAGAAGACACACACAAAACATGGAATAATATTTTACATTCCTGGATTGGAAGAATTAATATTATTAAAATGTCTATACTACCGAAAGCCATCTATAGATTCCATGCAATCTCAATAATATTACCAATCACATTGTCACAGAAATAGAAAAAAAAAAAAATCTAAACTTTGCATAGAACCACAAAAGACCCCAAATATCCAATGCAATCCTAAGCAAAGAGAACAAAGCTGGAGACATCACACTACCTGACTTCAAAACATACTACAAAGCTATAGTAATCAAAGCAGCATGATACTGACATGATAACAGACACATAGACTTATGGAAAAGTATAGAAAGCTCAAAACTCAACCCATACATCTACAGCCAACTGATTTTCTGCAAAGGTGCCAAGTACATACAATGGAGAAAGAATAGTCACTTCAGTAAATAGTACAGGAAAAACTGAATATTCACACACAGAAGAATGAAGCTAGACCCTTATCTTTGAACATATGCAAAAATAAATTCAAAATGAATTAAAGACTTAAATATAAGACCCAAAAGTACAAAACTGCTAGAAAAAAACATGCGGGAAAGATTCATGACATTGATATAGGCAAGGTTTTTTTTTTAATAAAACTTCAAAGGAACCAGCAACAAAAGCAAATATGGACAAATGGGATTACATCAAACTAAGTAGCTTCTGCAAAGGAAACAACACAGCAATGAGGCAAACTAAAAATAGGAGAACATATTTGTACACTATACATCTGACAAGGCGCTAATATCCAAAATATATAAGGAACTCAAACAACTCGACAACAACAAAAAATTGTAACCCAATTTAAAAATTGTTAAAAGACCTGAACAGATACTTCTTAATAGAATACATACAAACAGCCAACAGATATATTTAAAAAATGCTTAACATTACTAATCATGAGGAAAATTCAAACCAAAACTACAAATGAGATACCACTGAACTCCAGTCAGAATGGCCACCATCAAAATATGACAAGTGTTGGCAAGAATGTAGAGACAAGGGAATCTTTACACACTGCTGATGAGAATGCAAAGCAGAAGAGCCATTATGGAAAACAGTTGTGGAGGCTCCTCAAAAATTAAAAATAGAACTACTGCATGATCCAGCAATCCCGATCCTGGTTATACATCAAAAGGAAAGGAAACCAGGCTATTAAAGAGGTATCTGCACTTCTGTTTATTATAGCACTAGTCACAATAACCAAGACATAGAATCAACTTAAATGTCCATCAAAAGATGAATGATAAATAAAATGTACATATATACACAATGGAATACTATACAGTTACAAAAAGAAGGAAATCCTGTCATTTGAAGCCACATGATGCATCTGGAGGACATTAAGTTGAGGGAAATAAGCCAGATACACAAAGATAAATATTGCCTGATCTCACTCATATGTTAAATCTCAAAAGCTATACTCAGAGAAATAGAGAGTAGCATAATGTTTACCAGAGTATGAAGAAGGGAGGAGAGAAAGGGAGTGGTTACCAGAGTATGAAGAAGGGAGGAGAGAAAGGGAGATGGCAAAAGATTTGTCAAAAGTTACAAACCTACAGTTAGAAAAGAGGAATTAGTTCTGGTGGTCTATTGGATAGAAGGATGACTAGAGTTACCAATAATGTACTGTACAGTTTAAAATAGTTGGTAGGGAGGTTTTTGAATATTCCCATAGCAAAGAAACAAATATTTGAGGTGATAAATATACTAATGACACCAATTTGATCATTAGACAATTTTCACATGTATCAAAACATCACATTGAAATCCCAAAATATGTATAATTACTTTGTGTCAATCATAAATTTAAAAAATTTAACAAATAAATGTTTGCACATCTTTTTCACAACAAAAATAATCACAAATAATGATCTTTGTGCAAATAAATTGACTACATTTTACACAATGTTAGAGAGTGTATCCATTTCTTAATTTGGTATTAAGAACCAATGCCTCAAACCTATAATTTCCAGAGGATAATTTCCCTTTATAGTTATGTAAAATTTCTGGTATTGAGCCATGCTTGTTAAACACATTCTGATTAGAATGTTTCTCAGGTTTTCTTATGTCACCTTAGAGAACCTCCTGAAATAGTGCATAGGAGGAAGTCATAATTTGGAGACTATGGAGAAGTTGAGCTTATGGGAAAAGACAATCTTATAGAAATACTTAGGTATCATCTGAGGATGTGGAGTGAACCACAGTTTGAGTCGCAAATGTGTCAACAAGAGAAAACAAAAACAGGGAATGGAACACAAAGATTTTTCTAAAGCTTCTCTGCATCCACTTCAAAACTGCTTATCTAAATATAAAGAAATATATTTAGATAGCATTGTTCTAAAACTCCTGAAAAGTTTGATACAATTAAAGAATTTCAAAAGTCCAGAATAATTTTAGAGTGGACTAGTTTTGAGGTCATTAGCCTAATTTAAAGAAATCATAATTCACACACATACAAAACAAAACAAACAAACAAAAAAAACCCCCTAATTTCTTACTTAGGAAAGGAAGAATTGCAAGAAGTACAATAAATGTAATTTATTGCTAAACAAACAAAGAGGAAGGGTTATTATAGAGTGTTATGGACTGAATGCTTATGCAACCCCAAAATTCATATATTGAATTCTTAACCTACAATGTGATGGAATTTGGTGGTGAGGACTTTGGAAAGTAACTAGTGAACCCACAAGAAGAAACCAGAGAGCAGTTCACTCTATCATGTGAGGATACAGCAAGAAGGCAGCCATCACCAAGACATTGCTACTGAGAATCGCATCTATAAGCACATTGATCTTGGAATTATCAGCCTCCAGAACTGTGAGAAATCAACGTTCCTTGTTTATATCACCCAGTCTGTGGTATTTTGTTATAGCAGTTCCAGCAGACTAATACACAAGGTTTGGAGAAAGTGTGATGTTTATGTTAAACATGAGTGAACAGCATTTTGATTCACTAGGAATAAAGGAGAAACATTCTCAGTACAGAGTCAATACTGGTCTGAAGCTGCCTTCAAAATCCTGATTCCTTGAACATTACAGCATTAGATAAATGTGCAAAGTTGGGTCAGCTGTATTTGCTGTGAAAGCCTTGATTCCCAGAAGTAAATCTGCACTGGAGATGCAAAGAACTTGCAGGAAGGCCTTGGTCTTCATGACTTCACATACTGAAGACAGGTGTGAAAACAGCATGACTCACAAAACTTAGACAACTTAAGTCAGCATGGAAGGTTCAGATCCTAGATTTGTGAAGTTCAATACTCTCAAGTTAAAAATTCAGGGAAAAATATTCTTCTTCTGATTAACCCTTTTTATAGAACAGAATAAATGGCATCACAGACATTCAAAAGTACCATTAAAGGAAATTAATAACGTCTAAAAGCTATCAGAAGTGTGTGTGTGTGTGTGTGTGTGTGTGTGTGTGTGTTTTCTTAATGAAGAAATTGTTTCATTTTGACATCACAAATCCAAAGAGTCACACCTGGACCAGGAATTATCTGTAGTTTGATAATATATGCAATAATTTGATAATACTAATGTCAAAATTGAGAAATTTGTGGTTGAAACGGGAAAGAATGGCAAATGAAAAGAGAAAACATTTTAGCATTTCATATGGCTTCCAAAGTAAGCATCAGTTTTTACAGATAGTCCAGGACCAAACTGATGGCAGTGGCAGGCCATCTGCAGTGACTGCTGCCATCAGGTTGGCTACAACAGAGAGGTGCGGCCAGGGCTTCATTCTCCATGAAGCAGGTGAGAGCCAGGGACAAGTTGATGCCCTCACCCTTCCAAGTTGAGGCAGGATCTTCCCAAGTGCCACTGCAGCCACCCAAGCCATGGCTGCTGACCCACTCATCCCTGTGCTCTCAGGGCCCCGGAGCAGGTAGGAGCTCCTGCTGCAGTGCCCAAATCATGGCGGCAGACCTAGGCCTCCCACTCCACAGAACAGGAAGAAGTCCTGACCTTGCAGGTGCAGCTGCAGCTGCAGCCACCCAAACTGCAGCTGTGGACTTAGGCATCCCTGTACTCTTTGGCGCCTGGGAAGGCCCCCCTTCCCTCACAGGCTCAGAATTGTCTGCTGTTGCTGCCTGGCTTCTCCCTGCTCTTGGCCATCACTCTGATCTCAGAGCAAAGTTGGGGGCAAGCCTGGGTGGTTTTGTGGCCCAGTTGTATCCGGAACTGGTTCCGTCTGGTGGGTTCTTGGTCTCACTGACTTCAAGAATGAAGCCGTGAACCCTCCTCGTGAGTGTTACAGTTCTCAAAGATGGTGTGTCCGGAGTTTATTCCTCCAGATGTTCAGATGTGTCCGGAGTTTCTTCCTCCCAGTGGATTCATGGTCTCTGACTTCAGGAGTGAAGCCGCAGACCTTTGCAGTGAGTGTCACAGCTCTTAAACGTGGTGCCTTGGGAGTATATTTGTTCCTCCAGGTGGGTTCATGGTCTTGCTGACTTCAGGAGTGAAGCTGCAGACCTTCGCAGTGAGTGTTACAGCTCATAAAGGTAGAGCAGACTCAAAGATTAAGTAGCAGCAGGATTTATCATGAAGACGGAAAGAACGAAGCTTCCACAGAGTGGAAGGTGACCCCAGCCGATTGCCGCTGCTGGCGCAAGTGGCAGGCTTTTATTTCCTTCTTTGGTCCCCCCCCCCATCCTGCTGATTGGTCCATTTTACAGAGTGCTGATTGGTACATTTTTACAGAGTGCTGATTGGTGCATTTATAAACCTTTAGCTAGACACAGAGAGCTGATTGGTGTGTTTACAATCCTTTAGACAGAAAAGTTCTTCAAGTCCCCACCCAACCCAGAAGCCTAGCCGGCTTCACCTCTCACAGCCAGGTGTGCACACACTCAGGGCAGTGCTGACACATCAGCCCCCTACTGCCTCAGCCCCCTCCAGATTTTTGGGCACTGATGAACATAGGAGGGACGCTGAGGGAGTGCTGAGGGCAGCTTGGTGCTGGCCTGCAGTCTGCCCTTGACACCCACAGTCTGGGTGCCATGAAGGGCAGCAGGAGGCAAGCAGGTTCTTGGGCAGAAGGGGGTGGGTTCCCAGTGAGGCCCCACGTTCAGGCCAAGGGTGGCCTAAAGGCTGTGGGCTGGGCTGCCAGTCCTGGGGAGCAGAGTAGGAACTTGTGGTGCCTTTTCTGGGCTGGCCTATGGCTGCTCATGGACCAACTGGTATGCACTTCTTTGCCTCTGAGGCCCATAAGAGCTCTGGGCTCAGTGAATGCTAAAAAGATATTCGGACAACTAGGTTCGGAGAGGAGCAACCCACTCTAGGGCCTCCTCTCCACTGAGAGCTGTGCGGATGACGGGGCGACCCTCTGCTAATAGCTGAACATTTGTCAGGACACCCTGACTGCTGAAAGAAGCTGCCCCCTGTTGGTTTCCTCTGAGCTGCTCTATCACTCAATAAAGCTCCTGTTCATCTTGCTCAGCCTCCACTTGTCTGTGTACCTTGTTCTTCCTAGTCACATGACAAGAACTCAGGATGCCCTGAATGTGAGGATAAAAGAGCTATAACACAAACGGGGCTAAGACATGCCCCCTGCTCACCACACTGCAGGAGAAGAGAAGGAAAGAAAAGCTCTAGCTCTTCAGGGAGCCCAGACTTGGGAGCTCCCTAAGCCAGGGCTGTGACTCCTTCTTTGGGACCCTGTGGTTCCCGGTGTCTCCAAGCTTCCAGGAGCCACTGTGTTCCCTGTTGCCAGCCATGTCAGCTGCTTACAGTGCACCTGGCCTGACCACAGCCTCATAGAGAGCCAGTGCCCATGCTGGCACCTGGAGCTGCCCACCGCGCTACAGCTGCTGGCATGTCTGATAATGTACAGTGGCCGGACCCCACCCTCTTTCACGCATCCCTTGCCATTCCACACCTTACTCGCCCTTGGCAGTCATGAAACCCACCTGGTAGCTTGAGTGAGCACAGCCTGCCAGGTGGAGTAGGCAAAAAGGGTCCAGCAAGCCCAGGCAAAACTAGAGCAAAAGCACCACCAGCCACAGAGGTTTCTGGCCGGAAAAATGACACCCCTATATTAGTCTGTGTTCACGCTGCTGATAAAGACATACCTGAGACTGGACAATTTATACAGGAAAAAAGGTTTAATGGACTTACAGTTCCGCATGGCTGGGAAGTGTCACAATCATGGCAGAAGGTGAGGAGGAGCAAGTCACGTCTTACATGGATGGCAGCAAGCCAAGAGAAGAGAGCTTGGGTAGGGAAACTCCCGTTTTTAAGGCCATCAGATCTCATAAGAGTTATTCACTACCACAAGAAGAGCAGAAAAAAAGACTTGCTCCCATGATTCAATTATTTACCACCAGGTTCCTCCCATGACACAGGGGAATTGTGAGAGTTGTAATTCAAGATGAGATTTGGGTGTGGACAAGGCCAAATCATATCAGTCCCAAAGATCCCATGACACAATGATATAAATGTCTAAATTAATTTTATAAACACCTAAATATTTTTGATAACAGATATTTTTCACTTCTAAAAATATTAAAATTAAATTGAAAATAGAAAGACCTACCATAATATTGACTAAGAATAAAAATGTCAGTCATCCTCAAATTATTATACAATTTTAATGTAATTATAATTTGATTCTCATATTCTTAGTTGGGAAAGGAAGGGAGAATTGCATGAAATCAAAATCAGACTGAAGTGGGAAAAATACATGTTTAAATATAGGCAAAATATTTTGAAATTTGAATGATAATTATAAGTACCATTCTGTAACTATTATTATAATATTCCATAAGTTATATACTGTAATCATAATAGCATAGCATTGCTTTGGAAAATAAACTACATTAGTAAAACAGAGTAGAGAATCCAGAAATAAAAGCATATATACACATGTGGGTATGTATATATTAGAATTATATATTATATCTTAAAATTATACATTAGAATTTATACATATAGACACATTCCAATGTACACATATATATTGGAATTTTTTTTATTAAAATGTTTAGAATTCAATTTAGTGGGGAAAATGTTTATTTAATCCATAGCGTTAATAAAACTGGCTGCCTAGAATAAAATAACATTGTATCTCATATCACATACCATATAAAATACAAACCAGATGAATTATAAACTCAAATATTAAATGAATAAAATAAATAAATAATTTGCAGGCAATTAGAATAACATAAGCTAAGGTTAGGCATATCATTAGTATGTAAGAAAACTAAGAAACCACAAAGAAACATATTTGCTGTGCAATTAATTCTTTGACATGCTATATAATATATTCTAAACAAAGTCAAATGGATCTGAGAGATTGAGGAAAGTATTTTGCAATGTTAATGAAGAAAATTATCTATAATATAAAATACATGAGTAAGAAACTGATTTTTAAAAGGTTAAAGAAAACTTATGAGAACAAGTAAAAAATTAAACAGCATATCACAAAAGAGACAAGCCAATGACAGTAAATAAGTGAAAACAGGTTTAAACTCAGTACTCTCTGTGGAAATGAACATTTAACAAAAACAATTTAGCTCTCATCCATCAGATTGACAAAATTTAAAGAGTAATAGGGACTTCTGATATTTGAGATGAAATAGAAGGTAGTATGTCACAGATGATTTCTGGAAATAAATTTAATCGTTTTGGAAGGCAATCTGGCAATATGAATTTCAGTTAAAAATGAATTACGAACACAGTTACTTTAAGATATTTATTATACAAGATTTATTGCAACATATTTCATAGTTACAAAAGATAAGCAGCTAAGTATATGCTTATCAATAGTTTGATGATTAGATAAGTTGAGGTTCGGCAATACCATTAAATAGAATTAGTTAGTTTTACATCAGGCAATTCAAAAAAGGTTTCTAAAAAGTGTGTTTGAGAAAAGATACAAGGAAGTAGTGTGTACAATATGACCCCACATACTAAAAAATGACCAACATTTTCTACATGCTGATGTTTTCATATGATAGGAGCCTAATAAAGGCTATGAAAAGATTCATGAAAGATTGTTAACTTACAGAGGAGTTTAGGAGGAAGTTCAACAAAAACTTTAAAATCTGCAAAATGAATTGTGCTGTTTAAATGGATGATAATAGGATGTGATATATGAGTATAGCCATAGAAAAATACATGAAAAGCAAATTTCTAAAACATTATTGTTCTTTATATCAGAGTGGCAAGATATATTTTGGTTTCTATATTTTCTTTTATTTTGTATATAATGTAAATGTTTCACAATGATGGTAACAAGGAGCAAAGGGAATTGATAATTGTAGAAAAACAAATATAATTTTTATAACCCATATTTATAATTCAGGAAAATGTATAACTATATGTAAGAGGATATAAAGTCTTATGAGGTATTTCACATTTTATGCAGCATTGTTCCTGCAAGTAAAATACTTTCCAATGCCATGTCTTTATTTTCCATACAAACTGTTTGCCTTTGGGTTTTCATCTCCTGGTACTGGGCAGGAAGGAAGCTTGTCTTTTTCAAGGATGTAGATTACCAGATCAGCAGGAAGCCTGTAGCTGTATGTGTTTACAGAAATTTTTTGGTCTTACACCTCAGTCTATACCTCCGAGACCAAATGCCCATAGATGAAAGACTTCTCTAATTTTCATGAATTACTAATTACCTTTTCAGAAAAGTCTGACAGTTCTTAAACTGATATGTACACACACAGACACATTTTTTTTTTATTTTAGTTACATGATTAGAATTAAAATTCTTGAAGGTCAAAGTTTAAAATTTCCCTGGTCTAGAAATTACAAAGAGTAAAGAAAATGAAATATTTTAGACAACAATATATAACCCAAGCACTGACACATGAATTGCCTGCATTATTTCCTTTTGTCTCATGAGGATATTAATATTAGAAATGAGCTAGTGGAATGTGTAACATGTATTTAGTACATAATAAATAATATCTCGTTTTCTTTGTTATAAATATTCTTTCCAATCTAAATTATTGAACTGATGCCAAAAGTAACATTTTCGTGTTTTTGTTTTGCTTCAATAATAGAAAATTATTTGTTTAGATGTTGGTTCTTTTTAAGCATAGAAGAGTCTTTTTTTTCTCTTGACAAATGGGACTCCAGAAAAAAAAAAAAAAAAAAAAAAAACAGCAACTTTTAATTTATTTTAAAACTGAGTATTATTATCCATATTTACTATCAAAGTAATTAATGGTAACCACTCTGCATAATATTCAGCTAATAAATGTTATGCCTTGTAAGCCACAGAGGAGTAAAACCTAATATGTTCCAAGGTTAAAGGAGACAGAGGAATAACGACCAATCTGGGAAAATTTACTACTGCACTTGTATGAAGCATCATGGACATCAATCCTGTTTCCCCTCCCTACTTCAAACCCAAGTAATTGCTGGTGTATTTTTTTTTTTTTTTTTTTTTTAATTTTAATATCTCAAGATCTCTTTTATAGAAAATGTAAATATAATCAAGGAGGATAAGCATATGTGTCACAAATAGTTTGGGTTGCAAACTGAGGGTCCCACTTCCATATTTAAAAGCATGTAAATTATAGAGACTTTTTAATCTTGTTGATTATTTGAAAACATAGGAGTCACATATTGAAACAACTTCTCTGATTCCTTCTGTGTAAGCCTAAATGATAGACGTCTAATATGTAAATCAAATTTTATAAAGTTTAAGCACATTTTGAAATGAAACAGAGTCCTTGTGCATACATGCCACTAGAGTGGGTCTGTCAGTCTCTGCATACACAAACATTCACATACACGCATATCCTCACGTGAACTGTTCTATTCTACACCCCTTGTTGCTCCCAGAAAACTCAATCTCAAAATTGTCAAAGCCAGTAAAACTTCTGTCAAATTTGGAATAGTACAATCTGAATTTCTCCCTATGGACTTTAAAGCCCCAACAAGTGTTCAGAGTTTACAAGTATTCTTCAAATTTCCTAGAATGCTCTCAGCCACATACCCTCCAAACCAGAAATAATTGCTTCTTTTTCACGCAAATTCATTTTGCTTTGTACATACCACTTTATTATTTGTGTTGCAAACATTTGTTTGTATTGAGTTCATCTTATAAGGAAAGGTTTTCCATATTATGTATTCCTAGTAACTAAATCCAATAGCACCCTCCACACAGAAGCCAGTCAATAAACATTTGCAGCATTTGATAAAAGTCTAATATCTGAATTCACAGAAAAAAACCAATAACAAAGGTTTTCAGTCCACGTTTCATCTTCTGTCATTAATAGAATTCCCAAATACATTAAATGTTCACTGCCCAATATTTCTTGGAAATGATACCTGGATGCTCTCTTCTCTTCCTTAATGTTTTGTCTGTTAACACATAGAATACCTTCAATGAATTTAAAGTATTCATCTTGTTGGGCATCATTTGCCAAGTGCAGCTTTAAGCAAAATGAATACTTTTCCAAAGGAACTGCTTTAAAAATTCCCTAGACTAAATTAAGAAGAGTCTCTCAGTCTTTTATCTGACAGAATGACAGATTCACTGAACACATCACTATTTTTTCAGCAGGGGATTATTTTATTTTCCAATCATCTAGGTCCTAATGTTGAACATATATGCACTGAGATTAATTTACAGAAAATGCTAGGAGGCTTTCCTTGTAATTTTTGATTTAATGGGTTATGCTGTCTAGCGCACACACTGAACATAACACCTAGGAGGTCTTAAAGTATAGTGACTGCTCTGGAATCTCCTTTGAGCCAATCTTTCTACTTACACCTCCCTCCAGAAAAGAGCTTTCATAAAAAAAAAACAATCCTCCCTTTGAAGAAACACACTAGGCTGGGTGTGGTGGCTCACACTTGTAATCCTTGCACTTTCGGAGGCCGAGGCAGTAGAATCACTTCAAGACCAGCTTGAGCAATATATTAGTCCATTTTCACATGTTATTAAGAACTGCTCAAGACTGGGTAATTTATAAAGGAAGGAGTTTTCATTGACTCACAGTTCGGCATGGCTAGGGAGGCCTCAGGAAACTTACAATCATGGCAGAAGGTGAAGAGGAAGCAAGGCACCTTTCTCACAAGGAGTCAGGAAGGAGAATGAACACAAGAGGAACTACCAGACACTTATAAAACTATCAGATCTCCTGAGAACTCATTCACTATCATGAGAACAGCATGGGGGAAAACACACCCATGATTCAGTTGCCTCCACCTGGTCTCTCCTTTGACACATGAAGATTATGGGGACTACAATTGAAGATGGGATTTGGGGCGGGGACACAGCCAAACCATATCAGGCAACATGATGAAACCCCATTTCTACAAAAAATACAAAAATTAGCAGGCATGGTGGTGTGCAACTGTAGTCTCAGTTAATTGGGAGGCTGAGGTGGGAGGATTCTTTGAACCAGGGAGGTCAAGACTGCAGTGAGCCGAGATTGCAGTACTGCACTCCAACCTGGGCGACAAAGTGAGACCCTGCAAAAAAGGAAAGAAAGAAAGAAAGAAAGAAAGAAAGAAAGAAAGAAAGAAAGAAAGAAAGAAAGAAAGAAAGAAAGAAAGAAAGAAAGGAAGGAAGGAAGGAAGGAAGGAAGGAAGGAAGGAAGGAAGGAAGGAAGGAAGGAAGGAAGGAAGGGAAGGAAGGAAGGAAGGAAGGAAGGAAGGAAGGAAGGAAGGAAGGAAGGAAGGAAGGAAGGAAGGAAGGAAGGAGAGAAAAGAAAGTATCACACTTAACTTAGTACTGATTTGGCATAACATGTTCATCCAGTGAGTATTTCTTGAGAAATCATTATGAACCAGGCACTGTAGTAAACGGCAAAGCAGATTTGAAGAGAACCTTATCTGTGCCTTCTTGGAACTTAGTAACCAAGAGAAGGGGGAGAGACTATAAATAAGTGCATAAAGATATGTAATATAATCTTAAATAGAGACCAGCGTTTCAAAGGACTGAATCTAAGAGATAGTGATATGGTTTGGCTGTGTCCCCACTCAAATCTCATCTTGAATTGCAGCTCCCATAATTCCTTCATATTATGGGAAGGACCCAGTGGGAGCTAAATGAATCATGGCGGCAGTTTCCCCCATACTGTTCTCATGGTAGTGAATAAGTTTCATGAGAACTGATGGATTTATAAGGGGAAACCCCTTTCACTTGGCTTTTATTCTTTTCCATTGTCTGTCTGCATGTGATACTTGCCTTTTGGATTTTGCCATGATTGTGATGTCTCCTCAGCCATGTGGAACTGTGAGTTCATTAAATCTTGTTCTGTTGTAAATTTCCCAGTCTCAGGTATGTCTTTATCAGCAGTGAGAAAACAGACTAATACAGATGAAGAGTGGCTGGTGGGAACTTGCATCTTCAATAGGCTGCTTAGGAAATTCTCTGCTAATGAGGTATTTCAGCAGAGAATGCAATTTAAAATTTGTGAACAAGAGAAGTCAGCAAAGGAGATAAAAATATAGAAGAAACCTGTTATGATGAAGGAACATAAACAAACCCAGAAGTTACTTGCTGAAAGTATTTCAAAGTTTTTTCTAAAAGACTTTCATTTATTTATTAGTATCTTAATCTTCAAAAATAGCCAAAAATCACCAGATATTTGTAAGTCTCGTATTTAGAAATAAATACCGAACTAAACAGAAAAAATAAGAAACTAGAGCAAATGCAGACATTATCAGAAGTAGAAAAATTTCTCAAAATTTTCAGCTGATATTCTCAGAGAATTTTAAATAATGAATTACATCCATATGTTACATAGCATTTCAGGACTATTTGGCACATAAACTATATGCATGTATTATATTAACAAAAACAATAAACTAATTAACAAATTTATTTGCATAATATACTAATAAGCAGGTGGTCCTGACTTGCTGAAAAAGAAAGTATATTGGGTTTTGTTACGGTAAATTGTGGCCAAAAGATGAAAAAACAATACGAGGAAGTATGAGAGAGTTCTGAATAATTGGAGGGACATTAATTGGTCTTTGTGACCATAGGTTCCTCTGGTTTATCAACTAAAGTATTATGACTCCAAGTAACAGAAAAAATAATATATACTGACATAAAAGTAATACAGTGTGGAGGCAAGATGGGTTTTCTGAGAATTAGCTTAATCCCACGGCTGTGGTTTCTTTGCACTACTCTTGCCTTTAATGTGCCCTCCTCTCTACGTTTCTTTCCTCTTCGGGTGGCTTTCTTCATGCAAAAAAAATGACTAAAGCATTTTCTGTCTTGCTGTTTATACTTTACTGGATCCTAGAAAAAAGGATTGTGAAAACTCTCCTAAGAATTTAAAAGTTAAGGATAATTTTGCCAAAAGCATCAGCGAATCTCTATTAATGATGATTGCTCAACAGGTGATGAGCCCATTATTCAATTTTCTTGGAAGGGAGATGGAATTACCCTTCAATCACTCAACACCTGGAGCTCAAGATAGAGGCAAGATACCCTAAGTCACATGAGCTACATAGGGAGAGGGTTCTCCTAGGAAGAAGAGGGGAAAGGAGGAGGGATACTAAAACTCAACCAAGCCTGTCCATTAAAGCCTGTGCATTACACTGGGACATTCTTTACAGCATAAGGCATTTCCAATATATGTTACTACTGTCTCTAACACAAAGTAACTACTTAAGGAATGCCGATGCAGTGACCACATGAAAGAAAGGCAGGCTTAACAGAAAGGCTTTATGTAAGAGGCAGTGAAGCGATTTTAGAAGAAAACGACATTCTAGCAATTTACACCAGAAGAGAAATTGAGTTTGAAAACCTAACATGTTTGCACTTGTAGACTTGATAGCATTCTAGGACAGAATCCTTTTTTTCTTGAAGGTCACTAATAAACTCCTTGGTATGGTGGGAAAGACTGCAGGATGGGAGAATTTGGGGTGATAATATTTAAGCTTATTTATTTAAATAACTATAACTATTTCAGTATTTCAAGTTAATTTGAGGTTTCATAAAGCTAGAAAACATCCTCTAAAATTCCTCTCTAGCTCCCAGCAATGGCACTTTAAAATCAAAGAAGGTTTTATCTTACTGCCTTTCTTTCTCAAAGTTTAGTTTCCTACATCACAAGACAGGATTATCAAGAAGTCAACTTTCATTCACATGGCTAGTTGTGTGAAATCCCTCTGTGGTTTATTTTTATTTCTAGTGTTTATATGACATTTAAAGCACCTTTGCTTTGTTGATAGATATTGAACACCAGTAATTGTACTACCTGAGCTAATTAGGCAACTAGAGCATGTTTACCATGCCTATCAATTTTCTGTCCAGGAGAATATCTCAAAACCAGTTAACAAGGAAGAACAGTTTGAAATGCTTGCTTAATTATGTATACAGTATTCTCTAAAGCTAACCAATGACCTCAATTAAGAAATTGAGGTTACCATTGTTCATTTCACTGTTGTTTCGCAGCCTTCTACAACTGCTTTCCCAAAAGCAAGCCTTTATTTTGCAGAAAAGCTTTATTAGTTTTGCATTAAGCAGAGAGAGAATTGCCAAATCATAGAGGAAATTATGCAGACTTGGGTTTCACTTAAACCTGAGTTGAGTTGCAAGAAACAAAACAATTTTAGCATGTTATTTTTCTTTTCAGAGTGCTTAAAGAATGTATGAATAGAGAAAAAATAACTTTATGTCTTTATATTATGAACTTCTTTGGAGGATATACTAGAGTGTTAATAAAATGCTAGGTATTATACATATAATTTTCCAGTGACAAGAATATATTCTCTCTGCTTGCATTAAATAAGCTATGTCATTATCTTGCACATTAGCTCCATAACTTAAAATAGACTTTGAACTTAGCTTTAGATATTTCTAGTGGTTGGAACCTAACGTTAAAGAGGGAAAGAATGCAATGGAGACATTTTAATCTGAATGAATTTCTACTTGTGGAAAGTTAAACAAACAAACTCAGATTATTTTTAACTCTTTCTGTAAAATCTAACTTATAAGACCACCCACAGAGGGCAGCATTAAAGGGAAAAGAAAAAATGTTTAAATCTTGCTCAAATATGACAACATCAAATAAGTTTTCTAAAAATATCTTAAATCATTGAATGCAGAATCAGTCAATAATATTCATAACCAAGCATGTCATGATCTCCTCATATTTTATAAACCCACACAGTGTATTCAACTTCTATCCACTGTATAAGCTCCTTCCAACTCTGGCTATAACAAGAAAAAATGGTGGTGCTTTTCATCTCTAGAGAGATAAAAACATTCCACTATCATTATTGTATTATCTGAACAAACTCGGTTCTATTTTTATTACTTATTTCAATATTCCAGAAAGCCTAAATAAAAGTACAATTAAACAATGATGAAAATTTTCCCTTTATTTACAGAGAAATAAAATATTCTATGGAAAGTTTTAAGGTGAATGAATGGGCAAAGATTTAATAAAGATATTACATTCCTGTCTCTTACGAGAAAAGGGGAGAAATATTTTCAAAATATTGCTTTCATTATTTTAAACATTTTATGGCAGTTTGAAACAGAAAGTTGAAAACATCATTCTTCTGTGTTGATCCAGAATATCTGTTTCTTGTGATTCTACCAGTACTTATGAAAATCATGTTTTACTTATTTTATTCTCTACCTCAAATCACCCCTGTCTGTTGTACTTAACACCTCTATAAAGTAGTAGGCTTAAAAGGAGCAATATACAGAACGACTTTACTCACTATTCACAGCAGCCCCCCACCTGCTTCCTAATGAGGGAAAGTATGAAGAAATAAGTTGGAATACGAGTTCTGGAGTCAAACAGACACTGGCTTGAATTGAATTTCTTCTTATTATTAGCTATATAATTTTATGTGTGTTACTTTTCCAAAATTTTCTCATATTTGAAATTAGGGTAATAATAATAAAAAGTTCTACCTTGGAGTTTCATTTTTGAGATACTTCTTTTTAGAGAAGTGTTTATTTTATTGTATGCACAAGCTGAATACTATTATTTTGTTTTTATTGATATCATCATCATTATTGTGGATTAAAAATGAATACTAACGTCATCTGCCCTATCCTGGCAGGATTCTAAATTGTAAGAAACAAATGTATACCAAGAATGATTAAGGACCTGAGATAGATGCCTCTGTAGATGTGTTTCTTAATCCCTTAGCATTAAAAAAACTTTACAAAATAAACCAATGTCTAAAAGACAGAATGATCTTATCTTTTCTGTCTTGAACTCCTGTATAAAAATCCTACTACATGGAAAGAGATTGAAATCCATGGATTTGTTCTACTTATTATCTCCATGATTAAATAGACTTGAACTTCCTTTATTCGTCTTACCTATTTCCTTTTTAACATTTAATTCTTAAGCATCTAGAATAGCAGTTTTTGTTTTTGTTGTTGTTGTTGTTTTTGAAGGAGTCTTGCTCTGTAGCTCAGGCTGGAGTGCAGTGGTGCAATCTCGGCTCACTGCAACCTCTGCCTCCCGGGTTCTAGCGATTCTTATGGATTAGAATGAGCCTATGGAATCAAATGCAAATATCAGTAAGCATAGTGTCCTACATTGTCTCCCTGCAGATTTCTCGTTATTCAGTTCTCTCTACCAATTTTTCACTGAGTCAGAGCAACTTTTTAAAATGAAAGATAACATTGGTTTAACATACCACCAGTATAGTTGATTGAGTAAACCATATTAACATTCTCTAAATAGTTATAATAAATATTAAAATCCTTAACTGGAACTCAAAGGCTCTGATTAGTTTGAATTGTATATACCAAAATAGTCAATTTCTCTCCTCTCATTTCTTACAGTACACCTTCTTTCCCTTGCCACACGGCCTTAGTACATGCTGTTTTTATTTGTAAAAATGTTGTCTCCTCCCTGCAGTGCGTCAATCCCATATACTAGACACACTCAATATACTCTCATTTATCATTCATAACTCAGCTAGATCATCTTTTCCTAACCTCCTTAGATAGGACAGAAATTTCTATCATATGCTTTCATAATGCATGCAGCCCCCATTGTAGTATTTATAACAGTTCAATTTAAAGCTTATTTATATATCAATTTCATTAATTTCAGCCTCCTATACCATGCTACAGGCTCCTTTTGGAAAGTTGTCTCATCTGTTCACCTTTAAATTATCACTACTCAGCATAGGCTTGAAAAAATGGATACTTGTTAAATTAGTGTACAAAGAAACGAATGAGAAAGTTAAAAACCGTATTTCTATGTCCTACACATATCACATGATTTTATCTCTTTGAAGGCAGAAAATTTTCTTTATTAACATTTGAGGTATAAATAATCTCACCTAATGTGTAATACATAAAAAGTAATTGACAAGTCTTTTTTAAGTCTAGCACAGTGCTGACAAGAGTACTCCAGTAATAATGATAACTAGTACGACTAATACTAATATTACTGTCAATTATATATTTTATTACTTATGACCTTGAGGTAAGCTATTATTCAGCAGTAAAAACACGTTTTTCAATATGTATGCCATATTTTATTCTTTGCTGTGACTAAGAATTTTTAACTGTTGTTGAGACATTTAAAAACTAAGATTATAATCTTAACATTTTGTATTTTTCTCCCTTTAAAGCCAAGTCTAACATGCTTATTAGTTTAACTAATTGCATAAAAAATATAAACATGATTTTCCTAGTTTTAAGAAAGTAAAAAAAAAAAAAACTATTCAAAAGGACATACAAAGATATCTCCCTGTAAACTAAGATAATATCTTCTTTAGTCTTCAATATTGAAAATATATATTATAATTTATGTTAGGTACAAACATTCAACTTAATGTTAAATTTCCTTCAAAGCAGAAATATTTCCAGAGAAAAAATCAGAAAACTCACAGAACTCCATAATAATTTTAAGAAACAGTAGCTAATAGAGTTGTTGAATCAAATTATTTTGAAAAATGTAATACATCATCTTGAGAGCCAGGTAAAATACATAAATGTAACAGTTTAGCTTAAAGAGTTAAGAATAGAAGCAAAAAGGCAAGTGGGTTTTGTAAGTAATGTTGGTGTTATGCAGTGACGCATATGAAAAATTGACTTAGAATACTTGGGAGAAAATAATACTTTAGCAATTCATTCAATTAAAATCTACTTATTTTACAAAATCTTATTTGTTACTGTTTTGCTTGATCAAATTTTCTGCCTACCTTTTTCCCCTTAAGAAACAAAGTTTTGACATGAAACACAACTGAATGATTTAACACCAACATTAATAATGTAAAATAAATAATTTCCTGTAAATGTTATTTCATCGTTGAGTGACTTTGAGTTGAGGAATATCTATAGCTTTTGTAGGAGTTCCAATAGTTTAGCTTACGGCTCTTCTAATCTCATGTTCTTTTCAGATTTTTACACAGATAATCAAACAACCAGTTTCTTTCATTTCTCCCAACTACTAATTGTTGGCTGATATTTGAGATAATTATAAAAGCATAATAAGGCTGAAATGAGACTATTTTGAAACTAAAAGCAGTCTCCTTTAAGTAACATGAAAAAGGAAAGAAATGTAAAAGCATTATCTTGTCTTAATACGTATTTTGTAGTTTATGTTCCAATATACCTAATAAAGGCAAAATTTCCACACTGAATTCCAAGAAACCAAACTGAACATTAATCTTAAGTAAAACAGCAAAGAATAAAATAACCAACACCAAACCATTTACTCAGCCGAGTTTTCTGTGTTTTGAAGTATATTGAGACACTAATTGACAATATTCTATAGCATTTGTGAAATCAAACGTTTTCAAAGTGTAAATGTATTGAGTATCAGCATTTAATTCCATGGGAGAAAAAGCAAATTCTCGATAAATTTCAAATTTTTTCTCACAATTTAAATTACATGGGACTAATAAAGAACTATGTGCAAATATGTTAACTCCTGGGGTATCTGTGTTGTAAGTTTAGTTTCAGTTATTACTACTGCTCTCAGTTTCAAATTCACCCTTCATGATGTGGTGCTGCGACCTGCCAATCATATTTCTGCTGTGTTTTCTTGGCTTCTGTAAGTCTCTCCTGTAAGCCAGTAGAAGGTACTAGAAAAGCACTTTACGAATTGAGGAAAACTAAGAAACACACTCCTTACTGTTTATTTTGTCTTCCTTGATTTTGCTTCCTGCTGCTCTCAGCATCACCGTGGCAGCACTTTTTCACCTTGACAGTGACATTTCATTTCAATAACAGCAGTTGATTTCAGTTTGCACTTTTCCCAACACTTTCAGAAACAACTTCATCACACACCCTCCATCCCAGAGACATCAACTTCAATGCAGGGAGCAGTAACTCCTCAGACACCTAAGTTTCCAACATCTGAGTTTCTGCTTTGCAAAATCCCTACTCCATCTCCAAAGTTTTAATAACCCCAAAATTTAATTGCCCCAGCCTTAGATTGAAACTACCTTCAGTACTTACCATCCCCAATACTTTAGTATAATCTTTCTGCCTCTGCAGAACTCCAAAAACTGGTATCAAATCTTTATATTAAGTGCTTTTGGTTAAAAACAAACAACAATGACAATAAAAAGCAACTGCCGTAGCTTGTTTCCTCACTGGACTCTGAATGATACATATGCTATTATTAAGGATTAATAAATGGTTGCTTAAATCCTTTTGCCTGAATATCATTGCTTATTGATGTATGAAATCAATGAATTCTTGTGAAATTTAAGCTGTAAGCACTGATAAAGAAACCAGAGTTGCATGTGAATAAACATTCACTTTCCTATGTGAAAAATGGGCTGTTCTGGGCATTACTAACTCAGTGAAACAAGATTTCCCATACGTTTTCAGTCATCACTTAAGGTCACCAAGAGGAATTGTCCTTTCATGTACTTTAGTCTGAATGGACAACATTCAAGACCTTCACCTCCAATTCTTTACCCAACTAGGTCCACTTATCTCTTCTGTTAAATATGTTCCTGTATGTCTTCTTGATACAATGGCAAGAAATCCCAGAATTTCAAACTTAGAGATGTGAACCTTTCCAGAAATTTTTCTCTTATTTCCAATCCAATTCTTGGGACAAAAAAAAAAAAAAGATGAAGAAGAATCTCTGCTTCCATACCATCAGGCATACTTCTGTCTTTTTTTATTTTTCTGCCTTCTGAACTACACTGTCAACTTCCTGAAGAAATAATGCTTTGTTAATATAATTCCAATGGATAACAATACAATAATACAATAACAAGCTTGCTGAAGACTGAACAAATGTGGGATGAAAAAAATAATGAATGAGTGGTTTCAATTATCACAACTAATCTTCTGGTATTATATAACAAACAGTTGACATATCTATACATTTCTATGATTTGGACTTTAGTATTATCAACTTCACCCCTTACTTAGAATTTAATCAATAACCTGGTTTCTTACTTCATCGCTATATATTTGTGTCACATTCTACTGCTGCTGAATCTCATTTACTTATGTAAAGTACGTCTCACGGGGACTTTGGAGTCATTAAAAAGATTAAATTGTGTTTGATTTAATTTAGTGTTAAATATATTCCATTGTTTTCTAATTCTTTGGAAAATTGATAATCCTGCCGTATAGTGTATGCAATAATTCCTTATTAATTAAAAAATCTGTTTAACAAGGACAGCAAACTTCCTCTCTACAACAGATAACAGGGTTTATTCTGTAATTAACTCCCTGTCAGAGTCCTTAAACTAATTTTATCTTATGTTTGTTTCTTAGATGCTTTGGCTCTATCTGTGGGCCTAGAGACAATCTGGTACTAAATCACCCTTGATTTCAATGTTTACAATGTGATTGTCCCATGTAAACTGCACTGTTTTACTTAACTATAAATATATTTTACTATATTTTTCAATTCACCTTTTGCTTATGTTTTACATGACTGTTTATCTTTTTTATTAGTCATCTTCCTTGAATATGGATCTTCTCTTTAGAATGGAAAACTAGGGGCCCTAGTCTATCCTGTGGCATCAATGCACTATATGAAAGTAAAAATTGCTGGAGAGGTTAGGTTAAGACTCAACTTTGGAAGTAGCAGTTTCTTGCCTCAGTGTAAGAGCACAATAGCTTCCACTTACTACCAACATTATTGAGAATATAAAATAATTCATATATACGTGGTTAGAAAAAAGAGTATATACATTTAAGGCAGATGAAAGTTTCCTAATTTTCAGATTCAAGCTTTCCAGAGTTAATGATAGTCAGTCTTTATTACTTTTCAGTCCAATGTACTGACTTGTCTATGGTTACTGTTTCTTTTGTGTTCTCTAGCTGACTCTGGTCATGATGACATTTCTTTTATCTGAATAACTTTCTAAATGACACTGAGATTCCTAAGGGACTCTCTCCTATAAGTAGAAATAGAATTGAAAATTCTTTTCCTGGGACATTCAAAGATGATAGAATTTCACCCTTCTTTAATAAACTCTTTCTTGATCCTATATATCTGGTCCTTTTTATTAGCAATAACATAACTCAAAATCTGAGGAGTTTTTGATATTTTTGATATTTTCCGAGTCCTACAACTTTTTTCCAATTTTCTTTTGAAACAAGTTTATTCAAGCTTTCACTCAATCATTCCTTTGAAATCGCTTTTGTCAAGATCACCAACAATTTCTACATTGCTAAATCCAGTGGCCAACTATCACAGGTCATTTATTCCTTCTTGAAATAAGTTCTTCACTGAGCTCCAGGACAATATCTTGATTTCCTCACTGTAGAGGAAAGACACTGTAGTGTACTGTGTCTTCAGTCTGCAGATATTGAGAAGACCACAGGACTTAATCACTGGGGCTCTTACCGTCTCTATCTACCTTGCTCCTTCCGTAACTCATCTAACTTCATTGTTCTAGACACCATTGAAATGCTGACAACTCCTAAACATATATGTCTGGCCAAGACTTTGTTGGCTCACACAACCAACTATTTAGTCTATTTCTTCTCAAATTAGCAATAATAGAATTTCAGAAATATCCTGTCAACTATGGAACTCTGGATAGTGCCCCTTCCTAGAAAATAACACATAAAGTGGTGTCTTTTTTAATTTTCCAGGACAACAGTTTTGGATTCATTCTTAATTTCCCTATTTCTCAAATGTCTGATCATACTTGTTAGCTCTACCTTCAAAATAAGCCCAGAATCAAGTCATTTTGCATTACTTTCTATATTACTACCCTTATCCAAGTCACCATTATCTCAACAGCATCTCATTCACTTTTCTACTTCCCAACTCACCCTCTTCTAATTTATTCTCAACACAGCAGCAAGGGTAATTTTTCTAAAATGTAGGTCAAATATGTCACTACTCTTCACAAAACACTTAAATGGCTTTAAATATAAAGTGAAAGACAATATCCTTACAATAGTATGCAAGACCTATGAGACCTGACCCACCATTATTCTCAAAGCTTCTTTCTCACCATTCTTCAATGATTTACTCTGTTTCAGCCACACTGGCCTCTTTGCAATTCCTAGAATAGACTAAGTTCACTTCTGCCTCAGGACACTCACACTTTCTACAAACTGCTTAGAATCTTTGTATTCTTAATTTCCTTAAAAACTACTCATCTAGGCTGGGCGCAGTGACTCACGCCTGTAACCCCACCACTTTGGGAGGCCGAGGTGGGTGAATCACGAGGTCAAGATATCGAGACCATCCTGGCCAATATGGTGAAGCCCCATCTCTACTAAAAATACAAAATAATTCACTGGGCATGGTGGCACAAGCTTGTAGTCCCAGCTACTCGGGAAAATGAGGCAGGAGAATTGCTTGAACCCAGGAGGCAGAGGTTGCAGTGAGACGAGATCGCACCACAGCATTCCATTGGAGCCTGAGTACAGAGAGAGAATCCATCTTAAAAAAAAAAAAAAAGAAACTACCCATCTATTTATTTCTCATGTCTCCTTTCTGAAACGTTACCTTAAGAGTGAAACCCTCCTTGTTCATCTGTTAAAAGTTGTCACTTATCGTGCCTACCTACCTATCAATTACTTGCTTTCTTTTCATCATACTTATAACACCTCGTAGTTTGATGTATTTATTTGACAACTCCTAATCTACTCCTGCTAAAGCAAAAACTCTCTGTGGGTGGGACTACGGTCTGTAAAAAGGAATGTCACATGTATTATAAATGATCCTGACTCTATGGACATAATTTAAAACACTAAGAGGCTTGGATATGCAGAAGAGAGGCCATAAAAGAAAGTATTGAGAAAGACTTTCTCTGGAGGTTGAACTTGGCTCAGGATTACTTCCTCTCCTGCAAAAGAATTTTAAAAGGCTCAATAATACATATATTAGGAAATCCGCCAGGGAAAAGTAAATGCAAGATGCACAAGTTAAAATTCTTAAGGTCTGAGGTTTCATTTAGAAGAAGAAGTCTTCATACCTGGAAAGGGGCTTTCAAATTAAGAAGAGTTTTGGGGTTAAAAGATATGTGTACAAAATGAGATAAAACTTGTTTTCCACGGTACATATTGCTATGTATGCACTTACTAAATATTTATTATACTCATTATTTATTTCATTGTAGTGATAAAATTCTATAACAAGATTTAGGTATGCAATTGTAAATTCTTCAATAGTAAATTGAAAAACATTGATTTTTAAAGAGAAAACTATATGTGTCATAAAACTTTCTCTATTTATTTTACAGAAGCATATTTTCTAAAATTACAAATCTATATTGCTGGATTCATTGTTCTCATATTTTCTTTCTTTTTTGAAAAATATACTTTAAGTTCTGGGATGCACGTGCAGAACCTGCAGGTTTGTTAAATATGCATATATGTGCCATGGTGGTTTGCTGCACCTACAACCTGTCATCTACATTAGGTATTTCTCCTAAGGCTATCCCTCCCCTTACCCCCAACCCCCCGCCTTTTCAAAGTAGCTAATATCATGTGCATGGCTAGATGTCCGTAAAGACATCATGAGGTAGCAATATGAATGTAATAAACAATATGCACTGAACATATAGGCCTTTAAAATAAATAAATTAGCTCAACTTTAAAACTCACAATTTTGCACAGGTACACAAATCAATACACTCTTTTCATCAAAATATCTTTATCATAACAAGTCTCCATTTAAATTTTTCTCAGAATTCTAAACTGATTTAAAACATTTACCAATTAAATCTCATGAAACTCTTCCAAGAAAGATTACATAGTAATAATGCTGACAGTTAAGAACTACAAATCTCTTGGCACAAATGACTCCACTAACTCAATGCACGGAGAGAGTTCACCAAACTTTAGCATGGTTTCTATTGTCCCACGACCACGTTCCTAGGATAATCCAAGCCCCCTCTTAAAATGCCTGCCTGAGAAAGTTTAGTGCTGCTTTTATGATTCAACTTGATTGGCCCAGAAGGTGCCCAGATATTTGGTCAAATATTCTGGATATGTCTGTGAGGGTGGTTTTGGATGAGGTTAACATTTAAATCAGTAGACTAGACTGAAGAAAGTATATTTCCCTCCCTAATGTGAGTAGTGGGACTCATCCAAGCAGTTGAAGACCTGAATAGAACAACAACAAACCAACCCTGACCCTCCCATGAGTAAGAGGAGAGTCCTCCTGACTGACTGCCTTGAGCTATGACATCGACCTAGTCTGCCTTCAGACTGAAACTGAAACAGGTCTTTTTGGGTCTCAGGCCTTCTGGCGTTCAGCCTAGAACTTACACCATCAATTCTCACAGGTCTTTAGCTTGCCATGTGCAGATCTTGGAACTTCCTAGCATTCATAATCATGTCAGCTGACAGTTGATTTCTTACATTATACCTCATATATATATATCCATTCATATTATAATATATATTCGATTGGTTCTTTTATTCTCTTTTCTCTGGAAAACTCTGACAAACACAGCTGCCAAAATAACTTACTGTTTGTTCCAGACAAAACCTATATATAGGCCTCTGGCCTTTCTTTTCTTAGAGCAGATACTTTAGAAAACTTGTAATTATAAATCCTTTCTCTGTCCTTTTAAGATATAAATTTCCTACTACCTACACATTATCTCCTCAAGGACCTGGGAGTCATCTCTTTAAAATGCAATAATCCAGGAAGATAGTTCTTCTATCTCTCAGTTCCTCTGAGAAAGTAAACCGTAACAAACTCAGATGGCCCAGTCACATTGACCAACCCACTTTAACACCCTTTAATACTTTTCTTTTAGCACACAGGAACATTTAAAAAGTCTCTCACCATTTGTTTTGGTGGAATTTAGCCCAATTTACACTGACATTTTTCTCCCCTACTACAGTGGTCCCAATGAAATCTGTCTCGCATTTTTAAAAAGTATCTAGTGATTTTTTTTTACACTGCTCAGTCCCTCTATCAAGCAGACATTGACCTTGGAAACGTGGTTAATAACATAAAAGGCAATGCAAAGTTATTCACAATTATTTTCAGCCTGCTGAACAAGGTCCCTCACATTTTCATTTTACAATGAGTGCCATGTATTATGAAGCTGGTCCTGAGAGTAACAGAAATTGTAATAGTACTGGTAGTACTGGGAGTGGCAGGAGGAGTACAGGGAAGAAGAGGAGGAGTGGCAGCAAAAGCTATTCACTTTATTAAACAATTTGTTAAACAATTGTTCTGGAACATGCTCTGGTCTAAGTGTTTTATTGGTAACAGCTTATTCAATCTACAAACAGTGGTAAGATACTATACAAATACAAATTCTTTTTACTGTTGAAAAACTAAGGCAACTACTCTAAGTGACAGATCTGACATAGGGAGACAATAGTAAAAATAGAATAGACAAAAAACAGATGAAAAAGGGTAGAAATAGAATCGAAAGGAAATAATAAAAGATTCAATTTAAAAGAAGATTCCATAACAAGTATGTTTTCTTGTTTTGTTTTATATTCTTTTTGAATTAGGTAATTAAGTGGGTGGTGGAATAATAATTGAGATGGTCTTGAAGAATAAGATAAGCTTAACTTTATTAAACTGAATTTATACTAAGATGTCTAACAGATAGTTGGACATATAAGCCAGTGCTCAACAGAAAAGTGGATGCTGAGGAAAGAAATTAGGAAGAGGCTAGTAAGATGGTATTTGAAACCAGAGGAATATATGAAATTCAGAAATGGGAAAAGAGGCCAAAGAAATAAACAAGGCCCCATTTAAAGATCTAGGAGAAGAGTCAGGAGTGGTGATTGAAAAATGGTATTTCTTTTTGAGGTTTACAGTGTTATTTAAGTTCAGAGAAAAAGTTTAAGTAAGCAAGTTTTCAAGAGTTCTAAATGTTGTAGAGAGCTCAAGGAGCAACGAGGGATTAACGAGAACAAAATATTGGAGTTAAGAATAAACACCAGTGACTATCAAGAGAGCAATTTCAGTGTAGTCAGAGGCATAAGCCAGGTTGCAAATGTTTACAAAGGCAAGAGAGGGAAGGTTGTTTGTTCTTTTCAGATATTTGAAATTGAAGAAGAAGAATAGGTGGGAGAGCAGAAAAAGTGGAGCCAAGAAAATGAATTTATAGGATCAGAAAGGTTTTGTCTTAATTAAATGATAAAGTGATAGACTTGAAAAGGCCAGAGAGCATTACTTATCGAGAACTGGTTACCCAATTCTCCAATAAGGAAGGACACCCCTTCCTTATTGCAATCTTTTGATCCCCCTTTTTATTCTCAACTCTTCAGGTAGCCATGAATCTTGTGGACTTGGCATTATTAGATGTTTTGGGTTGTGACTGTTTCAAACACATAATTTTAGCAGTTGGCTTTACCTTTCTGTATCTCATCTTCTAACTACAAAATTAATATAATCATAATAGGCTTTGCCTGGTCTGCCTCATAGGCTCACTCACTCAGAGTGTCCAAAGAGGAAACGTTTGTGAGATAGATTATAAAATGTTTAGGTAACATTTAAAAACTAAAATGTAATTATATAGACAGTTTTCTAATTAGTGACATTATTATTGTTTACTTTTTGCTCTTTAGAAGAATTCCCAAGGATAGCCTTGAGAGTTCTCTTCACTGTTCACCTTTAAGTGTCTGCCTGAAATTCAACCCCGACTGCATCTGGCAACATAGGAACTTCATTGTTTTTTCTTCTGTTCGATTATGCCCACAACCTAACACAATCTGAGTAGAAAAGAAGCAAAACTGCTAGCAAAATAGCTTTGGGTCACTTCTAATAAAAGTGGCTTATCATTGTTCATTATGTACATGAACTGCACCTTTATTTCCATTACTCAGGAATCCATTCGGATTTTTAAAGCTACTGTGTGCAATGGTTATCATATGATTATATGTGGCATCCATTTTTCTTCCTACTATATTCCCTTTTTACAATCTATAAGAGTCGTAAACTTGGAGGATTTTATTGGAAAGTCAAGGTGGCAGAGTTATGGAAATGACTCAGAAATTATGCTTCCCTGCCGCAACAATGTTGATTTACTTGTAATGCTAAACATACTCCACTAAGTCATACACAGCTCTTGGGAGAGGGTTGACTAATTAGCTCAGTGACTTATCCGCCCACATGCTCTGCTGATTCTGATACATTAAAACATTTTATTAGCTTGCAAGGTCAGAAAATCTTACTGCGTGGGTAGTATTTCTAAAAATTTAATGGCAATAGCCTGATGTTGGATCCTTTGCATCTGTAGATTGGCAATAAATCTTCAAAGATGAATAAACTCATATACTTATTTCTCAGGACTTTGCACATAGAGGTCTCAAGAAAGCCTGCAATGTTTAAAAAGAAATAATCATTGTCAAAATCAGATAATAAACTATTCATTTTGGGGGGTGTATTAGTCTATTCTCATGCTGCTATAAAGAACTGCACGAGACCGGGTAATTTATAAAAGAAAGAGGTTTAATTGACTCACAGTTCAGTATGGCTGGGGAGGCCTCAAGAAACCTACAATCATGGTGGAAGGGGAAGCAAACACATCCTTTTTCACATCACGGCAAGAAGTGCCAAGCAAAAGGGGAAAAGCCGCTTATACAACCATCTGATCTTGGGAGAACTCACTATCAAGAGAACAGCATGGAGGTAACCACCCCCATGATTCAATTACCTGCCAACAGGTCCCTCACCAGACTCATGGGGATTATGGTAACTACAATTCAAGATGAGATTTGGATGGAAACCAGACAAACCATATTGGTGGGAATAAATTGAGTTGTCTACTTGCATTGAATCTTTAGCAGGTAGAAAACACACAACTGAAAATTTAATTTTCAACATCACCATCTGTAATCACCAGTTTAGCACAAGTATTGCATTAAATTAGACTACTGTGGTCCATTTGAGCTGAGCGAATTACATACATCTTTTGATTTCCCAGCAATGGTTAAATCCTACCGTCAGTGTACTATATTCTTTGCATATAAAAGATGGCAATATTTATTTCTAAACAGATAATTGCCTTCTCTGCTAATCACTTATAATGCTTCACACTTCTGATTAGCTCTTTTTTTAACAACAAAACTTACTGAAACAAAAATTCTGTGGGACAGAGGAAAAAAGTAGAAATCAAAATAAAGTCATAGGGCAAATAAACAGTTAAGTGGGTTATTTTGTATGCAACCATAATAAATAAATTTGAAGCAGAAAATATTTAAGGGCTACATTTTGCAATCTTTCAATAAGTATTATGTGCTAAATAATATACCTTATGAGAGTACACAATGAGCTTTTTAAAAAAATTTGGATGCAAGTTATCACTTTTCACTTACTTTCTATAATCTAAACACTCTATGAAAAATATATAAAAATATGTGAACATGAGTAAAATGCAGAAACAATGAGTTATTAATTGCTTTTTCTTTCTTTTTATTATTTTTATTTTTTTTATTTTTATTGAGACAGAGTCCCACACTGTCACCTGGGCTGGATTGCAGTGGCACTATGTCAGCTCAGTGCAACCTCTGCCTCCCGGGTTCACGTGATTCTCCTGCCTCAGCCTCCCAAAAAGCTGGGATTACAGGGGCCCGCCACCACACTTAGCTATTTTTTTTTTCTGTATTTATAGTAGAGATGGGGTTTCAACATGTTGGCCAAGCTGGTCTCTAACTCCTGACCTCGGGATACGCCCACTTCGGCCTCTCAAAGTGCTGGGATTACAGGCATGAGCCACCACACCTGTCCTATTAATTGCTTTTAAAAGTTATTCATAAGATTGTGATAATTCTGTGAATAAATTCAATTCATTCCCCAAATCCTGGTCATTAGACATTTTCCTATGGCCAGTAATCACACTTTTACTGCCTTTTCTAATGTTTCCTCATTCTGCTATCTTGCATTCATAGAAAAATGAAGCAGATAATTTTATGTGTATATATATTCTTTTAAATTGTGCAATTTTGACAACAAATTATGGGTCACGAGGTGTGACGCACAAGAAGATTGCAGGTAATGAGAATGTCATAAAACTGAGTTCAAATGTAGGTTCTGCTAGAAAACTAGCTAAGTAACTTTGAGGACATGTCATCTAGATCAGCCTCAAATTTTTGAGCTGTTATTTAATAAGATTGAGTTAAATGATCACTCACATTCCATCTACCTCAAAAACTCCATGTTCTAAGTCCACTGACATGCAGAATTTCAGCACATTTGCAAACAAAATGTGGATGCATTAGTGCTGCATTAAATACTTACACAAAAAAAGGAGTAAAAGTCCTGCAGATGGGTAAAAATGCAAAGTCCAAAAAGGAAAACCAAGTAGCAATCAATATTTCCAAGGCCTATATCTCCTTTCTGGTACTTACTCACACCTTGCCGCAATTCCCAACCAAGTTAATAGATGTGAACTGAAGATCACTATGTTCTAGTACACGATACTGTAATATCTATCTAAAAATACTTTTCCACTCCTGAAAAATTCCGTCTTATACCCATATAAATTTAGAAATGACAAATAGAAAACAATAATTATTCTCAAATGCAAAACGGCAAACAGTTTGAAAAATGGCCTAAACAAAGAATACACACACACACACACACACACACACACACACACACACACACACCTGTGTCCTTAAGGAGCTCGGAGTCTATTCTGATAATTATCCACTTACACAAAAATGTACACTAACAGTGATGAGAAAGTAGCAGCACAGAAGAAGGAGATGTTGCTCTGGAGTAGAAAAGAAAGTTTGCAGGTCCCCGATGGTCAATGACTTATGTTTTGTTCAAGCACGTAGTATAACAGCCATCCATTTCACTAGGATTTAAAGAATAAATATATTCAGTACAATGCCAGTTTACTATTTATGAGGGTTTGGCCACCTGTCAAGCTCCTTTATGGAAACCTAGCTCCACAAGAAGCTTCAAGAATAGCTTCTGCCTACACTAGGCAGGTCTGTGAAAAGTAAACTAGATATTCACCTCTGTATGACCGGGAGAAAACAATCAAAACAGAAGAAACATAACTCCTATTCCTATTTTCAAATCTCACTTGAATGCATGTAATGTAATTGATGAAACCAAATTTGCATTCAGAATCCTAGCTGCTAATATAGATGATTATAGTTTTCCAGCATCTGTGGTCAAAGGAGAATGGAATGGTCATCTACATAGCAATTTCCCAGCTACCATTCCGGAAAACAGATCCTAAAAGAAAATGACATGGGAGAGTCAGAGCTTTAACCTCTTCCTTCTTCCCACATAAAGTTTCTCTCATGTTTTTCAACAGCTGGTCAAATTCTGTTCTTGTCTTTCACACATTCGCATCAATATTCTACCTCTGCAGCAGTACTGTATATCAGGGGCAGGGCTTGGGATGTGCAGTCAGGGAGAAAACAGACTTGATCTCCCATTGGTGGTGTTTTTCACTTTCCTTTAAACTTTTTTTTTTCAGTTTGAAAACTGAAAACTCCTATTATTCCTATTGTTTACCTTTCTCTTTCCACTCTCATTGTTTGATATGTTTAGTGTGGTCTCCCTGTATGAGGAATTGTCACCAATCCAGTTATACGGGGATTTGTGCATTTTTCAATGGCCCCCTTGTCATTCTTTGATTAAAAGTGATTGCTCTCAAAGTTCAATGTTGTGACCACAGAGGAAGATCCAGTCAGCTCTGAACCAGGAAAGCTGAAGAATGTTGACAGAGAAGGCTCATGGGAAGGGAGGACACCTCAAATCAAAGGTGTTTAATAACAAGTGGCTAAATAAATGAGTAATAAAACCTGGATTCGTTTTATAAGGAGGAACTAAGAGTTTCTTTATGTTTCCTTCAGTATTTAGTATATGTCAACTTGTGTAGTCATTCCTCAGCTCTTAATATAATACCTAGTGACTGATTAGCACTTAATAAAAGTAAGTTTAAAAATAGTGACTGTGAATGATCATTAAAAACAGGAACAAATTTGTTTTACTTGTGGGTGGAGTATAAATGAGATCTTGACTTTGGGATTTAAGGATGGAATAAACTCATCATGAAGTGTTATAACTAATTCTCTCTCTATGTCTCTGATTCTCTGCCAACTTGAACTTCAGATGTGCAGTAATCACTCATTCAGATGGAGTAACCATTGCTAAATAAACAAGAACACAAAAATGAAATAAACAAAAGACAAAAATCCACAACAACAAATTTAACTACTTGCTGAGAAGCAAAAAATTACCAAGAGTTGGCAGTAGCTGACACTGTAAACTTGTTGATGTTACTATTATTTACAACAATCTATAATATATAGAAAAATGTTAATTTTTAAGAAAGAACTGAAATATATGAATTTATATTCTGTAGTCTGTAGCAATAAATGAGTGATATAAATTAAAAGATGAAAATTAATCAAAAGAACACAATTCCTTAAAAAATTGAAAAATATCAGTTACTTTGGCCCTCTAAAATCAGAATGAACAAAACACCAGAAAAGCACACTGCAAAAAACACTCTACCGGCCTGTCTTAAATTAATCTAATTATTTTATTCTCTTTTATTTTTCCCCTGGCTCAGTCATTAGTAGATGTTATCTTTGTCTATGGTGGGTATTGTTGATATCACTGTTTACAGTAAAGTTTTTTCTCTTAACGAGCATAAACAATTTATTCCAATATGATTTTTAAAATTTTCTCTATAGATAGTCAGAAAATCAGAAGCAGAAGCCAAATGTTACTGACAGAAAATATAAAGGAAAAAAGGCCAGTAGATTTTATAAGGAATTTTATAACTAAGTTGAGCATAAAAATAAAACATTAATGAATCTGACAATATCATTCTAAAAGAAGTAGACAACATGTCTGGCTCTAAAAGACCAACATAAAATATATTTTTCCTTATAATATTTCATAGTTTTCCTACAAAAGATAAACTCAAAGACAGTAAAATTTTAAAAGCTGAATTTCATTATATTCTTAAATTCTCTGTTGAAAATATTTTATATCAATGCAATGAGTTAATAGCATCTCCTTTAAAGTTTTCAACTTCTCAAAAGTACATTCAGGTCTTTCCTTGCCTTCAATGAAATAGGTCACTGAAGTTCTTTAAACTTAGTATTTTAGAGTTTTAGCCCACTAAGTACACTGTGCTAGAGTGTACTATGTATGGATATCCGGGAGTCTGTGAAATTCCAAAGTTAGTTGGAAATATTAATGTGTATTTGTATATGTGTATATTTTAAGAGAGGAGATCAAGGGTCTCAAAGATACTAGGACAGGGGTGTGTGTGTGTGTGTGTGTGTGTGTGTGTGTGTGTGTACAAAAAGATTGTGAGGGATTGGCTCCCATAATTATGGAATCTGAAAAGTCTCACCAGCTGCATCTGTAATCTGGACACCCAGGAAAGCCAGTAGTGTAATTCCAATCCAAGTTCAAAAGCCTGAAAACAAGAGACCTAATGGTCCTAGTCCAGGGGCAGAAGACTGATACAGCTTAAGCAGACAGGCTGAAAGAAAAAAATTCAATTTTCCTCTGCCTTTTGTTCTATTCATGCCTCATCCGACTGGATGATGCCCACCCATGGTGGGTAGGACAGTCTTTTCTACCAAATTAAATGCTAATCTCTTCTGGAAACATTCTCACAGACACACTAAAAAATAATGCTTAGGCACTCCTTAGCCCTGTCAAGTTAACACATAAAATTAACCATAACAATGTCTATAACACAAAAAACATTAAGAATCATTGAACAGTTTTTCAACTATACTTGCTTCTCTGAAGACTGAGTCACTTGATCTATTTTCTTTTAATCAAAAAAATCTGGTGATATATCTATACTCTTCCTCATGTGATTTCATTTACACTCATTGCCTGATTTTTAGTTTTGCCTTTAGTCATTTTCTCTTCTAATTATGCACACGCTTTTAAAATTTCAGCTGTCATCTTGGTTTTAGGTACTATTTTTCTAATGTTAAATCCTCTCTCTTTTTCTCAATCTCTGGCCTCTTTCGTGAGCAAAAAAAAAAAAAAAAAAAAAAAAAAAAAAATGCAGAATTACCTTTTACATATATTTACTGGCTCTTTATTCTCTTTTTGAGACGGAGTCTCGCTCTGTCTCCCAGGCTGGAGTGCAGTGGCATGATCTCAGCTCACTGCAAGCTCTCCCTCCCGGGTGGGTGCAATCTCCGCCTCCCGGGTTCACACCATTCTTCTGCCTCAGCCTCCTGAGTAGCTGGGACTACAGGCGCCCTCTCACCACGCCCGGCTAATTTTTTGTATTTTTTAGTAGAGATGCGATTTCACTGTGTTAGCCAGGATGGTCTCGATCTCCCGACCTTGTAATCCACTCGCCTCAGCATCCCAAAGTACTGGGATTACAGGTGTGAGCCACCCCACCCGGCCTTTCACTGGGTCTTTCTAAATAAACATTAAAATTCACCTACCCAAATTCCACCATGACTGCTTCATTCCCTGTAACAGGTAATGTCTCAATCCATTCAGTTTCTCAAGGTCAGCACTAAATCATGCCACCTTCTTCTTCTTTTTTGGAATGTGATATTTAGAAAAAAAGTTTGCTGAGTAAATGTTTCTTGGATTTGCTCCCTCTCTACATTGTCAACATCTAACTTCAAGCTCTTGACAATGCTACCATAAGAAACTTCCTCTTGAGTCTTCTCTCTTCTAAACCTACTCTGTTTTTCTTCTTCTTCTTTTTTTTTTTTTTTTTTTTTTGAGACGGAGTCTCGCTCTGTCGCCCAGGCTGGAGTGCAGTGGCCAGATCTCAGCTCACTGCAAGCTCCGCCTCCCGGGTTCACGCCACTTTCCTGGCTCAGCCTCCCGAGTAGCTGGGACTACAGGTGCCCGCCACCTCGCTTGGCTAGTTTTTTTGTATTTTTCAGTAGAGACAGGGTTTCACTGTGTTAGCCAGGATGGTCTCGATCTCCTGACCTCGTGATCCACCCGTCTCGGCCTCCCAAAGTGCTGGGATTACTGACTTGAGCCACCGCGCCCGGCCTGTTTTTCTTCTAATGTCAATAGAATTAATTTCCTCCAAAGCAAATTTACTGATAAAGCATTGTTTTCTAGCTATCTTTAACTTCTAGTACTTAACCACACTGTAGTACTTTTTTTTATGTGAATATTTGTTTACCTCATTAGATAGTAATATTCAGTGTCTCATTTATCTTTCTAGTGGCTTACCTGGGCCAGCTAACAAATAATGTATACATAGAACTGTAGAAGAAATGATTGTCTGCCAAAATGTGTGCTTTCCCTTCCATATGGTTAATTTGTTGCTGAGAGATAGTTGCCTAAAGGTGGACTACGTTTCCCAGCTCCTATACAATGCAGGGGACTAGTTCTCAGCGGTGAAAGTTTAGCAGAAGTGGTATATAAATTCTAGAGCAGGAATTTTAACAACTTCATATTTTCTACTTTTGCTTTTGCCTTCCCCTTGCTGAATACAGAGTATTCCAAGGCACTGGAGAAAGAAGCAGCAAAAATATAGAACAGGTCTGTGTTCCTAAAGAACAATGTGGAAGTGAGCTACCTTTTCTGCCAGAAACACACTCACTGGAAAACGTAAGTGAGAATAAGTTTCTACTGCATTAGGGTATATTTGTTTAAGGTGCTGCAGTATCTAGTTATTCCAACTAGTATCACTAGGTAGTCAATAAAACATTTTGAAATGAATGTTTATAACCTACCTACAGATAATACTGTTGTGCAAGTGTGAAGACAGGAAAAAGGAAAGGATACCTCTTTTGCATTTCCCAAAATACTGTGGTACATTATGATTCAGGATTCGTTATATGTTATGTCCTTCAAATACAGAAGAAAATAATTATAGCATATTCCTTTGAAACATAATCCAAACTTTTCATTTTTATAAAATTTATCCATTTTAATAGTTTTTTTTTATTTTAGCAGTAAATCAAAGTACTGTTTTGTTCAAGAAATAAATAAAAAATAATACAAATAATTAAAGACAGTACGGAAAATATTGACAACTAATTAAGGCATTGATAGCATTTGGATGAATGCCTAGTTAAAACTATCCAAAAAAAAAAAAAAAAAAAAAAAAAAAAGGCTAAGCTATTTGAGCAACCAGAATATGTACATTACTTCTTCATATAAATCTGTGTATCTTGGGGTTGTTTAGTTTGCCCAATTTATATGTCATTTTTTCCCATTTTTTTGTAGTCATTCAATTTATTTCATTAAAATTGAATTAGTGGGAAAAGAAAATTTAATCAAGAAGTTTTCCCTCCAGCACTCTTTCCCATAATGCATTAGAAATTTGTGAGATAAGATTTCTTAAAAATATCTGAGATGGTAATGAATGCGGAGATCTGTGTAGAACTGAGTTTTACATAGATATATTCATTTTGGTCTTTTTGAATATAATGCAATACATAGTCATAGTCCAATAATTACTCATATTTGTTGATCTTGTATCTGCAGAAGTTTAAAGTCTGTTGTCTACTTTCTCTTTGATAGTCAAAATGTGACTCATGGACCAACTGCAACAACATTTCCTGGAACTAACTGAAAATGCAGAATCTCAAGTTTCACCTCAGTTGTTTTGTATAGATGTTAATATTTGAGAAGCACTGCTTGAGGTGACAAAGAAGAAAAACTCAATGGACTGATGAGAGTTCTAAAGAAATTTTACTGCTACAAAATAATGATTTCTAGGGGTTAAATAAAACATTTCTTTAAATTGGGTTTTTTTGTGTGAATAACAAAAATAACAAATAACATAATTAATTATTTGCCTCATTAGCCTTTCAGAATTAGCATTAAGTTTCAGGAAAAGTAGGCAGGATTTTCTTCTTTGGGCTTTCTATCAGTTGAGATGATTCCAACTAAAAGGAGTAGCAAAAAAGCACACCTGTGGTATTTTAGCTAGGAAGACAATCCTGAGAGTAAAAATTAAGGCAGGTCTTTGAGGTGACTTAATCCAACATCTCTGGCTCCGTTTTGCTGGAGGTCTTCTTGACTTTTATCCTCCTCTTGGTGTAGCTTCATCTAAAAGCTAGTAAGAAACAGCAGAAAAAGTGACAGTTCTTGTGCATGGCAAAATCATGTCTGGAAGAAATGAGATGGTCTTTCCCTGTGGCAAAAAGTTAAGAATGGAAAAGTATTTCCCCAGAACTTCCCAACAAGTTTCTTCTTGCATTTTATTGTTTGGTGAGGATAACATGCTTCTTCCAAAATCAACTGCTGCCAACAAAGCAATGTGATTCATTCATTGGCTTAGATGAGAGTTCCTGAAAAAAAAATGATTGTTGGGGCGAATGAAAGTACCTTTATTGCCCCGTTTTCTTGGAAAAACCCCTCCTCCTCCTTCTCAGGTTTCTATTTAATAAGGAAGGAGAGACATGAATGCTGAGAAGCCAAGCATAATATTTATCAAATTTATATTTCTTTTATTAGATTTTTCATAATTGTATCTTTCTCGTTTTGCTCATCTAGTCACATTGTCACATGGCCTTTTGACACTTCTTCTCATAAAAATGATGGCTTAAACGTCATGACACTTGTCCTCAATTTCCTCACTGTCCCAATTATGTCCAAGGCTCTACCCCTAGCTCATTGGAGGAATGAATCTCTTTTTGTTTTTATTTGTTTTGTTGTTGCTTCTCTCAGCATAATTACTACACAAGAAGGTCTGCTGAGGCCATCAATGTAAGATAATCTACATGCCCAGAAACATCTATCATCTGCATTTCCCACTGCAGAAGAATGCTCTGATAGAGGGGAATCAGCTATTAAATAAGCTGAGGCCAATACGTAACATACCTGGTGAGGTGAGATGGGTTCTGTTGCATTTTAGATGACCAGCTTGTTTGTGCTCCCTCCAATTATTGAAAAATACTTTACATTGAATAATACCAAAACAACCTAACAATCCTATCTTCTCTTTTAGGTATAAATCTGTCACACAGAAGACAAAGAACATAATTGAAGCACAGCCTCAGATTTTTCTGAAATCTCCCTCAAACTCTAGAGTCAAGAAAACGAGTTTGTTTGTAACAGGACGGCTGCAGAGACAATTTTGTTGCTGTTGATATCTTCCTCTCTGTCAGTAAACTAGGACTTGTATTTGCTTGCTTAAGCATATGGCATAGAGTAGGCCTTCAAAATACATTTGTTCAGTAGAAGAATTCTGATCTTGAGGAAAATGGCTGACAGTTTCATGTATTTTTTAAATGATCTGTGAATTTTGCCTTAAAAATAATGATCATTGCTACATCCTCTCAACTATGATCAGAAGCTAGTAACAACTCAGTAAAGAATTTTTATGGTATACGTCTATCTTCCTCGCACCAAAATTACTTTTTTCTTTTATTTTATGACTTAGAATTAATCATAAGTTTGATGAACAAACCCTAAACAATAAGTGAAGATATTAATTATGAAAGAGTTTGAGCATGTCAATTTTCACTGAAATTTGCTTGATATGAGTAAAGAGTAACGGCTTGTAAGTGAAGACTATATATCATATATGTGTCCTTTGTATTTAATATATGTAAATGAAATGTCTAATAAATTGCTGATAACCACACTGCTTCAAAATATCAGAAAATTGTTTCCTCTTTGAGATGTGATCATTCCTCCATCTCTCCCGATGCTCTTAGCTTTTCCCTGCTCAGTCAATGTGTTTCCCCTGGAAAGTTTTCCCACTATACAAGTCCATAGTATTATGTGTGTGGGAGTGGGTATTTCCATAGCCCTTAGTGACTAGATATTTGTCTCTAATGGTTTTGTGGAATTTAAGTTATATCTGAAATCTTCTTTTGCAGATATAACTTCAATTCCTCAAGAGCATTGTGAAATCCACATACTTCCTTATATCCCACACAGGTGGGAGCATAGGATAAGTACTTAATTTTAAAAAGTTGATTTTTAAAAACTAACCAAAATTTTCATTTTCATTCCTTTATCTCTAACTAAATGTTACATTTTAAAAATATGGTAAAAATTATTAGATTTTAAAACGATCTGTTCCACCTTAAAATAACCTCTTTATTTCTAACCTTAACCCTCTGATGACATGATTCAGTGATGACAAATCTCTAGCTCTCGTGTTGTATGATTATTATTCTGCTTCCTCTAGTGTCCAATCTACTAGTAGTGACAGCAATAATTTGATAAACGTATCTAACTACTATATGTTTTTTCCAATGCTATTTTATGAAAACACCTCCAACATTTCCCAAGTCAAGTGAACCTATTAAAGATACTTAAATTATGTGTATTATATTTCAAAATATGAAAATATAAATAGAGCCCCACTATGGCACAGCTCATTACTAATGCAGATCTCATAGCAAAACAGCATCCCTTGAAATACCAAAATCCCATAAAATAAAATAACGAAAGACAAGACATTTACGCAGCAAATAGCCTCATCCCTTAAAAAAGCAGTATAAAGTGTTAAATATGAGGTAGAACTGGTACTACCAAAATTTTGTTCTTTAGAGCCCTAATCTAAAAGCCATTAGTAATGATACCTTTAAAAATGTGGTGTTTATGGAAGACTGGGAAATGTTTGAGCTAAATTTCTCTGAGTGGATTCACTTAGTATATTCCTTCCTGAGATGTACACAGAAAGGAAACTGTCTTAAATAGGTTTAAAATTTTGGAATAAAACTCTCTAATGTATTCCTGCACAAAGGAATATTTTCATGGAAATCCTATTAACTAGTAGAGGTGTTTTGAGGGACATTGACTGGGGAAATGCTGAGGTAAGTAAAAGGAATTTGAATACAAAACCAAGAGAGCTAATTTCTATTCTTAGCTAAGTAGCTCCAGGGCTTAGGAATTCATGCAATTACAGAAGGACATACCATGCACATTTAGTTCCAAATAAAATAGAATCATAAATGCATTTCATCTGAGAATTAAAAAAATATAATGCTGATATTTCTGTTTGTATGCGTTCAGCTTCAATAGCAGCAAACCAATTTCAAATGCTTATCCTGAGGCTTGAACCATGATCACAACGGTTTTACCAAACCAGGACATGTTCTTTTTTCTTTTCTCTGCTTTGTCTTCTGCCGTGTAGAGCTCCTCTCATGGTCTCAAAATGCTTTCTCCAGCTATTAGGATGCATAAGTTCATCTTTCATATTCTGTGAATATGGGAGAGTATCTTTATTTAAAAATAGTCAGCAAATTGTGAGATTTTTTCCAATTAGATTAAGTCATATGCCTTCTATAAGGTAATCACATTGGCCACAGAATGGAACGCACTGATAGGGTTTATCCTAGCTCACAGGTTCTACTCCTGAGAACAGGAATGCAATTAGGTACCTCCATGTTATAAGGGTCTTTTTAATGACAAATGAGATTTTGATGAATGGAAAAGGATGACATGGATACACAGGTGGAAAAAAATGTATCCTCTTTACTAGAGGAAAATGCAAGGAATATTAAAATTTATAAAATTATAAACTCATAAACCTGTACACATACATTTGTTTATAAATTTATAAAGTGATACAAGCTTTAAGAGAGAAGGGTAATAAATAAAAACAACCAAGTGAGCCTAACTTAATTATTGAAAACATACACATGAATACTTGTCATTGCTATTAGAAATGTCTTTTGGAAAAACTGTTGTCCTTCTTTTGTAAGTTAATCAAATCACTCTCTTATAAAAAACTAATTTGTGTTTTCTGGAAGACATCATAATCCCTATAGAAATTGGATAATTACTGATTTTTATCTGAAATGTAATTCAGGACATAGTTCCAGACGGTAAAAACACAACTATCAAATGAGATGGGATATTGTCTACTATTTTTTCACAGGCTTAAGAAAGCACACTTGATTTTTCCAATCAAATGTTAGTTTCAGACTTTGGGCAGCCACTTATTAACTGTACATTAGTTGTCAGTATTACATTAAATAAAGAGACATGCAAGTTTTTGAATTGAGAAATGTCAACACCTAACAGAGGTTGAATGTTAATAATAAGAGAAATTTTACTTATGTAAATTCAACAAACACAACACAGCATTTATATATTGAATGACACTATATAGAAACTAACAAAGAGTTTTGAAAGATATATCTCTTTTGTTTCAAGAAATGAAAATAATAAACAGTGCTTATTTATGCAGTTTGTCATTCTTATAGGAAGAGGTCAATAGTATGAGTTCCAGGAAATTGCAAACTTTCTGATAATACATATCTTTAAAACCTAGATGAAAGAACACCCTACTCCTTTTCTTACCAGTGAGGTACAAGCCTAGACATAGTTCCTGGTGGTAGGAGAGCCTGGCTTAGCCATTCAGTCTTTCACAGAGACAGTTGATATGGTGCCAATTATAAGTAAAGCGCTATACTCATTTGGCAGTAAGCACCCCCCAACTTCTTTCAATCACAATGCAGCTTTACGCCCTTCTTAGTTAGAAATTCTCAAAATAACTACTTTGAAAATTATTATAGCACAATGCATTTTTTAATACTTTTTGTTTCTTAGCCTGAATACAAAGAATCCTGAGAAAGTCTGTTCTGAATGTTCCAGTCCAATTTATTTTCTGATCTCTGTATGACTCAACTCTGGGCCATGCCAGTCTGAGACTCAGTCAAATGCTGGAAAAGCTTCTTCTGGACTAAAGCACTTCAATGACATCTGTTAAAAAGAACCACATTAGAAGACCTTTATGTTCTGTAAACTGCAATGAAAGCGGAATTATTTTCAACTTACTGTATCTACTTTGATGGTGGGTTGGAGTGTCACATACCATATTTAACCTAACACAGCAATTTGTATTCAGCACTGTGCTAAGTGTACTAAGGTCAGAGAATAAATGAAAATGCTATTTTCAAGAAGTCTGCACCCTGGGGTGACAATGTTACAAAGTGAAAATATGACAAACAACAAAAATAGTAAAAATGCTCAATTGTATAGTTCGGGAGAGCTACAGGCTTACTAGGCTACAAGAGTCACAAAAAGGTTCATAAGAAAAAAAAAACAGACTGACTTTTATCATTAGGCACAATTGCAGCATAATTTCCCTACTATTGCTTTCCTTGCCCCACCCCACCATCCCATCTTTATTTTGCATTGTCTACATAATTTAGCAAAGTGACAGACACATACAAGATGCTCCATGAGTGATTGTAGCATGGATAGTGATTAGGAACACCTGATATATGTGTCTATTTGAGGGTTAAACATTTTTCTACCAATAAAATAATTGTGCATTTTCTCATATCTCCAGCAATCAATGAAATGTAATCATAATTATGACTGTGTTCTCATTCTATGGTCTAACAATGTTTATGATATATTCTACAAATCCTCCTTCAAACTCAGATGCAATCTTAATAATAAACAGTATAAGCACCAACGATTAATTAGGAAGATGAAAGAAATATTATCTCTTCAGAAAAATTCTGTCTAATTTTTGATAGAAATCCTGTCTAAAAATGCTATTTCTCTTCATGGAAATATTTCTCTACTTGGAAGGTTCTAATTAACATTAACAAGCAGATTCTGTGTCAAGTTGTTATGATGAAAACAGGGCAAAAATACATTTTTTTTTCTTTTTTACAGAAAGAGGATAGGCATGCTTTCCTTGTTACCATGATGGAAATGTGTCCGATATTCCTGTTTGTGTACTAACCATAACATATTTCAATGTTATCCAGAATTGGGTGATCCTTCAACTGTGTGATAAGCCCATTCTGTTTGTGCATATGAGCATGTTAAAGAAATGACTAATATAAATCAATGGAGAATGAATTAAACAATAACATAGCAGGTAAGCTAGTCATTTAAATTCCCTAGAATAGCTCCCAGTGAGTTGTCCATCATTCACTGTTCTTTGCAGTTAAGTGAAATATTACAGTAAGCATCTTATTTTTAAGGAATATCAATTTTCCTTTACAAACATATTTTATTTTAAAAAGAGCAATAGTTTGTGATATATGAATAATAAAAATACCAGTATCATCTCCACTTTGCCTTCTGTTTTTCTTCTACATATGAATATGAGAATAATTTGCATGAAAATAAGAGGAGACTAAAATTATTATGCATCATAATTTTCTAAGAGCACTCTTTGGTTTTCAGATTTAGATTTAAAAGCAATAAGCAGAGAGTGTAGGTAAAAACAAATAGGTAATTTTCTACATCTCTTGTCTTAGTACATTCCTGCTGCTATAACAATATACCTTAAGCTGGTTAATTTAAAAACAACATATATTGATTGCTCACAATTATGGAGTCTGAGAAGTCCAAGATCAAGCTGCTGACAGGTTCAGTGTCTGATGAGGGTGGTTTGTCTGTTTTCAGATGGTGCTTTGAACACTGTGTCCAGAGAAGAAGAGTGCTGTATCCCCACATGTCAGAAGGGAAAATATCCTACCTAGTTTTCTCCAGTTCTTTTATAAGGTTACTAATTTGATTCATAAAAGCTCCACATTCATGACTGAATCACTTCCTAAAGTCCTCACCTCTTAAGAATTTCACATTGGCAACTCAGTTTCAACACATGAATTTTGAGAGGCATGTTCAGATCACGGCACCTCTTCAGCACAGAGCTATTCTGTTCTTGAATTTGGTTGCTTCATATTATGAAGATTTCAAAACTTTACTCGTTTAATTGATGTTTGAAATACTCCTTTTGCAAAAGTTTGTTTCGAAAGATAAGGATTTGGGCTCTTCCTTCCAAACACAGTTTTAAAGTTTGCACACATATCAATATTGTTCAGTTTGAGAAGGAAATTTCTGATCAGGAGTTCACCAGTTTTGCTCTAATGTCACCTTTTCTGATATTTCTAGGAATTGGGTTTCATGGCTTGACAGCACTAAACAAAAGTGACATAAAATGTAAACTAGTTCAACCATTATGGAAAACAGTATGGCGATTCCTCAAGGATCTAGAACTCGATGTACCATATGACCCAGCCATCCCATTACTGGGTATATACCCAAAGGATTATAAATTATGCTGCTATAAAGACACATGCACACGTATGTTTATTGCAGCACTATTCACAATAGCAAAGACTTGGAATCAACCCAAATGTCCATCAGTGACAGATTGGATTAAGAAAATGTGGCACATATACACCATGGAATACTATGCAGCCATCAAAAAGGATGAGTTTGTGTCCTTTGTAGGGACATGGATGCAGCTGGAAACCATCATTCTTAGCAAACTATCACAAGAACAGAAAACCAAACACCGCATGTTCTCACTCATAGGTGGGAACTGAACAATGAGATCACTTGGACTCAGGAAGGGGAACATCACACACAGGGGCCTATCATGGGGAGGGGGGAGGGGGGAGGGATTGCATTGGGAGTTATACCTGATGTAAATGACGAGTTGATGGGTGCAGCACACCAACATGGCACAAATATACATATGTAACAAACCTGCACGTTATGCACATGTACCCTACAACTTAAAGTATAATAATAATAAATAAATTTAAAAAAAAAATTCGAAATGAGAAGGTCACAGTTTGTAATGCACTCTTCCATACAGCGTGAGACTCGGTTCCTTTCGTTATTTGTATAGTTTTTCCTGCATATAACCTTCAGAGCTCAAACCAGTTGAACTTTCAGGTTTTGCTGATATTTTTTAGAAGAATTGTGTGGAGACTTTTTTCTCATACTAGAAGGCCAAGGAGTTTATTTTCTTTATAGTATTTTTTAAAACATTTTTTCTTTTTTTGTTACAGACTGGGTAGAGGCGTTCCATTGAGTAGTTAAAAGTTTAGACAAAAGTTAGCCATCAGTGACAAAGTTTCTTGTAGATTTTTGATTCTATTCTATCGTTCACCAGAAAATAGCTTTGTAAGTTTTCACTCCAGCTATTGAAAAGGAAATTTACAAATTTCCTAGGACAAGCAACAATAATAACTAATATTCACATATATATATGTGGGTGTGTGTGTTGTGAAATTTACAAATACTTTCATAGTCTGTATTTTATACAAAAACATAATTACCACAGAACTTTTGCTGCAATAGGTATTATTACAATCCTCATTTTACATATGAGCATGTTAAAACTCAAAGGAAAACCTGACCAAGTTCACAAACTGATAAATGAAAGAGCTAGGAATGAATCCAAACTTTTTATATTCCAAGTTTTCAAGGCTTTCCACTCCAACCCAGGCCTTTCATGAAGTCAACTTATCTTTGTGAAATGACTTTCCTACAATATATTAAACTTGAATTGCTAGTTTAGCACTTTTTATCACTGTTAGTATCAGTGAATATGTGCTAAGTTGTATCCACAGTCTGTAACATACACACATACACACAATTATTAAGGACTCTTTAAATGTAGATACAAGTACAGCTACAAAAACACTTGTTTTAAGAATAGGAGTCTTGGTTACAGAACAAGAGAGCCCTCAGTCATTAAAATACTAAATATCATGTTTTATTATGTAACAGTTTCATATCAAAACATTCCTGATCATAGCCCAATAAAACTCAGGGCATCTTCCTCTGAATTATTCAGTCTTTACTGGTTTTTTTTTTTTTTTTTTTTGCTCTGAACTGGAGGGTAAAGCATAATTCAACAACTAATTAGATGTGGTCTTCTATTTCTCTCTTATGCTTCAGAAGTTTTTCATCTTTCTGACTAGATTATAAGTACCTTGAAAGAAGAGGTTGTCAATAACTCTTTTTTTATATTCTAAAGATTATTTAGTATAGATCATGGTGCGTGTTAGTATCTAAGTAAACATGTATAATTTGTCATATCACTAAATAAAGTATTTTAATGATCTTTTGTCAGTTATTATAAACAGATGATAAAGTATGGTTTTAAGTCACTCTCCTTGATGGTTTATTACCTGTAATTTAATCTATAGCCAACCATATTCTCTAGATATATGTGGTCCATCCCACCATAAAACATCTTGTACCAAAAATATACTAACGTGCAACTGTAACTTAATATAAACTAGTTTCTTTTACTTACATGAGAAATCAGTCTTATAATGAAAATCCACTCCTGACATATCTTAGACACGTTGTGGAGCACATAGGGACTACAGTTTCATTTGAAAGTTTGAAAGAGGCTACATTCAAAGGGAATAATGCTGGGAAAGGGAGTCTGCTTTTCTTTTATTGTTGAATGCCCAGCTGAATCAATTAGGATATTTTTGTTGCAAATGATAGAACGCACAATTAAAACTGCTTTAAGACATGTACTGATTTGTCTGTATTTCTAAAAAAAGTCCAGAAGTAGAGCTAGTTTCACATATGGTTACTCCATTTCCCACAACTATCTCTGTTCCACTCTAAGAATGGAATTTATTCTCAAGCAGACTTTGGTCATGACAGCAAAACTGTTGTACATTTTCAGGCATGACAAATGTACAACATGATATTCTCCCATCAAATAGAATGAGGTTTGGACAGATAATACAATCTTTCAACTGATTCCTGTGCTTAGGGAAACACCAGAAGCTGATTGCCTTGGAGAGATGGGATTCTTGGCTGATTAGTGAGTACAAATTAGAAATCAGTCCCAATCTGAGGTTCAGTTCAATTCCAACCACAATTCAGAAGTACGAATGTTGCAGAAAAAAACCCACAATGACTTCTACAAATACCAAAAGACTGATCATTTCCATAAATAGATCATAGACTTTCACATAGGTTAGTTAATAGTAACCTCAATAAATAATGATATTGTGAATAACAAAGAATAACTCTGAGGCGTGAATATTTATTTATTTATTTTTAATTTTATTTTAGACTTGGGAGTACACATGCAGATTTGTTACAAGGGTATAATGGGAGACTTTGAGTCTGGGGTATGAATGATCCCATCACTTCGGTAATGAGCATAGAACCCTTGCCCCTTTCTTGGAGTTCCCACTGTCTATTGTTGCCATCTTTATGTCCCGGTGTGCGCAATGTTTAGCTCCCACTGATAACTAAAAACATGCGATATTATGATTTCTGTTTCTGCGTTAATTTGCTTAGGATAATGGCCTCCAGCTGTATCCATGCTGCTGCAATGATATGATTTCTTTCATTTTTATGGCTGTGTTGTAATCCATGGTATATATGTACCACTTTTTCTGTATCCAGTCTACCATTTATAGGTGCCTGAGATGATTCCCCTGATAAGCATATCAGTGCAGCTGTCTTTTTAGAAGAATGATTTATTTCCCTTTGGGTATATACCCCGTAACGGGATCACTGAGTCCAATGGTAATTTTATGTTTAGTTCTTTGGTAAGTATCCAAACTGGTTTCTATAGTGGCTGAACTATAGAAATTTTTTGCATTCCTACCAACAGTGAATAAGTGTTCCCTTTTCTTCTCAAATTCACTAACACCTGTTATTTATTTACTTTTTAGTAATAGCCATTTCAACTCTATTAGATGGTATCTCATTGTGGTTTTGATTTGCATTTCTGATGACTAGTGATGTTTAAAATTTTTACATACATTTTTTGGCCACTTGGGTGTCTTCTTTTCAGAAATGTCTGTTCATTTCCTTTGCCCACTCTTACATGGGATTATTTGTATTTTGCTCAATGATTTCAGTCTGTAGAATCTGGATATTTGTCTGATGCATAGTTTCAAATATTTTCTCCCCTTCTCTCTATTGTCTCATTACTCTCTTGATAGTTTCTTTTGCCGTGCAGAAGTTCTTTAGTTTAATTAAATTCTATTTGTCTGTATTTTATTTTGTTGCATTTGCTTTTGGGATCTTCATCATAAATTCTTCACCTAGGCCAATGTCTAGAGGAGTATGTGCCAGGTTTTCTTCTAGGATTTTATAGTTTGAGGTTTACATTTAAGTCTTTAAGCCATCTTGAGTTAATTTTTGTATATAGTTAAAAGACCGAAGTCCAAGTCATTATTCTGCATATGATTAGCCAGTTTTCTTTGAAACATTTATTGAATAAGGCGTCTCTTCCCCACTGTTATTTTTTGTTGACTTTGTCAAATATCAGTTGGTTGTACATATGCAGCTTTATTTCAGGTGTCTCAATGCTGTTCCATCAGTCTATGTGTTTATTTTTGTAACAGTACAATGCTGTGCTGTTAACTATAGTCTCCTAGTAGAGTTTCAAGAAGAAGTTAGATAACATGATGCCTGTTGCTTTATTATTTTTGCTTATGAATGCCTTAGCTACTTGAGCTCTTTTTTTTTGTTTGTTTCCTTATGAAGTTTAGAATTTTTTATTTCTGTGGGGAAAAAAGGCATTGGTAATTTGATAGAAATAGTATTGAATCTGTAGATTGCTGTAGGTTTTACATTTTAATAATACTGGTTTTTCCAATCCATGAGCATGGAATGCTTTTTCCATTTGTTTTTATCATCTGTGATTTATTTCAGCAATGTTTTGTAGTTCTACTTGCAGAGTTCTTTCACATCCTTCATTAGATGTTTTCCTAGGTATTTTATTTTTGCTTGTGTGTGGCTGCTGTAAATGGGATTGCATTCTTGATTTGATTCTCAGTTTGAAAATTATTGGTGTATAGATATGCTACGGTTTTGTACATTGATTTTATATTCTGAGATTTACTGACATTGCTAATCATGTCTTGGAGACTTTTCATAGAATCTTTAGGGTTTTCTAGGTGTAGAATTATGTATCGAACAAAGAGAGATAATTTAACTTTCTCTCTTCTTATTTGGATGTCTTTTATTTCTTTCTCTTGCCTGACTGCTTTGGTTATTATGTTGAATAGGAGTGGTGAGAATGGGCATCTTTGTCTTGTTCTACTTGTTAAAGGAGTTGCTGCCCACTTTTTCCCATTCAGGATAATATTTGCTGTAGGTTTGTCATAGATTTATCTTAATATTTGGAGCTATATTCCTTTGGTGTCTAGCTTGTGGAGGGTTTTTATCATGAAGGGATGTTGGATTTTATCAAATGTATTTTTTTCTGCATCTATTGAGTAGTTGATACAGTTTTCTTTTTATTTCTGTTTATGTGGTGAATCATTTTTATTGCTTTTTGTATAGTGAAACACCTTTGCAGCCCATGAATCAAGCCCACTTGATCATGGCAAATTAACTTCTTGATGTGCTGCTTAATTTAGTTTGCTAGCATTTTCTTGAGGATTTTTGTGCCAATGGTCATCAGGGATATATTTTTTGTTGTTGTGTCTTTGTCTGATTTTACTATCAGAATGATGCTGGTTTAATAGAATGAGAGAGGAATCTGTACTCCTCAATTTTTTTGGAATAGTTTCAGTAGGATTGGTACCAGCTCTTTTTATACCTGGTATAATTTGGCTGTGAATTCATGTGGTCTAGGGATTTTTAAGATGTATTGCTAAGCTTTTTTTTTTTTTAATTACTGATTCTATTTTATTACATTTATTGGTCTGTTCAGAATATCTATTTCTTCTTGGCTCAATCTTGGAATGTTGCATGTTTACAGGAATTTATCTATTTCCTTTAGATTTTCTAGCTTTGAGTGCATAGTAATCCTTGAGGATATTTTTGTATTTCCTTGGGATCAATTGTGATGTCATCTGTGTCATTTCTGATTATGCTTATTTGAGTCTTCTCTCATTTTTTCTTTGTTAATCTAGCTAGCAGTCTATCAATCTTATTTATCCTTTCAAAGAATCCACTTTTTGTTTCATTGATTCTTTGTACTTTTTTTTTCAGTCCAATTTCATTTAGTTCTGCTCTGATTTTAGTTATTTCTTTCTTCTACTAGCTTTGCATTTAATTTGTTCTTGTTTTTCTAGTTCCTTTAGGTGCCAAGGTAGAATGTTAATTTGAGATTTTTCTGTCTCCTTGATGTAGATATTTAGCACTACAAACCACCCTCTTAGAACTGTTTTTGCTGTATCCTAGAAAATTTTGCATATTGAGTCTCCATTTTAATTTGTTTTGAGAATTTTTTTTTATTTTTGCCTTAATTTTATTGTTTACCCAGAAGTTATTCAAGAGCAAGTTATTTAATTTCCATGCATCTGTGTGGTTTTAAGAGTTTGGTATTGATTTCTATTTTCATTCTACTGTGGTCCAAGGTGATGCTTTATATGATTTTAATTTTTTTTGAATGTATTGAGACTTCCATTCTAACCAAGCATGTGGTCAACCACAGACTATTTTCCATGTGCAGATGAGATAAGTGCATATTCTTTGGTTGTTGGGTGGATTATTCTATAGCTGTCTATTAGGTCCCATTGGCCAAGTGTTCAATTACAGTCCAGAATTTCTTTGTTATTTTTCAAAGACATGATTATCCTATGCTTCACACTTTAAAATTTGAAAGTATGAGGCACTTTATTCATAATAATGATAGTAATATCAGAGATAATCTCAAAAACTATCAGTGATAAGAATTTTAAAAATTCAATTGAATATAAACATTTCTAAAGTAAATATTTATTTTAATTAATTAATTATAATCAAGAAATGATATGCCCATTTTGTACTTGAAGAGACTGTGGTTGAGTGTGACTGAGTGACTTGCCAAAGTTCATGCAGCTAAAACTGGGAGCAAAATAACACAGACACAGACATTGTAAATCTAAATATTCTTTTAATCTATTACATCAGACATAATAACTGCATAAAAAGCAGAAGCTAAAGTATAACTCTAAAATATTTAAAGTTTTGACAATAGGATAAGAATAAAAAGGAACAAATACAAAATGCATCACTTATCTATCACTGCTCTTGGATTCTACATTAAACTTCATTATGTCGTTTTCTACTCAAGAACAAGGAAATGAAAGCAGGTAAATATCAGCCTTTTGATTTAGTATAAGGTTGAGAATGAAGGAAGGGAAAAAATAGATGAGAAAAGATACCTATCACCACTCATGAGGAGGATTTTTTAAGGTGGTGAGGCTGATCATTTGCTTTCTGGCTACAGATATATGTACAAATGGAAATGGGTTGGGTTTATATCAAAGCAAGAAAAGTATCTTAACTCCTGTTAAGAGACAGAAAATTATCAGTTTCTACACATGTGCAGGTTCTCTATCCTTCATGCTGCAGTTTCCTGTTTCCACGACCTCCCTCCTACCTGAATATCTTAAAGTTCTTTCAGTTTTTCTCTCTTGACAGAGTCAGTCCCAGCAGCAAACGTGGTTTACTTCTTTCCCATCTTAAAATAAAAATGTTCCTCACCCACTATCCTATTCCAGCTACTGACTTTTTTCCCCTGCATTCCTTGTATATAACCATTGCTTTTAATTTTTCTCCACCCATCTTGTTTTGAACCTTGCATATAAGACCAGAGACTCTAATATTCCACTGCAACTATGTGTCTCATGCATTTCTTCCCTTCTCAATCTCCTTTCTTAGTATCTCTTCATTGCCCCAATAACTATGGATTAATATGACTTTATTCACACTCAGCAAACACTTCTATTCCTTTGTTATGCTTATTTCCTTATTCTAACTTAGGGATGCTTATCAAACTCAGCCCATTACTTTAAATATCACCTATGTACTAATTACTTCAATGTTTTTATCTATACCCAGGGACTAGTCCCTGAAATTCAAGCACATAAATTCAACTACCAACATTTGTTCTATGATGTCCACATTCCTGACATCCTCACCTACCTCCAAACTTGCTCTTCCCACAATCTATTCCTATGTCAATAAATGGGAACTTTATTCTTTGATAATTCCGTCTATTAGCAAACCTTCTTAGTTCTTTAGGACAAAAATAGCTATTAATTCTGCTTTGAATGTTCATCCAGAGACATATAGTATAGCCTGGACATTTACCTCCTTATGTCTCTTCTTAAATGTCACCTTTCAGTGAGACTTTCCTTGATCATAAAGCAATTAATATTGCTAAGAAAAAAAAAGTTTTACTTGCTTGTTTATTATTGACTTCTTCCAGTTATAATGTAAATGCCATGAAAAAACTATATACTTCTTTTTTGTTTTTCTCCTTTTGTATTCTGTTTCCAGAATAATGTCTGTCATGTAGTAGATTTTCAGTAAATATTTTTGAATAAATATACAATTATATCTCTGTAATACTGAAATTTTTTATGTGTTTTTTTTTTTTATTTTTAGGGTTTGGTTATAGAAAGTTCCTTGTAGATTGCTGATCTTATAGCTCTACAGCTTACAGTACAAGGCACTGAATAAAACAACTGTTTGATTCATATTTAGAGAATGTAAGGAAGATGAAATTGAGGGAAAAGAGACTAGAAAGAGAATAATTTTAACTAGAATATAGGCCATTGCTTGTGCTTTAAATCCAATATAGGGTTATAGGTTACCAAAGGATAACCTTGTTTATATAAATAAAACTTTAAAATTTCATAGTCTTTTTATGCAAATAGTCAATGTGATCATGATTAGTACTCTACAGCTGGTTTGACTATATTATTTACTGTCTAAGCCAGGACACCTTTAAGTTCTAAAACGAACTTTTAATTATTTAAAATAATTAAAACTATATACTTTTGAAATATTTACTTTTTACTGAAAACGTGTTGTATTATATTGGTAAGCTTATGTAATACTTCTGCTTAAAATTTTTTTTAGAGGCTGGACACAATGGCTCACACCTGTAATCCTAGCACTTTGAGAGGCTGAGGTGGGGCAGTTGGCCTGAGCTCAGGAATTCGAGACCAGCCTGGGCAACATGATGTAACCCTGGCTCTACTAAAATACAAAAACTTCTCCAGGTATGGCGGCACATGCCTATGGTCCCACCTACTTGGGAGGCTGAGGCATGGGAATTGCTTGAACCTGGGAGTTGGAGGTTGCAGTGAGCCAAGATCGTGCTGCCCTTTCATACCTGTGAAAGCAGAGATGGAAGGAAGGAGGATGTAGACAAAGCAAAACTCTGAGAAAGTCTAGGATAGACTGCTGGAGTCACCAAGCAAAAGTCACCCATTAGAGGATCCTGCATTGAGAAGAAATGACCCAGTTCTAATCACCCAAATGGGCTTAGTTATTGACTGGTGTGTTAGTCCGCTTGGGCTGCTATAACAACATATCACAGACTGGGTGGCTCAAACAACATTTATTTCTCATAGTATGGAGGATGAGAAATCCAAGATCAAGATGCTGACCAATTTGGTTCCTGGTGAAGACTCTCTTCCTGGCTTAGAGATAGCTACCTTCTCCCTGTATTCTCATATAGCAGACGGAGGGGGGAGAGAGACACAGAGAGAGGGAGGGAGGGGAGAGGGAGAGAGAGAGAGAGAGAGAGAGAGAGAGAGAGAGAGAGAGCACTCTGGTGCTTCAACTTACAAAGACACTAGTTATATCAAATCAGGGTCCTACTGTTAGGATTTTATTTAAATATATGTATCTCTGCATAGGTCTTATCTCCAAATATAGTAAAATTGAGGGTAAAGGTTTGAACATATAAATTTGGGGACTGGGGAGACACAATCCCATCTGTAGCAGCTGGGTTATCTCTGTGACCTCAGCATGAAAAACACACCAGATCCATAGGTGTGTCAGCTGAAGGCTGTGAAACACCTACACTCCTTGAAGCAGTTTCTCTCAGAGACAGCAGTGAGTGGTCTGAACTCTTTTCACTAAAAGTGCTGAAGCATCTGTAAACAGAGAGTCAATACACTCGATGGACAATATTCTAAATTCTACTTTTGTATTAAAATGTATAAACATTTTATTTGCAAAATTTTCATGGTTAATACTCCTTGCCTCCATTCAAAGTAGCTTTTGTTGACAAATATATTTAATAAGACAAATTCATCAAATAAATTACATTTCATCAAAGTTAGATTTATAAAATTTTCATACAGACACAGAATATAAACAAACCTGCACGTTGTGCACGTGCACCCTAGAATTTAAAGTATAATAAAAAAATTCATCTAATTAAAAATAAGAGTTCTATAAAAGACACTTTCCATAGGTCCAGATATTTCAAAGTGCAATTATAGAATTCCAAAAATAAATTTTACACATGATTTCGGTGTCATCAGTTAATTTGCAGTTCCTGCTTTCATATTTTATGCAAAAATGTCAATGCCTTTCTGTTAATAAGCTTTGTTTTTAACAACTACATATTGCTTGATTCATTCAATACTATAACAAAAGATCCCCAAATTATTTTGACCGAAATGCAAACCAAATTTAAAAAATATGTTAAAATGTCTAATATCATTTTAGTACATAGGTTTTGCTGAGTTATTCTATATTCTGTTTATAAGCCTTTCTAAAAGTCAAATATTTGTAAAAACATGTTGATGGCCATCACCAAAGAAAGCGCCTGCTTTCATGCAGACATACTATTTTGCATTACACACCAGCTTTGTTTTAAAAAATGAGTAGTTCACCTGTTCTGTATGTGTATTTATGTGTGTGTAGTATCATGACCTTGTCAATCTTGACAACTATAGCTTCTATGTTGATTGGTTGTATATCATGTTTTGTTTGGAGACAACTATAAATTATATGTATACCTCAACCAATTCAAAGTACATTTCTGCTCCATAGGAGTCTTAATTTATTAAAGACATTGCTTTCCAGCATGATAAGTTGTTCAAATAAAAAATGGATCCTTATTATCACTGTTAAAGCAAATAATTTAAGAGAAATTGCAATAACAACATATGTTTCATCTTCAACACAATGGAATTCAAATATATATTCCTTGAATTGAAAAATCAAATCATTGTTAAAATTGTTAGCTGATGTTAATTAGACGTATCTAATGACATATGTAAACTTGGCAGCATTTAATTGTTTATAAAATTAGTTATGAAGCCACTAAATTCTTCTAATAATGTAGCAAAGACATTAATATGTATACTCGCTCACTTTGTTATAAATGTACAAGATATTTGGAATTCTAAATTACCAAATTGTGTTTAGAAAAACAGTCTTCTGATTAAAATGAAAAGTCATGGTTCTTAAAAATGATGTTAACAAGATCTGATGAGGTTATATCTTTTTTGAGCACAGTCTTCTGTAACTTGCGAACATGGCACTGATGCTTCCTCACAGATTTGTTTCTTTTGAATTTCATGTGATTGGCAACATCACTATGATCAAATGGTGGGTGGTAAATGTCAAAAAGTATTTTTGCAAGTTGCATATTCATCTTGAAAAACAGCAATTCAGTATCTTAACATATGACTAAAAATGCATTTCATTTGTATTTAGTTCAGTACTGCTGAAAGGGACATTGAGTTAAAAAAATTTTAAGTGTTACCAAAAAGTAAATAATAGCCACTTGATTCGCACCACACAAAATCCCTCAAGAACATTCAGACTGGCTGGGTGCGGTGACTCATGCCTGTAATCCCAGCATTTTGTGAGGCCATGGTAGGTAGATCACTTGAGGTCAGGAGTTCAAGGCCAGCCCGGCCAATGTGGTGAAACCCTGTCTGTACTAAAAAAATACAAAAAATTAGTTGGGCCTGGTGGTGCGTGCCTGTAATCCCAGTGACTTTGCAAGCTATGGCAGGAGAATCGCTTGAACCCAGAATGGCAAGACAACTTGGTCCCTATTGGTCCCTATCTTATGCACATATTTCAGGAGTACTAAACATATCATTATTTCCCATGTTTAATGTTGACACTATTAATTGGCAGTCTTCCTGAGTCTCTCAAGCGAAGCATGTACTATGACACAGCTAGCTGGTATAGTGGCAAACAAGAACATGAGCATCAAACACTTCACCTACTGCTACCCCGAGTTGGGAGTTAGCTGACTCTAGCTTCCTTCTTGTGTCTGAATTCATTTCATGGCATCCAGAAGTGTCTGGCATGCTGCCCCGAGTAGGAGGTATTGGTCATATTACATCTGGGAAAGCATTAGGAAAAGACAGGGAAGCTATCTCAGTTTTGTTATGTTTTTCACATTTAACTATATTTAAAGTGAGTTTCCTGTTCACAACACATGCTTTTCCACACAGTGCTAGAAAACACAACAGAAAAAGCCAGAAGTACAAAATGAACACTAACCAAATGTATCCTGGTTTATTTTAATACAAACAGTAATACTACCTTAAAATATGGAATATTTGGAACAAATGCCAGGATAACAAGCCCAGAACAAGAATTATGGTCCCTTCACTTTACTACGGCAGTAGCTGTTTGAGATCACCCTTCATTGTTTTCATTCTTTTATTCTTCAGCTGGTAACAGGCCCAACTCTTTTATTATAAATGTAAGCATGGGGCCCAAACCCGGCCAATCACAATCACCAGGGATGGTAATGTTATTCTTGCTAGGTCAATCAGAATCTTCCACCAGACTTCGTGTTACAGTTATTGGGAAAGACTATTCAGTCCCATGAGGCCGACAGTAGGGGAGAGACAGAGCCGGGGAGAGCTAACATTATTTGAATCCTGAATGCAGTCTTGACTGGCCCTAGTTTCAAGGATGAAAAATGATGTGTGATTTCATGTTACAACTAGTTTGTATTCGGTCTTTTTGCATTTTGAAATGACACCTAAATACAAATAAAGACCTATAATTCCCCCTTTTGCAAGTAAAGTTACTAAAAAAATGGGAATAAAAATAGATTCCAGCATACATTTCCTGGTAAACTGAATTTATATAAACAGAACACTTTTTTTCTAGTTTATGTGTTTTATAAAATCAAGTACATACAACTAAAATAAATAGATCATTTCTTAGAACAAAATAATAAACTCAGTAAAACTTTAAAATTACTTTAAAATAATAACTTTCTGGAAAACATTAAATTTTTGAAATATTAAGAATCCTTGAACGTCCTTCAATAATGTTTTCAAAATGAACGTGCCTCAAGTATACTATGTATCACATTGTAGCTCTCTGTCCAGTACACTGCTGTCATTACAGAGATAGCAATGTCTAAATCTTTAACTAACAAAATAATTTGGTTATGACTAGGGATATATTTGGTTATAGTTCCAGCATATGCTAGGTCTTTAGATTCCATTAGTTGATCGTTTTTTATCTCTTGAATTCATTGCTATAGCAGAGATGTGAGTAGTTATGAATTATGACTGGATAAGTGAAACTGTCACCATACTTGTTCAATTGCTCCTATGATTGTATCTAGATGATACTAGATTATAATCAACATCAAGGGAATTTTTGAAATGAACAACAAATCATTATGATTATCTGGAAGAGACTGTTCACACATGAATACAGTCTGTTCCTTTACCACGGCAATGGTGGGAATGTTTATGTGTTCATTCTATGGCTAAAAGTTTGGCAGCTTTGTGCAACAAATTGTAAAGCCAAGCACTTCTCTCCTTTCCATCTTCCCACTCTAATTTACTACATTCATTAAGTTACCAGTAGCAGCAATGAGCAAGCTTCTAGAAAAGAGAAACATGCTACAGGACAGTATCCCCAGTTTACCACACTTAGATCCTGGGTTGGCAGATTGTTTCATCTCACATATCAACTGCGCTCACCCGGGTGGTGGTGCCATCACGATAGGATAGTCAAGCCGTATCTGATCTCAAAAGAAAGTGTGTCATAATTGAATAGAAATTCTACTCTGGATAAATGAGGAAGGAAACAGCAAAAAAAAAAAAAAAAAAAAAAAGAAGAAAAAAAACCTGTCATATACTCTACCTATACTTTACCTAGAGGACTCACTCCTGAGATATTTCCACAAGTTTAATTCTTAACTAATGTGTTTCAATATCCTTGGGTAGGAGGACACTCATAAATCCAAGGCTTAAAATATCCATTGATTCCTCATTTAATTCAGTCTAATACCTACTGGTAACGTGTACTTGTCAAGTGTGGGGTTACTGCCAGATATTATTCCATGATAGGAGACACAAGAATGGACTGCAGATTGGCTGAATCCTGGACTGACTAAGAGATGCTCTAAGAAAATTGAAGTTCATGTCGCTTTGTCTTTCAGTAAAGAAAGACAATTGCTGCAAAAGGTTTTGTTTTGTTTTGTTTTGTGTTTTTGAGACGGAGTCTTGCTCTGTCGCCCAGGCAGGAGTGAAGTGGCGCTATCTCTGTTCACTGCAAGCTCCGCCCCCCGGGTTCACGCCATTCTCTTGCCTCAGCCTCCCGAGTAGCTGGGACTTCAGGCACCCGGACCGCGCCCGGCTAATTTTTTGTATTTTTAGTAGAGACGGGTTTTATCATGTTAGCCAGGATGGTCTCAATCTCCTGACCTCGTGATCCACCCACCTCAGCCTCCCCAAAGTGCTGGGATTATAGGCATGAGCCACCGTGCCCGGCCTGCAAAGGGTTTTTGCAGCAATTATTTTCCCCTGAAGGGTAAGTACATATGAGACCATTATGGTAATATAAGCAGGAGTTACAAAATGTTAGGAAAATATTTCTTAAAAAAAAAAAAAACGCTGAAAGAATGAACATCAAAGAAGCTTTCCACACTCTCACCTTTAAGCAAGATGGATTATTCATAGCTGCTTACACCTGTGGGGGAAGTTTAGGACGTTTTCCTTTCTGAGAGTGCTCTGTATTACCACTGGGTTTACTAACCCTAAATTTTATATCCTTTGCTATTTAAAAAAAACTCACTCACTGTTTTTGCCTGTACCCATCAATGCAATCACCATCTTATTGTGACAAATGGAAATGGGACAAAAAGCCATATTTTTTCCATCATCTTTCCAAAAATATTTAATTTGTTCTCTAGAAAGCAAATACAATAAAAATATAAAAGTTAAAATAAATAAGAAAACCAAAATATATTTCAAGATGTGTTAATATATAATTAAGAAAATGATGCAAAAGATACAGTATTCTTCTTAGCAACAGGCATCAAATTTGGCTTCCAGTTTTCAAAGTTGTGTCAAAGCAAAAATTGTACCAGACAAAGTTAAGCAGGATGGGAAGAATTTATTCAAGTTGTAGCAACAGTGGAGAGAGACTGAACTCAACTCCTCCATGAAACAAAGGTTGAAAGTGTTTTGAGCAGTGGGATGAGCTAGTAGAAAAGTACCAGAGAACTTTACAAGAGAGGTTGGCCAATGGGATATGTGGAACACATTGAGTTATTCCTGAGTTTGCAAGTATGTTTATCTGCGATCAGGCCATCTGCATTTGCCAAATGATATTCATAGAAATTAGGCATCTAAACTCCCAAAGAATTGAGAGATAGACCATCTCCTTTAATATTTATATTTCAAAGAGATAGTTCCAGGTCCTGCAAAAAGACATTCTCTGGTTTATAAACTGTCAACGGTTGAGAGAAGACTTATGCACATTAAAAGGACAGAGAAAGAATTTATAATTGCAGCAGAGGAATGACCTAAAGGTGAAACTTATAATTAATAGAGAAGCAGAGCATAAACATTTGGTATATTTGCAGCCCGGCTGTGTGTTAGAGAAGGAAATAACATTCTCAGGAGAAGAATTCAAGTATACTGCAGAGCAACCACTTGCTAGAAACATTAGCACAGATAAAAGGGAGCCAGATGCTAATAGTCAAGACAATTGGAAGAAAGCCCCCCAAGGGTGGTTCAGAAACCTTTGAGGCTGTCCCTGTCATCACAGGCCCAGAGGCCTAGGAGGACAGAAACTTTTTGGGAGAATGGACCCAGACAGCTGTAACCATGGCTTGAAAGATACTAGGCACTGCTGCTGCTCCAGAAAATGAAAGCTATAAGCCTGGGTGGCTTTCAGTGTCTGGAGTTGGTTCCTTCTGGTGGGTTCGTGGTCTCACTAACTTCAAGAATGAAGCCGCAGATCTTTGCGGTGAGTGTTAGAGCTCCTGAAGATGACATGGACCCAAAGAGTGAGTGGTAGCAAGCTTTATTGTGAAGAGTGAAAGAACAAAGCTTCCACAGCGTGGAAGGGGACCCAAGCAGGTTGCCACTGCTGGCTGGGGGTTACCAGTTTTTATTCTTATTGGCCCTCCCGTGTTCCATTTCTGTGCTATCAAAGTACAATTTTTTTCAATCCTCCCTGTGACTGGCTACTTTTAGGATCCTGCTGATTGGTGCATTTTACAGAGCACTGATTGGTGCATTTTACAATCCTCTTGCTAGCTACAGAGCTCTGATTGGTGCATTTTTACTGAGTGCTGATGGGTGCATTTTACAATCCTCTTGTAAGACAGAAAAGTTATCCAAGTCCCCACTCTACCCAGGAAGTCCAGCTGACTTTGCCTCTCAATCCCCTCCTATACAGAACACCCTAACTGCTGTTGGGAATTGGGCAATGACCATTCTAGCTAATTTCTGCTGGATGGGGCAAAGGAATGGCCCTGCAGTTGTAGCGTCCTCCATAAGAAAGCTCTCTAGGCCAAAGGGCCAGTGAGTGGGTCCAGGGATCCTCAGTAGAAGTTGTGAGTTGAGCTCATTTGGGGTTCCATTTGTAAGACCATCTGTAGCTTGATGGCCTCAATCCTGTAGGAAACAAATTTGACAAGGAGGTTAAAAATACAGGGCCAAAAGGCGAGTAACAGCCAGATGAGATGGCTGTTGCAGGACTTAGAAAGGGGAGAAGCCATGTCGCCCAGCTCCAGAGGTTGGTATAAGAGTTTGAAAGGCGTTGTCTGATTTCAGAAGCCTTTTCCTGTAGGTACCGTCTCTTACTATCCTTGACTGGTTAGTGTAAAAGCAACACTCTTCCCCTAAGAAGATGCAAAGTCCTCCTTTCTCAGCAGTGAGGAGGTCTAGGCTTCAGCAGTTTTGGAGTGTCACTGCCACCAAAGTGTCTATTTGGGTTTGTAGAGTAAGGATAGATTTTGTTATTTCTTGCAAATTGTCTGAGAAATCCTTTGACAGTGTGTGTAGTAGGATAATGAAGTAGATAAACTGGCTATTCTGGTTCCTGTAGCAGTGGCCATTCCTAACCCTATAAATAGGAGTATCAGTTGTATGGCCCTGTGCTGACTGACTCGAGCTTTGAGGGGCACTGATAGGATCTGATTTCCTTGGGCAATGTCAATGTTGGGACTTAGGAAGACTAAGGTGCAGATGCCTGTCCAGTTGGTGGGGAGGCAGATATAGGTTGAAATTCCACATAAGAAGAATATGCCTTGGCTGGGTAGACGGAACTGGCTGTGTATATTAAAAAGGTGTGTGAGTTTGTTGTTTTCATTTCCCCATACTCCTAGAGTGTTTGCCAAGATAGATCCAGTGAGTGGCTGGAAAGGGGTGTTGGGAGCCAACTGAGTGGCTCCCTGTGTTCTATCTTCCCATTAGGGGAAAAAACATTTTTTATCTAGTAGGAGCCATTCAAGGGACTGATTGAAAGAGGGGATGAGAAGGCATTCACTAGTGGTGGGGCACTGCTTCAAAGGGTCCCAGGGTGAATGGTCATGCAGGGAGTATGTTTGCTATTATAGAACCCGGACTGTTTGTTAATCAGGGAGGAGGTGATGATTTTGGCGGGCCGTGAGAAGTGGACAAGCCGTTTGAATGGAGCTGTTTGGGTGACTTGGAAGTTACTATGATCAGCTGGGGCTTGAAGTTGTAGGGTGTAATTACAATGATGGGATAGTAGGTGCCCCAGGGCAGGCCTGATAACAGGTTGCGTTGGATGCATAAAGGGGCTTGGGAAGTTAAGATGGTATTTGTGGTTACAGGGCCATGTGTGAACTTTGCATTGCTCATGTAATAGGTGAGGTTGGAAATGTAAGAGTGTAAAAGCTGGATTGTGCATCCTGTTTGGGTATCTTTAGTCCTATCAGAGATGGGGAAGTCAGCTAACAATTGTATATTTGGAAATTGTAAAGGATCTTTTCCTTCATAATGGGGGTGATAGGTTAAGTTAGTAATTAGAACCTTAACCACTTCCTGACCCTTCTCTGTCTTGCAAGGGAAGGCTTCTATCCAATTTGAAAAGGTATCAACACAGACCAACAAGTTTTGAAATCCCCTTGACTTAGGCATATGGGTGAAGTCTAATTGCCAGTCCTCTCCAGGATAGTGCCCTATTCTTTCTTTCCCCAGAGTGGCCTTATGATGGACCAAGGTATTATTCCTTTGGCACACCTCACAGGCTTTGACTACTTGTCTGATGGTCTGGAGGAGATTTGGCCCTGTAAACAGGGATTTGGCCATTTGATGAGTGTTCTCAATACCCATATGAAAAGTTTGGTGGAGGGTCTTAAGTATTTTCCACTGGCTGACTTTGGGTATGAGTATCTTTCCCTCTTCTGTCATTAACCACCCTGAGGGGAGAAAACTATGCCCCTGTGAGAGTCCCCGTTCTGTTTTGGTTGGGAAATACTGGGGCTTAATCTCTTGGAGAGGGTTGTTCAATATCAAGGGTCCTTCCATAGGTATTTCTAATAGGAGGTTCCTCCTGGCAGCAATATTGGCCTCAGCATCTACCCAACAGTTTCCTTCTGCTTTTTCTCCTTCACGTTTTCGATGGCTTTGGCAATGTAAGACTGTCAACTCCTTGGATTTTTGCACTGCATGCAATAACTTCATGATTTCCTTGTGGTACTTAATGGGGATCCTTCCAGAGGTTAGGAACTCTCTGTCTTTTCATATTTCATCATGGGTATATAGAATTAGATAAGCATATTTTCTATCTATATACACACTTATTCTTTTTCCCTTTCCCAGTTCTAAGGCGTGGGTAAGTGTCACTAGTTCTGCTAACTTGGTGCTGGTCCCTGGGGGGAAGAGGCTTACTTTCAAGCACTATTACATCACTAACTATGGCATAACCTGCCCTTTGTATCCCATTTTCCACAGATGAACTTCCATCAGTATATAGGTTAAGGTCAGGATTAGCTAAGGGGACTTCTAAGAGATCCTCTCGGGTGGCATAAGTCTGGGCTACAATTTGTTGGCAGTCATGCTCAATTGGTTCCCCATCCTCTGGGAGAAAAATAGCAGAGTTGAGGGCTGTACATATTCATATTTGAAGCACCAGTCCCTCAAGGAGTAGCACCTGGTATCTCAGCAGGCAGTTGTCTGATAACCATAAACTTCCTTTGGCACCTAGTATGCCATTTACATCATGAGTAGTCCAGACAGTGAGATCCTTTCCTTCTATTATTTTGATAGCCTCTGATACTAAGATGGCCACCGCCACAACTACCCATAAACAGTGAGGCCAGCCTTTTACTACCACATCAATTTCCTTACTTAGGTATGCCACTGGTTGTGGGGTTGTCCCGCGAGTCTGAGTAAGCACTCCAAGAGCTATTCCCGCTGTCTGTGGCATATAAAGAGAAGTTTTGTCCTGTGGGAAGGCTTAAGGCTGGGGCTTGTACTAGGGACTGCTTTAAGGTTTTGAAGGCTGTTTCTGCCTCTGGTTCCCATTCTACTAGGTGAGTATTTGCCCTCTGGGTCTCCTTGATTAGAATATAGAGTGGCCTAGCCATGTTGCTGTATCCAGGGATCCATAGTCAGCAAAAGCCAGTGATCCCAAAGAACCCCCCAACAACTGTTTTAATGTCTTAGGGTGAGCATAAGCCAGTATAGGCTGTATTCATTCCTTGTAAAGGGCCCTGGTTCCTCTGGCTAAGATTAGGCCTAGATATTTGGCTTTTTGTAGGCAAGGCTAGGCCTTCAAGTTAGACACCTTGTACCGTTGATTAGCTAGAAAGTTCGAGAGATCTAGAGTAGCCTGCTGGCATGAGGCTTCCACACTTGTAGCCAAAAGTAAATCATCCACATACTGAAGGACCAGAGTGCCTGGACTTGAGAAGCGGCCTAGATCTGGGGCCAGTACCTGACCAAACAGATGAAGGCTGTCCCTAAACCCTTGGGGCAAGGCCATTCACGTAAGTTGGGACCTGTGGCCTGTGGGACCCTCAAAGGCAAAGAGAAACTGGAAGTCAGAGTTCAGGGATATGCAGAAGAAGGCATCATTGAGGTCCAGAACACTGATCCATTCTGCTTCCTCTGGTATTTGAGAGAAGCAGGGTATAGGGATTGGGTACAACTGGATATAGAGGAATTACTGCTTCATTGATGAGTCTAATATCTTGCACTAGTCTCCACTGACTATTCGGTTTTTGGACTTCTAGAAATGGGGTGTTGCAGAGACTGGTGCATTTTCTTACAAAGTCTTGAGCTTTTAAATGTCTAACAATATCCTATAATCCTTTATGAGTTTCAGGCCTTAAGGGATATTGCCTTTGATAAGGAAAAGTGGTGGGGTATTTTATCCTGAATTGGACTGGATGGGCATATTTTGCCCTCCAAATTGTACTTCCAATGCCCAGACTTCAAGGTTGATTCCCTCCTCAAATAGAGGACAACAAATGGGTAACTTGTTCCCCATATTCATGTAAATAATAGCTCCAGCTTTGGCTAATATGTCCCTCCCTAATAAGGGTGTGGAACTTTCAGGCATAACAAGAATGGCATGTGAAAAGAACAAAGACTCCCATTTACAACTAAGAAGGTGGGAGAAATATCTGGTTACAGACTGTCCCAGGATTTTGGTGGTAATGGACCTTGAGGACAACCATATGGAGCAGGAGATTAACACTGAAAAGACCATGCCAGTGTCCAGGAGGAAGTCAATTTCCTGGCCCCCAATAACCCTAAACTTACCCAGGGCTCAGTGAGGATAATGACATGAGCTGGCACTTGCCCCGGGCACCCTCAGTCCTGTTGTTGGATCATCTGGTTGGGGGCTCCTGGACCAGAGAACCTTTGTCCTCTGGGGCAGTGCACATTCCAGTGACTGGCTTGGCATAGCGGACATGGGCGAGAAGACAGCTTGTTTCTCATTGGACAATCTTTTTTAAGGTGTCCTTGCAAACCGCACTGATAACAAGCCCTACTGGGTGATTGTCCTGCTCCATTTTCTGTCCTCTCTGAACCAAGGTTTGCTTGTCTGAGGGCCATGACTAAGGCTGCAGCCTTCCTCTGATCTCACTTTTCTTTTTTGGCCTGTTCCTCTTGGTCCCTATTATAGAACACCAAGGTTGCCAGGTTTAATAATGCCTCCAGATCTTGTTCAGGGCCCAGAGCTCGCCTTTGGAACTTTCTCCTGATATCTGTGGCTGATTGGGTCATAAGCTTATCTTTTAGGAACAATTGATTCTTGAAGGCGTTGGGTGACAGGGGAGTATATTTGATTAAGGTCTCCCGTAGCTGCTCGAGAAAGACGGAATGATTTTCTTCCTTTCCCTGAAGTACAGTGGACATCACCGAATAATTCACGGGCTTTTTCTTAATTCTCTTTAGTCCTTCTAGAACACAGGTCAACAGAAGTTTGTGACTCCAGTCTCCATGATCTGAGTCTAGGTCCCAGTGGGGATCAATACTTGGGATGACTTGCTGTCCGGTAGGGAATTTGTCCCTTTCTTCAGCTGTCATTCTATCATTTGCTTGACTAAGATACCAAGTATCTCCAAACTCTTGGACTGCAGCTAAAGCTGCATTTTTTTTTTTCATTAAAGGCCAGGGTTTGATCTAACAATAGCATGATATTTCTCCAAGTGAGGTCCAAGGTTTGCCCTAGATCCTGTGGGACATCTATATGCCTGTAATGATTATCTGAAAACTTCCCCAGGTCTACCTTGATCTGCTTTAAATCAGAGAGGGAGAAGGGGATATATACCCAGGTTGGGCCAAATTATCCTCCCCCTACAGCTTGAAGGGGATATAACCGATAGCCTGGGGGTTTTTGTAGTCCCTTCTAGATTTCTTTGCTCGTTTCCTTCTGGGTGGGGGAGATTAGAGGAGGCTTATCAATTAAGAGGAAGGGGAGCTGTAAGGAGGCTAGGATATAGAGGTAAGCTGAGAGGTCCCCCTGTGGAATGTAAATTGCAACTTTTGCATAGTTTTGGATTATCCTTCAATGAAAAGAAAGTTTGGACATAAAGTATTTCACTCCATTTGCCTTCCCTCTTATAGAAAAGATCAAGCTGCAAGACAGTATTATAATTTATACTTCCCTCAGGTGGCCATTTTTCCCCATCAGAGAGAGAATATTGGGGCCAGGCCATAGTGCAGAAAAAAATAAGGCACTTCTTTTTCAGGGTTTGCAGGTCAAATTAGTCCCAATGACTTAGAATGCATTTCAAGGGTAAGCCTGTTGATGCCTGAGTGTTTGCCATATGAAAGAAAAAGCTGCCCATGTTTGCTTGTTTGTTTGTTTGTTTTCCCTGCCAAAGAACCCACAGCAGTCCCTGGACCCTGCTGTTTGGAATAGTTGTGCTCACCGAACCAACAGTGGAAACACTAGTTTTCCTCCTAGATCACAAAGAGGACTGAAGAAGGTCAGATTTAGTGGCCCTTACTGATGCGTTCTCAAAAACCTGTTAGAGTCCTAAGCATTTTCTCCAACAGAGATAAGGTATTGGGACCTTATCCTTGTCCTATAAAGATGATATGCCTCAAAATGGAGTGGAGGGCCTTACCCTGAGGGACGGAAGGGATCTCCAGGGTTGGAATAGTGACGCCTTTTGTCCTCACTTCTCATCATATGAATAGGAAAGATATCCCCCAAAAGGATATCCTAGCTTCCAGAATACCCTTTGTTAGGCCTGTTAGTCTGAGGAGGGATCCTAAAATTCCAAATGGTCTCCCCACTCCGATGGGGCTTCAGGCAAAAATTATGTCTTTCTGAATGGAGAGCCTGGGTGCCTAAAGAAGGGAACAGAGTTCCAATATTTAAACTAGGAATCATTCTTATAGAAGAAACTAGAAGGGCACCAGAGACAGGGAGTGGTTTTCAGAAGTGGGACTAGCCTCAAAGAAGAGAGGCAGGAGGAAGTTTTTCTGACAGGTGTTAGGACACAGTAGACAAGGGTCCAGATAGAATAGATGGATGAGTCTCTCTTGGGCGATGTAACTTTGAGAGTTACACTCATGGCTGCAGGGTCAACCAACTTTTTGTCAGGACCCTGGAGTTGAATGGCTTTCCTCTCTGTTGACCCTCGGCTCAGCCCAGAAACACAGGAAAGGCAGAAGCTGGTTCCAGGTAAACTAATGTTCCCAACTCTGAAGAGTCAGGGTTTGTTAGAGAGTCCTTTCCCAAAAGCCTGGCATGCATGTCTTTAGTCTGGCTGCCATGCTAGTCGCTTTTAACTGGCTGACAGGTGTCCAGTTAAAAGCGTTTAATTCTGAATTCTAGCCCCTGAATTCTAAGGAAAAATAGGACAGAATAGCAAGTGAAAGGGGTCTGATGGTACTCATCAAGTGGCAAAATCCTGGACAATCCCCCAAGATGTTGTGTCCAGAGTTGGTTCCTTCTGGTGGGTTCGTGGTCTCATTGACTTCAAGAAAAAAGCCACGGACCTTCGCAGTGAGTGTTCCACCTCTTAAAGGTAGTATGGACCCAAAGAGTCACTCAAAGAGTGAGCAGTAGCAAGGTTTATTGTGAAGAACAAAAGAACAAAGTTTCCACAGTGTCAAAGGGGACACAAGCAGGTTGCCGCTGCTGGCTGGGTGTTGCCAGCTTTTATTCCTGTATTGGCTCCTCCCATGTTTTGTTTCTGTCCTATCAGAGTGCCCTTTTTTCAATCATCCCTGCCATTGGCTACTTTTAAGATCCTGCTGATTGGTGTGTTTTGCCGAGTGCTGTGCTCTTGTAAGACACAAAAGTTATCCAAGTCCCCACTTGACCCAGGAAGTCCAGTTGGCTTCACCTCTCAACATTATGTTAGATCTGCAGGAGCCCAGAATGCAAGAGTGGTGGAGACTTGGCAGCTTTCACCTACATTTCAGAGGATGAATCAGAAAGCCTGTATGCCCAGACAGAAGCCTGCTGCAGGGTTAGAGCCCTACAGAAAGCCTTTGGTAAGGCAATGCTGAGCTGAAATGTGGTGTTGGGGCTCCCACAGAGAGTTCCCACCAGGATAGTTCCTAATGAAGCTATGGAAATGAGGCCACTGGCCTCCAGACCCCAGAATGATAGAGCTACCAGGAAAATACAATCTCAGTCTAGAAAAGCCACAGGTGACCAGGAGTGGGGGCTCACACCTGTAATACCAGCACTTTGGGAGACCAAGGTAGGCAGATCAGTTGAGGTCAGCAATTTGAGACCAGCTTGGCCAACGTGGTGAAACCTTTTCTCTACACACACACACACACACACACACACACACACACACACACACACAAAAGCAAAAATTATCTGGGTGGGTGGCAGGTGCCTGTAATCCCAGCTAACCAGGAAGCTGAGGCAGAAGAATCACTTGAACACTTGAACCCAGGAAGCAGAGTTTGCAGTGAGGCGAGATAGCACCACTGCACTCTAGTCTGGGAAACAGAAAGAGACTCCATCAAAAAAAAAAAAAGAAAGAAAGAAAAGAAAAGCCAAATGCATTGGATGCCAACCTGTGAAAGCACCCACGTTGAAATAGCACCAGAAAAGCCATAGGAACAGGGCCGCCCTAGGCATTGAGAACCGACCACTCAACATCAGTGTAGCCAGGATGGAGGATATGGAATCAGTGGAATTTTTTTTTGGAGTTTTCAGGTTTAATATCTTCCCTGCTGAGTGGGGTCTCTAACCCCTTTGTTTTGGCCGAATTCTCCATTTCAAAATAGGAATGGTTATGTGATGCCTGTACAATCATTGTATCTTGGTTATAAATAACTCATTTTTGATTTCACAGGCTCATACCTGTAAGAAACTTGCCTTGAGTTTCAGAAGAGACTTAGGACTTTGGACTTTTGAGATAATTCTGGAACAAGTTAAGACTTGTGGGGACTATTGAGAAAAAATGATTGTGAGAATAAACACACTAAGGCACATGGATACTGCAAATATGTTTGCAATACCTGCTCTGCCCCAAGGATACTACGCAAATATTGTCTCATTTATTCCTCACAAAACTGATGGGCTTAATTCTTTAAGTAATTTTTGACTCTTTAAAGGTACAGAAATAGTTGTAATACTTTAAAGGCTTGGCATGGTTAAATCACTTGACTTAATTTATATACTATTACATAGTCAGTAAATGGCACTTGGATTTGGAACTACAGTCTGCAGACTCTAAATCTGCTTGATTCTTTTTACCATATTGGGCTAAAGTTATCCAATAAAATAGGGGTCCTAAAATTATATAATTTTAGAAGAAGGCTGGTAATATAAATATGGGATGTTGGCCATGTATAAGACAAACGATGGGCTATAAGAAATATTCTGTTTTCCCTCTGACACAGAAAGAAGAACAATAGCACAAGTGCTCTAATAACAATTGACAACGGGCCTCAGTATTAGGGTGCAATAGGGATTGGTAGGAACTGTGATGAACCACAGGGAAGGTGACCTCAACTCAGTCAATAAATACTATGTTCAAAAAAAAGATCCACTGATATCAAAACTTCTGATGTTTTTTCAAGAAAAGTGTTATCCACACATATAAGTGGAATCTCTCAGTTCTAATTAAGAATGAGATATAAATACTGTGTAGGCCAACACTGTATGAGTCAAACAAAATACATCTGTGGACCATCTGTGGCCCTCTAGCTGCCAGTCTGCAACCTCTGATAGGAAAACATACTCAGTATAACACTTAAATGTGTTAAGGGCAAACACAGCACAGGGAGCCAAGAGAGGAAGGAATGGGATAAAAGAGTAAAATGTTTCCAAATGAATTTATTCTTCTTCTCTATTCTTTTTTCCATTATTTGGAAAACAGTATATAAAGCAATGAGCAATACCTTTAAAGGGGAAGGTAAACCCTGTTCAACAGACTGTTTAATAAATTAAGAATCATTGTATCATACTTAGATATATTTTTAAAATGTGTACTCCATTCTAGAAAGTATAGCTAAACAAAAACTGATATAGTGGAATTATCCTGTTATTTAATGTTTTTGGTAATTTCATTTCAAATTTAGACAAAATTATAGAAATGGTCTGTGTAACTCGAAGATTCCAAGTTGACTTTAAATGACATGGGTGTTTTTCTCAGGCTGATTGTACTGCAGATAAATTTATGTAGGTATACAGATGTAAAAGAAGTAAATGTATACACACACACACACACACACACACACACATACACACAGAGAAAGGTTACCCTCCAACAAATTTTTAACATTTAATCCTGTCATATTCACATGGTACTTAAAACTTTAAATGTACGATTCTGGCATGGTGTATTCTATACAATTTAATATATGAGACAGTGTGATATCCTATAACAAATTTAAAATTAGGATACAAATGTAGATGGGCGCATGGAATAACAAAAAGAACATGAAACAATGATTTTTTTCTGCTGTTGTTCACACTCTGCCTTTTAAGTCCGATCATAAACTCCATAGTGGGCTCTGTATTGTTATTGAGATTATATTCTACCAATAATATTCATTGGAATTCTAGCTGCAAAGAATAGGTAAAATATATGTCCCAGAATTTCAAGTTTTTGAGAAAACATTTGCTTTATGGATGAAAAAGCAACTTTGCTCTTAGGTTTAGGGAGAAATGAAGCAGACTCATATCTTGGCTCTGAATTATTTGTGAAAAAAATCATGCTTATGGTCTCAAGATGGCAGAACTACATTACAGTGTAAAAATAAAGCTAGCAGTGCATTTTTTTTCCATGAAGACAGAAAATATGTAAGCATCCTGGTTTCCAGTTTTCCTTTTATGAAAATAATAGCTCAATGCTACTTCAAGGTTATATTATTCAAAAGATATACTGTATGTGCAAACAGAGTGCCTGTGAAACTTTTCAAAACATATGTCTAAAACAGAGCTGTTTAGTTTGACAGAGTTTCAAATGCCAAGAGATTGTGTTGAATGCAAAATCAAGTTCTGAAAGTGATGAGCTGAAAGGTAGTTGGATGGGATTGAATCTTGACAAGGTTCAGCACTTCTTTGTCTCAAGATGACAATCAACACATCCAAGATTCCTCTCAAGGTTTTCTAAGTGTTGCCTTGGGACTGTCCATTGAGAAGCTTTTTGGTCTAATGCTTATATACTACACAAGGTAAAATATACAAGGTAAATCTTTGTATATTTTTTAGTCACAAGTACTATATCATTGTGCAATGTATTACATAGATGAAATAATTGAACACTCAAATTCTAAGAGATGAAAAATGCGCCAAAGTGTTTCATTTCATTGAATACACTGATATGTATACTCTGATAGTGGCCATAGGTGTGCTCATTAGTGAAAGCTGGATAGAGAATGTGAAAATGTACAAAGCATAATCCAGCCACACTTTGAATGGAGTTCAGAAAAACAGAATCCTTTCCTGTGTTTCACTCTCCTGTAACTCCAGAAACTACCAGTAGGCTAGGAAAATAGTTAAACCTTAATATAGACTGGTATATAGATAAAGAAATGATTGACACACACACAAATCATAATTTAAGATGTGTTATGTGCACATAAAAGATCTAGGGGAACTGATTTCTAATCAGCATTGATAGGCCTGCGGGTAACAAGCCAAAAAAGTGTTGAATCTGACTCCAGAGATGTGGGGCCAAGGAATGCCCAGCAGCCACACCTCCAAATTCAGAATCTGTCATTACTTCATTTCCAAATACCTCATCAAGAAGCATAGATTAAGATGTCAATGTTACTTTATATTTAGGCCTTAAGTTTGCTCCGTTAGCAAAAAATAGAGTAATACAATTTCCATATGAAAAGGAGGACTAGCCACATTGCTCATTGCTCATTGCTCTAGCTAGAGATGTCTAGACTGTGCACCATTCTCTGAATTTTCCTTCGCTCCCACCAGGTCCACATTCTTTTGTCAGAACACGAGGATGTAATTTTTTAGCTTACCTACTAGATAGTCCTGGAACTCTAATCTATGAAGTCCTAGGATGCCCTGAATCATGCCAGAATAGATATAGATGAAGGGACTTATGTCCCATTAAACTAGAATATGATCTGTTCCATTGTTTTGCACAGTTAATGTGTGATGGAAGGAATAAAAGGGAGAGAGCAAGGGAGGCAGGGGAAGGAAGAAAGAGGAAAGGCAGAAAAATAATTACATGAATTGGTTGAACCAATCACTACAAAACACACTTTTTGCAAATATTGTGTTATCATGTATTTAGTAAGAAATTTAATTTGATATATAAGGTAGAGTGCTATCCTATGAAGAGTTTAGGATTAAGATTTATTTATTCCCAGGTCTTCTTGTTGGCTACCTGTGAGAATTTAGAAAACTTAATGTCTCTGAATGCCAGCATTCTCATTAACTTGATAAATATAAGCATATCCATCTGAAAACATTGTTGAGGGAATTAAAGAAACTCATCTATGTGAAAGAGATGGGCTGGCATCTCACCAACATGCATCTCTCATTTGTGTATAATATTGAAAATCCAAAACTTCTCAATTTATTTGACTTCCATAAATTTTCCACTTATGACTTTATATCTAGACCAATTTGTACCTCAAGTCTCTGAAGCCCAATTATGGAGGATGAAAGCTAAGGATATGGGCTTGAAATATAATCAAATTCTCTTAAACTACATTATAAATGGTGAAACAGCAGCAAAAACACACCCACTCTGACCACAGGCATCTAATCATCCTTGAAGATAACGAGATTTACCTGGGAAGTTTATCTGGCCCAATAAAGCAATTTTTCTCCAGCTAAGTGTAAGGAATTACATCCATTAGTAAGTAATCTGTAAAAAGAGAAACAATTTAAGTTGCGATGTCTGATTACTAGAGCTATGCTAATCTTTCAATTCCCAACTCCGTCTGCTTTACAACGGCATCTCCTTTTGCTCCATATCTGTTTCTCTGTGAAAAAGGAAAAGTGTTCTTTACCATGCTTTTTTTCTTCCCTCAGCCAGTGCCAAATATCAAACATCCTGATTTCTATTGCAATTTAATGCCACTTCTCTTGTTTCCCATACCTATTTGGTCTACTTCTATAAGGATGTAATTGCCTGTGTAGTTGGATATGAGTGGTTTTGAGGGACAGTCTCTCTGTAATCATGATATTAAAATATTGTTTAAAAAATTAAGCATAGAAAATTATATTTTGGATAGATAAGAGTAATTTTTTTTAGCTAAATTTGTTGCAGAGTAACTCCACTGTATATTAGCTTTTGTGAAAGTTTAAAGAAAATGAGCAAAGACCAATTGAACCTCAGACAAAATTGAACCTGAGATGTAAGTACTGGAGACTAGAACTGGCAACACAAAACATCAATCAACCCCAGGACAGCCTAACATTTAATAAACTATTGACATTGATGCTCATACAAGATTTCCAGGTTAAACAAACAAAAACTGAGCTGAGATGATGCCACACCGGGATCCTTAATTATAACTTTCCCTTTCTGAGGTCAAACAAAACATAGTAGTTTAGAACAACCATTATGTTTTAGAAGTCTTACATTTTAATTCTAGCTTCACCAGGTACTAGCTGAGAGACCTCGGTCAAGTGATTTGATCTAAAATCTTAGTTGCTCATATGAAAAATAATGATCCTAATGGTAACTTTCTTATAAGACTGTTGTAAAAATTGAATTAAACAAAACATAATAAAGTGTTTGGTGATTTAAGTGAGCAGGTTAATTATACACAGACTGTTTCTTGGTGAATTAGGTTAAAGGAATGAGAAAGAACTATTTCCAATGTGGGGGCATATCTACCATTCAAATTAGAGAGTTTATGTGGAGAGTTTTTATCCCTGGTTCATAGTATCATCAACCATATCAAGTAGGAGACAAGCTTTTCTAAATCCTTTTTCTATTTCATAGCAGAACAACCAGTTCATACCAGTTTCTTTAGACAGGGTACAATGGATCAAACTGTACCATTTCAAAATTAAAATATTGAGGTTATAACTCCTAGTACCTTAAAATGTGACCTTATTTAGAAATATGGAGTAGGGTTGGTCCCTAATTCCACATAAGTGGCTCCTTATAAAAAGAGGTATTTGGAGATAGGCATGCACAGAGGAAGATGAAGGCAGAGAAAGTGATGCAGAAGTCAAGGATCACCCAAGATTGCCAGCAAATCTTCAGAGGCTGGGGGAGAGGCTTGGGACAGTTCCTTCCCTCACTGCCCTCAGGAAGAATCAGCCCTACCACAGCTTCATCTCAGATTTCTCTCCGGGGCTGAGAGACAACAAATTTCTACGTAGTTCAGGTACTTTCTTATAGCAGCTCTAGAACGTCCTATGTAGAGTATAACTTTCATCTTAATTGAAAGCAACTTGTATTGGCCTAGAATTATTCTGCTTTTTAACATACATTGCCCATCTCTACTCTCATTTATTAGTAACATTTCAACTCTCAGAAAGTATATGTATCAGTCAACATCCCAGTAAGCAACAGGCAACATTCACAGCTGAGATTTTTGTGAAAATGAAAGATCTGTCTACAAGAGGTATAGACAAGGCTAAGGAAAACCACAGATAAGTTGAGACACCCAAGAAGTAGCAATAGCAATCAGCTGATACCACCCCCCACCCCCAACACTGATAGAGAAAGAAGAGAAAATGGAATCACTAAAGCCTAGGTCATAATGTAAATGTTACCAGGCAGAAGCCACCCCTTAGCAAGGCATGGCCAGAACCACATTGAATCAGAAATACAGCTGTAGGAAAAAAATACTCTGAGCTACAGGAGTCTCCCATTCGCTAATACCAACCAGAAACTAGAGGGAAAAGAGTTCCAGGTGATGCAGATCATAGGAGTAAGCCTTCCTGGGAACAGAGCAAGACAGAGCTGGGCAGAGAACAGATCTGAGGGCAAAGGGAAGGGAACAGGAACCAATGTCCATTATGACCCTTGGGGCTATAAGTAATAAATTGCCAAATTAAAAGTGTATTAAGCAAAATTTAATTAATTTTTTTATTTATAGAAAATGATTATAGAAAATTTCAGAGTTGGTTTAGCAGCTCGACGACACTCAGGTAACTAGGAACTATTGTGGTGCTAAATTTCAAGAGTCTCCTAATATTTTCTCATGATTGAAGAAGACTCGCATTTCCAAACATCACATCATTACACAAGTGAGCACAACTACAAAAAGGAGACAGTTAGTGAGCTTTCTCCCTTTTTTTTTGAGAGATAGTCTTTCACTCTGTTGCCCAGGCTGGAGTGCAGTGGCACAATCATAGCTCACAGGAGCCTCAGACTCTTGGGTTCAAGGTCTTTCCGCATCAGCCTCCTGAGTAGCTCAGACTACAAGTGCATGCAACCACAACCAGCTATTTTTTGTATTTTTGGTAGGGACGGGGGTCTCGCTATTTTGCTCAAGCTGGTCTGCAACTCTTGGCCTAAAGCAATTTACTTGCCTCGGCCTCCCAAAGCATTGAGCTTACAGGTATCTCCAGCCCTCAGCTTTTTATTTTACTTCTCTCTTTTTCTAAGTATGGTAATTTTTCCTGGAACAGTCCCCTTTTATCTTATTGGCCACATATGGGTCACAAAACTACCAGGAATCCTAACACTAGCAAAAGGAAATGGAAACATTATGATTGTTTTAAATTAACTATTCATCTCCTGGGTCAAGTGACTCCTTCCTTTAGGAAGAAGCTGACCATATAACCAGCTCAGCTGAGCACAACAGAGGAGGGATTTGCATGAAAAGGCGATCAATCATCGTCATGTTCCCTTATTTCCAAATCCTAAGGATCCTAACTCCACTACACCCTCCCAGTACTGACAGCACCTTCAAAGTCTCCTCTTTCTCTTTCCACAGCTCTGATTCTGCTGAGGTTCCACCTTAACTTTCATCATGAGTCTTAACTTTGCAGCCAGTCACCTTACCTATCACTTAGCCTGTCTGTGCCTCAGTTTACTCATTGAATTGAGACACAGTATGATTTTAAAATGTGATTGAGTCTTTCCTCATCATCATAGTGATACATAGATAAGTGGGAATATATTGAGTCGAGGTAAGCTTCTGCAGTAAGACCAGAGATTTAGCTCAAGAATTAATATCAATATTAATTTTTTAACAAATGAATATTAGTGATAATATAAAAATCATTTCAAAATAAGTGTCAGAAAGCCTGGCTTTAACCTCATTTCCTACTTACTTGCAGTGTGACCTTCATTCAGGAAGAAAAGTCTCGTAAACTCTCTGGGCTTATTTCTTCACTATTTAGATGAAGAGGTTAATTTTGAGTTTTAACCTTACAACTACCTCACAGAATATCTATGAGCGGTTTATGATGTTGATTACACTCTGAAATTTAGGATCAATACGTAATGGTAACTAATATTTGTTTAGTGTCAACATATTAAATGCTTCTGGGGTGGAGGTGAGGCAGAATTATTAATTGTCTTTGCTAATTCCCTTAAAGTATGAACTTACACCTCCTTTGAGATTTTTCTCTATTCTTCTTGGTGAATATTAATACGCTAATATACTAACTAGAAATATGACACATGCTCCAGTTTCATAAAGCACAGCTAGCCTAGGTGGTTTATGTTCATTTTCACATAATGAGCCAATCTCCTGACACCAGTTGGTTGCACACTTCTGCAGGTGATCACAATACCCACTGAACAGCAAGAGAGATTCCTGTCTTTAGAAAACGTAAAGTCATAGAGTCACAGCTATTATTTCCACACATGCTCCTCAAATCTGACAGATCCACAGCAGTCAAATTTAAGTCTTTAGTGTCTTGAAAATGTCATCTTCACATTTTCATTTTGGAGAAAAAGCTAACCTTAGAACAGTTTAAATAATTGACTTATATAGGTGCATTTTGTGTTTTAAAAGCATAAGAAAGTTCAAAATGTTCTCAATTACATGTTCTTAAGGTTCTCTGAGTAAATATACCTCCATTTCTGCAGAGTTTATAATACTTTTTAAACTATTAAGTTATCAGATTCCCCAAATTATTCAAGAGAAATATTTCCTTCTTAGATTTGTCCTTAAGAAGATCAAACAATACTTAGTCTCCCTGAGGAAATGACAATTGATCCTTTATTTTCACATGAAACCTACTAACTTTAAACAAGCGGGTAAGTCATTTGAATATTTTCTCATCAGAAATCTACATTAAAAATAAGTATGAGGATAGCTTTAAACATCATTTGGTATTTACAGTAGACAGCTGAGGTGCCATCATTCTCCACAATAAGCTTAGAAATATGTATTCTACATTAGTGGAATATTAGATAAATAGAGTTTTACAAGGTGAGGGAATCTATTTATTACATGTGCTTGTGAGAATACAGCCTATGTAATCTTCAAATGATAAACAATTTTAAAATACTAAAGCATGTGCACTATTTTATCACTGATTTTAGACACATTTAAAAGCCTCTATGTATTCAACCTTTGCCTTCAATAAATTCACTTATTACATACATGATTAGAATTTTTCCTTTGGAGATATTTCTCAAACTTAACCTTTATTTTAAAAAACCTACTACCACCGTTAGGGCTATTTAGAGCAAAGAATATACATCTACATCTACTATGATTTGGACTTAATTTATTCACTAGAATCTTTCCTTTCAACCACTTTTCCTTTAGGAAATAGGGTGAGCCTATTATGTCAGAAATATTCTGAATCCTTTGATAAGAGGGACAGATGTGCCTGTTTTATGCATCATGGACTGAGGCTGGAGGTCAAGCTGTGAAATTTTCTGTAGTTGGATCAGGTCACTGGTCACTAGTCCTGATGTTGGGAGGGGTAAACAAATAAGATTAGAACTCAGTTTTTTGATTCTCCTTTCAAAACCCTTTTCACATTATTACTCATATGGTTTGGCACTGAGTCCCCACCAAAATCTCATCTTCAATTGTAATCCCCACATGTCAAGGGAGGGACCTGGAAGGAGGTGGTTGGATCATGGGGGGCGGTTTCCCCCATGCTATTCGCATGGTAGTGAGTGAAGATCTTATGGTTTTAAATGTGTTTGGCAGTTCCCCCTTTGCTCTGTTTTACTCTCTCTCTCTCTCTCTCTCTCTTTCTCCTGCCACCATGTAAGATGTGCCTTGCTTCCCCTTCACCTCCAGCCATGATTGTAAGTTTTCTGAGGCCTCCCTACCCAGGTGGAGCTGTGAGTCAATTAAACCTCTCTCCTTTATAAATTGCCCAGTCTCGGGTTGTTCTTTACAGCAGTGTGAAAATGGACTAACACAATTAGTAATAGAGTTCTTCTGTCTCCCATCTGAAATTATGCTTGTCTTAATGTCCCTTCCTTCTTTGACTTCAAAATGAGTTAGTATTTCAACTCAGGAGGGTAATATTATCTTGTCTGACTGTAATAGAATTAGAACCCTCTTATTGTGTTTTATCATCAAAGACTTGATATGCCAAAGGTAAATCTAAATTGAAACATGGTGAAAGCAATTGTAACAAATGTGGAAGACCCATTGTTTTCCTGAGTGTATCACTAGACATTCAGAATTTATGAGAGAGCAGAACTTGAATAACCTACCATATTATATTTCCAATGAGAACGTTCTACAAAGGAAGATGTCATCTGACACACAACCCACAAAACGATGCTACCAGAGTTTGCCTCTGCCCAAGGAAAATGGAACTATCGCTTCTTCACTTATCCCAGTTATTGTCTCATTAATTCATATACTGCCAGAAAGTGTTCTGAGCACCTTAAGGAGGTACTCTGAATCAGTTCTTTACTCAAGAATAGAGATGACTCATACACTAAGCAAATGTGGGCCCTGAAAATTGTAGTGAGAGGCACAGAGCCTAGTGCAGAGGGAGAATCAGATTATGTGTCCCTGGCCCACCAAGCACATACCACAAAACGCTCCTCACTTGTGCATTTCGAATAGGGGAGAAGGGTATGGGATGGCCCCACCCCTCTGAGTGTGTTTCACATGCACCTCCCTAGCTCTTTTTCTCTTTCCTTTCTCTCCTCTCTTTCCAAATTCCTTTTAAAAAATCTGTTTTTGGTATCCTTCAATAAATTGCAAACATCAGTATTTTTTTTCTTTCAAATGTCTTACTAATTTCACATACTTGGTTTTTGTCTTTGGTGGTTTTCCTCTAGCCGGCACCTTTCAGAATTGCCTAAAAATGTGACGTCTGTTCTTATGACTACTTGCTCATTCTGAATAAGCTGAAGTGAGCGTGTCCTCCAGCTTGCTAAGAAGCATGGGAGGGAGAAAACAATGGCAGAGTGACAAAGGGTCTAACGCTTGGCTATGTTTGTTCTTCCTATAAATTCTTGATATTAAAGTCATCTATCCACCAAAAAGGTTGGTTTCTTCCAGAGAACCTTATGTGGCCAATGTAAATCACATTAATATACTAATTATCCACATTGACTATTCCTTGCAAACTAGTGTACTCTTCTAATGAGCCTATAAGAATATGTATACACTTCTTGACTTGGTCAATATTACATCTTTTCCTCCTTCACTGTCCTCACCAATTCCTGTTGATTTTTTCTAACAAATACTTCTCAAATCCATCTATTTATCTCCATTTGCCCTTTATCTTCTCCACAACTATGGAAGTTCCTCTTAATTTGTTATCCAGTTTCCTCTTACCATGTTACGCTACAACTGTGAAGTCAAGGAAACAATCCTCCAGAATGACAAGTCTACTTAGGATTTTTGACCTCTACAGCAAGAAGTTAGTGTCCACCTACAAAATTTGGGAAAATGTCCATGCAAGATCACTCTCACTTCTGACACCAACTGCAAGTTTGGTAGGTATATTAGCCGAGGTTTCCCAGAGAAGCAGAACCAATAGAGAGTTTGTACACACACACACACACACACACACACACACACACACACACACACACAAACACACAAACACACACAAGAAAAAGAGTGAGAAGGAGAGACAAAGAGAGAAAGCAAGAAGGAGATTTTAAGAAACTAGCTCATACAATTGTGGAGGCTTGGTAAGTCCAAACTCTGAAAGGCAGGCCAGAAGGCTGAAGAGCCATGGTTTGCAATTTAAATCCAAAGGAAGTCTGCTAGCAGAATTTATTTTTGCTCAAAGGACGTCAGTGTTTGTGTTATTAGGACCTTCAACTGATAGGATGAGGCCCATTCACATTATGGAAGATAATCTACCTTACTCAAAATTCACCAATTTAAATCTTAATCTCATTCAAAAACCACCTTCACTGAAGTATCCAGAATAATGTTTGACCAAATATTTGGGCATGATGGCACAGCCAAACTGACACACAAAATTAATCATCAAAGGGCTTCACACAAAACCATCCTCACATTCAATAATTTACTAAAAAGGTGCATAGAACTCACATAAACCTATTATACTCACAGCTACATTTATTGTAGGCAAAAGATGTAGAAAATCAGCCAAATGAAGAGTTGAATAAAACAGAGTCTTCTCAGAGTCTCCTTAGAACGTGTTACCCTCTCAGTATTAATGGGTGACAATATGCATGATGTATTGACAACCCAGGATGCTCACATGAGCTTTGAAATCCAGAGTTATAATTAGGGCTTCATTATATAGGCATGACTTATTGATTAACTGCCCATGTTGTTAAAGTCAGTCTCCCTGAAGGTCAGGCTGATACCACATGGCCAAAGGATACCACTATAGGTCCTATCATTATCATAAAACCATCAGATATGGTCCACAAGGACCCAATGTAAATAGCAAAGACAATCCTGTTACTCAGGAAATTCCAAGGATTTAGAGATCAAGTGAGAGGAGTCTAGGACAAAGGCCAGACCACTTTTGGGATGAAGCCAATTTCCTTAATACACACTGTTCACCTTCATCCACACTTCACTCCTTCTAATCAATGTTGCTGTTTACACCCGGCTGCCAGACTAATGTATCCTTCATGGTTACCTATTTGTCTCACAGCAAAATGTCATACACAATTTGGTTCCTATTTCATTAGCCTAATTTTGAGTTATGTTCCTGCTTCAGTCTCCCAACCACAGTTATGCTGTCCTCCTTCAGTCCCTTTATCAGAGGACTTTTACAAGGGCTGATTCCTCCACCTTAATTATTCTTTCTCCTTTCTGCTTAGCTAACTAGTACTTCATACCTCTGGTTTATTAGCACTATCTCTAAGTTGTAGTTTTTGATTATATAAAGTTTTCTTTCTCACAAGATCCTCAGCTGCATCAGGCAGTAATCTTTTTCTTTTTTTTTGGTTTTGCTCCTTATTTTATCCCAGTATTCGGTACATAATAAATATGAATTAATAAATGCTTACTTTACTTGACAATGAAGATGAAGGCATATGCTCAAACTGATTCACCCCAGTTGCAGGAATATGCCTTGATGAATAGACTTATTCTCCCCATCAGCACACAAATATCTGTGGCAAACCCAAGTGCAAAGCTTTGTGCAATACAAATTTGTGTTATAGAAAACATCACTCATGGGGAAGATATTCAGAGACACCATGCCACACAACTAGAAGTAATAAAGAAATGAGCTCTGTTGTAAATGAAACTGATGTCGATCTTTTATTATTTCAGGTAATAGTAGCTAAACTGTCTGCAATGTTTCATTCAAATACCTATAAATGAACTAATATTATTACATTTAACACTGATTTGAGTTTGCTTTCTGTTTAGGACCGCAGAGCTAGTGAGGCACAAGTCGACAACAAAACTGCCAACAAGAATCCACATGAGATTTGGGTAATGAGTTGGGCTGATCAGAACATTCTCTCATTATTTGTTTGCATACACCCTGGTGTGTCATCTCAGAACACACGTGCAGAGATGAAGAAAGCATGGCCTGGTTGTGTGTTTGCTTCTTTCTTTCCAACACAGATGCTTGGCAGCACTCAGGAGACAGGGCATTGCACTAATACTGTGCCACGTTTGTGTTTGTGTTTATCTTCAAATGCATCTAACTGGTTTGAAGCCATGAATTTTTTACCCATAATTACAATTACAGCTCTGGGTGACATTGTGGATAGCTTGATATGTTTCTAAAAAGGAAGGAGAGTTTGCTTCTGGGAATTAGTGGGTGAATATAATGATTCTGGAAGCAACAATATGTATCATAAAGAATCCAAATCAATATTATTATGGTGGAACCTGGTATGTTTGTCACTATTTTCTTTTCAAGCAAAAAGAAAAAAATAAAAACTGGGACAAACAGCTAGCACTTGCACAAAAACTAGAATTCCAAGTGCAGAGGTTCTTTCCAAAGACAGTAGAAAATAGAGAACTTAAGGAATATATACAATGAATTCATCACCCAGTGGAGACAAGTTGCATTGCCCATACCTCCAAACCCCCAGAAACATGAATTCTTCTCCAACTCTCTGCTTATCTTCCAAGTGCCATACACTTGAAACCCCTTATAAGGAGGAAAGGGCACAGAACTAAACTGAGGATAGATAAAAATTATAAAATTTAGGTATGTAAACCTTTTGGGGAGTTTAAATAGGTACATCTTCAGAATCACTGAAATGTGTGCTTTAAAACTAAATGACATTAATCTGTGCCACATGTCTATTGTATGCTTGGTGCTGACCAGCTCTATTATTTTCTCATTTTGTAGAAAAATAACTAAGCATCGAAAATATTGAATAACCTGTCCAAGGTGGTAAAGCAAGTAATAAATGAAAAGACAAAATACAAAAATAGGTTAGACTTTTTTCTAACCTATTTTTATAGAAATTAACCTATTAAACTGTCCTACCTTTGTATAATTGAATGAGTATGACTTTAGTGCCCAGCTCCGCATCTGATATGTTACATACACAAAATGTTTATTGAATCAATGAAGAAATAAAAGAAAGAATAGTTGGAATAATAGAAAAATACAAGGAGGAAGGATTTAAACTTCTGATAACTTAGAAAAATGACTCCAAAATCAGAATCCCTATTATGCATTTTCCTTCTAATTTTCTATAGCTAATTGATACTGCATTGGAAAATTTTAACCAAACCTAAATTTCAAAAAAGCATTTTCAGATGAATGTATGTCATTAAGCATCAAACTTTGTGACATTTACATGAGCCACTACCTTCTTTTTTTACTTTTTTTCAACTTTCTGACTTGGAATTATATTAGAAAAATGGAAATAACTGGACATCTGAGTTTTTCTAGATTTCTAACTTTATTTTTCCGGTGCATATGATAATCTTAAAGTTAAATATATATTCTATACATTTTTCTTCTAAGCAGTGAAGTAATCCAAAAAGGGAAAAGTCTATTCTCACAGTTGAATGTTAACATAACCTTGTTTATTATTTACATATTTTCTTATGGATAGATCTTTATTCCTTTGGATAAATCGGTATCTACGTTTCTGTCTCTCTTCTCTCTCTATTTCTCTATCTCACCTTTATTGTTTTCCACAGAGTAAAGCCAGCTTTGTAATTTAAAATTAGAGAAGCTGTAATTTCTGAACAGAAAACACCAGCATCCTGTGGACCTGACATGTTAGAACACACTTTCCCACTCTTTTTTCTCTCCCAGTCAAACTTCCTTGCCACACTCCCTGTTCAGGAGGGCTTTCCACCTGACTCATGGGTCAACTTGAACTAAGTTTTAAATTAATGCTACCATTTGTAATTTAAATTAGTTCATGGATGCTTTAATCTTTGCCATTCAATGTAGTTTGTGAATGTCTTAACACAAATAAGTGGCTAATGTGACAGCCCCAGGAAGATGAGAGTCTAAAAGGAGTGGTCAGAGAACAGAAGAATGGATCAGAAAAGAGATGTGTTAAATGAACCGATTTCCATCAGAAGAAATACTTTCCTCACAAAAGAAAAGTTATCCCAGAGAATGACATGTGTCAAAACTTCTAAAGCTGGGCAACTTGTGTTTTCTGATAACCCTAGTCTTCCTGCTTTCCCACTAAACTTTAAAATGTTTTTCTTTTCCATTTCTGGAGCCTGTTATAAATCATTTTATAGATCAGAGAAGAAAGAAAAAAAATTACCAGCAGCACTTTTTCAAATATATTAGAAACTATAGAAATTCTCAAGATATGCATCAGTCTAAAGAGTCTAGGAAATTACTTCTCAAAAGTAACCACTTACAAGTGAACATTTGCTTTCCTAAATCACTAAGAACCAACTTTATTGAATCAGATGAAGCAGCTCTTCATTTTTTTCTTGTTGATCAGAATTTCATTAAGCTGTTCTTTAATGCTCCATGACTTCGTTTGCTCTGGATTTACATTACTCAACCATATCCCCTAAGCTTAATTAAATTTGTTTGTTCATGCCTTGAGCACTTTTCTCTGTTCTGCAGCAAAAATAGGTAAAAATCAAGGGACATTCACTCATCTGTGAAGCTGTCAGTCCATCATAACTTGAATATTGATTTTGGGGAAGGTTGTGACATTCCCTAGGTGAGCACGTCAAGTTTGTTGACAGAGAGCTCTCTACTTAATTGAATATGATGTCTGTATGGGAAGTGATGAAGTACGTCAGTGATGTGTAAGTTTTCTCTCTCACTGTGTGTGCAGTAGAGGGTAATGATATTCCATCATGTGCTGACCAAACTCCATACGCCTTGTCGTATTACTTCAGTATTTTTTTCCCTTAAAGACCTGGGAGCAATACAGTTATTCATCCAAGAGATGATTATGCATTAAAAGAACTTGAAGCATGAAATGTCAGATGGGGATAGTCATAAATGATTTGCCACATGAGTAATAACTTTAATTTGGTCGCTAAACTTACAGCGTAGTTTTACTCATCTGTAATATGGGAGTAATGATCATCCTTCCTGTCATTAACTACTTCTCAGCAGTGTTGTAAAGATTAATTTGTGTTCCTAAATGGTTTTTCATATGAAAAGTGCAGTGTAAATGTTAGTTTCATAAGCATAGCCCCTCTTGGCAAGTGCTGGCTTTGTCTTTGATTAACATTTAAAATGCTGTATAAGGAATTAAATTTTGCTTGGACAATAACAGAGGAATATTTCTAGTTAGTTTAAAGAGACAGTTAAGTATAATTCAAGACATTACCAAACATAAAACAAAAAGTTTAGCTGCATCAATTTAACAAATATATTGCCTAAATCATTACTTAGTCATTTATAGGTTTCTGATTAAAAAAAAAAAAAATCTCTGGCTTTCAACCTAACAAATTGCATTGCATTGCACTAGTAAGTTATCCAAATTAGCCTGAAACCATTTCTTCTGCTAATACATGCAAAAACATTCCAAGGTAATATTTTATACTCTGATTTCTCAGGTTTTCATTTGGTTCAGATGTACATTTAAATGATTGCTCACTCAGGTCTCTGGCTATTTCATATCTGGCAAAATTATAAGGTGCAGATTCACATAAAGATGAATAAAAGTAGGAGAAGTAATTTCTTCATGAGTTGAAAACTCTGGTTAAGCATTAACATTGCTCTACTGCTAAGTACAGACAGGATGTTAAGAAGCTGCAGCATCTAAACAGCCTAAGCTTCAACTCCATTTACGAGTGAGGGAATGTCAGTTAATTTTTCTGCCCTCTTGTCAGCTTTGCCTCTGTGAAAATGTTCTTTTCTAACTTTCCTCCTACCTTTCTCTCTGCTCACTCTTTTTTAGTCTTTCTTTTCCTAGATTCTGCTCAAACTGAAGATTTTATACAGTATCTATTTTGGCATTTAAAACACATCCTCCACAACACCTGAGAACTGACTCTCAACATTGCCACTTGCATGGGCCATAGGCGTCTCAAACTCGTCACGAGAAAAAGTGAACTTAGTCTTTCTCTCACCTCCTGGTCTTTTCCTGTTCTGTCCTAGCAGATGACACCCATATCTTACCAAAGACACCAAGATGTCTTTGAAAATTTCTTATCATTAATTTCTTGAATGCATTTTTATTGACTATTCACTGTATACGACGAGTACTGTGTAATGCATTGAGCAAAATAAAAACAGTTCCTGTTCTCAGGTAGCTCACAGTCTAGCGAGAGAGATATATTTTAATAAGATAATAAGGATAATAGCTAGTCTGGAAGAGGCAATCAATGGGATTTTGTGACAACATTTAAGACCATGGCACCTGGTAAGGCTGAGCTGAGGAAGTGATGACTAAATATAGATCTGAAGATTGGGAAATACATAAAAGAGTGAAAAGAAAGGCGAAGAGGGAGAAAGGGTTGAATAGCGAGGGTATTTCAGACAGAAGAAAGAGCATGTGCCCTTTTCCCCTCATCAAATCAGACCCCAAATCATGGACCTCTAAGCCAGTTCTCTCTAAGGTATCACATGTGCACACCATTTGCAATCTCCACCTCTACCACCTCTTTTACTTTCTATCATCATAGCACTACCTTCATATGCAAGCCACAAATGCTTATATATCCTCAATATGTGTATCTTCCCCCTTCTAGAAATCCTTTAAAATCTCTTATCAAAATCCAGTAGAATTCTGATAGCCTCTTAACTCTCTTTCTCCCTTTACTTCTTCTCTACAAATATTAGTATATTCTGCTCTAAATTCTCTCCTCTTTGACAATGGAAATTCTGATAGTCTCTCAATCTTCAATCTTCTCTAGGTTTGTTAGATGATTAGTTTGTTTTTATTGTCAAAGATGTACAGAATACACATAATTCCTCATACAATGGAGAAGAAAGAGAGGGAGGAATTTCAAATACCGTTACTTATTTTTCTTTAAGTGGAAAGGCACAAGTACATACTTGGTTCTTTTACTTCTTAAAATGGCTCAAATTTAGGTGCATGCATTTTCCTACGTATCATGAAGTTGGAAAATATCAATTCTTTATAAAACTTTACTAGTTTTACTTTATGACAAATGGAGAAGATACGTTTTATTATAAAAAAGTATTTTAACCTTCATTTGAACTTAATGTTGGCATGTTATACCTAAGAAGAAAATCCAAACCTCATAAATGAATTACTCTTTCTAAGAAAGTGGACAGAGTTTTGCATTGGAGAAATATAATCCTATCTTACCTCTTCCTATATTCTCCATTTACTACACTAATATTCTGGCTCAGCTTTTGGAAAACACATTGCATATTCTTCCATAAGTCAGGGAAGATGCATAAAAATTCAGAAGCAACCCTTATTCCACTCTAGAGCTTTCAAGATTTTTAAACTATAGGAACTATTTGTGTCCTGAAATTCCACTAGAAACAGGAAAAAATAAACAGTAACAATTTTATAGTTCATGGCATATGTACACTCTCACTTAATTTCCAACAATCAACTGGGATCACTTTCAATATTTTCATTTTATAAAAGAAAATTACAATTCAGAGAAGATAAGAAATTTGTTCCCAGAACTCATATTATTAGTTCAAGAATTAAGACCAGAATTGGTTATCTGTTCTGATGCTGAGTTCCCCTAGGATTAGTCAACAATAGCCTTGGGAGTCATACAGATTGGAAGTTGATACAGTTTGGATCTGTGTCCCAACCCAACTTTCATAACAAAATGTAATTCCCAGTGTTGCAGGTGGGGACTGGTAGGAGGAAATTACATGGTGGGAGTGGATTTCTCATAAATGTTTTACACCATCCCTCTCAGTACTGTCCTCGTGGTAGCAAGTGAGTTCCCATGAGATCTGGTTGTTTAAAAGTTTGTTGCACCTTCCCCCTCTCTCTCTTGCTCCTTCTCTGGCCATGTGACACCCCTGTTGCCCTTTCACCTCCTGCCATGATTGTAAGTTTCCTGAGGCTTCCCAAAATCCCAAGCAGATGCCAGTATCATGCTTCCTGTATATCCTGCAGAACCATAAGTCAATTAAATCTCTTTTCTGTATAAATTACCCAGTCTCAGGTATTTCTTTATAGCAGTGTGACAACAGAGTAACACAGAAGTCAGCTGGTTAATTGGCTTTGACTATTACTTTATCTTTGAAAATATCCTACTTGCTGACTAACACATCACATTTTGGGGGCCAATACCTCTAGGAGCCCAATTCCAACATTTTTTTCATTACCATCCAGTTTTCCAATCCATTTAACTGTGCTCAATAACCCCTTATAGTCTCACTTTTCCCCATACCTTGTTCAGTTCCATACCCATCATTATAATCGGTATGGCAGAGACAACTAGAAGTCTTCGAAATTTATTATACCCATCTATAGCAACAAATGTGTAGCTGAAAAGCAAGTATCCACCCAGGAATTACTTTCTTTAGGTATACTGGAAGTAAGTGTGGTCATATGATTAGCTCTCTCCAGTAGAATGTGAGGGAATGTAATGTGTCTTACTCTTGAAATGATTTTTTAATTGTTTTTTCTTTTCTTTTCTTCCCCTTGACCTAATTAGAAGCATTAATAAATAAATAAATAAATAAATAAATAAATAAATAAGTCAAGGCCGCTGAATCATCTAATGGGAAAGAGACACTTACCTACCTGATATGTGTATGAGAAATAAATTATTATTTTTTGGTTGAACCATTATGTTAAGAGTCTACTTAGAGCAGTTTAGACTATCTTAGCCAATATATGCCTCCACACGCTTCCCACCTCTCCCTCAGTCATACTGATGTGTCTAGTTCAGTCCATGTTTCTGCTTACTCCTTCTGGGAACTAAACAACTGAGCATATCTCCAGAAAATTTAAAAAAAAAAAAATTAAAGAAAGGGAACACTAAGTTACCTCGCATTACCTGGCCTCTCTTTACGTGGTGAAATCTCAGTTTCAGTGCTAGCCCAAAATGTTACTGTATAATTCCAGGAGGTATATCCTCTCTTATTAGCTGACTGCTTCATACCTGTGCTATTCTCAACTTTCAACATTCCTCCCACCACAATTTCACCTGATAATCTTGGTTTACTTTACTGAGAAAATAAAGATGCCAACAGAAAGCTATTACAACCTCCCATCATCAAATCTGTCGGCCTCATTGTATCTGTGCTCAGGTTTTTCATTGCTTTCCCTCCTTGGTAGAACTCTTATTCTCTTACCCAAGCTAACTCACCAATCCATTCAGACACCAGTTCTCTTCAAGGTCACTCATGGATCATGGATTTTACTTTCAACCTTCAACCTAATCAATCTTGTGTGTACATATTATAGGTATTATTATATTAAATATATATTATAACTTGATATAATATATTAATATGTATTTGTAAAATATATACAAATTATTTATATCTTAAAAATTTACCTCTTTTCTCTTTAATTTTCCTTCATATACCTTTTCAATCTTCTGTTCTATTTTAAAGTGAAACACTTCTAATTCTATTCTTCTTCTCTCTTGAATCTGCACCAATTAAAGTCTTATCTCCAACTCCTAGAGTTGTTATTATAAAGGTTATCAATGATTTCCACGTTGGCTAAATCTATTTGTCAATTTTTAATCCACTTCTGCCTTAATCTATCATCTATATTTCCTCACTGCAATATTCTTAAAATGCATTTTTTTTGTCATTTGATTTCTTGGATACCATATATTTTTATTGTTTTTTCTTTATATCACTGTCTTCTGTTCCTTACTTTTCTATTCTGTATCTTTATTACTCCTATGTCTAAATATTAGAGTGTCCCAGGAATCTGTCTTTAGATATCTTCCCATCTACACTATCTACACTACTTAAGATTCTTAGATGATCATATCTTGTCCCATGAGTTTAATTACCAATTTGATGCTTAGAAATGCCCAAATTTGCATCTCCAACTAAGAACTGCCTAATGAACTTCTAACTCATTGCCTGTTCAAAATTTTCTCTTTAATACATAGTATTCAACACTATAAATCTCAAATTTAGCATATACAAAATATAATTCAACCTTTGCTACAACCTTTTCCTCCTTCAGTCTTCCCCATTCCAGGAAGTGACAACTTCATGTACCTTGTTGTTTAGGCAAAATCCTTTTGGTCTCACCCAGTTTCTTCATTATACCACCAAATCTTGTTAGCTTTACCTTAAAATAAATGCAGAAACAGAATATTTTCCACCATATCCACTGCTCCTGTTTCAGCGCAAGGCAGCACCATCTATTTCCTGGTTTGTTGAAGTAGCTTCCTAACTGTTCTCCCCAATTCTGCCCTCATCTTCTTTAAGCCATGGGTAATATTGTCAAGACATAAATCAGATTATGGTCTTCCCTTGCTTACAACACTTCAGCAGCTTCCCACCACACTCATAGTAAAAGCTTAATTCCTTAAAAGCTTTATATGATCTGGATTTCATAACCACTATGATTTAATCACCTGTTTCCCCCACCATAATTTAGCTCTAGTTTCTCTGGTGTTATTGTCCTTCCTCCAGCAGGCTTGGGTACACTACCATGTCTGGGTTTTACACTTACTGTTTTTTCCTTCTCCTAGAATGCCTTTCCCAGTATATTTATGTGGCTTGGGCTCCAATTTCCTATAAATATCAAGAAAGAGCCAGTGCCTCAAAGATGTTTTTCTTGACCGTCCTACAAAGAAAACCATATACCACTTGATTTCTCTTCCTTCTTTCTTTGTCTTTATAAACATTATTGCTTCCCAACTTTTACTTCTTTCATTTTTGTTCTCTCAACACTACTTTATAAGCCTCATGACAGAAGAACTTTGTATACTGTCTTCATTTTTATATTTCTAGCCCTAAGAACAGCATCTTTCACAGAGGATATACAAAATAGATATCCATTGAGTGAATTAACGATCCTCTAAAACACATTATGAAAGCATCAGGAACAGTATCAACAACCATAAGTGAGGAGTATTGACTTTGTCAAGGGAATTTTTGTCAAAATTTATTCAAACTGCTGTCTTTCTCTAACTACATTTAAATATTATATCAGATTTTGGGGGTGGGGAAAAATTCTGAAACAACTCCCTTGATGATTTTGCTATAAATATCTCTCTCCCAGATTTGTGAAACTCTTGAGCTCCCACGAGCTCCACATAGCATAATTGTCTTCATGGAGCTTCACAGTCACCAAAGAGCTACTTTTGACATCAATTAGTGAGACAGAATGAGTTATGAGACCACAGTTAGTATGAAGGTTTAGAGTAAACAGTTAATGCATTATAACTCATCTGGGAGGATGTAGGTAAATGATGGATAGACTCAAAATGCCTAACAAACTACTCTGCTGAAAACTACTGAAAACAGAGATCAGAACAAACCTTAAGCATCCCTGAAGCACCAACATAAGCCAGGAAGTAAGGTTTGAGAAAGTGGATCTATGTAAGCGTACTTTAGTATAGCCGTTATAATTCTATGTAAGAAACTCAAGCGGATGGTAAATATAATTTAATTTTCATTTCTGAATTAACTTGGAATATAAAGCTCCACTTCATTGCTCTGCAGAAAATAATCTTATTTCTTTTTGTGTTCTACATCCTGTTATTGAAACTGATTTCAAAATCCTGGGTCTTTGTATAATAACAAGCTATGTGGTAGAGTTGAAATTGAATGATCAATTGAATTCATTACATTTACTCAATGTAACCTGTCAGGCATCAACTAAGGGTTAAATCTTCCTGTTTGGCCAACTCTTAGTGTTCTATAATTTTCAGCTTTTTAGGTCTTGCAGCTCTTCAATCGATCTGGTAAACAGGTAGCATTTTGCAGTTTTAGTAAAAATTCTAATGTGTTGTGGAGAAACATTTCCTAGTCCCACTTCTCTGCTGTTCTTAAACAAATAGGAGTTTATTTGCAACGTGCAGAATATCCTATGCAGCTGTTTTCCTAAACACACTGTGTTCTAGGGCATGCACTTCACTATTGTGCATCATCACTATTATGCTGCATTTGTACTTTTCTCAGAATTTCTTAAGGCTATCTAAAGTTAGGACTTTCTAAGTATATTGCGAAGCCATATTCTTGGGGACCCAGCTCTCCTCTGATCTTATATCAAAGATCCTGTGGGATTTACAAAATTCTTTTTTCCTCTAGATCTTTCCTGATTCCCAGATTAGAAACCTTTACAAATCTCAGAGACAAAAAGTTTTGATCTAAGTCATCACTTTTACCATGTTTACCCCAAAATATAATGTCTTCGAAGTCTTCTGTGTCTCCCGACTCTTTATATTCTCATTCTTTTTAAAAAATCTATGCATTTCTTCCTTGCCAAAACAGGCACTATCCAAAAATCATCAAAGAGGGTGGATTGGGGATGATAATAAAAGGGAAAGAAAACTAGTAACAACAGCAAGGTGTACAAATAACATTTCCAAAATGCACTATTTTGTCACATAGAGGAGCATGGAAGATATAACAATGATAACCTGACTTCTTATGCTCCCAAATCTCCCTAAATATTGCCTCCTCATGTGATCAGTGCTTTCCTTGTCATGCCCTCACACTTACCTGGGAGTCTGTATGTACCTTAATGCTGAATTCTTGGAAAAATTCCATACAAATGTGAAAATGAATATCAATAGCCTACTTTTCCTTGGGAAAGAAATAAGAAATTTATATAATAAAATGATAATTTGGGAAATATTTTTAGATGAGATGCTATGGAAGAGTGAGAGATAAACCCATAGAATAGATATTTGGGAATATACAGGGTTTACGCTGCTGCAGATAATAGTATACAGGTCTAAACATCAGACTTAATCTAGTTATGTAAACACAAAGTAAATGGGCCTATGTTAGCCAGCATCAGTAACTCCTATGGCTATCACAAAAAAATATTCTCCAAATATAAATGACTTGACACAATAAAAGTTATTTTTCATGCAAAACAAAACATGGACGTTTCTAGCTGGGCTTTGTCCTGGTGACTTGCTACTCAGCGGTCACTCAGCCTCAGGGATCCAGGCCACCTGTATCTTGGATTCCACCATCCTCAATATTCAATCTACAATGTTGATGCATAAGACAAGGATTTTTACTGTGTCAAATTGCAAATGGTACACCCCACTTTCACCCTCATGCCAGTGGAAAGCATCACTTCTGTGGCCCACTTAGATTAAGGGGCTAAAACATGAAGTCCTCTGGTGATAAAATTCTTTGCTGAATGCACAGCGTTATCTGTGCCCCAGGACTTTTATGACCAACTCTTTGTATGACAGAAAGAGAGGGCAGAGCCTTTAATAAAAATTAACTCTCCTGGTGGCAACAGTAACATCAAACTAAAGGCTAGATTGCCAGTGAATAAAGCATTAAAATGACTGACGGCCAGGAATTTGCCTTGCTTGTCATTTCCACCCCTTGCTGATAATAACAACATCTTGGAACATGAAAGTATAATGGGCAGCAACTTGCCAATAAGTATTAAGTGTCAAAGGAATAGAAATCAGATAAAAGGACAGGTTCAAACCAGTAGCCTAGGTTTCAATTCTAAGCCCTCAAAAACAAACTTGTCTGGAAGAACCATATATTCAACTCCTGATTAAATTTTTCTTGATGTTGTTTTTGTTTATTTGAGAAGGAGGCTCAATTTGTCAACCAGGTTGGATTGCAGTGGCGTGATCTCAGCTAACTGCCACCTCTGCCTCCCAGGTTTAAGTGATTCTCGTGCCTCAGCTTCCCAAGTAGCTGGGATTACAGGTGCCCACCACCACACCTGGCTAATTTTTTGTATTTTTTATAGAGATGGCATTTCCCCATGTTGGCTAGGCTGGTCTCAAAATTCTGACCTCAGGTGATTCACCTGCCTTGGCCTCCCAAAGTGCTGGGATTACGAGTATGAGCCACCGCTCCCAGTCCAAATGTATTTTTATTTGAGAGATTCTCCCATCTTTTATGAACTTTCCCACCATGCTCTATGACCATCACCATACACAACTACACACACACACACAAACATACACACACACAAGCACACACAAAGATAGTGGAAGAAGGAAGTCCAGGTTTGTGGGAAAGAGTAAAGACAAAAAATTAGGAGATGTGGACTTTTTCAAGTAACACTTAGAAATGGAAAGAAAAATAGCAATGAATTTTTTAAAAATCAAAACAAAAAAATCCAAGAGTTTATTCTTCAGATTTTTATTCTTGGATTTAAATTTAGCTTTTAAAATGTTCCTGCTCTAACAGTTTTGACATTTAAAACAATAAAGAACTTTTACAAAGTTAGATGTTTTCTGATACATTTTAGGCACCCTGTGTGTTTTGTGAATGTCATAACGCATTAAGTCCCCTTCACAGATGTGCAATTTTATCCTCTTACTGTGGCTCTTAATGCAGTGAGTGCTTCAGGGAGCACAAGGTAGTGCCTGGGGGCCTGGTAAGGAGTGCTCAAATCCTTACAGTTGGGTTCGAATTTTAATACTGTTTCATTAAGAAAAAGCCTGTCAATTAGTGTGGTATTGACTCTCTTTTATTTTGTTTTTACAAGACCCATTTCTCAAAAATTTTCATCCATAAAATATAGTCTTTTAGTTAGAAATGTGTTTAAAAATTAATACCTGAAAAACAGCATTTTATCATATTGCTTTCATTATATGACATAACCAAGTGTGTTGCTAGGCAACTAGCTACAGCTTTTGGAAAACTACATACTTTATAATAGATTACTTCAGAGGCACCTTTTCAAAACAAATAGAATAGAGTTATCTAAAAGCATCTTCTGAAATTCTATATAGAAAACGGCTTTTTAAAAAAGCCAACATCTCCAAAACTAAGAAAGGGTTGTTCCTATTATATAGGCACTGCAGTTTTCGACAGTTTTCACTTAGTAAAAAGAGAGGAGAGAGAGGAGAAGAAAACGTATCTTAAATTCCTGTCTGCAAGCATCCAATCTGCTAATGAAAATATTCACTGTAAATTATTCATTATATTCAACTTGTATTTGAATATTTCTTTGGTGAGAAAAAAACTACAATCATTTGAAAGGACTTAACTAATGAAAAAGAATAGGCTAAAATAAATTTTTAAAAAGTGAATTGCTAGTGCCCTGACTCTGGCTACTGGTTTCCTGACTGCTCGCTTACATACAGAAGTGATTATCTAATTTAAAAGAAACAACTTATGATGATTAACATGAGTCAGTAATCGTTTAATTTGGTATGAAGGGCATTATTGCATTTGATAAAAGTTTTGAATACATAACATCTAAAGTCTTTCAAATTTGTGGCTCTATAAAATGTTATATTTTATTCTTTCACAGGATATTTAAAATGGTAAAATAATCCATATTAGCTGTAGAAATTCTGGGAAACATACAAAAGAAAAGATTTGTCACTTACTATATCAAAATACAGAAAATAATTGTAATTAATTAACTTGTAATTCATTGCAAGTACAATTGTAATTGCTATTAATATTGTAACGTAATATTTTTGGACTTTTTTCTATATATTAATTTGCATTGTTTTGTTTTCATTGTTCTATTCACCAAAATCATACTTAACTATATATATAACCATATAACTATATATAACTATATATACATAACTATATACTATATACTATAACTATAGTTATAGTATAACTATATACTATATATAACTACATGTAACTATCTATAACTATATATAAAACTATATATAGTTTTATATATACAGTTTTGTATATATAGTTATATATACATATATAGTTATATATATACATACATATAGTTATATATATATATAGTTTTGTAGCTTACCTATTTAAATTAACATTATATTGTGGCCACTTTTTTATGTGTATCACTTTTTTGAAATATATTATGGAGTAACCGAGTGACTGCTCACCATATGCCTATACTGTAATTTATTTAGTTATTCCACTATAGCTAAAGTTTCCCACCAATTTTTCATTATTATAAATAATGCTGAAATGAATGTCCTTATTCATAAATCATGATCCATATCTCTGTTGATTTCCTTAGGGTATGTGGCTGCAAGTGAATTTACTGAATCAAAGAGTACACATTGTTTTAAGGCTAAACATACATATTTCCAAGTTATTTTTCATAAATCAAAAAAGAGAAAGTTTACTTTCTTAAAAGTCCAACAACAAAAGGTGGAAGGGATAGCAAAATTTTATTGACAAAGAAAATTACTGAGTTAAGTGCTTTGCCAGTTTGGGGAGAAGGGGAGAAATAGCGAATTACATATTGTGATTTTAGTGATACTATTTTTTTAAATATTTATTGTCTTGTTTGTGCATTTGGGTCCTTTGTTTTTCAATTAAAGGATTCATCCTTTCATTTTTCTAATAATTTCATAAGTTTTTAGTCTACACTTATTGAGGTGGCATTCTTCATAGAGCTAGTGTCAATTTGGACTTTTCTCAGTGTAATAAAATGAAGATTTAAAGATGTTGAAAAAGACCTGGTTAGGTCTTTCATATCTCATGTTAGAAACAGCTATCTACTGTTGGCTATCCAGCCAAAAATCATTTTTAGAACCTTCCTTACTTCTAATTGTTTTCTCATTTTTAGTACTGATTTGTTCCCCCTTCTGCCAGTTGGATGGCAATGATGAAGGACTTTCAAGGATGGCAGAGTGATAAGACAGAAAGTGTTCTAGTGTCTGCATCAACAAGTGAAAGAGTGGCAAACAATGACAAATAGCACCCTCATTAGATTGCCGTTTGTGGGAAAAATAAGATTCTAGAGTTATGTCTCCATTCAAAATCAACAGAATATACATTCTTCTCATCATCACATGGCACTTACTCTAAAATTGATCACATAATCAGAAATAAAACACTCCTCAGCAAATGCAAAAAAAACTAAAAATAAAGCAGTCTCTTGAACCACAGTACAATCAAATTTGAAATCAAGACTACTAAGAAATTCACTCAAAACTACAATTACACAGAAATTGAGTAACCTGCTCCTGAATAACTTTTGGGCAAGTAATTAATTCAAGGCAGAATTCAAGAAGTTCTTTGAAACTAATGAGATCAAAGATACAACATACCAGAATCTCTGGAACACAGCTAAGGCAATGTTAACAGGAAAGTTTATAGCACTAAATGTCCACATGAGAAAACTAGAAATATCTCAAATTAACAACCGAACATGGACTAGAGAATCAAGAGCAAACAAATTGCACAGCTAGCAGAAGACAAGAAATGGCCAAAATCAGAACAGAACTGAAGGGGATGCAGACATGAAAAACCATCTAAAACCCAGAAGTTCATTTTTTGAAAAAATAAAATAAAATAAAGAGACCACTAGCTAAACTAATAAAGAGAAAAGGAGATTCAAATAAAACACCATCAGAAATGATAAGTGGGATGATACCACTGACCCCACAGAAATACAAACAATTATCAGAGAATATTATACACAACTCTGTGCATATAAACTAGAAAATCTAGAGGAATTGGTTAAATTCCTAGACACATAGACCCTCTCAAGACCGAACCAGGAAGAAATTGAATCCCTGAACACACCAATAACCAGTTCTGAAATTAAAGCAGTAATAAAAAGCTTACCAACCAAAAAAAAAAAAAAAAAAAAAAAAACTAGCTGAATTCTACAAGATGTACAAAGAAGAGCTTGTACCATTCATACTGAAACCATTGCAAAAAATTTAGGAGGAGAGACTCCTCCTTAACTAATTCTATGAGGCCAGCATCATCCTGATACCAAAACCTGGCAGAGATACAAGACAAAAAGAAAATTTCAGGCCAATACCCTTGATGAACATCAATGCAAAAATCCTCACCAAAATACTGACAAACCTAATCCAGCAGCACATCAAAAAGTTTATCCACCACAATCAAGTTAGTTTCATCCCCGTGATGCAAGGTTGGTTCACCATACACAAATCAATAAATGTGATTCATCACATAAATAGAACTGATGACAAAAACCACCTGATTATCTCAATAGATGCAGAAATGACTTTCAATAAATTCAACATCCCTTCATGTTAAAAACTCTCAATAAACTACGTATTGAAGGAACATAACTCAAAGTAATAAGAGCCAGATATGACAAACCCACAGCCAACATTTTACTGAATAGGCAAAAGCTGAAAGCATTTCCCTTGAAACTGGCACAAGATCAGGATGCCCTCTCTCACCATTCCTATTCAAAATAGTATTGGAAGTTCTGGCCAGAGTAATCAAGCAAGATAAAAAGTAAAGGACATTCAAACAGGAAGAGAGGAAATCAAACTATCCCTGTTCACAGATGGCATATCCTATATCTAAAAAACCCCATAGCCTCAGCTCAAAAGCTTCTTAAGCTGATAAGCACTTTCAGCAAAGTCTCAGGATATAAAATCAATACGCAAAAATTACTAGCATTCCTATACACCAACAACAGTCAAGTTAAGAGCCAAATCACAAATGAACTCCCATTCATAATTGCCAAAAAAGAAAAAAATACCTATGAATACAGCTAACAAAGTAAGTGAAAGATCTGTACAACAAGAACTACAAACCACTACTCAAAGAAATCAGAGATGACACAAACAAATGGAAAAATATTTCATGCTCATAAATAGGAAGAATCAATATTGTGTAAATGACCATACTGCCCATAGCAATTTAGAATTTCAATGTTATTCCCACTAAACTACCAGTGACATTCTCCATGAAATTAGAAAAAGCTATCTTAAACTTTATAGGGAGCAAGAAAAGAGCCTGAATAGCCAAAAGAAATCCTGAACAAAAAGAACAAAGCTGGAGGCATCATGCTACCTGACTTCAAACTATACTACAGGGCTACAGTAACCAAAGCAGCATGGTACTGGTTCAAGAACAGACACATAGAGCAATGGAACTGAATAGAGAACTAGAAATAAGACTGCATATCTAAAACTATCTGATCTTTGACAAACATGATGAAAACAAGCAATGGGAAAAGGATTAACTATTTAAAAGTGGTACTGGGATAACTGGCTAGTCATATGCAAAATACTAAAACTGGACACCTTCCTTATTCCATATTCAAAATTTCACTCAAGATGGATTAAAGACTTAAATGTAAAACCCAAAACTATGAAAACCCTGGAATACAACCTGGGCAATACCATTCAGGACATAGGCACGGACAAAGATTTTATGATGAAGAGGACAAAATCAATTGAATGAAAGCAAATATTGACAAATGAGATCTAATTAAATTCAAGAGCTTCTTCACACAAAAGAAACTATCTACAGAGTAAACAGACAACCTACAGAATGGGAGAAAATTTTTGCAATCTATGCATCTGACAAAGTCTAATATTCAGCATCTATAAGGAACTTAAACAAATCTACAAGAAAAAAAAAACATTAAAAAGTGGGCAGAGGACATGAACAGACATATCTCAAAACAAGACATACATGCGGTCAACAAGTATATGAAAAAAAGCTCAACATCACTGATCATTAGATAAATGCAAATCAAAACCACAATGAGATACCATTCCACACCAGTCAGAATGACTATTACTAAAATGTCAAAAAATAACAGATGCTGGCAAGGTTGTGGAGAAAAAGGAGTGCTTATACACTATTGGTGGAAGTGTAAATTAGTTCAACCATTTTGAAAGACAGTGAGGTGATTCCTCAAAGACCTAAACACCATTTGACCCAGCAATCCCGTTACTGGGTATATACCCAAAGAAACATAAATCGTTCTTTTATAAACACACAGACACATGTATGTTCTTTGCAGCACTATTCAGAATAGCAGAGACATGAAATCAACCGAAATGTCCATCATCAATAGACTGGCTTAAAAAATGTGGAACATATACACCATGGAATACTATGTAGCCATAAAAATAAATAAGATCATGTCCTTTACAGGAACATGGATGTAACTGGAGGCCAATATCCTTAGCAAACTAACAAAAGAACAGGAAACCAAGTCCTGTGTGTTCTCACTTATAAGTGGGAGCTAAATGATGAGAACACATGGACACATAGAGGGGAACAACACACACTAGGGCCTATTGGAGGGTGAAGGTTGGTAGGAGGAAGAGGATCAGGAAAAATATCCAATAGGTACTAGGCTTAATACTTGGGTGATGAAATAATCTATACAAGAAACCTCCATGACACATGTAATTTACCTGCGTGACATTCTGGAGTTTTGTATCTTCACAGATTCTTAGGTCTATTTGTTGTAGTAGCTTCGTCTAGTTGACTAATGTACTGCTAATCTTTATTCCCTGAGCAGCATTCATGTAAATACCAGGATTTATTTATCTTGGGCAAAACCAGAATTGTCTACCCATAACCTATGGCCAATCTCTCAAATCACAACCAGATGGCAGCCTCAAAGGAGGAAGGTGTTCTGACTCCTGTATTATTTCCCCTGGGATAGGAAACATTAACCATTGTGACCACAAATCACAAATTTCTTACCTCGTTTCATGTGAGGTCAACAATGATGTCCACTTGTACATTTTTGTTTGTTGGACTCATATGAGACCTTAAAGGACAGTCAATATTCACTCAAATTTTAAATAGGGAGCAGAAAAGAATGACATCATTTTTATGGAATCTTTGGAGACACTATATGTTCTTGCGCCTATTGTGATTTGTTACCTTCTGGGAACTTTTTAACTCATACACAATAGTCACAATTTTATTTCCCACACCCCTATCAATTGTCCAAGGAAAAGAGAAGAAAAAAAAAATCAGTTACATAGTAGAGGGAGGATTCTCATTCCTTTGAGATATTTGATCGGTTATTTTCCAGAACAAATGGGAGCTGTGCTAAGCTGTATATAAATGTTTACCTGACAGCTGCATTTAAAAACAAACAAAAGACAAAAAAACTGTGCTGAGCTTTGTAAGTGTTTTGATTCCTAGACCCCAAATCTAAATTATTTTACCAAAACTCTGAGATGAAGCTTAGGGATACATATATTTAATAACTTGCCCAGATTATTCTAATGTGCATTTATTATTTAAAAATTATTATTTAAAAATGATTTATTAAAAATTAATGCTTCATTATTTAAAAAATTACCAAGTAATTAATAAATTATTGACTTCTATTTATTGAAAAGTCATTTTACTCTATTTTTATTAAAATAATCTTGTTATGAATTAATTATAATATTTCCCTTCAAATCTCCTCTTGTAGAGATCTATCAACAAACTTCTCACTATGCTTTATTGTATTTTCAGTAATTGTTTCTATATTCCTTTTTTCTGGTTTTGGTGTTCATCACATTTTTCAAATCTACATCATCAACTTCCCTTCTTGAGAAATTTATTTTGTTGCCTGTTCTCATTAGCTAGATATATCTTCAAATTATTTTAGTGTGAACTCTTAGGAGGTATAATTTTCATGTCCTTGAATGTCAGCAAATATCTTTCTCCTGCCCTTGCAAATAAATGATGGCTTCTCTGGGGATAGAGTTCTTAGGCCTTAATCTTTTTTTTTCTTTTTAAAACTGCTGATGTTGATCTATTGATTTCTGACCCTTAGTGATCAGGAGAAAAAAATATCTAACACCAACCTAATTATATCCTTTGAAGGCAACCTGTCTTTTCTGCTGGATATATGGGGTGTCTATTTTCACTCAATTTGCTTGGTACTCTGTGACCTCTTTTGATCTGATGTCTAAATCTTTCTTCAGATCTGGAAACTTTTTTTTAGTATTTGTTTGATGATTTTTTTGTTTTGTTTTGTTTAATTCTAACTACCACTATGTTGGTACTTCTCAATCCTTCACCAAACTCCCTCAAATCTTAGTCTCCGCATGGAAACTTTTTTCCTGCAAAATTCAATCAAATGATTATAATCTCTTGTGACATAATGAGATGTGTATTTGGTATCTGCCTCTGGTTCCTGACACAGAGCTCCTAAAACTTTGGTAATTTACTGAGTGATGGGGTGATAAGAGCATTTTTGTTAACAATATTTGATCTTTGTCCCCGGTTCCTGACAAAAGATCTTCTAAGCCCCTTGGCATCTTTGAAAAGATAAGAGTGTCTTTTGGATTCTAATGAATGTCTATTTGCTGGGGTCTCTAGACAGCTTCAGGATGGAGGTTGCTTGAAGGAAAGACCAAAGCAATGCTGACACTTTCAGTCCCACACACCTATCTCCAAAGAGGGCAGAGGCACTGGAGACTTAGCTAATCACCTATGGCTAATGATTTAATCAGTCATGTCTATGTAAAGAAATCTCTATAGAATCTCTCGAAATGATGGGTTGGGAGAGCTCCAGGTTGGTGAACACATTGACATATCAAGAGGATGGCACTCTCCAACTCCACTGTACAGAAGTTCCTGCACTCAAAACACATTCAGACTTTTCTCTATGTACCAATTAATCTTGCTGTTCATTTTTACACTTCATAATTTTACACCTCATAATATCCTTTGTAATAAACTGGTAACATAAGTAAAATGTTTCTCTCAGTTCTGTGATTCGTTACAACAAATAATAAAATATTGTTAGTAAAAAGTAGGTCATGGGAACCCCAAATCCATAGCCCAGTCAGAAGTAAGTGTTGGTAAGCTGTCATAGAGACAAAAGTGACTCCATCTTAGATGCCAATCCAGCATATTGACATCTGAATAGCCCCAGTCCCATAAACGCCTCCTTGCTTCTACTTTATTTGTAAGAACAAAGAAAATCGGTGTCACCGTACACATTACACTCTGTGACGCACACAGCATTCTTGCCTGTTCTGGAGGATTGCCTTAAATTGTCTTGCTAGAGTACTTATCCCCTTTCCTAATGGGATACAAGCCTTGCATCTGGAGAGTAATGGTGCAGAGATCAATCTGCTTTGCAGCCATGCTTCTGTCTGTAGGATCCCCAAAACAACACCCTATACCAAAAAACTGGATATATGTGCCTCCTTCTTTGGATTCTCAGCCCTTTTGGTACTTGAGGGTTGCTTTGCTTATACAGCCCTTTCACAGAACAAGTGGCGAATCAGCAAGGAGGGGTGAGGAAACCTAAGTCTGGGTAAGAGGAAGGAACCATCTGCAGGGGATACCCTGAGGGGTGGGGGCGAGGCACGGTTAACTATATAGGGCGGTGTTGCCTGTTTGCTAGATGCCTATGGACTGCTGCATGAGTACGGGGATGCCTTGAAAATGCCAGAAGGTTTAGAAATCTTGTTAGTAAAAAGCCGTATGTCCCTCTGTGATAAGAAAGATCACAAAACATCCACAACAGTGTGTTTGCCACTGTTAGGGGCTGTGCAAGTGGCCACAGAAGCACAGGTAGTGGCTGAGGGGAGTGTAGGAAAGCTGTAGAAAGAATTACCCTTAGAAAGAGCTATGAGAACTTCCACATCTGTTAGTGCCTGATTTGGCAGATAAGCTTTAAACTCAGGAGGCACCATTGGAAACCAGAGCTTGCTGCTTTGTATGGCTGGGAGGGAGAAAGCTGTGCCAGTCAGAAGTGCAGTCTGCCCTTGCCAAACTAGAGTAAGATGCAAAGATCTGAAATTATTGGGAACCAATTAGTGAGTCACATGATGACACAGAGGTTAACTCAGAGGTGGGAGATAATTATCCTCTCCTTTTGAGAGCAAAAATGCTCATGCGCCAGAAAGCAAAAGCCCAACACATGCAGCCCTGGGCAGGATTATTGGGCATAGCAAAAACTTTTAAACAGCTGCTGAGAGAAAGCTTAGTTACATGAATGGTGTGACTACGGGACACCAGCGGGGATGGCATCTCCCTAGCAGGAAGTAAAACTGAACAAATGAGACAGAGTGCCCATCTGGGAGTGGCATGGCCCCCTGGTGGGGAAATTTATGTATGAGCTCTGGAAAGCCATTTCTGATTTTGGAGAAACTAAAAGGGAAGAGAAAAGGTTACTAAGGGAAAAGGGAAAAAAAGAGAAAAAGAAAGAAAGTGTGCTAGACTGAAAAAAGGAGGTCAAAAAAAAAAAGACCCAATTAGGATTACTAGGAAACAAATGTGATATGATTTGATCTTAGCTGGAGTAGATAAAACATACACCTACACAGGCAACCAAATGTCATACAAGTGGGTCTTTGGAATACCCTGACTTCCAATTAATAGTTTAGGCCTTTTCCCAGAGCCCCACTAGAGGAGGGAGAAGGAAAAGAAGAAATTCCATGTAGAATGACTTCAATTTCTGAGTTCCAGGGGTAGACTGCTACCCAGTCTAGGTACTAGGGTGGTGCCAAGGTTGCCTCCATGCCAGGGGAATAGGGGGTTAACAGAGACTTCATGTGGAGCTCACAATCTATTGGAATCCAAATAACAAGCAGAGAACTTCTCTTTCATAGATAAAGTGACTTTAGGAATTCACCTTGATTCATGGCAATCCAGAGAGACACAGCAAACAGGCAGCAGGTTATCGGTGCCAAGCAATTGAAATGAAACAAACTCCCCTCCTCCTTGGTATCAGGTGGTGGCTCCCAACTTATTATACTGTCTTCATCTCACCTATTCCAGAAAACATCTTGGGTATGGACGTCCTGTTACAGTGCAAGCTACAAACATCTGTGAGAGAATTTCGCCTGTGGATTCCAGCATTAATGGCTATGTTAAGAGGGAAGCAATATGTTAACCTGTACCTCTTCCTATTCTATGGCATATGATTAATGTGAAACAGTACCATCTCCTTGGTGGGACAGAATAAATCACAGCCACCTTACAGGAGCTGGCGAAAGTTAATATTATCCAGCCAGCCCAAAGCCCCTTTGAGTCCTGGATGGCCAGTAAGAAAGCCAGATGACACCTGAAGCATGACAGTAGACACATGAACTAAATAAGGAAGTTCCAAAGATACATGCAGCTGGGTCTAATATAACTCAAGTGATAAAGCAAATAATACAAAATACCGGAACTTACCATGCTGTGTTAGATTTGGCCAGTGCCTCCCATAGCATCCCTTTACACACTGACTCACAGGCATTACATTGATGATACTATGCTAACTTCTGAAGACTCGTCATTGTTATGGCAACAGGCAACAGTTTAATGCCTTGTGCATCCTTCTCCAATTTAGAGGATGGGCCATCAGCCTGCCAAAGATCCAGAGCCCAGGGCCAGCCATAAAGTTCCTAGGGGTTACTTGGTTAGGTAAGATATGCCTTATCCTACACACACTCATTGACAAAATACAATTTCTTCCATGCTTAAAACAGTTAAATGGTTACCAAGTTTTCTAGGTATTTTGGGATATTGGCAAGCTTTTATTTCGCATTTAGCTCAATATTTGCATTCCCTATACTGACTAGTAAATAAAGGACCTAGTTGGTGCTGTGATAAAAAACAAGAGGAAGCATTTGAGAAGGCTGAGATATTAGTGGCTCAGGCACAAGTCTTGGGTTCCTTGCTCCCTAGATTACCAGTCTCTTGGGATATGACCATAAACCCTGAAGAGATTAGTTGAGCACTCGGACAAGTCTAACATGGGAAAACAGTTCCGCTAGGATTCTGGCCACAACTATGGAAGGGTGCTGAAACCCACTATTCCTCTATTGAACAACAGGTCCTGTGGATATACAAGGACTTATAGAAAGTTTATCAGAAAGTTGAATCCATAACTGCTACTTTGCCAGTAACAGTGAAGACTGTCTCCCTATCAAGAGCTGAATAGAAGGGAACTTTGTTTTCAGGCTGGCCTCAACCATTGCCCAAGGCTCCACTTTACAAAAGAGGCATGAACACCTGCAACAACATATTATCCAGCCAGCTCAAAGCCCCTTTGAGTCCTGGATGGCCAGTAAGAAAGCCAGATGACACCTGAAGCATGACAGTAGACACATGAACTAAATAAGGAGGTTCCAAAGATACATGCAGCTGTGTCTACTATAACTCAAGTGCCCTCTCCACGAGTCTCTTTGGAGATGAATTGCAGTAGAAAAGCAGACCAGCGCTGCCCTTATTGTGGAGCTCCCACAGGAGAAGCCTCCAATGCTACACAAAGACATGGTCCGGCCCCCATTCCTGAAAACTCTTGTTACTCAGATGGGTAGAGCCTATGTGCCCCTTGTGTATGGGGGGCAGTAGCTGTACAATCGCAGACAGATACCCTCTGGTTTGAGATGGGAATGCAGCAATGCAGCCAGTGGGCAGAACTCTGAGATGCATGGCTGGTTTGTACCCAAGAGCTGTGGCCTATAGTTCTCTGCACAGGCACAATGGCAGTATTTAAGGGTCTTGCAACATGGCTTGCCCAAAGGGCCCGAGATGACTAACATGTATTTAAGAAACCCTTATGGGGAGCTGCCATGTGAAAAAATCATTTGGGAAGGCTACAAGAACATGTGGTGAGCCTAATTTTGTATCATGCTTTAGCACATTGGCTAGATTCATCCCCTGGTAACATGGAGGCTGATTCCCCAGCAAAAATTAGAACACTGGCTCCCTGGCAATCCTCTGAACTAGCTGATTGGGTACATAAGCCTAGTGGGAACTGCATTGTTTGCATACTTTGCATGGGTGGCCAAAGGTTTTGCCTCAAGCCATTAGAAACCCCAACTCAATTGAGGTGAATATAGGGCTGGCACCACACCAACAACATGGGACCACCACAGAGGAGGGCCTCTTAACCACAGTGGTAACGAAGGACCAACCAGATGCATTTCTACCTGAAGTGGTAAAAGATCAATAGCAAATATTATCAATTATTTGGGATGTCTCAAGGCTTTGATGGAGGGGAGGGGATACTTGAATGGAGATTAGACTGGCAACACCCCCCAGGTTGGATAGGGTATTTCTTGTCAGAGAGTAAAGAATTCCCCGGCCAACTAAAGTGGTCTCCATTGATCCTGTTTGAGTCTGGGCCAAAACGCTCCACATACCAGTACACTGAAACATGGCTCCTTTTAAAAGGCACTCTGATCAGCCATTTGACATGACTCTTTGCAGCCCCTGTCACCTTAAAAATATCACTGGCACCTTCACCCCTCAGGTAAATTGTTTGGTGTGTACCCCCAGCCCATAATCAGGCTGCCTCTGTCACAACTAACAGAGATGACACTACAGTCATCTTGTCTGATGGAGAAGAATTGCCCCACCAAGTGCCTACTAAACGCTGGTATTTTCTCCCATAGTCTTCTGCTTCTGTTACTGCTCTGCCCTATAACAGGTCTCTTTGTTTGAGCCTGGGGAACATGGTGGAAAAAGACATTATTAATTCTTATAGTCTTACACTTGGCATGAGTATCATTGCCTATTATTGTTTACATTGTTGCTTTGCCCCTGCTTGCAAGTAGAAGCCAAATTGATGCAATGTGTGCATGCTATTGAAATGACTACAGCACCACTCCTTTCAGGAGGTATAGGGACTGTTGCAGAAGAGCTAGGTGCCTGAGATTGTAAGACCCAGATTAGAGGGTTGAAGTGCAGAGACAAAAGTGACTACATCTTGCTCCATCTTGAATGCTAATCCACCATGTTAACTTCTGATTAGCTCCAGTTTCATGAATACCTTCAGATTTCTACTTCATTTACTCCCCCTAGGGTAAGAACAAAGCATGCTTGATGTTTTCATACATATTGTAGGCTATGATGCACATAGAATTCTTCCCTTTTTTGGTGGGTGACCTTTAATTGTGTCGCTGGAGCAAATTTACTGTTTCCCTATGGTATGTGGAGTATACCATATGGGTCTGCAGAGTAACAGTGCAGAGATTTATCTGCCTTGTGGCTGCCCAAGACGATACTGTTGTCTGTAAGTTTCCCAGTAAAACACTGTTTACCGACAAACTGGATTTGTCTTCTTCTTCTTTGGTTTTCAGCTCCTTTGGCATCTGGGGTCCCTTTGCATGGTATGGCCCTTTCACAGAACACATGAGGATCCAAATACTTGTGATTGGTGTCTGAAGTTGAGGGCAGTTTTTGAAACTGAGCCCTTAACTTGTGGGGTCTGTGCTAACTATGGGTACTTATTGTCAGAATCAAATTAAATTGTAGGACACCCAGCTGGTGTCCACAGAGAATTTTTAAATTGCTTGGTGTGGAAAACCTACACATTTGGGTATCAAAGTGCTATGAGGAGAGTAGCAGTTTTCCTCTTGCCTCCATTTAAAAATTTGTCATAATAGTTTTCACAAGAATACTTTATTTTCTGATCTTAATGTTTTTTTCTTTTTTAATGTTAATATTCTAGATTTTATTGCAAATAAAAATTAACTAATTCATTTATTAGGCTCCTCGTATTATTTTTAGTAAATTCACTCTGTATCTGCTCTGTTCAATAGATTTGCCTCCAATTTTTATTTTTCTGTTTTGTTTTTGTTTTTGTTTTTGTTTTTTGTAGAGACAGAGTCTTGCTCTGTCGCCCAGGCTGGAGTGCAGTGGCACTATCTCAGCTCACTGCAACCTCCACCTCCTGGGTTCAAGTAATTCTCCTGCTTCAGCTTCCCGAGTAGCTGGGACTACAGGCGCATGTCGCCACGCCGGGCTAACATCTTTTGTATTTTAGTAGAGACAGGATTTCACCGTGTTGCCCAGGCTGGTCTCAAACTCCTGAGATCAGGCAATCCACCTGCCTCAGCCTCCCAAAGTGCTAGGATTACAGGCGTGAGCCACCGCGCCCAGCCTGCCTCCAGTTTGTGCTGTCCAATCATCCTAAAATTATATTATGTATTTACTGTACTCAAGTTTAATTTCTTTACCTTATTTGTTTTTTAATCCTCAATTCAGCAGATGTACTGCCTCTTTTATAACTTACAAGCCTGTCTTAACAAAAGCCAGATGCATGAAGTTCCTGATTTTCCCCATGCTAAAAACAAACACTCCATTTTGAGCCATTATGAAAGCATGTACATTACCCTTTTTTATGTTTATATTGATTATTTTAGTAATATTTCCAATAAACATAAAACAATGTTTAATAATAATCTCTGAGAAACTTCCTTGAATTTTTGACAGTAATGGACAAGGCATTATGGGTAAAATTTGATGGACTGAGATGAAGACCTGAGCATTGCAGAATTTTTTATGTTCAGTTACCAACTACTTTATTCAAACTTAAAAAAAAAAAATCGGCACTCCGTAATTCCTCACTTTCCTGTATAATGGTTTTTAGAATTTACATGAAGGATGTTGCTTACATATGCTAATTTTTATTAGCATTTGTAATTGAAAAATAATACTCTGCAAGTACTATTTTTCTAAATATTTACTATTATTAAATTCTATTTTAAATCTGAAGATCACATTTAGGACAGGTATGTAGACCCCTGAATGGAAGTACCAGATGGGGTCAACAGTGAGTGCTTGGTGTATGATTTACTTACTGCCTGTTGCTCAAGTTTTCTAATATTAATTATATCTGCCAAAACTATCTCTATATAGGTCAGGCTTCTCCAGAAAAATGAAATCAATAGGCTGAGAGTGTGTGTGTGTGTGTGTGTGTGTGTGTGTGTGTGTGTGTAGAATAAGATTTATTGTAAGACATTGTCTCACATTATTATGGAGGCTGACAAGTCCCAAATTGCCATGTAGGTTAGGAAGTGGAGACCCAGGAGACTGAATGTTACCGATAAGTCCAAAGATATTTTGCCAGAGAATTTACACAAAGAGGCTGTTTTGTTGTTGTTGTTCTGTTCAGGTATTCAGCTGATTGGATGAGACCCACTTCATAATGGAGGGCAATAAACTTTAAGTTTACCAATTTAAACATCAATGTCATAAAAAGCATACTTTAAGTTGACACATAAAATTCATCACCATAATATTGTATGGGAAAAATCACTATATAGAGTCCAAAGACTTAGGTTCAAATCCTAGTTCTATGACATGTTATATGATCTTTGTCAACTCAGTTAACCAGTTTGAGTCTTCACATAGTTTTGTATAAAATAAAAGTTATAATATCTATTGAATTGTTGTGAGGATAAAATAACACTGAAACATAGAATGCAGGATAAAACTGAATAAAAAATCAGAGTTTGAAATTTTTTCTGCAATACAAAAAAAAAAGAAAAAGTACAAGTTGATTTCTGGAGGATATGGAAAAAGAATAGGTAAGGGAAACATGATATTAGTTTACTTTCCATAAGTTTCCATTATACTCTCTCACTTAGTTAATTTTACGTTAATCAGCAAGGCAATTTCTAAATGAGGCACTGGGTACTAGTTAAGAAAAGTGTTATGAAAATAGATCTGGAATAGTGTTTGATATGCTTTGGCTGTGTCTCTGCCCAAATCTCATCTTCTTGAATTCCCATGTGTTGTGGGAGGAACCCACTGGGAGGTAATTGAATCATAGGGGCGAGTCTTTCCCGTGTTGTTCTGGTAATAGTGAGTAAGTCTCACAAGATCTGGTGGTTTTAAAAAGGGAAGTTTGCTTGCAAAAGCTCTCTTCTCTTGCCATGTGAGATGTGCCTTTCACCTTCTACCAAGACTGTGAAGCCTTGGAAGTGTAAGTCCAATAAACCTCTTTCTTGTGTAAATTGCCCAGTCTTGGGCATGTCTTCATCAGCAGTGTGAAAACAGAGTAAATTGGTACCAGTAGAGTGGGTCGCTGATGAAAAGATACTCGAAAATGTGGAACTGATTATGAAACTGGGTAACAGGCAGAGACTAGAACAGATTGGAGGGCTCAGAACAAGACAGGAGAAAATGCAGGACAGTTTGGAACGCCCTAGAGACTTGTCGAATGACTTTAGCCAGAATGTTGATAATGATATGGACAATGAAATCCAGGCTGAGGTGGTCTAAGATAGAGGTGAGGAACTTGTTGGGAACTGGAGCAAATGTGACTCTTGTTATCATTTTGCAAAGAAACTGGTGGCATTTTGCCCTTGCTCTAGAGATTTGTGGAACTAAACTTAAGAGGGATGATTTAGGGTGTCTGGAGGAAGAAATTTCTAAGCAGCAAAACATTAAAGAGGTGACTTGGAGGCTGTTAAAAGCATGCAGTTTTAAGAGGGAAATGTGGCATAAAATTTTGGAAAAATTGCATCCTGACAATGCAATAGAAAATAAAATCGCATTTTCTGAGCAGAAATTCAAACTGGCTGCAGAAATTTGCATAAGTAACAAGGAGCCTAATGTTAATCACCAAGACAATGGGGAAAATGTCTCCAGGGTGTGTCAGAGACCTTTGCAGCAGCTGCTTCCATCATAGGCCCAGAGATTTAGGAGGAAAAAATGGTTTCCTAGGGTGAATCCAACGTCCCTATGCCTTGTACAGTCTAGGAACTTGGTGCCCTACGTTCCAGCCACTCCAGCTGTGACAAAAAGTGGCCCAGGTACAGCTTAGGCTGTTGTTTCAGAGGGTGGAAGCTTCAAGCCTGGGAAACTTCACATGTGGTTTCAGCCTGCAGATGCACAGTAGTCAAGAACTGAGGTTTGGGAACCTCTGCCTAGATTTCAGAGGATGTATGGAAACACCTAGATGCACAGGCAGAAGTTTCCTGTAGGGACAAGGCCCTCATGGAGAACCTCTGCTAGGGCAGTGCAGAAGGAAAATGTGGCATCAGAGTCCACAAACAGAGTTCCTACTGGGACACCATCTAGTGGAACTTTGAGAAGAGGACTACTGTCCTCCAGTGGTAGATGCACAGACAACTGGCACCATGTCCCTGGAAAAGCCAAAGACATTCAATGCCAGCACATGAAAGCAGCCAGGAGGGGGCTATACCCTGCAAAGTCACAGGGGTGGAGCTGTCCAAGGCCATGGGAGCCCACCTGTTGCATCAGCGTGCCCTGGATGTGAGACATGGAGTCAAAGGAGATCATTTTGAAGCATTAAGATGTTACTGCCCCACTGGATTTTGGACTTGCTTGGGGCCTGTAGCCCCTTTGTTTTGGCCAATTTCTCCCATTTGGAATGGCTGTATTTACCCAATGCCTGTACACCCGTTGTGTCTAGGTAGTAACCAACTTGCTTTTGATCTTATAGGCTCATAGACAGAAGGGACTTGCCTTGTCTCAGATGAGACTTCAGACTGCGGACTTTTGAGCCAATGCTGAAATGAGTTAAGACTTTGGGGGACTGTTGGGAAGGCATGATTGGTTTTGAAATGTGAGGACATAAGATTTTGGAGGGGTCACAGGTGGAATAATACAGTTTGGCTGTTTCCCCACACAAATCTCATCTTGAATTCCCATATGTTGTGGGAGTGACCTGTGGGAGGTATTTGAATCATGGGGACAAGTCTTTCCTGTGCTGTTCTCATGATAGTGAATAAATATCATGAGATCTGATGGTTTTAAATAGGGGAGTTTGCCTGCACAAGCTCACTTCTCTCGTCTGCCACCATGTGCGATGTGCCTTTCACATTCCACCATGATTGTGAGGTTTCCCCAGCTACATAGAACTGTAAGTCCAATAAATTTCTTTCTTTTGTAAATTGCCCAGTCTCAGGTATGTCTTTATCAGCAGCATGAAAACAAACTAATACAGTGTTCAAATCCCAGCACTTACAGATACATGCAACCAGTAATGAGCCATTTAACTCCTCTAAGCCTCAACCCCCTCATCTATAAAAGCAGAAATAATAAGTGCTTGTCCTCCATAGAGTTTTCATGAAGATTTATATGATAATGCGTAGAAGCACTTGTCAAAATGCCTACTGTATAGAAAGAGTTTAGTAGGTGGTAACTCTTTTCATTACTGTAATAAATATTAATAGTTAGGCCTTGTCTTCTTGGTCTATGAAATAAACAATTGCACAACACATACATCTATTAAAATACTAGATAAACGTTGAAAAATTATAAGCCAGTAATTCTGATATTTTTATTTTCCAAGAGTCATTTTATATAAAATCTAAAATGTGATAAAAGCAAATATGAGATATTCATTGTTATTGGATTTCAGCACCTCATGGGGAATTTTGCTTAAATCTGCACAACCTCTCCACTGTCAGCCTCTACTGAATTTCAAGAAAGTTTTTTTTTTTTATTAACTTTGTTTCTGAAGTTTACTAATAAATAGATTAAAGAGCCTAAATCAAAAATATGGCATTCTCAGGGGCAAGATTCTAAAAAGACGTGAAATCAAGTTTAAACTGTGCTTTTGACAATTTCCTGTTGACAATAAGACTTTGCATTTAACTTATTTTAACTGTCAATACTTGGTGTTAATACACGTGTGTTTGTGAGGAGGAAGAATAATTTGGCATTAGGTTAATAAATGATTGGAAGTCAAATCTGATCATGTTAAGTTACTAAAGTTACAAAACAAAGACAGAAATTTCAGCATGCAAAATTGAGCTTAAATCCACAATTAAAATGGAAAAATGATTAACAAACGTATCATACGTAATGTTTATAAACCTTTTCAAAAGGTTTGGCTATGCAGAGAACAAACGTATAGTGGAAATAGACCTCTTATCTCTAGAAAACACATTTGTTAGGCTTAGAAACAAGATATAAATTATGTATACCATTGCTGCAATGAAAAAAAACACAATTGTTGCTTGAAAATTTCATTAAATTGTAAATAAATTGGAGTTAACCCCTGAGTTGATTACTTATCTCAGGCATGTGGGGAATGCTTGCCTGATGAACAGAATACAGGTAGGCAGTATTTTGACATTTTATCCAATTTGAACATGGAAATCATATGTATGAGGGGTGGAGGTGCATAATAGAACTAGTTAAAAAGAAGTTCCTAAACCAACACCTATGCAAAAAGAATCAAGTAGAAATTGGAGGAATAATATTTGTGTATTTTCTTTCAGTAAATCAAGCAGCAAAGCACCAAATGATCTGATGTGTTGGCTCTAGAGATCTGATGTGAACCAAAAAAGCTGTCAGTTTGAAAATTGATTATAAGATACTTGAAATCACATCAAAAATGAAAAAGAAGAGATGGCAATTATCTGGAATCTTGGGTCAGCCTTGGATCTAATTTATCACAAGCATCTAGCTGTGTGAAACAATTAAAAGGGATTTTATATTTTTTTATTTCATCTTCATCTAATAAAAATATGGTTGCCTATTTTTTGAATAACTAAAATCAGAGTGCTACAGTGATAATCTCCTTATGCCCTGAAAAAAATAGAAGATAACTGCCCCAATGAAAAGAGCTTGTGTTAAGTCACCTACTAAAACAATCACATAGGGATTTGTTCCTAAACTGGCAGAGCATAGAATTATATCAGACACTCAGACGTACAGTATAAAGATGTAGTCTTGGCCACCAATTTCTGATATATTTTTCTATCTCCTTTGTTGCCAGGATACAAGGCCTCTGTGTAATCTCTGGACACCCGCATTAATACATTACAGTTCTTACCTTAGTCCTGCTTTTCTCCTTCAGGTTGATCCCGTCCAAGAGGGTCTCTCCTCTTTGTCCTCTTACTGAGTCCCAGTTAGTCTGAATAGAAGCTTAATCTATGTTTGGTACTGGAGCTCTCCCATAATGCATAATCTGGAAGCTGAGGATTCTCCCTCTTGCTTATCCTAATTCCCAAATTGAAGAATTGCCTTAAACCTCTACTCCTTCCAAAATTAACGGTATATATCCAGACAAGTCAATTTTCCAAGCGTCTTCTTCCTATTCTGTTCTACTGTGATTAGATGATATGGACCTGTATCCTGTATCCATAGGTCCATATCATCTAATCATAGTAGGATAGAATACAGAAATGATAGATGTAAATCTGGAGTCTGCTATTTTTTTTTTTGTAGAACTTCTTGTCCTTTTTTCATTCCCTTCTCTCATTTTTCCAATTTCCTATTGCATCTAAACCAGCTCTACCTTTTGTTCCTCAAATGTGCCTTGAATGTCTTTCATCTAAGGTCACCTCAGTGTACCTTTGCTCCTTGTTCATTTATTCGCTAGAAATTCTGTCACTTTTCTCCCCCACTGATTCACTTAATTTTATGTAACAACTCTGCAAAGCACTTACTACCTGCTACAGTTCGAGAGTTGAGTGTATCTCATAAAATTCATGAATTGGAAATTTGGTCCCTAGTGTGGCAGTGTTGGGAAGCAGGGCCTTTAAGATGTGATTAGGTCATTAAGGTGGATTAATGTCACTCTTTAGAGACTGTGCTAATTCTCCTGGGAGTGAGCGAGTTCTCACTCCCGCAGAACTGAAATAGTTACCACAAGGGAGGGTTATACGTCAAAGCCATCACCCATGTTTTTCCTCCTTCACACATGTTCACCCTTACTTCCACTTTTCTGCCATGACACAGTATGAAAGCCCTTGCCAGAAGCTACCACTATGCCTTGGACTTCCCCGTCCTAGAACCACGAACCAACTAAACTATTTTCTTTATAAATTACCAGGTTTCAGGTATTTTATCATAGCAACAGAATCATATCAAGATATTGCCTTCCTAGAATTATTACAGCACTATGTAATCTTGTTGTATACCTTTTCCTGTATATTTTCTAATCGAAATCAAGCATCAAAAGGTTGACTTTCAAATGCAGGCATTCATCTATAATCTTTTTGAAGACAGGTGTCTTGTGTTACAATCAGGTATTAACTTTCTGTTTTTACTGTGCACTGCATGTAGGTGACAATAATGTCTAAAACGAACTTCTATAAATTTCTTCACAAATGAGTAGTATGTGAAAGCAACACTGAAGATAAATTAATTTTCCAAAGAAAACTTTAATTTTAAAACTGTATTTTTCTGTTACTAACACTGAAACTAATGTTATAAATCCCCTAAGACAAAAATTAAAAGTCTCTCATTTGTCTAAAACTCTCATTTTGCTTAATTTACCTTAAGTTACTTATGTAAAAAAAAAAAAGGAAAAATGCTAAACACATTAAAAACTAAACAGGTAAAAATAAGCTTTTCATTTTAACCAATAGTACACATTTACCTTGTTCTAATTGCATACTCGAACATTTTATTATTAAAATTATGTCACAAAGGGAATCTACTAAATGACCATTGAGGCAATTCTTCACTGAAAGTTTATGATTCTACAACATAAAGCACGATTAATTAATAGTTATTAACAGTAATTGTCATTATCTCATAACCAACACAGCATGCTTATTTACTGGGGAAATAAAACACAAAGTAGGAGAAGAATGACTCTAGGCAAAAAACACATTTGCTCATGTTAAAATGGCTGGGAAGAAGATACACGTTGAGGTCTATGTGACCATTCAGAACACTGTCTCCAAAATTTGTTGGCATTGTGGGTATTTCTAGTAAGTCATAGCTACTCAATCAAGCAGGCAAAATATGTAATGGGTGTATCTAAAACAGATAGAATTTGAGTCAAGCTGTCGCATAGTCCTTATCGTGGCAGTTCTCATCATGAAGTAAGAATTCACTAGCCATCAGACTTGTACTCAGGAGTGGGGTCCTAATACCTAGGAGGAAAAATACCTGGTCATAGTAAGATAAGAATTCAGAAAACAAAGAAGACTTCTAACAACTGTCAGAGATAGGCAGCAAGAGATAAAACTTAGAAAGAAAGAATAATACTGAATTCTGAATCTTGAAGGATAATCAGTATTATTTTCTTATTCATCATTGACTAAGGTCTGGAATTAGGACAATTAATCAAGGCTCAACTATAGGGACCCACAACCTTAGAATAAAGAGACACCAGGACAGGGAAAAATATAATTTTATTCAGAAATATTGCCTTTGGGTTATCATTTCTGTTGGGAAATATCCACTTAATTTTTCTTTAAACTTAATGTGATTTGGAAGCTGACATTCAGATTTTCTTGATAAAAGTGAATTGTGTTTCGTGTTGACAGTTGTAACATTAATTTTTCAAGAAGTGTTTTCCAACTATTGATCAGATTTCAGTGGAAGAGAAGTCAGGTTTCCTATATATAAACCTACATTTTTATGAACATCGTGGTTTCCGTTTTGTGTTGTTAGTTGTTTATAGCAATTTACTTTGAAATCTTTGAAGATTTAACAGATTTTGTCCTTTTAAAGTTTTTTCACTTCTGATTTTGTCACATCAAACATGTTAGAAAATGTTAATAAAAGATGAATATTTCATTTTAAGTCTTCTGTTTCACTGCAAAAACATAATACATACTTTAGAGTGAAGCATCAACTAATACAATATTTTGAGTGTCCTGACAACATCAAGACTGAAGATTTTATTGTCGGAAAAAAAAAAAAAAGCATAGTAATCTATCATCAAGAAATCGAAGTTCTTACCCTGATATATTATATTGGGCGAGACGCTTCCCTTCTCTGTGTTTAACTTCTTTTTGGTGGTAAAAGAATACCCATTTCCTGCCTGGCCCGATCACAATGTTGTGGTGAAATGTATATGAGGTATTAAAAAATGACTTAAAAAGATAAACAGAAAGTTTTTGCTATTATGAGAAATCTACTCACCTTAACACTGAATGCTATGAAAGAAGCTGCAGAGAACACCACCTCTCAGCAATATATATAGTTAGAATTGTACTTTTTGCTGACTCTAAGGGATCCATGCTTTGCTATGGCATAGAACAAAGAACTCAGTACTGAAGTTGTGGTCTAGGCAAAAACAAATTCACCACTCTACTTTGCTTCTTTGTTTTTTATCTGTGTTCCTGTTGTCACCTGTCTTACCTATGTAAAGACTATCTATAATAGAAAACTCTTCCTTTTGAACCCACAGAAGATATCAACAATTGACCCCAGAATTCATTGCCTTTGAGTCCAGTATCAGAATTCTTCAAAACAAGACATAGCATATGACTATTGACAATAAACAGAAATTTACATGCAAGACAAAGACTACTTGCTACTCTTGAGCTAGAACTTCAGTCATTTCTAATCTTCCAGTCATATGGATACCTTTTAAGACTGGCCTCCTGGGGTAATGCCTTTGCTGCAGAATTCACGTTCTTAATGAAAACGGGGATTTGAACTGGTTGAATAGGTTGTTTCCATCTTGTAGTGGAGAATGATTAGCAAAGTAAAATTAAAAACAATTAGCTTCAGCACATCACAATGATCTCTTCTTGTTCTGATCATCTGCAGAGAAAATTTGCAGGCATAATTTTCCAGTAAAAGAAAACCACAGAGATTAACAATAAAAATGAGGTGTACAGATTCTGATTATGTATCTTTTACTCTGAGTGCAGGCTGCAGGGAATTGGTAGGAGGCCCAGGATACATATGGTAATAAAGGGCAGAGGAACTCAGCTCATGGAAGTAAAATTTAAAGCTCTGAGTCAATAGCTGTGTAAAGATGAAAGAGGATTATATCGTGGAATGAAAATACTTAGCTAAGAACATTATGTTCATCTCTTAGGGAAAAGATTTTCCCTTTTTAGATTTCAAGCACAGCTTACTTAAAAATATCAGAGTGAATACTATAGCCCAGTAAGAGATCCATGCAGGAGAAGGGCGTGTTCCACTTATTTATTGCTGTATAACAACCCACTCCAAAACTCAGTGAATACAACAGCAACCATTGTATTGCATTTCATTGACTGATAAGCCCGGATTTGGGCAGGGCATGGCTGGGTAATTCTTCTATTCCCTTTTATCATACTTTAGTTGGCATGAACAGGGTCATTCAGTGGAATTCAACTGTTGCCTGGGTGAGTCTGGAGAGCACAATACTGCTGGGTTGGCTGAAAGGCTGGGCTCACTTGGGCACCTCTCTTTCTCTCCATATTGTCTCAGAGACTCTGTACATGTCTTTCCAGCAAAATAGTTGAACAACTTGTGTGATGGCTTCCAGTTTCCTAAAAACTGGGTCCAGAAAATGGCCCAGCATTGTATCTCATACATTGTAATGGTCAATCCCTCACAGAGCTTACTCAAATTCAATGGAGGGGACTGGCTGGGCAGGGTGGTTCACATCTGTAATAACCATGCTTTGAGTGGCTGAGGGGGAGAATCACTGAGGCTGGGAGTTCAAGACCAGCCTGAGCAACATAACTAGACACCATCTCTTAAAAAATAAATATAGAAATAGATACATAGATAGATACAACTGTTGTTTTTTTGTTTTTCTTTTCTAAACAGGGCAATAGACTCCATTTCTCATTGAAGGAATCTCAGAAAAAAATGTGACCATTTTTAACTGCCACATAAGTAGGATTTTTTGGAGCACCTCTTTTTGTCTCATCCTTTGGAAATCTCATCCCAGTCCTCAGAAAAGTTGCCGTTCTGTTGTTGCTTTTGTTCTTTTTAAGAAACCCATAAGAAGATTACTTAATTTAATAATAAGATGCTCTATATTAAGCTTCTTATTTCAGCCAGTCTGTCTGTCTCTCCACATTATCACCCCATAACTTCCTAAACCAAAGTAATTTGTTTTAAAAGTGCCAGTGATCTAGGCTGACTTTCTGGTAAACATTAATATTATGTGAGAATGATTTGAAAAAGAGCTCCCTAGACCAGAGACAGTAAGATATGGTTTCTATTTTTAGATCTATTATGACTTAGAATGAACCTTTTAGCCTCTCTGATTCTTGTTTTGATAATAAGCTCTTCACACTCTAAACCTTAGAAATATGGCTAGTAATAAGGTCATGTATATTAAAGTCTTTTGACTTTTATGTATGAAGAAGTATTATGATTGGAATCATCAAAATTCCAATTTCAAACATTACTGGTTAATATATGCAACTTCAAAAAATAAGTTAAAATGTCCAAATGGGAAAATGCATTAAAAAAACTGTCAAGCATGATGTAGTCTTCATGTTTTTGTCTTATTGTTTCCAGCTCTGTAATTTCTTTTTGATTCATTGCATTCCTTTACGTTATCATGTCCTGCTGGTGTCCCAGGATCTCATTTTTTCCAAGGTTATGCCAACATACCTTATTTTGTTTACTCTTGACTTATTTTACTTATCCTATCTTACAAAATGAAAACTCTTACATGTAGCAACTTAGTTTTCAGTTTAATAATTAAGTCATCGGGGGGAGAGATTGCATTGGGAGTTATACCTGATGTAAATGACGAGTTGATGGGTGCTGACGAGTTGATGGGTGCAGCACACCAACAGGGCACAAGTATATATATGTAATAAACCTGCACATTATGCACATGTACCCTAGAACTTAAAGTATAATAATAATAACAATAAATAAAAATAAAAATAAATAAATAAATAGAAAAAAAATTAAGTCATAACTATTTTCTTGCATTGAAGGTGACAATTATTTCTTTTCCATAGTTGTTTTTATGCACATAATAAAATTTTATTTAACAAACACATTTTCTTTAATTAATAAGATTGAGAAGGAAATGGCAGAAACTGATGTTCCAAGGCATGGTATTACTATCAATTCACTGTAGACACATCCAGCAAAAATGATTACTTGGAAAGTTTTTTAAAATGTTGTTTAAAAATTAGATAAATATTTTTATATAACAATTATTTTTCTTGAGTGTTTCTTTCTGTTTGAAGCTGAAAACACCAAATTCTCCACAGCCAAAATTTCTCAACTTCGTAGGACCCTCATATCTTAGTCTAAGAGATAATGGGATATCTCCCATGGGATGCCTCATTGATGCCTAAATTTAATGGTGGAGAAATGTTGTTATCATCATTGTTCAATTGGACAGGTAGTAGTTGGTTGGATATGTATCATGAAATGATCCTGGAACACTGTCACTCATTAGGTAATGGCTAGCCCTCTTACTCATTTTAAGTTTGACTCATTTGTCACCCAATAGGACTTATTCTGACCAGGCTTTGTAAAATTAAAACTCATCATGCACATGCACACATTTCAGATCCCTCTTATTCTGCTCTACATTTTCTCTTCTACAGTGGTGCCTAGCAAATTCTAGGATTCTGTATAATTTATTTATTACTTTTTATTGTGTTTTTCTTGTCCTTTCTATAGAAATGGCATGCCATAAATGCAAAAGTCTAGAATTATGGAAGAATTATTAACTATGCTTCATAATCATCAATAGCTTATGCTTTATAAACATATAGTTTCAAATACATATGAATATTATCAAAGGGATATTACATTTATTTGTTTGTTTTTTTCTAATGATTATTTTCATGGCTTCAAAAAAAAAGGGCTCATCCTAGACTTGGCAAAGAAAGTAAACAAAATGAACCTGCAATATCTTAGGCCAGAAAGAAAGTAATCAATCAAATACAAATGAGGTCATATCCATCTAAATCATATACAAACCAATTTGCTGTAACTTTCATCAGTCTGCTCTGAAAGAATTTAAAGGTTCAACAAGAATACTGAATTTGACTTGTGGTTTAAGCTCTGATATCCAAAAAGCTTGGAATTCACCACTCCTATTCTTAAAACTAGAAAAAAGGATACAAACTGAAAATTAATAACTTTTATTGGACCTATCAGAGAGCTGTGGTTACAGAGCAAACTGCTACCAATGTCCAGAGACAGATGAATCCAGAGAGTCCACAACCAAGATCCTTTTATTTATAAAACATCCTCAGGAGCCATGAACTGACAGGGAAATTTAAATGGTAATTCTGACAAATTCCTAGAAGCTGAATGTGGACTAGTGTGAGAATAAAAAATCTCAGTGAACCACAGTCATAGAAAGGTCCTCACACTTTCATGGGCAAAACCTTCAGGAACGGCATCAGGACTTTAGGGTAAAGACCAGAGACAGGTCCCCTGCTGGTTCCTGTGTGGGGAAAAGTGGAATCATTGTGAAATATTCTCAAAGCCTTCTCCATAACAAAAACCTACTTTGCAGAGAAAAAGACTACCAGAGCTTCATTCCAGCTGGGAGAAAATCCTTCCTCACACTCCGGTCCCTTTTAGCCTCCAGGAAGGCTATATATATAAGGGGTCGGGGGAGGGCATAATTAGTAGGTGTCAAGGCTTCAAGAAAAATTGATTGGAAATGCTGCAGCCAGAGAAGTGAAAAAAGAGCTGGAGTGAAAAATAAGTATTTCTACTAACAAAACAGTTATGAAGGTCACAGCCCAGAGACACATGTCTATGAAAAGACTGAGACTTAATCATATAATACAGAACCTTTCCCCTTCCTAGCATCTTGCCACCACAGCAATAGGGCACCATCATAAGAGAGTTAATTACAGCTATAAGAGCTGCAAGGCACAGGCTCTCTCGTGGAAAGAGTATGTAACCCAAAGTTAAGATGAGTGGTATATGCTAGAACACAAGAGAGATTTGAAAGCTCTGGCACCTGTAGTCACGGAAAGCATTAAACAGCCAATTCCCCACCTAGATCTTTAGCGTGAGGTTAACATAAATCCTCACACTAAAAATCTATTTAGCTCAGTTTCTTTTACCCAGTACATGTCTAGCTTTCAATAAAAAAATCATAAAGCACCACAAAAGGCAAGTAAAAATATAATATGAAGGGATAAAGCAAGCATCAGAATCAAACTCAGATATGACACAGATATTAGAATTATCAGACATGGCGTTTAGAATACCTATCATTTGTGCATGAAGAGTTCTAATGAAAAAAGTAGACCATGTGCAAGAACAGACTAGTAATGTAAGCACAGAGGCAGCAAATCTTCGAAAGTCTCAAAAGTAAATGCTAAAATTTTTAAATTTGTAACAGAAATGAAGAATGCCTCACATTGCCATCAGTAGAACATGAAGAAAAAATTCATGAGTTTGAGGTTATGTTGAAATGCAAAAAGGAAAGGGAGTTTAAAAAAAGATCAGAGCATCCAAAAACTATGGAACAATTTCATGAAGTATAATATACATATAATCAGAATTTCAGGGGAGAAGACATAGAGAAAAAAGTAGAAGAAATATTTGAAGTAATCATGGTGGAGAACTTTCCAAAAATAATGGCAGACATGAAATCACAGATCCAAGAAACTCAGAGAATACCAAATCAGCAAATGCCAACAAAACTATACGTAATCGTAGCATTGTCAATCTGCAGACAAACAAAGACAAAGAAAAATTCTTAATAAAAAAAGGAGAAACAATATCTTATCTACAGAGGAAATTATGCAGGTAAGAAGAAAGTAAAGAAGAATATTTAAAGAGTTTAAGAAACATACACACATACATAAATATAACTTATAATTCTATATCCAGCAAAATTATCTTCAAAACTGAAGGAAAAAAGACTTCTGCAGACAAAAACTAAGATAATTTATTAACACCAGATCTGCCTTGCAAGAAATGTTAAAATAATACTGAATTCAAACAATTAAGTCACATTAACGTATGAAACCCATGGATTCAAAATGAGTCCCCTTACACACATACATACAGACATATGGGTCTCCACTGAAAGTTCCTAAGGTATGAACTCATTATTTTGAAAACTTAACAATAAAGGGAACAAACCAATTATTTATACTACCTTGCCTGAACAAACTCTATTTCAAGATGAGAAAATAGATGAGGTATAAACATTCTTTTTTAAAGAAGCTCTTCAGCTAATAAATGCAAAAGACCCAATAGAAATGTAAAATTATCAGCTTGTACCACCTAATGAAATAATGGAGTTTGACAATAATGATCCAGTAAAACCACTGAATAGAATTTGACGAGGAATTTTGTGAAAAAGGATCATTTAGCATTGTTAGAACTCATCAGCTGAGGCATCCCTAAAAGTCAGACATTATTATATTATGTAACTTTTGATATGATATTATAGGAAAAATGTTTGTTTCCCCCACTAATTGAATCTAAATCTAATCAAACGTCTAGATCTAAGTACCAGTTTTGAAGTGACATGGGTGACAGAAGAATAAGATAAATGACATCACTAGAAGCAATAAGCCAGCTTTAAGTTATGCTACAAAGAAAAATGACCTGATATATTCAACAAACAATGACATAAAAAAAAAAAGAAATATATGTACGTTATTTGGATCCTGATCTTAGCAAATTAACTTTAAAATAACAGCTTTGAGACAATTAGGTCAATATAAATGTGGATGATTATTAGTTGAATTAAAGAATTAGTTTCAACCCTGTGTAATAATATAATATGAGTTTGTCTTAAAAGACTCTCGTCAGTAAGATGCAGGATGAAGAACTTCTGCCAGCAATTACATGGTATGTGGGATTAAAAAAAATACTTTGGCTTAAGGAAACAAAGAAAGTGAGAAAAGTATGGTCAATGAAACAAGACTGTCAAAATTTTAACAGTTGTTGTAGCTAGATTATCATTATATGTGGAGAGTCACTTTTCTGCTTTATTTTTTGTACATTAAAAATGTTCATAATAAAAGGTTTTCTAGGTGATTATTTTAATAAGAAACTTGGAGTAGTTATTGATTTAATAAGAGTTTAAGGGTCAACATATAACTCACATATGGAGGCAAAAGGCTGGTTGCCTTATAGCACTGAGAAGCCTGAAAATGAAGGCAGCAAATTTTACCCTTTTATAATATGTGAATATTTGAGAGCTTGAAACAGCCATAACATGTTATCCATGAATACAGTTTAGTTGAAAATTACATGTGAAATTCACCAAAATAAGAAAGTTCATGCCCTTCTTTAATCAGTGCCTTTCTTGAAGGAGAAAACTAACTTAATAAGAGATCACTAATTAAAGATCTGATACTTTTTAAAGCTTTACTCCAGGTACTGGCAATTATCTGGGATATAACGGAGAAGAAATGGCCTGGGTGCCTATAACAAAAAAGAAGGTATATAGTAACTGATTCCAAAGGGTAATTATAGACTATTAAAGAAGAGGTTTTTATTTAACATTTCATTTTTAAAATAACGTATTATTTTCTATAAATTAATTAGGAAAAACACATTTCATAAGTCAGAGTAAAAAAAAAATTCTGAAGACAGTTATGAGCTTCCCTGATCAGAATATAAAACAAATTCAGGACACATAGAATTACTGACATTACTGATCATCCTAAAGTATTCAGAAAATAAAGCTGGAAATTCTTGTGATAAATTTAAGCAAAATGTTATGAAGATGTATCCCAGAGAAAAGATAAACAAGAAAACCTATAAAATAACTTACCTAATAAACATCCTAGAAGTCCATATTGAACAAGACCAGGTTAAAATGAACAAATTATTTCACATGCTTTCTAATTTATAGTGAAAAAGTCAGAGACTCTAATACAACTAGAATCTATGAGAAGAAAGGGTATATATATACACACATATATTATATACGTAAAATAAAACATACATGGCTGACTTTCTAAAACAAATGGCATAATTAGAGGGTAATTTAATAAATTTTGCTGCATCTTCCTTAGTGTTATCTGTAAGATAAAATTGTGCCCAATACAGACTTTCATTTGAATTTTTTTAGTTGTGAAAAGTCTCAACATATTCGTAGTTTCAAGAGTGGGAAGAATAATCAATCCATTTCTTGGTGCCTACTTGTAAAGCCTAAAATGCTCAGTCATCGAGAGTAAAAACAACTGTTCCAATACAATTCAAGTAACATTTTAATTGGGTCCATAAAAGTGAGGCAAAAAAAGCATACAAAAGATTTATTAATGTTTTTCTGTAGTGTTTCTCACATGCTCACCCTGATCCAGCCTTATTATGAGCAGATAATTATGAAGTTTTCATTCCAATATAAATCTCTTTGAAATCCTTAGGGTCAGAAGGAGAATGGAATCACAGAAGAGAAAAATTCATTCAGGGATTGGAAAGAGAAAGAAAGGTGGTGGGGTTTTGTTTGTTTGTTTGTTTGTTTGTTTTGACCCATAATACTTTTTACTCCAGACTGTAAACATCAGATGTTATTTATTTAATAACTCATATTTTGCTTCACTCTAAAAACTATTTGAGGCAGGACATTACATATCTCCTCTTTGAAACAATCCTGGAAAAAGCTTCATTTTGAAGAGTAAAGAGCTAAAAGATAAGAAGGAACTTTTACAAGGTCAGAAATAAAATCAGAGCTGAGCCCAGCAATATTCAGAGATTTTCAGTCTTTCTATTTCTTGTTCCTAATTCTGAATTTTTCACTGGAAGGTCCAAAGTGATTCATTTTTTTTTTCACCTTTTGGAAAATATTTTCTGGGCTAGAATGTGAGCCCTAAGTGATTTCTTATAAAGGTTGAGTGTTTCATAGTTTGAACTGCCTGAAACAATTAAATATATATTAATTGAATAAGTTATAAATCATGCTTCTCAAACATTATTTTTTTTAGATTGAAAAGAGCTGAATGATAGTATGGAGATCTTATTAAGTAAAAACTAAGATTAAGTTTTCAGCTTAATAAAACATAGTTTACAGTATTAGTAAGTACTCAAAAAGTACATTAAATACTGTTATATATATGTGTTTATATATGTGTGTGTGTATATATATACATATGCACCTACACTTATTTCTTTGTTCATTCATTCTTTTTTCCTTTCCTTCTATCAAACTTTTATCTTGGTCAACTCATATTTTAAATTGTTGAACACTATTAAACAGAAATAAACAAAGCTGGAAAGCAGAGATACGTATAGGCAGCCCAACCTTCAGATCATGCTTCTTGTTCTGGTTTGCAGCTTTCCTCCTCATTTTTCTCTATTTGCATTTGGCTTACTTTTATAATAAGTCAGTTCTGCATTTTGAATAATTTTGTTACATTCACTAGTATTTCATGCTTGTGTCTTACACAACATGTTGATGAGTTTTATATCTTGAAGTATTTCTGGTTACCTAGGCTGGCACTGTTTTTCTAACTCCATAAAGTCACTCTATGAAGAAAACTTTGGTAGAATTCTTTCCACATGAATGTCAAAACTACTCTATTAATCTATGCACTACATATCTATAGTACTCCCCCTTATTCCAAGACCCCTCACTCTCCACAGCGAATCCTTGAAACAATGAATAGTACGGAACCCTATGCTCACTATGATTTTTCCTCTGCACATGTACCTATGATAAAGTTTAATTTATAAATTAGGCACAGTAAGAGATTAAAAACCATAACCAATAATAAAATAGAACAATTATGACAATATACTGTTCATAATTTCACAGTTACTTTTGTTCTTGCTCTAGTTCTTAGCAACCTCAGCACACTATTTTTTTTTCTTTTCTTAGTAAGTTGAGAATATTCACCTTTCACTTAAAATAAGCACTTTACAGATTCTCTTTGGCATGTCCTAATTGCCAGCATCACCACTCTTGCTCTTTGAGACCATTATGAAGTGAAATAAAGGTGACTTGAACACCAGCACTGCATACCCAACAGTTGATCTGATAACAGAAGGCTTCTAAGTGACTCAGGGGCAGGTTAGTGTACACAGCATGAGTGCACCGGACAAAAGTTTATTCACATCCTGGAACAGGCACCAGATGACATTACGCTACTCAGAAAGGCAAACAATTTAAAATATATGAGTTATTCGCTGAAGAATTTTTTCATTTAATATTTTTGCACCACAGTTGATCACAAGTAACTGAAACCGTGGAAAGCAAAGTCAACTATCAGGAAGGACTATGGTATAGTCTATGTATTATGCTCTATACAGTTATATATCTATAATATGAAGATTGTCTTCAAGGGTGAGTTCATTTCTATTATCCATCATCTGAAAAAGGGATTGCCATTCATACTGGAAAATTAAGAGCTGCGGGCAAGCTTTAGATAACAATAGAAGGGTTAATCTCACTTTTCTATACTCTCCAAGTATAGCTAAGAAGGTACCCCTCCATGCTACAGGTTAAAATGGCAGTGGCCAAAAGCGAGAAAGCAAGAGACATCAGCATGACCTGACTCTTTCTTGAGATTCCATGCCTCAAAAGATAAAGCTAATAAGTCTAGGAGTGCAAATCTCTTTTTATACATATATTGTTTAGATTTCTAATGGCCTCGCTCTTTAATTTCTTCATACTACTAGATGGTATTTAGTTAAACCTGTTTGGAAGTGCCAGTCTTTCTCAGCTTTGCTGAAATGGAAGGAAACATGAAGGAAATGGATCATGCAATTTAAGGCAAAACAATTCTGGAAAACTCCAAAAAGAAATGGCATCCAGAGGAACAGTGCTGGTACCCCATGGTCAGTTATTCTGATCCATAGTGAGTTCCTTCAGGTAACTGCCTGTGAGGTTCTAGATTGAACATCACTTAAAGCAAGTGAAATGTCCTTACATGTGCACATGTACCACAGAACTTAAAGTACAATACAAAAAAAAAATACAATGGCTCAAAGACTCAATACAGGAAGATAGTCCAGACGTATAAACATCTAGGCATGACATATAAACATATGTCTAGTGAAACATAAAAATCTAGTTATGACATATTATATACTGTGGCATCCAAGAAAAAAATTAGATGGTTGGCCTGTCTGAAGTCCAAAGCCAAGACAATTTCAAAAAGAAGCCAAAAAAGAACAACTGTCAGTGTGTCCCCAACTCTACCCAAGTGGTGGTGAAGGGTACTGTCCTGAACATACTCACAGGGTCAGCAAGAACATCCTAGAGAGTACTAGGTGGGTCATCTGCCTCTGATCTGCTCCCTTGCTCTAATCCAAGCTTACTTATCAACTTCCAGAGTATAAATTGATTTATTGATAGACTTTCCACCAGGTGGATTTGAATTCTGCCCCGAGATGTTGGTACAAGTACTAGGATCTTCTTGTCAGCTACTTATCATGAGAAAGTACCCCCTAAGTATGTGGTTTACACATTAATCTTTCATGAGTTTTGTTTTAATGAGTCATGGCTAGTTTCTAACTCACTCTGAGTGTAAGTTACTTTAGACCTCCATGTCAAAAGTTGAGACTTGAAAACCACAAAGATACAACTGCACAAAATAGGGGCTGCTCCAGTGGCTCAGCAGTCTCCACCTCTGACAGTTGTATTCCTCTTTGACTTTCACAGCGTATGTCAAAGCCACATTTATGTACATCAATATTCACATTCTGAGCAGAATGATAGTTAAGTATAGAGAAGAAATAAATGACATAAATTACCTGCTATTAAGAAAAAGCATCACAGTTGTAACTCACAACTTGAGGAGTTGAACATGAAACAAAAATAGGAGAGAGTGGCAGAGAAGGGAATCTTGAACATAGTGACATTTCTCAAGAAATAAGTGCAGACATAATCTGAACATACTTCAACAATTTTAAATACAAATAAAATAAGAAGTCAAATGTATTAGTGCTGCTTGACAATTCTATGGTGAAATGAAGTTTCTTGCTACGTGGAAATATTATCACTTCTGTTTTGCTCACTCCTTCATAGAGTTCAGATTCATGATTCCAGGGATAGGCAGTATTCATCAGTGTTTTGACAGCAGGAGATAACAGACATTAGGTGAGTATTTCCCTCAAAAGAAATGTAAGAATGAGTCTAGACATTATTTTCTCAGAGTTGCTTCTAATTTCACGTGCAATCAAGTTGCCCTTGGCAACTCAGGGAAAGTTAGCTTATCTCCCTGAGTTCAGCATAAACAAAAATCTAGTCAAGTCTTCACATGAAATGTGTATTATTTGGCTGAAAGAGCAGGTATCCACATTTTGTTCTAAAGCATGAGATCCAGTTGCCAAGCTAATACACAAGGGTGATGGAAAAGAGAGCTGAATATTCTTTTTAAAGTTCTATGTAGTTTAAAATATGAATTCTTATATAAGACTAATTTTTTATTTTGACATAATTATTTATATTCCTTTCAAACTAGGTGTGACAACTGATGATGACAACAGAACAGGGTACCCCAGGAGTGGATGAGTGTTACAATCATCAAGCCGCACTGCATTCTCAGTAATTTCACTGTCACTCTGATTTTCACTGCCTGGGATGCTAACGATTTCTGAAGCCAGTAGGCCTGCTAGGCTGTGAGGAAACCACTGTGCTCAGTAATATTTGGGAAGAATTTCTGTGAGATTTTTCAGAAAGCAAATGGAGACTTCCCAGAGGCAAGCAAATTTTAAACTACTGAGACTCTAAAGAAGACATTTAACATTAGTAAAAATGACTTCAGTAGAAGGCAGGTGGAAGAAATAAATACATGAGGCTTCATTAGCTTGATGAAAAATGGCCAGAACTTGCAGAAGAAAACAATGATTTGAGAAAGTGAGACTCATAGTATTTGGCTCTTATTATAATTTTCTTCTACTCATATTTAGTTTTATTTAAGCCCAAATCAAGAAAAGAAAGACTTTCCTTGAAATTTGAAACTGGAATCAGAATGATAAGATTCTATTCCCAAGTACTACAACTGTGTACGGCCTTTGCATCTCTTTGAAATTTTGGTTGAACTTTATCACCATCATTTAGTAGACAAATGTAGGTTATAAGAAGTACATATTTTGAATTTTGTGCAAACTTTTTGCAAATGAGATACCTTTGAATTCCAGCTTTATGAATGAAATAATAAATTCTTAGTCAAATAAATTGTTCCATTTCAGTCTGAGCAATAGAGTGAGATACTCAGACTCAAAAAAAAAAGTTCCTGAGCCTAGCGGTACATCAGAATAACCTGGCTAAGCTTTTTTTTTTTTTTTTTTTTTTTTTCGAGACGGAGTCTCGCTCTGTCACCCAGGCTGGAGTGCAGTGGCGCGATCTCGGCTCACTGCAAGCTTCGCCTCCCGGGTTCACGCCATTCTCCTGCCTCAGCCTCCCGAGTAGCTGGGACTACAGGCGCCCACAACCGCGCCCGGCTAATTTTTTGTATTTTTAGTAGAGACGGGGTTTCACCGTGGTCTCGATCCCCTGACCTTGTGATCCGCCCGCCTCGGCCTCCCAAAGTGCTGGGATTACAGGCGTGAGCCACCGCGCCCGGCGACCTGGCCAAGCTTTAAAAAATACAGCTTCTTGGGTCTCACCCCAGGTTTATTGAAAAGCAGTAATCCACAAGAAACACCTAGAATCTATAATTTTCAAAAGCTCCCATAGAGATTCTCAGGTAGTTATTCCCGGCCTGCCGACTTGTATTTGAGACCCAATGGTTAAGCTATACTCATAAAGAAAGAAAAGCTATTATGTACTGAGCATCTACTACCAGGTACTAACTAGATGCTTCAAAATGCTATTATAATGATTCTTCTTAATGCAGGGACACTGTAGTGTATTGAATAGTGTCCCCCAATATTCTTATCCAATCAGACCCTGACAATGTAACCATTTTGGAAATAAGGTATTTGCAGATGTAATTGAAATGAAATTACACTAGATGAGGATGGAAGCTAAATCTAATGACTGATGTACATATCGGAAGAGGAGAGGGCACACATACATGTAAAAAGAGGAGACAGACAGAGAGAAGAAAGCCATGAGAAGACGGAGGCAGAGACTGGAGTGATGCAGCTACAAGCCAAGGAACACCAAGGACTGCCCAGAGTCACTAGAAGCTAGAAGTGTCAAGAAAGGAATTTTCCAGAGAGCCTTTAGAGGGAACATGGTCCTTCTGATACATTGATTTCAGACCTCTAGCCTCCAAAACAGGGAAAAAGTACACTTCTCTTGTTTTAAGTCACTCAGTTTGTGGAAGTTTGTTATGGCACCCCTAGCAAACTAATATAGACACAGAGACTCAGAGAAGTTCAGCAATCTGCCTGAGTTATTCAGATAGAAGGTGATGACGCAGGGTTTCAAACTCTGGCCCCATTGATTTCAAAACACGTGAACTAAAACAACATTGGCAGAGTTCCATAGACCAGGATTCGAGCAGCATTTGGTCAAAGTGGGGTTCCTAGATGGCCTAGAGATCACCCGGGGACCTTATTAAAAAGGCGTGTACCTTGATTCTATCTGGAATTACTCCATGAAGAAGTTTTGCAAGCTGGACCTAAGAACCTACTTTTAGCAGGTATCTCAGGAAATCGTCACTCATATTAAAGTTTGACATCACTGACTAGAGAGCTGGAAATATTTAATGCGACATTTTTTGCTTTTTCATTAAAGTATATCCTGAACATATGAAACAAATAAATAAAATGACAAATGTTATTAGAGAAATTAATGTCATGAAGTCAACATGTACTTCATTTCAAACCTTTTTTACATAAAACTGGGATACTAAGGAAAATGTACATAACGAACATTCATACCTCCCCCATATATGAAGCTGATCACGTTCCATTCTTTTCTAAACCTTGAAGAAGACAAGCAGATATTACACCTATTTTTATATTATAGGAGAGGAGGCTAAGACTGGAGCCTCAGAGAAATTTACAAATCACTCTCCTGTGGTTTATTGCTAGAGCATGACATTATTTTCTGTCTAGACATTACCAAAAAATTTAGTTGGGAATTAAGATGAAAATAACATGGGTGGGAGAAGTGTGATCTCACTTACTTTCACAGGAAAGCGGAGAGAAAGATAACAGAAAAAGGATATGTTGTTTTTTAAAGCCATGGAAAGAAAAGTAGAAAACAAGTGTGTGAGAAGCCAAAGAGCAGAACTTTATGTTAAAGAGAACTTCAAAACACCCTGGAAAGCATAGAAACTCAGGCTATCAGATGTGAACGATTTTTATCCGAGCATACTCAAAGCTATTCATTAGTTTCTAAACCTTCATATTCATTTAGACTGTGATTTTCTTGGAGATTTCATTCTATCAACAACGTTAACTGGACTAAGAAGGACAAATGAACTAAAGAATTTATATTCCCCATCTAGACGATAAAGAAAAAGAAAAGTGACGATTTTTCTCTGAAGTAGCCTCTTGTACTAACTTTTCTCTCACAGAAATATTATTTCTATTTTTTGACCCTGAAGATGCAGTTAAAAATGTTTTCATTTTAATCAAAAGGCATCTTCTAGGGCAATTGTGTGTGTGTATGGTATGACTTGACTTGTCTTTTTTTAAAGCACATCATAGCTGTTTAAAAGTTGTGTTTGTGTGCATGTGTATGTGTGTGTATTTGGCTTTCTCAATTTGCTTTCAGAAAATGTAAACTAGAAGGAAATTTTTTTTTTAAAGCAGTTACCAAAAAACCTTAACAGAAAGGAAAAATAGGAAAAGAGTGGGACAGAAATAAAAAAAAGGTAGATGATGAAATGTACTAAGGCACAAATAACTTGGTGAGGATCTGTTTTAATCTGAATTAAAAATGTACTTGGCTTATTTATTCTTTATGATGTAATAACAACACATTTTAAATCCAAGGCACCTAAGAGATGAGAATTAATCAATCCAAGCTCTTATTCATCCTAAAATAAATAACAATAAAGCTTTACTGGAAAAACTGATGATTACAAAGTACTTGGGAATCGATATTGAAGGTAAGTTGAGATCCAAAACAATTCCTTATTATGAAACTCAGTTTACTTGTTAGGACATTTCATTGTAAATTTAGACTCCACCATGAGTAACTTTGATCATAATACAGATCAGAGTTCATGTTTAGTTCTTCTCCTCATTGTACAGAAATTCCGAGCAGCATTTGACCAGTTTGAACATGCAACTAGGTTTCTGGGGTACCTCAAACAAATTGGCAGTATCTTCCTTCTTAGGCTCTATCTTCTTGATCTCCTTTACTGGTTTTACCTCTTGAATAAATATAATACCAAGCGGTCCAGAACTTGATACAAGCTTTTTTTTTTTTTAAAAAATCCTATATTTATATTCTTTCCTTGAGAAAACTCATCTGTTTCTATTATTCGTAATATCATAAATGCTGGTATATCCACCTGCCAATATGCCATTTCTACTTAGTTACATATTGAACGCTTTTAATGTCACATGGCTAAAACATCACCCTGTATTTTTCCTTCCAAATTCATTGTCCAAAGACTTCCCTAGGAAATGGTACCACTATCTCTGCAATTATACAGAACAAAAGCCTGCAGCTTTCTTGATTATTCCCTTTTTGTCACATCCCTAACCTTCCCACATGGAAGGTGAGTCGCTCTTCTTCTGTAATATAACCCAAATTTCACTCCTGGATGCCAACCATCTTCTCTTTTCTCCTGATATAAAACAACTGACTTGTAACTGCTCTAACAGCCCTCATAATCACCAGCCACCACATCCCAAACTTTATTCTTCATACAGAAGTCAGAGTGAACCAAATCACATGACATCCAAATTTTATTTTAAAAGTTTTAGGTAAATAACTTACTTATTATGTAAGCTACAATTGTGTTACTTACTTATTATGTAAGTAACAAATAAACTGAGTTTCAGAAGTAAGAAGTAAAAATACTATAAATAATAGTAAAGAAAGAACACTATTATTTTATTTATTAATTGATTTTTAATTGAAAAATAATATTTTTAAATACTTATAAGGTACAGTGTGTCATTTTTATCTATGTATAGGTAGATTAAATCAAGCTAATTAGCATATTCATCACCTCCCCAACTTATTATTTAACAAAACATTTTCTTTACTTAGTATATAATGTCTTAAAAATCTAGGTATATCTTTAATATCATCTGCCTCTGTTCTACCTTTATTTATAATCACTCAATTTATGCTTAAAAGTTTTGATTTCTTGAACACTTCAAGCTTATTTCTATTTTTAGTATTTGTATTTTAGCATTTACATTTAGTATTTTTGTGATCTCTAAATTTCTTCCTCCTTTTCATCATTCTTGTCTCAAATCAAGTATCACTTCCTTAGAAAATTTTCAGCAACCACCTTTAATAAAGCATGTCAATTTCAATACTCTAATCCATATTACACTGTTTTATCTTCTAGATAGCTTTTATCATTATCTGATATTACCCCATTTCTTGCTAACCTGTTTGCTTTTTTGTCTTGTACTGTTGAATGTAAATTCCTTGAGAACAAGGACCTGGCCTTGTCTCCTGCCTAGCTCCTCTCTATAATTCAATGGAGTAATGAAACTTCCTAAATACAAAAGTCATGTCACATTAATAGAAGCCTAATATTCAGAAAGGTGGCAGTGATAATAGTCCAATCTGTGCAGCTCATTCATTCATTAATGCTTTCAAGAAATGTTTATGAGAATACACTAGGCATTGTGCTTGACACCCATGACACAGAGATCAGGTAGCGTAAGTCATTGACTTCCTTAATTTGTTCATGAGAAAAGGTATGGGGAGAGGCACTTGGAGTGAAGAAGAATCAGATCATTTCTAAAATGTGATGTATTTTTACTCTATTTGTGGACCGTATCTTAAGAAAAACCTAATGCAGTGGTACATAATAAATGAGGAAAAGTCACAATTTAAAGAAAATTCAGAACCAATGCATACAAGAAATGAATGAAATAAGAGAGTCTACTGAGCCATTTAGCCTGGAAAAGAAAGAAGACTGAAGTGTTCTCATATCTAGGTAGTTTTGGAAGGCAGAACTAGTAGTTCTACAGGGAGAAAGACATGCAGTAACAGAATTAGGTTCAGAATGAAGTACAAATTTTTAATAAAGTCATTTTACATTGCAATAAGCTACTTATGTTAAATTCCCTGTCATTGGAGTGGTTAAACCTAAGAAAGAACAACTTATTATTCGGAGAACTTGTAGAAAGTCTTTCTATATCAGATTAGAAAGCTCATCTCCACTAGATGACTTCTTCAGTCTATTCTGAACTAAAATCTATTCTGCTGTAAATAGATGGAGAACAACAGGATAGACGGTCAGAAACTGTGTAAGATCTGGGATTCACTGTTTCATGGATGCTGTCAGAGAAAAAAAAAAAAACTAAATGAGCAACAAAAGGCTTTATTGCTCATGGCAAAAGCAGTAGCCAGATCTTTATGCCTGTTTGCATAAATTCCCTATGTTCCCCAAGTCCCAAGGTGGTGACATCAAGAATCCATGACAATTGCTTTCATTGGATGGGTAGAATGCTGAGCTTGGTGTCATCACCACTTTCATGTTAACTGAAAGTAAACCTACTCGTTGCCCGATGGAGACAGTACCTCATCCCTCAAGGTTAAGGGTTGCAAACAAAACAAGGTTGAGAGAAGGCTCAGATGGTCCAGGCTTTGCATTCTTGGAATACACAGCAAGAATATGCAGGGACACTCAGGGCTTATGCTGGATTGTCTCTCTAAAAAGTCATTGGAAATTGAGATTCCTTGGGTATGCCAGAGTCTCTGATTACCAAAGAAAGCAGATAACAGGGAGGAAAGATATTTCAATGACACAGCTCCTAGTTAAAAGAATCTCCAAACAGTGAGAGATAGATGAGATAAAAACAGTTTGCTTCTAAACCTATTGAATCCAGATGGAAGTTACATATGTCATCAACCTTCTTGTTTGTATGCCGAAAGAACTAACCTATTTGGTGCAGGCTTATTTATAAGGTTTCTAATGGCAAGAAGCACCCATTTTTCAAGTTCAGAATTGCCCAAATCAGCTCTTTCCTATGCAGGAATTTTCATTAGATTTTTTTTTAAAAAAAGGGAAAAACAGACTCCTACTGCTTTCAAGACGATAAAAATTTCTGTTCAAACATGAGTAGATGAATCAACATTGCCACCTAGTGGAATAATTCATTTTTCCAGCAACATAAAATTATATTTTCTACAGCTCTATCTGCTTTGTCCTTGTGTTTTGTGAGCAAAGATGAGCTGTTTAAACCCCTACTTCAATCAGTCTGTTTTAAAGAATTAAACTTTCCTTTTGTTCCTTCTTAAAAATTCATTTTTATGCACAAATTGTATCCAATGTAAATTGTGTAAATGGGAACAGTTTCTAAAATAGAACTTTAAGGGATGCTGGTCAAAACTTAAAGTTTAAAAGCTTACTACTTTTTGCTGTTGTAAAAGCAAGAAAAGCAAGGTCATTACTTTTGTTACATCAGAATTTAAAGTTGAATTTGTGTGTGTTTAAAGGTATATTTATATACATAAATATTTTTAATATTGATCACTCTAAAAAGTCACAGTGACTGTAATTACTGTAATTATGAGTCACAAACAGATTTTTCAAGGACTTTCTGCCTTTTTAAGGTTTTATTAATGACCTTTTACATTTAATTTTTTTAATTAAAGTACTTAATTATTGAAGCTGGAAATAAAGCAAGGAATTTTAAAAAATAACATTTTAACAACCTTTTTAGAACAAAGAATTAGATAAAATTGTAGAACAGTACCAGAAATGTGTTACATTCTAGTCAATGGGCATTTGTGAAAAGCCACTACAGATACTACAGAAATAAAGACCACTTCTATAATTCCACTTTCCAGTAGTTTTCATAATCTTGTTGGTATCATGGTCAAATTTTTCAGGTGAAATGGAAGACAGAAAAATGAAACACTCAGAGAAATCAAAAAGAATTTGAGTCTCTTTCCATTGACTCTAAAATCCCATTGTTTTTCCCTTGAATAAAGCAGTAAAACCAAGTGATTATGATCATGAACTCTGCAATAATGTTTGTAGGGTAGAATTATATAAAATGGTGTTTGAGTTTTTTTCTGTAAATCAAAATAAGTCAAATATTGACAGTTTCATATGGCTCTGCCTGTATATTAAAATCTTAACTTCATATGTAACTATAACATTTTCATTAGGGAAGTTGATCTACCTCAATAAACCTTAACCTCCTCATGATTTCAATAGGAATAATAATACATATCCCAGTAGATGGTTATGAGAAATCAGTGGAGGAAGTCTCAGGCAGTGCTTAACAACTACCCAATCTTTAGTGAGCATGCAATGAATGACTGCTGTCATTAATAGCTACTTTTCAAAATGTACATTTGGCTACTACAGAAAAAGGCTTATTAGCTGACTGTCAACAATTAAAATATGTAAATGGTAAATTAGAAAATCACTTTCTAACTGCCTCTTTGTGAGTTGCTTTCTGATTTTTAGAGTTTCTGTCTAAGCCTTCTTCATGTACTTACTCTTCTGTACTTCATGTACTCACTCGTCATGTATCAACCCTTTTAAAATTTATTTTTCTAACCAGTTAGAAGAGACACAATCAATTTCTTTCACTAGAGCCTCTGAAGGATGAGTTGCCACTTGGTGGTTGTTTCTGCTGATCTAGTCTTCTTTGACTTAGTCACGAACAAGAGGACAGATAATGTTAAAACTTATGCCCTCTTTAATGTGGAAGCATATTCCACTACTATGTACTTCTCCTCTGTCCTGGTATCTCAGTTCTACTCTATATTTGTGAGTCCCAGTTAAAATAAAAACATAATTTCATTGAGTTCTACTGTGTTATATACTTCCTTCTGATATACTCATTATTTTCCCATGATCTCTCTAAAGACAATGATTTTTTTTTAATCCACAAAGGAAGTGGTGCCATTTCATGATTAAAGGCATAGTGTCTAAAGTTAGGTTGTGTAAGATAAAAACTAAGCTTGAACAGGTCTTAGGTATGTGATCAAAGGCAAGTTGCTTACCACCTTTAATTCCTTTATCTGTGAAATGGGAATAATGATAGAATTTGTCTAACAGAGTTGTGGTCAGAAACATAATATACTTGCCTGGACTAGACTGAGTCCTCAAGAAATGTTAGTTATTATTAATTCAGGAGTCTTGTTCTGGGAGTTTCAGGCATTCAGAAGTTCAGAGAGAAAGTAATTCAAAGCATTCCTTCTTTTATTCTAATGCTTGAGTTGTACTAACTACCTCATGACATGAAAAGGTAAAGGTTGATATGGTTTCACTTTCCATGAAATTTACAATTGGGGGGCATTTTGTCAGCAAAATTGAGAATTAGAACTATTTTCAATTATCACAGATGTGTCCCAGGAACAAATGGACACAAAGGAAAAAGAGAGTGTCTGTCTGAGGAACTTCCTCACCATGAGGATGCTGAGATTCTTCAGGAGGTCCCCAGGCTCATTCAGTGCCATGGACAAGAGAGCTTCCTTTGAGCCTAGTCCCAGGAAGAGTAATGCTGTGAGTGTTCACTGTGTGCCAGCCAGTTTGTGTTCTATTTTCATTTTTTTCAGAATATTTCATAAGGTTGGCACATTTATAAGTAAATAAATTAATTTTCAGAAAGATTGAATGACATGGCTAAGACCACCACAATAAAAAATACTAGGTCAAGAATCTGAACTCAGGTCAACTTAGCTCCTAAGGCACACATGCCTGACCTTTTCTTGAAGGCTACGTGTGGTGGAAGGTACAGTCAGCTTGAGGTTAATTATAAGCAAATGTTGCAGATACTGGAATTGTGGCATCACTAGAATGGAGAGCAGAGATGCCCCATATTATGAGTAAGAAGAACAATGGTTTATTAGGGAGAAAAAAAAGAAGTTTATAGAATTGGAAAGTGTAGGATAGGCTACCACAAAACCCAACAGGTCTGTATGAAGCCTGATGGGCCTGGGTGCAGGCAATATGGACAAGCTTTCTCCACCTTTCTTATGTCTTGCCCTTTGTCAAGCTTTTTTGAACCTGCATGCCATTCACCAGGGCAGAAACTGCGCCATTCAGATGAGCCAGCTTTGCATAACAAGATGTTCTCAGAATGCAGCTCAACTTACTCATTTCTAAAAAGATGGAACAATACTTGCCTTACCACATCCAGGGAAAATTCAGTGAGGTGGCATGCATGCAATGCCTATCCAAAAGACTGATACATAACAGATGTTTGATACATGCTAGTTCAGTGTATTTCAGACTACAGATTGTAAAGTCAATTTCCTGGTTCACAACCAGACACTGGAATGGAAACGAATAGATCAGAGTGTGCCGTAATTAATAAGAATAAGACTTGTTCCTGAATCTTCTTTAAGATACATGTATGACATATACATATGTATGTTTGAACTACAATAAAACATTTATTTATCATGAGTAGCAATTAAAATTTTGCAAGCCCCTGCACTGTCTCACCTTCTCCTTAACACATTTCTAACTAATATAACCCATAGTAAGGATTGACTAAGCCCGAAATCATTTATTCAGAAGTTTACAGGTTGGCCTTATGTTTTCCATTCTTGTTTCATGTGTTAATTTCATTCCACCTAAAATACTTTGCAAGTGCATTTATTACGTAGCATTTATATCCCCCAATTATTATTATTTGTTCATATGCATTTACTCCCTCTACATTTAAAGGATGAGGACCTCTCACTATTTCTTTACTCTTTTCTAACATTGCTAAGAGGACAATGATTTGTTGCTATTGTTGTTAATAAGAAAAACATCAATTAAAAATCTATAATTTTCCTGAAGTAATGTGATAATATTTAGATGTTCTTGGTAGAGCTTTTAAACTTTCCTTAATTATATTAAAATTACAAAACTACTGAGGAAAAAAATGGGAAGAAAAGAAATGGGCCTGGACTTGGAAGAAATGTGGTTTCCAGATAGGACTGCTATTCCTAAAAAGGTAACCTCTTGAAAGTCATATTCTCTCTCTTGGCTATAGTTGCCACCTTTTCAATGCAATTGTGAAAGTACCGGATTTTAAAAGTCTCTTCCAAATTTAATGTTTCTGATTTTGTTGGTAATCCTGTATGGCAGAAAAGCATATTCAATGTGAATGACAGTAAGCAAAAGACAGATCCACAATTGAGACTCTTAACTCTATAGTTATTTTTTAATCTTTCAATCTAAATTTTAATATAATACAGACTACAAATTTTGAGTAAAGAACCAAAAGCATTCAAAACAACACTGCTTTGAGGAATAAAGGAACAATTCTGAGCACCAGTTTTAGTAAACTAGAAAAAATAGGAAGAAAAAATGACAAGTGAATCTTGCTTCCTTATCAGCTTTTGGTTTCATCAAGCGGCTGAAGTGAATCTTTTTTGTAATTCTAAATGATTATTATTTATATAGTAATGCACTAGAATTATTGTTCTTAACTGGTTTTAACAGTGCCCAGAAAATGGTTAGGTATTTAATAGGTGTTCATTTGATATTCAAAAAAATCCCATACTGTATAAGAGACAGTGCTTTCCATTGTAAAGATGAGAAAACCAAGGTTTATACAAATATATCTCAAAACTTTGTATCTTTTATGGAATTGAAAATATAATGAAATATATGTGAGACAAATAAAAAGATACTAATTATGAATGTCAGACAAATTGAGTATGAGCTCCAAAATCAGAAATGGATTAGGGTTTAAAGCAAATTCTTAGATTATAAACTTCCGTTGGAATTTTACAAACATTCAGTTCAGTATTTTTGTCCTTCTTGGTTTGTTTTGGATTTGTTCATTTACATTGGTATAGGGTCTCTGAGGTATTAATGAGGAAAGATTTATGGCATCTACCTTTTAACAATAAAAAATCCTTATTAAGTGGTCAGCATATAAATGAAACATGAAGTAATGATCAGGAATTAGAGATAATTCCTAAATTTCTTATGTCTTCTCTCTAATTGCATCACCAACAAGCAGCATTCACTTTTTAGTACTGTCTTTGAAATCCTTACCATTTCTGTGTATCTGGGATAGAAGCTACAGTAGAAATTTAAAAATTGCACTAAGCAGAGTTGGTCTCATGAGTGATCTGACAGACCAAGCATGCACTAGTGCCCTGTGTCTAGCACCAAAGCGTGCAGGGGCTCATTGGCTTGCTGCCAAGATAAGATTACTTGAAATCACCCCTGACTGGCTAAAGGTAGTACAGTCATTTGGAAAACAAACGGAGCAGTCTCTTTTAATTCAAAAGTATCTCCCATATTGCTTTGAGCATTTAAAATGATGCAATTGTAAAACATACTTATTTAGGTTTGCTTTTTTTCTTTTTAAGAGAGTGAATGTCTTTGTATTTCTTTGAAGACCTTAATAAGTAGTGACTTCAGTTCATTGTCATAGTCAGTAGATTTTACATTTAACCTTCCAGTTTAGGATCTCTACAAGTCATTACATTGTAAAGCATCAATAGTATATTGATTTCAAATTCAAATGTCATATGGGTCCTCATCACCAGATAAGGGCTGCAATTATTTATATGTTATTTCACACCAAATGAACAATTGACAACAAGAATCCATTAACAACTAATAATCGACGAAATTTCTTGCTTTAAATCACAAGGTTAGAAAAATCTATTACATATTTAAAGTACTTTAAAGTAATCTAAGTCTATTTATTATGATCAATGTGGTCATGGAAATATTCACATCATAGGGAATGTTTTGTCCTGATTTATACGTTTGAAGGGAAATTGAAATTATGTCATAAAGTTCTAATCATCTCACAGGCTTTTAAAAATTTGCCAAGACTTTCATATACAGATGCTGATCTGAGCAATAATATTGACTTTTCATTTACCTGAAGGGAAATAAGACTGATGGAGTAAAGGCAAAGGATGAATAGAACAGGGACAAATCTCTGTGGTCTTTGAAATAGAAGGAAAATAGACAAAATAGGAAGAAAGCTATGTTACCATAGTATTAACTATTTCACTTCAATTTCACAGTCATGCCATGTGTCAGCAAGTGCACTAGTTACTGGGAATTGACAATAACAGCAAAAGAGGCAAAACAGGAAAACTTGAATAGCAAAGGTGAAAGCACTGTCAGCAATATGAAGTGTGACTTCATCTTGGAGAAGAGTCACAGCAAAGCAGGTGACCAAATTTGTGATCATTTTCTATAAGAGTTATGAGTGGAATTATATCTCCCCTAAAATGCATATGTTGAAGTCCTAAACCCCAATAACCCAGAATGTGAGCTTATTAGGACATAGGATTGTTGCAAATACAAGTCATTAAATGAGGATGAGGTCATACTGTTGTAAGATGGGCTCCTAATCCAATATGATTAGTGTCGTTAGAAGAAGACAAGCCTACTGGGAGAAGTTCAGGTGAAGATGAAGGCAGACATCAGGGTAATTGAGGAAAAAAAAGAATGCCAAAGATTGATCACACACCAGCAAAAACTAGAACAGAGGCCCAGGACAGATCTTTCCCTAGCCCCATCAGAGGGAACAAGGGCCTGCTAACACCTTAATCTTGGCCTTCTGGCCCCCAAATTATGAGAAAATAACAATTTCTGTTTAAATAATTCTGTGTGTTGCATTGATACAGCCACCCTGAGAAACTGATACAATAATCATGATATAGTGATTTTCAAAAGTATTATATTTACTGTTTTGACAAATGCAATCTACATGCCAAGTTGCCTTTGGGAAAGCAGGTAAAAGAGTGGCAGAGAAGCTGTGGTGCAAGTAGAACAATACTAAGAAACAGGAACAAAGAATAAAATTATTATTTCAATGGTTCTCATTCAAAGTCACCCAGGTTCATTTCTTAATCACCTATTTTTAATTTCTATATATGGTTCCCCTTGTCCTCTCCTGGGGGGCCACATTTCTCACCTCAGTAACACTTGAGGTTTTCATCATAGGTCCAACCTGCAGAAGATAAAGTGAGTACACAGTATGTACAACTAATTTTTCCCTGACTGAATAGTCCAAAATGAAAAGTACGGCTTCATAAGGAACCAAAATGAGCCTTTGATGAAACAATTAGAAATGGGCCTAAGTCTTGCCACTATTACTACTTACTTGATGTGGATTAATTACCTTCCTCAAATGGCATAAAAGAACTCAGAGCTTATATAAATATCACAACGTTCTCAGGCAGTGAACCTTTTTAAATACATTAGACTTAAAGAATATAATAGATGGAAAGAAGAAACTTGGCTCATAATTGTAGGATTACATAGAAAGTGTCTTTTAGGAGCAATTGCTCCATTTTCAGGTTTTAGTTGGCCAGATTTGCAATTTTTTCCCCTAGGGGAGGTACATGGTGAAATTTCTGATGAAATGGCAGATTAAAAAGAAATCAAGTGACCCAATTGATGATCCTACTTTAGGAAAATTACTCCTACACTTTCATTCCATTATGGTCAGTTTCTCAACAGGAAAAGCTGAGACAGACGGCAAGTGCCATTGCTTTTGCAAAGTACTTCCCTGAATTGTATTATTTCAGAGATTGTGTTTCTGGTTCAACTTCCTTATGTTGCAGATGAGGAAACTCTAAGATTTTTTGGTGTTTTTATATGCCTTAATCAAGGTTACTCAGGAGGTAACAAAGTGAGAACACCAGTTTTTCTTATACCTGTCTAATATATGATCATTAGAGCAAAAAATGGTGATCACCATTACTGGTGTTGCCACCCTCTTATTCTGTTCCCTTCACAGTCATTGGCATGAAAATACTGAAGATATTAAAAGCAAAAATAAGTACTTTTTCTCATTGCATCTTAAAGGTATGTTCTCTACTACCCAAGTTCTTAAATTACACAACAGATCATCATATGGGCTACAGGTTCACTGTTGTCCAAGTCATCCAAACATTATATATTGCCTGTGCCCTACAATCTATATTGCAACACTTAGTTCAATCATAAATAACTATGATAAGTGTCATCAACTTACTTCAGAAGTAGGTTTCAAGTTATAATTTTGCATTTTTGTTAAATCTTTTACATTTGTATTATTCTGTTTCTGTGTCTTCTTTTAAAGTATATTTTAATAGTATGATATCAAGTAGGAAAAATATTAATAGCAATAGTAAAGTGTGATATGTCAACCCAACAAGGCTTGACAAACATAAGGTATAGAAATATAATGTTGCTTATTTTGGTCTTATATGTGTTTAATAATTTTTATTTCCTCCAGTATCTTAAGCATTTGAAGCAGAGAAATGAGTTGTTTTAGTGTCAACCATAATTAGCTGTGACACGTGTCACAACTCAACAGAAATTAAGATATTATCCAAAGGGGATCTATTCACTTTATGGTGCATATTATAAGCACTGGAGGATTGATTGTATTTTAGGTATTTGTTTAATTTCATTACATCTTTTATCTAGAGACTTTATGAAGATAAAAGAAAGAATTGACATACTATAGACCTGTTTACTACAAACTATAGATGATGATCAGTATGTTTTCTGATAATATATTTTTAATTATCATCTCATTAAGGAATTAACAAATTCGATTTTCCATGCATAACATAAAGGCTAGCCTATGGTGTGTCACTTGGAAGTAGTGAAGTGGTAAAATCCAGCAAAAGAGACCACGAGGCGTGAAGGAGTCAAGTTGATATAATTTAGGGAAAAAAATTCTTACAGATCAACTAGAACTTGTGGAGAAAGATAAAAGACTTGCAATCTTTTAAACACAAGAGTAAAAAGAGCCCAAACTAAGAGGAGATTTGAGTTAGAGTGAATTAGAGTTTGACCTAGAGCTAAAGTTAGAACTAGTGTTAGAGCTGGCATTAGTGTTGAGTTATAGTTAGAGTTCCAGGTCAAATCTATCCTGCTCCTGTTCATTTTCAGATGCCAGAGACTAGATGAACCACAAGTCAGAAACAACCAGTCTCTAGACAACACACTACAGGTAATACATACCAGTTAAATCCAGATCTCACTTTTCAGTAGCTTGCTGTTCACCACTAAGGTTCTAAACATCAGTATATTTATCTCTAACAAACACGGCAGCTGCTAGTTTCTTGCCCCTTTAGAAATGGTGCTGCTTCCTGACAGCCTCACCCTGGACACTGCATGGGCCTGTCCTCTGGTCTGTCTTAGCTCTGAGTACACTGGGCAGCTGTCTCATTGTTGGAGATTTTTGCATCATTTCATCACTGTTGTACCTACACTATAAGAAATAAAAGGCATATAGTTGGGTTGGTGGATGTTCTCTGTAGAAAAATGGTTCCCTGGCCGGGCGCCATGGCTCATGCCTGTAATCCCAGCACTTTGGGAGACAGAGGTGGGCAGATCACAAGGTCAAGAGATTGAGACCATCCTGGTTAACATGGCGAAACCCTGTCTCTATTAAAAATACAAAAAAATTAGCCAGGCGCGGTGGCGGACACCTGTAGTCCCAGCTACTCAGGAGGCTGAGGTGGGACAATGGCATGAATCCGGGAGGCAGAGCTTGCAGTGAGCCGAGATTGTGCCACTGCACTCCAGCCTGGGTGACAGAGAGACTCCGTCTCAAAAATATATAAATAAATAAATAAAAATTGTTTAAAAAGATAGAAAAATGATTCCCTAATCAGGATCTAAGCTGAGAATACCTTTTCCAGTGGGAATCCTTTCTACAATGCACCACTAAAAATCCAACCCCAGCTGCCTCACCTCTTGTTTTACTCTTTAAAATTCCACTGGGTTTCAAGAGGAAAAAAACACGTGAAGTAAAACAGAAAACAATAAAAATAAAACCTACTATTAGATTGTTTTCTCACCAGATCTGATAACCTAAGAAGGACTCATCACTTTTGTTGTTTTTCAGCCAGGAATGCATAACCTGAATCAAATCATGAGGAAATACCAGACAAACCCAAATTAAGAAACATTCTATAAAATAATGGCATGGATTATTCAAAAATGGCAATGTCATGAAAGGCAAAGAAAAACTAAGGAACTTTTCCACATTGAAGGAGACTAAACAGACATGATATCTAAATTTGATATGTGGTCTTGGACCTTATTCTTGGTGGTACAAAGGTAGCAAAGGTATTACTGGGACAAAAATCAGAATACGACTCATAGAATTAAGTACCAGTATTAATTTTTTATACTACATAACTGTACAGTCCTTTTGTAAGAGAATATCCATGGTCCTAGGAAATACTAACTGAAATGTTACGGGACAAAAGACCATGATACACAAAAACTACTCCCAAATATGTTTGTTTGGAAGAGTTAAATTGTTTTTGAAATTATTAAATGTAGGAGGATTTAACAGACATTATGAGATTTTGTGTATATTTTTGGTACATCTGAATACATTGTTTATTTTAAATTTTTATGTTAATCAGTTTCAAACTTTCAGAGAAGTTACAAGAATAATACAGAAATCTTACACATACACACACATACACAAAGGGGAAAAATCAAGTTTAAAAAGATACTACCTCTTTGGGGCAATTATACAGCATTTAACAAAAACATAAAATAAATTCATGTAGTTATTTGGCCACTGAGAGAATGAAAGAGACATGATCCCAATAAATATCTGTTTGCCATATCATTTACATCCGACATTAAAATTAGAGTGGAAAGTTGAGTGTATTGATAACTATGCTTTCATGGTAAGTTATTCTTGTTGCACTAGAGTATGACTGAACTTGTTAAGAGAAAACAAACAAGAACAGATTTATAATGACAAAACTGATTATAACTCCTTCTGGATAGGTAAAATATTCACTGTTAGACAGGCGTCACAGGTGTCATTTCTTTGGAAAATAAAGAGTAAAACAGATAAAAGCATCATCCATACTCAGCAGTACCTAAATGTTATGATTGAGTTATTTCTAACTAAATCTTCATTTTGTTTTTTTGTCTTTCATATCCCACTTTGAATCCTCCTAGTGGAACCCAGCTGAGCTCAGTCAGACATTCAAGGTTGAAGGTGCCTACCAGACAGGCTTAACTATTTTCTATATATCTTAGTAAATACTAAAAAGGTTACTATATTAAAATTGTTGATGAGTAGGAATTAAAAGCATCCTTCCTCAGGTGTAACCCAGCAGGTGATATTTCTGAAGATGAGACGATCTGGCAATAATCATAAATACTGAAGCTATTGCTCTTATAAGTTAGTGTACATTGCCAGAATGAATTATTTAATGAATTTTACTGCTGAATACCTTAAATAGCATTCAACTTAGACAGTGATGTGCTTTCTAGTTAAGGAAAGCATCTAAAACACAAACATATTCATGTTTTAACTACTAAAATCCAATATATTACTTCGCATTAACAATCATATATCTCAACCATAAAATTCACCTTCTCTGACTACTTGTTAAAATCTAATCCTCCACTACTTTTCTCATGCCGCTTTCTAAGAGGACATGATTGTGTTTATTAAATAGTGGTAGCCTTACTCCCAAGAGTAGCAGTGCTGTGCTATGTCAAGAGACTGACAAAACATTTGGAGAAATACATTATTTCTCTGGATTTACAATGGAAAAACAAAACTAAATTTTTAAAAGATAAAATCAATACATTAAATAGTTGAATGCAAAACATCTATAATGTTTTTACCCATATATGTTGATGTGATTATGATGATGATAATTTTCCTGCTATGAAGTTCATTGATCCCAAACAATGAAATTCAATTATACCTCATTTCAGAACAAAAGGAACCTACTGAATCAGACATAGTAACTAACAGAATTGAGGGAGAAGAGGAAATGAGGAAGAGATGAGCCTTAACAAGGAGTAAAGTTAGAGAACCAGGACTCCAAAGAGTAGTGACTAAAAGCATCTTCGGTATTCTTTCGTCTGAATGACTAAGTTTAAAGGAGAAAAGAAAAGATAATGTGAACAGTTTAGCTATCCTCAAATAAAGGACCTTAGATCAACAAGAAATGAGACTTATTCTGAGTTATATTCAGAAGGAAGAATATAACTCAGTGGGGAAATTTTTGTCTAATGACATTACTGAGAGCCAACTTTCAACTCTGTAACAATTAGAATCACTCTTAAAAAAGGTCAAGGTCAGGCTCGGTGGCTCATACCTATAATCTTAGCACTGTAGGAGGCTGAGGCCGGCGGATCACTTGAGGTCAGGAGTTTGAGACCAGCCTGGCAACATGGTGAAATCCCATCCCTACTAAAAATACAGAAATTATCCGGGTGTGGTGACGCATGCCTATAATAACAGCTACTCAGGAGGCTGAGGCAGGAGAATTCCTTGAACTGGGAGGCAGAAGTTGTGGTGCATGGAAATCACATCACTTCATTCCAGCCTGAGTGAAAGACTCCGTCTCAAAAAAAAAAGAGGTCAAAACACTCTTCATAGATGTGTCCAGAGAGCAACTAGGTGACAACCATGTAACCCATCAGGCATGGAACAAAGGTAATGTCTACCTTGGTTGTCAGTTGACCAGGTGACTTCCCAGACCCTTTTCAACTTAAGATTCTGTGATTTTCCCCTTGAGGACAAAATAATTTTCTGTCTCAAAAAATATTTTGCCTAGAAAATATGTCCAAAGCCCAAATGTAGATGCTTATGGAACTGCTATAAAGGGTTCTTTCTCTGATTTCAAAAGATATTATTCTAGAATTTAAAAAACACTATTAACTTTCAAAATTCCCAAATTAGTCTAGAATTTCTACATTTAAAACCCAAAGCTGGGTATATTTTATTAGTGTACTTTTTCATCTAATTGTTCTGCTTATTAGTATTAATTGCCAACTGCAGAACATCTGGGTATCCGGGTCTGAAACTATGGATTTGGAATATGTTAAAACTACATATTAGACATACACTATAAAAATTAATCTCTAAAAATGTGGTTCTTTTGAATTAAATTATTTTTGCACATAACGAAGTAGATTCTATGGTACAGGTTTAATAAAGGTCTACCCTCTTTCTGAAAAAGCTTTTATCATCTCACCTTTAGAGTCTTCTGCAATATAAATCGTGCAAAAAATTAACAAAGATTATATATTTTAAAAATTCTTTGCAAGTATTTTGATATGTACTTTCAGTGAGAAAATATACATTTACCAAAAAAATCTTGCCTATGGCAAAATAAATGTAAGCACTCATTTGTAGCTCATTGGCTTATATTATTTACAAACAGCAAAACTCAACTGTTTCTGCCTCACAGAGATACACATGTGTGTGCACGCATGTGCACGCACACACACACACACAGTAATATACTGGGTGACTAAACATAAAAGTTTTACTAAATATCATTTAAAAGTCAAGAAATTAATCAAAGCATACAGTTAATGAACATTGGCTCCAAGAACTAAGAGTTTCTAGAGAACTGGTAGAAAGAAAAGATACAAGTTAGTTGTAAAATTAAAAGACAATGTTGACTTCAATGTTCTCATTTTAAAATAAAAATATGGCCAGATCGGTAGAAATAATAAATGGAGGAAAGGGTGTAAAATTCATTAGAAATTTTCTCAAAGGAGGTGGCAAGATTTCTTTGAAAAATCAAACTCCTAACAGAGCATGGTAGATTTACTTTATTTTTAGTTCCAAATCTGTTGTGAAGAAAGAGTTCCAGGGAAGAGAAATATAAATGGCAGCACCAGACCTCCAAAACACTGCAGACTTCTAACACCTCCAGGAATTGCAGTTGTCTCTTCCGCCTACAGATTTCAATCATCCCTGCAGCCTCAGTCTTCAACCATCTGAGGACAACCCATCAATATAACTGATAACAAACCCAATCTGTGTTCTGTAAGGGAAAGTTAATAGTGAACATATTCAGAATACCATTTATCCCAGAAGACACATTGACATTCTAGAGTTCAGAAATATGGTTTCTTTTCACATTACTTTCATTGTGAAAAATTGTTGACTATTTTGGAGATTAGCTTTTTGATTGCAATTTGAATGATGAATTAATAGTAACTACTGGAAGGCATCTAGAGGTTGTGTAGGTGAATGAAGCACTGATAATGTGTTACTCAAATCAATCCATTGTGTTATAAAGCAAACCCTTTTGTCCCTGTATGTTTTGTCTCGAGATAATAATAATACATATGTATTACTTACTATAACAATCTATTTATATCATATAACAAAATATTAATATAAGATCTATTGATAAAACTAATATTAGTATATTGATACCTTATTTTTATGTTTCTTATAGCTTTAATAAACTGAAAATAAAATACAGTATAGAATTTTTTTGTAAAAAAGGCAAAACAATCCTATGTTATTCTACACTAAAATCACTGCTTCAAAAGAAAAACTTTGATGGATTAGAAGCAAATAGTGTATGATATGTATATTGTGCTGTTACTCACATAGACATTAATACAATAATGCAATGAGCCCAGAGTGGTGAGCCAAATGAATGAGTTAAGAGCATAGACTTTGGAGCCAGATTTACTTGACTTAAATCCTGTATTTAATTAAAGTTGAATTGTTTATTGCAATGTAGCCTTGAGCAAGTCTCTTATTTCATCTATCCAATATGTAAATATTGAATGATATAGTAGTGATATTACTAGGATTGTAAAAAATACAATGAGTAAAATATATGTTACGTACTAGAAAACACTTCAAGCATGTTATCATAGACAAATAAATATTTGCTGTTAAATTGTATGCTTGTACATATACACAGACACAAACATGTTCTTTTTCAACCCTACACTACACATATATTAACTAAAATTGCCATGGGAGTTATTTGTAAACAGAGATCCATTGTGAAAACAGAAATGCTTATGGAAACAGAAGGCTGGAGTTCAGTTCCCAGCATCAGCACTTTGTTCCCATTGTGCTGCAATTTATTGGGTATTTTAAATGAGTACTCCCCTTACCCAATTATTATTTTCAGCTAATTTATCTATATTCCATAAGTACAGTATTTGTATGCTTCATAAGTTCCAAACAAATTTCTTTGGTTTACCATGGATCTTGTACTTTATTCTTGAGTATACATTTTGTAATGTCTATGGCTATTTTCAATACTAGAGCAGTAAGACAAAAATTTAAATGTGTATTTATTCTTTAAACAATTGTAGAAATTTTATTTTAGGATTTTGTGTGGGAAATAATGAGGGGAAAGCACTGAAATTTAGACATTTTATTCTTTACATCATATTCATTTAGACTTTGAATCTCACAATATATCAGGGCTTGTAGTCATTAGAAGTCTAAGTGTGTTGAAATATAAGAGTAAAGAATATTCTGTAGATCCCCTTTTTTAAAACCTAGGTTAAAGATGTTAGTGTAATGGAATAAACAAACAGGCAAACAAAAAGCAGTGACTACTGTTAAATGTATGTACTTCCCAACATTATTCCCATGTTTTTATTCCGCCTTCTATACATATGTATTTTCACATATGTGTTCACACACAGATACACAAAGCTAGTGAACCTGTGGTGCATATTACATTGAGAAAATATCAAATCTGTTGAACTTAAAGATATAATCCAGGAGAAAGTTAGGTTTTCTTAATGACTTCTCTTTGTCTCTTTCATTTTCTTAATATGTAATATATTGAATAGATATTTAAACATTTAATATATTGAAACTATAATGAAGAGTGTTTGCTATGAGAAAAGAGGGAGGACAGACAAGAGAAAAGAATGGCTAGAATAAGCAGCAGGACTGAGATACTCAGAGATGAGACAGAGAGATGGAGGTTTACATATTCTGTAATCAATAATTATGTGTGTCCTAGACCCTATTTCCTACACTCCCACAAAGTCTAGAACAAATAGGGTATTAGTCTGTTCTCACACTGCTATGAAGAAATATTAAAGACTGGGTAATTTATGAAGGAATGAGGTTTAATTGACTCACAGTTCCACGTTGCTGGAGAGGCCTCAGGAAACTTGTAATCTTTGCCTTAGAAGGCAAAGGAGAAGCAGGCACTTTCTTCACAGGGTGGCAGGATGGAGTGAGTGCATGCAGGGGAAATGCTAGACTCTTATATAACCATTAGATCTCATGGTAACTCAATCACTATCATGAGAGCAGCATGGGGAAAACTGCCCCATGATCTGATTACTCCACCTGTCCTACCCTTGACTTATGGGAATTCTGGAGTTTACAATTTGAGGTGAGATTTGGGTTAGGACACAGGGCCAAACAATATCAGTGTGCCCTTGACCCCTCTGAAATCTTACGTCTTCTCACATTTCAATATGAATTATGCCTTCCCAACAGTCCCCAAAGTCTTAAGTCATTTCAGCATTAACTAAAAAGTCCATAGTCCAAAGTCTCATCTGAGACAAGGCAAGTCCCTTCTGCCTCTGAGCCTATAAAATTAAAAGCAAGTTACTTACTAGCCAGACACAATGGGTGTACAAGCATTGGGTAAATGCAGCCATTACAGGTGGGAGAAATTGGCCAAATCAAAGGGGCTACAGGACACATGCAAGTCCAAAATCCAATAGGGAAGTCATTAAACAATAAAGTTCCAAAATGATCTCCTCCTTTGACTTCATGTCTCACATCCAAGCTATGCTGATGCAATAAGTGGGCTCCCATGGCCTTGGGAAGCTCCATTCCTGTGGTTTTGCAGGGTACAGTCTCCCTTCAATCTGTTTTCACAGACTGGCATTGAGTATCTGCAGCTTATCCAGGCACACAGTGCAAGCTGCCAGTGTATCTACCATTATGGGGTTTGGGGGACAGAAGCCCTCTTTTCACAGCTCCACTAGCCATACCCCAGTGGGAACTCTCTCTGTGGGTTCCAACCCCACATTTTCCTTCTGTGCTGCCCTAGAAGAGGTTCTCCATGAGGGCTCCACCCCTGCAGCAAACTTCTGCCTGTATTCAGGCATTTTGATACATCCTGTGAAATGTAGGCAGAGGTTAGAGTACCCACAGGCTCAACATCATGTGGAACTTGCCAAGGCTTGGGGCTTTCACCTTCTGAAACAATGGGCTGAGCTGTACCTTGGCTCATCTTAGCCATGGCTGGAGCTGAAGCAGCAAGGATATAGAGCACTATGTCCTGAGGCTGCACAGAGCACGAGGGCCCTGGTCCCAGCCCACAAAACCATGTTTTCCTCCTAGGCCTCCAGGCCTGTGATGGGAGGCACTGCTGCCAAGGTCTCTGACATGCCCTGGAGACATTTTCCCCATTGTCTTGGTGATTAGCATTTGGCTCCTGGTTACTGATGCAAATTTCTGCAGCCAGTTTGAATTTCTCCCCAGAAAATGAGGTTTTCTTTCCTATTCATCATCAGGCTGCAAATTTTCCAAACTTTTATGCTCTGTCACCTCTTGAATGCTTTGCTGCTTAGAAATGTCTTCCTCCAGATATGCTAAATTATTTCTCTCCAATTCAAAGTTCCACAGATCTCTAGGGCAGAAGCAAAAAGCCACCAGTCTCTTTGCTAAAGCATAGCAAGAGTGAACTTTACTCCAGTTCCCAACAAGTTTCTCATTTCCATCTGAGACCAGTAGGCCTGGATTTCATTGTCTGTAGCACTATCAGCATTTTGGTCAGAACCATTCAACAAGTCTCTAGGAAGTTTCAAACTTTCCCACATCTTCCTATCTTCTTCTGAGTCCCCCAAACTGTTCCAACCTCTGCCTGTTACCCTGTTCCAAAGTCACTTCTACATTCTCAGGTATCTTACAGCAATACCCCACTCCTGATATCAATTTCTGTATTAGTCTGTTTTCACACTGCTATGAAGAAATACCCAAGGCTAGGTAATTTTTAAAAGAAAGACGTTTAAATGACTCACATTCCCATGTTGCTGTGGAGGTCCCAGGAAACTTAAAATCAAGTTGGAAGGCAAAGGAGAAGGGCAGCAGGACAGAGTGAGTGCAAGCAGGGCAAATGCCAGATGTTTATGTAGCCATCATGAGAACTCACTCGCTATCATGCGAACAGTATGGGAGAACCCCATTCCCCGCCATGATCCAATTACCTTCACCTCGTCCCACCCTTGACATGGGGAGATTATGGGGATTACAATTTGAGGTGATATTTGGGTGGGGACCCACAGCCAAAGCATATCAAATACCACCTAAGAGAAATAATTTAATCCTGAGGTACATGGACTACCAACCTTCCCAAGATTTTTGTGCCCCAAGTTGAACAAAAGCAGCAGGGTAGCAGTCATCCAAATGCATTAGGCAGTGCAGGGTAATAGGCTCCTTGACAAGAAACTCTGTGGGTATAAAAACCAGTACCTAAGAGACCTCAATGTTTTGACACTGTGTAAGATATGGGATTATTTTATCTTATTCTAAGTAATAAATGTCACCATGAAGATTATAACTAAAATTTCCCCATATTAGTGAAATGAAGATCAACATCAAATTTAATTGAATAAAAATGTTAAAATATGCATAAAGACTTCTATTTTCAGCTCTAGTATGTAAAGACCTCAGTAATTTTTGTTCTGAAGCTTACAATAATAAAAGTCTAGATAAACTGAAAATTATCACTTTATTTGGATTTATAAAAGAGCTGAGTTTGCAGGGCAAACAACCGTCATAAAAATTTGAAAGACAGATGAATCAAGAAAATCACAGCAAAGACCTGATTACCTGGAACAAAAGCCACTGGAGCCATAAAATGATGTTAAAGATAAATGCTTATTTTGAAAAATTGCTAGAGGTTGCATGTAGACTACCATGAGATTTAAAAACTAAAACCAGAGTAAAAATAGGTAGATCCCAAAACTTTCGTAGTAAGGTTCAGAAATGTAACCAAAAATGAATCCAGAAAATCACAGCAGAGACCTGATTACCTGGAATAAAAACCACTGGAGCCATAAAATGATGCTAAAGATAAATGGTAATTTTAAAAAAATTGCTAGAGGCTGCATGTAGACTAGCATGAGATTTAAAAACTAAAACCAGAGTGAAAATAGGTAGGTCCCAAAACTTTTGTAGGAAAGTTCAGAAATGTAACCAGGTACTCACAGTGAAGATTCTAAAAAGACCACTTCCAAGCTCTGACTAAAGGAGAAGAAGGGTATTTATTGAGAAATGTACCCAGAGTCTTCTCCATAACAAAAGCTTAGTATTCAGAAGGAAAAATCTTACCATAACCCTCTACCAGACCATGTGAGGTTATTCCTTTCACTCCAGCTCCCTTTAACCTTTTTAAAGTCTCAATTATTGGAGAGTGGAGATTATAGAATAATCCCCTGTTTGCACAATGTACTACCACACTAACATAGCTCTAGTATAACAACAGTGGATTAAAGCTAAAAGATCTACATGACACAGGTTCTGACTGAGAAGAAGTACATAGTGAAGGCCAAAGTCAAGAGGACACCTGAAAACAAGAGGAATTCAAAGCCTCTAGCACCTATTGTTACAGCAAACACCAAACACAACCCAACTTCTTACCACCTTAATGTAAATTCTCAAGTTTAAGCCTATTTATCTCAGTTCCTTTTGCCAGATAACATGTCTGTCTTTCAGTTAAAAAAACAACAACGACAACAACAAAAAGCATGACTCATGCCAAAAGGCAGGTAAAAACATAATATGAAGAAACAAAGAAAGTATCAGAACCAGATTCAGATATGAAGCAAATGTTGGAATTATCAGACAAGAAATTTACATTGTCTAATGTTCATGTGTTAAGGGATATAATGGAAAAAAATAGACCACATACAAGAGCAGATGTGTAATGAAATCACAGAAACAGAAAATCTAAGATGCAAAAATAAGTGCTAGATATAAAAACATTGTTATAAAAAATCTTTGATGGTCTTAATATAATCAAAACCGATTAGAAAAAAAAAATCTCAAAGAGATGTTAATAGAAACTTACCACACTGAATTGCAAAAAGAAAAAAAGAAAGACAAAAACAGCAAAAGCATCCAAGAACTCTGAGACATTATTAAAAGATCTTTTCATAACTGGAAAAGTGGAAGCAGAAAAATAGAGAACAGAGCAGAAGGAAAAATGTTTAAGACAATAATTGGCCAAGAACTTTTCAAAATTATTGAAATACACAAAATAAGATTGAATAGCCCAGAGAACACCAAGCATAACAAATGCAAATAAAACACAATTTCGGCCAGGTGCGGTGGCTCAGGCCTGTAATCCCAGCACTTTGAAAGGCCGAGACGGGCAGATCATGAGGTCAGGAGATCGAGACAATCCCGACTAACAGGATGAAACCTCATCTCTACTAAAAACACAAAAAGATTAGCCAGGCGTAGTGGCAGATGCCTGTAGTCCCAGCTACTCGGGAGGTTGAGGCAGGAGAACAGCATGATCTCGGGAGGCAGAGCTTGCAGTGAGCCAAGATCGCGCCACTGCACTCCAGCCTGGGCGACAGAGCGAGACTCCATCTCAATAAATACATAAATAAATAAATAAATAAATAAATAAATAAATAAATAACAATACAATTTCATCTAGGAATATCATATTCAAGACAACCAAAGGAAAAATTATGACAGAAGCTGGAGCGTAGGCTGAACTCTTACCTCTAGAGCAATGAGGATAAGAGTCACTTTGGATTTCCCATCAGGAACCATGCAAGCAGGAAGTGAGTTTATATAAACAAATGTGTGGGTGCGTGTGTGTGCATTCTCAATTTTTATTTTATGTTAAAGGGGTACATGTGCAGATTTGTAAATTGCATGTAGCTGGGGTTTGGTTTCCAAATGATTTCATCACATAGGCAGTGAGCAGAATACCCAATAGGTAGTTTTTTGACTCTCACCCAATTCCCACCCTCCTCTTTAAGAAGTCTCCAGTGTTTGCCAGGCACAGTGGCTCATGTCTGTAATCCTAGCACTTTGAGAGGCCAAGTCAGGCAGATCACGAGGTCAGGAGATCGAGACCATTTTGGTTAACACGGTGAAACGCCGCCTCTACTAAAAATACAAAAAATTAGCCAGGCGTGTTGGCGGGTGCCTGTAGTCTCAGCTACTTGGGAGGTTGAGGCAGGAGAATGGTGGGAACCTGTGAGGCGGAGCTTGCAATGAGTCAAGATGGCACCACTGCACTCCAGCCTGGGTGACAGAGCAAGACTCCGTCTGGAAGGAAGGAAGGAAGGAAGGAAGGAAGGAAGGAAGGAAGGAAGGAAGGAAATTTCCAGTGTCTACTGTTTCCATCTTTGTGTCAGTGTGTACTCAATGTTTAGCTCCCACTTATAAGCGAGAACACGCAGTATTTGGTTATCTTTCCAGCATTAATTCACCTAGAATAATGGTGTCTCACTCAATCATGTTGCTGCAGAGGACAACATTTTGTATTTTTTATGACTGCATAGTATTCCATGGTGTATATATACACCACATTTTCTTCATCCATTCTACTATTGATGGGCATCTAAGTTGATTCCACGTCTTTGTTACTATGAATATTGCTGTGATGAACCTACATGTGCATGGATCTTTTCGATAGAATGATTTATACTCCTTTGGGTACATACCCAGCAATGGAACTGCTGGGCCAAATGGTAGTTCCATTTAATTATTTGAGAAACCTCCAAACTGCTTTCCACAGTGACTGAACTAATTTACATTCCCACTAAAAGTATACAAACTTTTCTTTTTCTCTGCAACCTCACTAGCATCTGTAACTTTTTGACTTTTTCATAGTAGCCATTCTGAGGGGTGTGAAATGGTATCTCATTGTGGTTTTTATTTGAATTTCTCTAATAAATAGTGATAATAAACACTTTTTCATATGCTTGTTGGATGTGTGTATTTCTTCTTTTGATAAGTGTGTGTTCATTTCTTTTGCTCATTTTTTAATGGGGTTGTTTGGTTTTTGCTTATTGATTTACTGAAGATCCTTACAGATTCTGGATATTAGGTCTTTGTCAGATATAAAGTTTGTGAATATTTTCTCCCATTGTGTAGGTTGTCTGCTCTGTTGATAGTTTCTTTTGCTGTGCAGAAGCTCTTCAGTTTAATCAGATTCCACTTGTCTATTTTTGTTTTTGTTGCAATTGCTGTTGGAGACTTCATCTGAAATCTTTGCCAAGGCCTGTATCCAGAATGGCATTTCCTAGATTTTCTTCTATGTTTTTATTGTTTTAGGACTAATGTGTAAGTCTTTAATTCATCTCCAGGTGACTTTTGTATGTAGTGAAAGGAAGTGTTCCAGTTTCAATCTCCTGCATAGGGTCACCAGTTACTCCAGCACTTCTACTGAATAAGGGAACCCTTTCCCCATTGCTCGTTATTGTTGACTTTGCTGAAGATTAGATGGTTGTAGGAGTGCAGCTTTATTTCTGAGTCCTCTATCCTGTTACATTGGACTTCATATCTGGTTTTGTACCAGTATTATGCTATTTTGGTTTCTGTATCTTTGTGGTATAGTTTAAAATCAGGTAGTACGGTACCTCCACCTTTGTTATTTTTGTACAGGATTGCTTTAGCTATTTGAGCACTTTTTTTTGGTTCCATATGAATTTTAGAATAGTTTTTTTTCTGAAAATATGAGAAAAATGATACTGGTAGTTTTATAGAAATAACATTGAATGTGTAAATTGCTTTTGGCAGTATGGCCAATTCAACAATATTAATCCTTGCTATCCACGAGCATGGAATTTTGTGTGTGTGTGTGTGTGTGTGATCTCTGATTTCTTTGAGCAGCATTTTGTAATTCTCATTGTAGAGATCTTTCACCTCTCTGGATAGTTGTATCCCTAGGTATTTTGGCTATTTCTTTTCTCCTGTTAGCTTTGCAGTTGGTTTACTCTTCTTTTTCTAGTTCCTGTGGGTGTGATGTTAGATTACTAATGTGAGATCTAAGTTCTTGATGCAGTGCTATAAACTTTCCTCTTAACACTGCTGTAGCAGTGTCCCAGAGATTCTGGTACATTATATCTTTGTTTTCATTTGTTACAAATTTATTTGTTATTTCTGCCTTAATTTCATTTTTCACCCAAATATCTTTCAGTAGCAAATTGTTTAATTTCCATGTGATTGTGTGATTTTGAGCAATTTTCTTAATATTGATTTCTTTTTTTACTGTGCTGTGGTCCAAGAATTTGGTTGGTATGATTTAGTTTTTTTTAAATTTATTGAGGATTGCTTTATGGCTGAGTATATGGTTCATCTTAGATTACGTGCTATGTGAAGGTGAGAAGAATGTATATTCTGTTGTTCTTAGGTGGAATATTCTCTAGATGTTCATTTGATGCATTTTGTAAACTGTTGGGATTAACTCCTATCTTTGTTGGTTTCATGTCTTTGTGATCTGTCAAACACTTTCAGTGGGGTATTGAGGTCTTCCACTATTACTGTGTGGCTGCCTAACTCTCTTTGCAGTTCTCTAAGAAGAAGTTGTTTTGTGAATCTGGGTGCTTCTATGTTGGGTGCTTATATAATTAGGATAGTTAAGTCTTCTTACTGAATTGAACTGTTTACCATTATGTAATGCCCTTTTTTGTATTTTTAGTTATTGTTGATTTATAGTGATTGGTCAGAAATAAGCAAAGTAATACCTGCTGTTTTATGTTTTCTTTCTGCTTCACAGATCTTTCTCCATCCCTTTACTTTAAGCCTATGCTTGTCATTGTATGTAAGATGGGTCTCTTGAAGACAGCAAACAATTAGATCTTGCCACTGTGCCTTTTAAGTATGGTGTGAAGTCCGTTTACATTCTAAGTCAGTATTGATATGTGAGTATTTGATCCTGTCATTGTGTTGTTAGCTATTTGTTATGTATATTTGATTGCATAGTTGCTTTATAGCTTAATACATAGTTAAGTACATAAATGCACTTAATTTGTTTATTTGTCTATTTATTTTGAGATGGAGTCTCACTTTGTCTCCAGGCTGGAGTGCAGTGGCATGATGTCAGCTCACTGCAACCTTTCACTCCTGAGTTCAAGCAATTCTCCTGCCTCAGCCTCCTGAGTAGCTAGGACTACAGGTGAATGCCACCATGCCCAACTAATTTTTTTTTTTTTTTTTTTTTTTTTTTTTTTTGCTTTTTGTATTTTTAGTAGACACAGGGTTTCAACATGTTGGCCAGGATGGTCTCCATCTCTTGACCTCATGATCCACGCACCTTGGCCTCCCAAAGTGCTGGGTTTACAGGGTGAGCCACCACACCTGGCAAATTCACTAAATTTAAATGTGTTTTGTGGTAGCAGGTATTGTTCTTTTGTTTTCATATTTAGTACTCCCTTAAGGATCTCTTTCTAGGCACATCTGGTGGTAACAAATTCTTTTAATGTTTACCTGTCTGAAAAGGATTTTATTTTTCCTCTGCTTATGAAGATTAGTCTGACTGGATATAAAATTCTTAATTGGAATTTCTTTTCATTAAGGATGCCAAAAATAGTCCCCAATCTCTTCTGGCTTGTAAGGTTTCTGCTGAAAGGTCTGCTATTAGCCTGGTGGTCTTTCTTTTGTAGATAACCTGTTCCTTCTCTCTAGTTACCTTTAGGATGTTGTCTTTTGTGTTGACCTTGGAGAATCTGATAACTATGTGTCCTGAGGATGGTCTTCTTATATATTTTTTCACAGGGGTTCTCTGAATTTCCTGAATTTGCATGTCTATCTGTCTAGCAAGATTAGGGAAACTTTTGTGAACAATATCCCCAAATATGTTTTCCAAGTTGCTTGCTTTCTCTCTTATATCTTCAGGAATTCTAAAGGGTGGTAGATTTAGTCTCTTGCCACAATCCCATATTTCTTGGAGGTTTGACCATTTAATTTTTTTTTCTCCTTTTTTGTCTTTCTGTATGATTTGAAGAAGCAATCTTCATGCTCTGAAATTCTTCTGTTTGTTCAATTCTGTTGTCAATGCTTCCAATGGCATTATGAAATTCCTATAGTAAATTTTTCATCTTTATAAGTTCAGTTTGGTACTTTCTTTAAATGGCTATTACATCTTTTAACTTTTGGATCAATATACTGCTTTCCTTGGATTGGGTTTCAACCTTCTCCTGTATCTGATTGAACTTCCTTGCCATCCAGATTCTGAATTCTATGTCTTTCACTTCAGCCACTTCCATCTGGTTAGGATCTATTGCTGGGGAACCATTACAGTTATTTTGAGGTAAGAAGACACTCTGACTTTTGAGGTAAGAAGACACTCTGGCTTTGAGAATTGCTAGATACTTCTAGTTTTTCTCCTCTGTGTAGTCTGATGTTCCTTTTATCTTTGAACTTTCTGTCTTCTGGATGGAGCTTTTTGCTTTTATTTTCTTCAATACCCTTGAGGGTTTGATTGTGGCATAAGTTGAGTTTAGTCAGTTGGCATTTTTTCTGGATGCTTTCAGGGGCCAAGGCTCAACTCATCAGTCCTGGGTTATGTGCTCTATCCTAGGGTGCTGGGACAAGGACCACAGCTTTGTTCTCTTGTCCCTTGAGGTCAAGCACCTGCTGCACTGGAGAGGCCAAGGTATTGTCAGTGTACTAGCAACAACACTCTGACAGGGACTGCCAGCAAAAGCACTGCAGTGGGCAGGCTGGGGGTCCATAACAGTTTGTGTACTAATGGGGTAGTGGATGTTTGCAGGCACACTCGCAGGGTGGCAGGGATTTACACACACATGCATGGTGGGGGTTGGTGGAGAAAGGCTGCAGGCAGGTGAAGGCTGTGGCCAGATGCAGGTTGCATGAGGTTTGATATGGTTTGGCTGTGTCCCCACCCACATCTTATTTTGAATTCCAACATATTTTTGGCATGGCTGTATTTACCCAATGCCTGTACCCCCATTGTATCTAGGGTGTAACTAATTTGCTTTTGATTTTACAGGCTCATAGGTGGAAGGGACTTGCCTTGTCTCAGATGAGATGTTGGACTGTGGACTTTTGAGTTAATACTAAAATTAGTTAAGACTGGGGGATTGTTGGGAAGGCATGATTGGTTCAGAAATGTGAGGACATGAGATTTGGGAGGGGCCAGGGGTGAAATAACATGGTTTGGTCATGTCCCCACCCAAATCTCATCTTGAATCCCCACATGTTGTGGGAGCGACCCCATGGGATGTAACTGAATCATGGGGGTAGGTCTTTCCCATGCGGTTCCTTATAGTAAATGTCTCACAAGATCTGTCAGTGTAATAAGGGGGAGTTTACCTACCCAATCTCTCTCTTTGCCTAATACCATCCATTTAAGTCTTGACTTTCTCCTCATTGCCTTCCATCATGATTGTGAGGCTTCCCCAGCAACGTGGAACTGTAAGTCTATTAAACCCGTTTTCCTTTATAAATTACCCAGGTTCCAGTATGTCTTTATCAACAGTGTGAAAACAGACTAATACAAGTTTCATCTGAAAAAAGCACCCAATGTGGAGACAGGGTCTACTAGAGAAAGAGATATAGTGGTGGGTGCTGGCAAGCATTGTAGTAGGATAGCTGAGGCTGCCTTGCAAGAGGGTTCAACTAGGCAGAAACCCTGCCAGTAGACAGTGGGGTGTTCAGATTAGACTAGCCCATTTCCTGAAGCCTCCCCAGCAATGCGCATCAAAGAGTCAATTAAATCTCTTTCCTTTATAAATTACTCAGTCTCAGGTATTTTATTAATAGCAGCGTGAGAATGGACAAATACAGGAGGGCAATTTATAGTGTTGCAGATCTAAAATCTATAACCTACATTCGTACTTTAGGAAACTGGAGAAAGGACAGCAATATGAGCCTAAAGTAACAAGAAGAAAAGAAATAATAAAATATAGCACAGAAACCAATGAAATGTAAGACACAAAAACAATAGAGAAAAATTGATGAAACAACAGTACACTTTTTGAAATGATCAACAAAATTAAAAACATTATAGTAAAGCTAACCAAGAAAAAAACCAAAATTACTAATACCAAAAATGAAACAAGAATCATCACTATATATCTCAGTGACATTAAAAGAATAATAAGAACATACTGTGAACAACTTTGTGGCCATAAATTTGGTAACTTAAATAGAATGGACAAGTTTCTTAAAAGAAACATGCTACTAAATTCACATGGGAGAAATAGATAACTTGAATATTTCTATATATAACAAAAGTATAGAATCAATCATCCATTATCAGCTTTCCCCTCCAGAGTGGAACGTTTGTTGCAATTGATGACCCTACATTAACAATGTCACCCAAAGTTCACAGTATTACATTTGGTGTTGTACATTGGTATTGTACATTCTTTGAGTTTTGACAAATATATAATGATATGTATTATAATATCATACAGTATAGTTTCACTGCCATAAAAATCTTGTGTGCTTTGACGATTCATCTCTCCCTCCCCTTATCCCATAGCAACTACTGATCCTTTTACCATATCTATGGTTTTTGCCTTTCCCAGAATTCCATATGGTTAGAATCAAATGGTATATGACTTCTTTTGCTTACTAATACACAAGGGATCTTCAAAAAGTTCATGTAACGTGTGTATTATAAAAAAAAGACTCTGCACAGATATCAAATGTTTTGGACCAAAATAGACTTGTACTAACTTGTAATAACGTTGTTGAGCAGGATCTGGTTTCAGGAAATACAAAGGATAAAACATCGGTTTGAAAAGAGCCCCTGTCAGCGGACCATAAATTTTGCTAATATTGAAGCAATAACCAACATCAAATTTATGGTGAAGCCTGGGTGGAAGAGTGATAAAATCATTAGCGGATTATGAAAAGTTTATTGAGACAATGCCCCAAATAAATCAGCAGTTTACAAATGAATAACTTATTCTAAAATGTGATGGGGCAATATTGAAGTAGAAGATTGTAGAGGTAGATTATTCACATCAATTTGCAAGCAAAAAAGTTAATCTTGTTCATGTTCTATTTGAAGAAAATTAACAATTTATAGCACAAACAATAGTCAATACCATAGGCATCTCCATCAGTTAAGCTTACAAAATTTTAACTGAAAAATTAAATGTGAGGAAATTTTCTACTTGATCGCTGGCAAAACCATTGCACTGAAATCAGCTGCAGACAGGAGCAGAGCATACAGTAGAAATTTCAAACAAGTCAGATCAAGCTCCTGAAACATTTCTTCAGGACCTCAAAGAATTGTAATGAGAGATAAAACACGGCTTTCCCAGTGTGATCTTGAAGAAAAATCACAATCCAAGCAATGGCTAACAAGAGGTGGAAGTCATTCAGACAAAGCAAAAGTCAATTGGTCAAGAGCAAAGTTCATAGCCATAGTTTTTTTGGGATGCTCAAAACATTTGGTTGTTGACGTTCTGCAAGGTCCAAGAACAAAATATCTGCTTATTATGAGGGAGGGGCTTTGAGACAGACAAAGCTTTAACAGAACAATGCCTGGAAAACCTTAACCAGAATCCTTTACCACAACAATGCTCCTGCTCATTCCTCTCATCAAACAAGAGCAATTTTCCAAGAGTTTTGATGGGAAGTCATTAGGCATCCACTTTATGGTCCTGATTTGTCTCCTTCTAACTTTGTTTTGTTTCATAATCTGAAAATGATTTCTAAAAGGCACTCATTTATTTTTCCAGTTAATAATGTGAGAGAGACTACATTGATGTGGTTTCATTCCCATGACCCTCAGTTCTTTAGGGGTGGACTAAATGGCTGGTATCATTGTTTACAAAGGTATCTTGATCTTGATGAAGCTTAGGCTGACAAATAAAGCTTATATTTTTATTTTTATCTCTTAATTCCATTTACTCCATGTACTTTTTGAAGTCTCTTTGTACATTTTTTCTCCATGTCTTTTCATGGCCGAATAGCTCATTTCTTTCCAGTTTTAAGTAATATTCCTTTACATGAATGCGTCACACTTTATTTATTCAATCACTCACATGAGAACAGCTTGGCTGCTTTCAAGTTTCAGTAATTATTAATAAAGCTGCTATAAATACCTGTGTGCAGGTTTCTGTGTAGACACAAGCTTTCTCCTCCTTTGGGTGAATACCAAAAGGTGCAATTGCTGGATCATATGTTAAGAGTGTATTTTGCTTTGTAAGAAACAGCCAAACTGTCTTCCAAGGTGGCTATACCCTTTTACATTTCTACCAGCAATGAGTGAGAGTTCCAGTTGTTCTACATTCTTGCCATGTAGAACACTTTTGAATTTTGGCCATTATAATCAATGTGTAGTGGCATTAAGTTGTTATTTTTATCTGTAATTCCCTGACAACATATGATGTGTAATATCTTTTCAGAATTGATGAGTTTTTAAGTATGGCATCTGATCCATGAAGAAAAATGGATAGACTTTATTAAAATTGAAAACTGCCACTGTGCAAAACACACTATTTAGAATAAAAAGAAAAACTGGGAGAAGATATTTCACAACACATATTTGAAAAATATTTGTATCCACAATATGCAAAGAAATTATAAAAATCAAAAATAAGAAAAGGACTAAATTTTAAAATAAGCAAAATATCTGACTGGATACCTCACTAACAAAGATATACAAATGACAAATAAGCATACAGAAATGTTCAACATGGTTCATTCTTAGGAGATTGCAAATTAAAACAAGAATATGTTACCACTACACAACTATTCGAATGGCTAAAACTTAAAAATTGACCATACTAACTGCCAATGAAGATATGAAGCTAAAGGAACTCTCCCTTACTGCTGCTGGGAATAAAAAGTAGTAAAGCTGCTTTGAAAGCCAATCTGGTAGTCTCTTACAAAGCTACATATAGTCTTACCCTACAATCCAGCAGTCATACTCCTTAGTATTTACCCAACTGATTTGAAAACTTATGCCCACACAAAACCTGCACACAAACGTTTACAGTAGTTTTATGCATAATTTCCCAAACATGGAAGTAACCAAAATGTCCTTCTATATGATAAGCAAAATCGACAAACCTGTCTTACCTCCATACAACGGAATGTTTTTCAGCAATTTTAAAAAATGGGCTATCAAGCCATGGTGAAACAGAGATGAATCTTAAGTACACATTGCTAAGTGAAATAAACCAGTCTGCAAAATGGTTTATTTTTGGAATCATACACACAGTGTATGATTCCAATTATGTGAAATTCTGGAAAGGGCAATCTGTAGAGATGGTAAATAGTTCAGTGGTTGCCAAGAATTCAAGCTGGTGGGACATGGGGAGGTTGAATGGGTGAAGCACAGGACATGTTTGCACTGCACTCTAACTGGTAAAGTAGTTTTCCAGAGAGAATAGGTTAACAATTGAAACCACAATACATTTATACTGAAATTGAGCTAAGTATATAAATCATGGATGTTAGGAGCCAGATTTCTCACTGTTGGGGGTAAGAGTTAACGGGTAAGCAAGCATAGGAAGCTAGAATGTTCATGCGGTAATGTAATGTAGTGGAAGACATCAGTGGGGACTCATGTTTAGCTTCATACCATTACTTTCAATGGCAAAACCTGCATTTACTTTTGCACCAACATGTTAGATATAGATAGTTGCATACAGAAATATTTGTAGTTAGGTGTATATGTTAGGCTGATTTGCATGCATATATTTGCTTTTTCTATCAGCTGGAAGCCCTAGAAGCAACCACTTCTTAGTAGCAATGAGCACACCAAGTGCCCAGAATAAAAGGAATCATGGCTTCTTGGAGAAATGCCTGATTGTAGGACAGTGGCAGGAAGATGCACAAGATGAACCCAGAGCAACTGCAGTGCCAAAACATAGAAAATGGTAGTAATAATAATAATAATAATAAAACTACAATGCTGGTGGTATTTCAAAAGGATATGGCAGCCAATGAAAGACCTTTTAGTCAGGAAACAACAGGTGCTGGAGAGGATGTGGAGAAATAGGAACACTTTTACACTGTTGGTGGGACTGTAAACTAGTTCAACCACTGTGGAAAACAGTGTGGTGATTCCTTAAAGATCTAGAACTAGAAATACCATTTGACCCAACCATCCCATTGTTGGGTATATATCCAAAGGATTATAAATCATGCTGCTATAAAGACACATGCACACGTATGTTTATTGCGGCACTATTCACAATAGCAAAGACTTGGAATCAACCCAAATGTCCATCAATGACAGACTGGATTAAGAAAATGTGGCACATATACACCATGGAATACTATGCAGCCATAAAAAAGGGTGAGTTTGTGTCCTTTGTAGGGACATGGATGCAGCTGGAAACCATCATTCTCAGCAAACTATCGCAAGAACGGAAAACCAAACACCATATGTTCTCACTCATAGGTGGGAACTGAACAATAAGATCACCTGGACACAGGAAGGGGAACCTCACACACTGGGGTCTATTGTGGGGTGGGGTGACAGGGGAGGGATAGCATTAGGAGATACACCTAATGTAAATGATGAGTTAATGGGTGCAGCACACCAACATGGCACATGGATACACATGTTACAAACCTGCACATTGTGCATATGTACCCTAGAACTTAAAGTATAATAAAAAAAAGAAAGATCTTTTAATGGCTGAAACTGGAATAATTTGAAGAACAAAAAGAAAGTAACATTGGATTATTACTCAAAATATTTTGAAAATACAAATATTTATACTGATTGAATACATTATTTGCATAAATAATTAAATGAGGAAAGAATCAACACATATCCTATACAGAAGAATTCCTGCTAACTTATGCTGGTATTACTCCTTCAACAAAGGAGGATACAGCTCCCACTTCTTATCCAAACTGTGCACAGTGACTTCTTCCCAAAGAGCATGGTATAAAAAAAAAAGGAAGGTTTCAGTGATAAATTTAAGACAGTAGCCCAAGCTAGGTGATCTAGGTTAATATCAACGTGATTACTTAAATTGGTAATATGTACTGTTGATATGAAGTGATGATAAGGGCATTTTGCCTTTTTGGTATTCCTTCTAAAACATAGTGACCCATTCTAATTTATGAGAAAAAAAAATAAAGCAAATTTGAATGAGGGACATTCCACAAAATATCTGGTTAGTAGTCTTCAAAACTGCCAAGGTCACGAAAGATAAGGGAAGTCTGAGAAACTCTCACAACCGAGGGAGCCTGTGGAGACATGACTGCTAAGGGTCATGTGGTATCCTGGATGGAATCTTGGAACAGAAAACGGGCATTGAGTGGATGAATAAAGTATGGACTTTAGTTAATAATAATGTATCAATATTATCTCATTAATTATAACAGAGGCACCGTACTAATATAACATGTTATCAATACTAAAGGGGAAATTGGAAATAGAGTACATGAGAACTCTCTGTACCGTCTTGGAAATAATTCTGTAAAAGTAATGCTGTTGTAAAATTAAAAAGCTAATTTTCAGATTTATAAATATATATTTATTTTCACATATATATTTTGTATAATATAATATAGTATATTGTAATATATATAAATATAAACATATATGTCTGTGTGTGTGTGTGTGTGTGTAGGTATATGTGTATATAATGTTCCCATGAGGTCCACCCTCATGTCTTGCCAATTTCTCTTGGCACACAGCACACCAAACTTCTTCCAACAAAAACTTGTAAGCAAACTTCTAACAGTTCCTCCATGATCTCATATTCTCTTCTGCCTCTGTACTGCCTCTGCTAAACCTTTCCTCCTACCTTCTTCTCTATGACTAATGCATCCTCATTCTTTTTGTCTTATACCAGGAAATTCCAGAAGTCTACTCTACACCCAACTAAATAAAGAGGCTTTCCTAAGTATTCTGACAGTATCCCACACTTTTGTCAACTAAAAAACTTCTTTAATATTTATACCCACAGTAGAGTGGGAGTTCCCTAAAATGAGAAACGAGGTGGAACCCAAAGCTGCTTCTAGAAACACACCACTCCCATCTCACCATCCACATCCCCTTGCCATACTTCACCATTTCACACACACACACACAGACACACATACACACACTCTTTCACACACACACACACACACACACACACACACACACCCCGTATCTGTAAAGCTTTTTACACCTTTCCACTTTTTGTAACTTGTTTATTGTTCACACCTCAGCCAAGGGGTCACATTCTCCAAAAATATCTTCTTGAATTTATGGAGATTTTAAGCGATTTTTCAGCATCCTACTCCCTTGAACAGGAAATTGTATTTGTGTTCATCTCTCCCACTAGTCTAAAAATGTCATTCTTGTACCCCTATACTTTCAAAACGGTCTGATACATAATAGACTGTCAAGAGATACTTAATGAACTGGCTTGAACTGAACTAGGCAGCAATTTTTCTCTGGAAGAAGCATACTGAAATTGGTGGTTCTATTTTTTTCCAAAAGGGAATGAATCAATTTGGAAACTGAGAGTCAAATTTCAAACGAAGTACCAGCAAATGCCTCTGGCAAACTAACTTTATTATTAATAGGATGCATAATCTACAACTAAATGTTCTTACTGCTGCTTTTAAAAGCCAAGTATTACTATTCTGAAACTAAAAATGAGAGATAGTTTCGATGAGTAATATTTTCAAGGTAATTCACAGAAATAATTTTGATATTCTTCTCCCTTGAAAATCTTAACATCTCTAAAACACAAAATTATGTACAAAAATAATATAAATCCTAATTTGTAACATATTTTGTTATTTAGATTGTGGAAATGCATGGATATTTATTACTATTATTATTGTTATCATTATTATCTTACCTTTGTCTTCAAATATTGCAGAAGGCCCTAATCTATTTGTTCTTAGGACATTCCTTTACTATCCTTTTTATTTGTTTCCAGAAAAAAATATGCCCTGTCCCAACTTACTAAATAAAAATTTAAGATCCTACTAACTTCAGGCTTATGCAATGTTAATACATTTCTATTTTATTTTCCAATATACTTTGGATTAAATATTAATTTTGGAAAAAAGTTACCAATGTAGCATAAAATGTAGCTTTTAAAAAATAAAAACATCAACAAAGACTAAAGAAAGCACAATATTGTGCCAAAAAGAGATTTTAACAACAGGGTCATGGTCACAGAAGCCTGCTGTTCAAAAATTAATTTTTAGTTTGAAAACATTACTGGCAGGACCAGGAGTATGCAAAACATATTCTGTCATTACCAGAGCTGCTCCTTGGAGCATAAATGCCAAATGTTTCAAATTAAGGACAAAGAATACTTTGAGCCTTAGAATAATGTGATGTAGAACTGAAAGTATATAAAATTATCTCCAATTAATATTTTCTTAGCAAAATTATTTATAAAAATAAAAAGCCAAATACTTACTTGTTTTATACATAAGCATGATATACCTTGAGATCTTTTTTCCAGTATTTGCTTTTGAATAACTAAATTTTTCTAGGGAAGGAGAAAAAAATATCTTTTAAGTTAGTAGAGTGACCTTAGAATAATTTTCTCTCAAATCACTTATGCCTTCATTGGACATTAACTAAGTACCTGATGTGAACGAGGTTAGGTAATGCATTCAAAGCACAGTCATTGGTCTCCAAGTGCCCTAACTTTCATCAGGGATCAGACAACAAGGCAATCAGAACTCAACTACACAGGCAAAGCATGCTGTATAGCCAGTTCAGATAATGCTCGATGATGGTGATCATTTACCAAAAAGCTTTAACTAACAGCGTAAATGCAGGATGTTGAGCATTTAGCATTTCCACCTAATATATGAAGTAGTACATAGAAGGATTTGAGATATGCTTCCCTAAAGAAATTCGCAAAAGGCTTTTAAACTTGATGGGTGTCTGGGCTGGTTCATTTATCAGGGTTGTCTTTATCTTTGTCTTTGACTAGGCTATTTTACTACTCTATAGAGACAGAAATTAGTTTACAGTGCAGTAATACTGATGTAAATAATTCCTGTTCATGAAACTGCAAATTATGTCGTTGAATGCAATTGATTATGGCCCTGTAGACATTCAAGGGTTTTGCCAGTTTGCATCCATTTGTGAATGTGTTTTAGTATCTCTTATCTGACTATAAATGTGCTGCTTTGAGTTATCTTACAAACTATTTGTCATATCTCACTGCTTTTTTCATTAATTAATGAGTCAAATAAAGTCTTTGACATGTGATCTTTTTATATCTCTATGAGAGTCATAATTTTATGCTTTTTAAAAAAATTATTCCTTAACAGGTGGATAAAGAAAGCTTAAATCAGAAGAGTGTCTCTGAATACTGGTATTATTTATATTCCAAGGGAATGATTCAGAACCTGCCCAGGGTTCATATGCTCTTATCATTGGTATTTTTATTATGTATTCCTTTGGAAACCGAAAGTGATGAGCTGAAACCATGGGTTCCAGGAAAAGTATGCCCCAGCAAGGAGAAAAATGTGAGAGAAAAATCACATGGTAAATATTTAGAAAGAGAGTCCATGGTTACTAGCAGCATTTATTTATTCTGACCAAAGTAATCAAGAAGCATATATACTCTGAAGCATGTGATGCATCCTTTTATAGCCAACTCTACAACACTGAGCCACGTGTTCATAGCTCATGGAGTCACTTAAGGTATCTCCATTTGCTTTCAGAGCAATAACACTTTTTCAAATAAATTAAAAGCCTGACTGTTTAAATTGAATCATTTCATATCTTAAAAATACAAGCAATCCTAAATGGAAGAAAATACAGGCTTTACATGTTTCTTGATGTAAATGAAATATACCAATTTACCAGTTTGTCTGCAATATGGTTCAAAATAGTTATAGATAAGTGCATACGTAGAGATCTATGTAACAGGAACTTAGAATGAAAGTTCCAGAACACATATGAGTCAGCAATATCCATGCTGGATGCGGTGGCTCACGCCAGTAATCCCAGCACTTTGGGAGGCCAAGGTGGGCAGATCACCTGAGGTCAGGAGTTTGAGACCAGCCTGGCCAACATGGTGAAATCCTGTCTCTACTAAAAATGCAAACATTAGTCAGGCATGGTGGTACACGCCTGTAATCCCAGCTACTAGGGTGGCTGAGGCAGGAAAATCATTTGAACCCAGGAAGCAGAGGTTACAGTGAGCCAAGATCATGCCACTGCACTCCAGCCTGGAGAGCAGAGTAAGACTTCATCTCAAAAAAAGAAAAATAATCAATATCAAAAGTGGTATAAAAGTTAAAAAGTACATTGTCGGTCATAAAGAGCTTTTAAATTCCATGCCACAATAAGAATAAAAAAGCGTCAGATGATCATAGAGAAAAACAAAACAAAACAGTAGTGTTGAGGAAGATTCACTGGAGAGAGCTGTTCAGGGAGATATAAACCCCCCAACTGGGATGTGTCAGTTGTGCTGCTTTCTGACTCCATGTAAACAGAGAGACCTTAAGGATACCACTTACATGCTTAATATGCATCCCCATGGGAAAACACAGTGGATTTATGTCTGCCACCTACCTGGATGATCACAGGCAAGATATAGGATTATGGGCCATGTTTATAGCAAAGCAAAAAAGAAACATCTAAATTTGTGGCTATTCACACTCTCAAAGTTTCTCTCAAAGTGAAGAAAAGAATACCATCACCATTCCAATGGATAAAATGTGGGAGAAAAGAGAAACAACATTAATTTTTCTTAGGTTCTGCTGTCAAAAAGGGTCACCTGGAAGGTGCAGCAGGCCTCATAAGAGAGAAGATAAAGGTACAGGCATTTGCAATAAGAAAATATGTCATCCTGAATGACATGCAAAAATAACCTGAGCTTGGCGGGCGCGGTGGCTCATGCCTGTAATCCCAGCACTTTGGGAGGCCAAGGCAGGCAGATCACAGGGTCAGGCGATCGAGACCATCCTGGCCAACATGATGAAACCCCATCCCTACTAAAAATACAAAAATTAGCTGGGCATTGTGGAGCATGCCTGTAATCCCAGCTACTCGTGAAGCTGAGGAGGGAGAATAACTTGAACTCAGGAGGCAGAGGCTGCAGTGATCCGAGATCGCGCCACTGCACTCCAGCCTGGCGATGTAGCGAGACTCCATCTCAAAAATAAACAAAAAATGATAATAATAACCTGAGCTTATGGGATAAAAAGGTTAGAGAGAGATGACAAAACCTGGGCACCTTTGTAATCTTTTTACTAAAAAAAGAATAGAAATCCATATACAAACACACACACAAATGCACACACACACATATAATTCAAAAACAGCTGGATAATTCTAACATGTAAAAGCACACGTTAAATTCTAAATGAATAAATACAATAGTAAATGAAGGGTTTCATCTTTAAGACAAAGGGAATACAATGGTAGAGCACATAGGAAGGCTTGAGACTTATGGACAGAAGGGCAAAATGAACACAGAATAGAGATAACAATGCAACAAGCATTTCCTAGACAGAGCATATGGCCAAGCTAGGCCCAGAGGGAGAATGTGCATTGATTGGGTATCATATCTGCAACTGCATACCTCAGTAGTTCGCTGTGATTAACGCTGTTAGTGTACTTGGCGTTCAGCTGCTGATACTGGTGGCTGAAAATATGAATATGCCAAAAAACAAACTCACATAAGAACTTGTGAAACTTCTTCTGTTACATCAATATCATTCCACTATTTACCAATCATGTACTATCTAATATGTTACAGTAACATTATTTTTAGCAGAAGAGACTATCTCAACAGAGTAATAGGGACTATGACAGGAACAAGCAACCAGTGGTAGCAGAGAATATTTGCCATTGTCAATGTTACTAAAAGAGAGATGAGCAAGACTGGTGGGATTCCTTTTGGCGAGGAGTTCAAAGAACACAACAGTTCTCGAGAGTGTTTCAACTCGTAGCCCTAGATATTTCAAGGTCTATTCACAAAAGTAGCAGTATTATAAAAACTTTCCTTCTCTTTCTGAATTTCTTCTTCCTGTTCCCAGTTCACCTCGAGGGAGGGAGAGAGAGACATGTAGATGAGAGAAAATTATCTTTGTCAGAGGAGAGAGAAAAAAAATTAAATATCAAGGTGGAGAAAGAGAAAAGTAGCCATTCTTGATGCTTCCGTGTCCTCACTAAACAAGCCAGAGAAGGGAGGGATATTTAATTGTCAGCTATATGGCTTTGTATGATGACAGAATGAGCCTGAAAATCACGGGGTTGCCCGACAAAGGAAGTTTCAGCACCATCCAATTAATTTAACGTTATAATAGATAACAAAACTTGAGGTGCTTTATGCTGCAAGCCGTTAGCCCTGAATCATATACCTAAAAGATTAGTGTTGATTACAATCAAGCGTTCAATTATCTGAACGGCATTTTGGTTTTTTGGGGAGTCCGTTTGTTTGTTTGTTTGTTTGTTTGTTTGTTTGTTTGTTTTGAGACGGAGTCTAGTTCTGTCTCCCAGTCTGGAGTGCAGTGGTGCGATCACAGCTCACTGCAACCTCCATCCCCATGGGGTCAAGTTATTCGCCTGCCTCAGCCACTGGAGTAGCTGGGATTACAGGACTGCGCCACCAGGCTTCGCTAATTTTTGTATTTTTAGTAGAGATGGGATTTCACCATGTTGGCCAGGTTGGTCTCAAACTTCTGACATCAGGTGATCTGCCCACCTCTACCTCCCAAAGTGCTAGGATTACAGGCATGAGCTACCACGCCAGGTCACAGATACTCAAGTTTTACTTTAGGAAAAACAAAAACTAGATTTGAAGTCTTTTAATAAAGTTGGGACTATAGCATCTAAAGCTGTTACAGTGCCTTGGCCTCCCAAAGTGCTGGGATTACAGGTGTGATCCACTGTGCCCGGCCCTGAGTAGCATTTTGATAACAGAATAAAACACACACACACACACACACACACACACACACTTTATTCTGTAAATTTCATTTTCAGGAAACTATCCCTCTACCATCCTACTTCATTCTTCAGAAATACAGGCAAAGACTAAATTATAAAAATGCATTATTTTACTACTATAGAAGAAAGATGGATATATCCAATACTATAAACAGCAAAAATATGTTAAATTTCATATGACACTTATCTAAATGTACTAGTCAGGACAATTTATTTTGTAAGGTATGAAAACTTAACTCATTGAACAAAGGAGGTGGTGGGAGACTCCATCAACTCGTAATAGGAAGTTCATAGTTATACTAGTTTCAGGCATTGACTGAACCAGAGAATCAGAAGATACCATCCAAAGTCTTACTGGCTTTATACCATCCCTCAGCACTGTTAATTTCTGTGTGGACTTTTCTCCTTGGCAAATAGGCTTACATCAATCTTATAACTACTTATTCCAAGGGAATAGTGGTACCTATCTTTCAGTGGTTTCACCAAAACACCATAGAAGCATTCATCCATACTAGTTGTTTTGGTTTGATTTGCTTTCTCCTAAACTACTGCAGCCAAGAATGTAGTGTTCTGACTGGCCATGGCTTAGTCATGTGCCCAGACTTATGGCATTGGGTCTGAACTACTCGGAACAAATTCATCATAAAGAAAGAAAATATCTGTTACCAAAAGAAGGAAAGAGGAGAAATTAAAAGGTGCTGAACAGATAATTTTATCCATCCCAATGACTAATAAAATAATGTCTTCAGAGTCATTTAACTGACATTAGAAAATTGGAATAGGTTTAAAGGAATAGATGAGATATTGTCTTGTGCATGTCTATAAACAACATATTTCTCTTTATTGATAGGAAAATAGACGGGTAAATAAATACATACATAAATGGATAGACCATGGATGTTGACTTTTAAAAGGATATAGAGATATACTAAGATGACAGAATTCTCTAAAATATTAACAGGTATTCTATCTGGTGGTGAAATTATGAATAATCTCTTTCCTTCTTTGTTCTTTTTGTCTCCATATTTAAGATATTGAACACACACACATATCAGAAAATAATCTTAATTTTATAATCAGAAATAATCTTAAAGTAAGTAAAAAACAGCATTAAATCTGTCAAAATAATTTTCTGTGTCATGATGTTTGCTATCTCAGTGAAAATGAAGTTTATTCTAGTGAAATCTAGTGAGAGGCAACATTTGTTTATCAAAATGCTTGTAATAATAACCTCTTTTCTTCTTGCACTTTCATTACTCTGCTTTCACCATCTCATAAATTCATAGGAAGTCAGCGCTAAAAGGGGCCTTTAGGGTATCTGGTCCCAGACCTGTATTTTGGAAATGATGGAACTGTAGCACAGAAAAATGTGGGGACTTGCCATCAGTCAAAAAAAAAAAAAAAAAAAACACAGAGTGGCAAAGTAAAACTATGTTCCCATTCTGCCTGCTCTGAATCATGTAACCCATTCATCAAATCTGTTTCTTATTCATCATTTCAACATGCATTCATGGTATCGAACATTTTCAGAATACTGTGCTCATTTATTGTAGAATATACAAGGGCACATTATATCTAGTAGAGAATTACATATGTTCATATATATAATATAAATATAACATCAGGAAAAAGTTACTAAGTGTCTTAAGAGGAAGTTTTTTTCTGGAAAGATGAGGATAAATCAGACCGTGAAAACTGAAAACACAGTAGACTTCATAAAGCATATCTCTATATAAAAAGTACAAACTGTTTTCCTTCAGATGTGTATTATACAATATGTTCCTTAATGTGTATGTTCAGTGTGGATTACAAATATTTATTACCTATTTTCAAGCCCCACCTCAACTAGTAATCTTCCAGTCACTCTCCCAATTAGGGTTTCTGGGACACCAAACACAGTTGGTCATGTGGTAGGAGTTCCCTTTTCAGTAATTAGAAAATATATTATTACTCATTTTATTCCATCAAAGAAATTAAACCAAGAAGGCTTAAAAGCCACAAGGATGACTCCATATCTCTTAAGAGTAAAAAAATGTAATATATCAGTGTATATATAACAAGAAACCTGAAAGAAAGATTTTGGTAACAAGATTATTTATTAGTGCTATAAAAAGCAATATAGAGAATAGACAGTGAAGTAGATAGCCCTTCTTCTAAACTATACATGTGGCTGCAAGTTAATCTTGAGTTGCCGTAAACCTTTAATTATATAATTTTACATCTTCATGCTATAGGAATTTCCTCACAAAATTCTATTTTATTAAAAAATATACTGGTTTTCATTAACATAAGAATGTGTATTGATGGAGTGAAACATATACTTGTAATAATGTTTATATACTTAACGAGAGTTCAATAATTCACACTGAAGACCAGGATACATTCTTGAATTCAATGATGGGTTACATTTTAATTCTGAAGTAGAACTATTTTAAATCTAGAGATAAATTAACTTTTTAGTAAATTCTTTGCCCAGAAATTATTTATAGTATTTAAATAACTGCTTATTTTCAAGTAATAATTTTTATTAAGTAGTGTACTCATCCAAATGTTAAAACCTTTATTTCCAGGAATAGTCACTGTTTTAAGGGTGTTTTTCACACTCCCCCTCCTACCTCCGATCCTACATTTTTTACACTTATTCGACTTATATTCACATTTGACTTTCTGGCATTTTAGAAAACCTCTCTCCCACTGGCTCTGAAAATGTAATGTTTCAAATGTGTAGTGTTTGTTCACAGTTGGCTACTTTATCATTTTGTGCTTATATGATTTTCTTATAGCTAATGATGAATCTCCTTTTCACTTACTGTGGCAAAAAGAGAAAATCCAATCCATGCACATCGTTCTGTGAAATCTAAAGTGTACAGCAGTCCTTCTGGCAATCTGAATCAGTGATGATTAATAGATCTCTAATAATTTTCCTAGTTTTCTGTAATTTCTTTTTCTTATTAATTGTTGAATTTTAATAATTAACAATGTAATGCAAAGGAAAGAAAAGAAGGAAGGAGGGAGGGAAGGAAAGAAAAAGGAAGGAAGGAAGGGAGGAAGGAAGGAAGGAAGGAAGGAAGGAAGGAAGGAAGGAAGGAAGGAAGGAAGGGAAGGGAAGGGAAGGGAAGGGGAGGGAGGGAGCGGAGGGGAGGGGAGGGGAGGGAGGGTGGAAGGAAAGAAGGAAGGAAGGAAGGAAGGAAGGAAGGAAGGAAGGAAGGAAGGAAGGAAGGAAGGAAGGAAGGAAGGAAAGAAAGAACGAAGGAAGGAAGAAAACTAACTTTCCCTTTCTCTGGAACCATTATAGAAACAGCAAAAGAGAGGAGAAGGAAGAGTAAGGGAAGGGATAGAGTGGAAAGAAGAGAATGAGGAAAGCTGAGAAGGAAGAACAGAAGGAGTAGAGGGAAGAAAAGAAAAACCTGATTCATTATAGAACTGAAATACTATGGGGTATCAAGTCAGAAGGAACCAACTCTGATAATACCCATCCTCATTGTGCTTTATTGAAAGTCAAAATTTACACAAACCAGCTCTTCACAGTCCAAGTTTGCCAGATATTTGGCAGCATCCCTACACACAAGTTTCTTTTGTTATAAATGTTGTGATGGCATATACTGAATAATAAATGCACACATTTGCATTACTTAGGCAAAATAATATACTAACGTCTCCAAAGTATGTTCAACAAGCATTCTGATAGTAAATCAATTATTTTTAATCATAATCAGAGCAAGACCTCTTCTAAAATCAAAAAGCTGATTGGATTATTGAGTTAGAATCTCAATGTTGATCTTCAGTAGCTGTGGCTTTTGAGCACACTGCTTAATCAGCTTGTGCCTTAGTATTATCATCTGTAAAATAGCAATAATTACTATTATCTCCTTATTAGAATTGTGAGACATGAACAATTTGTATCTTGCAAATAGTAAATGTTCACTAATAAGTGCTAGCTATTACTATCTATTACACATAGCCTTCTGAGTGGTTTATTTTGAAACTTTGAGGAAGATAGCTTTTGGGGGTTTCCCCAGAAGCAAACCCTGAATTTTAGTGCAAGGACTTTATTTGGGAGGTGATCTCAGAACACACAGGTAGGCTGCGGAGTTGAGACACAGAAGAAAAGGGTGACACAGCAGGGCTGTAAATGAGCATGTATCCCAGAGGGGCAGTAGGGAATTAGTCCAACTGAGGACCTCGAAGTAACACTAGAACATTCCTCAGATTTTTCCCACCCAAGCAGTAAGACAGTGGATTACTTTTCCAATGACTCCTACCTGTCATTACTCTGGAAGAATAACTCTCCAGCGTTCTCATCCTGCCTTGCACAAGGGACATACCTGGTCTTGTTGCAGGAAAAAGCCTTAAGGCAGGGAGCAGCAGAAGTCTGTAATATGAAGGAGAGGGTGAGTACAGGAGCAATGGAGAGCCAAGAAAATACAAGCAGATCCCTGAATAGGACAGTTACACATACACATTTTTTTCAAAATTCTGCTTCTAAAATATTCTTTCCACAAATATGTAATGAGCTTCTACTATTCTCAAATTATCAGACCAATAGGACCTAAAGGATAAATCAGGCATGATTTTGCCATTCAATGAACTAACAGCCCATTTGAAGAGTTGAAGGGATAAACAATGCTACCTTGATTCTCAGACATCCTTTTGCCTCCTTCTCCATAATTTATTTTCTTCAAATATGAAAAAGTGATGCTTTTTTTGGGGGGGTGGGGGGACGGAGTCTGGCTGTGTCACCCAGGCTGGAGTGCAGTGGCCGGATCTCAGCTCACTGCAAGCTCCGCCTCCCGGGTTTACGCCATTCTCCTGCCCCAGCCTCCCAAGTAGCTGGGACTACAGGCGCCCGGCACCTCGCCCGGCTAGTGTTTTGTATTTTTTAGTAGAGACGGGGTTTCACCGCGTTAGCCAGGATGGTCTCGATTTCCTGACCTCGTGATCCACCCGTCTCGGCCTCCCAAAGTGCTGGGATTACAGGCTTGAGCCACCGCGCCCGGCCTAAAAGTGATGCATTTTTAAAACCTCACTCTTGATGAGTAGAATAAATTCTTGGTCTTCCTTTCCGAAATTTCTGGAATGTATTAGCGAGGATAAAAATTTTCTGGTGTTCATTTGAGAGTGGCTATGTGGCTTTGGGCTAGTTATTTAACTTCTTCAAAAGTCAATTATCCTTATCTGTAAAATGGGATGAAGACGTCTGTAATGTAGGGTGCCTTGAGCATTAATTAAGCATCTAATGTGCTTAGCACTGTGCCTACCATAAATTTAGGACTCAACAAATGGCCATTTGTTAGCAAGTTGAAATTTTTCAAATGCCCACAACCCATTGCTATGGACTGTTTGGAGTTACAGTAAGAGAGCAAGGGTTTGTGGAGCAAGACATTGAACTTTACTAGAATAGAGGAGACATTACTGACTGAAGAGGCAGACTCAGGTGTTTACCAACTTTCTTCACTCCTACAGTTGTGCCAAATATTTGAATTATTTCAACTTTGATACCCCCTTACCTCATTTAGAAAACTGGATAACGATGCCTGCTTAACCAACCACAGTAGGAAAGTGTGAGATATTAAATAGAAATCCATAAGAGCCATTTGGAAAAATTCAGCCAATATAATTAGAAAGAAAAAATGTTAATTTTAAATGATTCAGAGGAAAAAAATATTTTCTTATATTAGCTATGATATTTCAGTGGAAACAAATCTAGACAAAGGCAACCTAATTTCATTAATATTTTGGCAATGTTATTAGACCAAGTGTACATGCTACATAAGCCATTAAATGTACTCATTAGTTTATAACAACAAAAATATCACCTTAGGATATTTTGTCATACAGTTCCTAAGCTCTTTTGTCATAGAAACGACCCTAGATTCTGAACTGAATTCTCAAACAATTTGGTAGAATGAAGGAAACATTTCAGGTAGTGGATTTGCTCCCTGGGGGCTACCACCTACTGCTAATGATAGTTATGGTACTTGTGTTGGAGCCATAATGACATAAAACATCCCTTCAGACAGCTCCCAGCTGCAGTCACTTTCATTTTCATTCTTATTAATTCATCAAGATTAAAAAGGTCATTGGAATAAGATGGGTAGTGAATGAGTCATATTTGATGTGAAGTTACGGAGTAGAGTAAGCCATTCTTTTCAGGTTCCTTAGTCCAATCAAGATGCTATAACAAAATGCTATAGACTGGATGGCTTATAAACAGAAATTTATTTCTCACAGTTCTAGAGGTTGGGAAATCCAAAATAAAGGTGCCAACAGATTCAATATTTGGTGAGGATCCATTTTCTGTTTCATAAATGTTGCCTTCCTGCTTTGTTCTTACATGGCAAAAGGAACAAGGCAGCTCCTAATACCATCAACTTGGTGATTAAGTTTCAACATATGAGTTTTAGAGGAACACAAATATTCAGATTATAATAACAGAGAAACTCAAGTTTCTGGTTGGTTTCTTTTTAGAACTCTCCTAAACTCAACATATACTACCAAAATAAACTATGATTTATTGTCACTCAGTTTTATTGGTGGAGAATGGCAGAACCACCCAGGAAGAGATCATTTCATGTCCTCTCTGCACTGTGTGACCTGCCATCCTGGAGAGAAATAAAGGTAGATCTTACATGGCCGGGCGCGGTGGCTCAAGCCTGTAATCCCAGCACTTTGGGAGGCCGAGACGGGCGGATCACTAGGTCAGGAGATCGAGACCATCCTGGCTAACACGGTGAAACCCCGTCTCTACTAAAAAATACAAAAAACTAGCCAGGCGAGGTGGCGGGCGCCTGTAGTCCCAGCTACTCAGGAGGCTGAGACAGGAGAATGGCCCGAACCCGGGAGGCGGAGCTTGCAGTGAGCTGAGATCTGGCCACTGCACTCCAGCCTGGGCGACAGAGCGAGACTCCGTCTCAAAAAAAAAAAAAAAAAAAAAAAAACAAACAAAAAAAAGGTAGATCTTACTTGAGCCACTACATTTTTAGGTTTCTTTTAGAATATCTTGGCCTATTCCCTAGCAATATAACGTGATATCTGTAATTTCTTATAAAATGAAACAGAAAATTACTAAATTAGCTCCTGCAAGAAATGGTATACTTCAATAAAAACAGCAAGTAGCACTTGATGCACCTACCCTGTGCCTGGACACTATGTAGTGGAGCTGCTGCAGTAATGAAATGTGTGATTCTTGTTCTCATGAAGCTTCAACTCTAAATTAAGACAGGCATTTTTCAATTCAGATAATTAAATAAGTAAGTTTCACTACTAGGAAAGAACAGCGAAATTTATCATAGGAGTAAATAATTAGGGAAATAAATCTTAACCCTCTCATTTTCTTTGCATTTTTGCTAAACTGTCACGTTATTAGAGGTCAGTTCTTACCAGCTCCCAGGTCCATTTCTTCATTGGTCTTCATTATACTTTGTACTCATCAGTTTTATAAAATAGCCTTGTTTCCTTTCAATAAAATTATCTCTAGTATATAAATTAATTTGAGTGAATTTTTGGGGAACAAAATGGCTCCTAAGTAAATCAAAAAGATAAACTTCATAGGTGCATATCAATATGTTATTTGATTTAAATAATTTTCATTCTTATATAGTATATATTATTTATACAACATTTGAATATATTTTTATTTTAAAATGGGATTCTGGAATGCCATTTCAAGCTTGAACAATTCCAAAGAAAAGAATCCAAAATGACATTTCTGCATGTTTCTTCGCAAAAATACAATTTGTTCAGCACATTATGGTTTATGAAGCTCTTTCATGTACTCTAGAGCAAAATAGAAAATGGCATTGTACTGTAGAAAATAGACAAGTTTATAAATACAGTCCCCTCAGACGTTTTCCAATTAATTGCTCGTGTACTCACCTGGACAGTCATAGAAGTCCGAAAGTTTCTGGTAGTGTTATAAAGCCTACATGTCATGTGCTGCTCTGCCATCTTTGAGTCTCACTGGACCCTGAAGGCCTAACTGTGACTTCTTCTGTTCTGGACAGATAAGATTCCCACCCAGTGGGAATAGCCAGTTTCTTTATCAGATGGACAAACTACAGTCCATCCAGTCCTCAACCTACCCAGTTTTACTTCCCTACCAACACAAGAAATCATTGAAACCAATCACATCCTCCCATAGAAACCAGGGGATACCTCATTCTCGTGTAACTACCAAACCTGCTCCCCTCATAGCTGCCTTTTTTTTTATACTGTTCCCAAGTGTAATCCTCATGGGGTTCTTCATGGTATGAGGTGTCCTCCTTTCCTAGGTTATGAGTATATGTGAGTAATAAGTGGCTATTTTCTCATCTGTCTAGGGCCAGATGTTTAATTTTCAGCCATATTATACTAAGGTTAGGTGAATCCCTCCTTCACCAAGAGGATAGACAGCAGGTGATTAAAATATCTGCTGAGGGCTCCCTTGCAAAAATTACCAGAAGCCTTGAAGACTGAATCCAAAACTAGAGCAGAGAGAGCATTCAAATTTGATCGTTAACTACTGTCCTTGCTTCTTCTTACCTCACATTAATACTGAAGTTGAGGAGCAAGTGTAAGACAAATGCTTAGTATCTGGAGTGATGCCTTTCTCCTCTGTCTCCCAGCTGATATTTTGTAGTGGTCTCCATGATGGGGACCAAAATCCCAATTCTATCTACTCATATTTGCCCTCTCATCCATTGTCTCCCAGAGTCTCCAAAGTTGGCTATATCTTGAAAGGATATTTGGCTTCAGCAACAGATTATGCCAAAAGCAATCCTCTTACACAAAATCTTAGTCCTTTTTGTGAGTCTAGATTTCTAGTCCTCAAGGTCATTTAATTTTCAAGACTAATTACTCCCTCTGCTACCGGCCATAATCTAAACCACTTTGTTTTACACCTAACTAATTCTCTAACTTGTGTGTCTGGAGTACTGAAGTTGAGATATTGCTTCCTACCCCCACTCCAGAATGCCCTGAGATCCTTATGAAAATTGATTTGCTCTCCATCTAGTTGCTAAGTCAATATCTCAACTAAAAAATTTTTGCTAACCCATTCCAGTTTTAGGCAAGCTCTAGCTCAAAGAGGGCCCACCTGCCTTATATTCACCTAGTTAAATGTGTACAGCATCTCACTTCTACCAAGAGTATATGAGAATTTACTCAATAGACTAAAACAAAACAGAAACATAGATTTATTCTGTTGCACACAGAAAACAGGAAGGGATATTATATTTTTTAAAAAGACACTTTTAACCGTGTTCTAGAGCAGCATAGTCCTAACTAAACAGAATATGAGCCACAGATTTAGTTTTAAAATTTTAAATTAAAGTAGCCACATTTTCCAAAATGAAAAGAGTAAGCAGGTGTAATTAATTCTGATAATACATTGTATTTAACTCAACTTATATAAAACATGTTGTTTCAGTATGTAATCCATAGTTAAACTTTTTGTTTCCATAGGAAGTCTTCAAAATTCAGGGCTTACAGTTACAGCATATCTTAATTAGGATTATCCCTATTTTAAGTGCTCAGTAGACATATGAGGCTAGTGGCTGCCATATTGCACTGTGCCGTTAGAGTGAGAAAATGCCAGAATTCTCATCCCAGCTTCATTTCCTATTGCCAGTGTAACCATGAGCAAATTACCAAATATCTCTGTACTTAGTTTCCTTACATGTAAAGAAAAGACGATGACAATTGTTTCTACCTCAAATGGTTGTTACCGGGGTCAAATTAGCTAGTATTCAACAATATGGAACTAGTTAGTTCCAATTAGCTAGTATTTAGCAATAGGGCTGGGTACAGTGGCTTACGCCTGTAATCCCAGCATTTTGGGAGGCTGAGGTGGATGGATCACCTGAGGTTAGGAGTTTGAGACCAGCCTGACCAACATGGTGAAACCCAGTCTCTACTAGAAATACAAAAATTAGCAGGATGTGGTAGTGCATGCATGTAATCCCAGATACTCGGAAGGCTGATGCAGGAGAATCACTTGAACCCGGGACGTGGAGGTTGCAGTGAGCCAAAATTGTGCCACTGCACTCTAGCTTGGGCAAGAAGAGCTAAACTCCGTCAAAATAAATAAATAAATAAATAAATAAATAAAGAATATGGGACAGTACCAGGCATATTAAAACTTAATAAATAATGAATGCTATTAATAAGTACAGAGCCAGAGCCAGAACAAGTCTCTCTCTCTCTCTCTTTTTTTTTCCCTCTCTCTCTCCCTAGTCCTGTCTTCTTTCCATTATTATGTACTGGCCACAACTGATAACATTTCTTTTAGCATTGGGAAAATTATGGACCACAGAAGCATTTTACTTTCAGTGAATTAAGTTTTCCAACTAATCAGATTTTAAGTGAAACTTGATCAGGTTTCTCTGACTTGTTTCCTTTTATTTCCTTATCACCTCTTTGACTTTCTCATAATACCTCTCTTTTCCAACACACTTTGTTCCCTTCCTCAGTTCTTCTCTATCATTGGTCAAGTTACTTGATGTCTCTGGAACTCAGTTTGCTCATCTGTAAAATGTGGATCAGGCAACTTTCCTCTTGGGGTTTCTGTGATATTTAGTGATGCAACACAGTAAGGTACCTATACAGTGTCAACCATTAGTGTAGGGTATTTGCAGTAAGTTTATATCTCTATCTCCAAAATTATAGTCTCTTCTTTCCCATTAACCACTTTGCCACACAATTATTATAAATGCTTACATATAAACAGGGATAATAGAAACAATTTCATGTAAAGTTTTTTTTTTTTTTGAACTGCAGCCTGTTATTTTATTGCATATACTTATGCACAGAAATGTAGACTCTCACACCTACAAACATGCACATGGGGTACATACACATAGACACACACAGCTGAATAGATTGTAAAGGAATCTTTGATGTGACAATTGAAGGTACTCTAAGGATTATCAAATCAAGGCTTCTCCCTTCTTTTGCAAATTAGGTTGAGAGAATTATAAGGAGGTTGGCCATTTCCAAGTTTACACTACCATTACTGAAAGGATTAAAAACAGAAAACTGAAATGATGCCAGTCTATTTTTCTGTTCCATTCACAGCCTCTTACATGGACCCAGGGAAGAGAAATGGAAGAATCTTGCTCTTCAGTTTGTACCAATTATGTGATTTTATTAAAAAGTTAGCTTGTAATAAACATTTTGTTTTTTTAACTTAAAATATTATTATATATTCAATAAAAAAAGAACTCTATAAAATAACAAATACGAAAAGCTAAAATTTTACATATAAAAGAGAACGTTAATTTGGTATATATTAAGTAATCCTTTGAAAAAAATCTTAGTTGCTGACATTTATTCAATATCTGAAAATTTAAATAAAACAATTAAATATATGGTAGTTGTGATTTTTAAATGCACTATGAATTATCTAACTAGCTAGTAACATTTTCCCATAATATCAGTTTACTATTTTATATGTTCCAGTAGAAACAATTTAAAAATTTAGAAGGAATCGCCATTAAAGATTAGAGTGCAAACTGTTACCAAAGCAATACAATTTTTCTCTTTTTAAACCTAATACTTTCAATCACTAGACAACTAATGACATACACATACACACACAATACTTTCTCTTGAGAAATCTGCACAAAAAATTTTGTAAGCACAAGAAAACATGCATCTTCAAAATAGTTATATCTGTGTACTGTTTTTAAAATATATAAAAATAATTTGTGATTAAATTAGATGATTCTGTGGTAATGGCTATGAGTTATTACTGCTTGTACAAATTTATTTGTTACTTTATCCTGATTCTATTTAGGGTGACATGAACTTTCTATTCAAACATTTTATTTGGGAATTTTAATTAAAATGGAAGTATTTATGCTTAATTAAAACAAATTAACATTGAAGAAGATGTTTAATCTTATTAAATAATAATAAATTAGGGAGAAATATATATATATAGTGAATAATTTACAGCAATGTAAAACATTTTTAAAGTCTAATAATGTTAAATTAGTCTTAATGACACTTTTAGATTTACACATTGCTATGTAAACAATTATTAAAACAGCTATAGATATTTGTCATACACATACATACACAGACACACCAAAAAACACAATAAAAGTAGTAAAAGAAATACATTGTATTAGTATTCCAGTAGTTTTTGTTTAATAGGAAGCATTCTCCATATCTTTAATTATATAAATTTAAAGTGCTATTTCTTACCCAAAGTGTGTAATTCTCTGAATGAAAATAAATATATAATGTCAAGTTGTGAGTAGGTCAACATACAGTTACATAGAAATTATAGAGTGGAAAGTTACAATAACCAAGATAAAAACATTTACTAGATAAACTCAACAGTAGATTTGAGGTGACAGAGGAAAGAATCAGCAAACTTTAAGACAGATCAATAAGGATACACAATCAGATCAGTGGGTAAAAATAAAGAAAAATGAATAGAGCCTCAGAGAGCACAGTGCACCATTAAACACACGAACAGAAATGTAATGAGATGGCCTAAAGGAAAGGAGAAAGGGAGAGAAAAAAGCGTGAAGAAATAATGGCTGAAAATTCTTACAAATTCATTAAAAGCACATCTACAAACCCAATTAACTTTATGTAGAATAAATGATAAAAGACCACAGCTAAAATTATCATAGCCAAAATACTGAAAGCCAAAGAGAAAGAGAAAATACTGTCTCCTGTAAGACAAAAATGATTCATCATTTAAGATGGAACTCCAGTAAGATTAACAATTGACTTCTCGTTAGAAACAATGAAGAACAATAACAAGAAACCAAACTGTCTTTTCCAAAATGAAAATGAAACAAAATTAATCCCAGATATGCCAAAGCTAAAACAATATGTTGCTAACAGAACTGTCTTAAAAGAAATGCTAAAGGAAGTTCTTCAGGCTAAAAGTTAGTGACATTAGGCTGTAGTTTCAAATCTACATTTGAAAAACCAAAGAAGTAAAGGGAATTATGTAGGCAATTATTCTAAAAAATACATATTTTGTTATTACAGCATATTTTCTCCATTCTTATCCTCATTTTAAAAGCAATTGCATGTCCCTGGAAACACTTAGATAGCAGGGCAAGTGGATGGCAACTTCAAAGGTTGAAGGAACATTGGCCCACACGGATGAGAAAAAACAAAAAACAAACAAAAAAAAGTGCAAAAAACAAACAAAAAAACAGAACTCTAGCAACACAAATAGCCAGTGTCTTCTTACCTTCAAATGACCACACTGGTTCCCCAGCAATGGTTCTCAACATGGCTGTAGTGGCTAAAATGTCAGAAATAGAATTCAAAATGTAAATAGGAATAAAATAGAATTCAAAATGTAAATAGGAATAAAATAGAATTCAAAATATAAAATAGGAATAAAAATGATCAACATTCAGGAGAAATTTGAAACCCAATCCAAGAAATCTAAGGAATACAATAAAAAGTTATAAAAGAGAAAGTATAAAATGGCCATTTTAAGAAAGAATCAAACTGAAATGATAGAGCTGAAAAACTCACTTCAAGAATTTTATAATACGATTGCAAGTAATAACAGCACATTAAACCAATCTGAGGAAAGAATCTCAGAATTTAAAAACTTGTTCTCCAAAATAACTCAGTCAGAAAAAAATAAAGAAAAAATAATGAAGGCGAAAGAACAAAACTTCTGAGAAATATGGAATCATGTAACAAAACCAAATGTATGCCTCGATAACATCCCTGAAAGAAAATGAAAGAAAGCAAGCAATTTGGAAGACATATTTGAGGATATCACATATAAAAATTTCTCCACCTTTGCTAGAGAGGCCAACATTCAAATCTAGGAAATGCAGAGAAAAACTGCAAGTTACTACACAGGGTGACCATCCCTAAGATACATAGTCAACAGATACTCCAAACTTGAAATAAAAAATGTTTAAAGTAGCTAGAAGGAAGGGGCAGGTCACTTACCAAAAGAACCCCATCAGGCTAACAACAGAACTTTCAGCAGAAATTCTAAAGCCAGAAGAGTTTAGGGGCTTACATTCAGCATTCATAAAGAAAGTAAATTCCAACCAAGAATTTCAGATCCAGCCAAACTAAGTATCATAAGCAAAAGAGAAATAAGATTCTTTTCAGACAAGCAAATGCTAAGAAAATTTGGTGCCAAGACCAGCTCGGTCGGGGAGACCCTAATCCAGCAGCGCTAGAGGAATTAAAAACACACACACAGAAATATAGAGGTGTGAAGTGGGAAATCAGGGGTCTCACAGCCTACAGAGCTGAGAGCCCCACACAGAGATTTATCCACATATTTAATAACAGCAAACCAGTCATTAGCATTGTTTCTATCGATATTAAATTAACTAAAAGTATTCCTTATGGGAAATGAAGGGATGGGCCGAATTAAATGACTAGGTTAGGCCAGTTACCTGCAGCAGGAACACGCCCTTAGGACAGATGGCTCATGGTATTGTTTGTGGCTTAAGGATGCCTTTAAGCAGTTTTCCGCCCTGGGCAGGCCAGTGTTTCTTGCTGTAATACGTGTAAACCCACAACCTTCGAGCTTGGGCGTTTAGGGCCATTATGAACATATCACAGTGCTGCAGAGATTTTGTTTATGGCCAGTTTTGGGGTCAATTTATGGTCAGATTTTGGGGGGCTTGCTCCCAACATGTCTCTCTTCTTTGATTTTCAGAGATAAAAGCAAGGACAGCTTTGTCATGGTGAGCTACTTCTTGCAGGAGTCGGGATCTGTTTCTGCAGACTATACAAAGACAAACAACATAGATTAAAAGCACAGTCATTATTGACATCATAGAGCTTCCAAGTGTTTTTATCCATTTTAATGGGTTGCTAGCTGCTAAATTGTCTGCAGCTCCTTTAAGCACTCCAGTTCCTGGCATTAAGGTCAGGTGTGCCTGGGACACTTTAAATATTTTAATTCTTTTAATTTTGCTATATGCAAAGACAAGTTTGTAGAATGTCCTTCTAGATGCTTTTTTATTCTTTCCCAAATTTTGATCTTTTTAAGAGCATTTAATAGTTTCCAGGAATCCTTATGTTTAGCTCCTAGAGAGGGCCATATCATTTGAGGTTGAGGTGTCACTATACTGTCATGGTTCCAGATAGATAATAGGAACTTTTCCCCCACTTCTTATCATTTCTACCATCTGACCATTTTGTTCAGATCATCTGAACATAGTGTGGCCATGGCATGCAGACTGAGAGGTGTGATTTAAGCTAAACATCCCCTTAGGGGACCAATTAATAATGATTCCATACGAATCGTTGTGCAGCACCTCTGCCTGTTCTGCAAAGTAATATTCTTAAACAAATATGTTCATTTTTTCTAACTGGGTCCAATCCTATTTACAAATAGGTTTTTGAGGGCAGTATGCTTCAATTATAGGAGCAGATTTATTATGGTAAATACTGAGATCAGAAAGCATGTGTAACTGTGTCATAGAGTGATTGCATCCAGGCATTATTACCAGCCCTTATCATAGGATTACTTACGGCAGTGGTGATAACCACTATCATAGCTACCATTAAATTATTCATTGTGACTGGTTGTTCCACTTTCCTCAGGTTTTCTTCCGCCATCTGTGACAGCTTCTTGATTTGTCCCCAGGTGGGTGGCTGTGTTCCACGGGTGTTGCTTGTGACAGTTGGGGTCCTCCTCAGCATCAGTCTCAAAATGGCTGCAACTGGTGGAGTCCTCGGGATCCTCCCAGAGTCTCTTCCTTGGCATCTGGCGCATGATAAAGTTTCAGGTGTCTTGATGGTATCCAAATTGGCTGTTGAGTTTGGCCTGGAGAAATACAAGCGTAACCTCTACCCCAAGTTATTATTTTATCTATTTCCCGACTTTTTGTTATCGAATCTCTCCACCAAATCAGTTGTTCTGTTTCTGTCTTTGCAGCTGGGTTCTGTAGATTCTGTTCAGCTGCTGATAACATCTGGCCTTTGGGCAGGCTCAAACAATTTAAAGTTAATCATGCTAAGTTCAGTTGCATCCATCATTGTTTCTCCCTTTCTGCTTTTGCAACTGCTGTTTTAGGGAGCGATTCATTCTTTCCACTATGGCTTGTCCTTGAGAATTGTATGGGATATCAGTAATGTGTTTAATATTCCACACAGAGAAAAATGTAGCTAGAGTTTTGCTAGTATAGCCTGGGTCATTATCTGTTTTAATAGAAGCTGGAATGCCCATCACCACAAAACACCGCAAAAGATGACAATTAACACAGGCAGAAGACTCCCCTGTTTGGCCTATAGCCCAGACAAAGTGAGAAAAGGTGTCCACACATCCATGTACATAAGCTACTCTCCCAAACGAGGGAACATGTGTGACATCCACTTGCCAAATAGAGTTAGGTTCCAGTCCTCGAGGATTAACTCCTCCTGTAAAAGATGAGGAATGTACCATTTGGCAAGTTGGGCATCACTGGATAATAACTTTAGTTTCTTTCCAGGTAATGTTGTATCTGCGTTTGAGACCAGAGGCATTAACATGGTTTAGACTGTGAAAGTGTCTCACATTAGATATTGCAGTAGCAACTAGGTGAGAAGCCATTTGATTCCCTTCAGTCAAGGTCCTGAAAGAGGTGTAGGAGCTCCAATGTGAGCGATGTAAAAAGGGTGCATTCTACTCCTAACTGCTGTTTGCAGTTGGGTAAATAAAGTCATCAGTTGTTCATCTGTATGAAATCATAACTGAGCATTTTCAATTAACTGTGTGGAATGAACCACGTGTGAAGAATCAGAAATCACATTAATAGGCATATCAAAGGCAGTCAATACCTTAATTACAGCTACAAGCTCCGCTTTTTGAGCTGAAGTATAGGACGTCTGGAAAACTTTACTTTGGGAGCCAAAATAAGAAGCTTTACCATTACTAGACCCATCTGTAAAAACATTCTCAGCACCTTCAATTGGTGTAAATTTAGTTCTTTTAGGGCAAATCCAATTAGTTAATTTCAAAAACTGAAAGTTTCGTTTTAGGAAAATGATTATCGAGAATACCCATAAAGTCAGCTAAATGTGTTTGCCAAGTAAGACTATTTATAAAAACTTGCTGTATTTGTGCCTTCGTGAGAGGGACAATAATTTTTCCAGGATCATAGCCATGTAATTTAACAGTCCGAGTTCTCCCAATCCCTATCATAGTAGCGATTTGATCTAAATAAGGACTTACAGTCTGTCCATGAATTAGTATGTGGAAGAAAGCGCCACTCTACTAAGTCCTGTTCTTGGACAGTACACCAGTAGGTGAATGCTGAGTTGAAAAAATTGGCAAATCTAGAGTCTTCTCTGGATCTATTCTATTTATCTGAGCTTTATGGACTTGCTTCTCAATCAGTTGTACTCTGCCTCAGCCTCTTTTGTTAATTGCCGAGGGCTAGTGAGACTAAGATTTCCTCTAAGGATAGAAAACAGATTACTCATAGCATAGGCAGGAATGCCTAGAGCAGGTTGTATCCAATTAATATCCCCTAGTAATTTTTGAAAATCATTTAATGTTTTTAATTTATCCCTACGTAAGGTTACTTTCTGTGGCACAATGGTAGTGTCATCTACTAAGGTCCCCAAGTAGGAATAAGGGGTAGCAGTCTGATTTTTGTCAGGAGCTATAATTAAACCAGTGCGAGAAATTGAATTTTAAAAGTGATCATAACATTGGAGTAATGTTTCTCGAGTGGAGGCAGCACAAAGTATATCATCCATGTAGTGAATAATATAACACTGTGAAAATTTTTTATGAGTAAGTTCAATTGCTTGCCCCACATACGTCTGGCAAATAGTCGGACTGTTTAACATACCCTATGGCAACACTTTCCAGTGATAACATTTAGCAGGTTGCAGGTTGTTTACTGCAGGAATAGTAAATGCAAACCATTCACAGTCTTGCTCAGCTAAAGGGATAGTAAAGAAACAGTCATTTAAATCTATGACTATTAAAGGCCAACTTTTTGGAATTATAGCAGGAGAAGGCAATCCTGGCTGTAATGCTCCCATAGGTTGTATAACTAAATTGATGGCTCTTAAATTAGTTAACATTCTCCATTTTCCTGATTTTTTTCTTAATTACGAAAACTGGAGAATTCCAAGGAGATAATGTTGGAGCTATGTGCCCATTTTCTAATTGTTCAGTAACTAATGTCTCTAAACCTCCAGTTTTTCTTTACTTAGCAGCCATTGTTCTACCCAAATGGGCTTATCTGTTAACCATTTTAAAGGTATAGGTTCCAGAGGCTTCACAATGGCCACCATCAAAAATTATTTTCTAATCTTTGGCGGGAACTTTGTTTTCCTGCAAGAAGAGGTTCTTTCAAATCTTGCAAATTTTTTTCTAGTCCCATACCAGGGACATACCCCATTTCATGCACTGTATGTTGACTTTGAGGACTATATAATTGTTCTAGAATTAGAACTTGTGCTCCCCATTGTTGTAACAAATCTGTTCCCCATAAATGTATAGGTACAGAAGTTATAATTGGTTGAATAGTCCCAGATTGTTCGGCAGGCCCCTCACAATGCAAAATATACTTTGATGTACTTCAGTGGCTTTACCAACTCTAACTATGTTAAATTGAGCAGGTTGAATTGGCCAGGTGGACAGGCAGTGCTGTAGAGAAATGATTGAAACGTCCGCTCCTGTATCTACCGAACCTTTAAATTCCTTTCCTTGAATAGTTACTTCACGGGTAGGATGTTTATCAGTAATTTGATTTACCCGATACACTGCTTTGCCTTGTTTATTTGTGCTTCCAAATCCTGCTGTTCGTTTAATTTCACTTTTTCCCATTCCCACATACGACACAATCAGGAGCTGTGCTATGTGCTCTCCTGGCTCTGCTTTCCAGGGAACAGAAGTAGATATAACAATTTGAATGTCCCCATTGTAATCAGAATCAATGACTCCTATATGTATTTGTATGCCTTTTAAACTTACATTAGACCCTCCTAAAAGTAATCCTATTGTCCCTGCTAGCAAGGGTCCACAGACTCCTGTTGGGACCTTTTATGGGGGTTTCCCAGGCAGAAGGTTCACAGCTTTTATGCAACATAAATCTACTGTGGCATTGTTGCCTGTGGCAGGGGACAGACATTGTACAGGGGTGAGGGAACAGCCTGAGCTGGAAATGCCCTGGTTTAGAACAGGGTCCGGGACAGGCCTCTTATGGCATTTCCTGAAATCGGGTTCCCTTCTTTATCAAACTTAGAGTGACACTGACTAGCCCAGGGTTTTCCATTTTTACATTCTGGACATATTTCAGGCTCAACAGTTTTCTTTTTTCCCCTATCTGGCAGCCTGACTTGCTGATTTTTTCTACATTCTTTTTTAGTATGACCCTGCTTCCCACAGTTAAAACAAGCTCCAGGAAATTGAGTATTTCCTTTATCCACTCTCAGTTCTGCCATTGCCTGTGCCAACAAGGTAGTTTTATGCAGATTACCTCCGATACTATCACAGGCCTTGATATAATCAACTAAACGTGCTTTCCCTCTGATAGGTCGCAGAGCAGCCTGGCAATCGGGATTAGCATTGTCGAAAGCTAATAACTGCAGCACTATATCCTAAGCAGAAGAATCTGCAATCAACTTTTTAAGAGACTCCTGTAACCGAGCTATAAAATCAACATATGATTCTGTGGGTCCCTGTTTTTTAGCACGAAAGGAAGGGTATTGTTCCCCACCTGAAGTGATTTTTTTTTCAAGCTCTAATGCACACTCCTCTAAGCTGTTCTATGGCATCATCCTACATGATCAGTTGTGCGTCTAAACTAGCCCAGCTACCAACCCCCAAAAGTTGGTCTGCAGTTATATTAATCTGAGGTTGGGCCTGGGCATTGCAAGCAGCCTGAATGGAAGCTTCATCTGCCCACCAAGTTTTAAATTATAGGAACTGAGCAGGGGTTAGACGAGCTCGAATAAGAGCATCCTAGTCAGTAGGAATCATTCATCTGGAAACAGCAGCATTCTTTAACAGTTCCATTACAAAAGGAGAACCTGGTCCATACTGACTTGTTGCTTGTTTTAATTCTTTGAATAATTTAAAAGGAAAAGGCTCAAATGTAGCTGTAATATTTCCCTGTTGATCTGGGGGGTGTATTCTAAGAGGGAACTGCCAAGCCTCCAAATCACCCTCTCTCGTCTAGCTTGCTGAATTCCTGCCTAAATGGAACTAAGAGTAGTCGCTTGAGGTGCTGCTCGAACAGTCACTGGGGCAACTACTTTTTGCCCAGTGTCTTCTGGAAAAAAAGATCTGGGGGGGTCATTTTCTTCAAAATAATAAGGAAGGGGTGCAGAAGGGTAGGGATGAACCTCTCCTTCCTTTGCCACTTTAGCTTTAGCTGGTAAATAAACCTGCTCTGTAACCTCTTCTGTTACCTCGTTATACTCTTGTTCCTCCTCGTCATCAATGTGAAAAAGTTCCAAGGTGAAACGATCCAGACCCCAAACTTGCCCCGTGGTTACCCTGATGCTTCTGAGCTCCCCTTCTTACTCACCACAGGGATTGCTTTAAGAGTACTCGGGTATCCTCCAGCTAGTTGTCCATTCCAAACATCGCTTTGGCAACCCTTCGACCTGGATGTGAGTCCCCATGAATGGATAGCGCCACTTGCCAAGACCAGCTCAGTTGGGGAGACCCTAACCCAGCAGCACTAGAGGAATTAAAGATACATACACTGAAATATAGAGGTGTGAAGTGGGAAATCAGGGGTCTCACAGCCTTCAGAGCGGAGAGCCCCAAACAGAGATTTACCCACATATTTATTAACAGTAAATCAGTCATTAGCATTGTTTCTATAGATTTTAAATTAACTAAAAGTATCCCTTTATGGAAAACGAAGGGCTGGGCCGAATTAAATCAATAGGTTGGGCTAGGTAACTGCAGCAGGAACATGCCCTTAAGACAGATCGCTCATGCTATTGTTTGTTGCTTAAGAATGCCTTTAAGCAGTTTTCCACCCTGGGAGAGCCAGGTGTTCCTTGCCCTCATTCCCATAAACCCACAACCTTCCAGCTTGGGTGTTAGAGCCGTTATGGACATATCACAGTGTGGCAGAGATTTGTTTATGGCCAGTTTTGGGGCCAGTTTATGTCCAGATTTGGGGGGACTTGCTCCCAACACGTAGTACCACCAGATGTGTTTTACAAGAGGTCCTTATGGAAGTGCTAAATGTGGAGAAGAAAGGCTGTTACTGGTCACCACAAAAGTACAGTTAAGTACAGAGACCATTGACTCTATAAAGAAACCACATCATCAGATCTGCCTACTAACCAGCTAACAACAGGATAAATATGATTAAACTAGCACATATCAATATTAACTTTGAATGCAAATGGACTAAATGCCCCAATTAAAATTTGGATGAAAAAGCAAGACACAACTTATGCTGCACACAAGAGAACCATATCACATGCAATGACTCCCATAGTCTAAAATAAAGGGATGAAGAAAGACCTACCATGCAAATGAAAAACAGGAAAAAAGTAGAGATTGCTATTATAATTTCCAACAAAATAGACTTTAAACCAACAATGATTTAAAAAACGGTGTGTTACATAATGATAAAGCTTCAATTCAACAAGAGAACCTACCTATTCTAAATATATACATACCCCAAATAGGAGCACTTAATAGAAGAACCGATTAAGTAGAAGAAAAAATTAGTGAGCTTGAAGACAGGCTATTTGAAAATACATAGTCAGAAGACACAGAGAAAAAGACAAATGCAAGGCAAAGAAACATGCCTACAGATCTAGAAAATAGCCTCAAAAGGGCAAATCTAAGAGTAATTAGCCTTAAACAGAAGGGAAATAAAGAGATAGGCTTAGAAAGTGTATTCAAAGGAATAACAGAGAGTTTTCCAAACCTAGAGAAAGACACCAATGTCCAAGTACAAAGGTTCTAGACTACCAGGCAGATTTAACCCAAAAAAGACTACCTCAAGGCATTCAACTCTCCAACTCCCAGAGATCCAGGATAAAGAAAGGATTCTAAAAGCAGCAAGAGAAAATAAATAACATGCAATAGATCTCCAATATGTCTGGCAGCAGACTTTTTAGTGGCCAGAAAAAGACAACGTCAGCCAGAAAAGAGTGGCAAGGCATATTGAAATTGCTGAAGGAAAAAAAAAAAATTTACCACAGAATAGCATATTTATTGAAAATCCTTCAAACATAAAGGAGAAATAAGACACCTCAGACATACAAAAGCTGAGGGATGTCATTAACACTACACCTGTCCTACAAGAAATTTTAAAAGCACTTCGATCAGAAAGAAAAGGACGTTATTGAGCAATAATGAGTAGACATTTCTCAAAAGAAGACATACAAATGGCAAACAGACATATGAAAAGGCTGGACATAGTGGCTCATGAGTGTAATCCCAGCACTTTGGCAGGCCAAGGCAGGTGAATCATTTACGTCTAGCATTTGTAAACCAGCCTAGGCAACAGGGTAAAACCCTATTTCTATAAAAAACACAAAAGTTAGCTGGGTATGGTGGCATAAGCCTGTGGTCCCAGCTACTAGGAAGGTCGAGGTGGGAGGATCCCTTGAGCCTGAGAGGAAGTGGTTGCAGTAAACCATGATTGTGACATCACACTCCAGACTGGGCAACAGAGCCAGACTCTGTAAAAAAAAAAAAAAAAAAAGAAAAGAAAAAAAAGAAAAAGAAGAAAAAGGAAAAGAAAAGGAAAAAGAAAAAAAAACAGAAAAGGAAAAAAGAAAATGTGATCAACATCATTGATCATCAGACAAATGCAAATGAAAACTACAAGGAGATATCATTTCACCCCTGTTAAAATGGCTTATAACCAAAAAGACAGGCAATAACAAATGCTGGTGAGGATGTGGAGAAGAGGGAACTGTCATAAACTGTTGATGGTAACGTAAATTACTACAACCACTATGGAGAACAGTTTGTAGGTTACTCAAGAAACTAAAAATTGAGCTACCATATGATCCACCAATTCCACTGCTGGGTATATACCCAAAAGAAAGGAAATCAATATATCAAAGAAATATCTGTACTCCTAATTCACTGCATCACTATTTACAGTAGCTAAGATTTGGAAGCAACTTACATGTCCATGAACAGATGAATGGATAAAGAAAATGTACATTCACACAATAGAGTACTATTCAGCCATTAAAAAAAGAACGAGATCCTGTCATTTGTAAAAACAAGGATGGAACTGGAGATCATTATGTAACCTGAAATAAGCCAGACATAGAAAGACAAACATCACATGTTCTCACTTTCTTGTGGGATCTAAAATTTGAAATGATTTAACTCATGGACACATAGAGTAGAACAATGGTTTTCAGAGGTTGGGAAAGCTACTGGGGAGCTAGCAGGTTGGGGGGATTGGATACTTGATGGGTACAAACTATGATGGTTAGAAAGAATGATTAAGACCTACTATTTGATAGCACAACAGGGTGACTATAGTCTTTAATTACTAACTAAAGAAGTATAGTTGGATTGTTTGTAACACAAAAGATAAATGCTTGGGAGGATGGATAAAAAACAAACAGACAAATAAGAGTACATATTTATAAAGCAAATTCTTATAGACCTATGAAGAGAGTTAGATAACTATATAATAATTCTGGAAGACTTCAACATGTCACTGACCATGTTAGACAGATCATCAAAGCAGAAAACTAACAAAGATATTTGAGACCTGAACTTGATATTTGACCAAATGGACCTAGCAGACATCTACAGAACTCTCCACTGAAAAACAAAAAAATATACATTCTTATCAACTGCACATGATGCATACTCTAAAATTGAACACACAATTGGCCATAAAACAATCCTCAGTAAATTAAGAATTTGAAATCATAACAAACACACTCTTGGACCACAGTACAATAAAAATAAAAATTAATATGAGAAAATCTCTCCAAATCATACAATTACATAAAAGTTAAACAACCTACTCCTAAATGACTTCTGAGTAAACAATGAAATTTAGGCAGAAATGAAGAAATGCTTTGAAATAATGAGAATACAAATACAACATAGCAGAGTCTCTGACACAGCTAAAGCAGTATTAAGAGGAAAGTTTGTAGTGCTAAATGACTACATTGGAAATATAGAAAGATCTGAAACGAACAACCTAACATCACACCTAGAGGAAGTGTAGTAACAAGAACCAACTAACCCAAAGCTAGCAGAAGACCAGAAATAACCAAAATCAGAAATGAAGTGAATGAAATTGAGGCAGAGAAAACCATACAAAAAATCAATGAATCCAGGAGTTGATTTTTTAAGAGTCAATAGATTGATGGACCACTAACTAGACTAATTAAAAGAAAGAGAGAGAGAGAGAGAGAGAAAATTTCCAAATGAGCACAATCAGAAATGCCAAAGGGGATGTTACCACGGACACCACTTAAAAAAAAAAAAGAAAAAAAGAAAAAAAAAAACCTCCCAGAGGCTAAAAAACACACCTCTGTGTACACAAATTATTAAGATTAGAAAAAATGAACAAATTCTTGGAAGTATACAACCTCCCAAAACAAAACCAGAATTAAATTGAATCCCAGAATGGAACAATAATGAGTTCCAAAACTGAATCAGTAAATAAAAAACCTACCAACTGAAAAAATCCCAGTCCCATATAGATTCATAGCCAAATTCTATCAGATATGTAAAAAGAACTAAAAAGAACTGGTGCCACACCTACTGAAAGAATATGAAAAAATTAAGGAGGGACTCTTCCCTAATTCATTCTATGGGCCAGCATCATCCTGATACAACAACCTGGCAGAAACACAACAACAACAAAAACTTGCAGCCAATATCCCCCATGAATAAAAATGCAAGAATCCTCATAAAATGCTAGAAAAATGAATCCAGCAGCACATGAAAAAGCTAATCCACCATGATCAAGTATGCTTTATCCCTAGGATAAAAGGTTGACTTAAAATATGTAAATCAAAAATTGTCACTCACCACTAAAAACAAATATAAGATGATCATCTCAATAGATGCAGAAAAGGCTTTTGATAAAACCCACATCTTTTCATGTTAAAAACCCTCAAAACACTAGACATTGAAAGAAAATACCTCAAAATAAGAGCCATCTGTGACAAAACCACAGCCAACATCATACTGAACAGGCAAAAGATGCAAGTGTTCTTCTTGAGAACCAGAACAAGACAAGGATGCCTACTCTCACCACTCTTATTCAACATAGTACTGGGTATGTTAACCAGAGCAATCAGGCAAGAGAAAGAAATAAAAGGCACCCAAATAGGAAGAGAGAAGTCAAAAGATCTTGTTTGTAGGCAGTATGATTTTAAACATAGAAAACCCCATAGTCCCCGCCCAAAGAAGTCTAGATCTGATAAACAACTTCAGTAAAAGTTCAGGATACAAAATCAATATAAAAAATAAGTAGCATTTCTGTACACCAACAAAGTTCAAGCTGGGAGCCAAATCAAGAATGCAATCCCATTCACAACAGCCACAAAAAGAATTCAATGCTGAGGAATACAGCTAACCAGAAAGAGGAACGATCTCTATGATGAGAATTACAAAATACTGCTAAGGGAAATCAGAGATGAAACAAACAGATACAAAAAAAAAAATCTATCCTCATGGTTAGGAAGAATCAATATTAATAAAATGGTCATACTTCTAAAAGCAATTTATAGACAAATGCTATTCCTGTCAAACTACCAATAACAGTCTTCAAAGAATTAATTAGGAAAAGCTGTTTTAAAATTGATATGGGACCAAAAAAGAGCTCAAATAGCCAAGATAATCCTAAGCAAAAAGATCAAAGTTGATGGCATCATTTTATCCAACTTCAAACTATACTAAAAGAATACAGTAACCAAAACAGTATGGTACTGGTACAAAAACAGACATATAGGCCAAAGAAACAGAACAAAGAACCCAGAAATTAAGCCACACACATACAACCATCTGATCTTCAACAAAGTCAAGAAAAATAAGCAATGTGGAAAGACTCCATATTTAAGAAATGGTGCTGGGCTGACTGGCTTGCCATACACAGAAGATTGAACTTGGACCCCTTTCGTACAGCATATACAAAAACCAACTCAACATGGATTAAAGACTTAAGTGTAAAATCTCAAACTGTAAAAATCCTTGAAAATAACATAGGAAATACCAATCTGGACATAGGCCCTGGCAGTGATTTTATGACAAAGATGCTAAAAGCAATTCCAACAAAACAAAATAGACAAGTGGGAACTAATTAAACTAAAGAGCTTCTCAACAGCAAAAGAAACTATCAATAGAATTAATAGACAGTCTACAGAACGGGAAAAAATATTTGCAAGTTATACATCTAACAAAGGACTAATATACGGAATATATAAATAAATCAATGGGTAAAAACAAACAACTGCATTAAAAAGTGGGAAAAACACATGAACAAACACTTTTCAAAAGAATACATACATATGGCCAATAAGAATATTAAGAAAATGCTTCACATCAGTAATCATTAGAGAAATGCAAATCAAAATCACAATGAGATACCATCTCACGCCACTCAGAATGGCTATTCATAAAAAGCCAAAAAATAGCAAATGCTGGTGTGGTTGCAAAGAAAAGGGAATGCTTATACACTCCTTGTAGGAACATAAATTATTTAAGCCCTTGTAAGAAGAAGTGTGAGGATTTCTCAAGAACTTAAAACAAAGTACCATTTTACCTAGCAATCCCATTATTGGATATATGTCTGGAAAAATAAGAATCGTTCTTCCTGACAACACATACACACATATGCTTGTTGTAGCACTACTCACAACAGTAAAGTCATGGAATCCACCTAAATGCCCCTCAGTGGTAGACTGGATAAAGCAAATGTGGCATATATATACCATGGAATATCATGCAGGCATAAAAAAGGATGAGATCATGTCCTTTGCATCAATATGGATTGAGCTGGAGGCCATAATCCAAAACAAACTAAACCCAAAATAGAAAAGCTAATACCACATATTCTTACTTGTAAGTGGGAGCTAAACATTGAGTACACATGGATACAGAAAAAGAAACAACAGACACCAGGGTCTACTTGAGGGTGAAGGGTTGGAAGAAGGAGATTGAAAAACTACCTATTAGTTACTATCCTTATTACCTGGGTGATGAAACAATCTACACCAGCCACCTGTGACACACAATTCACATATTTATCAAACCTGCCCATGTATCCCTGAACCTTACATAAAAGTTAAACGAAAGTAAGTGCATAGAACAATATGAATGTAAGTGAACTGTTGCTTTTATACAAAAACAAAATGTATTTACCAATAACAGCCGAAGATAATGGGTGGGAACAAAGTTGTAATGAAGTAAGAAATTAGAACAAAATGGTCACTTGGAATACACAGGAAGAAAGAGAATCAGAATTGGTAATTTAGAAGGTAAATATAAAAAATTCTATAAATATATATCTGCTCTCCTTTCTGTTCTCAACTTTTTGGAGGGCATCATGAGAGTATATACAAAGCAGTAATTACAACAGTTTTGATTGGGCTTGTAATGTATGTAACACAATAAAGAAAACAATAACAGCACAAAAAATAGGGGAAGGGAATGAACATATTTTAGAGAAAGTTTCTATCATCCATTGGAATAATGTTATTTTTAAATCAGAAGTTAATTTTGGTCCCTTGCAATGTATATGTTAAGCCCTAGAAAAACCACAAGAAACATAGTTGAAAAATATAATAAAAACCTTAAAGTGGTTTTTATTACACTAGAAAGTATCTACTTGATAATAAAGAAGTCACTACAGGAATAGAAAAACAAAAAGACACGAGGTATATAGAATACAAAAAACTAAATGGCAGAGGTCAATGCACACATGTCAATAGTAACATTACATGTGAATAAATTTAAAAACCCAATTAAAAGTTAAAAATTATCATATTGGCTCAAATGATAAGATCCAGCTATATGCCGTTCACAGGAGACTTACTTTAGATTTAATGATGTAGAAGGTTGAAAGCACCTAACAAAAAGCACCACAATACATGAAATAAAAATTGACAGAATTTAAGGAACAAAGACAATTCAAAATCAAGAGACTTAAGTGGCCTGGCGCGGTGGCTCACGCCTATAATCCCAGAACTTTGAGAGGCCAAGGCAGGCGGATCACGAGGTCAGAAGATCGAGACCATGCTGGCTAGCACGGTGAAACCCTGTCTCAACTAAAAATAAGAAAAATTAGCCGGGCGTGGTGGTGGGTGCCTGTAGTCCCAGCTACTCAAGAGGCTGAGGCAGGAGAATGGGATGAACCCGGGAGGTGGAGCTTGCAGTGAGCCGAGATCGCACCACTGCACTCCAGCCTGGGCGACAGAGTGAGACTCCGTCTCAAAACAAAACAACAAAACAAAACAAAGCAAACAAAACTTAAGCAAAGTAGCACCCGCACCCCCACCTTTTTGTTGTTTTTGTTTTTGTTTTTGTTTTGACGGAGTCTTGCTCTGTCACCCAGGCTAGAGTGCAATGGCTTGATCTTGGCTCACTGCAACCTCCACCCCCACCGCATTCAAGCCGTTCTTGTGCCTCAGCCTCCCTAGTAGCTGGGATTATAGGTGCCCACCACCACGCCTGGCTAATTTTTGTATATTTTGCAGAGACAGGTTTTCACCATGTTGGCCAGGCCAGTCTGAACTCCCGACCTCAAGTCCCTAAGTGCCCAACTCAGCCTCCCAAAGTGCTGGGATTACAGGCACAAGCCACCACGCGCAGCATACCCCACTTTCAACAATAGATAGAGAAGTTAGGCAAAAAATAAAAATAAAAATAAAGAAAAGAAAAAGAAATGGAATATGTGGAAAACACTGTAACCTATCTATCCTTAACAGATACATATGTATGGAATATTTCACCCAGGAACAGCAAAATAGCAAAATAAGCATTAATCTTAAAGGTATATAGAACATTCTTGGGATAAACAATATTTAAGGATATAAAACAAGCCTCAATAATTTTGAATAGGTTGAAATTGTAAAAAGTATATTCTGCTACTACAAATTAAAGTGAGCTGAAATTATACAAAAAATTGGTGTAAGCACAAAGGAATTAGCTTACAAATCAATAACAAAAAGAAGTTGGAAAGTTTACAAACATGTAGAAGTTAAATAATACCCTGCTCTTAAATAAACAATCTATCAAAGGAGAAATCACAAGTGAAATTCAAAGACACCTTAAAGTGGATGAAAACACAAACACGATATACAAAAACATATGGAAAGCAGCTACAGTAGTACAGAAAAATTATAGCTATGCCTGCCTATAATACAAATAAAATATGTATTTGAATTCAATCACCTAACTTTTTACCTAAAGAAATAGAAAAAGAAGAGCAAGTTAAATCTAAACATAAGTACATGAAAATAGTAAAGATTTGAAAGAAAATGAATACAATGGAGAAAACTAACTTTTAAATAATAAAAATCAAAATTGGATTATTTGAAAAAGTAACATTTAACTAGATTAGATAAAAAGGGAATACTATGAAAAACTGCATGCCAACAAATTAGCCTAAATAAAATTTCTAAAAATTTGAGAAACACACAAATTACCACAAACTGTTTCAAAAAGGTTATAGAAAATCTGACTAGATCTCTGACAAGATTGAGTTAGTGAAAAAAATGTCCCAAGCAGAAAAGTTGAGATCAAGATGGCTTCACTGGTCAATTTTATCAAATATTTGAAGAGTTAACAATGATTTTCACGCACTTTTCCAAAAAATAATAGAGGAGAGATTATTCCCCAACTTATTCTATGGAGCCAATTTTATCTTGATAATGAAACCAAAGACATCAGAAGAAAACCCCAGACTGATACAATTTTACTGCAAAAAGCTTCAGTAAAATATTCAATAAGCCAAATCCAACAACTCTTAAAAATAATTTTATTACATGGCCAAATGGATTCTATCCCAGGAATGCAAGATTGCTTTCACATACAAAAGTCAATCCGTGTTATGCTCTGTATTAACAAAATAAATGACAAAGCCATAAGATCATCTACATAAATGCAGCAAAAACATTGACAAAAATTTAACACTATTGTGATAAAAACACTCAATAAATTAGGAATTGTTCTATAAAATCTGATAGCTAAAATTGTATTTAATGATGAAAGACAGCAAGCTTTCCCTCCAGTATCAGGAATAACAACACAAGGTCCACTCTCATCACTTATTCAACATTGTACTTCAAATGCTAGCCAGGACAATTAGAAAAGAAAAATAAATAAAGACATCAAGATTTGAAAGGAAGAATAAAATTATATAAATAGATGGTATAATGTGTGTAGAAAATGTGAAGACTTTTTAAAAACTATTAGAATTAATAGATATGGTTAGCATAATTATAGATTATAAAATCAACACTCACACAAAAATTATTTCTATATGCTAGGAATAAGCAGTACAAAAATGAAATGAAGAAAATTTAAAAATTAAGAAAACATTTATGTATAATACAATAAAAAAGGATATAACCAGAATAAATTTAACAAAATAAATGCAAGACTTACACACAGAAAACTAGAAAACGTTTTTGAAATGAATTTAAAAAGACCTAAACAAATGAAAGGATATCCCATATTTATAAATTGGGAGGCAATTTTAAAATGACAATAATCTCCAAATTGATCTGCAGATTCAATACAATCCCGTCAAATTACCAACTACCATTCTTTTTTGAAGAAATTGATGAAGTAATCCTAAAACTCATAGAAAATGCAAAGAACATAGTGCAGTGAAAAAAGTTTTGAAAAAGAAAAGTTGAAGAATTCACATTTCCTGATCTCAAAAGTTATTACACCATTATAATATTAATACAATGTGGTATTTGTGTAAAAATAGAATTATAAAACAACTGCATAGATTTGAAAGTATAGAAATAAACCCATACATTAATGGGCAATATATTTTCCTCAAGAGTTCCAAGAGAATTAAATAAGGAAGGAAGTGTTTTCAACCAGTGGTGCTAAGACAACTGAATATCTGCATGCAATGAGTTGAATTCCTCTCTTACACCATGAAAATATAGAAATATAAAAATATAAACTGTAGATGGTTGAAAAAAATTGCCTGTAAAAGTTAAAGCTATAAAAGTCTTAGACAAAAACATTCATATGCGTGTATGTTCATTATGTTGGATTAGGCATGAGTTTCTTTGCGATGACACCAAAAACACAAGAAACAAAAGAAAAAAATAATACTTTTACTGTATCAAACCTAAAAAAATATTGTGCTACAAATGATGCCACATTAAAAAGTTAAAACTTCTTTTAACATAAAAAATCAAAAGACCACTCACAGAATGAAAACAAAATTTTTACTAGTAATATACATGATAAGAGACAAAGAACTGTTACAAATCAATAATAAAAATACAAATAACCCAATTTTTTTAAATGGACAAAATAACTAAATAGAAACTTTTCCAAAGAAGAGATATAAATGGCCAATGAGCACATTAGGCAAATACACATCCAAAGCACAATGAGATGCAATTTCACTTCCACTAAGAGATCTCACTTCCACTAGGAGACAAGATACAATAACACACACAAGAGCACAAAGAGACACGCAATAACAAGTATTGGTGAGGGTGTGGATAAACTGAAACCTTTATACATTGCTAGTGGGAATGTTAAATGGTGCAGCCTCTTTGGAAAACAATTTGGCACTTCCTCCAAAGGTTAGACATAGAATCATTATATGACCCAACGATTCTATTTTTAAGTACATACGCAAGAAAAATAAAAACATATTTCTACACAAAACCTTATACATAAATGTTCATAGTAACATTATTTATAAATGTCAAAAGTAGAAACAACTCAAATATCCATCAATTGATGAACAAATAAAATATTATTTGGTGATAAAAATAAACAAAGTACTGATGATACATGCAACAACACTGATGAAACTTGAAAACATTGTGCTAAGTGAAACAAGCCATTCACAAAAGACCATATATTGTATGTTTCCATTTATATTAAATGTCCAGGATACACAAATCTATAGAAGCAAAATTTACATTAGTGCTTACCAATGACTGGGGAGTGGGCAGGAGGGATGGTGATGGGTGTGATAGTAAATGGGTATGAAGTTCATTTTATGGATGATGAAAATATTTTAATTTTTTTTCTTTTTTTCTTTTTTTTTTGATAGGAATCTCGCTCTGTCACCCAGTGACAAGTGCAGTGGCAAGATCTCAGCTCACTGCTAGCTCCGCCTCCCGGGTTCACGCCATTCTCCTGCCTCAGCCTCCCCAGTAGCTGGGACTACAGGCGCCCACCACCACGCCTGACTAATTTTTTTGTATTTTTTTCTTTAGTAGAGATGGGGTTTTACCGTGTTAGCCAGGATTGTCTCGGCCGGGCGCAGTAGCTCACGCCTGTAATCTCAGCACTTTGGGAGACAGAGGCAGGTGGATCACGAGGTCAGGAAAAATACTTTAAACTGTCTATATAGTAAAAGCTAGTAAATGTTATGGTATGTGAATAGTATCTCAATAAGCACATTTCAAAAGTGGAATAAAATGTAATGTCATCAGAAAAAAAAATGCCTCAGAGAACTTTTTGTTTTCATAGGTTAAGTTTTTCACCTAAGTAACAAAACAAAGAAAAAACAGAAACGGAAACCAATAGCATATGTATTTTTTAGAAAAAGATATAATTTATTGTTCTGACACCATAAAAGAAATAAATATAATTTCACAAGAGAAACTGCCTTCCACTTTTATAAAATTTCTATAATTTTTTTTTTTTTTTTTTTTTGAGACGGAGTTTCACTCTTGTTGCCCAGGCAGGAGTGCAATAGCGCGATCTTGGCTCACTGCAACCTCTGCCTCCTGGGTTCAAGCAATTCTCCTGTCTCAGCCTCCCGAGTAGCTGGGATTACAGTTGCATGTCGCCCCTCCCGGCTAATTTATTTTGTATTTTTAGTAGAGATGTGGTTTCACCATGTTGGCCAGGCTGGTCTCGAACTCCTGACCTCAGTTTATCCGTCCACCTCAGGCTCCCAAAGTGCTGGGATTACAGGCGTGAGCCACTGTGCCCAGCCTATAAATTCTTTAAGACTAACAAAACCTTAAGAAGTTAGTCTAATGAAAGGGAAAATATTCTCAAGATATTTGATTTTAGAACATAAAATGTAATCAAAGAAATCCTAAACCTTTTTTAAGCATTTGAATCCGTGGAAACTTACCCCAAAGCACAGCAATCTTCTCGTTATATTATATAAAGCTGTTAGAGACCATACATTTTTATTTTTAAAAGTACCTTGAAAAGTCAATATGATTTTTTTTTTTCTTTTATCATGTGGCGAACCACTTTAGTTGGGGTTGTGGAAAATAATTTATCTCTATATTGCTTCAAGGTTCACACATTTATACAGGGTGTTATTTAGCACACACATTCAGAAATAATCCTTGTTAAAGCAGCATTTATTAGGACTATTTCAAATCTATATATCTGTATGCATATTTGTATTAATTTAAGGACAGACCATAGTTTCAGCAGAAGAGAACACTCCAAGAATTAAGAAAAATTGCTGGCCGGGCGCAGTGGCTCAAGCCTGTAATCCCAGCACTTTGGGAGGCCGAGACGGGGGGATCACGAGGTCAGGAGATCGAGAGCATCCTGGTTAACACGGTGAAATCCCGTCTCTACTAAAAAAATACAAAAAACTAGCCGGGCAAGGTGGCGGGCGCCTGTAGTCCCAGCTACTGGGGAGGCTGAGGCAGGAGAATGGCATAAACCCGGGAGGTGGAGCTTGCAGTGAGCTGAGATCCGGCCACTGCACTCCAGCCTGGGCGACAGAGCGAGACTCCGTCTAAAAAAAAAAAGAGAGAGAGAAAAAAATTGCTGTATACTGTTGTTTTACCTTTATCTTTTTTCCTGTAATTTTTGACTTAATCTATCACAAGTCACTTAAAAATTCTAGCTCATGTTTTCCCAAGAGACAAAAAGAGAGTTGAATTAGAGTTATGAACTTGCCTCTGATAGCTTATATATTTAACTCTTCTTTAATCTCTCTGGGTAACAAACTTTTAATCTGTCTAGGTAACAACTTTTCCATTGTCACAGTTATACTTTGTTGTCAACTTCTGGATTTCCTGGTGTCATCACAGATCTCTGATATCTCACATATAGTCTGCTGATGTGTGCCATGTCCTATGTGTACATTGGAGCAGCATCTCTCTATGATCCTATTATGTCACTTGGCTTTCTTTGTCACTAGAAATCATTTGGTAAACATTTTATTCTTTTTCTAAATGTGAGTTGTTATCAACTGTTTACTATTTTCAGCCAGGTAAAAACAAACACATCTTATTTTGATACCTAAAATGTGTTTATAATAGTTTAGATAAAAGACTTACATTTCTCAGTCTAACTTTGTGCCTAATGTATGTTAATGGCCACCTCTCTACAGCCACGTTCTTGTTATGTGTCAAGTCTCAAACACATAACTGACATGGAAACAAAGCCTGAAATACGAAATAATAGAGATAAAAATTAATGAAAAACTTTGAGAGGCCAAGACAGGCAGATCACTTGAAGTCAGAGCAGCCTGGCCAACATGATGAAACCCCATCTCTACAAAAAATACAAAAATTAGACAGGTGTGGTAGTGCATGCCTGTAATCCCAGCTACACAGGGAGGCTGAGGCAGGAGAATCACTTGAACCTGGGAGAGTTTACAGCGAATGGAGATAGCACCATTGCACTCTAGTCTGGGCCACAGAGCAAGACTCCACACACAGCCTCCCCTCAAAAAAAAAAGTGAATGACATAACCACTCATTCAATAACTCTGAAAACAATCAAGGACTTTATTTGCAAACTCTTCCTCTTTCTCATCCTTTATATCCTTTATATACAATCTTTCTTATAGTATTATAAATTCTATCTCCTAAATATAAATCCAAAGTTCATGTTCACACTCACTATTTTCATTCATATCTTCATAATTTCTCATCAAGACCATTGACATTATTTCTTAGATGCTCACTCAAAAGGTTGCCTCATATCTCTGCCATAAACTGATAACTTTGCCTAACTTTGCTTTGAATAATATTTGTGTGTGTGTGTGTGTGTATGAGATAGCTTCTTGTTCTGTCACCCAGGCTGGAGTACAGTGGCGTGATCTCAGCTCACTGCAATCTCTGCCTCCCGGGTTCAAGTGATTCTCATGCCTCAGCCTCCCCAGTGCCAAGTAGCTGGGAATACAGGCATGTGCCACCACACCCAGCTAATATTTGTATTTTTTAGTAGAGGCAGGATTTTGCCATGTTGGTCAGGCTGGTCTTGAATTCCTGGCCCCAAGTGATCCACCCGCCTCGGCTTCCCAAAATGCTGGGATTACAGGTGCAAGCCACCACTTTGTGCTGCTTTGAATAAGCTTTTTAAAAATACAATTTAAAAATCAAGCTCAGCAATTCCACCCCTAGAACTGTATTCTACAGAAATTGTTTGCAATCCAAAATATTGTAAATGAATTGGAACTGTGACATATGAGTAAACCTGATAATGTATGCTATTGAACAAATAGATGTTTTTAAAACTTCTGTTTTGTGTTTCTAAGGATATAGGCCCAATTTAAGAGAACAATAGATTTTAATTATAAAATGTAGGACACATAAGTAGTCTAATTGAGAAGAGACTGATGTTTAGCATAATAGAAACATACTTAACATGACAGAGTAACAGGAATTTAAGGGTGACCACTGGTTGCGCCGAAATTAAGAGTGAGTGTCATGGACATCAGTTAAAGCTCTCTGATAGGAAGAGAATATTTCCTCACAATACATCAGTAGATCTCATGGTAAGAACAGATACGCAGCCCTGATAGATTTCGTGTTGTGAGGAATGTCTGCTTAGTTTCTGAAACTATAATATTTAACATTTCATTTTGAACGCGTTTCCTTTTCAGTGCTGAAATTGTTCATTGTTAACTCAAAATATGAACTGTAAGTGTGTTATACACATCAGCCTTGGACGTGTGGTGCTTTGGGGAAGGAAGATATAAAGATGTCTGTGTATCAAGCAATGCAGGGCAAAGAAAAGACAGTATCACAGAACGAAAAACTAAGAGTGCAGAATCAAAATGGAGCCAATATCAAGAATTTGGAACCAGAGCTAATGGCAAAACATCCCCTACATACTGGGGAATCCTACGCAATGTTTGGAAATATTTACTCAACTTTTGATAGTATATGAGCTATAGAGCTTAGGTCATTTTATTTGGCTATATTAAATCTCTCCAGAAGGCAGGAAAACTTAGAGACATTTTGGCAGATTTTTCATTGAACTATTGATAGCTTTCTATCTATAAAGTGGGAATTCTGAGATGAATTTGAGGTGAGGATAGAGGACTAGAGGTAATTTTTTCTAAATGTGTGTGTTTCAATGTGATTTAACTTTTTATCACAAGCCTGCATTTGGCATTCTTCGTGTAGATTGTAGGAATACCTGAGACTGGTAATTTCTAAAGAAAAGAGGTTTAGTTTGCTTGTGGTTCTGCAGGATACACAAGCATAACACTGGCATCTGCTCAGCTTCTGCGGAGGCCTCGGAAGCTTACAATAATGGCCAAAGGTGAAGGGGGAGCATGTGTCTCACATAGCAAGAGCGAGAACAAGAGAGAGAGGAGGTAGTGACACATAACAACCAGACCTCGAGAGAACTCACTCACTATCACAAAGATGGTGCCAAGCCATGAGACATCCCCCAACCCACATGACCCAATACCTCCTGCCAAATCCTATCTCCAACACTGAGATTACAATTTAACACGAGATTTCATGGGGACAGATATTAAAACTATATCAAAGACCATTTCAAAAACCAATAAAGCGTTGAACATTTCATCTCAAACATGAAGTGTTCCCAATTTTTCTACCACATGGAGAATTAATCACTTTCTTCTCTGAGATCTTCTAAAGGCGGGGGCCATGCCTAGCAAAGTATTTGACACATAAGTCACTTAATATATGCTTGTTGAACAATCATTTAGCTTAATTAACATCATCATTTCACAGGTTAGATAGATGAGAGACGAAACATTAAATTTATCCGAAGCAGTTTCTCAAACTCTGGTCCCTGAGCCAGAAGCATCAGTATCTTCTGAGATGTTGTTAGAAATGCAGTTTTGGGCCCCAATTCAGACCTAGAAATTCAGAAACTCTGGATGCCACAGAGGTCCGTGCTTTATCAAGCTCTCTTGATACTTGATGCACACTCAAGTTTGAGAACCACTGCTCAAAGTTAGCATAGGTAATATGGAATAAACAAAAGTAGATATTTGAAATGAAGGTTTATATTGAATTATAATGTATGGCATACAAAATGGATTCATGGCCTAGAATAAATCTTTCTAAGTTGATTTTTCACTGGAGAACCAATAAATTCATTTTTATGTTTGTCTCACTTAATGTTACTGCTCTGGCTACATAAACTCTGCTTGTATCATAATGCTAAAACATAAAATGGAAAGATCAACCTCGAAATACTGAGTTTATTCATAAACAAATGAGGCATCTCATTTTCGTGAGTAAATCACTTTAAATCACACACTTATGATCTTAAGTAAATCCAGTTACATGTTAATTATATTAGAATGAAAATGGAGCTAAAGATGCTGTAATAATTGCATCAAAACTATTATTTTATTTTCTATGCTTTATGTTTTGGAACATTGAAAACAGGGTCCTTTTCCATAATGAAGATGCCCACTGTAAAGAGAATACTATGTCATAGTTTTCATGGGGGTCTGTCAAACACAATTGCTTCCATATTTACAACCTGAAATTGCTTTTCTAGATGATCTCAACATATATTTTTCTGTTTAAGGGGAAAATTACTCTATTAAGAAAAACTAGCTAGAACCGCATCACAAGGAAAGAAGTCATGGGTGACAGTGGTATGTAAGACAAGAGCAAGTAAAATCATAGTAGTCGATGCTGTGGTTGCAAACAGTTCTAGTAAGTGCATCTGTGTTTCTACCAGCTACTTCCCTGAAACAAAGATAAAATGGTCATGGATGGGACTTTAGAATATACACAGTATGTAAGCAGGTCTTAGGCATGTTACCCCACTTTTTATTCCTTGGCACATATCATTTAAGGACACATTTACTGCTTGTATTATGTTTGATTCAATTATTTTATATTAAATTAGTATATATGAAGCACAGGAGAAAGGAAGAAATAGTACTAAAATAATTCTAATTCTAAGTCTTTCTATATAAAAAACAAAACTGATATTTAATTTTAAAAATCACTTGTAATAGATTCTCTGAGCTTCTTCTCCAAACAAGGGTCAAATTTCCATCTTCAAGATGTGAACTTTGACTTTCATTAAGGGAGACCACAGGCTTCAAATATGACATATAACTTTGCATCTCTGTACTTGTCATTCTAATTGAATCATACATCTGCTCTATCAAAGCAAATATCATGTCACTTCAATCATTCCTTTTAGCTATACTGAAAGATTACTAAAAAATTGATTACCCATATCTCATTAATGAAGGAATAAAACAATATAAAAATAATCGTGCAACCTTGCATTAAAACACTGCTTTCAGATTCAAAAATAAAAGCTAGTGGATTTTTTTTTCTTTGTTGTTTGGCTAGAGTTTGCCTTGTTATATTTGTTTTGATTTTTCCTTCAGTCCAATTTTCTTCCAGTAAACAAATTTTCCTTATTTCCAGATAGCAAACTCGATTTTTCTATTTAACAAAACTCTAATAATATTTTGTTCAGTAGCATGTCTTCGCCTTGATTTTTCAACTTTGGGACATATGTACACTAGTACCTGTTATAATTTACATAAATGATTTCATTTTCTTACTCTAGTCTCACATTTATTGTCATGACAATATGCAGAGAAAAGTGATTTTTTATTGTGCCTTAATTTTAAGAAGTGATTGTTGATATTGTGCAAAAAGCTTTCACCTTTGTTGGATTTTTCTCTGATTTTCTCTAGAAGTCTCTCTGGAGAGTGGCTATAAACTCTCGCACTGCCCTGACTGGCCTCCAGGGAATTTGGTCATGGATGTTTACAAGGTGTCTTTCACAAAATATTTTTTGACCTGACAGACAGCCTGATGCCTAAGTGTTTGACTGGTGACCAGGTGTCCCTCTCACAGGAAACTTGTTTATACTGGCAGATGCCCTTGTTGCTCTTGTCTGTTGCTCTTGCCTGACCTGTATCTAGTTTATTTCTGCCAAGATATCCTCTCTTTGAGAGAGCCTCGACTGGGAGAAAAGTTAGGTTGGATGTGTCAGCTGAGTGAGACCCAGAGGAGGCAACAAAATAAAAACAGATGAAACTACAGGAGCAGTTTATTACTCACAGGTCTGCGGGAGAAGAGGGAGACTGATTAGGGCCAATGGGAATTTAACAGGGACAATATTTTCAATCAGCAAGTGGGGAGCCAGAAAGAAATGGATATATGGGTGGAGGACTTTACTGTGATCCAGGGCATTACCCAAGCAGCTTTCCCAAGAGGAGTTCTAATAAGTAGCTTTAGAGGAAGCAGGCAGGTACTCTTAAGTGGTCATACTGTGACTGAAAGGTGTTTACCAATCTTCCCAGTCCATGAAGATTGTGGGGGTTGATGGAATCAGTCGAGAGGGTTGTACCTATATGTCCCAGAGAGAGGTGGTCACCAGGAGGTGGTTATATAAGCCAGATATCTGGACTGACAACATTGAGGACTTGGGAGGAGATACAAGACTAGAAACTGTGTCAAGAGTGAATAAGTTCTGTTTCTGATATAAGAAAGTTAAGCCTATATTCAAAATGGATGCCAGGGCAACATAAAATTATAGAACAGCACAACCCTGAAATAGGAAGAATTGCATACCACTTTCTTACATTAAGATTCATTTATAAAATGAGATGATATTAACTACTTTGTAGAACTGAAATATGTGGACTCATTTAGGCCAAGAGCTGCCATATAGGAGAAACCCCCAAAATAGTGATAGAACCTGAAATTTATAGAACATACTAAAAGTAGCTGAAGATTTAATCAGGGGATGTAAATTATATTCCACTCATACATATAGAAATCAAACAATGTTTATTTCAGCAATACACAAAAATTGGGGTATATTTTCATATACATAATTGAGAGATTTCAACAATTCTATCCATAAACCCAACTGATCATTTAAAAGAGATACAGTGAGGTCCTATTATACAAATTATATAATATCAAGATAGCTATCTTTTTATAATTTGGGGATTATATTTATTCATTAGACATATATTTAGTGAGCACCAGCAATATGCTGGGCAATGAATGACAGACAAGGTCTCTGCTATGAGAAAGCATATGCTATAACAGTAGGAGATAAGCAATAAACAGGAATGTATATATTAGGTAGTTCATATGTGGATTGACCAAAAAAATAATTCAACAGGCTGATGTAATGGAAAGGGATTGAAAGTCTATGTTGAATGATCAAAAAGTTATTTGCTGGAAAAGTAACACTTAAACTGAAAATTGAATATCAAAAGTAGCAAACTAGGTAAAGAATCTTAAGGCAGGTTATTACAGGCAGGGAGAACAGCTCCTTCAAAGGAACTCAGCACATTTGAGAACTACAAAGAGGCCCATTGTAGCAAACAGAGTTTGTCTAAAGGACAGAGCTTTACAATGAGGACTAAGTGGAAGGTGAACTGAGGGCAGGTGACTGTGTAGAAAACTTTGCAGGCAAAGATATGGAACATGAGTTCTATTCTATGTGAAAAAAAAAAATATGTCATTTGGGGTTTTAGGTAATGAATTACATGACTTATTGTAATCATTTTTTTCTGTTTTAATAGTCAAAGGTGCTTGAAACATGGATTTTTTCTTCTCCCCGAGATACCACTGTTGGATCAGCTATTACAAGAATCCAAAGATCCATCAGGCGTGGTGGCTAATGCTTGTAATCCCAGCACTTTGGGAGACCGAGGTGGGCGGATCAACTGAGGTCAGGAGTTTGAGACCAGCCTGGCCAACATGTGAAACACCGTCTCTACTAAAAATACAAAAAATTAGCCAGGTAAGGTAGCGGGTACCTGTAATCCCAGCTACTCGGGAGACAAAGGCAGGAGAATCGCTTAAACCCCCAGAGGCGGTGAGCCTAGATTGCACCACTGCACTCCAGCCTGGGCGACAGAGAGAGATTCCATCCCCTAAGAAAAAGTATCCAAGATCTTCCAAATGTTCTCAAATGTTATTTCAAGATACTGAAATACATCACTAAATACCTCCTATGGGGATTGAAAAAATATCCTGCTTGCAATGGGCATTTTCTTTCTATTGTTTGTTTACTCTGGTATACTTAAGTCTAGGCTTCTTAAATGTTTTTCTTGGAATGAGTTTTCACACTAAGTTGATTTTTATTGCAAGTGTTGTGCTCGGCAAAACATTAGCAAAATCCATAGCATATTAATATTAAACAGAATTACAGTAACAATAAAGGTTATTGAAGAAAAAAATAAGATTATGGTTAACAGAAGAGTATGTACTTCAAAGAATTAGGAATTATATTTATTCATTAAACACACATTTAGTGAGCACCAACAATATCCTGGGCAATGAATGACACAGACAAGGTCTCCTCTATGAGAAGGCATATGTTACGTGCTTTTGATTTTGAAGAGGTAAAGTAACAGAATACGTGATCCTTGAATTCAAATGTTACCTTCTACTCACTGTTAGAGATTTCAATCAGGAAAATAATTGAAAAAAATAATAAAGCAAATAACTTCAATAGATCGGTTTATTGTTGTCATTAAATATTTAATAATTAATCTAAAATGGTGAAAAACTTCCAGAAGCAGCATAGTGGATGGGAAATGTCAGACAATATTTTAGACTCATAGCGAAGCTGGTAAATAAATAAAAAGAAGGTGCAGAAATCTTGTTAGACTGGCATAGTGCACAACCGCCTGACTTCTGGGAGCGGGAGAAAGCAGTGTCATTCATCTTGCATAACATTCCCTCTCTGGTAAGATTAGTAGATAACACAAGAGAATTTTCCCTGGCTTTACCTGACAAAAACTTGATACATCTTCCAGCAAGAGCAATTTTTCTACCATATTCAGCAATAGTAGTTTCTGAAGGGCCCTCTTATCTCATTTCTTATTCATCAATCTCCAAAAGACATGTTAGAAAGAGCAAAATGTAAATCTCTTTATAACAAAATTAATCCAATTTTTTTTACTTGTCTTTCTTGTCTTTCAAGTGACACTGACTCATTGTCAGCTGAACATATGTAACAAATGCTTGTCATTTCTGAGTACTCAAAGAGCACGATCTAAAAGAGAGATAATTTCTTTTGACAAATGTATGTCACCACAAGGAACTATCTGTTTTGCTTATGATTCACTTGTCATGTAATCTTTTAAAATTAATACTTACCTATAGTTTATGGAGGAAGACTATGATAGTCACTTTAAATAATTATGGTTCTGAGGAAACATATTTCCTTGAGTTTCTCAGTTTAGCATTTTGTCAAAATGGATAAGAAAAAGCACATAACTCTACACCCTCATATTTTTTCTTAAAATATTCCTATTAACATACAAATTATATTTCATGTGATATTAATCCTAAATTTGGCACAGTGAAATTTAAATGAAGAGAAACACTTGATAAAAAATCAATTTCCCTAATAAATTATGTTTTATTTACCTTATCCTTGTATATTATTGCCATTTGACATTTATAATTTTATTTCTAAGAAATGTATGGAAAAATATTTAGTTGTATGGCAAAAATTTATATGTTCTGAAGAAATAAAATTTTGTGAAAAGAAAATCCAAATATCATTAAGTTTTCATCCTTTATTGTATTTGCAAGCAGTTTAAAATGTTTGTATGAATAACTCTTAGAATCCAAACTAACATGTAATCAAAAAGTGTATTTCACTGATTGTATGATAAAGCCTATAAAATTGAATTGGATTGTTTCCCCATATACCTTAAACTTTGTCTCAACAACAAAACATTTATATTTTAATTATTAGTTTTTTATTAGTTACATACCATGGTACTTTATAAAATTATGAAAAGGCTTATAATTTTCACTATAAGAGACATAGTTATTAAATACTAAGTCACATAGTTCCAAAAACAAAATCAGGTGACTTTGTAAGAAATGTACAATACACCTAAATAGAATAAATTGAGTAAGGTAAGAAAAGTAAGCAAATACAGGATAAAACATGAAAATCCACTCGCAAATGAGGCTAGTCAAAATTTTATGCTATAAAATTCTATACATTTACCATAAACTGATCACAATTTTGCCTCTAAGCTGTTTAACAGAAAACTCAAGGAAGAAAATCTAGGAAGTCATGTATTTCGCATTGCCCTTAAGACAAACACCAAATGCAGTAAAGTGACAGTATTTCTAATATTAGTATCAGAAAAAAAGTTGTCTCCTAAGGGTTCTCAAAAAGAATATACTGTGTAATGGAGTGAATATCTTCAAAGCTTTAGGATCTGTTTTTTTCTTAAAGAGTCTCTCAGGGTAGACCAGTGGCATTACGAGCAAGTGCAATTTCTACAAAAGTTCCTGTAGAGGAACCATTTGATGCAACTAGCTTCTGGGCAACACTACCTTCCAGTTGTTGATTCTCTTTGATAATCTTTCAAGATATAGAATGTGCCAGGGAGTTTGTTTCCATATTGAATTATGGGCTCTTAAAATGTAGCTCTATGTTAGCACCTAAAGACAAAGCCTTAACTGACAGATGAGAAAAGAGAAGGGTTAGGGGACCCAAGGACCATGACATGGGTATGTTCTGAAGAGAGGACTATTCCACTCCTCTGAGAGAGGGCAGATGAATACCTTATACAGGGCTAGGGCTATCTGAAAAATAATTTTGAACCTACTGTAGCAGAAAAATGGACAGCTAAGGAAGAAGTTTTCACTGTCTTGATTTTTAAGAAATAGTGTCTTAAACGTTTGGTGAGTTCTTATTGTATTATACATTAACACTATCATAAACACTTGAGGAGCACTGACTCATGAGTTGAGAGCATTTTTATGTAATTATGCAGATAGGAAATGAGGTTAAGCCATTAGCCTAAGATCCTGTGGTTAGTGTGTAGTAGAACCAATAACTGAAGCAAGGATTCCTGGCTCCAAAGTCCAGACTCTTCATTGTGATCAGTAAATCTCAGGGTGTTACAATGGACTGTTCTTTGTAGCAATTTGAGTATATTATGACATTGATTTAACTTTTAAAAAAGACTTCCAAAATTGTTTGCCTTTGCAACAGAAAATAAAATAAAATGTGGAATTATTTTTATATATTAAAAAAAAATCTGCTCTATATGAGAGTAGGCTATCTTTAAATTTTAAAAAGTATTGTTGGCAATCATTCTAAGCAAACAGAACTGTTTTGCAAATTCAGGGGGAAGTGACCATTTATATAACATATACAAGCAAATTATATTAACTGATGGGTTACATATATATGTATACAATTTTCATTAAAATTGAAAAAGACAACAAATATTTTAAAAGAGAGAAAGTACCCAGGTGAAGTGGTATGAGCCTGTAGTCCCAGCTACTTGGGAGGCTGAGGTGGAAGAGTCGCTTGACTCTAAGAATTCAAGGCTGCAGTGAACTGTGATCAGGCCACTGCACCTCAGCCTGGGTGACAGAAAGAGTCCTTGTCTCTAAAAAAAGAAAAAGAGAGAGAGAGTGACATAAACCTAAATTTAGCACTATAGCTGTATCAATTTGAAAACAATATCTAAACACGATGGAACAATGTCAAAGTAAAATGTATTTAGCTTGGTACTTGTAGAGGGTTGAATTGTGGACCGCCAAATATATTCTAGGTTCTGCCTAGAACCTGTGAATATGACTTTATTTGGGAGGAGTCTTTGTAGATGCAATTAAGTAAAGTAACTTGAAATTATCCTAAATTAACCAGGTGGGCCTTTAATCAAAACACAAGTTTCCTTAAAAACAGAGAAGACATCCATTGATAAGAAGGATGAGAAAACCAAATCAAACAGAGAAGACAGAGAGAGAAGGGAGAAGAAAAGTTCTTGTAAAATGGAGGCAGAGATTGAAGCTATGTCATCTCAAGTCAAAAATTGTTTGAAGCTACCAGAAATCAGAAGAGGCAAGGAAAGATATCTCCTATATTATTTGGAGGGAGCAAAGACTTGCTGAACCTTTAATTAGGACTTCTGACCCCACAAAGCATGAGAGAATCAATTTCAGTACTGTTTAAGCCACCAAATTTGACGACATTTGCTACAGGAGCCTTCGGCTAGTTCAGTGGCTATCTACATAGATATTTCAATATACCCATAAACACGTAATTTCAACTGACATTGAATCTCAATGAAATTAAATGTTATTAATCATAAATATACTATGCTTTCTTTTCTTTTTTTTCAGAGATAGGATCTTGCTCTGTCAGCCAGGTTAGAGTAAAGTGGCATGATCAAAGTTTCAGGATACAAAATCAGTGTACAAAAATCAGCAGCAGTTCTATACTGCAATAACTTTCAAGCTGAGAGCCGAATCAAGAATGCAATCTCATTCATAATTGCCACAGAAATAATGAAATGCCTAGAAGTACAGATAACCAAAGAGATGAAGGATCTCTACATGCAGAATTACAAAACTCTGAAGAAAGAAAGACAAGACAACACAAATAAATGGAAAAATGACCCATGCTTATGGATTGGAAGAATCAACATCATTAAAATACCCATTAAGCCCAAAACAATTTACAGATTCAATACTATTTCTATCAAACTACTAATGTCATTTTTTCACAAATTAGAAAAAAATCTATTCTAAAATTCATATGGAATCAAAAACAGCCCAAATAGCCAAAGTAATCTTAAGCAAAAAATAAATCTGGAGGCGTCACATTACCTGACTTCAACCTATACTATATGGTTACACTAATCAAAACTAGCATGGCACTAGTACAAAAACAGACATATAGACCAAAGGCAAAGAATAGAGAACCCAGAACTAAAGCCACATACGTATAACCATCTGATTTTCAACAAACTTTGCAAAAATAAGCAATGGGGAAATGACTTCTTATTCAATAAGTGCTCCTGGGACAGCTAGCATGTCTATATGCAGAAGTATTACACTGGATTCCTACGTACCACCATATACAAAAAATTAACTTAAGATAGATTAAAGACTTAAATGTAAAACCTCAAACTGTAAATCCTAGAAGAAACCCTAGGAAACACCCTTCTCAATATCAACCTTGGAAGAGAATTTATGGACAAATCCTCAAACAAAAATTTATAGATTACAAAATTTACAAATTACAAAAATTTGTTTTTATAATCCAAAAACAAAAATTGGCTAATGATGGGACGTAAAGAGTTTCTGCATAGCAAGAGAAACTATCAATGGAATAAACAGAAAACCCAAAGAATGACAGAAAATATTTGCAAACTATGCACCCAACAAAGGTCTATTATCCAGAATCTATAAGAAACTTTAACAAATCAACAAGTATAAAACAAATAACCTTATTAAAAATTGGACAAAGGACTAGAGCAGACACTTCTCAAAAGAAAACATACATACAACCAACAATCATATGAAAAAATGTTAATTGTCATTAATCATCAGAGAAATGCAAATCAATACCACAATGAGATACCATCTCACACCAACCAGAATGGCTTTTGTTAAAAAGTCAAGAAAAAACATATGTTGGTGAGGCTATGGAAAAAAAGAAACACATACACTTCTGCTGAAAATATAAACTAGCTCAGCCACTGTGGAGAGCAGTTTGGAGATTTCTCAAAGGGTTATGAGTTGATCTACCATTTGACTCAGCAATCTCATTACTGAGTATGTACCCAAAGCAAAATAAATTGTTCTACCAAAAAGAATCATCACGGCATTATTCACAATAACAAATACATACAATCAACCCAGGAGTCCATGAACAGTAGATTGGATTTTTAAAATGTGGTACGTATGCACCATGGAATACTATGCAGCCATAAAAAAGAATGATTTCATGTCTTTTGCAGCAACATAGATACAGCTAGAAGCAATTATCCTAGGCAAACTAACACAGAAACAGATAACCAAATAATGCATGTTATTACATGTGGGAGATAACATTGGGTATACATGGTCTAGTCATAAAAATAGGGACAATAGACAGTCGGCAATACAAGAGGGGGGATAAAGGGAGAGGGTAAGGATTGAAAGAGACTACCTATTGGATACTATGTTCACTACCTGGGTGACAGATTCACTCCAAACATCAATATCACATGATATACCGTTGTATCAGACCTGCATATTTATCCCCTGATTACAAAATACAGGTTGATGAAAAAAGATGTTACAGAGTTCACTAAGTCTATTTAAAGCATCAAAACTTTCTAAAGGAATATCTTAAAACTTGGTACCTTCTTATTTCACTGAGAAAATCAAATGCTGTTCTGGTAGAAGCCAGGGGATGAAAAAGGAACTCTTTCCAGATGGAGAAGGCGATTCTGTCTACGAAAGCCCCTCTCTCTTGAAATAAAATTCAGAGGCCAGGCGCGGTGGCTCACGCCTGTAATCCCAGCACTTTGGGAGGCCAAGGCGGGCGGATCACGAGGTCAGGAGATCGAGACCATCCTGGCTAACACAGTGAAACCCCGTCTCTACTAAAAATACAAAAATTAGCCTGGCGTGGTGGCGGGCGCCTGTAGTCCCAGCTACTGGGGAGGCTGAGGCAGGAGAATGGCCTGAACCCAGGGGGCGGAGCTTGTAGTGAGCCGAGATCGCGCCACTGCACTCCAGCCTGGGCGACAGAGCGAGACTCCGTCTCAAAAAAAAAAAAAAAAAAAAAAAAAAAAGAAAGAAATAAAATTCAGAAGCTCCTTGTTTATTTTTTGGGGGGGATGTGGAATCATGAATGGAAAATTTCTAAATGTTCAAGGTTGTTTCATACTAAATTTCTCTCTTTCCTTGAGATTTGTTTTTCTCTTCTGTTAATTTTTTGTTGCTACCATCACATAGGTCCTCAGTTGTATACTACACACAAAAGTTATTTTCACCATTTGATTCAAAGGCAAACAGTACTTTCTCCCTCTGGTGAAAGGTACAGCTGAGGTCAGGGAGTATTTTCAGAGAAAAGATTATAAATAAATATATTTACATGTTGTCATGTGTTAAATATTATATGCTATATGATAATATTGTGCTATATATTATATTTTATATATTGTATATTATATGTAACTGATATGGATGAACATTTTTAGAAAAAATATTAATAAATATACATTATATATTACATATATATACTATTTGAAATCATTGAAAAGAAATAAAGAAAAGGCTAAAAAGAGAAATCAGCTTGCTCATTCTATACAATGGTCTAGTCCTACTATGAATTAGCATATTTTCCAGAGTCACCCTGACCAACCACCTATGACCAGTAAGGAGCCATTAACTGCCTATGTGTACATTTTATGGATATGTCAAGTGCCTCATTTCCCAGTCCCAGGTTTCCCTCCATATGTGAGATGACACTGATTCACATACAAGCACCAGCTTCTTAGGCACTGGATACATTTGTGCTTATCAAAGACAAGAATTCTGTCACCCAGCTGCCATCCTGCTGCTCCCTCATCAGATTCATGAAAGACCTAAGGCTTTTTTCAAACCAAATGACCTAATGAATCCTCTTGCCTTTCCCATAAATTGAACCCCTTAAATAGACTAATGGCCTTCCCCCTAGCCTCTAAGAATAATCATTAAACCTGTTCCCCAAATATTTCCAGCTCCCTGCCTTGTGAGATATATGGTAAGAAAGCATTGCCTGGCTGGCTTTTGTGGGTGGAGCAGTTTGACTAGTTCTGCCAAATGAATTCTGTCATGTATCTTGATGTCTTGTGTCAAACATATTTTATAAAATATTGCCCAAGTATTTTATCAAACTTTTGTATAATTCATAATGAACTAAAGGTCAGACAAATACAGACATTTACTTATAAGACTTGAAGAACATTTAATGGTAGTTGAGGTTTTAAGGTCAATTGTATCTTGTGTCTTTTGCTTTGTGTCTGATCAAAAGTGTCTCGATCCAGCAATGTCCAAGAAAGAGTGGCTCAAAGTGAAGACTGCTCAGAACAGAACTCCTACCAAACCTATGATGGACATGTCTTGTGAGTGAGAAATAACTCTTTACTCTTTTATGCTACTGAGATTTTTAGTTTTGTTACTGAAGCATCATTTTGCTCATCCACTATAAAAACCTCAGCCACCATTACATGTTTTTCAAGTCTTATAAGGAAACATCTGTATTTGTCTGACCTTTAGTTCATTACGAATTATACAAATGTTTGATAAAACGCTTAGGACAATATTTTGTAAAATATGTTTTATAAAATAAAATAGACTTTTAAAAATAAAATTGCATGTAGATTTAAATGCTGATTCGTATATTAAGGCCCTGTAAATTCTACAGTAGACCAAGTCTGCCTGAAAGTCTAGCTCACATCTTAAGTTTCCCAGACTTATTTTATCATCAAACTCTTTTTCCCCAGAATCTTACAAACACCCACAGAGCACACTGATGGTTTAGAGATAGTGACTGTGATGATTAGTCACTTCTGGCAGGAAGGGAACGCAATGGATTGAGAACATATAACATCTACAAATGCACCCTCATTCTCCTTCTTATATCGATAATTGTGCATATAGGCACTTATCATTATTCTTTAAATCATACATATAATTACATGCCCCTTTTGAATATGAAGTATATATCACAGTTTTTAAAGGTTGTAAACACAGCATATTAGTGGAATTAGGGAAACTGAAACAGAAGAAAGTCATATTTCTCTCTTCACAGAGAAAAAAGATATGGATATCAGGTTTAGAATAGTTCTTTGTCATGTTAATGGGGGTGAAAATACTTTATACTTTCAAAATTATTAATGATAATAATGCATTATTATTTCACAACTTAAAGCAAGGATGTGTTAGATTTATCAATTATTCTAAAATACCTAAAGCGCTGTGGAATGATCATAAAGGAAATGGCCTCAACATTTTTTTATGGTATGTCGTTATTAAATAATTTCCAATGAATTATTTATATGAAATGTTTAGAATGTGTAAATTAAAATGTCTAGGATTCTTCATAATATGTCAATTGTGATTTCTAGGCTCTTTAGAAAATGTTATGTTTTTCATTTGAAAACTCTCTAGATGTAAAATTTTGCTTCAGCAAAAAGTGTTAGTCTCATGACTTTAAAACATTTTATTTTTGTCAGGTACAACTTGGACCTCAGGTCAATAAATTATGCTTACTTTGATAGAAAACATGCCATTTCTCCCTTGTTTAACACGTTTTCTTAAAGACTCCAACCAGCCACCTGTCTTCTTTGATATCCTTATAATACTGATTATTTTTCAACTTTACTTAGTATTGAATGTGCTTTTGCTTTATCAATATGTATGTAAGTGGGTCTCTATAGTTCAATGTAAAGGTGACAGACATATTTTCTGCATAGCTTGCCCTGCACATTTGTATAATTTTATAAAATCTACAGCAAAAGCCCTTACAATCCACATCAAGTTTCTCATCCATCCATGTTCTTCAAAGTGCAAAGCTCCTAAGAGATCAGAAGAACTCTTTTAAAGGGAGGTGTAGCCTCTTAACTGTATTCATTTACATTTCCAAAGGGCATACTTTTTCATGCTGTACATCTGGTTCCCTCAGAGTAGAAACGAGATTCCAGGGTTATGGAGCAGATTGCACAACAGCTAACTCATGTTACGGATGGTCAAAACTCCCTTGGGGATGTGTTTCACATTCTGACCTCATCTCTTTCCTGTGGAAGATACACATTTTTCAAGAACTCATAGTATGAAGCTTTGTAAAATCATCATGAGAAGGTGGCATTGTCTTGCCTGCTTTACCAAACTTTATGTAGGTTCCAAATAGGAGAAGGCAAAATCTGCAAGGTCATTCAAAGAATAGGCGATGGAACTCACAGAATGTGATTTCCACCACATTCTACTGGTCAAAGTTTATTATTAGCAAAGCAAGCCAAATTCAATAGATGGAAAATAGATTCTACCTGTTGAAGTGAGAAGTTGCAATATCCTGTGGCCATGTTTTCAGTCTCTATCCAAGTAATAGCAAGAATATGTAAACATATTTACAGATTATTGATAGTGTTGTAATGTGTTTGATAAATCCCAAGAAGCATTTGGCAATATACATCAGGAATAAATATGCACATAGCCTCCAAACCAGCAATTCCGCGTCCATGGAAATACTCTAAAAAAACATTGCATATGTGTAAAGGAAAGCAAGTATAAGGTGCAAATCACAGCATTGTCTGCAAATGGAAAAACAAGAAATCAATTTAATGTCTGCCAAGTAGATACACAAATTAGAGTACATGCATAAGCCAAAAACTACATAGTAGTTAGTTGAAATGAATGAACTACTGGCATATGTCAATAAGTATTAATTTTGGAAATTAAAATCTCTATGGAATAAGCAAGTTACAGAAGAATATGTATAGTATGATAGGACTTATTTAAACTTAAAAAGCCATATAATGCTATATATTATTATGGGTATATGTAAGTTTGAATATGAAATAATATGCTAGGAAAAATGCACATAAGCTTCAGGATAATGTTTACTTCTGTGAATAGAAGAGTATGAAAGCAGTAGAGATTTCCACTGCGTCTACAACATTTTGCTTCTTAATATATATCTAAAGCATTTTGCACAAACGTTATTACTCATAATATCTATTTGATATGTACACTGATGTCTGTTCCATTATCCTTTATAGCTCTTGACTGCTTGAAATCTTTCAGAGTTAAGAGAATTTTAAGTTAAATATAATCCAGATTGTGTTTGCATAGAATATCTTTAGAAATTTATAATACTAATTAGTACCGGTGGGTATCTTTGAGGAAGGGAATCAGAGAGTTAAAGGGTACATCGGGTAAAAAAGACTTTGCACTTTATACTTTTTGATACTCTTTGACTTTTTATACCATGATCATGTGTTATGTTAAAAATATATTATTTCTCCATAATGAACATGCCTCACTTGAAAATGTGAGATAAATCTTGCAACCTCTTGGCCGTTCTTCGATTTGAATGACTTGGATGATCCTCATTATGTATTCTTTGAGAGACCTCTGTCTGTCACCCTCATTCAATGAAAAACTTTCAGGTGGAGCCTCATTCCATTTATGGTACACTTTTTTTGACCTTCCTGGGGCTGCTAGAAATTTTCTATTCTCATAAGTCTGACAAGGCCACATTCATTCTGCCCTTCCACTCTCATTGTCATTTAAAGGTCAGATTGTGTCAAACCCATGCTCATTTGTTTTACCATATGCTACTTGAATTGCACAAGCCTGAAAATCCTGAAGCCCAGGACATAAAGAGACAGTTGAAAGCTTAAATATATATATATATACACACACACACATAATTTCCATGAAACTCATATTCAAATATATAATTCAATTTGATGTCAAGATAAAAATGAAAAACTGATATCTATTTCTTATTAAATCATTAATGTTGACACATTTTAAATGAGATAGACTCATTCACTTATGTATTTAATAAACATGGAGAGCCTCCTGTATGCCAATCACTGTTCTTGGCATTAAGGAGACAGCACTGAACAAAAAGCTAAGTTCTTTCCTTCATGCATCTTACATACTGTGGGGGAGAGACAGAAAACAATTAAACCATTCCGTATGTCAGGTCATGATGAGAAACAGAGAAAAACACACCAGGATAAGGAGACTAAGAGAGAAAGGGAGATGGGAGGAGTTACTCTTTTACAGAGAATAGTGATCAGAGAATGTGTACTTTATGCACTGACATTTAAGCAAAGACCTAAGAAAGCGGTAAAAAGCTTTCTGTGGAATTTTCCAGGCAGAAGAAACAGAATGGGCAATGGTCTTGGGGAGAAATGTGTTTCCTGTACCCCTGGAACAGTAAATCGGATGACTGCAATGTAGTGAGTGAAGGAAAAATGTAGCAAGATGTCAGAGAGTGGTAAGGGTTCATATCAAAGCCTTGCGAGACACTTGGTCGAGGCCTTTTTGTAAACTTTGGCTATTATGCTGAGGGGATTTCTGAGCAGTGAAATAGAGCAAAAAGAAGAAAGGGTGGAAGCAGGAGGACTGGTGAGGAGGCAAGAGATGACAGTGACTTAACAAAAATCATGTATGACTATTTGAATTCTTCTATCATAGTATCTATGATAAAGTCCATTTTGATTGTACATAAATTGTGTTGAATGTATTTACTGTATTTTTATGACATATGAAATGTATACAATTTCAAGTTTATAATAAAATTATTTAGTTTTTCAGTGTGTGACCTAAAGTATACAAAGTTTAAAATGTTTTGAGGCTAAATTATTGTGGCCATGAAGTGTATCATGTCAGGGCCTTCACCACTTGTTTGTCCCTATGTTAGAGAAGACCCAAAAGTTATTGGGGAGCACCATGACTGAGGTCATGAGTTTCAAGAGTTGGAATGGTCTACACTGACTTGGGCGTTTGTTAGGGTTCTCAACATTCTATCAGAAATTGTCAACCCAACTCACTTGCTCTGATATTAGGTATTTGTTATAAAGCACCTGACTCTGCACTTGACCAACAGCAACATAGAACTGTTGCAACCACCATACTTCACAGAATATGAGATACAACTCACTCAATACCTCAAAAAAAAAAAAAACTCAGCTGAAAAGTAAAATGTAAGTTTATTAGAATTGCCTAAAAATCATGAAGTTAATACATACCTCCAGACCTACATTCTAAATGAGGGCAGCACCACACAATTTATCTGATTTGAGGTATTCAGCAAATAAATCATGTGAACACTTACATTCATGCAAATATGAGTAAGATTGATTATTTTCTCCCATCATCGACTTTTCCCACCTTCCATCTAAATAGAACATTAGCTGAGCATATACTTCCTAAAATAAAGGCCAGACTTGTCAACTTCCTGTGCAGCTAAATGTGGCTAGGTGACTAAGTCCTGGTCATTCACATATAAACAGAAGTGACATGAGCAACTTTTAGCATGAACTCTGGAAAATGATTGGTAGGATTTCTGTTTTTCTCTTTCCACTTTCTTGTTATCTTGAAGGTAGATAGGGTTGAATCTTTTTGAACAATGTGGATGAGGTCAACATCCTAGGGAGGGCCAAGCTAAAGAAAAATGGCATATAGACAGAGGAGAGCAGCTTGGAATTTGGCGTAAGAGAAATAAATTCTGTCTTTTAGGAAACGATTTGATGATTTCTGATAACAGCTGTTGAATTTATGTCTTAACTCATATACAAAGATCTAATATACTTTGCATATATATTTAAAATACATCTTTTAAAAAATTGTCACAAAAGAAAGCTACCTTTATCGTAATACTTTTCTCTTGTTTTCATCTTTAGTTATGCTTTGTTCCGTAGTAGAATAAGTAGTGAAGTTACAGTGAAGACCACAATCACTCAAGTGATGCTGTTCTTGCAGAGTGGCATTTGCTGATGTATCATATACTGTTAATGGTTGGATATCACATATTATTATTCCGTTGAAATAAACCCTTTTAATGTATGAATGCTCAGTTTTGTCAATGTACTAGGAGCTCAAAATTACATGGCAAACAAAGCAAGCATAGTTCAAATCTCACAGAGCTTTTGGTTTAACAAGGACAAAAGAAAACTTAAAAATAATTTTAGGAATTGTGATACATGCTATGATGGAAGATTGACCTGGAAGAATATCAGATAGCAATCTTCCTCATCTTATACTGTAGATGTGTCTTTGTGTGTATGTATACATGTATACATCATAAAGGTGGACCCAGGGAAAGGCTTCCTGTAAACCAAAACAAGAATGATGTGTAGATGTTAGGTGAAAAGATGAAAGAAGGCAGTCAAAGGAAGATCAAAGGGCCAATACAAAAGGTATGAGATGAGAAAATATATGAAGAACTGAAGTATAGAGTGTGAAGGTGGGAGTGGTGAGAAATAAGTTAGAAAGAGGGAGGGGAGGGAAAAGTTCTCATTAGGTATTATAAGATACAGGAACGGGTTATAATTTCTCCTTAAGTCCCACGACAAACTTAGTAGGAGAGAGTAGTCTCCCCTTATGCAACAGAGCTATGTTCCAAGACCCTCCGTGGAGGTCTGAAACCTCAGATAGTACTGAACACTATATATACTATGTTTTTTTTCCTATACATACATGCCTATTACAGAGTTGAATTTATAATTTAGGCATAGTAACAGATGAATAACAATATCTATATGCCAGCATCACTATTCTTGTCAAGGAAGGCCATTGTTAAGTAAAATAAGGGTGGCTTAAACACAAGCACTGTTATTATAATACCACCACAATCAGACATGGTGCAGTGGCTCACACCTGTAATCCCAGCAATTTGGGAGGCCAAAGCGGGCAGATCAGTTGAGGTCAGGAGTTCGAGACCAGCCTGGCCAACATGGCGAAACCCCGCCTCTACTAAAAATACAAAAATTAGCCGGTGTGGTGGTGGATGCCTGTAATCCCAACTACTCAGGAGGCTGAGGCAGGAGAGTTGCTTGAACTCGGGAGGCAGAGGTTGCAGTGAGCTGAGATCATGCCATTTTACTCCAGCCTGGATGAAAAAAGTAAAACTCTGCTCTCGATCCAAAATAAAGAAAAACAAAACACAACAATCAAGCTGATAACTGAGACAGCTACTAAGTGACTAATGGTAAGGTGAGCACATGTGGCACAGAAACACTGGTTAAAGGAATAATTCACGTTAAAAAGCAGGATGGATGCTGGGATGGGAGGGATGGAGTGGATGGTATGAGATTTCATCACCCTACTCAGAATGATGCACAATTTAAGAGTTATGATTTGTTTATTTCTGTATCAGTCCATGAAATATTTTCTGGCCACGGTTGACTGCAGAAAAACTGAAATCACAGAAAGTAAAACAGTGGATAAGTGAAGACTGCTGGTTAGACTGCAGAGTGGATGATGGAAATTGGATTTTTGAAAGTTCACCTTTGGTTGCATGCCTGGATGGAGATGATATCTAAGTCATGAAGATCAAAAAGTGGCTGTGACATTGAAGTTAGATATAATGGTGACCTAGACCTTGGTAGTGCTAGCAAAGTTTGGAATAGTGAATGATTCAAGAACAATTCACAAGAAAGAATATACAAAACTTAATTACAAATTAGGTGGATTGCAAGAAAGAAAGAGAGAGTTTCCAATGTTTAAAAAACTGGGTGAATGTACATGTGATTCAATTAGATCAGAAAAACGAGAAGAAATAGTTAAGAAGGAAAGATGATATGTTCCCTTGGAAATGATAGGTTAGAGGTGCCTGTGAATTGTGCTTATGCAGCTATTCAGAAAGGAGATAAATGTACATAAAGTTATACTGGTACCAAGTTTCCACCACTGCTTTCACCATCCAGGTGCATCAGCGTCCAGGTGCCTATGAGTTGCAAGCAGTCAAATAAATTCAACAGTGTTTCTTGTTTTTCAATCAAGTGAAACAGAAGGTTCGTGGGCAAGAGTGTTAAGTGTACTAAAAATAAAGGGTGATTTTTTTTAAAAAAATCATAGGATATAATATGATTTGGATCTTTGTCCCCCATTCAAATCTCATGTTCAATTGTAATCCCCCATGGTGGAGGTGGGGCCTGGTGGGAGATGATTGAATCATGGGAGCAGATTTCTCATTAATGGTTTGGAACCATCATCTTGGTACTGTTCTCACAATAGTAAATGAGTTATTACGAGATCTGGTCATTGAAAATTGTGTGGCACCTCTGCCTCCTTCGCTCCTGATTTTACCATATGACATGAAAGGTCCGATTCACCTCCTGCCATGATTGTAAGCTTGTAGCAGTCTCCTAAGAAGCAGATGCCACTAGGCTTCCTGTACAGGCTGCAGAATTTAGGATAAGCCAATTCAGTCTATTTTCTTAAAAATTACCGTCTCGGGTATTTTTAATAGCAATGCAGGAACAGCTTAATACAGGATATGTGATATACTGAACAAGAAATTGGAATTGGTGATTTCAAGTAGATAGAGAAAAACAGGAGAACTGCTGGTGGGCATGTCAATGAGTTTATGAGTTGATGTCATAAATATCATCTAATGACACATCATCTAATGATGGAGATACATTTTGAGAAATGAGTCATTATACGGTTTTGTTGTGTGAACCTCAGAGTACATTTACACAAACCTAGATGTTGTAGATCACTACACCTAGACTATATAGTATAGCCTATCGCTCCTAGGCCACACACCTTCACAGCATGGCACTGCACTGTATAGCGTAGGCAATAGTAGCACAATGGTAAGTATTTGTGTATCTAAACCTATGTAAACATAGATATGGTCCAGCAAAAATATGTAATACGGTCTTATGGGACTATCATAGTATATGTAGTCCATCATTTACTGAAACATCATTATGTGATGCATGACTACAGTGGAGAGGTAGATTAGGAAAGAGACTAAACTGCTGTCTGCAACTAGGCTTACAATTATTTTGTTAATTTCAGAGGTGGGGAAATTCCAGCTACACTTATGTTTAAGGATTACAGCCATACCTGTAGGTGGCTGTTATAAAGTGGAAGATAAGATAATTTGACATAAAGAGATTAAAAACTAAGAGATGAGGATGTTGGGTAAATCTTACCCAAGATAGCGGCAGGACTTGGCAGGAAAAGAAAGATTGGAAGCCAGATACTTACGCTTCCAGTGAGCGGGGAGTGAGCAGGCAATCCCAGGATGGCAGCCTGGAGAGGCATTAAGGCTGATGCAAAAAAGCAATTACATTTACATGAAGGTGAAGAAGTAATAATTTAGATTAAACATAGGGGTTACAAGGCCACCAACTACACATCACAAAGCAGCTTCTATAAGAGTCTTTTCTCAAGAAAGTCACAGAAAGCATTATCCTCAGAGAAGAGTCAAGTTCCAGAGTGCATGATAGAGAAGTGGTGATAGGAAAAGTGAGAAGACTAAAGGGTTCAGAAAGAGGAACAAACATCCCCTCCAACATTTCATTTTGATCAGTGAACAAGGATAACAGAGATTTGGCATATCGTATTACATTTCAAGTCTGCAAGAGGAGAAAACTTAGAACCTGAGAGTTCCCTGTACTATTTCGGTAACATCAGAGAATAATACATGGAGAAGAAAATCCAAGAAACGATATGAAAATCTCTGAGATAAGCATCCTTTCTCTGAAATTTTGGATTTGTGTTTATCATAAAGTCTCATGCAGTGTTGCCAGTCTCTCCTTGTCATCAGTCAATTCAGGACATAGCTACCAAGGCGTTCTCCATTATTGTTTATATCTTGTCCTTAACTTGCTCAAAAGCAGTCACTGTCACCCTACAGACTAGACATGATAAAACTTTAAATGTCCTAACTAGGCTCCCTGTGATTTGGCCAAAGAGTTTGGCACCTGCTATGAGTTGGGAAAAATCAAGGACAGAGGAAACTAAAATGTCACTTGGGTCCCCTTTGAGTGTGATGCAATGGATGAGATGAATCATTTGCTTGTGTAGCAGAAGTAACAATGTATTTGTAACAATGTATAACAATGAGGTTTTCCATCATGTCATATCAACAGTTAGGTCCTCAGTTGAAAAGGGAGCAAATTATTGCATGATCATCTGCATCTTGTTGGTATGCAATGGGGGGTTAATGCTCAGACTCCCTTTCATATGTTGGCAACATCTGTAGGAAAGGCAGCTGGCAGTATGGCAGACCACAGAGAAGTGCAATAAAGTTTTAGTTTCAATCCATGTGAGATTAGAGATGTCAACCAAATGTTTGCTATTAATCTATATTGCCTGATTTGCATCTTACTGTACCACATGTTAGTGTTTTTCCAAATTGCCATTGAATGATCATAATAATTTGGTATCTATTGAATTTCAGCAGTGAACTCGATAACATGCAGGACATAATAATGGAGAGATTTCATGGGCAGAGACCTTAGACAGTGCTGAAAAGCAAGCTGGAAAGTGGGCATGAATGTTGATGCAAAACTTAATTGGAAATTATTCATTTTATTGTCCTGTAATAAACTTGAAGAGTGCACATTAAAATAAAGAACAGAAGTGGTTTGAAGAAGAATTTAAAGATTAAAAAAATGATATTTGTGATTCTGTTAAGAGAGACAGGCATATTTTCCCAGAAGCAACCACATGGGATCATAGGGTTGGGTGAACCTTACAATTTGTACTTGGATACCTGCATAGTAACTCTTTTCTTCATGTAAGTTAGAAATTTCAGAAAGATGAAAGGTAAACTTCATATTGGAGTTTCCATCCAAATCAGTCTCATTACCTCTAGCAACTGTAGATGAATACCATGGAAATCAGATGAACTTCACCTTCCAAAAGTTGACCAAGTCACAAAGATTTATGAGTAAATGATATGTTGACTCAAAATGACATTGCATACCTATATAAAGCATATGTCACTGATACTATATCATAAGAGCATATGGTATACCCAATAGTTATTTTTCTAGAAAACTGAAATGTCTACTGAAATAAGTGTAAGAAAAGAAAATATCGGAATGCATGAGTCATTGACACATTCCACAAACAGTGTTAGGTGCTTTGTTCAACTGATAACAATCTTGTAAGTTAGATTTTATTATTCTTATATTGTAGAAGGAACAATACAACCAAAGATGAGATGCAGTACATTAGGTTCCTAAAAGAGTGAGCTGAAACTTGAATCCAGTTTTACTAGCACCAAATTCATACACTTTCTACTGTGCTACCACTCAACTAAAAAATAAACAAATATTTAAAAGTAAAATGTTTTTTAAGAACAGGTGGTCTAAGAAAACCAATTTGTCAATACAGGAGGTAGGAACATTGTAATATGTGTATAATAAATGCAGAATTTCACAACCTATTAAATATGTAGGCTAGTTTATCTCTAAATACTCTATATTATATTTTTATAAAACATTTTATCTAAATAGGATAGAATTATAATTACAGTATTATAGCAAATGCAGGTTTTCTGTAATTACAGGCAAAATTAACTTCCTGCTAGTCCTTGAAAGCAATCTGTGTGCAAAGGCCATCTTTCTGTCATCTGTAAGGTACTGATATATTCTCCAGTCATTATAGTTTATAACGAATCAGGTCAGAAAATGTACTAGTCCCTTTAATAATGAGAATTGTTCCAAGATTCCCTTACTAATCACATATTCAAATTTGGGGAGTGGGGGTATTGGAGATAATTTCATAGTTAAAAATAATTATTAAATGACAAGCAGCTATTATTTTGCATTGCCATTCTGGGAGTCCTTGGGGATTTTACATTTACGTGAGTTACACTTTAAGAAGTAAGTGGCTTAGGAATATTTTTAAACTTATTAGTGATAAAGAAAGAAAACAGCTATTGACAAGTGAGGATGAGCACCCACCATATGGATTCTAACATTTTAATTATTTTGTTCTTTTTCTTTTTAAAGCAACTCTTAGTGATAATAATTTTTCAACTAATTAAAGACCAGCTGCTACTTAGCAAGCTAGACACCCAATTAGGAATGTGAAACCTGCTAAACAACCTTTACTGCCAGCCAGCTAGCTGAATCACCTCCTGTCACTGGTGTGGAATTGATTATTTTTTGTTTTGTTAAACGCATGTTGTTGTCACACAAACTGGATCTCCAGAATGTTTTCCTTTCACAAGAGTTGATCAATCTGACATCCCGTTCAATCTCAATTTTTGGACGCATTTGAGATTTGTAGCAAGGTCCTCCGTCTATCTTTGTAAATATAATTATGGAATGGCTGTGGAGAATTACATTTTGCAGAAAAAAAAAACCTTGAAATGCATAAGGTAACCACCCACGTTAGTTAGTGATTGACAGTGAGATAATGGTATCATGTAACATGGTTTTTGTATACTCAGAAAAAAAATCACAAAATGATAATTACATTTCTATTCATGATGAAGAAGTTTGGTCTCAAATGTTCATGATTTTTTTCCCCAAGAGTATCTTAAAAAAATGGAATGAAGGTGCCAGGATAAATTATAGAGAAATAAACTTGTAAAATACAGTCTTACTGTATGCACCATGGGTTTTTTTCCCCCCTCTGTAAGAGTTAGAAATGGTTTACCTTCAGAAAACAAAACCTCTCAAGCTGCTGGAGGAAAACAACAGTTTAGCACTGATGCTATGGAAAGTCTTTAAATGTAACAGAATACTCAAAAATTTATTTCTCACTATTTTAAATAGTTGTTGCTAATGAAAACAGGCTCCAATAAATACATAGATCAAATTGAAACCCAGAGATAATTGATCATGGATAACAAATTCTCAGACACTTTGACTAATACAGAGAATTCAGAATTCTCTCTTAGAACTGTCCAATGCCTGGCGAATTCCTAACTGTCAGACACCTTAGAAATTGGCAGAGATGTAGTCTGTGAGTCACATATTTAGTTGTATCGAATAATCCTTAATGACCTGGAAGAACTCACGCTCTTGGCAGGGATGTCAGACAAGACACAAGGAGCACTAACTTCTCCCATTACTTTCTTTCCTGTGGTGGTGTTTTTTTGTTTGTTTGTTTGTTTGTTTTTGGTTTTTTGGTTTTTTTTTTTTGTTTTTTGCCTCGTGTCTGTGCTGTAAGCACAGTGGTGCTCAATAAACATTGTTGATTGGATGTCATTACATCTGCTGTGAGTGACAATGAGTCTGACAGGCCTAAATCCAAGGATTCTCTGGCAGCTCTAGCAAATAGTGAGGATACCGCGCTGGATATCATGGGACTGGAAGTGTTAAAGCTCTCAGCAGGAGATTAACTCTGCCTCCAGGAGCCTGGAGTTGATTTGGAAAAGATAGTACAAGGGGTGGCAATCAAGAACATGTTTGACTCTTGGGTGCACGGTGTAAGCAGTGTTTTTGATGTGAATTATGGCTGAACCTCCATCAGGGTGCCTCTCGGGACAAATGTTGTGGCCAGAAGGCACTTTCTTGAGCTGAGAATTTTCTGTTCAATGTTGACTACTGCTTATACTAAAATTGTTTTTGTCGTGTGCGCCAGCAGGGCAAGCAACAGCAACTAGAAGTCAACTTTTCTTCTGCCATTCTTCAGGTCTCTATAATGCTGCCATAGCAGCTTTCTACAAGGCAGGTCAGATCATGTCATAATTGTGCATAAACACTTTAGTTGTATTGCATTGCCTATATGATCACATTCAAGGACTTCAGCGTGGCGGAATAATCCGCGTGTGAACTGATCCTTGCCTAATTCTTTTAAATCTTTTGCAAGACTCAGATTTTCGTGGATAATAATATATCATATTTGGCATTTCTAATTTACTGGGTGCTTTTCTCTGTACTTGACCTATGTAAACTCATTTCATTCTCAAAATAACTCTATGAGGTAGGTACCACACATCATCACCTCTTTTTAAAGATGACTAAAAACTAAAGCACAGAGAGCAAAGGTAATTTCAAGGTCACGCAGCTGGTGGAGGTGAGATTCTAACCCAAATCCATCTAAGCCCGTGCTCCTGGCTACCAGGCTTCCTCCCATAGATTCCCCTCTGATTGCAAGTTTCCCTCGGGGCCTTTGTATTTGCTGTTTCTTTTATCTTGAATGCCTTTCTTCTTCATGGCTGATTGGACTCAGGGGTCAAGACTCAGCTAAAGGATTGATTTCTTTACGAGGCAATCTCTGATATTCAAATCGGAGTTGCCTACTCCCTCTTTTTGGCCAATACTACTACACCTAGGGAAAAACCACCACAACAATAACTACCATTGCCACTACAGTCTTAACATCATGATAATTATTATCACGTATCTATTACTTACTATGGCACTATTTGCCTGGTATTGTGACATACCATCTTCACCTCCACCATAGTGTGGCACAACATCATGACACAGAGAGGTTAAGTGACTTACCCAAGGGTAAATGGATAATTAGTGACAGAGCCAAGATCTACTTGTGCCTAATGTGCAATAAATTATTTAACAGTAATTTCTTGTTGGAAAATGATTAAGAATTTCAAGTGAGACTGCCTTTTAAGCATGAATAGCTGTGTGACAGCACTGGATGCATACCTATGTAGCCAGTCCTCTTCAGGAACCAATAGGACCAATGGGAATCCCATGAAATATTTACCCATTAAACATGTTCACAGTTTGAGGATTGGGGTATATAAATGGGCATCCTAATATCGAACTATTCTTGCATTCTCAGAATAAAAGTTACTGGTTTATAGTGTATTTATTATATTTTGAATGCAGTATAGAATTTTACTTGCTAATGTTTTATTTATAATTTTACATCTATGTTCTTAGTGCTATTATTTTCAATGTATATATTATAATTATGTCTGATCCATTAAAAGAATTAGAAAGAACATTTCCTTTTTGGTATGGAAAAATGTATGTAGCATTGTAATTATAATTATCTAATCTCTATAATGTGGTAAGAACTCCTCTATAAAAGCAACTAAATATGGTGCCACTTCAAGTAGAGTTCCTTTTAAAAATCCTCTTAATTTCTTTATGGAAATAGCTTGGTTTTAAAACTCTATCTCTCTTCTAGTAAAATTTGATTATTTTAATTTTTATTGGTTATTTTTCCTTCATCTAGGCTTTCACATATATTTGTATGGACTTATACAAAGTAACCGTTCTTGATTTTTCTGGGTTTTTTTGTTTGTTTGTTTCAGTGGTTATTTTCCTATTCAATTTGTAAATTTGAACTTTTTCATTTTCTTTCTTTATTAAATTATCTAATGTTTGTCTTCTGTTTTTTTTTTTCCTGAAAAGAATCAGTCTATTGATTTATTAATTATATTTTTTCCTGTTTTCCCTTTCACTAATCCTGTACTTACTCTTTTTTCTTAAGTCTTTGTATTTACTTGCCTTATTTTTCTCTTACTAATGATTTTTAAGTTTGGACTTGTTTTGTGTTTTATATTATCTCCTTGGTTATTTTTATTTTTTGGAAATTTTACTATTTTTATTTACAAATTTTATTTCTATTTTATCCTTTCCCCTAAATTTGTATAACACAGATTTTTCCTCACAGATGAAAGGGTCAATTTTTCTAACTGTTAATTCCAGTTTTGTTATACTGTGATTGAAGAATGTCGTTACCATTATTTCTACTTTAAGGAACTTCATGAGGTATTATTTCACACTGACTATATAATCAACTTTTGTGAAGAGAAACTAGTGCTTGAGAGGAAGCTACATTCTGTATTATATGCATGTAAAATTTGTACGTAAACACACACCAACACATCACAATAAAATCTACCTTATTGATTATGTTACTTATATCCTCTATATCTTATTTATTTTTTGTTAGCCTATCTTGGACTAAGCATAGTGTGTTGGAGGTCAAAATATTTGATTATGTGTTTCTACTTATTTCTCCTTATACCTTATATGTCTTTTGCTCTATGTAACTGCTCTATTTGCTGTACTAATGCTCATAACTATATCATCATTGTACATTTTGGCCTATAATATTTTAAGGCCAAATTTTAATACTTTTTAACTGGATTCCACCTCAACTTGCATTAAGATTAAAACACCCATTTCCAGTTGGTTTCATTTTGTTATATACATTTGTCTCATATTCATTTGTCCACCCCTGTGGTTTTAGTCTTATTGAGTATCTTTATTTTTAGTGTATCTTTACCTAAAACATAGAATTGTATTTTGGTTGGTAAGGCAATGTAAAATGTTGCTTCTTTTAATACACAAGTTAAGTTGACTTATACTTATGAATATGGTTAATATGTTTGTTCTTAACTGGGTATAATAGTTTATATATTCTTTTCTCTCTTTGCATGTGTTCTGTTTTGTTTTCTTCTTTTCTATTTTGTTGTTGTTGTTGTTGTTGTCATTTGTAAAGATTTCAGTTTTTATTCTAGAGGGCACCTTTTGGACAATACCTTTAATAATGTCTTTGGTCCACTTTTCCCTTAATTAGGTCTCCTCTCTTTTACGTAGCAGTTTACAATCTACTCACTGACTCCACCTATCATTTAGTGAACCTTTGCTGAGTGTATTCTCATTTCTTCATTATCTTACTGTTATCTTTTTTGTAGCATTATTACTTTTTAATGTCAGAACAGATAATAATTTCGTTCTATTATTCCACCCCTGTCTCCATTATACATATGATTAAATATATTCAATGGTAATCTTAATTTTTTGGCCAAAATTTTATTAGTCAACTCTTAGTTGTATGACGCTCAACTTTGTGTAAATTACTCAGAAGGGCTTTTGGATACAGTATTCTCGAGTTCTTATACATTTAAATTTGTGTCTCTATAACCATTATGCTCGAAAGACAGCTTGGCTGGAAATAAAATTCTTGGCTCACACTTTTCTTTCCTCAAGTTTTTTTTGAAGCTGCTGTTTAATGTTATCTTTATTTCTATGTTACTGTAAAAAGTCTGAGTTCAAAGTTATTTTTTTTGTAAGTGACTTATTTTTTGTTTGTATTTTATTGGTGTCCTAGGGGAATTTGTTATCTTCAAAGTTAAATATTTTAATGTCTTCAAGTCAGTAATTCTGAGTTAATATTTCCATGTGCACCATGTATTCTTTTTGTATATAATTATAGATCTTCTTTTATTTCCCTATAGTTTTCCTGGAGAATATTTTTAACTATGAATTCTGTTGGATTGTTTTGTGTTTCTTCTTCATGTAATTCACCTTGAAACGTAGATCTGTTTTCCTACCTGCATTAAAAATCATCATTTTCTCTGACCCTTTTGAGCTACTTTTAAGGTTTGGTTTTGTTTTCTTTTATTCTCATAAGCACATTTACACATTGCCTCATATCTTTTCATTATAGTTTTAATTGAATCTTTTCTACTTTTATCAGCTTATCAGCTTCTAATTTAGTGTTAATTACTATGATTATTTTGTCTTTACCTTCAATTCTTTCTGATGGTCAAGTCAGTCAACTCTCATTTGACATTGTACAGAGTTTTGTTTGTTTGTTTGTTTGTTTGTTTTTCTGTACTGTTTCCATTATAAATACTTCAATTTCTGGCCGGGCACAGTGGCTCATGCCTGTAATCTCAGTACTTTGGGAGGCCGAGGTGGGCGGATCACAAGGTCAAGAGATCAAGACCATCCTGGCCAATATGGTGAAACCCTGTGTCTACTAAAAATACAAAAATTAGCTGGGCATGTTGGCGCTTGCCTGTAGTCCCAGCTACTCAAGAGACTGAGGCAGGAGAATCACTTGAACGCGGAAGGTGGAGGTTGCAGTGAGCCGAGATCGCACCACTGCACTCCAGCCTGGCAACAGAGAGAGACTCCATCTGAAATTTAAAAAAAAAAAAAATCAATTTCTGATTCATGGTATTTTCATCTGCATGATGATTGATTCTGAAGAAAGAATTTCACCTGAAATAATGTATTCCCGTTTCATAAATTATTTCTATTATTTCCCTTCTATGGATGTAGTCCATCATTTTCAGTTAATTTGATAGTGTCCTGTTTTCCTTGTATACAACCATTCCCCATTAAATAAATTACCATAGATAAATAAAACTGTATTCCATTATACCAATCGGATCCCTTCTTATACTAAGAAGCTTAGTCACTGATCCAAACCTTTCACTTGCTCCTCTTTTACTGAACTGGGAAAACAGGATATTTCTTTTGCTGTGTTTTGTTTTTCTTTTGAAGGATATAATTATTTATATTTCAAATTTTTCCCAAGATTATGAAGTTAGTTAACGTAACAAATACTATGCCATGTCTCTTAACCAGAAAGCTAAATTGGATCTCATATGTGGTAAATAGAAAAGAATCAGACATACATTAAAAAAAAATGTTTCTTTAATCTGTCCTCATAATAGATATTCAAAATCTTTTTTTTTTTTTTTCTTTTTTGAGATGGAGTCTCGTTCTGTTGCCCAGGCTGGAGTGCAATGGCACGATCTTGGCTGACTCACTGCAACCTCCTCCTCCTGGGTTCAAGTGATTCTCCTGCGTCAGCCTCCCAAGTAGCTGGGATTACAGGTGCCCACCACCACGCCCAGCTAATTTTTGTATTTTTAGTAGAGACAAGGTTTCACCAGTTTGGCCAGGCTGGTCTCAAACTCCTGACCTCAGGTGATTCACCCAGGTCAGCCTCCCAAAGTGCTAGGATTACAGGTGTGAGCCACCATGCCCAGCCGAGTTTCTGTACTGATAATTGGCATTTTTTATTAAAAGCTGTTAAAGAAAAATCCTTCTGATATGTGCTAAAACAGCAAGAAAGATTTTATGCATTATTACAATAGTGAAGAAAGGCTGAACTTAACTTCAAATACAACAAAAAGTGACGATTTATACTATCAGAATAAAGAAGTCAGTGGAGGAAAAGTTACTAATATCAAGGCTAAAGGGATAGTTACTAAATTGGCCTAACAGCATTCATAGTAAAGGCAGGTCAAGAACATAGACACCAAAGGTAGGAGGTAAAGAAACTGATCAGCTGTTAAGAGTAAGAGAGTCTTGCTAAAGACAGACAAAGGTCAAGGCCTAGTCAAGGAAAGGGCTCAGAGGAGCCTAACTAATGCTTTGTCAATGAGGGAGTGTTTGTCAAAGCCATCCAAAAACTTAGTTTCTACTCTTTAAAACAAATTCACTTTTTTATTATTCGTAGATGATCATACTTAAATTGAGTAGAGAAATAAAATACTATAGGTAAATGAGATCTTAATGAATACAAATTACAAGCAAGAATAGAAGAGGGTTAAAATAAGATAAATAATTTACTCCTCTGAAGAGATTAAATAATATAATAAACAATTCATTATTAAGTGTTTAAGATTATAAAATTATAACATTAGCATCATTATGACATTTTCTCACCTTATGACAGATTCTATTTTATTTATTTTTTTAACTTTTATTTTAGGTTTAGGGGTATATATTCAGGTTTGTTATGTAGGTAAACTCCAGTCATAAGGGTTTGTTGTACAGATTATTTTATCATCCAGGTACCAAACCTAATACCCAATAGTTATGTTTTCTGATCCTTGCACTCCTCTCACCCTCCACACTCAAGTAAGCCCCAGTGTCTGTTGTTCCCCTCTTTGTGTCCGTGAGGTCTTATCATTTAGCCCCCGCTTATACTTGAGAACATGCAATATATGGCTTTCTGTTCCTGCGTTAGTTTGATAGGGATACTGATGTCCAGCTCCATCCCCATTCCTGTAAAAGACCTGACCTCATTTTTTATGGCTGCATAGTATTCCACACTGTATATGCACCACATTTCCTTTATCCAGTCTGTCATTGATGGACATTGAAACTGATTCTATATCTTTGCTGTTGTGAATAGTACTTCCATAAACATGCATGCTCATGTGTCTTAATGGTAAAATGATTTATATTACTTTGGGTATATACCCGGTAATGGGATTGCTGGGTCAAATGGTAATTCTGTTTTTAGGTCTTTAAAAAATTGTCACTCAGCTATCAACAATGGTTAAACTACTTGACACACCCACCAACAGTATATAAGTATTCCTTATTATTTGACTTTTTATTACTTATAGCCATTCTGACTGGTGTGAGATGGTATCTCATGTGGTTTTGATTTGCATTTCTGTAATGATCAGTGATGTTGAGCTTTTTTTCATATACTTGTTGACAAGTATGTCTCCTTTAGTGAAGTGTCTGTTCATGTCCTTTGCCAACTTTTTAATGGGGTCATTTTTTTTTTCTTGTAAATTTGCTTAAGTCCCTTATAGATGCTGTATATCAGATGCACAGCTTGCAAATACTTTCTCCAATTCCGTAGACTCTCTGCTTACTATATTGATTGTTTCCTTTGCTGTGCGGAAGCTCTTAAGTTTAATTACATCCTATTTTTAATGATTTGCTTTTTTTATGATTGCTTTTGACATCTTTATCATGAATCTTTGCCCATTCCGACATCTAGAATGGTATTACCTAGGATGTCTTCAAGGACTCTTATAGTTTGGGGTTTTACATTTAAGCCTTTTATCCATCTTGAGTTGATTTCTGTATATAGTGTAAGGAAGGGATCCAGTTTCAATCCTCTGCATATGGCTAGGCATTTATCTCAGCACCATTTATTGAATAGGGACTCCTTTTCCCAATGCTTATTTTTTTCAGTTTTGTTGAAGATCAGATGGTTGCAGGTGTTCAGCCTATTTCTGGGTTCTCTATTCTGTTCCATTGGTCTGTGTGTCTGTTTTTGTACTAGTAGCATGCTGTTTTGGTCACTGTAGCTATGTAGTATAGTTTGAACTCGGGTTAGGTGATACCTTCAGATTTGTTATGTATGCTTACTATTGCTTTCACTATTCAGGCTCTTTTTGGTTCCATACAAATTTTAAAATAGGCTTTTCTAGTTCTGTGAAGAATGTCATTGGTAGTAATAGGAATAGCATTGAATCGTAAATTTCTTTGGACAGTATGGTCATTTAAATGATACTGATTCTTCCTGTAGTTGAGCATGAAATATTTTCCATATGTTTGTATCTTCTCTGATTCCTATAAGCAGTGTTTTGGAATTCTCATTGCAGAGATCTCCCACTTCCCTGGTTACAAGTATTCCTAGATATTTTATTCTTTTTGTGGCTATTGTGAATGGGATTGCCTTCCTGATTTGGCTTTCAGCTTGGCTGCTGTTGATGTATAGGAATGCTAGTGATTTTTGTATATTGATTTTGTATCCTGAAACTTTACTGAAGTTGTTTATCAGATCTAGAATCTTTTGGACAGGACTATGAGATTGTCTATGTATAAAATCATATTTCCCACAAAGATCTTTTAACTTTTCTCTTCCTATTTGGGTGTCTTTTATTTCTTTCTCTTGCCTAATTGCTCTGGCTAGCATATCTAGCACTATGTTGAATAGGAGTGGTGTTTGGGTCTCAAGGAGAACACTTACAGCTTTGCCTGTTCAGTATGATGTCGGCTATGGGTGTGCCATAGATGACTCTTATTATTTTGAGTTATGTGCCTAGTTTGTTGAGGATTTTGTTTTTGTTTTTTGTGTTTTTTTTTGAGATGGAGTCTCTCTGGTCACCCAGGCAGGAGTGCAGTGGCACTATCTCAGTTCACTGCAACCTCCGCCTCCCAGGGTCATGCCATTCTCCTGCCTCAGCCTCCCCAGTAGCTGGGACTAGGCACCCGCCACCACGCCAGGCCAAGTTTTTGTATTTTTAGTAGAGACAGGGTTTCACCATATTAGCTAGGATGGTCTCGATGTCCTAACCTTGTGATCCACCCGCCTCGGCCTCCCAAAGTGCGGAGATTACGGGTGTGAGCCATCGCGCAGGCCGAGGATTTTTAACATGAAAGGATGTTGAATGTTATCAAAAGTCTTTTCTGCACTTATTAGGATAATTATGAGGTTTTTGTCTTTAGTTCTTTTTAAGTGATGAATCACATTTATTGATTTGCATATGTTGAACCAACCTTGCATCCCAATGATAAAGCCTATTCAATTGTGGCAAATTAGCATTTTGATGTGCTTTTGAATTTGGTTTGCAAGTGTTTTGTTGAGGACTTTGGCATCAAAGTTCATCAAGGATGTTGGCCTGAAGGTTTGTGGTGGTGTGTCTCTGCCAGATTTTGGTATCAGGATTATTCTGGCCTCATAGAATGAGCTGGGGAGGAGTTTCTCCCCATTTTTTCAGCAACATTTTCCGTAGGAATGGTACCCACTCTTTTTTGTACATCTCGTATATTTCATCTGTGAATCTATCAGTCCTGGTCTTTTTTGGTGGGTTGGGCTATTTACTACTGATTCAATTTCAGAGCCTGTTATCAGTCTGTTCAGGAAATCCATTTCTTCCTGCTTCAGTCTTGGGAGGGTGTATGTGTCCAGGAACTTATCCATCTATTCTAGGTTACTATGGACCATTTCTTCTCATTGGTGCATGTTATACCATTCTGTGAACATATTTATAAATTCTATTATTGATGGCTAATTGTATATCTTCTGTTTTTAGCCATTGTGAAAAGTGATGCTATGAAGGTTCTAGGATATGTTTCCACATTAGCAATAATGTATTTTTTTATATATACCTAGGAATAAAATTAAGTGAATTTTCCAAAGTGTATGTGCCTATTTACATCTCCACCAGAATCTATGAGATTTCTGGTTGCTCCAAATTCTTACCAACACTTGATACTTTCAGTGTTTTCCATTGCATGTATAAGGAATCCAGTTTATCAATTTGTTCATCAATAAATTTTTAAAATTTTTGTTTAAGAAATTTTTATTCACTTCAAGATGTCAAAGATGTTCTATATTTTCTCTTATTGTATTATGTTTTACATTTAGAATTGAATCTGCTAAATTTTGGCAGAAGGAAGATGATGCAAGGTAGTTGTCAAGACTTTTTTCCATATGTCTGTCCATCTAAAACAGGAACAATTATTGAAAAGACAATTATTTCTCAACTGTTATACAGTATTAACTTTGTGAAAAATCAGATGATGATTTTGCAGAGTCTATTTCTGAAATCTCTATGCGATTGGTTTGTTATTTTTTTCATGCTGCAATGTCACACTATCTTAACTACTATAGTTTTAAAATAGGTCTTGCTGTCTTGCAAAGTAAGTCCTTCCTTTTTTTTTTTTTTTGCTTCTCCTTAAAATTGCACTGAATATTTTTTCTGTCTTTTATATTTCCATAGAAATGGTAGAATCAACTTGTCAATACACACCACACACACACAAATACACATGCAGACTCACACACAAATATTTGCCCTACAGATATTGATATTTAGATTGAGATCCAAATGGTTCTATAGATTATTTGAGGAGAAATGGCATGTTTACCAGTTTAAATCTTCTAATCCATGAACATGGCATATAATTTAAATTTTCATTAACTTGGCTCAATAACATTTATTGCTTTTGCTGTCTTGCAATATTTTCTATAGGTTTATTGCTTTACTTCATGTGTGTTAGTTTTTGATATTGCTGTGGTAGCTTGCTTGAATTTATTACATTCTTCAAAATAAATAAAAGGAAATATCCTTAGTCAATGATGAGATACTTGATGAATCAATGATAATGATTAATATAATTATGTTAAAATGAAGGTAAAAAGTGTCACTTTAGGAATAAAATGAATTATCTATATACCACGGTAAGTATTTCATAGCTTAGAATTATATCCTTCAGTTATATTTTTAAATATATAGAATTATTAAGTATAGAATCATACAAGATAAAATTTTAAAGTGACTAAAATATCTACTCCAAGCATCTATTCTGCAATATCTCTAAGTTTCTGTTATATAGCTTTTGCTAGTATAGCTATAAAACCAGAAAATTTATTTTCTCATAGGACAGATCCTTTCATCATTGAGAAGTTCTACTTATTAAATACTTACTCTTCTTTATATACTCTTTATAATGATCTAAAAACTATCTTCATATAAGTTTTGCCCTTTGGTTCTTATGTAATCTTGTATCAACATACAGCCAGTTTATACCTTCTTTCATGTGATAACCCATTGGATTATAAAGCTAGTTTTCATGTTCTTATTCTCCCCCTCTTCTTTTCTCTGGGCTAAGTGTCTTCCCTAATTCTTCATACAACATGGTTTCTAGTCTTTTCACCTCATGGGTCTCTGTTCTCTGAAAGCACTTCAAGACCTCCCTTCACTCTTCACACTCTTTAGTATGGTGCCTATTATTTCTGAAAAACAAAAGTAGCCTAGGAATATCTCCTCACTTTGAACTAGGTTCCCTACTTCTCTACCAATGCACTGACATTGTGGTGTCATCATAGAAGCTGTCTGGCAGGCAGTCAGCAGCCTTGTAAATAGCTATTTACCTTATTAATTTCACCACTGTCATTCTTTAACTTTACCTGCCTTGTGACTGGACTTTGGCAGGACCTGTACTTTAGGGATGTGATCACACTAACTAAGCCTGAAAGAGGAGATTAGCCATGCATGTACTCCAGCTAGTCTTCCTTCCCTGAAGAAAAACTCTGTCTTGAAAAGTAAAATTATAATCATAAAATTGATTGGTAAGCATAGAATGGGGGCAAGGGGAATGAGTTCAGCATTTCAATATTAAATTGCATCAGGGTTTTGATAGACAGATTCATCCCGCGTCAGAATAGAGACATACCCGCACCAAAACTAAGCAGGTTGCATTTTGTGTACTTATACTGTTTCCCTAGAATAGGGCTGGAGGGAGGGGATGGTACCATCGGTTGCCTCTTGGACTGTTTTTGGTTTTCTGTATTCTGTTCTATGCTAATCAATCTCTGATTCTAAAAAAATCAAATCCTTTTAAAATTCACTAATATTTTATTTTATATTGCTCTGGATATAAAACCAACTAATCTTTTCAAGGTGATTGTGAATCTCTCATTTGCAGCGAATTTTATGATTTAACTCTTAGAGCATAATCTTATTTCTCTGGTTTCCACATTCTTAGAGAGCTTCTCACTACCACTGAATTTATAAGATCAAATAACTAGTCAATGAAAAAGATTATCCAATATGACTACATTCGGAAGCTAGATCCTTTTTGTGCTTTTTGTGTCTTCTGCCACCATTTAGCAGGAGCCATCCTTGTTCCGGAGAGTCTACAGGAGCTAAGTGAATAACATCAGGCCTTTGGATGTCCTAGCCTACCTTACACAACCACTAATATCTTAGATTGTCCCATCTCAGCCTACACAGCTTTATCGTGAGGGCACGAAGTCTCATCTGCCCAACCTCCCATTTGCTTCCACAGCTTTGTTGTGAAGAGTGAAGATATGCATTTATGCCAACTATTTTTTCTAAGGTATATCCAATTTCAGATAAAAGTACTACTTGTCTCAAAAGACCATAAAGGATCAGGAAATAATGGAGGTCAGAGAAGCAGTTTAAAAGCCTCATTTGTTTCACAAATAGCCAAAGAGAAATTCCTTGGAATATATTTTCCTCAGTGTAAAGTAGCATCTATACTTCTGGAGTTACTTCAGAATCTCAAAAGACCCTGACAATATGTCTTGGCCTTACATATTGGCTAAAATGTAACTTCAGTGACTCAGGCAACAGTTACTTATATTTTACGTCTCCACAGAGTTCCTCAACAGAGCTATATAAGTAGATGCAGAAGGCATAATCTTTTTATACTACCACTTTGAATATATCTTTTTTTGTACAGCCACTTTGAAGATATGAATACAAATTGGAGAGGAAGGTGAAGATGAGAAGCAACACCATAAGGAAAATGCGTATCTTTGTAAAAGCTAATTGTGATGATAATTACTTTCTGCTTTGGAAGCACATGGATAATGTTGGCTCTTACAATGGAATTTGTTCAAAGAAATAAAATAGATTGGGCTATTCAATAGTGACTGAATTGTTCATTATGTTGAGAATGGAACGCAATCTTGTAAAATGTCATCTTTTGCATTTATTTTAATTTTCTGAGAACACTTATGCCAACTAAATGTAAAATTTCCCCAATATCACTCCTACCTCATTAAAGGGGAAAATAATGTGGCTAAATGCCTTTGACAAATAGTCATATTATTTAAATAATTATCATTTCTTTTCAGCACAGACACAGACAAGGAAAAATCAGGTGAAGGAGTAAGGGAGAATTCGGATATTTGTCAAGGACAGGGAGATAAGAAGGAAGAAAACCATTTATGGGAAATTCACCCTCTGCTGCAAACAGTGGCACCTGCAGAGCTCTGCCTCCCTCTGGAAGCATCCTGCACCTGCCATGCCTTAGTCACATGCAGAAAAATGACTGCAAACAAAGCAAAAAATAAATCATTTCCTGTTCTGGAGTCACCAGCCCCACACTGTTTATATAAATCTGTACATCTCTTCCAGATTCTGCATAGCCATTACTAGTCATCTGGTTTGAAAAATATGCTTCCTATAGTTTTCTCAGGCCCAGCTTGAATACTGGGTTGGTGCTTGTGTAATTGGCATGTTCCTGCTTAAGCCTTTCTTTTCAAATTGGGCTGCTGGTGGCTAACCTATCTGGGCCTGTGCAGCCCACATTGGCTTCTGCTTGTGCCCTCTGGTTGGCTTGAAGCTTTGGAAGTCATTCCCGAACTGAATGCTGAGCCTGAAAATCCTGCTCATATTTTTAAGCTGGCCTCATACCCACATTCTAAATTTGCTTCCTTCCCAGGCCTTGTGACAATCATTTGTGCCCTTACCATTAAAACAATCTCCTGAGCAAGTCTATGTCTAGGGCCTTTGGCTTGAAATTATTCCAAGCTTTTCCAAATACTCTTGACTTAGCAAGTCACTGTGATGAAGGAGGATCAGCAGCACTAGAAGAGGTGTCATAAAGAAAGGTATGAAGACCAGGTGGCAGATAAGGATGGAACAGCTCTGAGGACAAACTTTGTTCACTAAAACACATTTACTCAGCAGAAGAAGTTTGGGTAGGGCTGCCAAGAGATGAAGGCCCAGGAAAAAAAAAAGAAGGAAAAAAAAGAAAACAGTGAATTGTGGAAAAGGAAATAAACTTTTTTAGTTTAGGGAAAGTTTTTGAAGGAGACCACCATTAGAAGAAGTTGTAGACTCATAGCTGGAGGGATTTGTATGAGAAAGCAGATACGAATAAATGGACATATGTACTCTATGATTGCCCCTGAATAAGTGAAGAATAATGTATTTAGTTTAAAATGGTCATTTTTAGCATTTGCAAGTTGAATTATGTTTTTCTCATAAAATACATTTTTGTTCTATTTACTTCGTTATTCCTTCCAATGACACATAAAGTGGTAACCAACAGACGTGGTGAAGGGGATGGGATGAGCAGAACAAAATCCTTGCAGTGTATAAATTTGTCCATGTGGACACAAAACACATACGATGCCCGTATATGTGAAATAATACTAACTGTTGGGAAATTCTTAAGAAAGCATCTAGTTCTGTGAATAATTAGATTGGTAGTTTGATAGGAATAGCATTGAACCTGTAAATTGCTTTGCATGGTATGGCCATTTTAATGATATTGATTCTTTCTATTCTTTAGCATAGAATATTTTTTCCATTCATTTGTGTCTTTTCTGATTTCTTTGAGCAGTGCTTTGGAATTCTCATTGTAGAGATCTTTTACCTCCCTGGTTAGCTGTATTCCTAGGTATTTCATGCTTTCTGTGGCAATTGTGAGTGAGATTGCCTCCCTGATTTTGCTCTTGGCTTGGCCGTTGGTGTATGGAAATGCTAGTGATTGCTGTACATTGATTTTGTATCTAGAAACTTTGCTGAAGTTATCAACTGAAGGATCTTTTGGTTCGAGACTGTGGGGTTTCTAGATATGAAATCATGTTGTCTGTTTACAGGAATGGTTTGACTTCCTCTCTTCCTATTTGGATGCCTTTCATTTCTTTCTCTTGCCTGATTGCTCTGGCTATGACTTCCAATACTATGTTATACAGGAGTGAAGAGAGAAGGCATTTTTGTCATGTGCCTATTTTCAAGGGGAGTGCTTCCGGCTTCCAGTATGTTATTGACTGTGGCTTGTTGTAGATGGCTCTTTTTATTTTTAGGTATGTTCCTTCAATACCTAGTTTATTGAGAGTTTTTTTTACATGAACAGATGTTGAATTTTATGGAAAGCTTGCATCTATCTATTGAGATAATCATTGGGTTTTGTCCATAGTTCTGTTTATGTAATCTGATGACAAACTCACCAAAAGCAATTGCAACAAGAGCAAAAATTGACAAATGGGATCTAATTAGACTCAAGAGCTTCTGCACAGCAAATGAAACTATCAACAGAATGAATAGACAACCTACCTACCGAATGGGAGAAAATGTTTGCAAAGTATGCATCTAACAAAAGTCTAATACCCAGCATCAATAAAAAGCTTAAACAAATTTACAAGAGAAAAATATACAAGCCCAATAAGAAGAGGGCAAAAGACACGAACAGACACTTTTCAAAAGTAAATGTATATGCGGCCAACAAGCACACAAAGAAAAAGTTTAATATCATTGATCATTAGAGAAATGCAAATCAAAACCACAATGAGATACTATCTCACACTAATGAGAATGGCTATTACTAAAAAGTCAAATAATAACAGATGCTGGCGAGTTTGTGGAGAAAAGTGAAACTTTATACACTGTTATGGGAGTGTAAATTAGTTCAACCATTGGGGAAAATAGTATGGCAATTCTACAAAGAGCTAAAAGTAGAACTACCATCAACAATCTTATTACTGGATATATACCCAGAGAAATATAAATAATGCAACCATAAAGACATATGCATGTGAATGTTCATTGCAGCACTATTTAAAATAGCAAAGATATGGAGTCAACCTAAATGCCTGTTAATGACAGATTAGATAAAGAAAATGAGGTACATATACACTATGGAATACCATGCAGCCATAAAAAATGAGATAATGTCTTTTGTGGGAACATGGATGAAGTTGGAGGCTATTATTCTTAGCAAACTAACACAGGAATGAGAAACCAAAGACCACATGTTCTCACTTATAAGTAGGATGAAATCATAAGAACTTATTAACACAAAGAAGGAAACAATAAACACTGGGGTCCACTTGAGGGGGGAGGGTGGGAAAAGGGAGAGGAGCAGAAAAAATAATTATTGGGTACTGCGCTTAACACCTGGGTGATGAAATAATGTGTATGACAAGCCCTCATGACACATGCTTACCTATGTAACAAAACTTCACATATACCTCCAAACCTAAAATGAAAGTTAAACAGACAAAAATAATTTAGTAGTAGGTTGCTTATATTTTTTCAACATGTGGCATATGAAAATAAAACATTTGCAATCCTATTTCATATGCACATTAATTATGTAAAATTAGAAGCACTAAGGGTAGGTCATTAAGTGCTGATTAGACAATAATATTATGTGTTCTGGCAGCACTGGTAATAAGGAACTACGTTTACTTCCAAAGGGAGGAAAGATCATTAAAATTTTAATTTGTTTCTCAACAGTTCAATTATAAAATGCTTAATGTGATGGACTTTAACCTTATGGGACTTAACACAATTATGGGACTGTTCCAGTATACCTTGCTCTCTTGTGTTTATTTTCTCAAAGGATTAGGCACTTGTAACTGTTTTAAGATCATTCTTGGCTGTAAAATATTTTATAGTGTCTTTCTTTTACTTCCTACACTGTTTCTATATTTTAGATGCCTGGCAAGATAACTTCAAATGAAAAGAGAAATGTTTATCTTGCTGAAAATGAAAACTTTCAAGTATACCTTTTAAATATGGTTCAGTAGATACCTACTTAATGTCTCCTTTGTGGATATCATGATAATAGCTCCCACTGGTCTAGAGTTCATTGGGTACTCACGTACTCACTTATTCATCCAATCAATAAATCTAAGAAACAAAGGTGCTTTTGTTTTTGTTTTTTTTCAAATGGAGTTTTGATCTGTCACCTAGGTTAGAGTGCAACAGCACGATCTTGGCTCACTGCAACCTCCGCCTCCCTGGTTCAAGCAATTCACCTGCCTCAGCCTACCAAGTAACTGGGATTACAGGTGCCCACCACCATGCCCGACTAATTTTTGTATTTTTAGTAGAGACAGGGTTTCTCCATGTTGGGCAGGCGGTCTTGAACTCCTGACCTCAGGTGATCCGCCCACCTCAGCCTCCCAATGTGCTGGAATTACAGGTGTGAGCCACCCCCCAACACTCTCTTTAAATGTTTTTATGTACTGCCATGTGCAGACATCTATTTTTTCCTGGTTTTACAGTCTAATCATACCCATGGTTAAGTAGCTTCACCATACTGACAAAGACATCCTCAGTTTTCCCTCAAATAAAATAATTGCAAATTTGAGCACCTAATTTTTGCTAATATGAAAAAACTAAAGAAAAACTCAGAGAACTGCATTTTTCTTCCCATACTTCACTTATGTAGTTTAACCAGGGTCTTCTGAAAATTGCCCTGTCTGTATCTCAACATTTAAATAGGAACTTTAGTCGAGATATTAGAGGCAACATTCTCAGAAGTTTAGTTAGCCAACTGTGTTTGGACTTTCAGGTTGCAAGTAACATAAACCATTTTCTAAATTTATAACAAGAATGCACATAAATTTGCCAGAAGCTAAAGGCATACAGTTTGAAGATGAAGCAAATTGTCTAAAGCTGGGAACAATGACATGTGTCTGTTGCCTCAGCTATATAATTTCAGAAACTTGGAAGGCTATGTAAGGATCATGTAAACTCAGGAATTCGAGGCCGTAGTGCCCTGTGATCATGTTTGTGAAGAGCCACCTCACTCCGGGGCTGGGACATGTAGGAAGACCATGAGAAATAAAAGAAAAGAGAAGAAAAGAAAAGAAAGGAAAGGAAAGGAAAGGAAAGGAAAGGAAAGGAAAGGAAAGGAAAGGAAAGGAGAGGAGAGGAGAGGAGAGGAGAGGAGAGGAGAGGAGAGGAGAGGAGAGGGAAAAGAGGAGGAGAAGAGAGGAGAGGAGAGGACAGGGGAAGGGAGAGGAGGGGAGGGGAGGCGATTCAAGAGGAGGGGAGGAGAGGGGGAAGGGGAAGAGACGGGAGGAGAGGGAAGGGAAAAAGGGAAGGGAAGGGAAAAAGGGAAGGGGAAAGGGAAAGAAAAAGAGAAAGAAAGAGAGAAAGAATGAAAGAAAGAGTAATTGAGATACATATTTGAAGTAATTAGTGAATATATAATATTTGAGGTAATGTTTCTGGATGACATAACTCAGGAAATGAGCACCAGTATGGAAGAGAAGCACTTAGACGAATAAGCAAATGAACATTTCGTGGTTTATGTTTACATTTATTTAGCATGTAGTGTCCAGTTTACCAAGTGAAGAAGGATTTGGAAAGAGAGTGATCACAAACCACTGATGTCAAAGGCCCCTGAATAAATGAGTCATCTGTGGTATGAGAATTAGACAATTTATTTGGCAAACTAGAGGTCATTCGTGATCTCGATTAGAAGTAGTTTGTTTTTTTGGTGGTGGTGGGGTCTGATTAGAGAAACTTCAAGAGAAAAATGGAAGTAAATAAGACACTATAAAGAGGATTTTAAAAGTGGTTTACTATTGAGCTATTGGGAGGTAGCAGGAGTAGAATATGATGTCAAGAGAGGGAGTCTGCATTTTTCTATTAATTTCCCTTTTTTCGGTTAAGATGCTAGCTATTATAACATATTTGTATGTTGGTGATAATTGGCTCTTCATTTGCTGAAACTGGACCTTTACCTCACCCCATATATAAGAATCAACTTAATAGAGATTAAAGACTTAAGTATATGACCTGAAGCAGTAGAGGAAAACATAGCAGAAAAGCTCCATGGCATTGGTCTGAGCAATGATTTCTTGGATAAAACCCCAAAAGCACAGGCAACAAAAGAAAAATGGAATAGAAAAATGAGACTAGATCAAGCTAAAAAGCTTTTATATAGCAAAGAAAACAATTAACAGAATGAAGAGACAATCTATAGAATGGGGGAAAATATTTTCAAATTATACATCTGATAAGAGGATAAATTCAAAATATTTAACAAACTCAAACTACTCAATAACAAAGAAATAATCCTGCTAAAAAAAATGGCCAAAGAACCTGAATAGACATTTCTCAAAAGAAGATACAGAAATGGCCAACAATAATATAAAAAAAGTGCTCAACATCACTGATCATCAGGGGAATGCAAAGTAAAACCACAATGAAATATCAACTCATAGCTGTGAGAATGGCTATCATAAAAAAGATGAAAGATAAGAAGTGTTGGTGAGCATGTAGAGGAAAGGAAACAATGTATATTGTAGGTAGGTATGGAAATTAATACAGGCATTGTGGAAAACAGGATGGAGTTTCCTTAAAAACTATAAATAGAACTACCATAGTATCCAGCAGTCCCACTTCTGGGTATATATCCAAATAAATTGAAATCAGTATGTTGAAGAGCTGGTTGCACTCCTAAATTCATCACAGCATTATTCACAATAGCCAAGCTATTGAAACAATTTAAATGTCCATCAGTGGAAAAGTGGGTTAACAGAATGTGGTATATATTCACAATGGAATACCATTCAGCCTTTGAAAAGGAGGAAATTTTGTCCTGTACAACATCATGTATAATCTAGAGGGCATTATGCTCAGGGAAGTAACTTACACACAGATAGGCAAGTACCATGTAATCTTACTTACATGTGGAATACAAAAAAGTTGACCTCATAGAAATACAGAATGGAATGATGGTTATCAGAGGCTGGGGGGTTGGAAAGAATGAGGAAAGAGGAAATGTGAGGCAAATAGCACAAAGTTTCAGTTAGACAAGAAGAGTAAATTCTTCTAGTCATCTCTTATACAGGATGGCAACTATATGTGATAATAATGTATTGTACATTTCAAAATTGTTAAAAGAATAGATTTTAAATGTTCTCATCACAAAGAAAGTATAAATATGTGAGGTGATAGATATGCTAATTAGACTGATTTGATCATTCTAAAACATATACATGCATCATAACATCACATCGTACCCCATAAAGATATGCAATTATTGACAATTATCAAAATAAATAAATAAATACAAAAAAATCTCAAAATGAATGGAAAATTTATTAAGTAAGAGAGAAGGGGATAAGAAGGGGACAATAGTCAGAGAAGTTTACCTATGAGGAAATTAAGGTACAAAGCATTTAGAAACTTACCCATTTCCATAGCTGTTAAGTGGGAGATCTTCAACAAAATTTTGCAATGCCTCATTCCAGAGATTCTTTTGTTAATTTCTACTCTATGTTGTATTTTCCTGAGTAGAGGGGGGAATAATTAACCAGGCCATTGTAAACTAGGTATATATTGCAAAATATATTCATTGTACCAGCCTATAGGTAAGTGAGCTCCTGGCCAGTATTCTCTCTCTCTCTCTCTCTCTCTCTCTCTCTTTTTTGAGATAAGTTCTTGCTCTGTCACCCAGGATGGAGTACAGTGGTGCAGTCACAGTTCACTGCAGCTCCACCTCCTGGACTGATAGAACAATACTCAGCCTCTTGAGTATCTGGGACTACAGGCTCATGCCACAATGGCTGGCTAATTTTGTTATTATTTTATTTTTCAGAGATAAGGTCTCACTATATTGTCCTGGCCAGTCTCAAGCTCGTGGGCTCAAGCAATCCTCTCACTTCAGCCTCCCAAAGTTTTGGGATTACATGTGTGAGCCACTGCACCTGGCCTTTCTCTGCCATAAGGTTTGTTTTTAAATAGACTTTATTGGGTATAACATTCCTACATGGATGTTAAAAAAAATTCTAATGCAGAACACAGAAAGAATCTCTTTTGAAGTGCTGTAGAAAATTAAAGGCTATCACCCCAAAAGTTGTATCTAAGAGGAGCAAGCATCAGAGCTAACCAGAGCCCTGGCCTACAAGCCTAAGCAAAAGCATTCAACCATCACAATAAGAAGGCAGAACAAGGAAACCAAGAAGGTTAAGTTTCTCTTTTCTTTTCTGTCCAGGCCAAAGTAGAGCAAGTTCATCAAGTTCAGCAAAATCCCCAAAACAGTAACATTGAGACACATTGTTAACCACCTCATTAGAACAGTACTTAATTAGATAGAAATATGTGAACAAAGCATATTTTAATCATATTACCGTATACATAAATCTAAACGCTAACAATTTTCCACTCTTGCCTGCGTGGTCAAGAAGCATATATTTTGGGTGCCCACCCCTCTAGAGATCCTATCCATGTTTGCAGCTCCTTCAGAATCCCATGTGAGTTCAGAGGCACCTGCTGGGATCTCATGCCTTACAGGTGATATAGATCTATAGGACATGACTTGCGTTGTGCTAGGTCTTTGTCTTCTGCATACCAGGGTTCTCACCACCGTGGCATCTGCCCACCAGATTAGCGGGTGGAGACCAGGTTTTCAGCTGTTCTCCTACAGGCTGCATACAAGCACACTCCAGACAAAAGCAGATTCCCAGTGCCTGAGCAACCAATGTAAGCTTTCGCCAACGGACAAAGTTATCTCCCATCTAAGAGAATGTAGCATTTGAGAGAAGGGACAATTCATGTGAATACAATTGACACTTGAGAGGTCTAAACTCATTTTAGTGACCATATAAAGCTAACTGACTTTCCCATCTTCATAATTTTGTCTATAAGCTAAATTATAGGCCAGTGTAATTTTCTAGTCTTTTCAATACAACCATCCTGTTATGTAAAAGTTTTAGATTCATGTTTTATTTTATTGCTCACTTCTTTACTGAACCAGCACTCATTTATTGTGCTATCAGAAACCCCAATTCTATGATAATTTACTCATTTTTTTCAATATTCATTTTCCCCATTTAGCATAACTGAATTCATCTTATTCTTGAGGTTACCTCTTCTTCATCCTCCTCAGTGGACACTGCTTATTCTTTTGTGACTCACATATCTTAAGATCCAGATAGTAGCAACAACTAATATTTAACAAGTACATACTCCAGCGCCTTTTAGGTTTATTATATCTGAAATTTCATTAGTATTCTTATTAACGTTTTTCAGATGAGAAAATTCAAGCACAGAGATCAAGTAAATTTTCCCAAAGCCACACAATTGAAAGATACATAAACAAAAAGTTCAAACAGCCTGGCTCTAATCCTGATATGCAATCAGAATCTTCTTGCCAACATGCCCCTTCCTTTTATTCAGAATATATTTGAATATACATTACACATATATTTTGGGTGCCCACCCAAATATATTGCAGTGAAGATGGCACTGAGAACTCTGAATGCAATGGGAATCAGACGTTGGATTCTTGTGGATAGTGCTGTGTCTCCCTGGTAAGCACAACATATGTGAAAGCAAATTTTAATTTAGAAGTCACTAAGTAAAATGCATGAGGAATAATAGTATATACACCCAGTAAAATTGATCAATTCACTATAAATGCACAGGTTTATTTCTGAGCTCTTTATTATTTTTATTAGTCTTTTAAAAATAATTTCAACTTTTATTTTAGATTCCAGGGGTACATGAGCAAGTTTGTCACATGGGTGTGTTGAATGATGCTGCAGGTTGGGGTATGAATTATCATCACCAAATAGGTAGTTTTTCAATATTTGCCCTCTTCTGTCTCTCCTCCCTCTAGTAGTCCACAGTGTCTATTTTTCCCATCTTTATGTCTATGAGTACCAAAGTTTAGCTCCCACTTATAAGTGAGAACATGTGGTATTTGGTCTTCTGTTCCTTTGTTAATTCGCTTAGGATGACGCCCTTGATCCATGTTGCTGCAAATGATTTCCTTCCTTTTATGGCTGCATAGTATTTCATGATATATATATGAATCATATTTGCTTTATCCAATCCACCATTGATGGGGACCTAAGTTAATTCCATGTCTTTGCTATTGTGAATAGTGCTGCTATGGACATAACAGGTACATATGTCTTTTTGGTAGAATGATTTCTCTGGGTATATAGCCAGCAATGGGATTACTGGGTTGAATGGTAGTTTTAAGTTTTTTGAGAACTATCCAAACTGCTTTCCCTAGAGGTTCAATTAATTACATTAATTGAATTACATTCCCACCAGCAGTGTGTAAGCATTCCCTTTTCTCCGCAGCCTCACCAACATCTGTCATTTTAAAAATACTTTTTAAGAATTCTGACTGGTGTGAGACAGGATCTCATTGTGGTTGTGATTTGTATGTTTTATTGGTCTTATATGTCTGTCTGTAACTGGTATCATATTGTTTTTATTACTGTAGTTTCGGAATATATTTACAAATCAGAAAGTGTGATGCCTCCAGCTTTGTTCTTCTTTTTCAGGATTGATTTAGCTATTCTTGGCCTTTGTAGTTCCATATGAATTGTAGCATTGTTTTTATCTATTTCTGTTAAAAAAAATGCCTGTGAGATTTTGATAGGAACACATTGTGTTTTTAAAAGTGATAAATTATTCTTAAGTTTAATTAAAGCTTAAGTTGACAAATTTTTTTCTGACTCTTTGAGAGAAAACTTCCTGTATAATTAAATGTTTGCTTTTCTATAAAAAGAAATGTAAGGAAATTGGTCCTTTGGAGAAACGCTCTTCCACAAAACTCTAAAGCAGGTGGCAAAACTGTTCTCATTGTTCTAAATATGGTCCTCCTAATTTGAGTCCCAAGTCTCATTGAAAATGATTGCCACAGGCACCTAAGGAGAGGCTATCTTTGCCTTTTATGACTATTTGATTTTCTTGATGAATGGCTAGTTATTACAGACTTCCTGGAATTGATTTGAGTATGTCTTTATTTCATGATTCACAAATTCTGCTGTTTCAAAATACGTTGTTTGAAATCAATTCTTAAAATTTCAAAGCTTTGACTTTGTCTGATAGATTGGTGTTCATCTCTAATTGAAATGAGATGAGTGAAGCCAATGAATAACCTAGTACACATTAGGAGTTCAATAATATTAAAGAAAGCTAAAAGGAAAAGAAAAACACTCCACCTAAAAAGGATTACAAGAAGCCAATAAACATGGAGTATAAGGCTTAATATTTCATTTGAGTATAGACAGATACATGAGTGAGTATCTTGATTTATTACAGAGTTGATCTTAAATTATTTTTCACACTTACATTGCTCTTTGAATTAAATATGCATTATTAAAATAATCTTAATGGAGAGAAGACATCGTATTTAAAACTGTAAGTTATTTTTATGTTAGTTTTTTACTTATTGATGTATTTGTTAACCCAGATTTGTTTAGTGTGGACTTTAGGAAAGCTTCAATAGAAAGAGGTTTTGAAAGTTGCATGATGACTGAAGACTTGGTTTTCACACCTAGGAAGGAGTCTCTTAAACTTGGTTATGTATTGACAAGATTTTGCCGTATTTTAGAATAATCTTACTTTAATAATTCTATCCACAACAATGTAATTATTCAAATGCTTTGTATTCTAAATACATACAGCATATTTTGGCACAGAGCATTTGCAGCCAGTGTCTAAGCAGTGTATTTTCAGCCAGAAAGTCAAAACCGTGTCATCTGAAACTCACGTCTGGTAGTGTTTTACCTTTAGGTTTAGCCAATTAGTATAAAATTATACGAGAGTAACTCTTGCAGCAGGTTTTTGGAATTTTCTTGCAAAATAAGGGTATTCCAAACTAAAGCACAGAAACCCAGAAAAACATATTACACTGCAATGTGTGTCTCTGAATAAGAACAGAAGGATTTTCATGTGTGGCGTTCTTTGACGCTGGCATTCTCTTTTCATTCGAATCTAAGAAGCTGCTTTGTGAGCAGTTTTATTTAAATAAGTGTTTCAAGAAAGCACTCATTTTATTAAAGGCAGTATTGAAAACTTATTTTCTCCCTTTACATTTTTTTTTCTAGGAGATCACATAAAAGTAGTTATTTATTTCTTTCATTGCTGAAGTGGAATACCATAAAATGGGGCATGTTGGAAATATAGGTACTTTCGTACAACTGAAAACTCCCACAAAGTACTTGTTTGTTCAAATCTTCTAGCCTTCACTCTTTCTTCAGGCAATTCAAATGCTGTTTGCGACATGTGACTGTTTGATGAAGACCAGCATAGCATGTCCTAGCCAATCTATATGCTAAATATTAATAAAGCTTTTTAAAAATAAAAATCGTCACGAAGTACTTTTTATATGTTCTTCTGACACCTTTAAAGTAACGAACCATTTTCTGGGCCACTACTCTAGTGCTGGCTGTTAGGACAGTTTATACCAGAAAAACAGAGCAAGTTACATTTATGAACTATGAACATTTTCTGAAAGTTAAATGTTGAACATCCAAGTAAAGTCATTAAACTTGTAAATAGAAATAACAAACAATAAAATGCGACATTTATTAGGAAAAATATACATATCAGCAATATGGTAATTTGAATAGGAATATAAAAGTAAAATTGTCAGGAAACACAAACATTAATAGCTTTTAATTAGAAACCATTGGAAAGGAAGTAGGAATGAAAGCAGCAAATTATCAAACTTATTCATAAAGAGCAAACCCAAATTTATTCTAAGTTGTTCGTGTTAATATAGTCTGCAGCAGTGGACAAATCAATGTTAATTGAGTTCTAAAGCAACACATGCAGGAAACAGTTTTCAGTTTTATGAACAGTAGCTACATATGAAAAGCCAGCTTTGAAATTAAGTATAATTTAATTCAGTCCTGAATACTTTTATTGACATAAAAATTGCTAAAGATAATGAATAAATTATATGCATTTCTAATGCGGTATTATTTTCTTTCAAACCTTTATTATGCAAACATTTGAACTTGCAGCAAATTTGAAAGAACTTTTTAATGAACACCCCAAAATTCACTACCCATATTAAAATTTTACTATACATCCTTAATTATGTTACTGATTCATTTATCCCTTCCTTTATCCATGAATTCATCTTATTTCTATCCAAATAATGTAAATTGCAAACAACTCAGCAATTTCCCTTAAATACTTCAGCATGCAGGGTTTTTTTTCTTTTTTTCTTTTCTCTCTCTCTTTTTTTTTTTTTTTTTTTTTTTTGAGACAGAGTCTCATTTTGTCTCCCAGGCTGGAGTGCAGTGGAGTGATCTCGGCCCACTGCAACCTCCGCCTCCCGGGTTCAAGCGATTCTCTACCTCAGCCTCCTGAGTAGCTGTGGTTTCAGGCGCCTGCCAGCACGCCCTGCTAATTTTTATACTTTTAGTAGAGACGGGGCTTCACCATCTTGGCCAGGCTGGTCTTGAACTCTTGACCTCATGATCCACCTGCCTTGGCCTCCCAAAGTGTTGGGATTACAGGCATTAGCCACCGTGCCCGGCCCGGCATGCAGGTTTTTATAAAAAAAAAAATTACAGGAAATGAAATACACCTATCCTAAGTGTACATTCCGTAACTGTTGCTAAATACAGGCACCTAATCTTCTACCAAAATATAGAACATTACCATCCAAGCCAGAAAGTTACTTTATTACCTTCCTAGGAAATCTCCTCTCCTGCCCAAGATAACTACTGATGATGTTTTCCACCAAGATGCTGTACTTTTCTAAAAGTGATGAGCTACTAAGTATAAAGGAATTACTTGTATCTTCAACTCCTGGGCTTCTAGATTCGGGATATCAACAATGACACCTTTCTCATTAAAATAAAAACTTTTCAAATTATCCTTGTAAAATATTTATGCACCTTTAATATAGTTTAGTGAAGATTGAAGAGTTTTTAAAGTAAAAGGAATTTATTAAAATGGAGGCTGTGTTAACCTGGAGAGTTAATTAGGTAACTTCTAATCAAATCCCAGAGTGCTAGCAAGTTTATTTGCATTATGGATGAATAAAAAACCACATTTCTTGTTCTTCAACTAGTTGATTATCTTACAAATTTAGATCCAATTATGAAACTGCTAAGTAGCTCAATACCAGCCATACAGTAGATACACAACAAATATTTGTAAATGGAATAGAAGAGTGAATGAGAACAAGAGAATGAATGCAAAGGGAACTGATGTTTGCTGTGTTTAGGTCATGTGACTAACATAATGCTACATGCTTTCAATAATCGTTTTTCCTTCAAACTGTTCTGCAAATCAGGCGTGCCTTTCACACCTCGAATGCTAGATACATCACTACAACCACTAAAATGCACCACTATAATTGCTGAAATGTACAGGCCCTAACTAAGGGGTTTTTAATCCCCAAGAACATCAGAGCAGCAATTGCATTAGTCATCTGCAGTAAGATTAACTAATCTTTTTATACCCCAAAGTTCTCTCTTTGTCTGGACCAGAGAGGAGCAGCTTAGAAAAGATTTTATAAATACACACTATTTGCATTTACTAATCGATTGCTCGATTATTCTAAAAATGGGAAAAATAGCAACTATTTTTTCCGGGTCAGATAATTGGTAAGTAGAGAGACCTACAAAATTTCCAATAAGTGGGATACATACATTATTAGAGCTGCTTATTAAAGGTGATTCAATATTAATATATTGGGGAAGTGAGATGAGAAATTACTAAGGATATGCACCTTCCAAAATCCAGCTGGAAAAAGGATTTTAATTATAATTCAGGGAGACCAGAGCTTGACTTCCAATATAAAATCACATCTATATAGAACAAACGAGACTTTCCAAATTTTTTATTTAATTACCATTAACAAAACGGAAAAAGCAAACCCAAAAGGCAAAATAGACAAATGAATACACAAAATAACATTAAACAAAAAATATTACATCGTTACCACATACTACCAAATAAGCTTTTATCACAATCTGGAAATACTTTTCACTAAGTGTAAAGCTGATGACTACTCATATTATGCAGTCACCAGAGAAATACTTTTTAAATACTTTGTCCTGGGGCATAATAGAAGATCCCCTGATAGTCTGTAGTCTACTTTAAGGACACTTTATAATGATTGGTGATGGATTACAAATGAGGCCAGGAGTTTAATTCTTTTGCAGCAGTAATTTAAAATGTGTATTGCTAGGAATTTATTATTTAAGTTTAACGACTTTAAGTGATTGCAGGTTATGTCTTTTAAAACACGCAATAACCCCAAGGGTTGATTTTGTCATTTGTATAGTCAACTGATAGAAATGACTTAAACAGTTTTGGTATTTTGATTATATTGGATGTATGAGTGCATTTAAAATATTTTAAGCTTTTGAATCCCTAGACATAGGGACTACATCTGTCACTGAATGAGATTTAGTTTTTCCACTAAGGCCCTGATAGGAAACCTCAATCCTGTAATTTTGTAATATGGTTATAAAATCTTGGATAAGATCTGATTTATTTGGAATGTGTCCATATTGTTCTTTGCCCGTGAGTGCACGCTGTTTATTATTCATGAGATGGAGTAAAACAGAAAGTCATTATGTTTTGGAAAATCATCCTCATAAGAACCATCGCATCTCTGGTAATTTGATTTAGCATGTCAAATGTTTGATTTCTAACTTGTTCTAAAATATTTGTTATATGTCTAATTTCCCGATTCAACTCGGCAGTCTCACAGTGTGGGAAGTGACTGATTTAACTATTTAGTTTCAGGTACTTTTACTTATTTATTTATTTTTGAGAAGAAATCTCACTCTGTCGCCCAGGCTGGAGTGCAATGGTGTGATCTTGGCTCACCACAACCTCTACCTCCTGGGTTCAAGTGATTCTCCTGTCTCAGCCTCCCAAGTAGCTGGGACTACAGGTATGCACCACCACGCCCAGCTAATTTTTGTATTTTTGGTAGAGATGGGGTTTCATCTTGTTGGCCAGGCTGGTCTTGAACTCTTGGCCTCAGGTGATCCACCTGCCTCGGCCTCCCAAAGTGCTGGGATTACAGGTGTGAGCCACTGTGCCTGGCCAGTTTCAGGTACTTTTATAAGGTAATTTCACAATTTTATTTGAGAGTGGGCAAGAATCAGTATTTAGTAATAATAATGCATATTTCATAGCACAAACCAGATAAATTCCTTGGGAGCAAAAGCTAAGTTCTTCTAACAAAGAAGAAATATATTTCATTAAATGCTACTCTATTTTTATTAGGTACTTGAGTAGCTGGGCAGAAAATGATTAAGAAACTGGGATTAATACAAATATACTCAAGTATATTGGCTCCTTTAAATAGGTCCTGAACTATTTTCAATATAAAACTATAATAATAATAATTCTTTCATCATTGTAACCATTTGTATAAAGTATGTGTGGTATATACACTTGTACTGGGGCCAGAGCATATTTGTAGAGTTCAGTTTGTACCACAGTAGGCACTTCCCCTTGTCTGGAGTGCATCTTCTTACGGCATCAATGTGAAACCTGGACTGTGACCCTTGAAGCTTACAGTTTTATTGGAACTGTAAAGAGTTTATTCATTTAACTCCCTGGTGAAATGACCACTCCTTTACAAGCAATGTCTCCATCTGAAGTAATGTTTCCTGACTTAAAGACAACTTTGTATTTTATTAGTTTTGGGAAATCAACTTTCTTTAGATTAATGTCTGCAGAGTATATACATTTTTCAAACTTTTACTTTCAACATATGTCTGTATATTTTATGTGTGTCTCTGAGAACCAGATCATGTATAGGTTTTCTTGCTGTTTACTTTTAATTGAACTGCTTAGTTTCATATGTAATTACTGATATATTTAGCCTTATATGTGCCACCTTACTACTATTGTTTTCAGTATGACCTGTTTTTGTCCCTTTTTCTTTTTTTCTACTTTTGAATTACTAAAATATATTTTAGTTTTTCATTTTTCTTTTCTATAAGCATGAAAGTCATATGTTCTTTCACTTTTCTTTTAGCAGGTACCCTAGAAATTAAAGCATGCATCCTTAAAATTGTAATTAATACAAATTATTACTTTCACTTCTTCCCTGACAATGCTTGCACATTTATTCACAAGACATTATATCATCATTTAGTACAGTCAATATTCATTTATGTTTACCTGATTTTTTCTTTTTACTTTCCTTTGCTCTTTAGTTTTACTGCATTTTGGCACTTTTAAATAGGACCAATTTCTTTCTATTTAAATATTATCTTTAGTTTTTTTTTTTTTTTTTTTTTTTTCAATGCAGTTTGATTGAGGAAATCTCTCTTTCTCTGAAGTAGCCTTTATTTTGCCATCTTTTTTGAGGAATATTTTAAGGAAATGGAATTCTAGTTGGCATATATTTTCATATAGCACTTTAATAATTATAATTGATTCTTTTTTTGGCTTTCATCTTTAATGGTGAGAGGTCACTGTCATTGCATTGTTATTACTTTAAGTTTAGGGTTTCAGTATTCTCTGGCTGATTTTAAGAGTCCCTCAGTGACTTTTCCATTGTTTTATTATAATGTAATTTTGTGTAGTTTTCTTTTTTTTTAAACTTACCTTGCTTAGAGTTCGGCTAACATATTGAATCTATTGGTATAAATAACATATCCATTAACAAACCTGTTGGTCATTTTCTCCTCCAATATTGCCTCCTCCCCATTTTCTATCTCCTCCCTTTTAGGATAACACATTATGTATATGTTCGACATTTTAACAGTGTCTCACATACTTCTTTTATCTATGTATTTTGTTTTTCTATGTGTTCATTTTGGATATATTTGATTTTTTTACTAACCTGTCTCCAATTCACTAGCCTTTGGTGCATGTCAATTATGCTGTAAAACCCATTTGTTTTTGACTTTAGTTACTATGTTTTTAACTTCTAAAATTTTTATTTGATTTTTTAAAATTCTAATTCTCTGACAGAATTACCCAATATTTTCTATAGTTTTTCTCTATTTTATTGTTAATGATAATATTAATCATAGCTATTATTTAGTCCTTCTTTGGTAATTCCAACAGCTTGATCATTTGGGGATTTCTTTCTATTGTCTATATTTTCATCTTAGCGTTTTGGTCAAAGGGTCATATGTCTTGAAATTTTTTTCCTTTTTTCTTCATTTTTAAATGCCAGAAATTGAAAAAAAAAATAGAGAAGTTCCATAAAGGATTTACCTTTCCATCTTTTGGCAGAGAGGAGGCTGATGATCCTGATCCAATGGAACTGAGCTGAATTGAGGTTGTGGGCAGTTTTGATGATGATCTGCCAAGATTTCCAATTCATACCCGCTCCAACCATATGGCTTCCCAAGGCTTCCAAATGAGAGCATGTATGCTCACAAGGGTCTCTCTCCATGGTAGTAAATACAATTGAATTTTTGTATTCTTAGTATCATGAGACTACAAACAACTCCACTTCACTATTAGAGATTTTCTGCTGAGCTTGTTAGCTTACTGTTATATGTCGCATCACAATTCAGCAAATGTCTTAAAAGGAAAACCAGCTATAGTTTTCTATTCCTCCATTCTTGCTAGGATTTTAGTGCCTTGAGTCTCCAATATTGTTTCATGAACAAGACTGCAAAAGCTCTGCTGTTTATTCTCTCTTAAAAAATCATCTCAACCTGAGCAAAGACTAGATTTTCAGCTTTTTGTCCTGTGTACAGATTCTTTAAATGCATCCAGAAAAATAGCAGCTATAAAATATTAGCCCATGTCTTTAATGTTGCTAGTTCTTCAGAATCTGGCCACCCCTATTCCTCATTTCAGCAACAGGCTTTAGAAAGAGTTTGTTTTTGATTTTATTTTTTATTTTGTTTCCCATTGTTTCTAGCTTTCAGTGAAATCACTGTTCTTCAGGCTACTTCATTATGCCATGAGTCATTCATTCAATATGTGTTTCAGAAGTGAATATGAGATAAGGTGCAAGTACTATTTTAGATTCTGGGAATACAGTGGTTAATCTAAGACTTTGCATTTGCAGTGTTATATTCTAGTGGAAGTAGATCATTAAAATATATACTAATAAATGTCAACTTATTAGTCAATTATTGTCAATTATTGGGTGGTGATAAGCCCAATGAGTAAGAAGATAAAAAGTAAGAAGATAAAAGGGATAGAAGGTGATGATGCCACTTCATATGGCATGCTCAGATATTATCTGCCTGACAAGGATACAGTCAAGGTGGTCTACATGAAGTTAACAGAGTGATATATGTACATGTCTGAAAAAGACTGTTGGCCAACAGAAGAAACACTTAAGTGAAAAGTTCTAAGGCCTTTTCATGCCTAGTGATGCTGAGGAACAGTATGCTTATAGCAAAGTGAGTGAGGCAGAGTGTTTAAAAAATAGCAGGTGGTACATTGGAACAATCATTTCCAACTTGTATTTATATTTAAATACATTTTAAATATTTATATTCATAAATGCAACATGACTTACATTGATAAAGACATTCCATTTTAACTTAACTAAAATAGAAAGCGATTAGGAGAAGAGACATAATCTTTTATTTTAGAAGTTCTCTCTCTTTTTTGCTTCCTTCCACATAGTAGCATGCAATTAGGGGACAAGTTGAATATCTTTTGCATAATTCAGGAAATATATAATTAAGGGCAGAGTGTAAAAGTGTGGCCTCTTGAGCTAGACTTCCTGTGTTTGAATGCCAGATTTGCCAATCATTAGATGAATAATGCTGCTTAATATCTCTGTACCTGAGTCCTAAACAAGGAAAGGCTGAAGAGCAAGTAAAAAGCTTTAGATATATTTGAGATGCTAGTTGTACATTCAAGTGGAAATTTAAATTACAGTCTGGAACTCAATGAATAGATTCAGACTGAAGTTAAACATATGGGTAGCGCAGAAGATGTACTGTATGCAAAGTTACGAAATTTGATGTGTTCCTCTAGGAGTTAGGCTACCCAGTAAAGGATCTGAGAAGACTGATTTGTGAGGAAAGAGGAAAACCACAAGATACTATTATTCTAGAGACCAATACTAGAATTGTTACAGAAGGAGAGTGCTTAACTGTGTAAAATGCCATAGATGGTGATAGGTCAATATGATGACTGAAAACTGATCATTACAGTCATGAATAAGGTTGTTCTGACCTTGCCAAGAGCAGTTTTTGAAGAGTAATGGAAAACAAAAGGCTGAATAAAGAAGGTTCAGAGAAAGAATGGGAGGTTAAAAAGAGAAGACAGCAAGTTAGACAACTGTAATGAAGAGTCTTGCTGCAAACAGGAGCAGACAAATGAAGCAATAATAGAGGGGAAGACGAGATCCTCCCCAGTGAGATATAAATGCTACTTCTATCTGATGAAGGTTGTTGTTAAGCCAATCAATAGGCTGTGAAATCATGGTTTGGGTCAGCTGGGTTGATTGAAGTGAGTTTTTGTGTCTCTGTAGTTTAGCGTATTGGTTGATAGCTCAGTCGTTTAACTGAGAAGCTCTCTTGGTTTTTCTTTGAAAGGTTCAGCAACATTCTTTATCAGATGTTATGAAAGATTGGGCATCTTTGCTCTGTTGGAAGAGTGGCTCTTGATATGAAAACTTGAGTCTTTACAAGCAGACCCCAACAGTAATTTTGCTGAGCCACAATTTTGAATTTTTGTGCTATATTATTTTAGTGTCCATGTTATTTAGCTAGCTGACTTCTAAGTAGTTACATCTCAACATGTCATTCTTTTCCTCCATTAATCATATGGTTATTATAACTTTGATGTGATGCCAGAAAGTTATTCTGAGATTTGGAGCAACAACAGCACAAGGATTAATTCTTTCAAGTACCAGAGGGTATTCTGCTCATTGTATATCATTATTAACAAATTAACACAAAAACGTGACGTATTACTTTACTAAGGTTGCCATAACAAAATACCACATACTGGGTGGCTTAAACAACAGAAATTTATTTTCTCATAGTTTTAGAGGCTGGAAGTCCAAGATCAACATGTCAGCAGGTTTGTTTTTTTACTAAGGCCTTTCCCTTCACTTTGCAGATGGCTGCATTTTCCTTGTGTTCACACATGGCCTTTCCTCTGTGGCTGGGCACCCCCAGTGTCTCTCTGTATGTCCTAATTTCCTCTTATGTCACCAGTCAGAATGGATTAGGGCTTGCCCTAATAACTTCATTTTGACTCAATCACCTCTGTGAAGGACCTACCTCCAAATATTGTTACATTCTAAGGTCCTAGGAATTAGGATTTCAACATATGATTTTTGGGAGAAGACATCTCAGCCCATAACTTGTGGTAATCTGCTTGATTAGTGCATAACATATGTTTTAAAGGATAAAGAAAAAATTGCTAGAAGCAACTTTTTAATTTTTTTTAAAGAATTTTATTTTAATTTTTATGGGTACATAGTAGGTGTATACACTTATGGGGTACATGAGATGTTTTGATACAGGGATGCAATGTCGACTAGTTACTTCATGAAAAATGGGTTATCCATTCCCTCAAGTATTTATATTTCGTGTTAAACAATCCAGTTATACTCTTTTAGTTATTTTAAAATGTACAATTAAAGTGACTATAGGCACCCTGTCCCTGTTGTGCTATCAAATGCTAGGTCTCATTGATTCTTTTTATTCTTTTGTATCCATTAACCATTCTTATCTTGCCCCCAACCCCCATCCCACGACCCTTCCCAGCCCTGGTTGCCATCCTTCTGCACTTTATCTCCATGAATTCCATTGTTTTGTTTTTAGATCCCACAAATAAATAACAGGTGGTGTTCGTCTTTCTGAGCCTGGCTCATTTCACTTAGAATATTGACCTCCAGTTCCATACATGTTGCAAATAACAGAATCTCATTCTTTTTTATGGATGAATTGCACTCCATTGTGTAGAAGTGCCACATTTTCTTTATTGGTTCATGTGTTGATGGAGACTTAGGTTGCTTCCATATTTTGGTTATTGTGGATAGTGCTGCAACAAATACGGGAGTGCTGCTATCTCTTAGATATACTGATTTCCTTTCTTTGGGGTACATATCCAGCAGTGGGATTGTTGGATCATACGGTAGTTCTACTTTCAGTTTCTTGAGGAACCTCCAATTGTTCTCCATAGTAATTGTACTTACATTCCCACCAAGAAGGTTCCCTTTTCTCCACAATCTCACCAGCATTTATGATTGCCTGTTTTGAAGGTATAAACAATTTTCACTTAGGTGAGATGATTTCTGATTGTAGTTTTGATTTGCATTTTTCTGACAATTTATGTTGAGCACCATTTTATCTTTCTGTTTCCCATTTGTTTGTCTTCTTTTAAGAAATGTCTGTTTAAATCTTTTGCCAACTTTTAATCAAATTATTAGATTTTTTTCCTATAGAGTTGTTGAGCTTCTTATTTATTCTGGTTATTAATCCCTTGACAGATGGATAGTTTGCAAATATTTTTTGCCATTCTCTGGATTGTTTCTTCACTTTGTTGGTTTTTCTCTTTGCTATGCAGAAGGTTTTAACCTGATGTGATCCCATTTGTCCATTTTTGCTTTGGTTGCCTGTGCTTGTGGGGATATGACTCAAGAAATTTTTGCCCAGTCCACTGTTCTAAAATGTTTCCTCAATGCAGCATGCTGCTGCTGCTAGGAGTTTGGGGAGGAATTGTGTTGATTCAAGGCAGTTTTTCTTACCACTTCAGTGCCTCTTTCAGTGATATGAAGTTAAAAGCAGGTACTGTGAGAGCTCATCTGATTTTTGGTTCATATGAAGTTTGTTTTCTGTGTGGAGAGTTGTTATTAGGTTGGTGTTCTTTCGTGAAGGACAACTGGAAGAGCCTTCTATTTCATCATCTTGATCTGCCTGCTAGAAGCAGTTCTGAAAACCATTAGGGTCAACTAAGATCAAATGAGAGTTAGGAGAACGAATACATTAATAACTAACATTTATTGTACCTCTAGTCTGCTACTATGTATGTATCTATCTCATATACCTGGCTCATAATTTATGTGTATGTGTGTAAAAAATAGTTGTTGAAAAAAGTCAACAAGTTAATTAACATTCCTGCTTCTCAGATGAGGACATTTAGGCTCTGAACTTTGACTCATAAAAAGGGTTAAATCTGCAGAGGTATCTCAATTATGAAAACCTTTACATTCAGCATATAGTAGCTGTGGCAGAGAAGGGGGAATACGATGTAATTTATAACATTTTAAATAAAATAATGTTAAAATAATTATACAACTTAAAAGCATAAACTTTAGTCACCTGGTTCATTTCTGTGCTTTGCATTTCCTGATCATTAGAAATCAGTGTGATGATCGTACACATGACAGAAAAATGGTCACATTTCACAAATAATTCTGTCTTAACTAATTGGTAACAGTGAAACAGTAGAAAAACTAACATAACTAACTCCATTTTTTGTATAAGAGGTCTACCCATTCCTGTTCGTAGGCTAATTTTAGAGCACTGAGAAAAAATTCAAAGAAAACAGTCATGTAGTTTTCTTAACTAACTCTGCAATTAAAGTATGTAAACAGCTATGTTTTGTTAAAGATTTGCAGAAGCAAACACCACATGTTCTCACTCATAGGTGGGAACTGAATAACAAGAACACTTGGATACAGGGCGGGGAACGTCACACACCAGGGCCTGTCGGAAGAGCCTGGGGGAGGGATAGGATTAGGAGAAATACTTAATGTAAATGATGAGTTAATGGGTACAACATGACACATGTATACCTATGTAACAAACTTGCATGTTGTGCACATGTACCCTAGAACTTAAAGTATAATAATAATAATAATAATAAAGATTTGCAGAAGTATTGTGATCTGATCATGGACGAAGCAGCTCCAGCCGCCTCAAACTCTTCACTAGTTCCCAAATGTCTGCATTTGTGGTCACCTCTTGATCCCAACCCCTTCCTCTTCCTGCTACCTTAAACATAAAAACAGCTTGAAATTTGTACTGACTTAAAATGGTACTTTAGAACACTAATCATCCATCTTCTTGGTTTGCTGGCTTTCCAAAAGAAAGTTGCCTTCCTTGTTCCACCTCCTTAACTTACTGGCATTTGTGAGGCAAGCCAAATGAGTTTGGGGGTTGATTACAAGTTCATTTGAGTAAGGAAGAATATGTAAGCCTTTGTGCAAATTTTGTTGAGAGGGTGAAAATTTTAATCTTCTTCCTAAAGTGATTATTAAAAATTTAAAAAGATGCAAATATCTGCATGCTACAACCTGTTTGAATAAATTTGATGCATTTTAAAAATTGCTTTTGCATTACAGTTTTTGAATTAAAAATAATGCAATTCAGCAGCTAATGTAGTTATGTTCATAAGTCATATTTTTGCTTCAATTATTTTTGCTTGGTTTGGAGTTCTCAGTGACACTTTGATGAATCATCAGGTAATGATTTGTTTAGAAATCAACTACTTAAAAACCATGTCTAATTAATTTTAGGGCTACAGAAATAAAAATCAGAGTGCCTTTGAGCACTTTTTTTTTCCCCCCAGTGACTAAGACTTCATTATTACAAGCCTGAGTCCCAACATCAGGTCTGCTCAATAAGCCACCTCTGACCCTATCACCTCCTGTTCCCAGCCACACCCAAAGTCTCAACACAGGTTCTGGGCTGGGGGAGGGGAGAACCACAGTGGCCTAGCCAGAGGCAGGGGCCGAGGTGGGATTTCAGAAAGTCCTCTTGATGGAAGTGGACTCCTGTCCCTGCAGGTAGTGAATGGCGTGGCAGGATTTGTTGGCCCAGTTTGGGCCCAGGGATACTACTTGGTTAAGTGAATGGTGAGATTGAAGCGTAGCCCTAATCCTGCAGCTCAGGTGGGCTGCCCTGGCTGTGGGTACACTCTGGGGTGGAGGGTTCCACAAGAATATGTGCAACCTGGTCCGCTGTGGGGAGGGACAGGTCAGGATGGGAGCCCTGGTGCCCCCAGACCCTGGTTTGCTATCTCTGGAGTTCTGCAGGCTGAAGCGCATGGACAGAGGTAGATGCAATCACAGGGCATGGGCCCAGGCCCTTCACAGGCTTCCCACCTCTTGGGTCCCTGCCTCTGCACAAAAGGAAGGAGAGGAGCCACCGCAAAGGAGAGAAAAGACATTGGGGAAGGCAGAGATAAGATAATAGAAAGGGTGGAGATGATGAGGAAGGAGACGAGGGGAGGACAAGAAGCAGGTAAAGAGAGATGAGGAGTCCAAGAGCAGACAATAGAAGTGGGAGGCGGCTGTGAGAAGGCAGAGAGCTGGAGAGGGAGAAGGGAGAGGTCCTCTGGGAGAAGAAAGGGAGGGAGAGAAGGGCCAGGCAAGAGAGCCTTCAGAGTTGAGGTCCCCAGACTTGGGCTGGGCCTAGTGAGATGTGAGTTCCAATGACTTCTTCAGCCTCTTCTTCAGCTCCAGGAGGAAGTTATCTAGCACCTTTTACACACGGGCTTCATGTCAAACTCCACAAAGTTGATCTTCAGAGTGAGCCTGCTTTTGCAGGTGGAACAGGAGAAGCAGTTCACACACATCAGGCCTTGTTGAGGACCAACACCATGTCACCCGACTTCATGGCTGCAGATGTTCCAAAGAGCTGGCTGTAGTGGATCTCAAAGTAGGCCAGGCCCTTCTTCTCATAGTGCCAGAGCCCCAGGAATGGCTTCTCACGCTCAGGGCAAAAAGCTCTGCATGCCACCACTCTTTGCCCAGTGTATTCACTACGTGACCCTTGATGGGCTGGCTGCAGTCCCTAAAAATAGGGACAGCATCTTGTAAATGCAGGGCAGGCAGTAGAGTTCACCCTTCAGCTCATGGGCCTCGCCAGTCAGCTCCTTCCTACAGTGGATGCAGCTGAAGTGGCCTGGGTGTCAGGCACTGTTCCTGAACATGAGGGGCTGCTCATGAATGACCAAGTGGCACTGCTGAGGTGCCAGACACTTGTGCCAGGCCCTTGGCCTTCTCGCGATATGGCAAGGCTGGTAGAGATGCCCATAAACCAGGGGTGGTACTATGCATCTTGTAGGGATGTGGCTGGTCAGCAGCCTCATCAATACAGGCCACAGAGCCTGTAATTGTGCCTGGTTCTCAGCAAGTGGGCCTTTAAATAAATAAAGCTACTTATATTGACCTGTTTGGAAAAACAATACGACCAGTTTGAAGTACACATTAAATTCAAATTTTTTTAAAAGGAAAGAAAGCTAATCTACTTGATCTATTTCACAATAACAAACTTCAAGTTCTGAAAATAATAAAGTCACATTCTAGTAGACTTGTAAAACAATTTTAATGTTTACTCAAAATAAATGAGATGTCATCATTAGCCCTTATCTTACACTTGAAAAATGGAGACAATTGTTCAGAATAGAAAGGGAAACAGCTATTAGAGTTTAAGCTCAAGTTTCAAGAAAAATTCAGATAAGGCAGGTAAAAACTCTAGATACTTTTCCACTGTCCAACATCACCAAACATTAATTTCCACATACCTTTTATTTCATAAAAATATAAATATTTATTAGAAATAGTATGTTTAAGATTAGTTTTTCTTTCTAAATAACATGATTTCTTGCCTTAAAGGAAGATTCCCTAATAGTGCCACCTATTTCATAAACTGTCCTGCAGTTTTGTGCTTTTTAAAAATTCTAATTTACTTTGATTTAAAGAATAAATATCTCATACCGATGGTGAACTATTTTATCACCCCAAAATACAAATGATCTGTATTTTACAATGAAGAAATTCATAGCATTTACCACCACATCACTGTACTATGATTGGACTGACTGAAGTATGGGCCTGTGTATATAGATTGAAGAATAAAAAAGAAATGCTTAAAAAAAAAAAAAAAGGCTTAGCTACATAAAATACTGTTAAATATCAAAACTCAGCAAACATAATCCAATTTTAAAGAAACTGATGAAAAATGCTTCCCCTAACATGAACTATGATTAGATAGTATTGTCTGTCAGGAAAATCACCAATTCAGTAGCTGATCTTTATGTGGAAACAAAAATAGGGCTTTGTCCTTATTCACAAGTACAGGGAAGAGACCACTCCTTTATTTAAAAAAAACCAAAAAACAAAAAACAAAAAACACCTAGATTAAATGTGAACAAGTAGCCCCAAATGTACAGTAAACCACCAACTACCCCCGGCTCCATAATGGCCATAATATTGTATTCTTCCAGTTATTTCTGGGAATTCAAAGAAAAACATTATAATCTTACTTAAAATAATAATAAAACTTGTAAAAATCAAACAGAACAACAGGACCTTGCGGTGATGAATTTTGTTCGTACCAAAAGTATAGTCAGAAATTCTATAAAAAAAAAAAAAAAAAAGCTTGCATACAATGACAGTGAAATCAGCATCCAGGCCAGGTCCTGTGTACACAACCTCTTCAATGCAGTGTAAGTTTCCTCTTAGCAGCCACCAACAATGAGCTCAAACGTAGTGAATCTATAATGTGGCTGATTTTCTAACACTATAAATATTAATAAGAGTGGCTAGTGCTATTATTTACATCTGTTGGCCGAATATTACTCTTGGGAAATAAACACCGGACTTTTTTCTTAACAAGTGGCTTCTCATTGACAAGTTCTGGTCATTAGTGAACTTGAATGAATCTTAGCTCACTTCCTTGTTTTGCAGGACATTTAACTCCTTGCTTCTTTTAAAAGCTCCAGTGTTTTTTAGGCAACCACTACAATACATTCTCCCCCCTTTTTCAATTTACTTCCCTTCTTTTCCCTAAGGTAGACCCTCTGTAAACCTAAAAACATATGGTAATTTAATATACAAGGTTTCTCAAAGTGCAAAATATGTTACAGATAGTTTCTTAGACTTCATTTAAACACAGCATTTTATACAATACAGTACAGTTTGAGATTTCTGCTCATAAATTATACCACTAACAGATAACTACTTTAAAAGGGCTGACCACCTAAGTAACCCATTGTCTTCTTACACAAAGTTAGTACAATGGAACTTTACAAGCTTTGTTCAGACCAAAATAAAGTTATTCTTACACTTAATCACATATATACATATTTTTAAATGCTCCTTAAATGCCTAAGTATAGATAGACAAATTTGCCTGTCAATAGGCAAATTCTTATGAATTATCTTATAGTTCAGTTTCAGATTTACACATAAAGATTGCATACAATAATTAAAAAAATAATCTGGGGAGCAATTCATTTTGCTACTTCAAAATCTGCTCATCCTGTAATTCTCTTGGAAGGGTTCTTGACCGCTGTAGAACCACATTAAGTTCTTCAATTACCCTTGATGGTAACTTATGATCAGAGTCCAAAGTAGCCTTGCTATTCCTGTCCTCAGTCTTCCTCAATGTCTTTAGTCCTTTATGGCCTTTTGGTTGCCCGAGTGGGGCTTCAGGCTCTGTGTCCTCCAGGCAGTTGAAACTCCGATGTTTTCGGGTTCGATTTCGAAGTTTATCGTCCTTGTGCTCCAGGCAGTGGGCCACCATAGAAGCTCTCTCCTTTAAGCTCGAGTCCACGGACTCTCTATCACACTTTTCAACGAGCCGCAGCCTTTCAAGTTCTGCTCTCGCACTCTAAAAATAAAATAAAATGTCTCACAGGGAAGCAAGATTTGGCACAATTCAGGTTTAGAAAGTGCAATCCACATAAAAGTTGATGCTTCCTATAAAAGAGCTCATTTCTATGACTTAGGTCCTAACTTTACTTCGATAAAAGTGACATGTCTTAATTTATATACTAATCTTAGAGCTACAAAATCAACTACAGACAGTCCCTGGCTTACAATGCTTCGATACGATTTTTTGACTTTACAATGGTGCAAAACAAATATGCATTAAGTAGAAAGCATACTTCAATTCTGAATTTTGATCTTTTCTCCAGTTAGCGATGCCTGGTAGGACACTCCCTGGTGACACTGGGCAGTGGCAGTGAGCTGCAGCTACCAGTCAGCCATGGACTCAGGAGGGTGAATAACTGATACGGTGTGCTGTGTTGCCAGATGATTCTGCCCAGCTGGAGGCTAACATAAATGTTCTGAGCACGCTTAAGCTAGGCTAGGCTAAGCTACAACATTCCATAGGTTAGTTGTATTTAACGTATTTTGTATTTTATGTATTTTCACCTTAGGGTGAGTTTATTGGTATGTAACCCCATCATAAGTTGAGAAACATCTGTTAAATGCAATCCATGGAAATTCATTTTAACATGCATTCAACATACCACTTCAAAGACGTCTTTTGGGTTACCCACATTTACTCTCACTTCATACTTACCTCTTCTAACTCACTCCTGCTTAGATGTATCTAGCAAGATTTCTGGTTTTTTTTTCCCCCTTTTGTTTAATTAGTTCACTGAAGTGTGAACCTTGTATACACATAGGAAATGATCAGTAAGTATTTTTGAATGAGTAAATGAAGAAAAGTTTAAGCAGTTTCCAGTATACAACAATGTTCTATTTTCTTATCTATTTTCCTTAATTCCAGTAGATCCAAACATAAATTTATAACAGAAAATTCAAGTGGAATAAAAATATTTTCATGAATATAATGTACAAATAATTTTAAAATTTGGAATTTTCTGGTAAGATTCTGATTATACATCTTAAGTTATACACATTTTTCCTACTCTGAAATTTATTGGAAGAAATGTTTAATATCTAGCTTAATTCCAAAGTTTCATTAGAATATGTTAAAATGATTCAGTCACCTCCTATCAGGCCCCACCTCTAACACTGGATTACATTTGAACATGAGATTTGGGTGGGGATACAGATGCAAACCATACCAGTAGTGTACTTCAAATTTCAGCATTATGGATGATATTACTTGGCCCCTACATTCTGTGTCTAAGAGAGCCCTGGAGTTTTTATGTTTTGAATGGAAATAATAATATGAAACAGAGTCTGTCTCTCTCAGTGGCAGAGAGAGTAGTTTTTACTTATCATAGCTAGAGAATGGTATAATGAATGGGTTCTCACAGCAAATCACTCATATGGCTTTAGCCTGTGCCTTCATATTTTCCATTAAATCCAGAGGCAAGCCAATGGTTACAGAGGTCTTAGGACACCAAAAAGTAACATGACCAATATGTACAGAGTATATTAGAAACTCTCTTAACTGGCTTTCATTACCAAACTCACTGTATTAATCTTCATGCTGTAAAATACATAATCATATCAATACATTTAATCATCACAACAACACTTTAAATGCTTTAAACTCCATATTATTCATAGTTTAAAGTAAATTGTCTTTATCTTGCAGATGCAGAAATAGAAACTCGAAGAAAAAAATTTGCCCAAGGTCGCACAAGTGAGAGCCTGGGAGAGGACCCCAGGTTGGCCTTTCTGAAACCAGCGTACTTCTTTCTACCACATCAAACTGTGCTCAGGATACCAACAGCAAAGATGGGCTTATGGGTGGGATTCTATGTCACAATTTTCTGCTTCAGTGCATCATCATTCTTCGCTCATTATTTTTGTTTTACAGATATTGCTTTTAAAATAGCAATTTTGAAAAAAACTAACGAATTATTCCATATCATCTTCCAAGTTCCTTAATATTTTGTTTCAATATACGTTAAAGATATGCTAGTCATTATTCTAATAAAGTCTCATGTATAATGTCACTTAATCATGTGACATTTATTAACCCCATATGCTTACAGATAAAGCAGCTTAGAACAATGGAGTTAAAGTAAGATATCCATGATTTTATAGGGACTCAGCAGGAGGACCACAGGTAGTATCTAGTTTGTGCATTCTTAAGCATTCTGTTTGCGTCTTCATGTGTGATTTCCTCTGCCAACAACCTGGCATTTTCAGCTGGCTCACTACTAATTTCCTCAATTAACTTTAGAAGTCACTTTCGCCATGAAGCCTTCCCTACCTGGATAAGGTATTCTCATATGACTTTCAATAGGACTGAATGAAAGCCAGGCATAGCCACAAAATTTATCAATCTGCCAACAACTTCTTTGAAAAGTAATTCTTCTTGAATATAATCATTGTTATGACTAATTTTTATTAATATACCCTACTTAATAATATTTTAACTCACTTTTCATTTTTACAACAAAGGGTCAAAAATGGTTATTTTGTAAATATATTTTTTAAAATTTTTATATGAATCTAATTCTATGGCAAATATTTTAATGGTTTATATGAAATTTTTTTAAAAAATTATATTATTGCCTTATAAAGTAAGTTTCATTGTGCTTTTCCAACATTAGAACAGTTAAAAAATGTCTTTGCCAAATTTATCAAATCACCAAACTACCTTATTACAAAAGCGCTTGGTTTATTTTAAAGACTCAGAAATTTTCCAGTAATTGATAATGCATTCTAATTCTTTTAAAAGCTTGTAACACTTCATAGTTTCAGTTCATCAGTTTTCCTATCTTAAATATGTTAAAAATTGTCTCTGAAATTGTGGATTTGGGATAAGGCTAAGAAATTATTATACAGTCAGTCATCATCTATACTAGATACTGGTGAATGCATTTTGATCCCAATATTTTGCTTTGCTCGATAACTGATTCGAAGGCAATGTCAAAAGAAGCTACAGTCACTGTAGGGTGTATCTCTCTCTATGTTAGTTTCATCTGTTCAGCCTGTGTCCGCTGTCCTGGGTTCCTGGGAAATGTAACTCTTAGAATTTTAAGATGCTTGATTAGATAAGGAACTCTCTGCAGAGCAGTTTATTGCCAAAAAAAAAAAAAATTGAGGTACAGAAAATGGTACAGAAAAAAATAAAATGGAAGAAATGACGAGGTCATGATTTCTTGGAGACACTTACTTTGATTACATCAGGGCAGAACGTCTAAGCAGTAAACAAAGGACCATTATTTTTGAAGCTTTTCTCTTTCAGAGAAGGAATATTACAGTGAGATAGATGTTCAAGAAAGGATATGCACAAAAAGTTTAAAAATCTAATCACTAGGTCAAAATGGCTTCTGTCTTTCAAAAGTTATTTATGTTTGGAGAGCAAAAGATTTGAACAACTTAATTCCAAATTTAGGCTCAAGGAAGATATAAGAACACATTCTAACTGCTTTTCCTTTTGGTTTCAGGGAGTCAATTAAGACACTGAAATATGTGTTGGTCCCAAGGTGGCTAACGAGTTTTGAGCGTCAACAGCCCATGTTCTTTGCTGAAGAGGCCAAAGTTCATGTCAAGATTGATGTCGCTTATGCTCTCCCAACCCTCAAGGTGAGAAGGAAAACAAGCAGTAGCTTTCATGAAAGATGCCAAATTTTTTTGATTCTCAGGGGTCATCTTGTAGGTCCTTAAATTAACTGAGACACCCCACCAGTTCCCAAAGCACTGAAATGTGATTATATAACTAGAAAGTTCAGTTACCAGGGCTCCAGACATATTCTGCTATGGGCTTACTCTGAGGGTGTTTTAAGTAAGCTTGTAAAATGAATTTGAAGTTGTGATTTTACCATCAGAATTTCTATACGCATATTTAAAATTGGCTACTTTAGAGGTAAGAAAATAAGTAGTATTGTGCATATGTGATTGGGTGGTCAATGACGTTAAAATAAAAGGTATAAGGTTATTCACACTGTTTTCTTGTTGTATGTGATTATTACCATGCTTTTCAAAGTGATGATTATTGTGCTTTTGAAGCCAATGAAGTAATTAATGACCTAATCACATTATGACACAGGAAAATATATTCTATAATTGAATATAAAACAAAAGCCTAACCTACCTCGATATTTTTCCGGGCCAGGGTTGCATTCCCCTCATGCTGTATAGGAATCAGAGGCAAACCTCCAATTTTGGGATTTTTGGTTATTGAACGTTTTCGTTCCTTTCCAGCTGGTGGCCATATATCATTTTCATGCTGTGGAAACACAATTTCTTGCTGTTGGTGTGTGATTTTATTATGTGGTATACTATGTCATATAGCCACTTGGTTTCTTTCCCACACATCCACATCAAGTGATCTGATTTCCATGAGAATACCATTTGTGATTATGATGTTGACTCCGGTGGCAGCATCGCTCCAGGACATGAAACTCTTAACTGAACTGAGCTTTGAGGTCTCAGCTCAATTTCTAAGTTTCAAATACATGCCTTCTATACTACTTATCAAACCAAAAGGGGAAAAATATTTGAGGCAACTGGAAATCTCTTTGTGGAAGAAAAATAGGACACTTGTCGACACTGCTAGGCCACTGTAATATATGTAACTATACATTTACACCAAATATGATTTCAGTGTAAAACTAATTTTATCTTATATATCCCACATCAACCTAAGGCATGACTATCAGAAAAATTAGCCTAACTTTATGACATCCTGAAAAATGTTACTATTTTATCTAATTGAATTCTAAAGAAATATAATCTTTTTACTCATTTAAACATCTTTACTGAAAATCATTGTACAACGGAGAGTGGGGCACATTTGTTCTCAAATCATTGACTATATATTCTTGCCTTCTAAACAGTTATACATATGACTGGAGAAAGGTTAATCTGGAATGGGGATAAATGTCCACAGGTAAAAATATAAGCTCTGGAGTGATTAATCTTTGATATATACATACAAAAAAATCTTTAAAGAATTTTGTACTCCCCAGAGTAGTTTAACTTTCTAGAATTTGGAAAAAGTATATCGACTTTCAAACAACAATCTATGAAGGAAACACAGAATACCAAGTATAAAACGAAAAGTTCACAGATAATGTAATGAAACAAAAACCATATAGTAAACTATATAGCTAAATGCCTACTCTTTATTTCCCTCAATTCTTAAGCAACAGATTACTGTTCTTATGTTGCAGTTCTTATTTTAATATGTTGTTTTATGACAAAGAACTCATTTAAAGAAATATTTACTGTCTACCCACCATATAATAACAGCTAATTTAACTAAGGGGCAAACTGCCAACCTGCATGTTTATCAATGTACATGTGATTTTCATTTATTCCTCAATGATCTTACAGTGCAAATCCTTTTATGTGCATCATATCTACCCTTGAATGTTAGTGAAACATTTACCTTAGTTCAGCAAATCTATAATGGTAGGTTGTACAGTATTTCAGTTGGAAGGTTATAGCTTCATATTACTTTTATGACATGGTACCAAACATGGTTAAAAAAAGGATATTATATATCATATAATTGCAATGTTCCCAACACATAAACCTGGGAGAAAACTGAGAGGGAATTAGGTGATTCTGTGAATTGCCCTTTCACTTTCAAATCACTAATGTATAGTACATACGTGAAAATATATTTTGAAGAATCTAAGAGCAAATGAGGTTCCCAAATCCATATTTTTCTTTTCTGAAATAGTATACAACTGTGAATACCAGCTAACTCTCCTTGAATTGAACTAAGAGGCATTTTTTTTCTACTTTACATCCAAGTGATGTGTTCTGATTTAACATTTGTAGTTATTTGAAAATGACTTCAAAAGTCTTACAGCATGGATCATATAGGTGAGGATCAAACTTTCATTTTATAACCAAAGACCACATCTAAACATCTCCATTTCTGTCTTCCAATTTTCTAACCTTTGCCTATCTTTCCAGCTAACTAAATTTAGTTTCATTCATTTTAACAATTCTTTTCATTCCTTGAGACCTCTAATCCAACACCATTCTTCTCACAACATTTTTTACTACTTCCCTCATTGCCTGGCTTGGATTTCATAGTCAGTCAGTAAACTCACTTCCTTGTAAATATCTTCAAGTCCAAATTTTATCTGATTACTTATTTATTTTCTTGCTCCTTTGTCTTCTATCATATTTGCCTGACAAAGCCCCAAACCTAATTAAACACAATTCAACTTATTTCATGAGTGCCTGCCAGTTGATGGAGGACAAAAATAAATTACTCTGTAGATCCATCACACTTTATATTTAACCTTAAATTTTAAGAAAGCATTCAGCACTGCCCTGAAGTTCTACCACGGGACAACTGGCTTCCTCACTCTCTGAAGATTATTTTTCTCCTTTGCCTCTCACCTTACACTTCAAAAACGCTGCCTGCATCACATGTGGTGATTTCACTGATTCAATCCAACAATTTTTACTGATCACTTAAGAAAATACTTCTCCCATCATGAAATGTACCAATCTCCTTGCATCTATAGTCATATAAGTGAGTTTATTTCTTGCAATCAATATTTGCTCATTGCAAATAACTTATCCAGTCATATCTATAATTGCTCAGTAGGCCATACATTGAGGTGGTCAATAATTTGAGAAGAAATGTGCCACACTCTCTGCAGTACAATGATTTTTAATAATGGATAACCGTGCACTAGATCATATCATTTCATCTGTGTTCAGAGCCTCTGCTGGTTTAATAACATCTCTCCTCTTCTATCCATTTTTTCTTCCTGACTGGATTGTCTTCACATAATGTATGCAAGTACACACTCTCCCATCTTAAAGACAAATCAAAACTCCCAAACCTACCTTCACCTCTAGCAAGTCACAACCTCATTTAATCACATAAGCAAATTACTTGACAAAATTTTCTGTACCCTTCACTTGGTTTTCCTCCTTTCTTACTTCTTATCACTGCTTTTGCTGATTTTTTTTTCTCTCCCTCTCCCTCCTCCATGCTTCCCTCTCCACCTCAAACCTTCTCCCCCAGGCATCTCATCTAATCCTATAGCTTTGAATATAATCTAAGTGCTGACTTCTCCCAAATTCACATTTTAGCCCCAAACCTGTGCCTGAGTTTTTGATCCACACATCCAACCTGCTGCCCAGCATACACATCATGTATCTAACAGGCGTCTCAAATTTTATGTGGCCAAAACAGAAGTTACCATTTCCTTCTACATCTCTGATGATCCCACTTACATCTGACAGTTGCCAAAAAACTAGAATTTTTTGATTTCTACTCTTCCTCTCAAACTGCAATAGCCAATTGACACAGGAGTTAAGAAGGAATTACTTAGCAGACAGCAAGTGCATGGGAGTCCTTGGTACGGCTTTTCTTTTTAATGAAAAGCAGTCCCAAGCCATTTTCTAACAAAGAGCAGCCTGCAACCTAGGAGCTTGCAAGGGTGAATGCCTGCAGGAACTAAGGACTAGACATTTTTCAAGATGGCGGCTCCATCTTCCCTTCTCTGCCAGCCAAGTGCATTGTAAGGAGCCCACAAGATGGTGTCAATCAACCGGAAAGCCCATTTGCATAAGAAGATTAGGGTGGGGGTGACCAGCCTTACCCATACACTATGTAAACGCCATATCTGATCGAACCAATCTGTGAGCCCTATGTAAATCAGACACCACCACCTCAAACTGGACTATAAAACTGCGCATTCTGCACCAGTCAGTCCTTTATGCTTGGAGGCCCCTTCCTGTATAGAGGAAGCTGTTTCTCTTTCTCTTCTCTTCTACCTATTAAACCTCCTGCTCCTAAACTCCTCGTGAATGTCTGTGTCCTAAATTTTCCTGGCGTGTGACAAGGAACCTTAGGGTATACACCACAGACAACATAGTCGCTTCACAATAATTCCAAAAGCCTTATTGGCTCTACCTTCAAAATATTCCTGAATCTTAATTTGTCTTACCATATTCATTGTTACCACCTTAGTCAGAGCTGATATCTTCTTTCCTATAGCTGTTCATCCCACTTGCATCTTTGACCCTCTATACTGCAGACTCAACAAAGTGAACAAAATTTTTTTTTTCATTTAGAATTAGATTATGTCCTTCCCTTGTTTCAAATTATTAAGCAGGAACTACATAATCTGTCACACGCCTTCCTCATCTCTAATATCTTCCCTTCATGATGTTTATAGAATAAAACAAGGCAGTGATGACGTCTCAGGACCTACCCTGCTGGCCCCATCCCTGAATGATCCTTCCTGGAAGCCTGCATACTCCCCTCATTTCAGACTGGTCTCAGCTCACCTGTCATCTGCTCAGAAAGACATTCCCCGAGAACTTTGCTCAATTAGTGCCTTCCTTATGTCAGTCACACTCTCTCCTTACCTGACTTGATTCTCCTATCTTATCACACAGATACCCGTTTGAAATTTTATCTGATTACTGATTTTCTTACCCTATTTCCTATTTTAGAAATACTAACTGAACATGTACTTGACATACAAGTCAAATATAATGAAGAGTCCTTCTTTTCATGCAGTTTACACTTGAGTAAGAGAGGCAGACATGAAATAGCTAATTACATGGTTTTTTTTTCTTTATTAATTAGTGTCACAGTGGAGAAGTACAGGATGCTAAGGGTGATACTTGAAGGTCTAATTCATCTGAAGGTCAGGAAAAGTTTCTCTGAGAATGGGATATTTAAGCTAAAGTCTAGAGGACTTTTGAGGCAGGGGTGTGGAAAGGATGGAGATGACAAAAATACTCTGAATACCAAAAATAGTTCATTATAAGGGCTGTTTACTGTTAATTCACATACATGTTTGTGTGTATGTCTACACTTTTAACATATCTATTAATATTTGCTATTTTGCTGTTTCCCTACAGAGATGAACCATAAATCCTTAAATCCAAGAAGGCTTCTGTGTTTATCTTAAGGGAGGACCTGAATAATACCAAGAACTAAAAAGAACAGAGAAAGATTATTAGGCTATATCTTTGAGACGAGGACTAGGATTAAAACATGAGACAGTGAGAAATAACCTCGTAGTAAGATAAGGCTTCGCTTCCTGCATTCATTCCTTAACTTTCAACTGCAGAGTCTACTGACTCCAATTATAAAAACAAAAACATCAATTTAGTTTTGCCACAAACGACACTGTAATAGTTTTATACTCTATAGTCCCAACTTTACAAAAAGACTTCAAATCCAGTTTTTTGTTTTTCCTAAAGCAGAACTCGAGTATCTGTGGCCTAGTGCAGTGGCGCATGCCTGTAATCCTAGCACTTTGGAAGGACGAGGTGAGTGGATCACCTGAGGTCAGAAGTTTGAGACCAGCCTGCCTAACATGGTGAAACCCCATGTCTACTAAAAATACAAAAATTAGCTGGGTGTGGTGGTGTGCGCCTGTAATCCCAGATACTCAGGAGGCTGAGGCAGGAGAATCACTTGAACCCAGAAGGCAGAGATTGCACTGGGCTGAGATCACACCACTGCACTCCAGCCTGGGCAACACAGTGAGACTCTGTTCCCATCTCCCCCCCAAAAAAAGAAGTTGAATATCTGAATTTTAATAAGTTACAAAAAAAAAAAAAAAAGAAGAAGAAAAAAGAAGGAGAAGGAGGAGAAGAAAAAATAAAGCCTCTAAAAAGTTAGCAGCCAGTCTCTTATGCACATGTTTTTCCAGGTAGTAATAGTAGAGAGATAGGCTGAGAAGAGCTGTGTTTATTAACCACTGGAAAGGTTAATACATTAAATGAACAGAGCAAACTACTTTCAGAACAAATAAGAACTAGATTTTGGAGTGAGCTAACTTATTCCTTGTAAGGGAAACAGAAAAATACCTCTTCAGTAATAAAGAATGGCAACTTAATCGTTACCAATGAATTTCAATGCTCCATGAGAAGCATTGTTGGGAATTTAGCTAGACAAGGTTGCGAAACAAACCAGTCCAATTAATGGGACTATTTAACCGTTCCTCAAAAGGCTAAGTCCTGCTCTAGGGAGGAAAACAAATACAGAACTGAGTATGAGTATTGGCCTCAGACACCCGTGTGTTTAAACTACTAATTACATATATGGTCCTGAGCAAACAACAAAATCTTTGTTTTATAAAGCCAAAAAACATATTGTATGGTTTGCTGCAGGGAATACATGAGTTATTCTTATGAAGTATCTAGCACACAATAGTTATTAAAGAAAAGTAGGTTCCTGTCCTTGTTTCTGGAAAGGCAGGGGTGGAGAGAGTGGGGGAACAAGAAGGGAAACAGAACACTTTTCTAAATGAAGGTCTATGTGGGACTCTGGTAGGATGACAGCTTAGAAAAGTCCCTCTTTCTTACACGACCATTTTAAAGCAACATACCTCACCTAAGCCAAGGAGGCTGTGGGGCTGGCAGAAAAGAAGCTTTAATGGAATAAACTCTCTTTCAAAAGGTAATGAATACATTTGAACTTTAATACACTATTTTAAAAACTAAGAAGGGGAGAATCAAAGTTTATGCCAATTGTATATACATTTAAAATGCTTATTAAAATTCTTTAAAAATCACCATCACACTAAAATTTCCTGTAAACAGTTATTATACTCTACTCTACTGGATAGTTCAAACAAATCTCATACCTGGGCAATAAAGATACTGGTCATCCACTCCATCTGAGCTCGTGAACTATCACAACACAGGTGCCTGCAAAATGAGGTGTATAAACTATGTCATTCACAAAGACAATTGACTATTCTCTAATCTGTTGGGCGATTTGGTGATCAAAAATCTCTTTGAGTTTCTCCTGATTAATGACATAACGCAATCACGAAAGTGGGACATTGCAGTACAAGTTGTTTTGGTCTTCTGCTAAATGTACAATACAAAGTTATACTGTAAATATATTGGTTTAAACAAAATACAACTGAAGGCTTTGGTAAATGCTGCAAAACGATCACCAATATTTTTTGGAAAGGCAGAAAAATCAATTTCATTTTGCCTTTTCAAGGACATGATGGTAAAACACTGTTTTCCACTGAAATTCTGAGCCTGAGAAGAAAAATATGTGCACATTCTCTTAAGAGCAGATCTTTCTTTTAAAAAGGCCGAGACATAGTCTCCATCATTGTAATTATAAACACTAATACCCACAGATTCATACAAAATAAAACTACACCAGAAACCACTGCATATCCAATAACAGCGATTAAGTAACCTTTTACTGAAAGCTTCAATACAACAGAGACCTTGTCCTGAAGGCTCCTGTAGTCTATTAGGGGACTTAAGCATGTAGACAAATAAATTACAACACAGTGAGAAAAAGCAAAAATAAAATTGAATGCAAACACAGAAACCACAGACTTGGGGATGAGGAGAGGGTTGTTTTTTATAAGAGGAAAAATTTATAATTGATACCGGAAAGACCTAACGGGCATTTCAAAGTAATTGTATTTTTTACATTCCTGTATTATCAAAATAATTGACCTGAAAAATGTTGAAAATGAAATTTCTAAAAAATGTGTGTTTTCTTCTTTAGAACCTCATGAAAACATTGTCTTTCCCTATTACCATGTCCAGGAAAACCATTCCTGCCACAAATCATTTTAATTACGTACCTTGTTTATAAAATGCTGTAGGTGCAAAGAAGAAATAAATAATGATCAGAGGTGAGAGCTATTAGATAAGGCTTTGGGGCATTTGAGTTATGATTTCAAAGAACAGTGACAGTTGAGTTGCTTGGGTCATCATGGGGAGAATGAAAGTATGAAAGGAAGGAGAAGCGAAAAGTATGAACAAAGGTATAGTAGAGGCACCATGTACATCACACATGCAGATCTGAAACAGCAAGGAATGCGTGGGGAATAAAGATAGATGCTTGTTTTGTCATTAAGTGAAAAAGAAAAGCTGTGGGAGATGAAGTTGGCAGAGTCATATACAGCCTTGCATGCCACACAACAATTGTGTGCTTGACCCTATAGGTGAAAGAATTCACAGAAGTTTTAAAGCAGGAGAGATACATAGTACGGCATAGAAAACACTCCTCAATGGAGAGGTGGAGAATGTATGCCAAAACAAAAGCAAAGCAGAGGCCTGAAGAGCACTTAGGACTCCTGGAATAATCCGGGCAGATCAATGAAGGCCTGGCCCTGAGGGTAGACGGATGTAGGTGGATGAGGGGCACAAGGAAGAGGCAGATCACATGTGGCTCAGTCACTGATTAGACACAGGGAGGTGAAGAGAAGGCAATACCTAGTACAATCTCTAGAAATACTGGTAGATACTTGTAACAGTATATGGCAAAAAGTACATATATAGAAAGAACAGGGTTGAAAGCAGGATATATGGTTGTCATAAATCTGATTTTTGCTAGTTCTTATTCTTTTTAAAAACTATCACCTACTTATCTCATAAAAGCTGAATTCCACACTCTTAATAACTATGGAAGAAATCAGATGCAGTTTCACTTCAGAGGCATTGACAAATAGGATACATGGAACTTGAACCCTGATACAAATCTATTTTCCTCTTCTTAGGCTCAAAGTCTTTACAAACAACCCTAGTTTCATTTAGGCAAAACACTTTCTGTCTGTAGCTCTATCTGAAATTACTCTTTTCCTGAAATTGTCACCAATATATTATGTCCAAAAGTTGTCAGCTGTTAACTTACCAGTGATGTTTCTCAGAATATGCGGTCAATCCCCAACTGCATCACATAGAAAAAAAAACACACACATAAATTAAAAATGATACATTTTACAAGGCAGAAAACAGGATTAGATGCTAAGGAGATGAGATTTAATGGTGGGAATGTATAGACTTCCACAAGTGATGATTCAATGTGCTGGACTTAGCTAGAGGTGAACGCTAAATGCTAAGGGATCTGTCTACACATTTATATAGAGGGAAGGAGGCTTGTGATGACATGGGGCAGAGAGGAGACGTCTCTGAGAAGATACTCTTAACTGAATAAGGCCAAATGACTGAAATAAGATAATACAGAGAGACGTACGTACTGTTCCTGGGGGAAATTAAAGAACATGCCTATTAAAACACAGGTATATGCGCTAGGCTTAGAAACTGAGTATGAAGGAAAAAGTGAAGAAACTTTCGGCAACAAAATCTCAGAAGCAAGCACGTATAAATGATGTTCATGATACTAATTATTAGTGCAAACATTTATTAGCTAATCAAAGTAATCTGTGGTAAGATATTGTGGTGTAAACCAAATGCTGGGGTACATGAAGTGTTAAAGAGGCACACAATCTGTAGGAGGCGCCCACCTCCTCTCTACCACTTACATGCTATGGGTTTTCAGTACCAAAGTCAGTATAGTACAAAAGGGAAAATTACAGAGCCAGAATCAAAACATTGTAGAAGCCAAGCATCAGGAAGCTGGAGGGCAGCATTTGCTTTCCTGTGTGTAGACTTGCCCTCAGGTTGTGATGTGACAGCTCAGGGAATGAGATGCAGAGGAAGCCATGTACTTCCCAACAGACAGGGCCCCCCTGGGATTTCTTACTTTACATAGAGAGACTGCAATCACCAAGGATCTTGGTCTCAGTGGGAACATCATCCCTCCTTATCTACTCATACTAGTTCCTTGATCTGCCGTAAGAACCCTGTGACAGGGGAAGCCACTTAAAAAAAAAATTGCCTAAAACTTACTTACTAAAAAGTTAGACTAATGCCACTGATCCCTAAATCCTTACACAGACATGTTTTCCCATCATTTTTTTCCTTTCATTACTTTCCTTTCAAACTGTACCTTGTTGGAGGCTTCATTTTCTTTTTCACTCCACGATAAAACTTCACGGAACTGACAGAAAACATTTTGTCATGTTTACTACTCTGTAAGGAAAACAAAATAATTTGTAATTAAATGGATTTACACATTTCCTTACATTTTCTTTGAGCATTAATGATTGGGTTTAGAATTGTTTAGTTTCTCAATGTTTCATAAAACGTACATTTCATGAGTTTAGTAAATGAAGACTCTTTTGATTTATAATACAATCAAATACATATTGATAATGTTGGATATATGCATGTTATATATGTGTACACCTGTATATATTATAGAGCCATGCACATGGCTCTATAATTCTTGATTCAAAAACACTTGGGGTCAGATGTGCATCATGTCATGGTTAATACTGAGTGCAGACTTGATTAGATTGAAGGATGCCAAGTATTGTTCCTGGGTGTGTCTGTGAGTGTGTTGTCAAAGGAAACTGACCTTTGAGTCAGTGGACTGAGAGAGGCAGACCCTTCCTCAATCTGGGTCAGCACCATCTAATCAGCTGCCAATGTGGCTAGAATAAATTAGGCAGGAGAAGATGGAAGAGCAGACTTGCTAAGTCTTCGGGCCTTCATCCTTCTCTGTGCTGGATGCTTCCTGCCCTTGAACATCAGACTCCAAGTTCTTCAGCTTTTGGACTCTTAGACTTACACCAGCAGTTTGCCAGGGGCTCTCGGCCTTCAGTCCCAGACTGAAGGCTTCACTGTTGGCCTCCTTACGAGGTTTTGGAACTCAGACTGAGCCACTACTGGCTTCCTTGCTCCTCAGCTGGCAGACGGCCCATTGTGGGACTTCACCTTGTGATTGTAGGAGTCAATACTCCTTAACCCCCCTTCATAGATACATCTATCCTATTAGTTCTGTCCCTCTAGAGGACCCTGACCAAATCACATCAGAAGTGATTTTTCATATTTTAAAAATATAATACAATGTATATGCCATATGTTTCGTAACTTCCCATCACCAATGTTGACTGGGACAGTACCCTGTATTCAAACATACTCATATTTTCAAGATAAAGGCTATATATATCTTCGTATTGTTTTGGGTCAGATTTTGCCAACAAATGAGTTGGGATTTTCTATACTTTTTGGATTTCGGAATTATGGAAAACAGACTCATGAATATATATGAACACATATTGAGGTATCTCAAATATCCAAATTAATGAAAACTATCCAAATTAAAACAGACTATTAAAAATTTACAGTTGGCCCTGGAGCAATTATATTTTCTTTACACCCCCTCTCAATACTCAGAAAGCAGTCAAAATGGAAAAAGGAGGAATATATGCTCATAAAATTAAAAATTAGTTTCATAAAGCAAATAGGTTAGGAGGATATAAAAGAAATACAGAGGAAAAGTAACCAGGAAGATGGTCAGAAATAATGCTGTGATGACCAAAGAGCTGGAATTTACATGGTGAATTTATTCCTAATCACTATTATCAGTTGAAGTTCACTATTATTATCATTGTAGATAATATGTTTATAAAAACATATTTAAAATTTTTCCCCTTATGGCTAGATTTCTAGAAATTTAACCACTGAGTCATAGGCTAAGAGTATGATTCAGAAAAAAAATCTTGTCTAAACTGATAGGGTACATTTATTTACCCTATCAAAAACACTAAGGTAACACAAATGTTAAGTGTGTATTTATGTATTTGCTAGCCATTTGCAGTTTTGATGTGGTAAACAGTTTATTGATGTCTTTACTTATTTGTTTGTACTAGTTCTTTATGTATTTAATACGAAATTTGTCTTTTTAAATGAAATATTCTATCCAAATTGCTCTTTGCCTTAACCTAGCTCATTGTTTACCTTATTTTTAATAAGTCAAACATAATGGCCTTTTAGGGTGTGCTTTCTTAACGTTTGCTTAAGTTTAAAGTGTTCTCACACAGCTGATAAATATTCAATTCCATGGTCTTGTAGCTTTAAGGGTTGTTTTTTTTAGGATTTAAATCTTTTGTCAATCTGGAATACATTTTTTTTATATGCAGTATAAATGATGTTAGACTTAAATTTTTTGTTGACAATATTCTACCCCCAATTTATTGAACAAACATCCCTTTAGACATGAATGTTTTGTGGCATATTTATTAAAATTAAATTCTAACATATAATTTTTACCTGAATTTATGGTACCATTGCTCCTTGTTCACTTTTATACAAGGATTATAATATTTAAGTATCTTAGTTTTACTGTATATCTTAATAGTTGGATGGAAAAATAATTCAAATTCATTTTACTTATCTCCCAAAATATCTTCAAATTATTCTTATCTATTTATCCTTTGAAGTTAATTGTCAAATATTTTTGAAAAGTTATAAAAGCAATTTTCTTTGCAAACTTGAAAATAATGGCATTAAACCTATAAATCAACATTAGCAGATTTAACATCAATTTTTCTCCTATCAGAGAAGTTCTATAGTTTTCTTCACATAAGCCTCCACTTCTTAAGGCTGTTTTCAAGCAGTTTATGCATTTTTCTCTTTTAAATCCAACTGGATCTTTGGATTTTGATTCTGTAGCCTGATAATTTGCTGAATTTTTTTGTTTTGTTTTGTTTTTTGAGACAGAGTCTCACTCTGTCGCGCAGGCTGGAGTGTAGTGGTGCAATCTCGGCTCAGTGCAAGCTCCGCCTCCCAGGTTCAAGCCATTCTCCTGCCTCAGCCTCCCGAGTAGCTGGGACTACAGGTGCCCGCCACCACGCCTGACTAACTTTTTGTATTTTTAGTAGAGACGGGGTTTCACCGTGTTAGTTAGGATGGTCTCGATCTCCTGACTTCGTGATTCACCCGCCTTGGCCTCCCAAAGTGCTGGGATTACAGGCGTGAGCCACCACGCCCGGCAATTTGCTGAATTTTAAGGAAGAACATTTTAACAATTTGAACTGTCTAGTATGAGGTAGCTTTGTAAGGTACTAAGTGTCCACAGTAGGGTATATTCAAGGAGAGGAGAGCTATGAGGAATGTATGCAGTATAGGTGACTCCTAGTCACCTGTGTCAGAGGTTAAATCAAATTACAACCAAGGTTTGTGTTTCTTTCCATAATTTAGATTGCTGTTCCCTCAGAAGCAGTCCCGACTGAGGCAGCAGGGTTGGCTGCAACTCTAGCAGTATGTGGAAGATAGGACTTGCATATTTGAGAATGAGAAACACTGTGCCTGAACCAGATAGTCTTGATTTACACAGGACATTGATGATTTCAAGACTGCCTACATTTTGAAAAACTTTTGGTAATAAGTAGTTTGAGAGTCTGAGGTAATTGACTGCCCAAGTCACTCCTGGCATGCAAGCTCATTACTTTATACCACAGCCTGTCAAAGAAACACAAATGATATAATTTGAGAGGAGTTCAGCAATTGTAGAAACACATTTTTTCCATTTCCATTTTGAAACTGAATATTCATAAAGAGGAGCTATATAGATCTTAATGGAAAGTTCTATAAAAGGAAATGTCGTTTGCCAAGTTCGCTTTACTGCTGGCTTATTACAACTTTCTCTTTTGGTATGTGTAATTTATAGGGAATTTCTCCAAAAAGTTCAATATACTAGACTATTATGAAGTCTGAAATGTGTTGCTTCAGTCACTCCATTTCAAAGTAAAGTTTTTAAGTTAGCCAATTAAATGAGCGTGCTTAAAAAATTATTCCTGGTACCTAAAAAGAGTTTGCCTATTAAAGTACAGGCAACTTTTAATGACCCCCTTTACCCATTTGCTTTCTTCACACTATTAACAGTATAATGGTAATATTCTCTGAAACCTCTCACCTTTTATGTAAATTAAGTCGGAAAACAATTAACATTTTCTGTGCAGGGAAAGGTTGCAGAACAAAAGATATCTTCCCCTGTGTATTACCCCAATTTGTTCTTAATGAGCATTCATAAATCAGCTCTAATTAACACAAAGTCTCTTTAAATACACTTCTCAATTTGTAATTTTTCCTCTCTTTTAACTAAATCATTTAAAAAATATATACAAGCACGCATATATTAATGGCAACCACTAAAACAAATGCTAACAGTTTACTCAAAAAAGTTGGGAGATTTTACTGTTGATAATTTACTATAAAAACACTTGAAAAGTTAACATTGCCAATGGCTTCACCATCAATATTAATAGGGACAGATCCGTAACATGAAAAAATAACAAAATGAAGTCATGTGTTGAAAATAACCGTAGTTTGAGTTTAAAGGAAAAGCATGAATCTCTCATCTGCTTTTCAAAACGCACAAATTAAAGTATCAGTTGCATTAATCTATTCTGACAGATATGCAAATATAATTTTCAAACACTTAATAATCAGACAATAATTCCATAACTCGAGGTTACTGTTATTAAAAAATGTGTTCGGTATCCTTAAAGAGCACTGTTTTCAGACAAGTTCTTGAGACTATCACTGCCTCTCAGGTTATATAAGTTAGCTCAATCTGAGCAAGATGATCCTTTCAAAAAGATAGATTCTTAAAGCAAAACTTACTCTGTTAAGCGATATGAGGCCCTTCATCTCACTTACAAAAACAATGTATCTGTAAAAGTCACTGCATGAACAGGCTTCCCTGTGGCAGATATTAAAGTGTACATCAGCTTGAGAGAAAATGCCGTAAAAACTGAATTGTTTGCATTTCCTTATTTAAAAATGTTTGACGCTATTTAATAAAAATAAACTTATTCTCTCCACATAAAATTACTTCAGCAAAAACACTAAAGTAATACAAACGTTAAATTTCCTTTGTAAGTTTCTGCATAGAGCCTTTGGAGTCCAATGCCTGGAAGTGAATTCTGACCCCGTCGCTTACCGTGTATGTGATTTTGGACAAGTTATGTAACGTCTTTGAGAGTCTGTTTCTTCATTTGCATAGTGGGAATAATAAGAGTACCAATTTCGTGGGGTAACTGTATAGATAAAATGAGATAATCCAAATAAAATGTATGGAACTCTGCTTCACATAGAGTAGCCACTTGAATGTTAGTTGCTGCTATTATTACTGCACTGTCATTACTACTACCACAAACTACTATATTTGTTTTTAGCAACCTTCTGTTGCTACACAATGAAGTGTCAGTTTCTTGATGGGACAAAAAAGTTCAGGTTGATTTCTATATATGCCAACTGCAAAAGTGATCCTTAACCAACATATTATGTATATGTAAGGACTGTGATTAAAGAAATCAGTCTTTTGAAAATCAAGGTGGGTGGTCCACTGCACAAAACCAAACAAAATTCTATCAGATTCAGTTCTACTTGACTAGAACAATAAGCTGTGAAGTCTAGCCTGTATTTTCACAAGCACAAACGTAAAGTTCATGAACCTTAAAATCTGATGTGTTCCATCACATAACCCCATAATTCTACAAAATCTACTATTCCTTTATGGGTAAAATGAAGAATGTTAGTAAATGATAGTAACCACTTGATACCCACACAGACTCCCTTCTGGATATCAAGTGGGGTTCAAGTGCAATATATAATATGAATCTGTGATAAGGGCCGCAGAATTCAGGCTGTTTTATTAGTCTCCTGCCTGAACATTCCATTGTCCATGAGGAAAGCAAACACGGAATGTATACACAGAACAGGATGCTACTATGATTTATTCATGCCCACATGGAGGCTTCTCTGCTGGAGGAATATACAGAGATAGTAATTAAAGCATAGGAAGTGCTGAACAGAAGCCACACAACACTACAGCCGTGGCTTTGGAAAGCTGCTTAACAATTTTTTCTTTGTAACATATTAACAGATGTTACAGTCTGGTCTTTCTTTGTGCATCTCCACAACAGAACACAGTGAAGCACCATTCACTTATAAGTGTGCAAGCAATGTTTACCCAAGTGAATTTTATAATTCAATATTAAAAAAGTATTTTCCAGGTCCTGCTGACTTCCATTCTACATTTAAAGGAATTGCCTTGGTACTACTTGAATCTCAAAGAGAGTTGTTGCTGCATACCCCCATGGGACCACCATCCAAAACAGGATAAAGAACATTTCTATCTAGAAAGTAACCCACTGACCCTTTTTCCTTGGCAATTCTGCAGCAAATTCTGTCCCCAACCTAAGCAAACACTTTCTGACTTCTATCACTATAGAATGGTTCTGCCTGTTCTTAGACTTCTTATGAACAGACTTATATGATATTATTTTGTGTCAAGCTTCTTTGGTTTCAAAGGTTTTAAAAATTCACCAATGTTGTGACTTGTGTTAATATTCATTTTTGTTGCTGAGTAGTATTCCATTATACAAATAGAATATTTTCCTATTGGTGGACATTTGGAATGCTTCCAGTTATCAGCTTTTATGAATAAATCTGCTTATGAACATTCTTGTACAAGTGCATTTGTGAATCACAAACGCTTTGCGTAGAGCTGCTGGATCACGGGGTAGATTATGTTAGTAACTTCATTTAAAAACTGACAAATAGTTTTACAGCGTGATTGTGTGATTTTACCCTTCCACCAACAATTTATGTGGGAGTTCTAATTATTCTACATCATTTTTAACATTGGTTGTTATCACTGTTAAGATTTTAGTCATACCAATGAATGTAAAATAATGTTTTGTGGTTCTAATTTTAATTTCCTGATTAATAATGATATTGAACACTTTTGGTTCAGTGGGTTATTGGCCATTTCTACATCTTCCTTCATGTAATGTCTGTTCTATCCTTGCCAAACTTTTTATTGAACTGTTTTTCTTATTGTTGATTTAGAAGAGCTCTTTATACTCCTGTTATGAGTCTTTTTTCTGATATATGTTAATACATTTTCTCACTTTGGGACTTGCCTGTTCACATTCTTAGGGTATCTTTGGAGGAGCATGCTATTATTATTACATTATATTTATAAAAAGAATTTACACATATATTATTAGACCACTAGCCTGACTAATGAAGAAGAAAGGAGAGAATATTTGATAAACACAATCAGAAACAACAAGGGGGATATTACTCCTGACCCCACAGAAATAGAAACCACCATCAGAGAATATTATGAATACCTATACGCACATAAACTAGAAAAACTAGTATAAATGGGTACATTCCTGGACATATACAGCCTCCCACACTAAACCAGGAAGAAATTGCACCCCCGAACAGATCAATAACCAGTTCTGAAATTGAAGCAGTAATAAAAAGCCTACCAACCACAAAAATCCCAGGACCAGATAGACTCACAGCTGAATCCTACCAGATGTACAAATAAGATCTGGTACCATTCCTACTGAAACTATTCCAAAAAATTGAGGAGGGACTCCTTCCTAACTCATTCTATAAAGTCAGCATCATCCTGATACCAAAACCTGATAAAAATACAATAAAAAAGAAAACTTCAGACCAATATCCTTGATGAAACATCAATGCAAAAATCCTCAACAAAATACTGGTAAATGGCATTCACCAGCACACCAAAAAACTTATCCATCATGATCATGGAATAGTATGCATCCATAAAAAAGAATGAGATCATGTCCTTTGCAAGAACATGGATAGAACTGGAGGCCATTATCATTGGTAAACTAACACGGAATAGAAAAACAACACATGTTCTCACTTACAAGTGGGAGCTAAATGATGAGAACACATGGACACACAGTGGAGATCAATACCCACTGGGGACTTTTGGTGGGTGGAGGGTAGAGGATCAGAAAAATAAACAACTAATAAGCACTAGGCTTAATATCTAGGTGATGAAATAATGTGTAAAACCAATCCACATGACTCAAGTTTACCTAACAAATTTTCACTTACATTCCTAAACTTAAAAGCCAAAAAAAAAAAAAAAAAAAAAAAATTCAACGAATTAGAGAAAAACGCTGTTAACAGCACCTGTCGCAGTCTTATAAAAACCAAATCCCTGGAGGTGGGGCCTCTGCACATATTTGTTTTGCTTTTTTTATCCTAATGCTTTTTTAAAATTGCAGTGTATATATAATACATATATAAAAAGTACACAAATCATATTTAGCTCAATGAATTTTAATAAAGTGAACACACTGGTGTAACCTGCACCTGGAGAATATAAAACATATATATATATATATTTTAAGCATTAAAACAACATGACATGCAGAACTCATACTATCTTAAATTACAGATTTGGATACTGGGGTTGAGAGGTTAAGTTACTTATTCATGTAACCAGTTCTTCACAGAAATGAGATTTTCTGATGTTAAGTTCAATATTTTTATAGCTACAACATTTATCTACTCCCTTTTTTATATATCTAATTCTCTTATCCACTCCACAATTATTTAATAAGATCTTTTAGGGAACTAAATTATAGGGGATATATCAATAAGATTACATTAATACATATGAAATTAAAAATGAGTCAATTCATTCAACTGTATAGGAAAGATACTAATAACATTTATTTTAACTTTGGGGTTTGGTCATTTTATTGCACCTTTTATTAATTTCCAGTAGCTAATCTGAAGCCTTTTATTTTAGGTTATCACACATTCTCTATTAATTTTATTGACTGAGATGCTGATTTATAACACATATTAGACTTTTCTTCAGGGCTTAAGTCATTCACTATCCTACAAAACCTGAGGTGCCTAAAAAGGCCTTATAAAATTCTTCACTGTGTTACTGAGTGCATTAATATCTTATCCCAGAGGCTGAAGGAAATCATCAGCTTACCATGTATTTTATATACTACATGCAGTGACATCCAAGAGAGATGGCTGAGAGTAGCATAAAATATGAATGTTAATATCCACACAAATAAAAATGTATGCATGTTCCAATACTATACCTTCACATCCTTGTAAAGAAAGAGAAACCCATCTCGTAAAACAAAATACCGGTCTTGAAACTTATTTCCAGAGAGTATTTTGGATGGTTCTTCTTTGATTTTCAAGATTCCTTCTTTGATGCTTCCCAATGTACTCCGGTCTGTAAAGTACAGCATTACTTTTGTGAGTTGGGTACATTTTTACTTATTTGAAATATAATACAAAACATTTCTATATTGTCAGTTTTAACAATGTAAAATACGAACTTGTTTACTACCACTAAAGTCTAAGATGAACTTCTGGGAATATCATGTGTCTGAAGTATTGCTATTTATCATATATGGGCCTGCCTGGACTGTTCAAGTAGCTACAGGCTAGAAATCACACAAAATGTGATTAGTATGAGCTGAGAGGTGCTATAAGTGTAAAGTATCTACTAAATTTTAAAGACTTTATACGGAAAAAAAAAAAAAAAGCAAAATATCGGCCGGGAGCAGTGGCTCACACCTATAATCCCAGCACTTTAGGAGGCCGAGGCAGGAGGATTATCTGAGGTCAGGAGTTCAAGATCAGCCTGGCCAACATGGGGAAACCCCGTTTCTACTAAAATTACAAAAATAAGCCATGTGTGGTGGCACTAGCCTGTAGTCCCAGCTACTTGGGGAGGCTGAGGCAGGAGAATCGCTTGAACCCGGGAGGCAGAGGTTGCAGTGAGCTGAGATCATGCCACTGCACTCCAGCCTGGGTAACAGAGTGAGACTCCATCTCAAATAAAATTAAAAAAAAAGAATATATCACAAATTTTTAAATATTAATTACATATTAAATGTATTTTGGATATTGAATATATGATATTAAATAAAACATATTGATAATTTTAGCTGTTTCTTTTTACTTTTTTCTAACGTAGCTACTAGACAATTTATAATTACATATGTGGCTTGTATTATATTTGAGCCCCACTGGTATAAACAATGCAAATACGCGATAAAAAAGGAAACACCTTTAAGAATTCTGACTCAAATTCACAAATTTTTAAGGCATTAAAGAAATTTTTATAAATGTGAAACAGGCAAGGGTAAGAAAGGCAAAACTGCTAACGTAGAACATTTACCCATCAATGATAGACTGAATAAAGAAAATACGGTACATTTACATCATGGAGTACTATGTGGCCATAAAAAGAAACAAGATCATGTCCTTTGCATGGACGTGATGGGGCTGGAGGCCATTATCCTTAGTGAACTAATGCAGGAACAGAAAACCAAGTGCCATGTGTGCTCACTTACAAGTGGGAGCTAAATAATGAGAACACGTGGACACATAGAGGGGAACAACACGCACTGGGGCCTATTGGAGGGTGGAGGGTGGGAGCAAGGAGAGAATCAGGAAAAGTAACTGATAGGTATTAGGCTTAATACCTGGGTGACGAAATAATCTGCACAACAAACCCCCATAACCCAAGTTTACCTATGTAACAAACCTGCACATATACCCCTGAACTTTAAAGTTATTAAAAAAAAAAAAAAAGAAATAGCAGGAGAAAACAGAACTATTTGAGAAATAACATTGGAAAAACTAAATCTAAACATGCAATAATTGCTACAGTTTATTGATTACCTATTAGACACCTATATACTCTGTAATAACAACACTAAAAAAATTGTGATTATTATGTTCATTTTGCACATGATAATACTAAGGCTTAGAAAGGTCAAGAAGCTTTCCCAAGGCTGCAGAGCTACCTGAAGGAGATTAAAACTCAACTTTTTTAAAAAAAGTTGTATTTTGGATTCAGGGGTACGTGTGCATGTTTATTACAAGGGTGCGTAATGCTGAGGTTTGGGGTTCCATTGATCAAGTCACCCAGATAGTAAACATAGCACCTGATAGAAAGTTTTTCAGCCCTTATCCTCCTCCTTCCTTTTGGTGTCCCCAGTGTCTACTGTTTCTGTATTCATATCTGTGTGTACCCAAGGTTTAGCTCTCACCTGTAGGTCAGAACATAAGATATTTGGTAAAACTCCATCTCTAAATGTATGTTCTTTTCTAGACACTGCTGTGTCAGAGAAGAAACTGAGGGATTTTACAATAATTGAATCCAAGTTTAAACCTAACATATCACTAGAGAGGCCCCCTCACATTTCCACAATATCCTTTTCCTATTATTATGATGGGTCTAATGGACATTGACTAATAAGCCAGAATTCCCTCCAGTTTGGGTTACACATTATTTTTCTAGCTCAGAGACTGGCAAATTATGGCTGCAGGCCAAATCCAACCCTCTACTTCTTTTTATATGGTCTATGAGCTAAGAATAATTTTTTCATTTTTAAGTGGTTGAAAAAAATTTCACAAAAGTTTGATGACACACGAAAATTACATGAAATTCAAATTTTAGTCCTATAAAAATAAAGTTTTATTGGAATACAGCCTCACATTATGTACTATCTATGGCTGCGAACATGCTACAGGGACAGAGCTGAGTAGTTGTTTCAGAGACCTTACTGATAACAAAACCTAAAACATTAACTCTTGGCCTTTTATGGAAAAAAGCTTGTTGACTCTCACTTCACAAGAATAGCCTTAAGGGAAAACTCTTCTCCACTAAGTAACTGTTCACTCTCTTTGCCTTTAGTAGTTTCATTATTCATTCTTCCATCAAAACTGTACTTTTTTTTACTATCAAGCTCTGTGTTAGGCACTGTGATAGATGGACAAATAAAATTATAGAATTCCCAGGAACACAAAGGACAGGGAAAAGGCAAAGGATATGTCAGTAAGACAGAATATGTGAAGGCATGAAGTGATAACATAATGGTAATAATCTGAGCACCCTTTAGTGAACAACTCATATAATCACCTCTAGTGTATGTGGAGCATGAGGCAAACACTGTGCTAGCCTTTCCATGAACGCCTCATTAAAGGCTCAGAACCACACTTTCAGGTAGATTAATCACAATATCATTTTACAGATGTAGAAACAGGTTGCTATAATCATGAAAGTTATCCAAGGCACACAGCTAAAGAGTGCTGTCATCAGAATTCAAAGTCAGGTCCACCTAGCTAGACTGGGAATGTGCTTTCACAGTTATTAACATATCAAAAATACCTAACAAAATGTTTGTTATTAAAATCCATTTTTGGTGATGTGTAATGTATAAAGACATGCCAGATTAATCTGTTTTTGGATTAATTTGTATTGACAGGGGCATTAGACACTGAGATAGTCTTTCCTTCCCAGGAAAACTCTGGGTTACATCAGAAAAGCTCTCCTCCTTTGCCCCCCAGTTTTCTGCCCATGGCCCAGTGCTTGCAGGGTGGAAGAAGAGGAGGCAGAACCACCAGCAATAGATGTTGTTCTATAGTTTGAATGCATGCCCTAAGCTTTCCACCTACATCTTCATAATGATTCATCTTTTTCTCATTATTTTTACATTTTATTTTTAGCATGTTCTAAATGGCTAAATGTGTTTCTGGGATTCCTATTCTGTGACATTCAAGTTAGATAATTTTTGATCTGGTTTTACAAGCCAGAAAATAAGATTCACAGAATTATAATGACCTGCCCAAAGACATAAAAACTAGTAAGTGATAGAAAAGGGGATTGAAGACTAGGTCTGGTTTAGCAGAAATAAACAAACACAAAGCAAAGCCAAAAAGCACAATACACTTCGTGCTCCTGTGTGCTGTGATTTGTTGCAGCTTATGAATAAAAGGCTCTGTATGCATAAAAAAGGGTAGATCCTTTAACAGTAATTATATTTTGTGTGCAAAACTGACAATGTGACACAGGTAGAAATCATTTCAACTAATTTTTGTAACACAAAAACACTTTTTTTGTGAGCACATCAAATCTGTATTTGCTTTTTTATCATGCATAAATTTGTCAGTATATCTCCGGTCTAAAACTTTCCCCTGAAATCCAGATACATATTCAACTGCTTACTTGAGAACTGAAGAACAACAAAAAGAAAGAGAAACCTCAAACCAACTAGCCATCATATGGTCATTATGGTGTCAGCTTCTGCTTTTCCTGTAAAATAAGACTAATGACACCTATCCTGAAGGATTGTTGCAGGCCTTACAAAGGACAATGTACACACAAGATGTATGGCAGAACACTGTATCAGGTCTATCAGTCTAATACCTTCCTGGTATTAAGGTGATAGAACTTTAAATATCCATGCATCATTTCTAAAATTTACAAAATAAAAACTTTAGAAAAAAAAATTTAGTCTTTCCGGGCATGGTGATTCATGTCTGTAATGCCAGCACTTTGGGAGGCCAGGGCAGGTGGATCATCTGAGGCCAGGAGCTTAAGACCAGCCTGGCTAACAAGGTGAAACCCCATCTCTACTAAAAATACAAAAAAATTAGCCAAGCCTAGTGGTGTGAGGTTGTAGTACCAGCTACTCAGCAGGCTGAGGCAAGAGAATCATTTGAACCCGAGAGGCGGAGGTTGAATCCAGTCTGGGTGGCAGAGTGAGATTCCGTCTCAAAAAAAAAAAAAAAAGAAAAGAAAAGAAAAAAGAAAACAATAGTCTTAAACACAACAACCCTTAATCTGCTTAATCTGTTTAGGGAAAACATTTCCTAATGCAGCAAATAATACACAAATGTTCATCTTAAAATTAGCATAGAGAAAACAAGAGTAAAAACTACAAATAGTTCCTTACAACTCAAATATATGAGCATGGAATGAGCACCTGGAAGCAAAAGTGCCCAGGATTAATCACATTACTGAACCTAACCATGAATACACACACAGAACAAACCTGATAGTTTTCACGATACACATACTGACCTCAGACAGTACTTTGTTGATCACACTGTCATACTAATAGGTTCTTTTTGGGCACTTTGTGACTTTTAAATAATTACTGAAAAACATACTGCTAAAATTTGTCTTCTAGTACAATGCCTTAATATTCAATTCCATAGAGAAATATTGTAAAGGACTTTTATAGCTAAGAAGTATAGTAAGCAATTTGTTAAACATTGTATGGACTTGGTCATACAGCTGATTTAGAACAAGAGAGTCAAGAAAGGCATTTATAATGCCTTGTTGGTTTAGAAATAGGTATTTTTAAAAGCAAGTTATAATCAAGTTGTGAAATATAGATATTTATATTACTTAAGTCAGTAAAATCTATTCATATCTTCTGACAGTACTTTTCATTTACATTTTTGTTCAAATTAATAAACTTTTCCATTTTTACCAATAAGAAATAAGCCTATGTCTGGTATTAAACTACTCATAGTCATAAAAAAAAAAACAGACTTAGGGGAAAATATTGTTTAAATTTTAAATATCATTTAAATAGTAACATTTACTTTAACCATCATTGTATGTGATTGAGCATATTGAGTATAAACCTGAGTGTACACTATTAATGGACCCAGGATGAAAGTTTTGAAAGGAACATATGCTAAGGATGAAGGAAGAACAAAAAATACTTTGAAATGTGAAGCTCCATGATAAATACTATGATTTAAAAGACTTTCTAAAAGCTCTCACAACCAAATTCCTGTCTGTTCCCAAGATAATAAAATAAGTAGAAAGCCACCAGTTAAAGGCCAAAATAACAAAATAAAGCTACACACTTTGGGGTATACTGTGTGTAACTGTATGTAACAAAATCAAGGTCATGAATTGAATGGCTTCCAGTAATTCATTCTTCTAAACTGTTCAGGTACTGGTTGGACTCTCAACCTCGGGGTACTTCTCTCATATTTCTTACTCCCTGGACCTCATGCTAGACAGAAAGCTCCCTTGCTACTAGGGAAAACCATCTGTTGTTTTTGTGTGAGTGTAACAGGTTTGAAAGTTTAATACACTTCCCAAAGCACTAAATTCTCTTCAAGATAAACCCTGGGATGCATATTAATAGGTACTATTTCCTTTACCACCTTTTGATCTTTCATTCCAATCAAATTACAGCATACTGTTACCTCTACTGAATCATAAAACCCTCCCCTATTCTTGGTAGTTGCTAGGATGAGAAAGGGTAGGTTGGAGTTTACTGAAAGGTCTTTAGAATTAAAACTGTGGGTAAGAAAACAAACATGTATTGTAAGTTATATTGTGCTATCAACTTGGTATCAATTTAGAAAAGCTCTTAAAAGTCACATGTATGAAACAAAGCAGAATGGCCACATTTATTTAAACAGAACAGACACACCACATAACCAGGCAATGAAACTGAAAAGTTCACACCTCCAAAAAAAGTTTTTCTAAGCCATTTGAAAACCTCAATTTTTAAATACAAAAACAGTTATCTCCTAACCCCGGGCTGGAAATCCCAACAGAATAATTGATGGATGGAGGAGGCTGGGGTTGAGGGGAAGAGGAGAGAGAAACATACACTCAGGAATGGTATTTCTCAGATATATATATTCCCCCTTTACCCTCCATGTCCAGGCAGCTAGCAATCAACCATTATTCTTTCAGCAGTTCTCTCTGGGATTCAATTCCACTTCATTCCTATTGTTATCACCCTACACACTTCCTTTTCTCTCTAATCCTTGGATTTCAGAATTCTCTAACTCCGTGTCCTACCTTTCTAATGGCTCTAACATACAGCTGCAGATTCTTGTTCTGAAAACACAGTCTTCATCATTTTATAAAAGCCCTGTCCAGAGCCCTACTTTTCTAATGATTAAAGCCTTACCTTCCTAAAATCAAAAGCCTACACTCCTCTGAATTTCAAAATGTGAAATAAATGGACAACTCCTATCCATCTCTGTAAATTATTCAACTAAAATATAATATTTAAGTTCAATTGATAATAATACACTATTTGGAAAACCAATCATTTTCTCTGTGGTATGACTCAAGTTAATCACTTGAGTGATCTTGAGAGAAATCCTGTTTTCTTTGATTCTGTACAAATTTGATTCCTACTTCTGGACCTAACTAATCCATGAAGGTTCTTCCAACTACTTCAGTCTATATTTTTTCACTCATGCCATGAAACTCCAAGATCTATCACCCTTGAATGCATGAAACATCATATTTGCTTCATAATTTAACTTTTTTATTTATCAATGTTTATTTTAAGTTCTGGGGTACATGTGCAGGATGAGCAGGTTTGTTACATAGGTAAGTGTGTGCCATGGTGGTTTGCTGCACAGATCAACCCATCCCCTAGGTATTAAGTTCAGCACCCATTAGCTGTTCTTCCTGATGCATTCCCTCCCCCTGCCCCACCCTCCCCATGGACAGGCCCCGGTGTTGTTCCCCCACCCCATGTGTCCATGTGTTCTCATCACTCAGCTCCCACTTATAAGTGAGAACATGCGGTGTCTGGTTTTCTGTTCCTGTGTTAGTTTGCTGAGGATAACAACTTCCAGCTCCATCCATGTCCCTGCAAAGGATATGATCTCATTCCTTTTTATAGCTGCATAGTATTCCATGGTGTATATGTACTACATTTTCTTTATCCAGTCTATCACTGATGAGTATTTGGGTTGATTCCATGTCTTTGCTATTTCCAACACCGTATTTTAAAAGAAAATATTTCTACTTCTTGAAGGGCATGGGCTTTATCTACAATGCTGGGTTGACCTGGTTACGAGGAATCCACAGAAAATATAATCTAATAGTTACTACCATTACAATATGTTATGCCTGTCATACTTCAGCAAGCAAACTATGAAGGGAGAGAAAATTCACTTTTATTTGAGCTACTCTTTACTCCTCTGAGGCTTCCCTGGTTTGTGACAAACAAACATTGTAACAGCTTCACCTCGCTTAAGTACATATTCATTTTGTATTTCCTGTTTAAAATAATGTATACTTTGGTTTATCCTCTTCAATCTAGGTAAGAGCTGACACAATACAGTGACTAAAAGCACATTCTGGGGCTAGACTGCCTGGGCTTGAATGACAACCACATTCTCTGCTAGATTGCAGGCAGTAATCTCTAAATCTCAATTCTCTTATCTGCAAAATGAGAATACATACAGTACTTACCCAGTGGATGTGGTATATAAATTGCTCAGAAGAGCGCTTGGCACAGAACAAGAAGAATGTAAGTCCTTGTTTAATTAATGGAGGGTGAACATAATTTTTCTCTGTGTTGCAGAGCCTAAGGCAAACACTACAGAAATAACTACCTTTACAAAAGTCTGACGACTTATAGATTGAGTTTCTAAGAGTCTAAAAACCTGATATCTGATTTATCCTTGATTTCAGGATAGTAAGGGGTTTAGGACAGAATATATAAGCTGGATACGGAGAGATCTTGACTGTAACACCTGTTTCTCCACTTATCAGCAGGTCGCCTTGAAAGAGTTACGTAATACCTCTCCATCTCAGTTTCTCCATTTGTTAGTAGTAGTAAACAACCCTAAGATAAGTAGGAAAATGATATAAAATAATGTAAGTAAAGCATTTAGCCCAGTGCACATAGTAAATTCACAGTAACTATGAACTATTGTTATCTTTCATATATTATCTGATCAGTGACAAGGAAATACACAACAAATTGATCTATTTTTCGTGGTGTGCATGTGTCTCTCTTCTTCTCTTGCTGGCAAAACTATTTCCTCAGAGCTATGCCTTATCTTAAAAAGTTCTTTGTTCCAAGTTCTACCTGCACCATGTCCTCTAAGTGAAGAAGGGCACAAATGGGCAGTTTCCTTGAGAAGCAACCCCCTTGAAATTATTCCAAGATCAAGTAATTTTGCAATATTTGCAGGACAACAGCTAAAAAGCCCTTCCAAATTCAAAATTGTGCATATTTTCTCCTCTTCAGAATTGATTGTATAGATGCATTTTTTATAATTTTAAGGAGGGAGAATTACTGATATATTTCATTCACTGTATGATATTCACTCAAAATGCATTTTGGTACAATTTAATGCTACAACTAAGAAAAAACCAAACTGGACATAATAGCTGCTTGAAAGTATACTCCTCCCCCCCCTCACTCTTTCTCTCTCTCTCTCTCTCTCTCTAACACTTGAAGGTTTATTTTTAGAAGACTAATGGAGGGGCATCTTTTTAAGACTAATAGACACATTGTGACACCTCAAGAAAGTAATCTGTTCCTTAGGATAAGCCAAGTATGCCCCCTTCACTCCAATCTATTATCCCTTATGTTATTCATACAGTTGACCTTCTGTATCCATGGATGCCACATCTATCAATTCAACCAATAGATTATCAAAAAAGTATTTGAGAAACAAAGAATAACAATGTAAAATACAAATAGAAAAAAACACAGCATAGCAATTTATGTAGCATTTATATCGCATTAGGTATTATAAGTAAACAGATGATTGAAAGCATGGGAAGGATATGCATAGATTACATGCAAATACTCTGCCATTTGATATAAGGGACTTGAGCATCTGCAGATTTTGGTATCCATGACAAGCAGGTGGCACAGGGTGGGCGTGGCGGGAGACGTGGCAGTGTCTTGGAACCCACTTCCTCATGGATACTGAAGGAAGACTATATTGAAGTAGCAGTGGTTAACAAAATAAGCAGTCTGTTGACATCCTTCTATAATTAAATTATTTATAAACAGTTAAATTATAAATACAGTTACTACTAGAACAGGATTGAATAAAAAAGTGACAGATTTTTTTTTTGCCATTTTACTACTAACACAGTAAATTGCAGAAAGCAGAAAATTGTTTTCCTATACTGTTTTCGTTATTACATTGAATTATAAACATTTCTAAAATATAATTTAGTGTAAGTGATATATTTCTTTTATACTAAATGAATGTATAATTTTCAGCATACTTGTAATAAATGTGGAGATAACACTGGAGTTTTCAGTGTTCATATATTTTCTTTCATGTGATTCTCATGAAACTTTGCAAAGTAGGGAAGACAGGTTATATCATCTTATTGACAAATGTGAAAATTGTGGCTCATAATTATGTGACAAAATTAGAAAGCAATTATGCTAGAATACGAATTCAGGTCTCTTAATATCTAACATGAAATTCTGTCTTATATCCTGGGATACTTCTAAGTAATAGTCATGATTACCATGACCACCATCACTATCAACCACAATAACAATACATGTCCAGGGACTTTTCTTGGTTTCACGCATCATTTTACACTATTAAGCACTCTTTTTTTTTCCCCCTAAAAATTACTCCTTTGATAATTTACGTTGGCATTGCTCTCTTTCTTTCTTGAAACTTTTCTGATTTTTCCTTCACAGGGCCTCTCTTGCTACATCTGTTCTTTAAATGCTGGTGTTGTGTCTCTGATATTCTTACTCTAACACTAAAATTGCATGACTTAGTATTCTGCCAAGGTTAAAAACCACCTTCCACACAATGAGCTCCTTAGGTTTAAGTATTTATTTCCCTTCTAGACATATATCCTCAAACACACGTCAGACCCCTAAAGCTCAGCACATCCAAAACTGAATTCTGTGGCTCCATCCATCACTGCCAACCAGCAAGCTCTTCTAGTATCCCTATCTTAATATCCCAGGAGTTATCCAAACCAAAATACCAAGAACTAAATCCAGCTTTTATGGTAACGATCTGATGATATATACTCTGGAAAGCATTCCCTAACTACCTAGATAAAAATGAGTTGGCAGTCCTCTAAAATTTGGTCAGTACTTGCTCAGTTATAAACTGTTTCATATATCTATATATTTTTAAAGTTTATTCAACATGTACTTTTAGTGAGCAAAAGAGTAAAATATAGCCTTGCTAAAGAAGGATAGCATGTACAAGAAAAACTAACCAAGAAATGACACTTCCTTGAATAGGACACATTCAGTGTAAGAAGAGATGTCTACAATCATCCAGCTGAACTACTTTTCTGTGATTGAAAGCTCTTCATAAACATCCTGACCTAGAGTAGTCTGTTATTTCACGCTGTTTGTACTCTGATATTTCAACAGTTGTCATAAATTTAGAATTTCTGTTCTTTCTGGGTATAGATAATGCTTAACAAAACTCTTAAATTTAAATACCTTAAATTTTCTATAGATTACTGCATGATACAGAGAGTTAATACAAATTTACCAATATGGTTTCTTACCATAGAATTATATTTTAGAAAATGTCAGGGATTTGGTACTCCATAGTAAATATCAGTGACTATCATCAATTTCCAAAAAAAAAAAAAAAAAAAAGAAAAAAGAAAAACTTCCAATTTAAGTGGCCTAGGTCTTACTTTAATATCTTGTACATCTTTGGCTTTAAGAAAACATGATGGGGAGTGAAATGTAAAGTATATCAGCTAGGTAAATTTATTATTATATTTGTTGAAATTGTCTTTTCTTTTTTTAAGTTCATAGATAGTGAACGGCTCAGCTTTCCAGGTCTGAATTTACTTGAAGCAGTTGCATTTTGAATTACACTATTCTAATGCAAATTTAATTCCATAGCATCTGTCATATACAGCAATCTAAACTTAGAAATTCAAAGAAATATGCATTTGAGTTACATCTTATATCTTTAGATATAAGTATTTCTCTCCTATTTAGATCATTAAAATTTCATTCTCATGTATCATATTCTATTGGGATAATTTTCAAAAAACTTTAGTGCTTAAAATAAGACATACAACTTAAGATTATTCTGGAGCCTTACAGAAGCTATACATTTATGGTTTGCTTGTGATAGATATGATGAAGTTTAGTATAAAATATAATGATGGTTTAATTAGGTAAGCTATGACACTGTCTAAATAGCAATGTAAATGAAGTTTCATTCTCCCTATCTTAAAACTTCAGTCATAATACATGGAGTACAAAAAAATCGAGGACTATTACCTTTGTTTTCAAGTTAGTTAGCTCTTTATTACAATAATGGCAATGGCACAAAATGTTCCTAAGAAATCAAATGCCTTTGAAAAACACAAATAATTTATAAGTAGAAGCAATAGAAAATGTACTTACTCCCATCTAACTCTATAAAAGTAAATTATGTTACCTCTTTACCTTAAATGTATGAGCAGAAATTAAGTGCTAGATTCTAAAATATATTCTTATGTGTGAAGTCCACATTTTGGATAAAGAAAGAAAATTGAGAAAATTAAAACCCCTTAATGATAGAAAACTTTTATATAACATTCTTGTTTTAAAAGGAAGTGGTGAAAACATAATGTCAAGCAAAGTATATGGTTATAATTTGTTCCACATATCAGGAAAAAACTCCTAAAACTAATGAAATGCAAGCTGTAGATAGAAATTATAAATGTAGGGACAGAGTAAAATTCGTGGCAACTAGGTATCTAGTATCGGGGTGTAGGGTACAACAGACGTTATAGGGCAACCCTATGTTTTAACAAAATGTTAACATATTAGCTATTTGTTACTGAGAAAAAATGTGGTTGCAACCAACTGCCCCCTCTTTTTTTCAAATTCTGACGATTTCTACTTGGCCCCAGGTTACAATAAGAAATTCTTAAGAAAGGAAAATAAATCTTTAACATTATTCCCATTTTTCTTTGAAGAACAGTTAAGTATTACTGAGATGATTCTAGTTTATCTGCTAACACACTGACAGAGAAATCATATTTGATTTATTTTCATCATTTTCCTTTAAGATATCAATTTTAAGGTGTGGTAGAGGTAATGAATGGAGCAATAACTCTGGAGTAGGTAGTTATTGTGATTGATTTAGGAGACATTTGCCAAGACAAAAATAAATTAGACTGAATACTGAAATTATCAAAAGTCTATCACAAAGTATGCCTCATAAGAGGTATTAATAAAGTAGAGGTTGCTTTAAGTCACAACCATAAGAAAAAATTATTACTTAAGAAATTGATTTTTAAAAAATATTATAGATTCCTTTAAAGGGCAAGCCTAAATTCAAACAAATGGAGAACCAACTGTAATGAAAGAGATTATTTTGCTTTTACAATCTGAATATAAATCAAACTCTAATTCAATACTTATAAAAATTTTATGGACTGGAAAATAAGAGTACTTTAGACATTTACAGGTTCTCTTATTTTTGACCAGACTACATAACTACAAATATGAAATGATCCAATTAATATATTTACTGATGGTTTTCCTTTAAAGCACTATTTTTTTTCAAGCAAAGTTCCTGGTAGAGTAACAATATGCATATTTGTTGGAGAAAATGAGGCAGCAGGGATAGTTCAGGGACAGAGGTAAGTTTTATGGCCCCCACCCTGTTAGAGATGTGAAGTGGGTAAGAGAGTGACACAGAAGTTTACTGACGCTTTACTCCAAAGAATATTTCATCCTTAGGAGGCCAAGGCAGGTGGATCACTTGAGGTCAGCAATTCGAGACCAGCCTGGCTAACATGGTGTAAGTCGGTCTCTAATAAAAATACAAAAATTAGCCAGACATTGTGATGAGCACCTATAATAATAGCTACACAAGAGGCTGAGGTAGGAGAACCACTTGAACCTGGGAGGCAGAGGTTGCAGTAAGCTGAGATCACACCACTGCACTCCAGCCTACGCAACACAGCAAGACTCCATCTCAAAACAAACAACAACAAAAACCAAAGAACATTTCATCCAAATCTCTGAAACATCACTTAAGCCTTCAGCTTGCTTTCTTCTGCTTGGCTTCTTTAGCTCTTCCCTCGTTTTTTTTTTCTTTTATACAAGATGCTTTGTCTAGATCTTATAGAGGCTTGATGCTTTAAAACAGAAGGACACACTCATATCTCCATCTAGAAGATGCAATGGGATAGGTGGAACATCACCAATACACCGGATCTTCCTACCCCATTTGTGGATACAGCTAATGTACCGGCTGTCACTGCACCATTTCTTCTTGCCCTTACACAACAAATGTTTTACTCAGTTTTGATTGCTGTAAATCAGCGCAATCTACACCTTGTTGGGTTGTTGGCTACCCACCCCCAGCAGTGCCCTGAAGATTAATAGCATTTAACGGTGAACTTGTTTTGGTTTACCCTCACCCTCAGACATACAGAACCTCCACTTATAACATGGCCTTTTAGGATCTAATTCTTATCTATTTTTATTCACATAGACAGCCTACTAGCTTTCACAGAACAGCAAAGGTATTATGTCTAGGTGTAGGTTTTAAACATTTTGCAACACGGAGAATTACAGATATTTCAGAGGAATATTGGAAGAAAAGAAACAAAGAAAAAACTCAATAAAAAGATAATGAAAGAATAGCTGAATTCACAAATTAGAACAGATATCACAGATTATCTAAATTAGGATTTCTCAACATCAGCATTGACCCCTGGTCTGTACCCAGTAAATACCAGAAGCCCTGCCTCCCTACCCAATCTCCAAGTTGTGGCAGTCAGAAATGTCTCAAGACGCTATATGTTCCATGTCTTGTGGGTGGGGAGGGAAAGGAGGGGAAATCATTGCTAGCTGAGAGCCACTACTTTATGACATGTGCATTCATACATGCGCATTCACATGAGTACAGAGAAATCCTATTGCAAACATTAAGAAGGCACAGGCGGTATATGGTCAAAATCATATGTAAAAGCATGAAAATATTTCAAACAGGATAAAGGTCTCTGAAAGGTTACATTTCTATAGTATAAAGAGTTAATATCTGTTTTGGTTTTTTAGATGCTTATAAGAACACAGTGACACGAAAGTTGTTATACTACTTGCATTTTGTAAAAGTACTTTCATGTAAGGAAAGTATATAAGATATACACAACAGTGTCATTAAATCAGAAATTTATACAGTAAGCTTTGGTACAATTAAGAGCTCTGAAGTATGACTATTAACTAGAGAATCTGCAATGATACTGAGTAGGTTTACAGTACGGAAGAGCTGTGCCATCCTCTCCACATTTTTCCACATGACTAAAATTAGGAGGAATGTCAATTGGTTCTTCAATTCAATACTTAGTAATTGAATAATATAAGGCAAATTACTTAAGTTCTCTGAGTTTCTCTTCCCTTCATTTGTAAAATTTGAAAGATAATAGAACTTAACAAGGAAGTTAAAAAACACTTTAAATAAGCTTTGATGTGTATTGAGCTCTGCTGATATGCGATTAAGAAATAATAATTGTTATTATTAATATTAATCATAAAAGTAATGGTAAATTTCAATCCTTAGCTTTTTGAGTTGGATTGTATACAATAGTGGCTGATTTTTTTTTATCTTTCAGTTGATAACAACACAACAGAAGAATAAGTTTCAAAATAAAAATTTTCTGAGACCTCATAGAGGTTCAGAAATGGTCTTATATAGTTCACTTGTGCTAGCTAACTTAATTAACCTTACATGTGCACTATCTCCTTCCAGTTGAATTGGAAGTATTCTTATTGGAGGTATTCTATTTTGTAAGTATTTATTTTACAATATCATCACAAAAATGTGAGATGTATAGCAAGCACTCTGTCTCAGAGCCTATACACTTAGCATTCCTTTAATGCCCAGAAAGTTTTCCAATGTAAATGTAGTTCACTGAGATGACTTGCCCTCAATCTAAAAATTAGTAAAATACATAAGCATAAGCATGGTAAACAACCTTTAAAAACAAACTATTATTTCCAAAAACTTAAACTTGGTACAATCAAATTAGTCAACTATCACCTCAGAGCAACACACTGGGAAAATATCTTCCTGTCCATATATTCTTTCTTATCTATGTACTGTGTCAGTTCATTCTGTATCTAGCTACTCATTTTTCACATTTTCCAATATTACTTGTGCCATATTAATTACCCTTTAACCACCTGAATTTTCAATCATAGCTGCAATGTGAAGTAATGACACCTACCACTGCAGTGTTTAATTGTGTCAGCAGTTAAGAATTTCTTCACCACCAGGTAAGCAGAGCCAGGTTCAGCTAATGAACTCCACCGAAGCACTTGCTCCAGTACATTTTCCTTGTAGTGAAGAGGACGCTCTGTAAAAAATAAATTCCAAATCAAATGGAAAATATATGAAGATAATGATTTTTTTATAATTACAAATTTTAAAAAATCCCTTTGAAAAGATCTGTAGGCACCATTATACACAATCATATCTTATGTTATACAGTAATAGCACTATGACTACACAAAAGATACCCTAAGACCTAGAAAATTATTAAGCATATAATAACATTTACTATATAAATTAATAATGCAGGAATACCTATTTGTTACTCAACTGTTTTTAAAAATCAGAAGTATTTTTCTTTTGATAAAAAAACTCAGAATTCTACCCTTTGTACAATAAATTCTACACCTTGTACAATACTTTATTATTATTATTATTATTATTTTGAGACAGGGTTTCACTCTGTCACCTAGGTTGGAGTGCAGTGGTGCAATCATAGCTCACTGTAGCCTCAAACTTCTGATCTCAGGCTACCCTCCCACCTCTGCCTCCCAAAGTGGTGGGATAAACAGGCATGAACCACCAACTCAATCCTCTATCCTCTTTTTTAGATAGCATACTGGTTTGTTTAGGGAAACCTTCTTATTTTTATATGCAATTAAATGGTTTTAAAAATCCATTAAACAATATTGTCCATTACTAAATAATAACTTAATCATAATCCTTTGTTTATCCCAACAAGATCAAACTCCTAATTTTGATCAATACTAGTGAATACCTCATAGCTAATATTTTCATAATCAATATAAAATTATAAAATGTAACTTCTATAGAAAACATTAAAATAATTTACAAAATAGTACTGAATAGTCTATATTTCACTATTAGTGGAAATACCAAAAACATTACGTGTCAATATTATATATTAACCATTGACATAATAGGCCAATTAGCAAGAAATTACATGACATCTTCAATATATTTCTCTGAAGAACATTCATCCATATACGTTTTGATTTAGGCAATCATAATTTTAAATGCAGCATATATTCTTAGCATAGAGTTAAAAAGAACCAGTTTTAGAATTACAATCAAAGCCTCACAGAAAAGTTTGTACTGATCAAAATATGTCAATCAGTTAATAAAATGTAGCAACAGAAGCATATGGGAAATTCAAACCTTTTCTCAGTACACTGAAAATAGCATAATTGAAATAATAAGAAAAGAAGCTCTGACATGAAGATGTCAGTGCTGCTTTCCTAGTGTTGTAGCCATGTAAAAGTCAATTCAACTCTTTCAAACCATCCAAAATACAAAGCACACAGCACTTGAGCTTTTTGCTTTTGTTTAAAGTAATGAGGCTAAAGACAAACAGGAAAGAGCATATCAAAAGCATCATACTTGTATGATCCATCATAATGTAATTGATAATAAAATCACAAGTTTACATAAATATATCGCATCCTCCCTAATACTGGTTTCCCTTGCTACGAACATATCATATCAGAAGTCATCAACAATTCCTAGTTCCAGATAAGAAAATACATTATCTGCTTCCAATGTAAATTACCAGATGCTTGCTTCCTATCCAGTAAAGAGAAAGCCAGTTCTGCATTCTGTGCTTATTGGAGCAAGCTAACTCATTATAATAATGGCAAAAATAAAGAAGGAAAGAAAAAATCCACTAGGCCATACATCCTGAAGACAAATACACATCTTGTTTCCTATTATATATCCCCTATTCACAGCATAGTATTGAGTATATAATAAATGCTCAATAAATATTTGACAAATAAATTATCTCATTTTCTTTTATGGCCCATAAATTAAAAAAAAATCATATTAACAGAAAGACTCACAGACAAAATGAGTCCTCATAAAGCCAGATATAATATTTTGTGCTATATCAGTATTACTTTTCTTCAAATAATTTTCTAAAAGATTTGGCAAAGATCATAACTGCCCACAATTTGCCAAAGTTATAATTCAATTGTTAACTAAGTTGGTTGTCTTCAAATTGAAGTTAGATGTATTTGAAGGTAAAACTAATTATAAAATAAGCACTCCCTTTATGTCTGGCTTTACATAATTTTTGAGTCTACTACTTGAAAGCTTTGAGATACTTTTGATCCCAATAACGGTTGCCATTTATGGAATAACAATTATGTATCAGGCATTATATATGCTGGATGCTTTAAATCAGTTACCACTTTCAAACTTCACAATCACACTCTTCACTAGATATTATTATTCATATTTTACATGTAAAGAAACCTAAGAATCACAAAGGTTTTAGCCCCTTGCCTCGAGTCACATAGGTGGTTAAGGTGAGGAACAGAGATGTGCAACCCAAATCTATCTGACTTTAAAGCCCCAGATCTTAACTACTATAGTTAATTTTATTCTGGACACATATGTAAGCCTTCCCATGATGGTTTTCTCACATGTAATTTGAGGAAAAACTAAGATTTTCTTGGGTAACATATGCAAAGTGAAAAACACTGTCTGCCCTACGTACATAATCAGAAGATAACAGCAGTTTATGTGTTAGTCAGAAGAGCTAGAAAGAATCCTAATAAAAAATAAACAGATCTTCCACATCATAGTAGGTATGAGGAAGAAACAAGACCATCTTTTTCTGATATTACCACATAAAAAGTAACTGCTTTGCAAACTTGGATCTCTCAGTGAAGCCTATTTAAATGAGGCCCCTCAGTGGTTAAATTTCTTTCAAGATGTGAAAAACCCAGAGGATAAAGGGGTCTACACTGGCAGATGATGGGATCGGATTTAAGGTAAAGCATTAAAATAATAGCATATTTTGGATGACTGGCTCTTACGGAAGAGAATCTAACTCGGCTTAATGTATATTTCATACCAATGTAATATAAAATCAAAACGTCAAAAATATCAAAATGTTTTAAATGGTTGTAATGTATTTTCCCACGAATCTGACTGCCATATAAACAAAAAAAGATGACTGTGCTGTCTTAGTCAGAACTTCCTGAAAAGTTGTGCACCATCTCACCAATGACAGTAATGCTGAAATATCATTTAAGTGAAAACAAAAGGCTTATAGCAATCTGAATTAGTAGCTGCCATATCTACGGAGATTCCATTCACAGGTTTAAGAATCTATTTTCTTTTTTTTTTTTTTTTTTTTTTTTTTTTTTTTTTTTTGAGACGGAGTCTCGCTCTGTCGCCCAGGCTGGAGTGCAGTGGCCAGATCTCAGCTCACTGCAAGCTCCGCCTCCCGGGTTTACGGCATTCTCCTGCCTCAGCCTCCCGAGTAGCTGGGACAACAGGTGCCCGCCACCTCGCCCGGCTAGTTTTTTGTATTTTTTTTAGTAGAGACGGGGTTTCACCATGTTAGCCAGGATGGTCTCGATCTCCTGACCTCGTGATCCACCGGTCTCGGCCTCCCAAAGTGCTGGGATTACAGGCTTGAGCCACCGCGCCCGGCCAAGAATCTATTTTCATCATCTTCAGGCATATAGGAGTTTCCCAGCATTTACATGCTAATAATGTATACGTTCTCTTTATTTTTATATTTTAATTAGGGTATTAATTTTTAATGAGTACAATAGATTATCTCAGGACAGTAAAGGGAAGATTACCGAACATTTATTATACAAAGGAAACACCGGATATAGAGAACTCCTGCTTTAAAATATAAAGATACTTAAAATCTAGCCCTCTGGCTTACATATTTATAAATTTATATATTCATTCATTTTTTTTTTTTTACTGCATTACTTGGAGGATTTATGTTTACATTATAAAACATACCAATTGCCTGGCTGACATTCTTATCGACTACAACCTTCTTACTACCTATGTCTTTACTTTTACCTCCTTCTCATATTTCACTTTATCTTCCCTGCATGTTACTAGTAATAAAGCCTTCAACATTTCAGGTCAGGTGGTACACACATGTTCAACTGGCTTCAGAAAACCCACATAACCACAGGCCCTTTTGTTGTTCTTCTACCATTAGCCCTCTGAAAGTATTTCTCTTCCTGCAATTTCTACTTGCACAGTTGACCAAACATTAAGACCATGCCAAATTTGAATTCTTAACTCTAAGTATATTTTTTCTAGGTGTACATGACACATTTCTTAGTTTATACATTGACACATTCACAAATCAAAACTTGATGTCTCCTAGTTTTTTAGATATCTTCGTAAAGACAACTTTATTCTAATTAGAAGTAAAAATAGGAAAAAATCCAATTCAATCTTAGCATTTTATATACTAATTATCACATTCAAGTTTATAATTAGTCATTCTGAGGGTAAACATCCCTTGATCGCTCAAGATAAAATTTCAAAACAATGTTTCCTGGTATAATGCAACCCCTCTTCTAGCTATATATAATTCCTTCCTATCCTCATCCACAAGCTTGCTCCTCTTAGGATGACCAGTAGCCAGAGAGATACAGAGCTGCAATGGCACATGGATATGCTTTAATGTACTCAAACTCTGAGAGGGCAAGGGAGGTAGGGAGGGGATGCTTACCCCTAAATCCACAATTCAGTATTCTGCTATCAAACTTTTAAAAAGCAACAGAAATATAAGCATATAGGAGACAATCATCTGTCCAAGCACTAAACAGGGCCTTGAGATCTCTTCATGGTTCCTAATCTACAGGCAGAGATCTCTGTCTATGTGCCTCCCACATTTGGATGCATCTATACCAGGAGTCACAACCCATATCACTCAGGTCCAGAATGCATCTACTTTTTTGCCCTACTTCAGTTGAAAAGAGTTTTGTGGAGTGTGATCCACATCAACTGCACTATGAGAAGTAGTCAAAAATATAAAGCCTAAAATATGTGGTAAATGCGCTAAAAAAAGTATAGTATAGGGCAGAACCAGGTATATACACATTACTATTCTAGAAGTCATAGAGTACACAGCATTATAGATTTCTAAACAAGTGATCCGAAAGAAATCAGTGTGAACAACATGAAGGAAGAGACATTTTACTTACACTGTGAAGGGTGAATATGCAATGAGGAAATAATAAAAGGGTTTTACATGGTGAAACAATGTAAACCAATTTGTAATGTGGAAAGATACTTCTGGCAATAATGTCGACAGTTAACCTTATGCACAAATATAATAAAGCTGGTAACTGAGTGACCCATTCTTTAAAATTAAACAAAGATGAAAAATAAAAACTTTGTCACTCTTGTACCACAGAGTCATAGAAAATCATGCCTCACTTATTCAATAGATTTTATGGCTACTATATAATAGGCACTAGGGTAGACATTAGAGATTAAAAAAAAACAAAACAAAACAGAATTGCTCCTACTTTCCAAGGAGCCCCCATCAAAAGAGACAAGTACAAATCAAAGTGATAAGTACTATAAAGAGAAATGCGACAAAGTACAAATGAAACTTTTAGTCTAGGTTTTAAATGAGGTAGTAGTGTGAGCCAGATGGAGGAAGAACAAAGGTATATTTGGGAAACATCATTTCATATTTGTTAGCCAAGCACAAAAAAATAGAAGAGATTATCTAATAATCATAATCATAATCATAGGTAACATGAAAAAAGATGGCAAAGGAGGTTGCAGCAAGGAAAACCCAATGTTTAGAAGTCAGAATAAGGAGAATCTAAAAAAGAGGTAAAATGATCAGAAAATCATGAAGAGAATCCAGGCAGTATGGAAAACAGAGTGAAGATCATCAAATAAAATGGGAATAGTCATTAACAATAAATGCCATAGAAGGTTAGGTAAAGCGAACCCAGATGTGAATCTGGGGACTTGACAGTTGGGGGTCATAGGAGTCATCTGCCAGAGTATTTCTGTGCACGAGGAGGATTGAGACCAATTGAGGGAGACACTGTGAAGTGACATCAAAGTACCACAGTCATCAGATCTTGGCAATGTATATTTTAAAATAACATTGAAATATTTTAAATTTTAAAGAATTGTGCACAATCATAATACAGGAATAAAAACATAAAGACCAAGTACTGACAATCCCATTTCATTTTAACACTGATTGGAATACTCCTAATAACACACTATGGGGTATTTTAAATATTGTATTTTAATTTTTATGCTGAGCTTGAGGGTGGCAAGATTTTTCTTTTGGCAGTTTGGCAGCTGTCCTCCAAAGTGTCCCAAGACCTTAGTAGGTAGCAGCTAGACAGATGGTGAAGGTACAAAGACATTCTGTGTCTTATGTTTTTTTCTGGAGGTCTTTGAAACCACAGGGTATTATTAAAATGTTAAGCTTATTCAGCACTTGACTGTTGGGGTAGTCAAGGTGCTTTAAATGCTCCCTTTATCCCTAGGCATCTTGGAGATGAAAGAACAAAATATTTGACCCACTAAAGACAGAAAAAGGAAAAAGACAAAAATGAAGCTTCTGCTGCTCTTAAAATTACTTTATAGAATAATAAACATATTTTAAATCAACATTCTTTGTTTCTGTTAATAGTGTTCTTGTTAAATAATAGTAACTCACACTACTCAGAATATTGTACCAAATCAAATCGCTTGTCCTTATAAACAAAGGTCTTCTTTCCTGAGGCACTAAAAGAGATACCTAAAGTCTTGCACTGTATTTTTACAGTCAATAAGGTAATATAATTATTTTGATAAGTAAAATCATAAAAAGTCTACCTCAAACATATATTAACACATGCACTAAGGTAAAAAAAATCGTAACAAGATGTTAAGACATAAAATGTTTATAAAGTCTTGACCTAAACAGTGGTTTTTTATAGTATAAATAATTTAAGAATCCCTCGCATAAAAATCACTTACCTAGCTCTTCATTTTCAATGACTTCAAATGTGGCCCAAATATCACCTTTTGTAGGAATAATATTTTTTATTGCTAATATATCATTAGTTAATTCTTCTGCTTCCATCACAGGAGATATCTGTAAGAGAAGTAATATTTCTTCTAAAAATGTGTTAGACACAGAAGTAGCCTTATGCTAGGCCAATAATATTCCCCATCCACCGTTTAGTGATATCCTGAATTTATTGGTTAAAACCAGCTTCCAAAATCCCATAGAGAAAACAGCATGTTTAGATCTTTTCCATAAAATGTACCTAAGTACGAAAAGAAAATACAATATAGACATGATATATTTTTAATCACTTACTGAGCAATTAGACCACTCAGAAGGAAAGAATGTACCCAATGACATGAGGAATGATCTTCACCAGACAATGAATCCAACAGTGGTCTAAATGTAAAACTTTTTACTCGTCAGTTCTATAATTAAGAGTGTAGAGTAACTTGGTTTATTCAGCCTAGATTCTAAATTATACACAGTCGGTGGTTATCAGTCATGCCAAAAAGCTCCAGGGTCTTGGAGGTCCGTGGTGTGCCCTGCCATGCCAAGTGACAGATGGTGGGATACCAAAGTATGCTGGAACCAGGATTCCAGGATGGATACCAGAGTCTGCAGTGCCAGCCTGGGGGTTGGCTCTACCGAAGTCCCAAAGCCTGAGTCCACTGTACAAGCACATCACCTCTTCGGGGACTTTTGGAATTTTTTATTTGCTGCTTCTTGTTTTTGCTTATGCCAATCTTAAGTCCATGCTGGCCAAAAGCAAAATGGCTTTCTTCAATTCGAATTTAGTTATAATGATGTTTTAAGCATGATAATACTGCAGTTGCAACTTGGTTTGCCCATTTTCAGTAAAAGGACGTCCCTACTAAAAGTTCCTTAGAAATGTATTTGTTTCCATTTCTCCTGCCCATAATTGCTCATAAGCATACTGCACATACATAAATAACAAAAAACCTATTTCACTGCAGGTAACTCGCAAAGTCTACCTTTTGTATTTTATGAAATTTAGTGCTTTTTTGGAATATAATTATACAATGAAGTTCACTATTTTCTATTTAGAAAAGCCCAAAGAAATAGAAACTTAAAAGAAAAAAAAATTTATTGTAGCATCTAGGAATAATAGAGAACATCAAGCAGTATGGAAGAGATGAATCATTTCAGTGATGCTGTTAATCTGCATGAATGTACAATATTTTTAAGGCTAGCCCTTTCTTAAAAAAATAATAAATTATTGAGAAATCCACTTGTGAAACAGGAAGCAGGAAGCACCTTGGTCTGAAACAGGAAGACCAGAACTCTATTCCTTGCATCAAGAGAGACCAAAAGCTCCTCTTTAGTAACACCTAAAACTCCACACTTGGGAAATTATTACTCTACAGAATATACAGATCAGTATACTGAACATCCAGTCGGGATTATGGCGACCCAGGTTTGTATTCTGGCCTTAGTATTCTTACTTCCCAGTTTCCATTCTTATAAACTTGGAACATCACCTGCTTCATCTACCTCCATGCATTTAGGTAATAATTAGCAGAGATAAATGTAACTAAAGGGTTTTGCAGAATCGTAAGCATTAAAACCTATATAATTGGTTTTAAATAGTTTCTGTTATTTTCTAAAAAGTATTTGGGGTTACTATAGGTGAAACTGGCAAGTCTTTTATCTAAACACACCAGATAACATAAGAACTTGGCTCAATTATAACTTCTGTTGTGACTTTAGAAAATAAAATTAAAATGTACTACTAAAGAGCCTGTGTATAGATTTAAGCCATGTGTTTTGAATACCTCCTCTAGCATTAGTGATTAACTTGTGCTAATTGATCTTTACTAGCTCCTCACATCTCTTATGATCAGCATTATGCATTCAGCATAAGAAATATGACATGGCCAATGAGTGGCAAGGCAAATGCTTCGTAAAGACAAAGCCTATAATTACAGTGTTAATATTTCAGCTTCATGTACCAAGTAATGTACTTAATTGGTATACAGTCACAATTCATAATCATTAGAAACACAAAACTTAAAATCAAAATATATTTAACTTAAGTCCAAATATATCTAATGTTGTGACTCTGTTTAATCCTGGACTTTAAAAATGATAAGTAGCTAAAGCTAAATTTCTGTTACATGGCAGAATGTCTATTGTTCATACAAATAAATCAGTCTTACCAAATAGCAACCTGAAATATCAGTTACTATCTGTAAGGCAGACAAATTACTAAATATAGTGGCATGAGAAAGATCTATTTTAAATTCATCACAAATGATTAGTACTCTCAAGGAATAAAAGAGTTATCCAAATAAATGTCCCAGAGTTATATTCAAATAAATTGGAAGACTGGATGCTAAAGTATAGAAAACAAGGGTGAGGGATTATTATTAATAGTAACAGCTCTAGTAGTAATAGTTATTTATTAAACACATGCTCAGCAATGTGCTAAGGGTTTTACATGCATTATCTTACAGAGTCCTCACATCAATGCTATGATGTAATACTGTGATTTTTTCTCATTCTACAGGTGAGAACACTGAGGCCTAGAGCAAATAATTTGTGTAATGTCAGGAAGCTAGGAAGGGGAAGAGCAAGTATTTAAGCTCGGGGTATTTTCCAGAACCTGAAGAAAATCTTAACACGTAATCCAAAGCACATAAGATGTTCTCTTTCCAAATGATTAAAATACAGAATTCCTGGGGGATATCAGTATAAAAAGTCTATGTTGGCAGTCGTTTGAACTGGAGAAGTAACATAAAATATAATAATGGAAAATTCAAAATATGTAAAATAATGCTAACATTTGTGACTTCCAACAGTCCTCTTTACAGCCGCCTTTAGAACTTACCCGAATTATAATACTACAGTCAGGTTCCTTCCTTTCTACATATACTTCAATTAACAAATCTCCAGCCTGGGAAACCTAGAAAAGGGCAGAGGTAGAAACAACACAGGTAAATATGTTGTAAAAACACACATTGAAACTGAAGACAGTTATAAAGCCCCAGGCATATTTTTGAATATTTTATAACAATGAAACAAGCTCAATTCCGCCGTTCGCAAGCATGATGTGCCCATTTCCAGACATGGTTAAGGACAAGGCATTTACACAAATGTTATAATCAGTAACAACAATCACAATGATTTTCTTTTTTATCTCTTACTCAGGAGCTTAGTGCTCTCAAACACCCTTACATTCTTCCTAAAATAATGAATCCAGCTACAATGGAAATATACTGGCCACGACAACAGAAGTCCTAGGAGCCATCAGCATGTACGTTAACAGGATAAACAAAATGAGGGGTGAAAACAAACCACATGTAATTTTGCTTCAAGCTGTAATGTGTGCATGATACCAATATTTAAAAGGCAAAATATGGCTTGCTACATTTTTAAAGAGAAGATATGCCTGAAAATTGAACTTTGAGAATAAACTATGTCAGAGCTATATTAAAACTACAAATAACATAAATTTAGAAATGAAAATAAAAGTGAGGTCATTCATGGAATATGGTAGACAATAAAAAGAAGTTTTTAATTATCTTTGGCCAAGAATTAAGTACTAATTTAGGTCACCATTATATCCCAAAAGACAGACTAAGTGAAGAAGATGCAAGCCTGAAAATAAAAGGCCTTAGGATATCATATCATAACTATGTAGATTAACCATATAGGAGGTTAACAAAGAACCAAATTAATCTATGAAAAATATTTTGAGTAACTTTTTTCAGAAGTTCCCTTAAGTTATGTAACCAATTAGAAACAATATCACCTGATTTAAATAAAAAAGATCATAATCAAGAAATAATTCTCAAATTAAATTTGCCTCAGCATAAAATCTAATGAGTAAACTTTGAGAAAAACATTAAAGGTGAACTTTGAAAAAGTTCCTTAATTTTTCTGGCATTACAGGCTTAGAAAAGCTTATTTCCAGTTTTTCCTCCTGACTTACAATGCTACAGATACATTCCAGTAAGGAAAACATACAGTTGACACTTTTGCTTTTCACTATGTTTGCATAAACAGCTCTCCAGGAAGGACACATTTTAAAACTTAAAAAGCAAATACAAAGAACTTATAGAGTGAAATAAAAAAGAAGAATAGGTAAGAAATTCAAACAGGGGTAAGACAAAGAGACTGAATGTCAGAAAAAAATACTCCAGAAGACAGTTTTAAATGAATTAGAGGAAAATTTTAAGTAAAAAAAAAAAACAGATTTTCCCAGACTCTTTTACTTATCATTTCCAAATACTGTATTTCTTGTTTTTACTTACTTATACAGACTGAATTGAAAGCATTCAAAACTTATTTCTTTATTATACTGTAAATATAAAAGATAAAAAACGCAAAAAGATACTCAAACCTTTTAAATAACAATGTAGATAGTATGGTCAGGGGTTACCTCTCAGCCTCACACAATCCTTTATTTCATGACTAAAGTCTTCCTCTCTGCTTCCCAAAAAAGTGAGAATTTAAGATAATTGATAATGAGCTAGATTTTTTAAGGTTAAAGCTAACTCCTTTGGAACCTGCATAATTACTCTGGGTCAAAATGGAGAAAATAATTCATTAATATCATAGTATTAGTACTGATCTAAGCCTTCCTCTATTTTTTTTTTTTTTTTTTGTATGGAATGACAGCTTCAATGACTCCTCTAGTTAGCTGTGGATATTTCAGGACTGAGGAGACTTTAGTTTCTAGCAAAAAAGCATTTGCCTCATTATCTATCTGTAAACAGAGCTCATTTGATCCATTTCTATCATTTATATTGGTACCCTGAATCCACTCTTAACTCCTAGTTACTAGAAGATGACTAATGATCAGCCTTAAGAAATTCCAGTGAATATTCAACAAACAAGCATAGTGCAACCGGAACACAAAAATCCAGTACAATGTGATTGAGGAAAACAGGACAGGATGTAGAAAAGTCAACTTAGGACAAAAATTAGAATGTGTTACAAAGATCACATTAGACGCATTCCATTAATACAATCATCTGAAAGCATGCAAAGCAAAAGCATATAAGAAATAATTTATAATTTCATAATAACAAAAAAGAATCACTAGGCTGTCTGAATTTTCAATTTACTCTAAGTATTTCTTTGGCTTTAAATGCTTCCTTTGAAATCCATTAGCATTTTCAGTCATGGTTTTTATACACAAAAGTTGATCTTACAAAGAAAACCTTGAGAGGTAAATTAAAACTGACTTTCCCTCTACTTTTAAAATTTTACATTAGCATATTTTGCATGTATGTATCAGGTTGCAGAATAACACAACCAATTTACTTAATTGTTGTTTTTTTCACCCATTACTTTTACTTTGCTTAAATTAGGAACTTGAAAATACACACAGCAAATATCTTTACTTACAATGGAAGTTTCTGTTTTGTTTAATTCTTTAGAGAGCTAACTATTACTACTCACTTGGGTGTCTTTCCACTTGGTAATAAAGCTATTTTCTATGTCCATTTGTTTGACTTGATCTTCTTTAACCTGTTTAAAATATAATTCGGGACATTCTAATAACGTAGAATACGAAGAGTGATGACACTCATCCTCATGTAATCTTCAGGAATTTAAATACCAACAACTTAAAAATAAATGAGAATGGCCATCGGAATCAGTATGAGCCCACATAGCTAGGTTGGAAATAAAATAAACAAGATAGAGTATCCTAAAGTTCAAAATATTTTATGATGACACTGCTTCAGGCTGCAATTGCATTGATGGAAGTTCTATTTCTTAGGAAACTTAAGCGAAGGCTCTGATGACTGGTTTAAGTTTATGCAGGTTGAGAAACAAAGCTCATTTATCAAACTGAAATGTTCATTAAGTGCTTATTAAATTTCCATCATTTAGGTAAAGTTTAACATAACTATGAAGATAACCATTTTATTAATGGAAAACTACAAATACAGAAAATAGAGACAGCATGTAAAGCCATACATCATATTTTTCTAAATCTTTATTTTCTCAGCATCAGATTATTGCGAAGAAGTTGCTATTGATCAAAAAACAGTGGACACATATAGAAAGAAGTAAAGAGGAGATCAAAGAGCAAAGACAATCCCACAATCTGGTGTCTATTCCTATGTGAATTAAGATACAGACTGTGATATTTTGTTTTATTAAAATAGCTCCTTTTTCTTGTCTTATGATAAGTGATTATAATAAGAATGTAAGAACTCTACAATGGTAACTGATTACACTAACCCTCTTGACGTCATGTGGTATAGCCATACTTCCAGAAAAGAAGTGGACTCATAAACACCATTTAAGGGAATGTTCAAAAGGTTAAATGACAAAATGGAGATGCTAGAACTAGTTATATAATAGAACTGGACCTTTCGCCCAAATCCACCAATTTGAATCCTGTGCTTATTTCCTCTAATTTTACTTCTTTGAACCAAGACATCATTCCTATTCCAACAGCTTTCTGATGAAACATGAAAATATTAACTTTATAAAATGGAAAATTAAAAAGTCAATTAAACCAGATTACTTAGTAAAATGCATAGAACAATAATATTTTAGAATGTGCTTTTTTTCCCCAATTGGTGACACAAGTAAAAGAAAAAACCAAAGTGCTTTCAACTGCAGAATTTAAGAGTCTGGTATTTATTAATGAATTGTTCAATGTATAACTTTATACCTCTAAGTAGATATAACTCATACACATGAAGAAAAAGAAAACACAAGCAAAAAATCCTGTAGATAGAAATATTCTGTCCAACAGACATCAGATGGTAAAAAGTTTTAAATGCAACCAAATTTAAATAATGACTATAGCTTAAAAGCTACTTATGCCTATTTTTTTTAAAATGACTATTCCTTATTTTACATATTTCTAAATATGAATAAAGATCTGAGTAATAACACCCTAAAACATATATATATATATATGTTGGCAAACAGTGACATTATAACCATTTTAACAAGGGCAGGATACAAAATATTTACCTCAAATATTTCTACATAATTATTAATTAGGTCCTCAATTACATTCACTTCTTCACTAGTTTGTCCTTCCGTTTGAAACAAACAGGATGAAAAGACCAAGGCCAAATTATGGGCATTCATGTGATTGATTTCTGAGCATTTCTGAACCCTGTTAGAGAAAAGCATAGTTCATTATGATACACTTCTATTTGGAAATTTCATAGAACAGGAAGCCAGTTTATCAATTTTTAAGCACATCAATATTGAAATTCTCTGATATAAAAGATACAGTAGTGACTTAAAAACACATGGTTCTTTCTTCCAAGTAGCTTATAATCTAGTTAAGAACATGAGAAAAAGTACTATTAAATGGATTAGTAAAAGTTACAAAGTCATACTTAATTGTTGATTTAGAGAAAGGGCTGACCATATCCAAACAATTGCAAACTATAAAACAACCTGTGGCCAAAGCATAGAAATATGCTTGCTGAATGGTGTAAAATGGTTTGTGGGGCTGCAGCATAGGAGGAGGAAATGGGGTAGGAGGTATGCAGAAAACAGGCAAAAAAGGTAGGTTATTAGGCATATAATTGACAGTTCCAAATTCCAGTTGCAAAGCTGGGCTAAATGTTCCCGTTAGTGCAAATCAAATGAGAAAGAATATTTGGGCACATGTGTCCATACAGTTATTCAAAATAAATGATCACAAAGTAGACTATTTTAAAATGCAATTACATTTTTTCCCCATGACACAAGTTTAACTATGTAACAAACCTACACTCTGTACCCATGAATTTAAAAGTTTACAAAAAAACCCAAAACAACTCCCTGAAGCATCATCCCCAAGAAAGGGAAAGTAACATTGCTAAAAATGTAACAGATGAGAACTGTAAGTGGCACACTCCCTCAAATGAACATAGTAACTCCATCAAATGAATGTAGTTAAGACTAAGCTGGACATTCCCATCTATGAAGAACACAGATTCAGGTAGCTACAAGAAAAGGTGAATAAACATGATAGCAATATACATGATAATGTAGGGAATTCATAATAAAATACCAAACTGCATGGCAGAGATGGTGCAACGGCAATCATCACATGTGATTTATAAGGTGCAAAAGGGGCTGGAATTTAATAGAAGAGGATGTAATAATTGTGAACATCCCTCTCAAAACAATGTCTACGCTTTCACACTACACTTAATTGTAAACATCTGGAAAATTCATCTGCATGTCTGTCTCTGTTACTAGAATCTAAGTATCTCACAGTCAGAAACTCTTTAATCCCATTGTGAATGGAATTTAGTGGATATTACTGATGGCAGAAATGGTCTTTTAGCTAGGGTAGGGATTGAATTAAATGCTAAATCAACTTGTCCTCATCCAAATTTTCCTCTCAATCTTTTAAGGACATTATCTTTAAGGACATTCCTGTATTTCTTGAGACTTCCTTCTGTAATATCATCCCCTTTGGCACTTTTCACTTCTCTTGTCTTTAGTTTAAGCGGCTGCCTTAGTTTCTGGGACAAAATAGGTATAATATAGTGTTTCCTTTTCTTCCTTTACTTCTCTGCTCCGAGGTGTTAACATTTCCAATGTTCCATATTCAGCTTGACCAGTCCCTTCTCCTCCGGGTCTTCTCATCAGAAACTCAACAAAACTGTTTCCTAGTTAGCTTATCTGCCTCTATGCTACATCTTCCCTACCAATCCCATCATAGGGATTATTATCCTAAAACATTTGATCAGTTACTTTTATCACTTAAAGGATAAAATTCAAATGTTTTTGCATGACCTACAAAGTCTTCCACAACTTCCTGCCAGCCAACTATAACCCTCTCATCTCCTAGTACTCCTATGTCCCAGACATTATCCTTCACTCATTTCTCATACTCTTCTTTCACGCCCAGTTCATATGTCTCTTTAAATCTGAAGACCGATGCATCCCCCGGACCACAACGCGCAATGAATCGTTCAATTTATCCTCTATAATTCCATGCTGCATGCTAACATTCTCTATATTAAAGTTTGTCTCAACGTCTCATAGGCATAGAGATAGGACTATATAATGTAGACTATATTTGTATGAAGCAGTAAGAAAATCAGTTTTACAATAATGGAGCTGATATAAATGAGAAGTAGTGGTTGGGAAAGAAAAGAACAAGAGGAAAGAACACAAATTGTGAAAGATTTCTAAAGGGACACTGCAAATAAGGTACTTTTAGCAAAATCCAGCTTTACAGAAATTTATTCAAGCGAGTATTTCATCCATTCAGCGAGCGACAATATATTCTTTAATCAAAATTTACATTTATTTAAGTTTTTGTAATAATTCTTGCTAAGATTAAAAAAAAAACAGTTTTAACTTAAAAGGTTATTTTCAAATGTCCTCATCCTTCAGACCTCATTTGTAAAGGCACCATTATATTCCTTATAGCTTTCCAAATGCAAGGAGACTTTCATGCCTTGACATAGAAAATTGTTTTTGATTTTTAAAATTTCCTCATTGTATCAATAGCCTGATACCAAAATATAAAGGTCAGTTAAGATATAAACTGATAATAAAGAAATGTCCGCCATGAGAAAATACTGTCCTCACAGACAGATCCTTGTTACAAAATTCTGGTCCTTGCACATCGTTCATTCTCCAGCTTCCAAACCAATTGAGTTTTAAAATTCTTGCTTATGCATCAGATGCCTTTGAGGATACTGTATATGATCAGTTCTGATTAAGAAATTACTAGCACTATTTATCTGTAAATGTGACTTAATTACAGAAAGACAGACTAACATGAGCTCTTATGATATGTAGAAAGATTCACAATCACATAAGAAATAGTGACTTATTGAGTGCTGTGTTTGAAATGTCTAGAAAAGTTCATTCATCTACCCACCTATACAGGTGTTCAATGATAGCTGCTAGTGTTGCTCGGTTGACCCCTGGAAGAGAACGTATAAATGCTCCATATTTTTTAATTCTTTCCTTGTCATCTTGCGCATCTGGAGGGGGAAAAAAAACAATTTTGAGGCCTAAACTAATTATCAATGTTATGAATTCGTCTATCAGCAGTACTGTAAAATAGTCACAAACAAACGCATTTTAATAAGTGATACAATCAAGTTTCAGTAGACAATTGTTCGAAGTTCTAAAGTAATTTTCTATCAATCTGGAAAAGTATTTATTTACATAACATTCCAGCACTATGTGCTCCAGTTCTTATAATTTATAATTGAAAACAAATAACTTTTAAAATACAAGATTAGGAGGGATTGTATTTTTTTATCTTCTACTTTATGGAATACTGAACTTTAACTTAATGGGAATACATTCAATTAACTATTCAAACTGGAGTACAAACTGAAGAATTAAGCCAAAAGTATTTTAACTCTGGCTAAGGAAATGTTTTATCAATTGTATTTGAAAATGACATTTCTGATTTTTGTTTCTCACGAAATTATAAAAATATTTCCAAAGCTATGAACCATCCTGGAACTATGAACTATACAGCACCCCTTCGATCCAGGTAAAGTGTACTTTCAAATCTTTTGAAAAGGTGAGACTACAATGGAAGAAGTCAAGCCCAGTCCTTAATAACTACAATCTGGATTTAGAGGATGACAGACCTCCTGCTTTTGTCATGAACAGAAATTTGTTGGTTCATGGAGAGGAGGATGAAAAGGAATTACCCTCCACTCACCTAACTCCAAGAAGGCAAATATCTGGAGAAACTAGAGACAGGAACCCCCCCCAAAATCTAGACTCTCTGTAGAGGACATGCACTGACAGTTTAGCCTATACCACCTGACAGTGGAAATAGATCATTCTTCAAATAAATCACTTGTGCTGACTTGATAACTCAAGGAGACCACACTTATTATTTCCTCTCAATTCGCAACTATCTTTGGATACAAGATTATTTTATTTCTTGCTTAGCCTTACCTCTTCTGTTCACAGAAAATCAGCAGCACACTAATGTTGTCTTAAAAGTACAAAGTCACTTGTAAAGGACATTAGGATCCCTGGCTAGGTAAGAAACTCGGTATGACACAGTTTTCAAGTGCACTCCTATTCAAAATTGCAAGTGATATCTCTTTTGTCCTGATTTAGACTGTACATGAGATCAATAACCATACACATGAGTATCCTGAATTAAGTGCACTAGTAGATGACTCTCTATAAGAAAGAGGAGGAAACACCCAAATTACATTCAAAGACATTACTGGAAATTAATTATGTATAATTCTCAGTATAATCTCAACATTTATCCTCATGTTATCTAGTTTCTAACTGTAGGATAAATTGCATTTATTCCTTAAAATTTAACACTACTATGCTTAAAACAAAAAGTCATGCTAGTACACACATTTTCACACATCTTATAAAATAGATATTTTCAAAATAAAGCTAAATAAATTGAAAGTAAAACTCAGGAAAGATTTCAGGCCATATAGAAAATACAATGAGCAATTCAACTAGACACAGAATTTAACAGTGTTCCTAGAACAGATCATATGTCGTATAAATATAGGTGGTACATGGCTATAAGGCATTCTCTACCTCAAGTACACAGTGCGTCAAAAGAGTTTTATGAATTCACTCAGAGGGTACTGGTTTATTCTTTTCAGGTCCAACATGGCCACTATTGAAGGGTCTGGCCGAACTATATTGTTTGCAAAAGCAAAGGAGTTAAAGGTTACTTGACCCAGTATTCAAAGCCTTCTCCAAATAAATTCTCAAAGAATTCACAGGCAAGGCAAAGGTGAACACATTCTTTTCGTACACACTCTGACCCCTGCTGACTGCCTCGTTCTGGTAGACTGACAGCAGTGAAGACTTGTTTGTCACTCAGTTTGACAACTTTAGCAAATGTGTATTTGTCACCTGTTGTTGTTGTTTTTAAAGAGGCAGCGTCTCAGCTCTGTCACCCAGGCTGGAATACAGTGGCACCACCACAACTCACTGAAGCCTGGAATTCCTGGGCTCCTGTGATCCTCCCACCTCAGTCCTCAGAATAGCTGAGACTACAGGAGCACATCACCATGCCTGAGTTAACGCTTTTTTTTTTTTTTTTTTTTGCAGACACAAGGTCTCACTATGTCGTCCAGGCTGGTCTCGAACTCCTGGCCTCAAGCTATTCTCCTGCCTTGGCCTCCCCAAATGCTGGGATTATAGTCGTGAGCCACCATGCCCAGCCTTGCCATGTACTACTGATAACCAATTTTATAATAAAGACAAATTATAAGTCTTTATGAAATAGAGATACTCTAAACAGCTTCACACATTTCAATAAAACTTTCTTAAAACAAAAATGAGGGTTGCAGGGTAACTGAGATTAAAGCAATGTATTTATCTCTGCATTTTATATCTTAGAAAATTATATAATCAAGTATTCTTGGTATTACAGTGAACCCTACTGATTTGAGAAACAGAAGGCAAATGAAAGACTTCTGACAGGTAGTTGTATCATGAGAAACTTTATTTTCGTTATAATGCTACTCTTCCTGACACTAACTAGGGTCATTCTTGGGATAATTTTCAAACTGTGCGTGTTTTGTGACATCATTTCAAAAATATCTTTAAATATATCAATTGTTTTAGATCAAACAAATACTTTCAATGAGGAAAATTACTTCTCATTAGAGGAATGCCATGTGACCAGATTCAAAAGCCATTTTCCAAATCTTGAAACAGATTAAATATATACGAGACAAACATATTATAATTATAGACTAATTCAAAAGTAAGTTTTAAAACCTAGAACAATGGAGGACTGAAAATTATCATTTGGAAAATATTATAGATATATGAGAAATGGTTATGGTGTATTAATAAAAATAAAAATGTTATATACATAAATTACAAAAGTAGAGAAAAGGACTATAATATGGATAAACAAAAGCATCTTTATTAAAAAGGTGGAATTAAAGGCAATATTTACATTTAAGTCTTTGTTATTGTAATGTTTCAATAAAAGGACTTGTTTACAGGCTTTACTGAAATTAATTTGACCCACGAGGGATTTAATCAACTCCTTTCCTGGGTCATCTCTTAATTAGCTTCTCTTACAGTGTATAACAAAATTCTATTTCATTAGATGGAATCTAGGATAAATGAAGCAACAGTTAAAAACTGTTATACACTATCTTGCAAAATGAATCATATAGTAAATGCTTCATTTTATTTTTGATGGGAAATTAGTAGCACACATGGACTTGAGTATAACATTCCAAAGTTAAAGCAAAGTATGACCTAAGAAATCGACTGAAAAACAAGTATATACCAAATGATTGAGCAAATATTTTTAATTTCTCTTGAGATAGACTGAAACAGCTATTGATATTTATACAATTTCTGTTCTAAGCCATTATGTACATTTTTTCTTTCAATTAAAATTTCGACTAATCAAAAAAGTCTAAGTATTAAAAGGCAAGCATGTATTATGGTCTGTATAATATATATACACACACACACATATCTATATATATATATCTGTATAAATGTTACCTAAAGCAGAGATCCAGTATGGGTAGAGCTCCTTGGTAAGCAGTGCATCATCAATGTCAGAGAGAAAACTTTTCAACACACCCGTCACATCTTCAAGCTGATGTTTTCCAGCCCTCAATTTAAAGCTTCTTGCATCCTTTTTGAAACTCTCCAGGAGTTCACTTATATGCAAAGGATCACCATTCTTCTGATAGATATATTTACATCCTAAACCTTTGTTAAAAATATTATATTTTTAAAGTCTAAATACAAAAGCCAGTTTGATATTTTAAAAATGAAACAAATGTTTGTGTTGAGATGATGAGTAAGATGATGAAATCATTACACAACAGATGATATAAACATGCATGAGCAGGAAAGGCTTCTTATCCCTCATTTTAGTATTTAAAATGTAAACCTAATGAGCAAATCATCGCAGACTCAGCTTTTAGCAAGCTCCTGATCAGTCCTTCCTCCAGCTCTCCATAGTACCTTTTTCAAATGTTCTTTTACTTAAAGTGCCCTGTCTTCACTTAGTCTCCCAGCAAACAACTTACTTCCATTTCTCACTGACAAAAGTGAGCCTCTCTGGTATAAATGTCATCACCCTCCTGCCCCGATATTGTATATTAATTTCTGAATGCTCCCATCTTCACCTTATTTCCTGTGGAGATTTGGGTTACCTCTTTTTCATGGTTACTGATTCATGAAGTGCTCCATACCAAATAAAAGGGGCAGTGGTTAGGAGGAAGAGTGATGATAACAATGACAATAATTCAAACTCCAAAAGCCTCCCTTGCCTCCTCCCAGGCTTCTTCTCCCTGTTCCTTTCACAACCAGGCTGAATTTCCTATATTTATTCCTTCTACCATCTCACAAGCCTGTTAATCCTTTGACCACACAATCTTGCATCTCTGCCCAATCCCCATTCTGTTGGGGTCACCCTTCATCAAGAATATTAACAACGTTCTTTTTTTCTGGATGCTTTTCAGTTTTTATCTAGGGAGAACTCCTTGCAGCATTTGACATTCTGAATGAAACTGTGTAAATTCTTTTAACCCCATAACTTTCATGACATCATTATTTCATATCTCTTTTTTTCTCCCTTCCCTCTGATTGCTCTCTCAGTCTTCTAACTTTTTCTGCTCATCTAATACTTAGTGGTCATCCCAGGGATCCTTCCTCAATTCTCTTCTCTTCCTGCCCACTGGGTGAGAACCCATCCAACCTCATAACTTCTACATAAATATTTTAACTCAGGTTTTAATTTCCATGATTTTATACATACACATATATATACACACACCATTACATATACATGTAACATATACACATACACCCATACATCTTATGGCAAATAAAAATAACCCAAAGGAATTAATTCTCTTGCCCTGTTTACTACCTCACTTTCCACCCCCACCATGTTCTTTATCTTGTTCCTCTCTACCTCAATATATGGCATTGCCTTCTTCCTAGCCCTTTACAAGTCAGAGTATTTATTTCTCAATCAGCACATTAAAAACAAAAAAATGCAGTACTGCATCACATAGATTCTTCATCATGATCTCACTCTCACAACTGTCCTCTCCTTTCCATCCCATATGCTATTATTTGTGCACTGAGTTCTTACTACATTGTCACAACTCCTTGCCCATATTTTTACGCAGCCCTCTGTGTGTCTCAACAATGATAAAACAGCATGATCTAAAATTCAGTTCTGTATGTGTTACCAACAAGCTTAAAAATCCGAATACTGCCCTCTTGCTGCCTATGAGGCAAAGTTTGAGGATTTTAGTTTGTATATTAAACCTTACCTGACTTGGTCTAACCTGTTGCCTTTTATATTGATTGACTCCTTCTCCTTACACTAAGCTCTGACCACATTTAATACCACAAAGCTCCCAGCACAAAATTTGTGACTCTATACCTTGGCACACACTTTTTCTCCTCCTAGAATCCCTATCCTCTTCTCCTAACTAGCTCCCATTTTCTCTTAGGGCTCATGGTAAGCACTGTGCTTTACCTATGAAGCTCTATGATACCACACCTTCTCTGGGTGAAATTTACCCCTACACCATGGACACCGGAAGCACCCCCTGAACCTCCTTACTAGAGAATTTTAACACTGACTTGTAACTGCTCATGTATTTGTCTCTTATTCATAAATCTGCAAACTTCTAGAAGGCAAAAATGATGTCTTATTTTCTGTGACATATCTCTGTGTATATCCAGCAGTTACACAGTGCCTAGAACTACTCTGCAGGTATTCAATAAATGACTACGTAATGCAAGAATAAGCAAGTTCTACAAAAATCAATACTGACTAGGCGTCTGAGATAATATATCCCTGGCTGAATGAATTTCTAATAGCTGGCACTCAAGTAAGTTAACTGAAAAATAATTTGAACATAATGTTGTTTATATAATTGAAATAATTTTCCCCAAGAACTAGTGTAATTTACTTTTTAAAAATTAAAGCCCTAAAAGTCATCCTATGAACTCAGTCAAGTTCAAACTTTGACACAATGACACAATGAGCACAGAAAATTGGTCTTGAGATTTCAACCCACAGCTCAGGAGGTTCAAAATAATTGCTACCATGAAACCATCTGCATCCTATAATCACTGGGTATTTTCTAAGTTCCTGCCAAATCTTTCTTCAATACATGCTGGTAGCACTGAGGTTTCCCCAATGTTCTGAATATAAATATATATATATATATGACATAAACATACTACATAGCAGGAAGCTTCTTACTGTAGTGCCCAATATGTGATTATTTATATACTTTCAGTAGATATATAATACAAACACAATTTTATATATAATTACATATAATATAAAAATATATGATACTTACATTTATATTATACATATGTTATATGACTATATGTATGTGTATATATGAATATATGTATGTACACATATGTGTGTATATATTTAAGTGTGTGTGTATATATCTATTTATATAAACACAATCCTTCATTGGCTTCATTATTCTAACATGCAAGTGAAGGCATCTTGTAATAGATGTATAAAGTTGTTATAATATATGAGTTTTAGTTGAAAAAAATCTAATGCTGAATTATTTTAAACCCAAATAAACACAAGGAAAATTCTGATTTCCCTAGAAAAACATTAAATTGCCTACATCAGAGCTAGTCAAGGTATTTTAATTATTTCTTGCTTAAGAAAGGCCTTATGTCATTATGAAACTAACATGTTGTGAAGATTCCCAATGAGGTTATGCTGTTAAAACATAACATATATGTGATTCATGTGTATCTGCAAAATGTACACTAACACTGAATGGCTGTAACAAATAAAGGTAACATTCTCCTTCCTCCATTTTTTAACAGATGATTATAGCTAGGAAGAAAAACACGAACATACTATCATAGCAGGAAACTTCTTATAGTAATGCCCAAATATGTGATTATGTATATATTTTCAGTAGATATATCATAAAAACACAATGAATCTGGACATTAATAATTGCACTTGCATTACATACAAAGTAAGTAAAATACTTAAAATGACACTCTCCCTAGAACAAGAGATTAAAATATGCCTAAGTTTAATTTCTGAAAAGTGTTTTCTTTATACATATCATTAGTTTGATATTTTGTTACATATCAGTGTATTGTCAGTTTCCCATACTAGAAGATATGATTCATAGCTTTGTCTTGAACTTTTTACTTCCACTACTATGTTTCTAAGAGTGAGACCAGTGACTGGCATACAATAAGCACTTGATAAAGAAACAATTAACTAATAATACAATGCTCTACTGCAGCCCTCACTACTTATATCTTCTTTTCAAATTAAAAACACCCAAAGATACCTCTAATATAAGGAGAACAAAAAAAATTAATACAATCCAAAATATCAAATCATTTTCCTCTTTTCCACATTTGTAATCTAAATAAATGGCATTTACCTACAGGTTAAAAGGGCTCGTGGCAACAGTTTAACATTTTCACATTTAAAATAGCATCAAGAAATTTACAGTATGAAAGATATATGCAATAAAAGGAATTTGGAGAACTCATAACCATTTGAAAATAAACATGAAGAAAAGAGGATATCTTTCAGGTATATCTAAAATACTAAACATAGCATATAAAACTGACATGAAGCTGGACCATGGTACAGATCAACGTGTTTTTTATTTGCAGACTATTCATTGAAACATCTGTTGAAAATAAGCAAAAATTGCGAAAATTAATAGCTATGCTTCTGAACATAAACTACATGCACACTTTATGTATGCCAAAGGAAGCAAATTATTTTACATATTGTTCCACAGTTCATCACTTCTAAAAACATGCTTAGACGTGTTGTGTCACTGTAGGCTTTAATCTAGCCTTGTAATCTCTGAAAGATAGTCTTCAATCTACTATTTTTTCTTACTTGAATAAAACATGTAATCTACTATTTTTATGTACATATTATAATTTAGATTATTTCAATATGTTATTTAATATTTTATGCATGTAAAGGAAGGAGGAAATGGTAAAAATATATGGTATAGTTTAAACGAGTCTTATTGGGAGAAGGAATGGTAATTAGCTGAACAGTAAATCTGCCTTTATTTTTCACTAGTGTACTTACAATATAAAGGGTTTCAATTCAGTCCAATAGAGGTACCACTTAAAAACCTGTAAGAATGATATGATCAGTTCTAGAGGTTGAATAAAAACTCAGTGATACTCACCATACTGTGTAACAAATGCTATACAGCTGTTCACTATAATGGGAACGTCATTTTTGCTGAGCTGCTGATCTTGTAAAGCATTACCATCTGTACCTGCTGCTTTTTCAATTGCAGTATGCCAGACTGTGAAATCCAACTTGGTATGCCCATGGATGTATAATGTTCTGTTAAAAGTTTAAAAAGCATTTCAAATTATAATTTTGCTCTTTAAAAAAATCTTATTCCAAGACAGATTACCCTAAAATCCACACAATTGTGATCCTATCTTACCTATTACAAGAAAAACTCTTCTTTTATTCTCATCCACCATGAACTTCCACTCAATCCCTCTTTGGCGTGTATAGTCACATCACTCCATAGCATTGAGGAAGCTCTCTGAATTTATGGTCTTACTTCTTTTCATTCCCCAGCCTCTTTTATTCTCTTTCTGAATAACTAAACTAAAACCACTGTGGCTATCACCTGTGACTTCTAACTGATATTTCTGGCTATGTTTTTCAAGGTTTTAGAATTCTTGATTTTATTTCTTAAAAAGAGAAAAAAAACTAGCATTCAATTTGAATTTTATAGCACAATTCTTTCTGGATTTTCCTCCTATCATTCTGGTCACTCAGTCTCTTTCCCAATCTCACTTCCTCTTTCTGAATGACAAAGTCGTAACCTCAGCACACACAAAAGCTACATGGACTCTCCAGGGTCATGTCATTCAGGCCAGTAATTTCATCTTTTCATATAAATTAGTTTACTTCCAAATCCCTATCTCCAGGCTATAATTTTCATAGGTCAGATCTCCATGTGACTGAAAAGCAGGAGAACAGAGCACCTGAGAGTGGGAATGACAATCAGACTTTCTGAACATAATTTTAGCTCTGCCATTTACTTCCTTTGTAACTTTAGACGGGTCAACCTTATTTTTGCTTCAGTTTCATTATTGGCAAAATAAATATAATAATAGCACTTAGGACAACACTCAATAGACATAACATTAATGACTAATGTATAAACTGTACTACTAAAGAATATTTGTATTTGAGAATCTTCACCTTAATGTGCAATAAGCATATCAAAGCTTTTGCTCTCCCATACCAAACTTCTAGCACCAAAAATTTTCCACAAACCCCACCAGAAATTTAGGATTAATTAAGTGTAAACCAGTCTCTTTGCCCAATCACTGCCACATTACTTCAGTCACAAAATTCTGCTGACTACAGTTTCCCAACGTATTCACTCTGACTCCTCTCCTTTCCAAGACTGCCTTATTTCAGATCTTCATGTTGTTCCTTCAGGTCACTACAGCCCCTCCTTACGGAATTCCTTTCCCAATTCTCAACCCCTGTAATCTCTACTCCTCACTATTGCCAGAATGATCTAAAATGCAAAGCTAATTACATCACTTCCAGATCACTGTCTTACAGTTCTTGAGTTTTCAAGATAAAAAAGTCTTCATAAGCTAGCCTATATTTTTACCTGCAATTTGATCTGCCATTCTCCTATACTTATGACACTCAGGAAACATAAACATAAACACACACACACACACAAACACACACACACGCACACACACCCCTCCTGGATTTTGTAATACATATTGCCTGCTCTTTGGCTGGCTACTCCAAACCTTTCCCCCAAATTCTACTCCAGGTAAGACTCCTTGACACTGTTCCTGACCTCCCTCTTATGCTTAGTATGTCACAGATATTCCTTCTCAATCTTTCAATGGTGGCTTTGTCCTGCATCGTATCACCTGCTGTAGCTATGTGAATGTTTTAGTCACGAAACTCCAAACTTTACACAGGCAAGCAAAGAATTTCAGTATCTCCAGTCATTAGCAGAGTGTCTCGCATTTAGTGGATACATAGCAGTTTTAAAGACCTATCACTAGATACAAAGTTTGCTTTGAAAAAACCGATTGTTGATGTATTTTAAGTATATTTACACCAAAGTAAAACTATATAATCTTGATTTCAGACTTGACAGGGCTAGTTTATATTCGACCTAAAGAGACATGAATAAACTGCATGAATTCTGGGGCTTTGGGGGAAAGGGGTGGGTAATAAGGAATCATTGTACCTAATTTAAAAAAAGAAATAAAAAAACTTCCTTTCTTTCCTTTGTATTCTTTCTTGAAATGCTCCTGGAAGAAGACAAAGATACCTACACCTTACCACGCTCATTTCTAACATTTGAACTTGCTATAATTACTACTGTTTTACTAATACTGGTGCTTGTAATCCTCATCTGTTGCTTTTTGACATCTTTATCTATTGTTTCTATTTTCCACAGCACCACAGCAGTCCTGACCTCCAGGTGTTGTAATTTTCTTTTTGAAGAATTCTGAAATTTGCACTAATACACCTGACATGCTACAGCCTTTTCATTGATCTTATATCATCTTTAGCTCAAAAAAGCATTCTATTGCTGGATGTATTTGTCTAACTTATATAACTCAGATAATTTTTTTGAGAAATATCAAACCTCTTGATTATGTGAACTTAATCAACATTATGTCTTGCTATATTCACAAGTTTAGGTAAAGAGAAAAACCTTTTACATAATTTAATAATTGAGCTTTAAATATGATATAAAATCTTTGTAACTCTTTGCTTATAAACAACTACAATGGGTGTTTTAGCAAGCAGTGAAAGAAATCCAAAATGCAGTGGCCCTCCTACAATATGAGTATAATTCTGCCATAAACTGTGACATTTTCAAACTTCAAATTTTCTTTCTAGTCAGAAAAAAATCCTCTGATGACGAGTTGAGCTGTCACCTTGTGAATTAGTGAAGAGTAGAACTTTCTCAACTTATCAAAGGGCGAATCCCAAAGTATATATGCAGTGCAATAGATGGTTTCACATTTAATAGCATCAGTGCACTAACTTTCCTCTCTGATGCTTACCTAAAATTTGTGGACCCTGAATAAAGCATCAAAAGATATTTTCTACACAAATGCTGGTCGACTTTGAGATTTCAAGTGTTATCAAACAACAATTTCACATTCCCGGATGAGAATTCCAAGGAAACATTTACTTATATCCTGACAATCTGAAAAGTAATATTAATGAACCCTAATTACAGAGAAATTAGTTACGCTAATTGTCCATTTTCTAAGCATAAATTCCAAAGGGCACTTCAAAGCCATATGAAGAAAAATTCTTATGTGCTATAATGATCAAGCCAGTTCAATAAGACCTAGAAACCAGGTCAGAGGACTAACAAAAACAATTATACTAAAACTGCAATACAATAACCATAAAGCATAAACAATCCTATTTGAGCGTAGTCTATGACAAGAACCAGAAGTATCTTCACAAATAATAAATCAATAAACTTGACCACATAAAAAGTAAATATGCTCATATAAAGAATATTTTAAACAAAACTTTAAAGCAAATGAAATACTCTATAAATATGGCTGGAAACGATAATACTCTAAGCATTTATACAAAAATAAAATAGTAAGTCCTCCACAGAAACATGGTCATCAGCCATGGAAAGGTAAGTCACAGAAAGAATTAGCCAATGTAACCACAAACCAGTTTAAGAATCAAGTGTGTGTATATATATATGTATGTGTGTGTGTGCTGTGTGTGTGTGTGTGTATATATATATATCTTAGTCTTATCATACCTAAGATTCACAAAACAGAATTTCCTAAGCAACTTATTACAAAGTCACACTATTAGAATGGACACACATACATACACGCATGCACACACACACACACACACATATATATATATATGTAAAATCAATGATGTGTCAAAGCAATTTATCAAAGATCTAAAATGTATAATGTTCATCACTAGAGTATAACAAGATGTGCATAGTATTTTAAAGACTGATGAGATACTTTAAAAATAAATTTGAAAATATGTTCTAAGAATCTTAAAATATGTATGCATTACTTTTGACAATTAGTTCCAAACACAGGACTCTTTCATAAGTACACGATTTGAAATGAAGGTACAATATCTGTTACTTTCAATATATTTCTGTCCCTCTCTCACGCACATGTGCACATGCACACAAAGACATACATTCACCCGAACTTTTAAAAAATGGAAGTTGAAATCCCCAAAACTAGTGAAAGGTTAAGTGATTTAGCTACCTCCAAATATATATATTATAAACTTTGTACAATGAGCAAAGAATGCATAATTGCACATATGTATAAATTCAATTGCATTTCCTAAAATGTTAAATTAACTCAGGGTAGAAAACTCATGGACATTTTGTTTCCTTCTTTATACATGTCTGTGTTTTTAAAAATGTAATTAGAAACAAATCACATAAGTTGAAGTTTTGACTGATCCCTTGAAGGAAAAGATATTTAAAGCCTTCTGAACCAAGCCATCTTAGACTGTCATTGAGCTTTTGAGCCAGAGAACTGGAAATATCTCTGCCAAGCTTTTTTTCCATATATGACTAAGAAACTAAGAGCCAGAAAGAACATGTCTGAGGCCTCAGAACTAGGTAGGATTTGCACATTTGAGGTACTCAGTACTAGCCTAGTTCATGAGCCTTCCTTTACCTGAGGAATCAGATCTCCATAATTTACAACTCTGGTCCTCAGGTCCAAAAAGACTCATTCAAGACATGAAATGGTGATGTGTCTTTCTGTTGCCTTTCTTCTTAGTCCTATCACACCTAAGATTCACAAAACAGAATTTCCTCAACAATTTATTACACAGTCACACTATTAGAATGGACGTGAAAGATGATCTGCTAAAGCCACGCATAACAGAAGACCTATTTCTTTTCTTCAAGACTGTACACTTACATTCTGCCTTGAAAAGCATCCTAGGCATGTTGGAAATGTAATGGACAGGACTTTGGAGGATAGTTTTAGAAGGGTGTACTGTGCATTTTTCTTTATACTTCCTAAGCAACCTCTCAAAGAAGACCCTACTTCTCATCCAAATAGGCTTTTGGGTTTGTTTTCTTCTGGGAAAGTATGAACTGTGTTATTTCTGTGAGTGATGCCTAGTCATTAGAATTTTTAATGAACTCATTTTAAGTTTGAAATATTTTTACAAATGTTTACACTTGTGTAACTACCACCATGATTAATATGTAGACCATTTCCATCACTCACAATGTTCACTCATAACTCTTTGCATTGCATCCCTTTCCCCACCCACAATCTTAGGCAAGAACTTATCTGCCTTCTGTCACCATTCACTAGTTTACCAGCTCTAAAGCTTCATAGGAATGGAATTATACAGTATTACTCTTTTGTGCCTGGCTTTTTTCACTCAGCACAATGTTTTTAAGATTCTTTCGTGTTGTTGCTAATATAGGTTCCTTTATAATGATAATCAGTACTTCACATATGAACAAATAACATACTCTGTTTACACGTTCACTGACTCAAAACATTTGGGGTCTCCTCTCTTTTTATTATAAATAAAGCTGATTTGAATATTTGCATAGGAGTCATTTTGTGGACCTATATTATGATTTGTTTTGGGTAAATACCTAGGAGCTCATTTGTTGGGATGTATAGTTACATGTAAACTGACTGTATTCTTTTTAAAAACCAAAACCTTCTAAACTGCTTCCCAAAATGAATGTACTATTTTACAATCCCACCATACTGGCCAACGCTTTGCACTGCCACTTTTTAAAAAACTTAGTTTATTCAGTGTGATCTCATTGCGGCTTTAATTTGTATTTCTCTGGTAATTAACTTTACATGTGCTTGTTGGCTATTCATAGATATTCTTTTAGACATCTCTATTCATGTATTTTTGTTATTTTATTGGGTTTTTGTCTTCTTCTAATTGAATTATATGTATTCTGTCCATGTTTTGGATATGAGTGCTTTATCAGACACATATATTTTGAATAGTACCAGTGTATGATTTCATTTTACTAACCATGTTGCTTAAAGAACAAATTATAATTGAGTTTTTAACTTATAATTCCAATACTTAAGATTCTCTCCAATTTCCTTGCTTTATCACATTAAACCAGCAATAAAATGTTAAATAGAAGTGATGGGAATAAATATGTTTGCCTAATTCCTGTATTTGAAAAAATTGTTTTGATTATATCCAATGTGTTAAATTCATTGGTATGAAGTTAGTCATAATATTTTCTTATCTTTTAAATATTAAAATGATCCATAGCTTTATGATACTGGTAATTTGTATCTTCTGTCCTATCTTCTAGTTAGAGTTTTATCAATTTTCTTAACTTTTCCAAAAAAGTTAAAAATTTATTAACTAAATTGATTATTTCAAAGGACCAGCTATTGGTGACTCAGATTTTCTTTTTTTAAAATATATTCCATTTATTCATTCTTTCTACTGTCTGTATCAATTCATTCCTGAACCACGTTAGGTCTAAGTTGCTCTTTTTTAGATTTTTAAGGTAAATGTTTAGAGGATGGATTTTAGATCTTTTGATTTAGCATAAGCATTTAAAGCTTTCAACTTCCTTGAAATAGTTTCGTAGCTCCATCACACAATTTTGATGTTATGATTTTATTATCATTGATCAAATATTTCCTAATTTTTCCTGTGATTTCTACTGTGAAGTATGGGTTATTTGGAAATATATTAAACTTCCAAATACTCAGGAATTACTCAGAAATGCTTTCCAGAATAAGGCAAGTTATGAATTACATTCAATTGAAAAAACTAATAGAGTATCAATCTATCTTTCCAGACCCATTGTCTCATGCATCCTCCTCAAGCGCTCAAAGTTAAGGCCAACCCATACTGAGGTTGTTTCTAGCCCATCCTATTTATCTGAGCCTATTATTTCTACCTCTTGGACTACATTGTGTCTCAGGCCCCCTTCATTTCTTCCTACTAAAGTCCTTCATAGGATGATAGATCCAGTTAAAAATACTTTTCTTTAAAAAACACAACAAAAACAATACACACACACAAACACACACACATCTTAGAGGGATTTGCTCATTCTTTTGTCCATTTTTCCCCATCATATCATACTTACTTCTTCATAAGCTTAACTCCTGGTACATAGAGGTACTTTGAACTAAATGAAACAAAATTGTTAAAGCATATAACATATGCTTTAAAGTCTACCTTTTGTTAATAGATATACATTCCCTTTATCATAATTTTCTTGAACATAAAATCACTTAATATTTGTTTTCTAAGAGTCCCTTTCTTTTTTTAAAACCTGTGGGGGTGGTGAGAGAAGAAACTCTCTTGTTTGCCTTGGCAATATTCAGATTAAGACATCTCTAAGAATTAAATCATCAGAAAGTTACAAAAGCATTCAAGCTTATATTGTGGGCAATAGGCTACTGTTTAATTTGCAATTACATGCACAATTTAGAAACCACTTTAAGATAATTCAGCCTCTGGAGTATTGCTAACATATTAGCTACTATAAAACACATTGAAGGGGGAGAAAAGATCATATGGAATAAGGTGATAGGAAGTAAGGAATATTAAACTTAGGGTGTTAATCTCCCAAATTGAGAAAAGTAATCTGTTCCATAATTGTGAAACATATTGATAAAGTGTTTATTCCCCAGTGTTAAGCTTCTTTATGTGAAGAATTTGCAATTAAAACTGAAATGCAGTCAAGCTTGGGAGACATCAAGTGTATTATGCTTTACTATATATCAACCAAGGAATCTAAAACAAAAAAACACACTAGTCTTTCCTGTTTCTGATAACACAGTTTACTTATTCACACTGTGTTTATTAGAACCAGCAACCTTTTAACAAAAGCATAGTAAGTGTCTATGGCAATGGGCATGCAGCTATGGAATGTGAACATGGTAAACACAGTAACTTATTTCTTAGAAAAACATATGCAGAAGATGTGGGTTAAAGTGCAAAAATAGTTCTCAAATTTTGAGAAAAATATGTAATTTCTTGAACATTTCAGTCAAAGTGATGATACAATTTCCTACTGTCCAGGAAAATGCCTTCTGCCTTCCTGGTCTAAAATATTCACTAACAAGAGATATTTGACAATATGATTTTTCTTTATTTGCACAAACAGTAGTAAGGCTTAAAAGAAAAGCACAAAATCTAAGTCCCAATAACAACATCAAATAGCATGCCAGAAACCCTTAAGTGTAATCAAGAAAGCTTTATTTTCCAAAATAATTTTTAAAGTATACAAAGAATACACATTAAAACGACACCATCTGGAACACCTTCTGTTTAGAGCTTTTTAGAGCAAAAATGCTCTGTGTGTGGAAAATATTATTGCAATATTTTTCTGTCTAAAGACACTCATACTATGCATATAGAGAAAATGACCATGAAGATTAAAATATCTATCTAAATAGTGACTATATACAGGGGATAATTATCAATTTATAAACATTTCCAGTTTAGGGGATTCTTTCTCCTCCTTGCTTTTAAAAACCATTAATGTTTTTCAGCATTTTAATCAAAGGTAGATAAGAACAGGAAAAATATGTGAAATTAACTCATTAAATTTATGTATGATTTACATTTCTGGCTCAAGCTGCTACTAGCAAAAATTAAAGGTTCAAGCTTACAGCTGGTTGGTTTTTCTTTCTTTCAACTATTCACACTATCTCTACAGGCCATCAGTATAAATAATTGGAAGTTGTTTTACTTCCAGAAGCCACAATTTTATCTGTCATTGACAAGTCTAACAGAATCTACCATTGCTGACAGTCATCATTTCCCAAAGGGCTAATAGATCAAAAGGGAGATGAAAACAAGGGTGGTACAATGAAATTTTCTCATTTTTGGCATGGTACTGAAACAGCTTTTCAACAATCACAGCTATAATTAACTAGTTATGTTTGAGTACTGGGCGAGAAGTGCATAGTCTCTATCTTGGCAAATGATACTATCATTCACAGAACCACCCAGGCCAGAAGCTCAAGGGTCGTCACTCTTAACTCCCAGTTCACAAAGCAATTGAAAATTGACTGGTATCTCTCTCAACATCCCACTACCACATGGAGAAAACTATCAACATCCAAAATCATCCATCAATTCTTCTTTTCTTACTTTTGCAGTTGAGGGATCTTGCTCTCTTGCTTGTACTCTCTCTTAGACCTTCAATCCCTCCCATTTTATGTTCCTTTTCCATCAAAATTTATACGTGTACAAGTTCAAGCCATCTGAAAACAAACTGCACATATATGCCCTTTCTGGGTCAAATCCCTTACCTAGTTAATCCTATGAACCTCCCTCCAGACATCTTGACAAAGTGACCTCACCAGCTATCTCACTTTACTAAGTTCTCATTCTTAATCTGATCTAGTACCTGCCTGTTCACTTCTGCTCTGCCCCAAGTCATCAGATGGACTCCAAATCATTTATCTCATGGAGTGTTTATTCTCACTGGGCATGTCCTTGTATCAGCACTTGACATTTTTAACTGATCCTTCCTTTTTGAGACACTCTCTTCCTGGGCTTTACAACACTTTGTACTCTCTCTTAGTTTCTGGCCTCACTCTCTGAGTAAACAAGCAGCTACTACTGCCTGACAAATTCCCCTAAAAATGATGTATAGTCATCAAAGCTCCAACATAGGATTTCTTCCTCTCTCCTTCCATAGAATCACCCTAAGTAATTTCACCTTCTTCCTTCTTCACGCTGATAACTCCAATATCTGTATTTCCAACCTCTTAATCTTTTCATGAATATCTTATCCATAAAAATAACTTTCTCCCATCAATTTATTCTTAGATGACTTATAAGAAATCTCATGCTCAACATGTCTTAAACACATTATCTCCCAGGCTCTCTCCCAAACCTGCTCCTTTTTCCATCATTCCCTATATGATGTCTATGTAGTCACAGAATACACACATATATGTTTATATGTCTATGTAAATAAGTAGATACATAAATATGAGACCCTGTTTTGCACCATACAGGGTGCTGTGCCTGCCACGTATGTATGGTCTTTGCTCTGTCAGGGTTCATAACCTCATGTTCTTGTCATCTACTGTGCAGATTCTTTACTTTTATGCATGATGTTGACCTCCCTTCTCTCTACTCCATTTTCAATTAGGTAGGAATTGTATGGACATGTTTTCTAACAATTTTATAAAAATGTTTTCTAGTAAACATTTTTATTTTTCTAATAAATGCTTAAATTTTGAATTCTAGTAACTCATAGTGTCTATCCAGACTCTATGGTTTATTTAAATCCTGAGAAATATCTTTACAAAGATATTGGTAAATGAATATTGAACACTTTTTTAAAAAAAAATTTAAGTTACAAAATGACCTTAACTTTAAAATGAACCATTCTCCTCAATATCATATAGGCAAAAGAAGGCTATTTAAGTACTTAAAATGGGGCTTGGCACATGGTAACTGCCCCACTGTCATCATTGTTACTATCAGATGATATTGATTTGGAGTAAAAAGGAAAAGCAAGTAAACCAAAGACAGAAGTATGTGATAATATAGGTGCATTTAAGTGGTGGGTATGGTACATTAGCTATGCGAAGAGATTTAAGGAAAATAACTTGGTTATATTTATCCTCACGTTTCTCCCACTCCTATTATTACTCTTCACTTTCATAAAAATACTTTCAACATAACTTGTTAGTAACACATGTAGACAAAAACTTTCAATTACCAAAAATGTTACTAAGTGTCTGTGACCATTATTTTGGAATTCATTAGTCTTCTACTTTTCCATGAACTCAAAAATAATATTACAAATGAATTTCATCTCCTGATTTCTACAGTACAGGGTAAGATCAAAACGTACAAAATAACAAAACATTTAGTGCCCGGGCTTCCATATCTTGCATTTGTGAGGGGGTGGACTGTATGCAGTAAGCACTAAATAGAATTTCATCAAACTAAATCATTCTAATCCACGTTTGCTACATTTTAATTCAAACCTATGTACCACTGGTCAAATCCTTCATAGATTAAAAAAATGGTACAAAAATACTTTGGCTATAATAACCTGAAAAAATGAAAAGGATAAACACATTTGCCAAGCTGATGCTTGCCTATCTGTTTGAACATAAGCTCTGAGGGGTCAGACACCAAGTTTATGTTGTTTACCTTTTTTATTTTCCTGCCATGGAAGTGGCAGTCAGTAAGCATTCCATAAATATTAATAAATGACTGTAAAACTGCATTTATGCTAGTATTTTAATGTCAAATCCTATCTATACCTAATAATTCCTCATTATTTCTGGACATAAAATTAACAATACTCTGACAGTACAGTGAAATCATCATCTGGTACCAAAAATAAGAATATAAAGTATCATTAACCATAATAATCCAAGAAATAAGTAAAAATGCAAAGTCCTAATTATGCCTAGAAGTTAACAAACGCAATCTGACATAAATATCTAATCAGTAATATTCTTGCTGTATAAAGCTCTTGATGTCGTCCCGCGAAGTTGAAGGAAAGGCAGGTTCCGAAAACCATTGAAAGTCATTATCCTTGTCACAGCAATAAAAATAATCAAATGAAGGCTTATTTAGCTATATTTTAATATTGCAGTTAAACTTTGAACAACGTAAGATTGAACTGCACAGATTCCTTCATACAGATTTTTCTTTTGTCTCTGCCACCCCCCGAGACAGCATGATCAACCCCTCCTCAGCCTACACATATAAAGACACTGATGAATACCTTCATGATGATCTAATTCCACTTAATGAGTAGTAAATATGTTTTATCCTATGATTTTAATAGCGTTTTCTTTTCTCTAGCTCACTTTTTTGTAAGAATACAAATAATCTTGCACTATTATAAAGCAAACCATACTGAACCAGTATAATTAAGAGTTTGTTTTTTTTTTAAAGCAAATTACAAGAAGCCAAGGGGAAAAATACCTAATTTGTTGAAGAAGAAAGGCAGTTTGAAGATTTTCCAAAGAACCACAAATAGAACTACCATTTGATCCAGCAATCCCTCTACTAGGTATCTATCCAAAGGAAAAAAAAAATGGTTCTACCAAAAAGACACCTGAACCCATATGTTTATCACAGCACTAGTCACAAGAGTAAAGATGTGGAATCAACTCAAGTACCGATCAGTGGTTGACAGGCTAAGGAAAATGTGGTCATATATACCATGGAATACTACACAGCCATAAAAAAGGAATGAAGTTAAGTCCTTTGCAGCAACATGGATGCAGCTGAAGGTCCTTATCCTAAGTGAATTAACACAGAAACAGAAAATCAAATACTGCATGTGGTCACTTATAAGTGTGAGATAAACAATGAGTATACACAGAAATAGAGATGGAAATAATAGACACTGAGGACTCCAAAAGTGGGGACCGAAGGGGGCAAGGGCTGAAAAACTACCTATTGGGTACTATGGTCACTACTTGGGTGATGGGCTCAATAGAAGCCCAAACCCTAGCACTACACAATATATCCATGTAACAAACCTGCACATATGTAGATATGTGCCCCTTGAATCCAAAATTAAAAATAAAAGAAATTGTCTTCCTAATTGCTCTGGTATGTCCCCGGCTGCTCCTTCTCAGGCTTCTTTGCTTGACCATCTCCTCTTCTAGACCTTTACATATTGGGGGACCTCCGGCTATATCTTCAACTCTCTTTTCTATCCACACTCTCTACTAAGTGAACCTGTCCAGTTCCTTAGCAAAATAGCATGAGCACAGTGGTGACTCCCAAATTTATATCTCCAGATATAACTTCTTCACTTAATTCTAGACATGCATATTCAACTGCTTACTCACCAGATCCACTTTGCCTGGATCTGCAAAGAGACATCTCCGAGTTACCATTCCCAAAACCAAATTCTTGATCTACTGTCTTAAACTTACGAATATCCTACCTCTATGCTCCAAGTATTTGTTCTCTCAAAAAACAGCACCATAATTCAGTAATTGCTCAGGTCAAGAATTCTGGCATCATCCTTGCCTCTTACAGTTATCTAATCCATCAACAGATCCTGACACCTCTACCTTCACGATATATCCAACCACTCCTATTCTCAGATAAGCCATTGCTTTCCCGGCCAGCATCCTAACTAAACACCCACTTTCACTTTCATCCCCCAGAAGCTTGTTCATCTGGAGTCAGAGTAATCCAGTAAAAACATAAATCAGACCATTCTACTTCCCAGCTCTCAGACTGAGCAGCTTCCCATCATAATTTGATTAAATTTCAAACCTTTACACATCATGACTGATAAGGTCCTATATGATAAGGTTGTGGGTATCTCTGAAATCATTTCTTCCCACTCTCTCTTTCATTCAAATATTCCCAGCCACCACAGCTTCCTTGCAGAACTTGGACATGCCAAGTACAACACACTCTTAGAGTCTTCAAATACCCTTGGCCCTACACCTGAAATACTCTATCTGGATTACTGCAAAGTTTACTTTTTCACTTTATGAAGATCTTTCATCCAATATTTCTTCTCTTAGCTAGCAAACACAGATACTATCCCATCAGACTATTTTTATATTACTTATTTTTCTGCGTAGAATTTAAAATTGATGGACAGAACAGCATATAATTATTTTTGTCTGCTTACACTGTTTTCCCTAATAGTATACATGTTTCATGATGGTAGGGACTAGTCTGTTTTATTCATCATGATATCACCAATACCTTTAACAGTCCCTGATGCACAGTAGATGCTTACTAGTTACTGAAAAAACTGAATAAATTCAAGAGATCAAATTTTAGCTATGCGTGACCCATACGCATAGATAATTCAGAATACAATTTATAGTCATCATATTCTTACCAGGAATATACATTTATAATTACCAAACTGCTTTCCAAATACTTAAATGTAAATGTCACAGAGGAATCTAGGTCTATAGAAAACTATACAATAATTGATCACAATAAGTCTGTCATAAAAATTATAAAAATATGTAAATATCATTGGTATAGTCTTTCCAAAGAAAGACTATATACTATATATATGTATATTTATATGATTCAGAAAATTTCAACAGGTTTTAAAATATTATTTTCTCCCTCAAGATAATAACAACAAAACAATCCCACTGCCCAGAGTTGCTGAGATAAAGAACAAAAAGCAAAAAGGCACTTACCTCCCTTTTTCTACCAAGAGTAAGACATCCAGTTTTTCCCCATTTTGAACCATTGTGCTGATTGCTGAAGGGAGAACAAAAAGCAAAAACTTATTTTTTTAAAAACCCTACAATAAACATCCATGAAGACACAAATATTAATACTGCTTAGTCATAAGTTTGGGAGTGAGCCATCAAGATTTTACTAAAGGCTACCACTATTGTATGCAACAAAGAAAAGTGTTCCAAAGATAAGGGAGGAAAAAAACTCTTACTTAGCTCCTGCAGTCTTCTTAAGTGCATTCTATCTCCCTGAACTTCTTGCATTTGAAGGCAAAAATGCAAACTGGATTTGTCCATAGCAAACCAGCCTTTTCTCCACTGATCCAGGGCATGGCAGTCTTTGTAGAAGAGTTGACCAATCAAATCATAGTCAGCTTCTGTTAAGTTTTCAGCAAATAAGGGAACAAAATGCTGTTAAAACAAATACAAAAAAGTAATAAAGACAGTGAAAATAGGAAATCCCTTCCCTATCTACAGATATGAGAGAAGGTAGACAAATTATCTTAGTTTTTCTATTTTAAAGATTCAAAGGTAACACCAAATTCAAAACAATTTAACTTGCTATCAGTCTTAAAACTGAACAACTATAATGTATTTTCAAATGGCAGCATCTTAAACCACTTGTCTTGCTACAGAGTTGAAACCGCAAGACATTCTCTTGATTGATTTGTAGAACTTTTCAAAATGTCAACCTTCAGCATTTTTCTCCATTTATATATTTTCCTGAATCTGCTCCTTTCTCCTTTGTGTATACCTTGAATAAAATATCTACCTATAAAAAGACACACACAGAAATGACTTTACAATATTGAGAATATCCTAACCATCAAAAACATGGCCTTAATTTGAATAATTATTTCTCCAAGTTTTACTTTAATTTCTTCCCTGCTTAAGGCTCCTGAAGGTAGCTACTTCTTTTGACAACTTTCTTTGAAAATCTAATGAAGTATGAACTTTATTCCTATAATCTTATATGAAACTTTCATGGACCCCTGAAGCTCAAACACAGACTCCCAGTTCAGAATCTTGTCTGGATTTAGAGCAATAACATAATATTTAAATACCTTGGCTATTGCCTCTGTCCATTTTCTTTGAGCTTGAGATGTTTCAGCTCCAAATAAAAACACACGTTCTGAGGGTAGGTAGATCTCAAAGATAAAGATGGGCCTAAAACATGCACAAATAAAAAGATACTACCAGTTACGTTTGGCTCCTAAGAAAACAAATAGCACACAGGTCAAGTTTTTAATTAAATGCCTTTTAAAATAAAGTAATGCTGTGAAATCATCCTATCAGATTCTGTTAATGGTTTGCATTTTACTCAGATGAGGTAAATGGAACACACTGGACTGGACAAAAGGAATATTTTGTATAATCACTTAATCATTCTATTGTGTAACTTTGTTTACGCCCTGGACACTCATCAGTTGACTGATGTAGCAAAGGGCTCTCCTTGGTCTGGTCTTCCCTCTCTCACCACTCCTTCTTGATTTACTCTGACCAACTGTTCAAAGCAAACATTGCCCAAACAGTTTTTAATACTCTTCTTGTCTAATTTCAAATAGGCCCAGTCATACAGCAGGTTCCCTCCAGAACACAAAAACATGAAGCATTAACACTTTTACAGTTTTCATAAGAAAGATAAATGTTCCTTTCATCATCTCAACTTACCCCAAATTTCTAACTCTTACTATAGATAACATTAAAGCAACATACCATGCTCTGAATTCTTTCCTGAGTTCCTCATTCACAACTCCATTTATTTCTTAGCACACGCTAAGTATGTGTGCTACTGTTACCTAAAAATCTCAAAATACCCTATGCCAAAGTCATCTTCCTTTCTCCTCTTTTCCATCCCAAGCCTGCTGTATCTCCTTCACGTCCTAATTTAGAAGCATCACAATCAACCTCATCACAACAAGCTCAAAACCCTTGAGTGTAACTTATTCTTCCACTTAACATCAACTCTTCATCCAGTCAGTCTTTTAATCTTATCAGTTCACTCTCTTCCTCTAGTTAAATTCTCAACAATTACAGTCTCTCTTCCTCCAATCTCCTTACCACTTCTTTCAGCTCTCTTCCTAAAATATGTCTATATAACTCTTCAGTGCCTACATTATTGAGGTCATACTCTCCAATGTGCTATTTGAGGCAATTCAGCAAGAATATTATGGCAACAATTATTTTTTAACCGCATCTCATTGTAGATACTTTCTCTTTGCGTATCTACTTGTATCAGTATATGTTATCAAGAATATTTTATTTTTAACATATTAATATACTGACATAAACTAGTATTAATTATATTTGTTATATTTCATTTACTAATTAGTAATTTAATATATAGAATCCACTTATTTTAACATTCCATAAGTCATATTACATTGAATATCATTTAGGGTAAAACACTATTAAGATTAAAACAAAAGTCAATTAGTAATCAGTTTTGTTCACATCATAAATCAAATCAGATTTACTAGAAAACAAGTCATCTCAATTAGTCATCATAAAATAAAGGTAATATGTTCAATGTAGTTTTATGTAAATAAGAGCTTTGCAAATCTCTTCCCTTTCTCATATAAAAATCTTATTTAAAATCTATGCTCCTATAAAACTGATTTTTTTCAGATTTTAATGTCAATGTTTTTCATTAATTACATCAAAAAACATGATAAGATACTTTCACACCAAAGATCTTAGGGGCCTGTTTTTAAAGTCCTCACGGAGATTTATTTAAACTATAGTATAGGTGAGTCAAATATATTACATAAATAATGCTTAATCTATTCATTGTGACTTTTTCTGACCATTAAATTAACAAATATATCTTTAAGAAATTTAGCATTTCAATATACTATTAGTTTATTTTAATGTGAATAGATCGTCACAGAATATTCTCCTTTCTTATCTGTTTTAATTATGATACTCATTAAATGGATAAATGAATTTTACCACTAGTACACTATTTAAAATAATAAGTAAAAAAATTAAATGACTACAATGGTCATAAATGATATGCTATACATTTACATAAGATTTGGCCAGGCACAGCGGCTCACACTTGTAATCCCAGTACTTTGGGAGGTCGAGATGGGCAGATCACTTGAGGTCAGGAGTTTGAGACCAGCCTGATCAATATGGTGTAACCCCATCTCTACTAAAAATATAAAAATTAACTAGGTGTGGTGGCATGTGCAATCTCAGTTACTCAGGAGGCTGAGACATGAGAATCATTTGAACCCAGGAGGCGGAGGTTGCAGTGAGCCGAGATCACGCCACTGCACTCCAGTCTGGGTGACAGAGTGAGACTCCATCTCAAAAAAAAAAATACATAAAGATTTGATTCAAACATGTTAGCACTTCATATTACCCACTGTAAATATTTTAGTTTTCCTGCTTTATAGTGAATTCCCAAAAGAAATTTCCAAAAGTGCAAGGTAAGTAAGCTTCAAAAACCATTCAACCCTTCTATTAGAAGCAACTAAATAACTAAAATAACAAAACTCTCATTAGCCAGTGTAATTATCTGAAAATACATTTTACCCCCTAATTGTGTAAAGATAGACCTACCCAGTATTTAAATAGAAGTCCTCTTTGTGTATAGCCAGGCAGATAACTTCATTGATATTAATGGTGCCATTAGGTGTGGTAGACTTATCACTTTCATAGTAACTCAAGAAGCCTCCTTCCAAAACACACCATTTTTTATTTGTCTCTAAGAATTGGAAACAAAACAAATAACAAATTGAGCTAATCACGAATCTAATTTTAAAAACAAATACATGTTTCTAAATAATGGTTGGATGCAAGTAAATACATTTATTAATTGCCTATTTCACATAAAGTATATACGATTGCTGCGTGGGATATAAAGTTGTCATATTCTCTGCTCTCCAAAGAATTTACAATCTAGTAGCAAGGAATGTATAAAACAAAAATGGCTGTGACATTGATGACCAGAGAAGGCAGAGCCATAAAGAGGTTGCTGAAAAACAACTCTGAAGCTGCAGAGAATGAAATGTCTGTACAGAGTATTAAAAGGAAAAAAAAATGTAGCATAAAAAGTGAGACTGCAGCTTATGGTAGGTATGCAAAAGAAGAAGGGTCAGAATCTGCAGGGCCCTCAATGCTTGTTCAGAAGATTTCAAATTCATCTTATACGAAAGTCAGCACACTACCACCTGCAGGCTAAATCAGACCATCACCTAAAATATAGATTCGATCTACAGACACTAAGACTACTAAGGTCTATATATTCGATATAATGAAGAAAGTCTATATATTAGATAATTTCTGAAGTTGGATTACTGTTCTGTGGTTACTTTAAGGTATTATTTATAAATGCCCTTCTTCTAAAGAAATACATACTGAACTACTAAAGGTAAAGAGGTGTCATGTGTGCAACTTACTTTTAAGTGTGCATATAAAGAAAGTATGAGATAAATATGTACCCGTATACACATACATGATACATATGTATGTGTATTATACATAGGCATATTTATACACATACACAGAAAGAAAAATACAGCAAATGTAAAATGTTAATAATTGATACATCTGGGCAAAAGGTATATGAGAATTATTTGCACTGTTCTTAGAACTTTTCTGTAAGTCTCAAATTATTAGTCAAACTAATTTAAAAGCTTAAGAATATATTAAACTAATTTCAAATTTTTCCTTTAGCATATGATCAGAATCTTAGGTGGGTGTGGGGGTGACATGAAAGAAAACAAGACAATGTATTTGGCTTCAAAAAACAATCACAAGGAGTAACAATCAAAATGGTGACACCTAAAGAGCTAGATAGGACACAGTACTCTGAAAATGAATTACCAAATGGAAAGTCCAATCATAACTGGCAGAAGCAAATAGCATAAACGAATCTTTTATGGGCACTGGAAAAGAAAACTAACAGAGACCAAAGCAATTCCTGGTCAAAGTGATATATAATTCCAGGGCCCTCAAATCCTGAGTCACAGTGTACGTCCTGCACAGTTAGATAAAAATCGTGAAAAGCCACAATTTTTAAATGAACATTCATTGCGAGTTTCTAAAATATAAGAAAAGATAAAGTCAAAATACTAATCAAAGGGAGTTTGGAAGTAATTTCAAAGCAATGCACTCAGATGTCTAGAAGAATCTTCATAAGAGAATAAATAAAAAATGCACAATTATTCAGTGCATAGTTAATCACTGTCATAGATTAGGAGATCCACCCCTGTTCTCAGGCAGCTTGTAATCCAATGAAAGGGGAGATGCGTTCAAAATGATAACCAGCAGGTTGTCTCTTTAGTAGATTAGAAGCATTCAAGGAGGTAAGCCACCCCTCATATTGAAGTGATTAAAAAAAAAAAACTGCAAAGAAAAAAAAGTCTATAAAATAATCCCTCATAATTTAGGAGGCATGTTTCTAAAGTAGCAAAAAAAGCATTCAGAGCCACAATCCTTCCATAGCATCAGGAAAGAACAGTAAGAAGAAAGTCATAGAAAGGTGAAACTGCAGAAACCCTATTTGCCCAGAGAATCAGATTACATGTGAAGTTGGGAAATGGGAAACAAGATTGCAGGTTCACGGCAGAGGCCAGACCCCAAGAGTCTCACTTGACAGGTGTTCAGGAGTCTGTGCCTCTCTCACTTAGACAAGTGGGAGCCATTCGAAGGTCTTAAACAAACAGTGCCAAATGAATTAAGCATAACATAAATGTGACTGCAGAATCTCATTATGTAAATTCTAATGGGAAACAAATGACACATCTCTTTAAAATGGTATGTACAAACTCATTTTCAGTTAGAATTATAAGCTTGTGGAGAGTTAGTCCTGTAGCTTTCTCATTTCTGTAACCATTTCTTAGCTTTATTTTTGTAAGTGAAATGGGCTAGAAGTCAGACAAGGCAGGCACACATATTGTCTTTGAGGATTTATAATAATGAAGCTGTGACAGGAAATCTTGACATTCCCATTGATATGGGAAGCAATGAAAAGGTTCAGCAAGATTATGTTGTATGATGCTGGTCTGCCTGGGCTAATTTAGATATTCACTCCTAAATCTGACTTTGAGAAATGTCGGTACCCTCCTTGACACCCTCTTTGCTCCACAAGTCATTTTAATTGTTAAAGGAAGCTGTTTACCAACTTAAAACTGGGACCGCAGAATGAATGACACTCAGGCCTCAGCTGTTCCATAAATAGGAGCTTATAGGATGCAAGTAAATTTAGTGGACTGGCAAGAAGGGTTATTCATTCTTTCTATTCAATCTTCATGTTGAGATCAATGAAGAAAAACATTACTACAAGATTTACCCAAGCACAGGTAAAGAATTCCCCAGAGGTGACCAACTGAAATGCTACCATGGAATGATAGACATAATATAGTTGGATACCGTAAATGTCGGCTACAGCCTACAGGACAACATGACTAAACTCAAAAGCTAACTGGAAGTCAGGGGCAACTGTGCTTAAACATAAGCTCTTCAGTGCTCCTCTTCATCATCATCATCATATTTATGTGCCATGCACTGTTCTACACATTTTACATGCTTTAACTCATTGAATCCTCAGAACAACCCAGTTATGTCAGTTATATTATGTCCCTTCCTTGTACCCTTTTCACTGGCACATAACAGGTTAATCGACATTCCTGAGGTCACATTAAGTAATTAGCATCAGAGTTGGGGAAGGAATCCCAGGCAATTGGGTTCTGAAAGTTGCTGTTTTAACCTCACTGGCAGGTGGGTTCTGGAAGCCGCCCTCTTAGCGCCTGCACACAGTTACTCACTGTATCTGTTAAATGCTTGAACTATATACATTCATCTCAAAAATGTATTAGGGTAAAGAAGTCATACCTTCTAATACATATGTATACAATACATCTGAGGTAGTAAAGGCAAAACTGTTATTTTTTGAAACTATGAATTTGTTTCATGATGAGAAATTTCCTAAATTAATAGTATTCAACACCCACTACAAACAGTAATATATGTTAGTAATCCTTTTCATTTAAAAGACATGTGTTTTAGCCTTGGAAAAACATGTTTAAGCTATACAATCTAGGCTTTCACAGAACAAAAGATCTTCAAAATTCCTCAATGTTAATCCACAAAGTTAAATATAAACAGACAGAAATATAATTTCTAGTAATCCAAAAACAACCACTTTCTTTTTAAAAATCGAATACTGTGTAAACAAATCAAGGTAAGATATCAAGGGAAAAAATATGGTCGAGGTGGGAAAAGGGAAAACAAAATCAGGATGCTATTATTCAACTCTGTGCTTAGGCTCAACAAAAGCAATCCATCTTTCTTTTCATGAACACTAAAATGAAAAGGAAAAAAAAAAAAGAAAAATACAGATCAGTCTTCATAACCAGAGGCTAGAAAAACTTCAAATCTCGAAAACCTGAACTGACAATTTGAAGCCTCTGAAACTCTGGAACTGCATGCATTTTATTCCCAGACTTTTGTCTCTGTTTTTAATCATTTTGTTCTATGGCTGTCCTGACAAGTGCTGATGGAGTGGTAGCATCCAAGTGCTTGCTTTCAGAGGCAAAGGTGACAACCACACTTTAATCTCTAAATCTTTCCAAATAATTCATTTTTTTCATAAATCTGATGTTCAACAGAAACAACACTATTGCACAAACTTCAAGGGAGAAAAAGAAACAAACACAGAAGTTTTTCTGGATAGTTCAACTTTTCCTGTTCATTTGTAAGTAGGGGCTTTCTGCACAAAATATGCTTTGTGCCAGCAATTATATCTTTTTATCCACAGATCAAAACCAAATTATTGACATATGAGTCATCCATTTACACTAGTGGTAACTTTCCTAAAAAATGATTCTTCTATCATTCCACAAATATTTATCATGTCCTACCATGTGCTGACACTGTTTTGGGTATCAAAGATTTGATAATCCTTGACAAGCTAGAAAAAGCTGATGCCTCATTGAGCTTTCACTTCGGGGGAAAGAGAAACAAATAAATGGAAACAGCACATCTCCATGTGATCAGTGGTAGGACGAATATACACAGCATCCTATGAATGAGAAGGGCTGGCAGTGGATTCACACATTAGTAGGGTGTCAGAGAGGCCTCACTAACTAGGGGGAACTGAATTGATTCCTGAATAAAAAGGAACCAGACTGGGGGAAGTGCCCTCTTTGCAGAGGGAACAGCAGGTGAAAAGGACCAAAAGAGGCAGAAAAGGACTTGGCATGTTCCAGGAATAGAGAGGAAACCAGTGCAGCCAGGCAAGTAACCATGTAGAGACACAGTCTTGCTCTGTCTCCCAGGCTGCAGTGCAGTGGCACGATCTCGGCTCACTGCAAGCTCCGCCTCCCGGGTTCACGCCATTCTACTAAAAAGGTCTTTTAGGTCACAATAAAAAATAATATGGTTATATTCTGGAGTGAGGAGCCACTAGACTTGAGCAATGGAATTACATGTTCAGTTTTCCAGTTTGTTTGTTGTTGTTGTTGACCTTTAGAAGACATGATCTTCCTATGTAGCCCAAGCTGCGTTCAAGCAATCCTCCTATCCCAGCCTTCTGACTACCTGGGTGATTTCCATTTTTAAAGATAATTGGCCAGGCGCAATGACTCACGCGTGTAATCCCAGCACATTGGGAGGCTGAGACAGGCAGATTACTTGAGGTCAGGAGTTCAAGACCAGCCTGGCCAACATGGTGAAATCTCATCTCTACTAAAAATACAAAAATTAGCTGAGTGTGGCGGTGGGTGCCTATAATGTCAAATACTCAGCAGGCTGAGGCAAGAGAATTACTTGAACCCAGGAGGCAGAGGTTGCAGTGAGCGGAGATTGTGCCAGTGAGCGGAGATTGTGCCACTGCATTCCAGTTTGGGCGACAGAGCAAGACTCCATCTGAAAAGAGAGAGAGGAAGGAAGGAAGGGAGGAAGGGAGGGAGGGAGGGAGGGGGGAGGGGAGGGGAGGGAGGGAGGGAGGGAGGGAGGAAGGAAGGAAGGAAGGAAGGAAGGAAGAAGGAAACAAAAAAGATAAGCCTCTTTTTTGGAGACAGTTTTGAAGGGAAGCTAGGGTAAATACAGAAAGACAATTAAGGAAGGCACTGCAGCATAGGTAGGTCAGGATGGTTACTGTGGCTGGAAGGACATCAGTGGAAATGAAGACTAGCCAACTGCTTCAAGATCTATTTTGAGTTTGAAGTGATAGAACTTGCTGGTAAATTGGATGAAAGATATTAAGACAATCAAAGAATACCCTGCCAGATTATTTTCATTAAAATCATTGCTATTGTACTATATAGAAAAAATACAGAAGCTAACTTTCATATTACCTAAAAGATAGTGTTTTAAAATGGAAAAATATCCGTAAATTACATATATAGATAATGCACCCGTTTCTTTTTTAAAATAAATTTTAACCAAATATCCATAGTTAATATACAAAAAATGGAATTATTTAGTTACAATTGTTTATTACATCAATGTAGTACTCAAGTAAATTTAAAAACCAATCTGTTTCAAGAAAATATTAAAGAAGACTGGTAAGTTTACAAATATTATAACCACAATTGTCAAAAATAATATAAAGATTATTTTTAACCTGTACAATGCTTACAATATATTGAAAAGTCTTGGGAAGAAAATCTTGTGTTTCAATCCCCATTTGATCTTTATAAAACTGGTCTGAAGAATGAGTCTGTGATATCCAAGTATTTAGAAGAAACATTCTTCTAAACTTTTTTTTAAGTACTTTAATTATTTTGATGATTGATATAGTCAATTCACAATGTCCAAGAACTTTCATCTTCTGATCACTTATCTTTTAACTACTTAGGGATAATACTGACAGTAAAAGTGGAAGACAATAAAACAAAACAACAAAAACAGTAAAATCTGACATTTATTATTGTCTAGGCTGAGTATAGGATGAAAAAAATCAATTGTCGAAAGAATCAAAAATACCTAATTCAAAGGATAAAAATGCTCTGCCATTCTACTGTCATCTGGCTGTCACACTTTGACCAAAGCTAAAGTGCTACTGTAACAATGAGAACACAAATCAGGTGTAAACTTCTGCTTCATGCTGAGCTTCATTGTTCATGTGAAAATCGACATAACATCAATGATCTTGCAGACTCTTATGAGGATTATAATTAATGTATGTAAAGTACCTAAAGCCATGCCTTACACATAATACATGCTCACTCACTATAGGATAGCTATTCTTTTCAGGAAAATCTAATAATGCATAGTTAATCCCAATATAATTCTGCTTCAGGATATATTATATGTTTTTTATATATATATAAAATATATATATATATATTTATATATATATATTTGGAAATAAAGCTTTTATATTGAAATAAGAACTGCAAATCACATATATGAGGACTAACACTCTACAGTAAGTTTGTCATTCTATAGTTCTTTTGATTGAGTAATATAGCTGAATTATATCACCTAGTGAATTAATGCTAGGCTCCAGAGCCCATCAGTGGCCACCATCAATGGCAGGTACAGCTTAATCTCTCTTACACTCTTTGTTCCAGTAAGGCAGATTGCATTATATTTTCCTGCCTATATTTCTCAGATTTGTTCCAATGTATATACATGAGCATAAGGGCTGTGTCTTAGTCATTTTTAAACTCCCAATACCTAGCATCAGTTTGACACAAGGAGTTGGAAGGATAAATGAATAAATGCCCCATTGTGACTCTGCTCAGATAATTCCCCAAACCTAGAGTATGTTGTTAAATCAGATTCTCATCATTTTTTGAAATCAAGCTTAAGTTTTATTTTACTTAAACAAACACACACACAGACACACACACTTTTCATCAGAAAAAAAAAAGTGAACTTTTTGATATTAGTACTCTAATTGAATATGTACTAAAAACTTGTCATTTCTTCCTATGTGTTCACATTTATCTGCATTATCTAGTGAGCCAGTTGGGGTGTCCATCCCTAAGGAAAGGGGCTGAGTTTCACCTTTTTTTTTTTGTCGGAATAACCTTTATAACCTGAAACAGAATTGGTTAGCCTTAAGGTAGATATCAGTGAATTCTGTTGAGAATTCACTCAGCATTCCAACCCAATGGTAAATCCCTGCTGCAGTATATGAAATAATATTTGTACCTAGAAGCGTTTATAAATCCTCAAAAATATCTCTACTTGGAGATCAAATCTAACATCTCAAAAAATCAAAATCTAAACCTAATTGTTTTGATAATGGAATAAAGTTTTTATCAGACAATATCTAAAAGGAACAGAAAAAAATACCTTCAAGCAGTTTTTTCTCTGAAGAGAGTTTAGAAGCAGCAGCAGGAGCTTGATACAAAAAGTCACAGAGGAATGTGGACTGGGAAGACTCTTGACTTAATACACCTTCGGAATGAATATCATGTTGAGGAAAATCTAGAAAAATTAAAGAAATATCTAAAATATAAACAATTTTCCTTTTGCTTATAATACGTACATGAGTTTTGAGCTAGAAGAAAAACTACTTAAAATTTACCAAAGAATAATTATAAAGAGATATTTATTTTACTTTGCATAAAATTTGCAAATAAGCACTTAAGTCATGTTTATTATTCATATATGAAAATCGGATTTAATGTTGGTGGAAATGATTATGTGGGTTAGCTATTTTAATCTTCCATTTATAAGATTAAGGGAATATAAAAGATTGACTTCCTAAACTTTTTATTGAAATGATATAAAAAATAGTCTTAGGCCCCTCCATCTTTTGGGTAATTACATTTTTCTTCATTCTGATGGTTTCTCTTATTTGAAAAATAAATAGATTTATGCTTCAGTCCTTTTACGGATATATGGGAAGAGACCAGGTTAATGAAGAGACAGTGACAAACCTGAGAATTTGTTATGGTAGAGAAATTCCATTTGCAGACTTTGCCCAGCCTTCTTGGCTAGCAGATAGGGGGTGCTATGCACGGGGTCTCCAGTGGCACACATGACATCTGCTCCACTAAACAGCAAAGCCATTGTTTCTAGAACATCTGGTTTCACTACAGCAGCACACAGAGCCTGGTCATTAAAAGAAAATACACATCTTAAGGAAAGAAAAGATTCTAGCTATTAAAATGAGTGAAAGTCTGACAATTCATGTATGGGATAAAGTCTGTATTCCTTTTATCCTAAGGCAGCTACTAATAATTATGCCATGAATTAGGCAATAGGCACAAAAGGCCTGGTTTGTGTGAATTTAAATTACAACCCAAGACCTCCAAGTCTCAATTCATTGTTTGGTTGCTATGATGTTCCTTCTAAACCTAATCCATCATACTTGCTTTGGAAGACATTTTTATGCTTACATACTATGATAATGACTGATGCGCAGAGAATCAAAATATTTCAATATAATAATGAAGTAACCATTAAGTGTTTTTCATATGAATGTTAATATATATTTTCCAATCTAATCAGGAGCTGCAGAATATTTGAATTATTAAGTGCTATGAGAAATTGAAAGATGAGTGCAAAGCAAATTCAGGATCTTCCCCTCGGGGGCCGAGGATAGGAAGGAGGAAGAACAGTGAGAAAGAGGCAATAAAAAATATGATTGACTTATGCTATATATCATCTTTGTACAAACAATAGGAATTGCTAGAATTTTTTTTTCTTTTGCCTTGAAATAATAAGCTGCCTCTATATCTCTTCTCATCCTTTCTTCCCACATTAGATCAGTCCTCAGACTTCACTTTACTGGATCCCCATTTGCTTCCAAATCCTCAGATTGTGGCACCATGAGTTAGCAGGAAACTTCAGTTATGGAGGAAGAATTATGCTTTTTTGACAATGAATCCTTAAGTGAAACAAGGGGGAAACCACTGAAATAATCTCACAAAAGGAAATAAAATAAATAATTTTGTCAGATAGTATAAGATTTTTTACTTTTTCTCAAGAATCTTGGCACATCATTAAAAAGACATTAAAATCCATGTCTCCTGTTATGTTTAATTGAATACCTTATTTAATTCTTCTTTAGTGAGAGATGCCAAAAGGGTTTTTCTGAATTTTCCTTCTTTATATTTCTGAGTAATAAAGTTTTTTCTCTTTTCTACTGGTGAGTCCATATGTAATTCTTCATCCTTTTGAAGATTACCAGCCCAAAAGTCATTTGCTCTTTTGTTTCCAATGACAATAAAAAGCTGAATTGTCAAAAAAAAAAACCCCATAATATATCAGTTCATAAAAGGTATTTGAATCTGCAGGAAACTGAATTATATTACAAATTAAAGCATAACTTAGTATAAAGTACAGGAAAACAACTGACAGACCTAACTCTTCCAGAAAAAGGAGTGAAAGCAGATACTATGATCAGTTTTGAATACAGCCTAGCCACTCTAAATAATGGAAAGAAATTAGCTTGTAAAGAATTGCAAACAACACAAGTAGTAGCAAAAGTATTTTCATTCTTTGACACTCCAACTGAGACAGATTCACTTTAAATGGCCGAGTAGGTGGGCTAATGCTGTCTAAAGTGCTTGGTGGTGGAACAGGAGCCGAAAATGGAGACAGGACACAGCAAAGTAGCCTCGATCACAGTTAATGACAGAGTATGACCAAAGTAAAGAACAGTAAATTTTTCCAAATGTTCTCATTCACTCTCCTATTATTTTACCCATGCTGGATTTAAGAGACACACACACACACACACAGACACACACACACACATATACACACACACACAGACACACACACACATACACACAGACACACACACACAGACACACACACACATACACACACACACACAGACACACACACACAGACACACACACAGACACACACACACAGACACACACAGAGACACACACACACAGACACACACACACATACACACAGACACACACACACACAGACACACACACACAGACACACACACACAGACACACACAGACACACACACACAGACACACACACACACAGACACAGACACACACACACACAGACACACACAGACACAGACACACACACACACAGACACACAGACACACACACACAGACACACACACACACAGACACACAGACACACACACAGACACACACACACAGACACACACACAGACACACACACACAGACACACACACACACACACACAGACACACACACACAGACACACACACACACACAGACACACACACACACACAGACACACAGACACACACACACACAGACACACACACACATACACACAGACACACACACACAGACACACACACACAGACACACACACAGACACACACACACAGAGACACACACACACAGATACACACAGACACAGACATACACACACAGACACAGACACACACAGACACAGACACACACAGACACACACACACACGCACAGACACAAACACACACACAGACACACACACACACAGACACAGACACACACACACACACACACACATAGTTCCAGCATAAAAAAAAAACTGGCAAACCTTTCTAAGTCCTTATTATTATTATTAAGGATCATCTATACTTTTACTTTTAAAATAACTATCTCATTTAGGAAGCATTCTCAAAGAGTTACTATTAAAAAGTCTATAAGCCATTTTCATAATGTAATGAGAACTTTATTAAAGAGCCCTGAGAAATATTCCTGCCACCCCACCCCATGGCATACCTCCTCCCAGTCTCTGCAAACTGAACCCCTACCACAACCCCATTCAGGTTAAATAAGACTCACCTCGATGAGTTCATTGCTCCAAATGCTAGCATCCATTTTTAGACTTCTAACCTTGGAATCTTTTGGTCCCAAAGATCTATGCTGGCCTAGAGTCAAAACACAATTGCATTTCTATTTTAATTTGTATGTAAATTTATTTTACTTTGTTTTGAAAAAAAGTGTATATGTCTGTGTATGTTCGTTGCATATCTCCTCAACTTAAAACACGCCAATACATGCTTTCCTCAATGACAAGATGACAAGAGCACTAACAATAGTAGTGGGAATTAGACAAATCACAGCTGGCTACAATAAAAACAGCAGCAATCATCATCAGCATCTGCACTGATAAAAAAAAAAAAACTACACTTAAAAATATATTTATGTGCATGTGTGCATATGTACAGATACATGTATAAATATTTCCTCATTTGGTAATCAGCTAGAAATAGGCCACTGGAAACCTTTTGTAAAGCTTGCTAAAACCACATGTATGTAAGTGCAGATATTTCTTTACTGTTACAAAAACTTGACTATTGTAAAACTAGTTACATGTCTAATAAGCGTGTCCTTAAAAATCTGACATGAATACTTTATTCAACAAGTATGTCTGGAAGAGAGTAAGAGCCCAGAATTTTATTACTGTCAATTCAATTGTGCTATATAAATCATCATTCAGTCATCACTGAGCAACCAGGCTATGTCAGATTATTTCAAAGCTGAGAAGGAAAAAAGGTATACAGTCCACTATCCTTGATCTTAAGGGCCCTTAGCCTAATGAACAATGAATATTCATTCCTTTCCCTACAATAGGTAAGAGGTTCTTGTCTTTTTTTTTTTTTTTTTTTTGGTAGAAACTACTTAAAGCACAAAGCCCTAAATTCCCATGGAAGAAATCTGCATAGGTTTGCATTTATAATGACTACCTACAGGCAATACAGTACCCAGAAGGTAAAAACTTAAAAGCCTGTAGGAAGAGATGAAAGGGGTTGCTGGAGTAACCCAGGCATGACAGATTCTGAGTTGAGGCAGCAGGAAAACAAAATGGAGCCGACAGATTGAGAGAGGTTGATAAGATAAAATGAATGAGACTTGGTGGGTTTGAAAGAAAGAGGAAGAGTCAAGAAGGTGTCTCAGATTTTAGGCTTTGAGAGTGCAGCGTAGACAGTATTGCTTCTGATCAAGATTGAGAAGGTATGAAAATGTGCAGCTTTATGAAATGGGCTGAGGGGAACAACGATGGCTCCATTTTTGACATGTTACATTTGAGGTGTATTTGGCAAATCTAAGTAGAGATTCTAGTAGGCATATAATCATAAGAGTTTGGTGTCCAACAGCCTGAGAATCATCTGCTTAAAAATGAGTGTGGAATTAAAGTGATAAATAACATCACTCAGCAGCAACACAGTAAAAGAGAAGTGAGAATGTAACCCAAGGGAACACATGTATCTCACAAGCATGAAAAGTAACCTGGAAAAAAAAAAAAAAAAGATTGGTAATAAGAATACACAGAGCGAATGGTATCTTGTAAGCTAAGGGAGGAGGGATGTCACAGAGAGACATGTTGTCAAGAGTCTCAAATAAAGAGACAATAATAAAGATAGTAAGTGACCACACCGAAATTGAGAGGTAAAATACATTGGTAAATGTGGTGAAAAGGTTTTTACGGCAGTTGAGTGAAAAGGTAGCTGATTACAGAATGCTGAAGAAAACTTAGGAAGTTAAAGGAATGAAAAAAACCTATGCACACTACAACTCTTTATAACATCCTGTCTATGAAAGGAAAAGGGGACAGAGATTGACACATAGAAGGAAATGGGTAACTTTCAGAAATCCTGATGGTTTAATGAGACAAATCTGTGCAAGTTTATACAATGAAACAAAAGAAGCCATAGCTGAATACTTACATAAGAGAGTGAATAAGTGATGAAGTGGTATCCTAAGGAGGGAAGAAAGAAAGGAAGCAAAGGTAGAAAAAAGCAGCTGTGAAGAGCACAAAGGCCGTCTCTTCCAATGAAACTGGAGAGAAGAAAAAGATGGGATAAAATACAAAGTAGAAGGTGATTCACGGGCATTTTTTGTTGTGATTGATATTATTTATTAGCTGGTGAGGAAATCTTAGTTTGATGAGAAATGCAGTTGAACAGTGCTCTAGAAAAGTGTTCAGGATCTGAAGCAATTCCTGTGGCTGCACTACTCACTGCACTCTAGCTGAGGTAGGCGCTCCTCTCCAGCGTTCTCACTGAAGCCTGTATTCAACTCTAGTCCAACATTCATTCGTCTCATTATCGTGAAGGAAATGTCATGTCTTACACATGTTTTCAATTCTGCACACCAGCACAGTGGTTGGCATTTGAGCTGCATTCTCTCTCTCTCTGTCTGTCTTTCTCATCTCTCTCTCTCTTTCTGTGTGTGTGTGGGTGTGTGTGTGTGCGTGTGTGTGTGTATACAGACACTGAGGGAGAAGGTGGTGGGACACAGGTAGTCTAAGAGAACTGAAGTTTAGACTGTGGTTAACTTTCTCCAAAACTTCCATGATCACACACCTAAGTTGAGGTCCACTTCCTTCCACTGACTTGGGCAACTGTCTGAGCTCTCAAATACACGGAGAGGTCAGGTTGTCAGGTGTGAGGTCGCAAGAAGAAAACCAGTCATAGTACCGGTTTGTATTCATAAACATCAATAGTCTTGTGAAGTGCTTCTTTATAAAAATTCTTATTATAAGAGATACCAGATCAGGCATATGAAGTTTAGTGCTCAAAACAACATGGAGGTGAAAAATATGTGTTACCAAAAATGACTGGGGAAAGGTGGACGAATCTTCAAGTTAAAGATGCAAGCTTGTTCAGGATGCATACTAAAACATACTTACCTAAAATCTAGAAATTTCAACATTGCCTTTTTAAAATCTATACATTGACCAGTAGGCACAAAATATGATTACATGCTTAAAAATCCATTTTTATGTCTAAGTCATACATAAGAGAAGTTTAGACTCATAAGCTATTTCTGAATTTGATTTAAATGTAATAAGCTTTCTCTGGTTTTACTTTTCACAACCATTAGCTACAATATATAATATATAACAATGAAGAGCATTCAGTGTCCATCTGTCACAAAGCAGTGATGAGCAAAACTTATCACTAATTACCTGCACACTTCTTACAGATGACAACACAGAGATTGATGGATGCCCAGTCAGGATCCGGGGCTTTACAATCTGCACAGCTTCTGTTAGATTCATTGAACCAAATCTTCTCAGCTACTTCATAATCAGAGAGAGTTTCTGCTATTGATTGCTGCACAGCTTCAATCCAGTCTTGTTTCTCTTTTTCAGTCTCGGCTGTAAAGCTGAAACAATTAACGTTTCTGTGTTATCGATCTCCCTTGTAAAGGCCAATTAAGCAGTATGTTCAGTTTGCATATTCATTTCACTCACAAATTAAACAACAGCTGAAAAATATGCCTGCTAGGCAGTTCTGGGTTGTCTTTTCTGTTAAAAATCATTTAACTCAACAAATCGTGGTTTTTTTTCCTTTTAATTTTCCACATTGCTTATGTCTTTGTTTACGCATCTTGAACCAAAATTAACATACACATTTTCTAAAGAAAACATAAAATTTGCCATGTTAGGTCACAAGTCTAAACAAGAGGCTATGTTTCCTAAGCAATGGTTATGTAATCATCAATAAGAGTTTATTGGCAGAGTTTCAGGGCTACTGGAATATTTTGCCAAGCAAGTATGCCACGATAGTCTGAAGCTATGTTATCAAAAACACCCACCAGAAATTGTGACTTTTTTTTCAAACTTAAGAAGAGATTCTCTTTTTTTTTTTTTTTTTTTTTTAATTAGAAGAATGCCCAGATGGTTCTAAGAAACTGGGAAATCAAAAAAGTTTTAAGTGGTTACCATTCTAACAGTTTTCTAACACATTTTTAGCCACGTTCTGATTTATTCTGAATCTTAATGTTTACTGGGAGCTCAAGTGAATGAATAAAAACATTAAACAGCAGTTCATTCCTTCAAGAAATATTTACTGAGCCCCTACAATGTGCAAAGGAACGTGCTACAGTGCTACATACTCGGTCAATGACCCACAAAACTGATGCATATTCAAATTTTCTTTTGTAAAGAGGAAAATGCTTTGAAATATAATGAAAATCACAGCTAACATATTCTAAATAATCCATAAAAATAAATGGCCTACATGAATTATACTTTTTGAAGCTCTTTAGGATTCCATCACTTTTAGTGGTTTCTGGTTCTACTAGAAATTTGTCACAGACAATATATTAATATCTATATTTTTAGTTTTGGCTAGAATCTGCAAATGTAAAAATAAAGCTTGTTATTTTTATGCAATCATTTCTTTCTCAAAATTTGAGGCAATGGATATAGTTTAACAGGCAAAATAAGTAACACACTTGATAGTATCTTTGAAATTCCTAATTGTTAGTCCTTTAAAGGCCTAGAACAATCGCCTCTGACTTGCACACTACTCTGTGATGTGATTATTTATAACAAACTAATTAATATAGTTGAACTCAAAAGATGTTGACTTATGCCTCTTCTGTATACTAAAACTATGGAGTCATTTTAGTTTATTAAAACATATTAAGTACTTCAAATTATCTGTTTCATTGTCATAATGATACAGTTAGTAGAATACCATAATACAAGATATATAAAAAATGCTAAAATATTTGGATCAATAGGTGCTAAGAGATTCATTAAATTTAGTATCATTTGAAGCTGCAGTCCCTGGAGGAAATCATATGGAACAAATGTAAATAGGAATTGATTTTTAAATGAGGGATTATATTTGATCAGGCTAAAAGAAGATAAATAGCAATACAACTTAAAGACAATGTAATATGTTTTTATTTCATTTCTTCCAAATGAGAAGGAAATTATCACATATTTGTTTTCAAAAAATTAACATACACCATGCCCAGTAAGAAAATTAAGTATTAAGAAATTACTCAAATTTCATGAAATAAATATTTTTGCATGTTTTGTGATTATTCAGGTCACTTTTACAAGGTGTTTTTATATAGTGGCTAATGAATTAGACAATATGGAAAAGCAGGAAGATAACTTTCAATGGTCTACAAGAGAAAAATCACCACGAACAACATAAAGGTGGATCACCCAAGCTTTCCTATAGAAGTACGAACACAAAATGTTTACAAATAGCTTACCTGAAACTCCTATAGGGAGTGATTATTTCAAAAGACTGTTTCACAGTTCGGTCCACTTGTTTTACATTTGCTACATTCATAGGAATTATGGTAATACCAAGTCCACTCTTAAAATCCTAGTTTGGAGAAAAACATAAAAAACTATAAAGAAACAAAAAAAAATTTGAAAGTATAATTATATTTTCTAAATTCCAATAAATTCTTCCAAATTTTACTACAAAATCTGTCTCACTTTAGGTAACCACTCTCAATACATACTAGCACTAGGCCATCTTAAGCTTTATAGCCAGCCTATTGATAGCATATGGGGTTTCTTCGATGTGAAAGATACATTGACTAGGCCACAGACACTGAACTAGACATGCTCTGCTTTTGAAAGTAGGCACGATATTCACCTTTATCCATTCATTAAAGGAAGCTAAATACTCATTACCTCTTATTATATGTCAAGCAGTTTCCTAGGTGGAAATAATACTAGGAGGTTAGCATCATTACTAGTTATGTAAAAAGATGGGAAAACTGAGGCACAATGGAAGAAGGTTACATGGAAAGTGCAGCTACTTGTATGTGGTAGAAAAGATCTGGAGCCGAATCTGTTTGATTGCTCTTTCCTTGTTTTACTATCTTAGATTACCTCTGCTGTTTGTCATTATTTTTCTCCTCATTTACTCTCAAACAAAAGCATTACTTGTCTTACGAGGTATACAATTTTACCTCATTTCCAATATTTTATTGCTTTTATTTCCCTTCAATCAAATTCCTAAAAAAACTCCTCTAATGCTACTTTGGTATAAAAACTGCCATTTGTTCAAAATCTATAGTTACTACTTTCTTTTTTTTTTTTTTTTTTTTTTTTTTTTTTTTTTTTTTTTTTTGAGACGGGGTCTCGCTCTGTCACCCAGGCTGGAGTGCAGTGGCCGGATCTCAGCTCACTGCAAGCTCCGCCTCCCGGGTTCACGCCATTCTCCTGCCTCAGCCTCCCGAGTAGCTGGGACTACAGGCGCCCGCCACCTCGCCCGGCTAGTTTTTTGTATTTTTTAGTAGAGACGGGGTTTCACCGGGTTAGCCAGGATGGTCTCGATCTCCTGACCTTGTGATCCACCCGTCTCGGCCTCCCAAAGTGCTGGGATTACAGGCTTGAGCCACCGCGCCCGGCTATAGTTACTACTTTCAACTTGTCTCATGAAAATTCAAAATTGTTCAAAAGGCTACAACAGACTCTGCATTCTAAAAGCATTAAAGTTTGCAATATATCATCTATCCATATGGATTTCAGAATGTGACTTATCAATTAAATAATCTCCACACTTTACAAAACAATATGTACATCAAAAAAAGAATGACCTATTTGAATCAATTCAGACTAAATGTGTTCTGAATTCCTAAATTATGACTAAAGAAAAGTAGCAATATTAAAGGCAAAATACAAAAAAAAAAAAAAATACTGGCCCATTTTCAGTAAGGACACTTGTTAGAGACTGTAAAAGAAGAAAGAAGCCACTCATCTGCCTCTTCTCTTTGTCTCTCCTGCTATATATGTCAAAAGTAAAAGAAGTATATTCTCCACTCCCCTATACTTAGAAGTGACCATGTGTTGTAGTTTCCTTCAATAAAATTTAAACAACTCCTGGTAGAATGGAGGGGGAGGGGCCGAACAGCCTTGGAAGAAGAAAGCCTTTCGGCCCTTGCCTTTCCATCTTCAGGGGAAGTAACTGCTAGAAGCACAGAAGCCATTTTAGAACTTCACAGTCCTAGAAAAGGGAAGACTGAGGACAAATTCTTAGGCTCTAAGGACATCAAAGTGAGGACAAAAATAGGGAAAACCCTGTTTTCTGGTAGTACCAACTCTTACTGCCTACACCACGGGATTTGTTCAAACAAATCTCCATCCAGTGAAGCTCTTCTTCAGGTTTTTGTCATTTAGTACTAATGTGTTCCCGACTTATAAAGTAAGTGGAAAAAAATCATTCTATAACAAATGCCCCCCAACTTGTAAAAGCAGCCAGAGTTTCCAGACGCAAATTGTGGGAAAGCTTCTCTTACATTTTTAATACATAAGGTTTTTAGTTAGAATAAGGAAATGACTCATTTAGAAAACAAATCATCAACTGATTTTTTTTTTTTTTTTTTCTGATGAAAGAACAAATGGCTCACTTTACTAGGGGAAACTAGCCAGAAACTGAAAATCAGTGATATAAAAGAAAATACGCAGAAAAATGCTGAGTGCTGTAAAATAATCAGAATGGGAGTGCCACACTTCCACTTTGTATACTAAACCCACTTAATGAAAAATAGCACTTAACATGATCTCTACGGAAGGAAGAAAATCAAGCTTTTCGAATCAGCTGCATTTTAATAAGTTTCAGCCTATTGGCACAGGGTTATACTTGATTATTAATTTTTTCAATTCCCTAATTATCCACAGCTATGCTCCTGCTGGATCACATACCCATTGGATAAACTCACAATGCATGTGATTGGGAACTCAAGCTCTCTTTCACAAGTGAGGAAATTAAGTAAGGTAGGAGTAGCAAGATAAGATATTTTTAAAACAGCTTTTTGATGGCTCACCTTGATACCGGAATAAACTTTAGAATAAATAAATAAACTCTAGAATAAATACTTGGACTGCATGTCCTTCAAACAATTCTCCATAATGAGGTATTTGACAAAAACTGTGTATCAGATCACTCCAGGTTATATTCTCTGATGGGGGCCTCGCCTGCTAGTCCTGTATGTTACTAAGGGCACACATAATACTCTGACCATCATACTAGCAGATAGTAAGAATGACATCCTTTTATGGAAACTGATGAGCCTCATCAAGGCTCCTGCATGAATAGATGGTTGCTCATCTCCGCAGCAAATCATAAAATGTCTACATGTAAAGCTGTACTTTCTGTTAAAATAAGGGAGTGCTAGCTGGTCAACACCCCAAATTTCTCCCAAACAAGGCAAAGATGTTTTTTTTTTTTTTTGAGACAGAGTCTTGCTCTGTTGCCCAGGCTAGAGTGTAATGGCACGATCTCAGCTCACTGCAACCTCAGCCTCCCAAGTAGCTGGGACTACAGGAATGTGCCACCACGCCCAGCTAACTTTTTTTGTATTTCAGTAGAGACGGGGTTTCACCATGTTGGCCAGGATGGTCTCGATTTCCTGACCTCCTGATCTGCCAGCCTTGGCCTCCCAAAGTGCTGGGCTTGCATGCGTGAGCCACCGCACCACCTACTTATCATCTGCTTGCTGTGGCCATATGGTTTTGAGTAATTAGAGTATGTACAGAACTGACCAGCATAAACTGACTGTAAAATATACATTAGAGTAACAAAGTAAATGTTGGTGCTCTTGAGAGCTATCATATATGAAACAACTGCATTTTCTGTTAAAAGTTGTGGACATTAAGCCATTATTTTCACAGTATTTAGACAGTATTTAGAACATCCCTAGATACTCATAAAAATTACCTATGGTGATCTCTCCCTCCCACCAAGAGACCCTGATTCCATGAATCTGGGGGCAGAACCTAAGAATGTTTAATTTCCAAAAACAAAAGTACAACCTCATGGCTTTTATATGTGGCCAATGCCAAGAAACACTGATTTAGATAGCAGAACCATTATGCAACTAGTTTAGACAGTGTAAGTATGCAATATGTAACTGTCAAGACATAAATACTCCTCTCTTTGACCAGGCACTGTGGCTCACACCTTAATCCCAACACTTTGGGAGGCCCAGGTGAGAGGATTGCTTGAAGCCGGAAGTTCAAGACCAGCCTGAGCAACATAGTGATACCCTGTCTCTACAAACGAAAACCAAAAAGACTCAATTTTATCTGCATCTGTAGAATGCATGCAATCAGAATATACAAAAACCATTTGAAATAATTAAGACTATCAATTTCAAACAAGCCGGCCAGAACAGGATGACACTTTGGATTGCTGAGATCCTATTTGTGCTGGGTGCCAACCCCTCTGTTAATGTCCAGAGGTGTTAAAAGCATCCGTCTTCATTAAACATATAGCATGGACTCTGTAACTGGTTTAATATCTATTTGTGCATGCTCTGAAGTTTACAAACAGCTATGAACTCTTGTTTGATTTCCTAGTTCTGTGAAGTAAGCAGAGCAGATACAGTCATTTGTTAATGGGAAAATAGTCCTGGCAAAGCAAAGCAGTGCTTAGTAAGTACCTAGTTGTGCCAGAAACTGTGCTTAGTCCTTGGGCTGCACAAAAGCATAAGTCTGGGTATCTGCCTTAGGGAAGTTTTTGGTCTAAAAATGAGATAACAGAAAAATGCAAAAATGCAGTAAGTGTTATTTAAAAAAAAAAAAAAAAAGCCTGGTGGTAGGCATACTGAATCCAACCCACAAGAGAGAGTTATCTTCCTAACAGGCCTTCCAAAGGTTGTGACATTTAACCGGCCAGAGGAAAAAACCCAGACCAGGTTTCTTATTCGGGTATTCCTCTCTCGCTTGTTCACTTATTTGCAAAATAGGGATAACAGTAGTACCTACAGCATCACTTTTGTGAGGGTTAAATTAATGCAATAAAAATGCTTAAAAGAATGCCTGGAACGCAGTAAGTGCTATACAGGACTAGCTAACTTTTGTTATTATTATTTTTATTTTATACCTTTTGAATTTGAAGCCAACTGAACATAGTATCTATTTAAAACTTAATTACAAAAAAAAAGTCCTGTCCAAAAATAACTAGCAGGCATAAATTTTTAAAAACAGAATGCAATGTGAATGGTAAATGTTCAACTAAATTAAAAATAAATTGCCCATTAACAACAATCTGATTGTGAGCTTTATTCTTATTATGAAAAACAGGCATGAGCCAGGGATAAGCCAAACTATCAACTTTTAAAATGCTATAAACTGGATTGAAAAAAACAGTAGCACAAAAATTCAGTGGGTAGAGTTTTAATATTATAGAAAGTAGAAGGCTGAAAATAGATTCTGAAGTAAGCAATATTTTAAAGTGAATTTGCTGTGATAGAAGGTAGGATGTCAAGAATCATGAATCCCACTAAAGTAACAATGGCTAGGCTTGGCTTCGCAGATCTGGCCACTGTAAGGGTAGTACAATGGCCAGGTGGGCCCTGCAGGCCAGACCTAGGGAGAATCGAAGCTGAGCCAATTACTGGCTGCTTGATCATTGGCAAGTTATTTAGTTTATGTGGACCTCAGTTTCCTTATTTATGAAAATAGTCAGGTCTACCTTACATTATATTATTATAGGAGTAAATAAAGCAACATAAATTAAGGGTCTGATACACCCACTTAATTCTTTCTTTTGAGGGTTCTAAAAGAATTTATCTTCAATATAAATATTTCCATTTTTTAATAATTACAGAAAGTATTCATACCAATGATTCCATATTAAACATTCAGATAGAATTAATGGTAAATACCAAGATACTGAAATAGGTTATTCATATGAATTTGTAACAACACAACCTGGTAAAAACTACATTTTTAAAACTACACAGTGAAAGAGCAAAATATAAAACTGACTCCTAAACAGAAAAATAAGGAAAGGTTTGTTAACCCCAAATCTGCTGAAATTTCAAACCTATTTTTGGAATTACTGGATGCCAGGTTTCCATGCCAGGAATTTAAGAACTCGGTGCTTAAACATTTGTTGAAAACAGATGTGGCATTGTATGACACTGGCACCAGCTTTCCTGGGAAACACCAGATGCAGAGTTTGGCCAGATACAGAACCCAGAGAATCTGAGGCCACCACCTCCATCCTGCTGCTCCTTTCTGTGCCACACAACCCGTCGCCCTATGAGGTCTATTTAAATTCTATTAGAGTTTCACTCCCATGCCAGAACACCAGGGAACATTATGTTGGGGGGAATGAGGGAGGATGAGTCTCTTGTTATACCCTGATTTGAAAATGTTTAATCAAGTGAGTTTATGTAGTTAAAACCTCAATGCCACAATTATCAGCAGGATACCAAACCCACCAAGTAAGACATCTGGTTTTAATGAATTCATTAATATTAACATGACATTAAAAAAAAGTATCAAGAGAAGAAGGGAGACTGGCTGACAGGACAACAGAACAAATGGAAACCAACGCCAGTTGTCTTAAATCTTCCTCATGTCCACTTGCAGAAATTCCTTTCAACTACCAATACCACTTATTTAAGAATTCACATATGTAAATATATGTCCATATTTGATTACCTTATTTAAACTTTAAAAAATTCTGACTTACACACTACACCCCTATCATTTCAGGATAAATAATTTACAAAATAATTTTTATTCCAGAATACAGAAGCTCTATCAGCTTTGAACTGATTAAAAAACACTTTAGTTACAGAAACAAAATTTCTACAAAACAAAAAGTAACTGACAAATGAAAAGCAAAATAGTTCAGAAAAAAATTGTAGAAAATATGAAGATTCATGTCTCTCTTATATAAATAGCATAAAGTAATTAGCAAGAAAGACATAAGATCCCTATAAATAAATGGACAAAGAAGATGAAGAGACAATTTGAGAAAAAATCATTTTAAAAGAGAATTAGAGGGGGAAAAAAACTCTCCTGTCAAAAAAAACAGTTATAATTGATCATTAATTCAACAAGTTCACCCTACCTATGTTTACTGAGTGCTAGCTTATTGCCTGAGGACACAGCAGTGAATAAAGTAAATATTCACATTGTCGATTTGGGAATATAAAAATGATAAATCTCACACTTTTCAGGTTATAATGTAACTAGATGCCTATCACATAGCTGTAGCATTTTCAATGTAAACTACTCTTGAGGAAGGGGTCATAGAAATTCTTGCCAATAATAATAATCATCATCATCATCAGAAAGGAAGTCAAGGCTACATATTGAAGGTTACCAGAAACCTCACTGATTTATTTAACACTATGTATTACCCCAACAGGAAGGCCCAGAAAGCAGAGATCTTGTGGGTTACCACTGTACCCCTCATGTCTAGAGCAGTGCCCAGAAATGAGAAAATGCCCCTACATGTGTCACGTGGATGAATGAATCCAGAAACATGGTCACTATAGTGTAACCTATACAAACCCACTTACACAGGTCATTTTATACAACGCTGAAATAATAATATGAAAAAAACTGTCATATTATAACACATTGCAGGCATCCAAAACATAAGCAGAGGTAAGGAATGGGAGAAAATGTGCAAAAATTAAAGCAGAATGCAGTTGTGAAATGGTGCTAAATATTAAAGGGATTACATTTAATTTATGTGATATTAGCACCCCACTGTTTTGCAGCATGGTAATTAGGTAAAGAATCTGAGTGTCAGTTTCTACTATGCCATTTTCCACCCTAACAAATGATTTTACAAATCTTTTCGTAGTTATTTCCACTTCTTCTTAAAGTCTAAAGATAGGCTTTAAGTTGTTTTAAAGAAAACAACTGAGAGCAGTATTTTATAATGTGTGTTTTTTGGCTCATCCATTATAGAACCACCTGTGGTGCTTTTTGTGAATTCAGATTCTACAACCCATTTCCAGAAATTGTGAATTAACAAATCTGAAACGAGCTCAGAAATGTTGAATTTTAACTTGCAACTTAAGTAATGGCCTTAGAGATAGTAATCCATCTCCCTTCTTCACATGATGCCATTTAAACCTAAAGAGACTAACTTAATTACCTGAGCCAATTAATAGTAGAACAAGAATAAAAACCCATAACTGCAACCTCCCAGTCCAATCTTCTTTGCAATAAATGAGATTCCTCTTTAATAACTCTTCAACATTTGCTGTAATAGCTACCCTTCTACCTCTAGCCACTGTCTGTTTACTCTCTCTGGAGTAACTGCCAAAGTAAATTAGTAAAATTATGTATAAATCAGAGGCAAGAAAAATAAAAATAGTTCCTATGTTAGGGTGGTGTAGATCAATTTCATTTTTTTTTATTCTATTCGTGCTATTATGTGGGCGATAAATCCCATTTTAAAATAAAAATAATTAAGTTTTGTTACATGTCACTAAATAAAATCCAACACAAATTAAGACATAGAGGTTCAAATCTAACATCACTTACATTTTTATGATAAATATATTCATTTCATCATCTTTAAAAAAATACACAAGATTACTCTGTGTATGTGTCTGTATAAAACTTTTCGAAGTTGAATCAAACCATGTTAGGATTGTTTAGTGCTTTTCCTAAAACACAGGTTGTTGCCCTCACTGGCAGAAAGCCCTCTGACCCATTACTCAGCATGTCACCAGGTTTTTCACATGTGCTCCATCATGGGAGAAAACCAATGGGCAACTTTCCTCTGGGGAAAAAGACATATACCAGGATGCAAAAACAGATGAAAACGGAATGGTATGCCAGGGTCTGAACGTGGACGGCCTTCCTTATTGGCTCATTCTTGAGTCAACTAGTTCTTTAAGACTGACTAAAGATTAAGTCCCTTAAGACCTGAATCTATGCGATATAATGCAATTAAACACACACACACATACACAAATAGTATACATTTAAAGATGTGTGTGTGCGCACGCATATATATATATGTTAATGCATAGAAAAGACCTTGTATACAAGCATAAAAATATGTTTACTTATCAAAAGATGGAAAGGGGTTCAGCCTTAATGCTTTAATTTTTAAGGAGAATATACTCATTACTCATGTACATAGAAATGCCTCTAATGCACTGACTTCATTAGATGCCCTTTTTTTGCACCTCTCTGTAACTCCTGTACAACCTATTATTGCACTGAACTCACCATCCATCATATGTTCTGGTCTTGACTTTTCCTCTTGGAAGACAAGACTTGTATCCTTCTTCTCAGTGAACCCATCATTTTTAGTGTGCCTGACATGGCATACAATGTTTATTGAAAGCATACCCTGAAACTCCTGGACAACTAAATTATTCAGTGAAAGAATCCTTAGGCAATTTCTAAAAGTTCCCAAGTCAGAAAATTTCTCTTCAACCTAGACTTTAAAAAGACAGTTTGTAGAGCAGTTAAGAAGGTAGACTTAGAGTTATACAGCTCCGGTTTTAAACTCAACTCTGCATTATAAATTGTAATTCCTAGACCTATTACTTAATCTTCATTTTCCTCATCTACAAAACATAGACAAAAAAATGTCTTCCTCCTATATTTGTGGTGAAGATTAAAAGGAAATGTCTACAAATTACCATTGTACCTGGTACTCAGCAAATAGTATTCATTATGCTTTTCACATTCAATTCCTAATACTAAAGCAATAATTTCATGTACATTTTCACTAATCAGAAAGTGTTAATAAAACTTTTAAAATATCTATCGTATTCCTAGAGAATAACAGAAACTCAGACAGTTTAATGTGAGCAATGAAATTAATCATATGAACTCTATGCAAGTCTATCAAATCTTGCTATCAGGTCTATGCAAGTGTAAACTAAATACCTTAATTAATTTGGAAGAGTAACTTCCATACTGATACATGCAAATTATGCATTTTTAACCTCCATTCCAATAAGAAAAGTTGCAATCATCTTATTTTGTAGACTGAAATGTTCATATTCAATTTGTACACATTATTAAGCTATTCTTGAGAAACATACTAACTACTCACATTATTAATAGGCCACGAGTGCTCAATGATGCCTTCAACTGTTAATTGGCTAAGATATCCTCTCCTCCAAAATATTCAATGTGTAAGTTCACACTAAAGTTCAGAGGATGCCTATAGTTAATTGTTCTGAAACTACTATTTGTTTTGATATTCCTATTTTTCTTATAAAAATAGTCGGCATTTATATTTCAACTTACTATAACCCATAATAAGGTATCATAAAATGAGTTCATCATAGATCAGCTAACTAAAGTGCACAGTTCAACTCCACAATTATTAAGCATCTAATATATTCTAGGCTGAAAGATTTTAAAAGGAGGTATTCCAACAAAAGGGTAAAGAATTATATATTATACATATTAAAAACATATACATATTAAAAACAAGGAATGTTAGAAAAAAGTCTACGGAATGAAATGAAGCTAACAGGATTTGTTAAAATTTTAGTTTACCATCAGACTCATCAAAACATTTAAATACTCTATTGAGTCCTCTGATATTAATCAAATTTAGTAAACCAGTCATTTGAATTGATTTTATTTATGTATATGCGATATGTGTGTATAGATAGATGTATGTATGTATGTGCACTTGAATTTGTACTTATATAGACGTGTGTGTATATGTATATGGGTGTGTGTATATATATATATATATCTATCTCACATACATCTGCTCAAAATAAAACAGACCAACATTCTGAAAACTCAAGCAAATATGTTACCTGTGTTTACCCTACAATTATCTATCATAAAAATAAAAGGGTGCAGAATGGGTCCTATTTCATCACCAGCTGTAATGGTTCATTGGTCCTTAATTGTTCTCTCATGTAGTTGTATATTGTTATCTCAACCAAATAATATTTTTCAAAACTTATTTTCAATAATTTTACTTCCTCAATACCATAAAAGGTGATGTCCAGTTTCAAGTTTGATGTAGGTACTTTCTTGCTGGTGGAGACACCAAGAAACTTCAACAAAATCACTATTTCTTCGGTATATTTAGTGGAGTACACAATGCCAAAACAAGACTCTATAAGTAAAATCACTAATAATTCTTCCAAACAAAACATAGTTGTTACTACAATAAAATAGCAGCAATTTTTAATGACTATAACAGAGCTCACCTGTTCGTTTTTGCAAAGCCACACACTGTTTCCACTTAACACAGTAAAAATTTTTGCCTTATAGCCCCTCAATTCAAGATATCCACATTTCTCAGGTGTAACAATGCCTTGAGACTGTGAGGTAAGGGATTGTGATTTCAGTGCATTTAATAGTATGCTGATCCAGTCATTTCTCTCCTCTGAAAATAAAGACAGGAGAAAACACATAAATCCATATATAAGTCACATAGATACAGAAACGTCAAGAAGAAATCCACACTCTTTGCAACACATAAGTGACAGATTCTTTCCACAACTACAATCTAAATGTTACTGTAAACACAGCAAATGACTCAATTCTTTGAGGGAAAAGGAGTAACACTATCCAGTTTTCGTGAAATGAGTTCCACTGGCTTTACCTGAGAGTTTATTAGAAGTGCAAAATCTCAGGCCCTACTCCAGACCTGATGAATCACAGGCTGTATTTTCAAAAGAACTACAGATGCTCCTTATCCCTTTTAATATCTGAGAAGCCCTCTTTTAGATCATTCATTAGATTAGATTTTCTTTTAATAGAAGAATGTGATATTGCTACCCAACAATTAACGGCTTTTATGTTTCAAGTCAGTTACTCAAAGACCCTGAAAATCCTACTTTCAAACAATCATTTGGAACCCACTCTAGAGTATACCTGCTTCAGTGTCACTTTCCCATTCCACTCTCAACACAGTAATTAACAATAGCATTTCACCTGGCAAATTAAAATTTGGTTCTCCTACTCCTTCCACAAAACTAAATGACCTTCAATTATGAACAGTGCACTGTGTTACAGGCATAGGAATTCGATCTAGTCTCCAAGGAGCAATTAAAGCTATAAGTCAAACAAGATTTGAACACAAAATGGAACACAGTAGTATAAATGTCATATAAATGGTATCAAATAATATATGAGTCAATTGAGATAAGTGATTTGCTGAAGGTTATATAGCAAGTTAGCTTTAAAATAAGCAGAATCACATGTTTTAACTCTCGAACAACTTTTCTTGGAACCATGGGGGTAAAAAAGAGGTACATGTGGTAGATCTTGAGAATGAAGAGCAATTCAAAAGACAAAACTGGAATTTGGAAGAGGGAAGATAATAGGATTCTGAGCAGAGGTTACTATAAGAACAAAGGCAGAAAAACCAACATCCATTCAGGGATAATTTATCAATGAATATATTTATAATTCTGAACTCACACAGAAATAATGGGAATATAACCACAGAATTCATACTGCCTGTTTAGGAATGTTGTCTTTATTACAAAGGAAAACCATTTCAGCATTCTTAGCAATAAAAAGACATTATGATAATACAGACAATGACAGGTAGACCACACTGGAAGCCTGAAGCTCAGGAACCAGGCAACGGAGACTTAAAATACTGTGAAAATGGAAACAAAATGACTTACAAGGAATTAAGGCATTTAGGAGAGTGAAAAAAATTAGTTGTACAAACATGATGGGTGTTGATAAGAAAAACAAATTACTTAGAATAAAAGGTAACGTGCCATCAGAAATTGGCCAGGCAAACAAGGAGAATCCAATTAGTTAACAGAACAACCTCAGGTTTTCAGTGCCGTGCCTTGAGCATCCAGGCAGACTGATAGCACTATGTGAACAACAGTAACCTGTACATGAGAAGACCCATGGAAATGAATAAACATGAAGTGTAAAAGGGGAAGAAACTGGCAAACCTTGAGGTACAACTATATCTATAAGGCTGGAAATTGGGCTACCAGAACATAGGGAGAAGTAGTTGTCAAAGCAAAAGGAAATAAAGCAAAATATACTGAATCACAGGTAGTAAAAGTTTTCACAGGATGAAGGAAGAAGAGAAAGAAGGGCCCAGTTTGGGAAATGGGACAGTTTCTCAGATCCTTCTCAGACAGGTCTGCCCAGTGACTTAATTGTGGATTGAAATAAGTTACCATATTAAACTTACTCATATTTATTTATTTATTTATTTATTTTTTTTATTTTTTTTTTTTTTTTGAGACGGAGTCTCGCTCTGTCACCCAGGCTGGAGTGCAGTGGCCGGATCTCAGCTCACTGCAAGCTCCGCCTCCCGGGTTCACGCCATTCTCCTGTCTCAGCCTCCCGAGTAGCTGGGACTACAGGCGCCCGCCACCTCGCCCGGCTAAGTTTTTGTATTTTTAGTAGAGACGGGGTTTCACTGTGTTACCCAGGATGGTCTCGATCTCCTGACCTCGTGATCCGCCCGTCTCGGCCTCCCAAAGTGCTGGGATTACAGGCTTGAGCCACCGCGCCCGGCCTAAACTTACTCATATTTAAACATGACTCCACAGTTATTTCATAATGAGTCTTACTTTTTCAATTATAATTGTTCTTGTTCACCTTCAAAACTAATAAAAACACTTGATTGTGTCTTTAATGACCAAAGTCAAAATGTTTATTTAAAAACTTATTCAATAGTGCGTTATTGCAAGTGTCACACAATCTTCCAGGAATTGGTGCTTGACAGCTGGGTGTGGTGTCCCACACCTGTAATCCCAGCACTCTGGGAAGCCAAGAGGGGAGGATCATTTGAGGTCAGGAGCTCAAGACCAGTCTGGCCAACATGGTGAAACCCAGTCTATACTAACAACACACACAGAAAATTAGCTGGGCATGGTGGCAGGTGCCTGCAAGCCAAGCAACTCGGGATGCTGAGGCATGAGAATCGCTTGAGCCCGGGAGACTAAGATCGCAGTAAGCCCAGATCGTGCCACTGTACTCCAGCCTGGGCAACAAGAGTGAAACTTCGTCTCAAAAAAAAAAAAAAAAAAAAAAGGAATTCCTGCTTGTTGCAATATATCAGGATGAAATATTTATCAAATGTCCCTAGTATTGTTATACATCCTAAACTAAAAGACATTAAAATATTCAAGTAGCTAAGTCAATGTCAATATGCAGCAGCTATTCTACATTTTTCTATCTGCATAAACAGATCCAGATTGCACTACAATAATTTATTACATTTTCAGTTACAGCAACAGACCTTCCACTTAACTTGGTTATTACTTGTGATCATTAGTTTCACACAAGATATTCCTGCCGAGTAAATGGTACATAATGGTTGTTTGTTTCTTTATTTGTGCTAATCCATATAAACCACTGTGTTTGAAACGTAGGTCATAATTTAATGAGTTGGGCCTAAGTGTCTATGGCTTTTAGATTACTCCTAGCATATATTTCAGTTTCTCAGGAATTAATTTAAAACTGGCAATTGCACCTGTTGGAATTAAGCTTACTTTGGCTGCATCTCAACACATAGCCTAGAAGAATTATCTAGCTCCTGAGGGTCTCAGTTACTAAAAGGAAGTAAACAATCATGACGAAGAACAGGAATTAATAGTAACATTCAGTTTATTCTGAATTACCCATGCCAATGGAAAGAAGCAATGGAACAGATAATCCAAACACAATAAAATAGATTACAAGTGTCATCTGTATTCGGCCATACAATGTGTGCATCCTGAGATATGGGGGAATATGCTTTCATAAGTCACAACATTCCAAACCAAATAATGATTTCCTGCTGGACAAGAGTCTAGGGCAAAGTCAGATACTGTGCTAGCTTTTGCTTGTTCTTCAAACCAAGATACTTTTTATTCTTTCCAATAACAAATATCTATTGAGTGTCTATCTTGATCTTAGCACTGTGCTAAGCACCATTTCTCCAGGAAACAAGCTCTGACCTAGATATGGCTTGGCTCTAAGAATAGCATTCCAGGCTGGACAAAAAGAAAGGGAGTGGAGAACACAAAGAGTAAGTGTTGAAATTGCCATTTTTTTGTGATTATGCTAGAATGTAAATAAAATAAAATAGCAAATTCCTAAAACCTCAAATCAGTTCTTGATGGTTTCAGGAACGGCAGCTTAGAGTATAAGAACAATAATAATAAAAAAAGAGGTTTAAGAAAAATCGAGACAATATTCTCTGGACTACTGGGTTTAGCAGTAGGCATACTCCTTAGTAACAAGGGATTGGTTACACTAGAGATTACAACATAAGGGCCATGCAAAACATCAACAACATTATCTAATAAAGTTTAGCTGGACCTTTATTTTTGACATGATAGTATGATCTAACTAAAGTTCCCTCAATGAAATTCCTGATCAATATCAGAGAAGGAAGTAGTGCGTGCACATAAGGATTGTTCTTCAAATTGATAGCCACTCACTCGTACAAATACTCACTAAGCCTACTATGTTCCAAAACCTATTCTGAATACCAGGAATGGAACAGTGAACAAGACTGACCATGACCTTACTCTCCTGGAAGTTTACACACTAGTGAAAGGAGGAAGGCCATATAAACTTAAATATACATTACAAAGTGGCAAGTGCAATTAGTAACATACACAAGATGAGGGGCCCAGGGAGTGCTATTTTGTACAGGATACATAAAAAGCCTCAGAAGAAGGGGATGGTTAACCAAAAATCTAAAGGAAGAGGAAGTAAAGAAGCAGGTCGCAGCTGAGGAGCAGGCAGAGGAAGAGCATTCCAGGATAAGGTGAACATGTAACAAGGCCCCAAGACAACAGCAGATTTGGTGTATTCAAGGAACAAAAGGCCTCTGTAGGTGAACCAACCATAGTACAGGAGAAAGGGAACAGAAAAAGATAGGACAGAAAGACCAAGGCCAGATCATGCAGGGGTTTTTGGACATCACAAGTACTTCTTACTCTCAGTAAGATGCAGAAACCGGCTGGGCGCGGTTGCTCACTCCTGTAATCCCAGAACTTTGGAAGGCCAAGGCAGGCAGATCACAAGGTCAGGTGATGGAGACCATCCTGGCTAACATGGTGAAAACCTTATCTCTACTAAAAATACAAAAAATTAGCTGGGCGTGGTGGCACACACCTGTAGTCTCAGCTACTTGGGAGGCTGAGGTAGAAGAATCACTTGAACCTGGGAGGTGGACGTTGCAGTGAGCCACAATCGCACCACTGCACCCCAGCCTGTATGACAGAGCGAGACTCCATTTCAAAAGGAGGAAAAAAAAAAAAAAGATGCAGAATCCATGGAGCATGTAAAGTGAACTGACATGATTTGACTTCCTTACTGAATAACTGCTCTGACAAGTACAGGAAAAATATGACAACAGTTGATCATGAGAGATGATTAAAACAATCCTGATAGCAGTGGAGTTGTTGAGAATTGGTCAGCATCTAAACACACTTTCTAAGTCAAACTGACAAGATTTGCTGATGGACTAGATGTGAAGTGAGAAGAAAAAGATTCAAGAATAACTCCACACTTCATGGCCTAAGCACCTGAGGCTTCTATTTGCTGAGATGAGGAAGATTACAAGGGAGAAAGTCTGGTTGAGCAGGTGGAAATGGGAATTTTGATACATTAAGTGTGAGGTGCTACTAGGCAGCCATGTTGACATGTCAAGTAGGCTGCTGGATATGACCGTGGAGTACAGGAAGAGGTCAGAGATGGAGATACATATTTGACATCAGTCACCCTAAAACCAAGAGATTGCCTTCAAAACCAGACTTCGGGCCCCACAATTGAATATTTTAAACAGAATTTGGAGTCCTAGCAAGTTCCTAAAATACATTATGTCAGAAACTTCCAGAATATCATGAAGTCTTCAAAGGAAACACTTAGCAAATCATCATTAATGAGATTAAGGAGGGTGAGTAAGTAAAGGGATAGTAAATGTTTCATGCCTTGCTTATAAAAACGTTGACGATTTCAAAAGAGGTAAGAGTCTGCTTGCCAAAAACAACTAAGGAGGTCATTTATATGTTCTTCTAGAAAATTTTTAAATTAAAACAAAGACTTTTCCATATCAGTATCAGAGCTGCCACTGGATGGCTGTATGATGTTGTCTAAAAGCAGAATTGAGAGACAGCCACAGGGTCTAGAATCTGCTAAGGTGGACAGAAGCATAGGGCCTGCAGGTGAGCACCAGTTCTGAAAATGGCCTTGGAAAGGGAATGCCCACTCAAAATTCTTAAGCTCTCTTCTAATCATGAGAACTGTGCACTCAAAACATCACGAGTGTTTTGAAGTATCATATCTCCATGTGTGACTACAGGTGCAAAGGAATACAGACTGATTGGAGAGATCAATAGCTGTTATGACCCACAGACCAATTCCAGTGACTCTGCTTCAGAACAACAGCAGTCAGACCAAATTTTGTACTTGGGGAAGTGTTCTTTTTAAATGTTATTATTTCAATAAAATTCACTTGAAACTAAGAGAAGAACAATATTTCATTAGGAAACAGGGGGGAGGGGAATGGAAGCCTTAGAAAACTTGCGAGGAAAAGATTCCAAACTATAATCCTGTCTTAGTAACACCAGGGGGTGATGCAGCAGTTTAGAAATAATAACACTGGTCAGGGAAGACAAAGAATAGCTATTATAGATAGGTCAAAGCCTTTTCACCAAAAATAAAGAATTCATATCTGTTAAGATGACAAAACTTTTTCCTTTTTGTTCTAAACTTTGATTTTGCTTCTTCCCTCAGTCAAAATAGACTTTAATTTAGCTTAAAGTTCATTAAGTCAAAGTCCTTAAGCCACTATAGTTGATCTACCAATTCCCACAAAATAAAAATAATCAATCATTTGTATACACGGAAGGAAAAAAGATCACTTAATAGAACATATTTAGTATACTGTTGAAAGTTCCATACTAAACATACAGATACATAAACATATACATATACATATATATATGTACACACACCACTACACGTATTTATCTTTAAAATTGTGAGTTGTTACTATGTAAAAATAACTTTCAATCAAAATAACTCATTCACTAATTCCATGTGTATACAGTCTGTTTTCACTGAAGCAATATGTCTATGGTTTCAAAAATTAAAGACCTACAACTGATTTTTAAAACAATAAATTTATACTGAAGTTCATGAAATTTTTATACTGTCCTAAGTTTATATAACAAAGATGAACTATACACCACAGAAGGATTTATCTGTCAATTGTGAACATGAAACTTTTAAACATGTGTGGGTTGGTACACTCTACTTAAATAAAACGTGTCTGTTTAACTTAGTAAATATGGCTAAACAGATTTTCATACAAGTTGGAAGCTTTATTTAGTATGTCTATCTTAAAATGCAGGCTATGTAGCAATGTGAAATTTATTTGGAGAGGCCAAGAGAAAGGTGATAAGCACCTCAAAGAAACAGGCAGCTAACTTTCACGGTGGTGGAAACCAAACCATAAGGAAAGACTGCCAGGATAGTCATTCAAGAGAAGCAATGCCACGTTCTTCAAGAAATACAGTAAGAGAAAAACTGTGATTTCAAATGGAAGTCCCATATCAAGTATCACAACTGTGGAAAATTTTCTGAATTTCAAACAGTAATTCACAAAAAGTGGCTCCTCATACATACAGGTAATTCTAGGTAAAATGCTTGAGGGCAGGGGTTTGCAAACCTTTTCTTTGAAAAATCAAATAGTAAACATTTTAGGCTTTACTGGCCGCAGTCTGTGCCACAACTACTCAGTGATAACCACTGAGTGAGAATGAATGAGAAATGAATGAATGACAGTGATTGTTATCTAACAAGACTTCATTTACAAAAACAGGCACTGAGCCAGATTAAGGCTGCAGATCAGTTTGCTGACCTCTACTCTGGGACTCTAGCTTTAGTTCAACATTATTTTTAAAAACCAAGAAAGAAACTTTTTTTTAATGCTACATCTATACACTATGTACATAGATAGATATGTTCCACAACATAACACCTACTGTAGGCAATGCACTTTGATATTTATTATTTTCTGTTTGGGGTTTGTCTTTTTATTGAGGGAGAGTGTTTCTGGTGACATCATAAACCACTAAGTTGATCTCAGTAATCCACAGTTTGAACCACGCTGCTCCAGTGTGAAGGCCTGCTGGAATGTATCCATTTATTGAGTACCCCAAGAAACAATGGAAATGTTTTAGTGGTATATAATATTTACTGACTGCTTTTTATGTGCTATGCACTGACATACATGCCAGGAATCTAGCAGTTTAAAATAAAGAAAATGTTGCCCCATAATAGTTAACACTGTAGTCATTTCCAACTAGTGGTGAACACTCTAATCTGTAAAAATAGGATAATAATGGCCAGGCACAATGGCTCATGCCTGTAATCCCAGCACTTTGGGAGGCCGAGGCGGTCAGATCTCCTGAGGTCGGGAATTTGAGACCAACCTGACCAACATGGTGAAACCCCGTCTCTCCTAAATACAAAAATATATATATTAACTGGGCGTGGTGAGGCATGCCTGTAGTCCCAGGTACTTGGGAGGCTGAACCAATCGCTCGAACCCGCGAGGCAGAGGTTGCAGTGAGCCGAGATTGCACCATTGCACTCAAGCCTGGGCAACAAGAGTGAAACTCTGTCTCAAAAAAATAAAGGATAATAATTGTAATACTACCTACATTATAAGACTGTTGTGAAAATGAAGAATTAGCAAAATGTCTGGCACATATCAGATATTCAGTCAATTTCCTATACCATTATTATTCAAATAATTAAAGCACAAAGAAGTACTTCTAAAAATCAGGTTGAATTATATATCTATTCCTAAATAAAAGTTGTCTATAAGTTAAAATCATAATTCTTAATGAGATGGTATTACCTAAATTACTAAAACTAGTAAATTTATAGTAATGACATATTACGATAATCAAATAAAATACATAACAGAGAACTTTTAACTTCTCTGGCTCCTCCCCCACCCTTATTCAAACAAAATTCAGAAAAGATTTCTCTATACACATTTAAACTCAATCCAGAAAACATGTGCCATCTTTGGGATCAGCTTTTACCATCAAGTGTCCCATAGATTATGTAGATGAAAAGAATTCAAGAAATATAAAAGATGCTCCTAAATTTACAATAGAATGATTACTGTGCCTGTGCAGTCAGCTAAAGCAGGGGTCCCCAAACCCCAGGCCATGGACTGGTACCATTACATGGTCTGTTAGGAACAGGGCCACACAGCAGGAGGTGAGCAGCAGGCAAGCCAGCGAAGCTTCATCTGCATCTACAGCCACTCCCCACCACTGGCATTACTGCCTGAGCTCCACCTCCTGTCAGATCACCGGGGGCATTAGATTCTCACAGGAGTACAAACCCTACCGTAAAATATGCGTGCAGGGAATCTAGGCTGCGTGCTCCTTATGAGAGTCTAATGCCTGAAATGCCTGATGATCTGTCACTGTCTCCCATCACCCCTAGACGGGGCCATCTAGTTGCAAGAAAACAAGCTCAGGGATCCCACTGATTCTACATTATGGTGAGTTGTATAATTATTTCGTTATATACAATGTAAAAATAATAGAATTAAAACACACAATAAATGTAATGTGCTTCAATCGTCCAGGAACCATCTCGCCACAACCAGTTCACGGAAAAGCTGTCTTCCACGAAACCAGTCCCTGGTGCAAAAAGGTTGGGAGTCACTGAGCTAAAGCCTGCCATAAATGTCCATAAAACCAACTAATAGTTAGAAAAATTGTTTTTGCGTATCAAATAACCATTTTGCATTATTTGCAACATCTCAAAGGCTAGCTCCATGAAAGCAGGGAATTTTGTCCACTTTTTTTTCACAACTGTATACCCAGAACGTATGAGTCCTCAGCACACAATAGCTTCTCACTAAATATTTGTTGATGAAAGAGAAAACAAATAACTTGTCAACTTATTTATGTTTTAACATTATGCATTTGAAAAATTAATTTTAAAATGTAAGTTATCAAAAAGTAATATATTTAAAGGTTTCTTGACATTCCTAGTCTGATTTATTAATATGATTACTCATAAATTAATGTAAGTATTTCATGGGGATAAAAAATAATCTTACCTTCTTTTTCTACTCTAAAAACAAAAGTTCTTTGTGTTGTAACAACTTCAAATTTGTTGTCTCCTTGAACTCGTACTGTTGATATAGCAGAAAGGGGAATTATTCCTTTTGAATACATCTCCTGTATTGGTTAGAAAAAAAAAAGAAAACATATGAAAATGAAATTCTCTTGATCTTATCAAAAAGGAATGGCACGCTATTTACAACTGCTTCTCTTTTATAATTTCAATCCAAATTTTTAAAATGACATACAGGTAATACGTCCACTCATACTCTCAAGTAATACCCAAGAAAAGAAACTATTAAATGTCCCCTTCTTTGAAGTGAGATGTCTTTTCAACTTTCTCTTCATCTGGAATTAAAAGAGAAAGAATCAAATACAAGCAATCCTACTAGACTAGCAATACCGAGTTCCAAAAACCAGCAGCATGTTCTTTAAAACCATCTGCTCAATATGATTTTATGGTGTTTGCAGGCATCTGCTGGCCACAACAGGTACTGTAACTGAACCATTTTAAAACAAGTCTGTTACATATTCGGAACCAAAATATACCTTAAACACATACTGGGTTTTCTAAATTAACCATGTTACTCAAAGCTCTGACGATGAGCATCTCAACCTCACACTGAATCATTTTAATGTTTACTCTCCAACGAATAAAGAATAAAAAAGACAGATTTATCTGTTTCCAAACAGCATATAAGTATTACAAATTTTGTTTTTAAAAAAAGGCCATTCTTAGGACTTTGATAACTTTTTATCCATCTTCATTTTCCTGGACCCTCTAAAATCATGTCGTGATAACTACTGCACAATTTCAACTCTTGATATTTTCTGGGTCTCGTGTTGGAAAGAAAATTTAGAGTGTTTATACTTTCAAGGAGCCTCAAAATGAAAAGCCAGCTAATGCAATGAGAGAAGAGTTTAAAACTGAGTAAAAACTAAGGGATATAAAAGTATAAAGATGGAAAATCTCAATTCTGCTTAAAGGCTGTGAGGGATATCTTTACAAACATGGTGGTATTTAAACCTGACTTTTAAAAAAACCTTAATTTTAAGCAGATAGACAAGTGTGTGGGAGGCATTCTGGTCAAAAAGACCGAATAATGGAGGCGTAAAGCAGAGAAATAAGAGGACAACAACGTAGAGTCAAAAGACAGAAGACTGATAACGTATACCAAGCCACATTGCAGAAGGTCTGGAATATCAGAAGAGTTTGGATACATCCTTAAGGGATTTCTTTTTCTCTTCCCTTCCACAGCATTATCCTTGGAACCCACACTTTTGAGCAGGTCCCAGATATAATTGTTTCGGAAAAAAAGCAAACCATTCCATGCAGGAAGCATGTATTAAGTTTAATATTTCTCCTAGCCATAAGCTCCTGCCTTAGCAATTGGTAAGGGACAGTCATCATTAGCATCATGGAATTCTACCGGAAGGATATCCTCTTCTGCTATTTAAGGAGATACACAATATCATCATGGCATTATCTCTGAGTATTTTTTTAAGTTTCTTCTCCTTCACTAGCTCTGTTACAGTCTCCCATCCCTGCCTTTATTTATCCATCAAAATCCTATCCATTCTTTAATGTAACCTTAAATACGAATGCAATGAAGGCTCTCCTATGTCCTCCCACGCAGCCAAAACTGAGTATGGTATATGAGCTATGATTCAGGAAGATGAATGGGTAACCTTATACAGAAAAGAGAGAAGGATGTCAAGAAATAAGCACTTAGTAAACAACTTACTTCTTCTCCTTTTTACTTTATCTTCTCTCCCTATAAAAGTCCCTTTCCACTGTTTTTTTTAATTGTTTAAATTCACACATAATAATTGTTCATATTTATGGGATACATAGTGATGTTATGATACAGTGATGTCGTGATGCATATAAAATGTAATGATCAGATCAGGTAATGGGCATATCCACCATCTCAAATATTTATCATCTCTCTGTGTTGGAAACATTCAATATCCTCCTTCTGGCTATTTTAAACTATATTAAATTAGTGTTAACTACAGTTATCCTACACTGCTATAGAACACTAGGACTTATTCCTCCTCTCTAGCTGTAAGTTCCTGCCCTTTAACAAATCTCTCCCTATGCCCTCCTTCTTCCTACCCTTCACAGCCTCTAGTATCCTCTGTACTACTTTTTACTTTGGTAAGATTCACTTTGAAAAAGGCTTCCTCATGAGTGAGAATATATACTGTTTAACTTTCTGTTCCTGGCTTATTTCACTTAATATAATGTCTTCCAGCTCTACAAACTTTATTCAGAGTAATCTAAAATTTCTCTCTTCTTTTCTTATCTATTCATTTCACTCAATTTCACTGCCATATTTCAAGTAATCAATAGTTTATGTAACTATCTCATACGTACCACAAACTTTAAAACTGAATTTACTTTCACCTGAAGACTTACGCTCTCTTTATACTCGTCCATTAAAATATCAACTCTTCTAGTCCATCTGAAATAGAATGAAGTCATCTTCGACCTTTGCTGGTTCCTTTGCACCCACATAACTTGCATTCTCCCCACATCTAGAATCAACTTCCTCCCCACCACTCACCAACTCTGAATTACTGTCACATTGGTTTTCTTGAGGTTTCCTGAATATATCACATTTCTACCCAAGCCAGTGCCTTTGCATACACTGTTTGCTCTGCAAGGAATTGTTTTCACACCAATCTGCACATACTTACTGCCTCCTCCTCCTTCATATTTCAGCATAAATATATCCTCCTGAAGAAAGCCTCTCTGACCAGCACAATCTCTCAGGCCCCTCATCCTCATAGATAACCCGAATTTAAGCTAATAGCAACCTGAATTTTTCCTTTATAAAAATTATTAATTGTAATTTAAACGGTGACTTTATATTTACCCGTGTGATCATTTGATTAATATAGTCTCCCCAAATAGGCTTCAGGTCATTTATCTATGTTCCTCACCACCTTTCACGTAGCTAATACTATAGAAATATTTTCTGAATGGCTCATTTTTAATATTTCTTGAAATTCATTTCTTACCACTTCCGCTGAGCCTCCACTGAGCCTATACATTAGTCTACATGCTAATAAATTAACACCTGGCTTAGTGCAACAGTATCCGGATTTGCCTCCCTAGTTTCAGTTTGTTTTCCTTCTGAATTTTCCTGTATATTGTTTTTCAAACGTCATACGTTGGAGAAAATAAAGAAAAGACTCATGGAGGTGAATAACAAGATGGGTCTGATGTTTGCTGAGAATGTTGATGGATGGCAATGGCTAGGGAGTCTCAGACGGAAGAACAAAAACACAAGGGGAACATGTAGGAAAAGACATGTTCCAGTTTCCCATAGTGTATACTCAGTCACTGTTTAAAAAGATCATTAGGCAGAGACACATGACATGATTGGCTTAACAAAGCAAACCCTACAAACGCAAGTAGGTTAAAATGGCAATACAAGGCCAAAACTAGACCAATAAGTGCTCTAGAAACTCAAAAGAGGAAGATAACATCTTTCCATTGTCAGTCAACCTAAGGAGGTGGGAAAGGGCACGGCATCTTTGGGGACAGTGTAAAAACCCCTCTCCTCTAAGTCTGTAGTGGCTGAGACCAGACAGCAGGAATTAGAATGCCTAAAAACATTTACAGTTTATCCCCTACATGATCTGTTTCCAAATTGTAGTTTGCATAAGAATTAAAGGAACTTATAACAATATCCCTCTAGTGAGATAATTAACTATTTGTTGAGGAAAATGTTAACAGTAACCCATTTTGTCACTAGAAATAAGTCAAGTAGCACTGTACTGAAAGAAACAGGGATCAAAAAAAGATTATCTTTCCAATAGATCCTGTTAAAGAGAAGACAATTCCTTAATAAATAACCTACACACCTATAACGATATATTTAACAAGCAAATATTTCTGGTAGAATAATATAAAAACATAATTCCCCAGAGGTGATCAAAATATACTTAACAAGCAAAATACTATGTCACTATAACCATAGAAAGTTGTAGTTTATCTAATGGCTCATTTAAAATCTGAGATCCCAAGAAAAATCTTGTAATTTTTAACATTGTAGCACTGATTTTTATATTTGTCTTGCAACAGTACAAGATAAAGACAATAAAAAAAAAATACTCAAATGACAACAACGCTCACAATGCCTGTGTTTTTCAGAGTATAAAATTTTCCTTAAGGAAAGAAATTTTAAAGCATCCCTTGAGCCTGTAACACACAGATATCTAGGTCAAGTTTGTCATTTATCTACCATTTTGAGACAATGAAGCGATCACAGGGCAATTCTGCCACAGCTGGGTGAAAATGGGGGTGAGTTAGATTTCTTTACAGGGGATAAAATATCAGGGTTGTTTGGATCATGCCATTTTCTGTGATATAATGAAGAAGTCCTTACAGAGACATGATTGGCAGCCTCAAGGAAAGTGGAAGAAACCTAGGGAATGTGTAACTCTGCACACTACCTCCCAAAGGCCCAACCACATGCTCCTCAAGTGCCCATTTAAACATTAAAAGAACTGTGCTCAGTTCACACAGCTGTTACCACTGGGTCACGCAGCCACGATAGCGGCTATGGCCACACCTATGCATCCCTTTTGCTAGAAGAGTTACAACAGAAACCATGCCTCCTTTTAGGAAACACCGAATCCAGTGTTTCTGTGTTTTGCCAAAATGAAACCAACCATCTAGACAATAAATGGATGAAATGTCAAAGAAAATAACAACTTAAACTTTTTAATATTAAGCTAAATGATTTGCAATATCTCATTTTTATATGAACTCTTTAATCTCAATTTCAAACCAAGCTTCATCATTTTCATTGCATCAATAACTAAAAATGTGAGAGGTCCTCATCTCTTCACTGCAGTTCAGATGAGCTTTAAAAGAACAAACTGAGAGAAAGAGGGAAAAACAATCCAGTTTGACACAGTTACTAGAAATTATGTCAAATGAAAATAATGGTATCACCAACAACAGTCTTATGGCATGGAAGCCTGTCTCGCTTCTAAGTAGTTCTCCTCCTCATTTCAATCAAACCAGAAAAGGTTACAGGTGATGGAGAAAACCAGCAGTGAGATTCTGTCAGCTATATAGACTACCTTCTACTCACCCTAGGGAACGAATTGTCTTCACATTCAAATGTACAAGCAAACTAGAAAAAAAAAAAAAAAAAAAGCTAAAACAGAAAACAGCTTTTAAGGCTGGTCACGGTAGCTCATGTCTGTAATCCCAGCACTTTGGGAGGCCAAGGCGGCAGATAACTTGAGATAAGAAGTTCGAGACTAGCCTGGCCAACATGGTGAAACCTTGTCTCTACTAAAACTACAAAATTAGCCAGGCACGGTGGTGCACACCTGTGATCCCAGCTACTTGGGAGGCTGAAGCAGGAGAATTGCTGGAACCCAGGAGGCAGAGGCTGCAGTGAGCCAAGATCATGCCACTATACTCCAGCCTGGGCAACACAGCAAGACTTTGTCTCCAAAAAAAAAAAAACAGTTTTTCAAAAATATTCATCCAACCATCTTGTAAACCTCCAAGAGGTGTGTTTATACCCATTTGATGTTCTGAGTCACTGCAAAGTGAAACCAAACAATTAACACCTCTCTATATCTTCCATAATTCTCAGCCATAGGGTATGCAGTGTGTGTTATGTTGCACTATGTTACTGTCTGTCTAAAAGCATATATTCTTCTGTCCTGCAGCAATAAAGAAGCAATATGTAAGAAGATGCCTAAATTTCTATTAGAACCATAGGTATTGCCAATATTAGGGGGTGAAAATCTCTAAATAATGAGAAAATAATGTTAGATTAAGAGCTACAAAAAAAAAGCATGTGGTTAAATCTTAAAATTAGTGTGTTAAAAGAAAGTACATACTTAAGACAAAAATCATCTGATTTTAATTAACTAAGCATATGGTACGATATTTATTAGTTGCAACTTCAAATTCTTTTCATGTTGAGAAACCACCTCCTATTCTTAAAAACCAAACCGCTTGCTTACTTTACTGAAGTACACCTAGTATGCATAAAAAAGCAATTTTTGAAAACTGTAAAATGTATTTACCTTCTCATTATTGTAGTAAGAAATGCTAAGGCCATCAAATTTCACCCATCTCTTCTGAAACATGCGTTTTCTGCAAAAGATATGAAATTGTTATTTTACATTTAAGTACTATGAACTTAGATTGTTAAATACATGTGTAATGTAACCGTGTAAATATATTATCATTTATTGTTAAACAGCATAAACAACAATAGGTGATGATAATATATAGTTTTGGCCATGGCACATAGGAAAAAATAGCATAATAGTACTTTCTGATCAGCTGACCTATTTTTTTTTTTATGACACAATTAACAGTGTTGTCACACCCATTTGTAAGGTTGAGTGCAAAATAAAATATGGTCAGAAACACTATCACTCAATCCATTTCTAATAGTAAAGATAATCCTTTCATCAAAATAATATAAGCTTTCATCCCTCATTAAGCTTATATATCTATTTTATGTTTCCTTCACTTTTGTTTTAGGGCATAAATATCTTACTAAAATAACAAGGCTTTGTCAATTGGATTTACATGGAAAACACATTTAATTTTGATTGAATAAGCTGAAGAAGACCTGAACAAATATACAGAATCATTTATAAGCATTCAAAATTCAGTGAAACATTATTTTTAAATGATCATATGAAAGGCAAAGGTAGTTTAAAATGGCTACTGACATGAAAAACAAAAGCAAAATAATATAATCACAGGTTTCAGGCTTAAAAGAAAAATGAAACTATTTTTCTGACTATATAAGGAAGAAAGTGAAGCACTGTTTTCACTTAGGATTGCTTTTTATTTTTATTTTATATTCTCCTTCCCTGAAGGCAGACAATCGTAGGTACTTTTGGTCTTTAACACAGAAAACACATGAAAATGAACTTCCTATTTTTAAAAAATATTATTTCTAAACAAACATCAACCCTGTCTACCTTGTGCTTTTGCAATTTTCTAAAATGTTTAAAACAAGGAGTTGGCATAACTTTCCTTGGCTCTCAGAAGACTTAACAAAAAAAGAACTTCAGGAAGTGTAGAGAGCTTGTCTCTGAGCTGGTTCCCCAGCCACAAATCTATTATGCAAGTGAAACACAGCAAGCCTCCCAAATTAATCGTTAGCAAATATGTTCTACATAAGATAAAATTATACCAAATCTGATCAAATACAAAAAAAAGTTTTTGAGATTCTTCAGTGCAGACATTTTCACATATAAGCACTGAATTAATTATGATGTAATAAGATCATGTAAAGATCTTAAAAACATGTAACCACTTCATATTTAACTCTAATTACAGGAAAAATAAAATAAAACAAAAATTTTGGCCAGGGGTGGTGGCTCATGTTTATAATTCCATTACTTTGAGAAGCTGAGGTGGGTGGATCACTGGGCAACACGGCGAAATCCTGTCTCTACAAAATATATTTTTAAAAAAAAATAGCCGGGCACGGTGGCGCACACCAGTTGTCCAAGCTATTTGGGAGGCTGCAGTGAAAGGATCATTTGAGCCCAGGAGGTTAAAGCTGTAGTGAGTTATGACTATACCACTGTACTCTAGCCTGGGCGACACAGTGAGAGCCCTATCTCAAAAAAAAATTATTTTAAAAGCATGTTACCACAACTGACCACCCAGCCCTCTTTCCATCATATTTTTCATCTTTCAGCTTCTTTTTAACTTTTCTTGGCCTGTCTGCAATGGGTTTTCCTCACTTTGCAACATCCAACAGTGTTAGAGGCATCTAGCTTTTACTTTTTCCAGCAACCCAAGATTCCTTAAATTATCAGCATTAAACGTTAAAAGATAAAGCTATATTAAGCAAACACACAATAATTATACACTGGATAAATTAGTCACTTTTTGCTCATTTCATGTTTATCTCTTCCACACTTAAAGGCAGAGAAATACATACCTTCTAACACAATCCAAACAGTAATTCAGCAAATCATGATTTTGTTTTGGAACACAACCCACTTCACGTTGTGAATAACAGTAAGCTAGAGCTCAATTATACATATAATCTTCCATTTTAAGATAAAAATAATTAACATCTGTGGGGGATAGAGGCCTTAGGGCCTCCCATTACCCCACTATTCCCTTTGCTGACTCCTTATCTTTCAGTTACATCTAAACCAACTACAAAGAAATCCCTCCCCAATGACCCGATCCAAAGTGGATAACAAAGTTATTCTCTCTCACAATACCCTCTACTTTTCCTCACAGCACTTAACACAACCTCTAATTTTATATATTTGTTTATTTGCTTAATGTTTGTCTCCCACACCAGGTCTTATGCTTTACAAGGACAACATTTATTTCCTTCCGTATGATCAGCAAGTAGTGCAGAGAGGAATATGGCACTGAAAAAGAATTTGCTGAAGGAATGAGTGGCATGATTAAAAGCACAGTCCTTCTGGCACCATGGGCGGGATGACAGACAAATAAAACCTCAAATGATCAGCCCTCATAAAATCAGCATCTTTTAAAAGAAAGGTTAAGGGAATGCAAGAAACTTTAGAACACTCAGAATTAAATTCAAAGTTTTGAAACCTGCCAAAACATCAAGTGTAAAAGGTTTACAACCTATTTCACATGTCTTACTTAAGATTAACTGCAGCCACTCCAACTCATAAAATTTCTTAGAATTCCATCACCATCTTGATAGATAGTTTGTGGTCTGAGGCATCATCCAGGAACTTAATATTTGTGTCCACAGAAAAAGCGAAAGAGGGAGAGCAGATAACTTAGTATGTGTTAGGTTTACGGATCAGTCGAAGATGCAGCATTTGACTAGCAACACCTCCCCTCTCAGGTGCTCATAATGCAAAGGACACACCCTACCACTGACTCTCTGAGGAAAACCTCAGCCTCTGAGAGAATCAGCTCCTAAGATATTCTCCCAATTATTTTAATTTTTCTCAACTGCCAGGTGACTATTTGATGTCTTCATCTATTTTTAACTCAATAGTTTTAAAGATTATTAAACCTCTTTAACATTCTATGAAGGGACAGGTAAATAAGACAAATCCCAGCCCACAGTGAAATGGAATGAGAAGCCACAGGGTGTAGCAGATGAAAGAACAACCATCCTACAGGTGGAGAAAGCTATTCTGCACTTCTACCATTGAAAGTTGGCTTCTGTGGTCATCCATTCATCCAGTCAGCCATCAAAATCTGCGGATACATACTCCGTGGACACCACTCTCTGGCCACACTGCCTCTCTTCTCCAGACTCTTTCTTGCTTCATGGCCTTCCCATATGCCATTGTCTCTGCTTGGAATGCTGCCTGCCTGTTCCTAACATGGCTGGCTCCTGCTTATTCTTGAGAGTTCACCTTTAATGTCTTTCCCATCAAGTGACCATTTCTGACTATGCATAGATCATTCAAGTCTCTTTGTTCTCTTGCTCCATTTCTTTGCTTAATTACACTAAACAGAACATGTAATTTTATATTTGTTTTTGCTTCATATATCACCCATACTACATTTCTTTTTCCTGAGCCTTTTCTTTTTGCAAAATATGCATTTTATTGATACATATTAATTGACATATTTACGGGGTAAATGTGGCATTTTGATATATGCATACAATGTGTAATGATCAATCAGGGTAAATATATCCATCATATCCAACAGATGCTGAGATCCTTGAGTACAGAATCCATTTCTGTTTTGTTCATCAATATAAAACCAGTAACTATCATAGTTTCTCACACACAAAACATACCTAATATTTAGTGAAGAAACGAATGTATTTTTCACTGAAAGATATTTACTTGAATTTCTATTGTATAAATACAGAGATAAACACTACTGAAAAACTTCATCCGTAATTTTATTTTTGCAAATATTAAAAACCAGATTTTTATATGACAAAATAAACACTTTGTAAAACTACTGTTGCAGGATCCTCGGGGTGTTGCTTTTCTGGCCAGAAGCCTCTGCGGCTGGCGGCGCCTTTGCCTGAGTTCTGCTCTAGCCCACTGGGCTTGTTTCACCCATTCGGGGTGAGCAGGCTGTGCTCGGCTGACGCTACCGGCCTGGATCCCGTAACTGCCGATGGCGAGCCAGGTGTGGAGCAGTGAGGGGTGTGTGAGCAAGCGAGCATGGGGTCCAGCCACTGCACACAGTGAGGCACACTGGCTGCTGCAGTGGGGCAGCCAGCAGCAGGTGTCTGCACAGGCGCCAGCTCTCTGCAAGGCTGCAGCCGGACCGGGCACACCACAAGCAGCTTCCACGGCTGCCACCAGGAAACATAGTGGTGGCTGGAAGCTTGAGACTACAGGAACCTAAGAGGTCCAAAGAGGGAGTCACAGCCCTGCCTCGGGGCGCTTCCAGGTCTCAGTTCCCTGAAGGGCCGCAGCTCTTCTCTCCTTGTTTTCACGCATAACACGGTGAGAAGGCGAAGCGTTTCGGCCCTGTTTGTGTTATCTCTTTCAGCCCCTGCATCTCTCAGGTCCCAAGTTCTTGTCCCGTGTCCAGGAAGAATCAGGTATACAGACAAATGGAGGGTGAGCAAGGCGAAGAGGAGCTTTATTGAGTGACCTGAGCAGGTCAGAGCAGTGCTCAGAGCAGGTCCTGGGTGGGGAGCTCCTCTCTGTAGTGAGGTCATCTGATGTCTGCAGCTCTCAGCAGAGTAGGCCCCGGAGTGGGTAGCTCCTCCCTGCAGCAGGTCGTCCTGATGTCTGCCCAGCTCTGGTTGATCTGAGGGCTTTTATGGGGCTCAGGGGAGGAAGTGCACACCAACTGGTCCATGGGCGGCCATAGGCAGGCCCAGAAAAGGCACCACAAGTTCCTACTGTGGTCCGCAGGACTAGTCGGCCCCCAACCTTCAGGCCCTCCCTGGCCTGAAGATGGAGCTTCACCGAGGACCTGCTCCCTTCTGCCCATGGTCCAGCTTCACCTCCTGCTGTTCACGGCGCCCAGGCTGTTCATGCCAAGAGGTGTCTGCAGGCCAGTGCTGAGTTGCCCTCAGTGCTCCCTGGGCTTTCCTCCCTCCCATGCTCATCAGGACCCAAAGGCCAGACGAGGGCCCAGACAGCAGGAAGCTGGCCTATCAGCACTTCCGCAAGAGTGCACACATCCAGATGTGCTGTGACAGCACCTGGCCTCGGCCCCAGTCTTGCTCTGAGGTAGGAGCGGACAGCGGGAGCAGGGAGAGGCCAGGCAGTAGGAGCAGCCACCTTTGAGCTTGCGGGGGTAGGGGGACTCTTCTGGTCCCCAAGAGTGCAGAGATGCCTAGATGCCTGGCTCTGTAGCCTTGGCTTGGGCCGCAGCTACTGCAACCAGGAACACAGGGCTCCTGACTGCTCCCAGCCTCCACCAAGAACACAGGGGTGCCTTGAACGCACAGCAACGACTTGGACATCTGTAGCTACACCCAGGAGAGCAGGACTGCTGTCTGCTCCACGGAGTGGGAGGCCTGGGTCCCACAACCACAACTTGCCAGCTGCAATTGCACCCGAGGATCTCCCGCTCTACCAACTCGGAAGGGGCGGGGCTCCCACTTGTCCTTGGCTCACGCCATCTCCCTGGAGTATGCAGCCCTGGCCGCACCTCTCCGCTGCAGCCAGTTTGATGGCAGCAGTGGCTCCAGATGGGTTGCCGCTGCCATCACTACCTTATTAAAAATAAATAAATAAATAAATAAATAAGATCCTATAGAAAGCTTGAAAAGTTCACCATTAATTTCCATGTAATTTCAAAATACATTTTGGAATAAAAAAACAATTTTGAGATGGAGTCTCGCTCTGTCACCTAGGACGGAGTGCAGTGGCACAATCTCTGCATACTGCAACCTCCACCTCCCAGTGATTCTTCTTCAAGTGATTTTTCTGCCTCAGCCTCTCGAGTAGCTGGGACTACAGGCACACACCACCACACCCGGCTAATTTTTGTATTTTTAGTACAGACAGGGTTTCACCATATTGGACAGGCTGGTCTGGAACTCTTGACCTCATGATCCGCCCGCCTGGGCCTCCCAAAGTGCTGGGATTACAGGTATGAGCAACCACGCCTGGCTGAATTAAAAACTTTTTAACCAACACCTCACCATTAACCCCACCTCTCAGTCCCTATTAATCACCATTCTACTCTGTTTCTATGAGTTCATTTTTTTTTTAGATTCCACCTATACATAGATCCCACATAAAGGTTACAAACTTTCAGTTAGAAGAAGAATAAATGCTGGAGATGTAATATATAGCATGGTGACTATAGCTAATAACAACATATTGTACACCTGAAATTTGCTAAGACTGTACATCTTAAGTGTTCTTACCACACACACACACACACACACACACACACACACACACAACTCTGTTAGGTGACAGTTATGTCATTAGCTTCTGTTAACCATTTCACAATATATAGGGATATCGAATCATCATACTGTATACCTTAAACATATAAGATCTTTGATAATCACATCTCAATAAAGCTGGAAACAAAAAGAAAAATGTAAATATGGTTATTTAAAATGTGTGCATTTGATACTTTCCTATTTAAAAATGTAAAATAACCAATTCATTTTTAAAACTAAATTCATATAAACACTGAATAAACTATTTTCCTCATTAAAACTATCAACATTCAATTAGCTGTTTTCCACATGTGAACTTCAATACTGAATTCTAATAATTAGCTAAAGATAAAACTTCACACTTAGATCTTTTCTCAGCATTATTCCTATTTTTTTTTTTTTTTTTTTTTTTTTTTTTTTTTTGAGACAGAATCTTGCTCTTGTTGCCCAAGCTGGAGTTCAACAGTGCAATCTGGGCTCACCACAACCTCTGCCTCCTAGGTTCATGCCATTCTCCTGCCTCAGCCTACTGAGTAGCTGGGATTACAGGCATGTGCCACCACTCCTGGCTAATTTTGTATTTTTAATAGAGACGGAGTTCTCCATGTTGGTCAGGATGGTCTCGAACTCCTGACTTCAGGTGATCCGCCCATCTCGGCCTCCCAAAGTGCTGGGATTACAGGTGTGAGCCACTGCGCCTGGCCTTCCCTTTTCTAGCAAATGGAAACTTAGATTAATTCATATTGGTAAACCTTGCAAATTAATCAAAATTTCAACTAAATAATAAAATGAAAATCTTGAGAAGTCCTGTGCTTCTAACTGCCAATGTAAAATTAAATTAATAAATATCGATGATTTCTAAATGTTTAAGAATTATCTTTTCTGTGCAAAAGTTCAATACTCCTCTCATGTGTTTCTAAACATATATTCACTATCCGGCAATTAATTTCATTATAATGACATATAATTAATATATGCACTGTAAGAATTTGCTAAAGTACTTCGAAAGTTAATTTCAATTACTAGCTTAATTTGCTTCATAAATTTTAAAAAACAGAAAAAGAGAATGTATACAAGACAATGCCATCTTAGCCTATGTTCCGGCTACCACACAATACAAATTAGATCTGAAATAATGATGCATTATTGCACAGAAAATAGATTTAAAGTTGTAGTCAATAGAGAAGTTATTTGTTACTACATTTGGTAATAAAAATAGCAAACACATAGTCCTTTGTTTCAGGCATTGTGTAGAGCCACATACAAATATTAACTCATCCTCCAGACAACTATGTGAGACAGGTAACATTATTACATCCATTTTAGAGATGAAGGCACAGAGGCAGTGGTTGGTTAAATAATTTGTCCAAGTCATACAACTAATAAAGAACATATCTGGGAGTGTCTTCCCAATGACTGCTCTTAACTGCTACACAAAACAGACATTAGTGCATTTTATAGCAAAGTACCCAGGACATCCCTTTAGGTAGTAATAACATTTGACCTCTACATTTTATATGTAACTTCAATCTTGCAAAGTGCTTCAGAAGTCCTTCAGGAAAAAAGGTAAAGCAGACATGAAACACGTTAGCCTGAGTTTTATCTTATTTTGTTTTTAGGGTTCTGAAGGGAAACATTTCTTTAAGAAGCTTTTTTCAAAGAATTTATAAGGCTTGTGCAGTATTATTGAACAGATTTCTATAAACTCTTCCCTTGAGCTCTGGTAGGGCAGGTGGTGTAAAGTTTCAACTGCTTTCATGAAAACAGCTTCACCATCTGGTATCAGTTTTTGTTGTCTCAAAATGTGTTTCTTAAAAATTATTTTTTAACAACACTGTATACACACACAATTAAATCTCTATTTATGAAGTACTCACACAGAGGCACTCCTGTTTAATTTCATTCCTAAGTGCCAGCAGAGTTTTTTTTTTTTTAATATTACATCTTTATGCTTAAAAAACAAATCCTAGTATCTAACAAGCATACTAACTAACCAGTGATACCAATCTAAGGTGAGACAGGCTACCAAATTGTCACCTTTAAAAATCACACAATTGGAAAGAATATCAAAGGCATTAAGTCAAATGTATGGCTTTTATCAATCATGCCATTTAAGGTAATGGAAAACATACTTCCCAAGTATTCTAAACAATCTCAAAGTAAAAAATATCATCACCATGCTGTTCCCGATTCATCTGCCTTGTTTACACAGCCCTAAAGAATCACGGCATATTTTATGTTATTCCCTCCTCTAACCCTAACGAGACCCAATATTTTCTAGGACTACAATCTCCATAAGTATATATTTTTATTTATCTAATTACTCATTTTTATTCAGCTAATTATTTGTTGATCCAATTACTCTTTTAAGAAGCAGAAGACTTTTAAATGATGCAGTAACAAAGTATTTTAGGGTGAGAAAGATGCCAGGAATTACTAAAATATTTCTATAAAATGCCAGTACTTCTCTATTCTAAAGAGCATTTTCTCACTTTTAAGCAAACAGAAATAACAATTTCCAAGATTATATGAACCAAATGAGCTGGGGCCAAAAAATGAAAATAAAACAAAAAAAGTATCTTCAATCTCAGCTTCCATCTCTGCTATATCTACATCTTAAAATGAGAAGAAGAAAAAAAAAAAGGTACTCAACATAAAATTCCAAGGGCTAAAAAGATTCTTGGAAGTCAATGATAAAGCCTGAATTTTAGTGTGCAACTACTAATTTTAAACATATCTACAAAGAGCTTAGTGCTTTCATAAAGTGGTGTATAAAAAGCTACGTTAAAAGATTCACACTTCTTCATTTTATAGAGTCATATCATACAAAATACATCATGAACCAGTTTCCAGTTAAAAATATCAGTTAAAAGCTTGCATTTACTTCTACTCCTCCCCAGACCTCACTAAAAGACATCAAAGGATTAAGAAATAAATAAAAATAAATAAATGCCTTCAAAGCAACACTGACTAAAGTAGTCAAGGACAGTAACAATAGCTAGAAATCTGGAAACAGAAGGAGAGATAAGAACTGATCGCTAAGCCAGCATTAGATTAAATTAAGAGGAAAACACATTTACTCTTGCATTACCTCTGAAAATCTCAGGAAATAGAGGTACCAAGTAACTCTGGAAGTGACTATGAAAGTGAGGGTGAGGCGCTGATAATGGATATGTCGAAAGGCAGTTTAAGACGTAGACTTGCCCTCCAACATCACAGAATCCTTCTCCCCCACTTTGCATTGTTGGAAAATTGTCTCTCTGCCTTCACTCAACATAATAGTGTAGCTTTATTCAATGGAGAGAATAAAACAGGAGGTTTTGGGGCTGGGAGACTCAGGCATAGCTATACTAAAGTAGAGGAATCAAATAAAAGTCTACATCATAACTACCAATACTCAAAGTCCACTTTCCCTCATGAGCCAACCAAAAACTGGTTACCAGGCCGGGCGCAGTGGCTCACGCTGTAATCTCAGCATTTTGGGAGGCCAAGGTGGGTAGGTCACCTGAGGTCAGGAGATCAAGATAAGCCTGAGCAACAGGGAGAAACCCCGTCTCTACTAAAAATACAAAAATTAGCCAGGCATGGTGGTGTGTGTCTGTAATCCCAGTTACTTGGGAGGCTGAGGCAGGAGAATTGCTTGAACCTGGGAGGCGGAGGTTGCAATGAGCCAAGATCATGCCACTGCACTCCATCCTGGGTGACAGGGCAACACTCCATCTCCAAAAAAATTAAAATGATTACCAGGCCTATAAAGCTCAGGAAGAAGATTCATTTAAAAGATACTAGCGTGAGGCTTCTGTATGTAAACGTATTACTAAAAAACCTACCATGATCGTCTTACAAGAAACAAATAGTAAGGACCATCAGAGCCTACAGTGCTTCTAATCAGTTTTGCAGTATTTCACTCTAAAGTGACAGCTCAAGATTAACATGACATTTGAGAAAAATACCACTAAGGTAAAAGATAGAGACAAAACCACCCCTCCAAAAAGTTAAAAGAAATAGACTCTACAGGAAAGCTTCAAAAAAAAGTATTAATATCTTCAGAGAAGTAAAAGGATTTATTTGTGAAAAAGTAACACTATGCCATAAAAAGAACAGTCAAAAGAAAATGTTTTGTATGTGAATTACAGTATAACAACAAAACAAAAACTGGGTTAGGAAACACAACTAAAGAAACTTCCTAGTGAGTAGAAAGGGAAAATTGAAAAGCTAGATATTTATCAGGGTTTCAGGGCAAGAGGTCCAACACCAAACTACCAGGAATTCTAGAAAGAAAAAAAAAAAAGTTTTTGAAGAATAAAACAAGAAAATCTCCAAGAACTGATAAATAGGCTATGTATAAAGAATCAAAAATGAGATTTCTCAATACTACCTCTACATTACTAGGAATCTCGAATATAAATTACTGCTCTGGAGAAGTATTCTTTCCAGTTAAGATTTCTAAAACATAATAAATCAACAATAACAATGTTTAGAGGGGAGAAAAAGACATTTTCAAGCATGGAAGGTCTGAAAACATTGACTCCCTATCCATCTTTTCTCAGGAAGCTTCAAAGAATTGTACTTTATCTAAAGAAAAGATGGAAAGACAGAAACACTAGAGATAGGAATAGAGAATCCAAAAGATGATACAAGGGAATTCCAAGATGCTAGTGTGCACTCAGTCTGGGGAACAACCAGCCCAAACTAAAGTTTTCTTAGCGGGCAATAGGATGATGAAATTGATAGGTATATTTATTTTGGTTACTTCAGAGGTTCATATTTTGAGGAAGAATTTTCAGATGAAGGAAAACACATATTAAAAATAAAGCAAACAGGCTGGACACGGTGGCTCACGCCTGTAATACCAGCACTGTGGGAGGCCGCGGAGGGTAGATCACGAGGTCAGGAGTTCAAGACCAACCTGGCCAAGATGGTGAAACCCCATCTCCACTAAAAATACAAAAATTAGCCAGGCATGGTGGTGGGTGCCTGTAATCCCAGCTACTTGGGAGGCTGTGGCAGAGAATTGCTTGAACCCGACAGGTGAAGGTTGCAGTGAGCCAAGATCACGCCACTTTACTCCAGCCTGGGCAACAATGTGAGACTCAGTCTCAAAAAAAAAAAGAAAAAGAAAAAGAAAAAATCAACAATTATTAATTCAACAAAAACTAAGCGTTGTCAATGAAAAAATTAATCATACTATGTTACATTGCTCAAAAATGAGTAGCCTTTACAGTTATAATATAAAACAAAGGTACAGATATCTAAATATTTTATGTAACTATTTTAAAAAGATAATAGGAACTGTGTCTAGAAGGGAAAGAGGGAACAGTGGTTAAAATGAATAAATATGATCTTCTATGGTGGTACATCAACAGCTAATCCCTAACACTGAACAGTTAAAAAAAAAGTATAAAAATAATAAGACATACAAAACAAATGCTAAAAGTAACTATAAAAGAGTTGAAAGGTGCTGCCCCTCATGAAGAGGTTGGAGGGAAGAAATGTTACTTTTTTCTTTCATTATAACGCCTTTCCTTTATTGCTCCATTAATACATATGTAATAATGTTCTTACCAGTACATTTCACTATATCCCTTCAAACAACCTCTCCATTATGTCACTATCAGAAACTGACAAATGAACTATGAATAGTTCGATAGAAATATGTTTAGTATCATACCCTGGGTCACAGAGTTTAAAATATCAAGGTACTAATATATTCTGGAAATACCTACTTAAAATTGAATTTTTTTATTATACTTTAAGTTCTAGGGTACATGTGCACAACATGCAGGTTTGCTACATATGTATACATGTGCCATGTTGGTGTGTTGCACCTATTAACTCATCATTTACATTAGGTATATCTCCTAATGCTATCCCTTCCTCCCGCCCCACACATCACCCGGTGTGTGATGTTCCCCTTCCTGTGTCCAAGTGATCTCATTGTTCAGTTCCCACCTATAAGTGAGAACATGCAGTATTTGGTTTTCTGTTCTTGTGCTAGTTTGCTGAGAATAATGGTTTCCAGCTGCATCCATGTCTTTTTTTTTTTTAAATAAGCTATATACTACTCTCTGACACATAAACTATGTGCTTTTATAACAATCAAACATTGAATTCTGAAAGTTCAGTGTGAACACATGATCTCTTTACCTTGTACTTATCAAAGTATGAACTGACTGGGACTCACAGTAACATTATTTAAGGTCCTCTGCAATAAAATGGTGTTCTGAAAAAAAAAGAAAATCGAGGTTTATTGAGCATCAGTTAAGAGTGAGGCCCAAAGTTACCTACTTTTCCAAATGATTTCACAGAGGTAGTCTTGACCTCATGCATTTATGTGAAAAATGGAGATTCCAAGAAATGGAGTCACACAGCAAATGAATGATGTCTGTCTGATTCCAAACCCTATTCATTTCTCTGCAGCTAAGAGGGCTGAAAGGAATTAACCAGGTAATATTATGGAGACTGAAACTAACTTTTTTCCTCCTCAAACTGCAACAATATTAAAGCTTTTTATTTCCTTGGCACAACGTTTACCAGTAGCAAGTGCTTTGAGAAACGGCCATCTAATTTTCAGATTAAAAAAGAAAACATACTTTTTATCAAGGATTTCGGATTCACTTTTAAGTTCAACAAGGTGACTGATATGTAACACCCTAGTCAAGTTGGACTTGCCAACTTTCTGCTACACCTGCCTTTCTCTGCAGCCCCAAGAAAGCACACCAAGAGATCCAAGACACTCAAGCACTTGTGTAGCCAGGTGGGGAATTCTTCCAATAAAGGAGCCTTGGAGATTGGATGATGACACGGAAACCAGTCACTGACAAAGGCACAAACAGTATAAGCTCTGAATTTCTCCCAGGTCTTGGGCTACTGGCTTCTGGGAGCTCTGACTCCCAGTCACTGTCTGAGATCTAACCTTTTCTTGGTATTTGATCATTGGCTTTTTCACTTTCCCTAGTTATCTGTTCTCTGAACATGCTTTTCACTGGCAGTTTCTCTCTCCTTGTCCTAGAACCCAACTGTCCATCTTCAATAAAATAACTCTAACCTCCACCTGCTCACTATCTCAACCCTCAAGTACATCTAGATATCACCACTATCACTGCCTTTCCCTCTAGACAGAAAAGCATTTTACTAAAAATGCCAGCTAAAATCTTATCCATTTTCCAAAGGGCAATTCAACTGCTACCCTCTCCTTCCTGGAAGGTCTTTGAAGAAATGCTTTCTCAACCCTTGGTAACCTCAGGACTCTGTAGGCACCAATTATACGATTGTCTTTGGGTTTTATTGCTATTCACATATACATTTCTTTTCTGCCCTAAATGGAAGCTACAACAAGATCAGGAACACATCTTGCTCATCTGTGTCCTCCACCACCTCCAAGTGCTGACTTAACCTCACATGATCAACTTTAGCTGTCTCAGGCTCACACTGCCACATCAGTACTCCTCATGGCCAAAAAAAAAAGTTAAATTTTGAAAAAGAGGAATTTCCTCAAGTGAGAAATAAAGTCCTAAAACATTTCAAGTAAAATAGAAATTATTTAATACACACAGCAGTTTTTATAAAGATGCTCTGTGTGTTATGCTGAACACAGAAACATCTTTAGAAAATAGTATTGTAAAAATTCGAAAGGGTTTCCTTTTGCATATATTCTTGGAGATGTTAATTTATGCATCTCCTAGAAGAGGCACAGCACATCCAACCATGTTCTCTTTTCTTTACAACAGCTTCAAACATGTCTCTTCTGAGATGCGTATTTGGGAAATGTTGGAATAAATTATATCCAGTCTTTCATATTTGCATCTATACAAATCTGCTGAAAAGCTTATTATTTACAGCTGAGAAAAAGTGAAGATGATGATTTATTTTAATCCTCAAAACCAGTGAGAGGTTTCTAAAAGCAAGCATCACTTATTAAGCTTTTCATCTGCTTTGACCTGTTCGAAAGACAGCCCCCAAAATTCCACATTTTATTATTTCTTTCATACAGTTTTGAAACCACTAGTTTTAGGGATATTATATTTAGGTCATTCAAATATTTAAACAACTTTTCATAGTTTAAACCGGAAATGTTTCAGTATTTCTTTTGTTGTATGGTGTTATACAATTAGATTCTTAACCGTACATTGGGCAATGTTCACATATTAGGCATTGATTCAGAATTGGAATTTCCATTTCATAAGTAAATAGACAACTACGTGAAATAAGTTCAGATTGTGAATGTGATTATTTTGTTTAATGACATTCATTAAACAAAAGACAGTTGCATACACTATTTGAAAAAGTATAAATTAGAATGTGTCTGTTAGTTTTTAAATTGCATTTTGACAATTGTATTTTGATAATTTACGTGCATGTCTTTAAGGGGGAAACAATTATGAAAAAAAAAAAAAAACACCAAGAGTTCACTACCCTGTTAACGTATAACAGCATTATCAATGGTTCTTGGAGATTTTCAGACACAAATATGTTGTTGGGTTCAGCAGCTTGTATTACAAAGTTCTTATAAATTGCTGTTTTAGAAAAATTAAAAGAAAATATGTCTAATGCTAGGTTTTTCACAGATTCATTCTACAACAAATACTAAGCATCTACCACGTGCTAGGCAGTGTTCTGCTAAGGCTATCACAGCACAAGAAAAGCAATGCAGATGCCTGTCCCCACGGAGCTTGTATGAAATAAATAAATCATCTGGCCTGTAAGCCCTGTAGAAGAAAGTAATTAAGGGAGCGGTGGGGTGGCAGGGGAGAGCAACAGTTGTAGTATTAAATTTGGTGGCCAGAGCTTAAATGCAAAGGAGACATTATAGCATGAACTTGAGAGAAGTTCAAGCCATGTTACTCTTGGGGGAAGAGCATTTCGGGCAGAAAGAAGTACAAATGCAGAGGCCTCTAAGGAAGACCTCTGCTTTTTATTACTTCTGTATTTTACTGGACCACAGCCTCATTCATCAGCTACATCTGCTTTTATGCTATAACTGCTGAGTTAAATAGTTGCAACAGAGACCATTTGACTATAAAGCTTAAACTATTTACTACCTGACCCTTTATGGAAAAAGTGTGTTGACACCTGCTACATGGAGTTCGGAATCCCATCTCAATCAGTGCTGTCTGCATCAAAGAGACATGTGGCCATGAAGCTCAGCAACCACTGCATAAGGAAGGGGTAGGCATCACTTTGTCTACTTTAATGAACATCTTAAACCCTCACAATAGCCTACAGAGTCTAATTAGGAAAGGAAAAATTCTGGATTCTACTTCTGATTTAATGAATGCATGCGTTTTGGCTAGCTACACATATTTCTTTCAAGTCATAGCAATATAATCACATAGAAGAGTTTTGAAATTTCATGGTGATATACCAAGCTCCTTGGTTTATTTTCTTATATCCATTTATCCTGGTATTTTGGGTGGGGGGGGGTAGGGGTGAGCTTTAGGACAGAAAATGCAATTATTTCCCCCAAAATAGAAAAATATAAATCCAGAAAACTTACAGCATCTAACCTTCGGCAGGTTCAGAATAGAACGAATGGAAAGTTAAAGTTCTGAAAAAGAGAGACAGAATATACCCTAACTGTCCCGGAGGTGGCCAACAATGGTGAGACTTTCTCAATGTGCCTGGAGCATAAACAGACCAACCCTGTAAAGGGCGAGATCTCACCCGGGACACACAGGAAACCACAGCTGCTGGGGGCTTTGTACTCAAAGTCTGTTTCTTCTTCCAGTGATACTTTAAGAGAGCACTTGGACGTCTCTAAATACTTAGATTTTACAGAAATGAATTCAAGAATATTCAAGTTCACTGATCCATTCCACTAGTGTTCAGACCTGAGCACTGATCCACACGTTCAACATCTGAATATGCACTTACCAATAACACTTAGGACTAAAAAGAACAAGCAGAGGGTTTTGTCATCATAATGTAACCAGAAACAAGTGACACACACAGCTGAGAGTAAGAAGTACCCTGCTTTGGCTTATTCAAAATCAAATTTCCTAAAGGATGAAAATATATAAGGTACTAATATATAATTACTAACCATATAATTTTGGGGTGTTTTGCTATCTTTTGAAATGTAATTCCTGCTTCTACTAGTCATCTGATGCCGCTTCCAGCAGATATTTTTTTCAATTAAAATTATTTTAGATCAAACCAATCCTTTCTAGAAGTGATACATATTTCAGGAGAACAGGAGAGAAAACCGCACACTGTAGGACTCCCACATTAGCTGCTGATACATGAAAGCTTTAATCTCAAAATAATTTAATAATTCATGAAAAACATTTCAAGTAAATATTTCAAAAAGACATCTAAAAAGCAGGATGCTAGAAAACAATTCTAATTAAATATAATCCTTCCCCAAAGACTTCTCACTACTGTAAAATGCTTAAGGGACAAAAGTTTCTTTGTAAACATCTGTTGATAAATCCATTGAAAAGTGTAATATTCACAGGACTCTGACCTTCTGTGCAACATACAAAAATTAAAACAATATATCAATAACAGTGAAGACCTAAACCTAACAAAGATGTACTTTTCCCTAACTACAATAAGCCTTGTATTCTCAAACAGAGCACTGTTATGATATGAGCGAAAGCTAAACAGTGTGGGCTGAGTAATACTAACTCAGTCTGTCTTGTTTTTCTTTGTTACATACTGGAACACAGATTAGCACATTTTGATGCGAACTTAGAAGGTAACATTAAGAAATTAGATGTGAGGTCATAACTTTCTATTTTAATTTGCAATTCTGGACCTGAATGCAGCATTGCATTGCACATCTCTCTCCTTATGTCTAAAGAATAGCACTGGCAAAAGCGTGCTGAAAGTCTCTAAAAATGGCCTCTCTGTGTATATGTGTGTGTGGAGGTGGAGTGGGGGAACAGCAACCCAGGAGGTTCAGAAATGAATAAACTTGAAATTTTAAAAATATGCCACTTATGAAATAAATGAATACATACATACCCTTGAGGAGAGAGCTTATCCAGCCATCCCGATTTAACCTTCTTTACAGATGCTCCATAAAAGCAGGCATAGGGAGATATTGCCTGTGAAGAAACAGCTGATGAATCAGCATTTCCACTTGTTGAGCTTAATGGATAACTGTGCCTATTAACGGAGTCCAAAGTCAATGCTTTTTGAGTCCTAGATTTAGATGCCTTTGAATTTTTTCTTCTTAAACTCTGAAAGCATTCTTCTACTGTTGAGTATTCTGATTCAGAAGCAGTGTCTATCAAAAAATTGTTTTTGTCCTCTCGAGGTATCCAAATATCTTCCACCTTGTCCTCACTTATTTTCTCCTTTCTGTTATCATATATGCTAAATGGAAAAATGATGTAAACATTTCAAAGTGTTATATGTGATTTAAGACATCAGTGACATTTTGAAAATTTATAAATAACCAATAACAGAAACATAAGGCCAGGAAAATCCTAGAGTTTCAATTAACCCTATTGAAAATTTTTTTAACTCTTCCAGAAAAACTAAGTAAAATTCTTTCATTAACCTATGACATATGTGAATACTATTACAAGTTTTTTCTTAGGTATAATTTAATCTTATCCCTTTTATTTTGGATGGTTAGGTGCAGGTGCTAAGGATGGAGACTGGGTATATTCTTCATATCACAATTTAAACATCTTTAATAGCACAACTAAGTGGCCAGCCCAATCTCTCTGGGCAACGTCATGGACCATTAACTCATCTATATGGAGATCTTATTTCCCACTTGTTTACCGCTCTCTACTATCCTCTAATCAACTCCAAGGACCCCATGTTTCACCATAATGCAATAAAACAGAGAGTACGCCTGACTGCTGAGAGCATCAGTATTATTTTGCAATGCTGATGAGGAAAAATATTGCAGCACACTGCTAGCTAGAAAACAATAAAGGGTCAGTGTATATCCAGGAAGTAAAGGCTATGTAATGCAAAATATTTATTGGAACGCATTCATAATTGCTAGACATATTTCTACAGATTCAAGGAATGACATAATAGATCAACTCATTCATTAATGACAAAGGACATTGTTTTGCTGATCAATGAAACAGATATGCCTGGGCTCAAATTACATCTTTCTGGATATAGCATTCTAAAAACGATTACTGCCTTAAGAATAATTTAGCCTGGCCCTTTCATATTTTGCATTATATTAGATTATGTCAAATGTTTACTGAAGCTGTTTAATTATTTAGCTTTAACTGAGGGAAACCTATAACAATGTTAGCCGTAGAAAATGAAAGACAAAAATAAAATGAATGTCCCGCTAAAAGAGTTTAATTAAACTGTTGGCAATACAAAAGAGAAATGCTTTAGGGGATGAATACTCCATTTTCCATGATGTGATTATTATGCTTGTATCAAAATATGTACCCCAGAAATATATACATCTACTATGTAATCTCAAAAATTAAAAATTAAGAAAAAGAAAATGAAATATCAGGTAATGATCCAGTATGCCAAGTTCCAATAAAACTGACAGATAAACAAAATTGAAGTTGCTGCATACAAATTCTAACTCCGTGTGTGATCCAAATAACTGGATAATTGCCATGCTTCTTGCCAATGCTGAAACTCCAATAAAAATAATATATTACACTTGTAAAAGTCTGCAACTTGCATAGTGATGTTCTGTACTGCCCTTTGCTCCTTTTTATTAACATAACCTCTCATCTTTAATGTGCAATCACAGTCACCTGTATTGCTTTGGGGCAGGGGTGTGGTTTCCATTAGAAAAACACAAAACGAATCTGCCACAGAATGCAACTATTTACTTGATTTACAGAGCATAATTCAATTAATAAAATGGGTGCTGTTATGCTTACATTTAGAGAGGAAAAATTTGAACTTATCAACATAAACTATTTTCTCTGGCACACAATATTATACTATGAATGAAAAGTCAACATTGTATAACAGTTTATTCTAAATAGTTAATCATCATCAATCATGATCTCATACCTTGATTTGATGATAAAAGAGTTCGTCGCAGTAGTTGCTTCCCCTTTGAGTGCTTCTTCCTGGGTCAAAAATTCATTCTTTATAGATCGCTTCTATTAAAAAAGCAAAAAAACAAAAAACACATACTGTTTTGCTTTTTGGTTTGGGGATTTGTTTGTATGTGTAGCAATATTCTACAAAAATCCATAATATCTGAGTTTAACTAAGTAAGTCTAATTACTTAGATCAATTTTCAGAAAAAAAAGATAGTCTACATTAAACAGACTTTTGATGTTTTTTTCACTATTTTATTCAAATCGTTAACTCATCAGTTCAAGTAAGAGCAAAAGAAGATGCTAACCAAAAATAAAATTTATATACTTTTATTTAATTCATTTTTGTCTTCCAACTTCTCTTTTATCAAGACCAAGAAATAATGTAGCAAAAGAGCACAAGTAATAGAAAAGAATGAGTGATAAGCTAAATAATTAAAATACATATATAATTGGAAGTCTATGCACTTCGGAAGTCTGCACTTGGCTAAGGCAAAGCAAAAATCTAGAGAGTGTTTATAAGTTTTACAGAGTTTGTCTTTTGTTTAATTAACCCAATCTTGTGGCAAACTTTTAAAACTCACTATCCTGGATTCCCGAAGTCAAAATAAAAGTGTGTTTCTATAATGTATATTGAAAGATTACAGATTTTACCATAATTTTACTGAACAAAAATTTTGCTGACTGGAAATTTCACTCTTCAACATAATGCCATTCTTCAAATAGCTTGGAGAAAAATGAAGAGGTACAAATAGGCAGAAAAGTAAATAATTGATTATGGAAAACAATTAAAATGTATGGGACTAACCTTGGAATTTTCTAGTCTCTGGAAGAGAAAGGTCTCTCCATAAGGAAAGATGGAAGATGAATTCTCCTCATTTGAATCTTTTAGGGGAATTATAGGATGAAAATGGAAAGATGTGAATAATGTGAAATACTGTTTTTAAAAAAAGATTAAAAGCATGAGTTTTTTATGGCATTATCACAACGTAAGCTTTATTCTGTAAGAGTCCAAATTATGCTAATTCTTATCCCCAAATCAATTCTCCTCATTGTCTTCTTGATATAACACTCATGGTATCCACTATTTGCTTCACAGACATAACTCACTGCTCCTTAAATTGCAAACTGTCACATATGTCCTTGCCAACCTCTAGGATCCACATTAATATAACCAAATACATTGCCCACATACAAAAGAAATTGTCATGGTGCCATTTATAATGATAACTCCTAAATAATGAAATATTCTAAACGGCAGAAAATTAAGCTTAGTTCTATAACTTACAATAAATAGTTATAAAAAGGTCACCAACATGATAGCTAGATATCACTTAAAATCCCAGAAGGCATTTAAAATAATTCCTCTAATGCCATAGCTACTAACGCATCTGTCAATAAATTATTTCAAGAGAAGTTCTACCATCCTTGAATTACACTAATCTACAAAAAAGAATTCTCAATATTTGCATTTCTACTATGGCAAAAATTTCTCTTAAAGATTCAGTACCCAAGTGTTTGACATCTTATTGTCAAAAAGAATGTTCCCAAACTTGTATAATCAGAACTTTCAAAATGAAAGAAAAGCCTCTGTCACTGTTCAATTTGCCAGAGCAACAATGACAGCCCTTTCCAGTTACCATGGCAAAATCACTTTCCATACATATATCTTTGTTCTGTAGCTCAGACTGCCAGAAACCATTTAATTTAGTTAAATGCCTGCAACTGTGGCTAATGATAAATGAAGCTTGCATAAAAAGAAAACTTTTTACATTAGCATGTACAAATTTCTTGGAGTCAGAGTGTATATTATTGCCTTTTATTCAGTCCCCTTTAAAAGTGTCTGAGGTACTATGAATGCTGGCAGACAGTTATTTCCATTGTTCCCTATACCACAGGTGGGCTGCCTTCTCAATCATGATTTTAACACAGTTAAGACTATCAAATGAGCTCTAATTTAAGGAGAAATTAAACACATAGACTCACTTTGCCATGCCACAGATTTTTCAGTTGAGGTAGCAACATTTCTTCTTTCACGAAAATAGCTTAAAAAGCAAAGGAGAAAATATTTATGAGTGAAAATATTTAAGATATTTAGGACTACAATTAAAATTATTAGAAAATATTATGAGAAAATATTTATGATTTATATTTAAGTGAAGGATTTATTAGAGAGAGATACATTCTTTTGGGTAGGAAAAAAACAATATTCAGAAATTAATTCTGACTTGAAAAAAGCTGAATGGCCAACTTCCACAAATGTCTTTTTCTATTTAGACTTTTAAAGAAAGAGATTTTCTTTGCAAAGGAAATTTACCAGTGTTTGCTACTCACATCTATAATTCACAACAGTAAGTAAACATATTTGTCCAATGTTAGTATGCACATAAAGTAATTTCAAAACTGCTAGTCATATCTCTGAAAGAAAGAGATTTACTAACTAGATGTCAGTATTTATGTAGCTTTTTGTCTTTAGCTTTTTAATAGTCAAAAACATGCCTGGCTCTGTAGGCACAATATGAAAATACACACAAGATCTTCTTTCAAAGATCCTACAGTCTCGGGAGGAAGGTATCACAGGGTAATTATTTAAAATACAACATGATAACAGCAATGGCAGAGGTAAACACTGGAGAAGCAGAGGGTGATGAAGGCCTTCTACAATATAACAGAGTTCTCTTTTCCATCTAAAAAAAAGGAAAAATGAAAAAGAAGAACAAAACTGGCAGATTTATACTATACAATTTCAATATTTAATCTAACACTACAGTAAGCTAATAATCATTGTGCCATTGCTGAAAGTACAGACAATTCAATCAATGGAATTGAATAGAAAGCCCACATATACAGTCCCACACATCTCTGGTCCATTGACTTAAGAAAAAAGTTCCGAAGAAATGCGGTGGAAAAAGAATAGCCCTTTAAACAAATGTTGCTGGAACTGGATATCTCAATGATTAAAAGAAGTGAATGTCAACTTTTACTTCACATCATGCACAAAAATTAACTCAAAGTAGAGTTGGGACCCAAATGTTTAATGCTACAACTCCAGAAATTCTGAAAAATATGAGAGAAAAATCATTGTAACATCTGAGTAGGCAAAGATTCTTTAAATAGAATAAAAAACTAAAACCCTAACAAACATTGAAATGTAGTCTTTATGAAAATTTAAAATTTATAATGTCACATACTAGTGACAAGTGATTTGCCCAAATCAAAAAAAAAAGGACTCTTACAATCCAGTAATAAGAAATACAACTCGATTTTAAAATGGGTTAACCTGCCATGGTGGTGATCACCTCTGGTCCTAGCAACTCAGGAGGCTGAGGTGGGAGGACAGCTTGAGCCCAGGAGGTGGAGCCCTGCAGTGACCCATGATTGTGCCACTGCACTCCAGCCAGGGCAACAAAGACTTTGTCTCAAAAAAACAAAAACAAAGCACACACACAAGAATAAAAAGAACAGCATGAGCAATATAGAGAGACCCTGTCTCTACAAATATAAGTAATAATAAATGCCATTTTTTAAGCTTGGGCACAGTGGTTCATGCCTGTTACCACAACATTTTGGGAGGCCAAGGTGGGCAGATTTCTTGAGCTCAGGAGTTTGAAACCAGCTTCTTGGGCAACATAATAAAACCCCATCTCTAAAAAAAAAAAAAAAAAAAAATCAGCTGGGTGTGGTGGTGCATGCCTGTAGTCCCAGATACTTGGGAGGCTAAGGTGGGACAATTACTTCAGTCCAGGAGGTTGAGGTTGCAGTGAGTCATGACTGCATCACTGCACTCCAGCCTGGGCAACAGAGTGAGACCCTGTCTCAGAAAATAAATAAAATAAACAAAATGGAAAAATGTAAATAGTTGTATCACAAAATATATGAATGTGTGATAATACCACATACACATTAGAATAGCTAAACTATAGCCTGTCAATATCAAGTGTTGGAGAATATGTGGAATAATCAGAACATTTAAATACTGCTGGCAGAAAATAAATAAATACTGCTGGCAGGAATGTAAAAGGGTGCATCCATTTTGGAAAATTGCTTGTATTTTCTTATAAAAATAAACATTCACCAAACTTCAAAGCCCAGCTACTCCAATCCTACCAAAAATATTGAAAACAGATGTTCACAGAAAGACCTGTATACAAATGGTCACAGCAGCTTTATTCTCAATAATCAAAAACTTGAAAAAACCCAAATAGACATCAAGAAGTAAATGAACAAATAGTGGTGTATGGATCCAAGAGACTATCACCCAGCTGAAAGAAAAAAAACTACTAAAAAAACTAATAATCTAAATAAATGTCAAAAATCATCATGCTGAGCAAAAGAAGACATAAGAAATACTGTCATGCATGGTTTAATGACAGGGATACAGTCTGAGAAATAGGTTGTTAGGCAATTTCATCATTTGCAAACATCATGGCATGTACTTACACAAACCTAGATGGTACAGCCTACTTCACGCATAGGTTATATGGTATAGCCATTATATTCTTACAGGACCAATGCCATATCTGTGGTCCATCACTGACAAAAATATCATTGCATGGTGCAGGACTGCATATTCTAACTTTTTCTATATGAGCACGTGAAACAGGGATGGACTGTATAAGAAACTAAGAAACTCTTAGAAGTAACAGAACTGCTCTGTTTCTTGATTGTGGTAAAAATTTCATAGGTTTATGTATCTTTCACAGCTCATCAAATTACATGCTTTAAGGGATTATAATTTATTATATATATTTTTCGACCTCAAAAGGAGTCGTTTCAGAATGAATTCAGCAGCCGAGCATTGCGGCTCACACCTTAATCCCACCACTTTGGGAAGCCGAGGTGGGCAGATCACCGGAGGCCAGGAGTTTGAGACCAGCCTGACTAACATAGATAAACCTCATCTCTACTAAAAACACAAATCTTAGCTGAGCATGGTGGCACGTGCCTGTGATCCCAGTTACTCAGGTGGCTGAGGCAGGAGAATCTCTTGAACCCAGGAGGCGGAGGGCGCAGTGAGCCAAGATAGCGCCACTGCACTCCAGCCTGGGTAGCAGAGTGAGACAGCATCTCAAAAATAAACAAATAAAAATACAAAATACAAAAAAAAAAATAAAAATGATTTTAGCAAACTTACTAATAGGGTTGACATATAAATATCAATTCCATCCCCAAATATCAGCAAACAAAATGAAACATTAAAATGGTGTCATATAGTATAAGGGCATTAAAAAACTACCAAAACCTAGAATTAAATCTAGCAAAAGATTTGCAAGAATTCAATTAGAAAACATTACCAAGAAAATTGGAAAAAAATCTAATTAAAAATATATGAAATACTAGATGTTGCAAAGATGACAATACCCCCTATATTAATCTGTAGAGTCAACGCAACCCTAATCAAAAGAGTTACAGGGAGGGACACGTGAGATTTAACAAACTGATTCTAAAATACATGTGAAAAAGAAAGGACCAATAATGACACATTTTTAAAGAGTACAGTGAGAAGACATACTCTACCAGGTTTCATGATTTATTATATAGCTGTAGTAATTAAAACACTATATTACTGATAAAAAGGATAATAGGCTATTGAACTAGAATTAAGAACCCACTTAAAGAGACCCAGTTACATGGATAGAGCTGGAGATCATTTTCCTTAGCAAACCAATGTAGGAACAGAAAACCGAATAGCACATGTTCTCCCTTGTAAGTAAGAGCTAAATGATTAGAACATATGAGCACAAAAGAGGGAACAACAGATACTGTGGCCTACTAGAAGAGGGGAAGTGAGAGGAAGGAGAGGATCAGAAAAAATAACTATTGGGTACTAGGCTTAGCAGCTGTGACGCAAGTTTACTTATATAACAACCCAGCACATGTACCCTGAAACTAAAATAATTTTTTTTTTAAAAAAAGAGATCCAATTGCATTTAAGCCAAAGAGGTCAATCTATAGCAATGAAGAAAGTATGGTCTTTTGAAAGACTAGATCACCTGTACATCTATATGGAAGCAAACGAAAATTTACTCCTACCTCAGACAATACACAGAAATCAATTCAAGATAGATTATAAATCCCAGTACAATAGGTCAAACAATGCAGCTAGAAGATAAAAATAGAAGATTTTCATGTGTCCTAAGACATAAAAGTTTTAACTCTAAAGGAAAGTATGGGTAAATTTGACTAAATTAAAATGAAGAACTCTTATTCATTTAAAAAGTCACAATTAAGGAACACAAAAACAAGATGCAGAGGCAGAAGATATACTGTACAAGGGGTTTATACCCACAGTTTATCAGTAACTCTTAAGAATAAATAACACTTAAGAAATACACACAAAAATGCAATTTAAAACAACCAAAACCAAAATAGGTGAAAGATCTGAAAAGGCATCAACCAAAGATACAAATGTAGCAAAAGGTCAATAAACAAGGGCATAAGGTGTTCAATCTCATTAGTTATCACAAAATGCAAATATAAACCACAATAAAATAACATTACACATGTATCTATATATCTATATGGCTAAAAAAAAAAAAAAAAAAAAAAACCACACACAAATGTTGAGGGTATGAAACAAGGGGAATGCACATAAGCTGTTGATGGTAATGCAAATTCATACAACTAGTTTATAAGAACCATTTTGCATTATCTACAAAAATGGAAAATGTACATATCCCATGACACAGCAATCCTACTCCTAGGTCTGTACTCAACAGCCATGCATACAAGTATGCCTCAAGAATAACCACCCAAATATACATCAATGGGCAAATGGATAAACAAATTGGAGATTCACACAAAGAAACACTATTCAACAATAAGAATATGACATGCAACAACACAGACACATCTCAAAAACATCATACTGAATAAAGACGTCAGATACGAAAGATGACCTGCTGTGTGATTCCATTTATATAAAATTCCCAAATAGGCAAAACTAACTAATAGTGAAATCTACAGGTGCCTGATTCAGGAAGTTGGGAATTTACTGCAAATAGTCACAACAGAATTTTGGGAAAAGTGGGGATGAGTGATGGAAATGTTCTAAATCTTAATTGTTATAGTGGTCACATAAGCATGTATATACTGAAAATTAGTCTATTTTATATGCAAATTATGTCTAAGTTGATTTATATGTGTACACATATTTACATTATATGCATGTATATATATATACACACACACACATGCACCTACAAATAAATATATACACAAAATATTGGATAAGGTAGAAAATACGAAATATCTAACAAAATTAAGAATGACTATTATAGCATATTCATACAATAAAATACTATACTGCAGTAAAAATGAACAAACTATAACCACAGGCACAAACATGAATGATTCTCAAAGTTAAGCAAAACGAGCTAGACTAAAAATATACTCACTATAAGACTGCAATTTGTTTAAGATCACAAAATGGGCAAAGCTATAATGTTTGGGTCAAACCTAAAAGGTAAAACCTTTTTTAAAAGCATCCTTTATTTGTTCTTTATCTCCATGTTCTTGATACTTTTATAAAGCTGTAATTGTTTCCTGACATTTGTGTACTACTAACGCAAGTACTTACTACTGATTTGAACCCTTGAGTGGAGCAATACTCAAATTTTGTACATCTTTGGTAACTTGCACTAGTAATTAATATTGCTACTTCTTACCGAGCATTTACAATATGCAAGATAGGTCTCAGATTTTTACATATAAGCACACGTGTGTGTGTGTGTTTGTGTGTGTGTGTGTGTAGTCATCCCCTGCACAACGTTTTGATCAATGACAGACTGCACATACGACAGTAGTCCAATAAGAACATAATGAGAATGAAAAATTCCTATTGCCTAGTGACACTGTAGCCATTGCAACACCACAGTACAACACGTTATTCATGTTTGTGGTGATGATGCTGGTGCAAGCAAATCCACCGCACTGCCAGTCATATAAAAGTATACTGCATACAATTATGCACAGTACATAATACTTGATAGTAAGTGATTTTACTGGTTCATATATTTACTATACTTTTTATTTTATTTTAGAGTATACTCCTCCCACTTATTTTTTTTAAAGATAACTGTAAAATAGCCTCGGTCAGGTCCTTCAAGTGGTATTCCAGGAGAAGGCACTGTTATCACAGGTGATGGCAGCTCCATGCACATAACTGTCCCTGAACACCTTCCAGAAGATGGGAATGTGGAAGAGTTGTAAATTTTATACGTTTTCTTAAATTAATTAAACATAGAAAAATGCTTATAGAATGAGGATATAAAGAATATTTTTGTGCAGCTGTACAATGTGTGTTTTAAGCTAAGTGCCATTACAAGGGAGTAGGAAGCTTGAAAAGTTAAATACAATTAAAAAGTTATCATAAGCTAGTTAATTTATCATTGAAGAAAAAAATACTGTTATAAATCTAGTGTAGCCTAAGGTTACAGGGTCTATAAAGTCTACAGTGGTGTAATGTCCTAGGCTTCACCTTCACTCACCTCTCACTGACTCACCCATGGTAAGTGCCCTATACAAGTGTACTGCTTTTTATCTTTACACCATATTTTTCCTATACCTTTTCTATGTTTAGATTTGTTTAAATTCACAAATATCTACTATTGTCTTACAATTTTAATTCAGTACAGTAACATGTTGTACAGGTTTGTAGCTAGGAAGAGTAGGCTCTACCATATAGCCTATGTGTGTAATAGGCTATACCATCTAGGTTTGTGTAAGTACATTCTGTGATGCCCAAATAAGGACATAAGCACCTAATGGCATATTTCTCAGGATGTGTGCCCATCGTCAAAGATTCATGCATGTGTATACACACAAACATACAGTATACAGATAAAAAATAAAACAACAAGAAATAAGATTATTATCTGCATGTTGGTAAAATTGGCACAGAAAGGGGTTAGGTCACTTACTCAAGTTCACACAGCTCATAAGTAACTAATCTGAGATTCAAACCCAGGAAGTCTTGTTCCTTACCCAGGACCTAAGCCACAATGCTTAACTTAAATTAAAAAAAAAAAAAAAGATTTTGAATATTTTAAGTATACCCATTAGTGGAATTTTTAAGCAATATTTTGTTGGTTTTGCCAATAAATAAAATGTGAAGAAAAAGGTTTTTGATAATTTGTATTGATTTCCTCATATAGTATCTACCTACAAGGGATTACCAAATCTATCAACCAAGTTCAGTTGAACTGCTAGAGATGAAAAATTAGCACAAATATAGTAAGTAAGTTGTTTTGAAAACTCTTGAGTAGCAACTTACATTTTCATTTATCTACTACTAAACTATCACAACCTTTCTTATATTCTAACACCTATTATGCCCAAAGCAAAAAGCAAGTGGCTTTATTTATCTACAGCTCACATTAATTCCTTGTATTAGCCCTATGAGGTAGGACGTGGTGTCCTAATCCTACCAATAAAGGTGGGAAATTCTCCCAGCTCAAGTCCCACAGCTAAGAAGTAGAAATCCAAGATTCAAGATCAATTTTATCTTTCTTTTCTACTATTTTACCACCAGCTATCCTGAAAACTGCTTTTAACTTGGAAATATAAAGCATGTTGATTTGTGAAAATTAAGAACCGAACCATAGTCATCATCCTCTCTTGTTCTTATACTTTTACGATGTTAGCCTAGTTACTTAAAAGTTCTGAACCTGCTTTCCACATTTATTGAAGGGGGAAAAATCCAGGGCCTGCTGCCTAGGAATATTATGATGATTAATGAGATGATGCTTTTAAAGAGCATAAGGCAGGGGCCTACATAATATAAAAACTCAGTAAAAAATGTTATTTGTATTACAGAAAAAAATTGTTGGTCCTCCTGGTAAACCTAATGTGTGCATTTGTTTCTTAAAGTCCTCAAAATGAACACTTTATATGTGTAATAGTGAAAAAAGTGTCAACAACCTAGGAGAATAAATTGTGTTTTTAAAATCAAATATTATACAACAGTTATTATATAAAATACATATATTGATGTGAACAAATCACAAAAATATTAAGTGAAACACCAAACTATAAAAGAATATCATTTTCATTAATCAAAAACATCTACAGCAATGCTATGGCATCTGTAGTAAAAGTACGAAAGCATGCATGAGTAGGATAAACACCAGTTTCAGAATATTCTTTACTTCCGGGCACAAAGGAAGGAGGCAGAAGAGTTAGTTGAATTTATTATTTCTCAATAAACTAAAGTCTGGGTCCACTATGGCAAGATATTATTTTTTAATCTAGATGGTATTATACGATAACATGGTATTTTGCATACTCTTATGCATGTTTGAAATTTTTCAATTTATAAATAATTTTATCTTAATATTTTTGTTGTGGTTTTCAAACCATTTTTTTAACTATTTTTTTATTATTATACTTTAAGTTCTAGGGTACATGTGCCCAACGTGCAGGTTTGTTACATATGTATACATGTGCCATGTTTGTGTGCTGCACCCATTAACTCGTCATCCACATTAGGTATATCTCCTAATGCTATCCCTCCTCCCACCCCCCTCCCCACAATAGGACCTGGTGCGTGATGTTCCCCTTCCTGTGTCCAAGTGATCTCATTGATGGGAAATAAACCATTTTTTAAATACGACTCATACTACAGTTTCTGACCAGGAAGCCAGAATTACTAGCTTACCTCCAAACACTGAGAAGGTACCTCCTTCTTCCTCATAAATTTCCTGAAAGTCATAACCTCATCTTCATCCTTTGTATCGCACCCCTTTATCCCTTCCCCTCAGTGCTCTGGACCAACAAGCTAACCCTTGTTGAAAAAATGCCCCAAGCATCATAAACATATCCAGGTAATATATGTCATTGTTGAAGGGCTCAGAAATCATCTCATACGTAAATGAGCTTGGGAAATAAAGCATGTATATTTACAGATTGATTTGTGGAGTTTCAAAAAAGGGAAATTTTAAAATAAAGCTTTATTTTAGTAAGCTAAAACTTATTTTCAAATGGAAATAATGCTTGAAAACCCCAAATAATAATAAAATATAAAAATAAAACCCAAATCAAAAATATCAATGATTCTGAATCACATTAACTTGGTAAATGTTTCATTAATATTTTCCCTATGTCAATTTTATTATTTTTAAAACCCTAAATCTGGAAATACAGGAAACCTACAGATGTTCAATTGTGATGGACTAACAGTCCTTGCCTGTGGAATGCAGTATGTTTGTAAGGCCTTTGAAAACACATAAATTCTGCTACTTAAATAGAGAATTAACAAATTTCTATGCAAGTAAAGACAAACTACTGTTGTGAATAAAATTGTGTCCCCACCACACAAAATTCATATGTTCAAACTCTAACCCACAACGTGACTGTACTTAAATTAGGTAAGTAATTAAAGTTAAATACAGTCATAAGGGTGGGGCCCTGTTCCAATAGAACTGGTAGCCTTCTAAAAACAGAAACCAGAGATGGCTCTCTCTCGCTCAGCCCAGGAACAAAGCTCACATAAGCAGACATCAAGAAGGCCACCATCTGATAGCTAGTAGAGAGCCGTCACCAAAACCAAAGGATGCTAGCACTTTGATTTCAGACTTTTAGTATCCAGAACGATAAGAAAAATTTCTATTGGTTAAACTACCCAGTCTACGGTATTTGGTCATGGTAGCCAGAGAGACAAAGACAACTATCATTGGTATCAGAATTAAAATGGTTTGTTTAAAGAACCTGAATATAAAAGAAGAGAAAGTAATGAATAATTCTGATTATAAAAGTGAGCGTTCAGCATACCTACAGGTTTTATTTTTTTTATTTTTATTTTTGTGAAATATATATATATTTTTATACTTTAAGTTCTAGGGTACATGTGCATAACGTGCAGGTTTGTTACATATGTATACTTGTGCCATGTTGGTGTGCTGCACCCATCAACTCAAAAACAAACAACCCCATCAAAAAGTGGGCAAAGGATATGAACAGACATTTCTCAAAAGAAGACATTCATACAGCCAACAGACACATGAAAAAATGCTCATCATCACTGGCCATCAGAGAAATGCATATCAAAACCACAATGAGATACCATCTCACACCAGTTAGAATGGCAATCATTAAAAAGTCAGGAAACAACAGGTGCTGGAGAGGATGCAGAGAAATAGGAACACTTTTACACTGTTGGTGGGATTGTAAACTAGTTCAACCATTGTGGAAAACCGTATGGCGATTCCTCAAGGATCTAGAACTAGAAATACCATTTGACCCAGCCATCCCATTACTGGGTATATACCCAAAGGATTATAAATCATGCTGCTATAAAGACACATGCACACGTATGTTTATTGTGGCACTATTCACAATAGCAAAGACTTGGAATCAACCCAAATGTCCATCAGTGACAGACTGGATTAAGAAAATGTGGCACATATACACCATGGAATACTATACAGCCATAAAAAAGGATGAGTTTGTGTCCTTTGTAGGGACATGAGTGCAGCTGGAAACCATCATTCTCAGCAAACTTTCACAAGAACAGAAAACCAAACACCGTATGTTCTCACTCATAGGTGGGAACTGAACAATGAGATCACTTGGACCTGAGAAGAGGAACATCACACACCGGGGCCTATTATGGGGAGGGGGAGGGAGTAGGGATGGCATTGGGAGTTATAACTGATGTAAATGACGAGTTGATGGGTGCTGACGAGTTGATGGGTGCAGCACACCAACAAGGCACAAGTATACATTTGTAACAAACCTGCACATTATGCACATGTACCCTAGAACTTAAAATATAATATAAAAAAATGTGAAAATAATAATAAGAATAAAATTTAAAAAAAAAAGATAACCTGAGGTTATTGTTCAGGCCAGCCCTCCAGATAAAAGGAGCAGGCAGGAATTCAAGGAAGAACCCAAGTCTGCAACAAAGACAAAAAATTTGATAGAGCATTAATTATATCAGATTATGTTGAGAGGAAGGAGGCAGGAGGGCACGTGTTCAGGAAGAGAAAAACAAAGAGTCCTATGTCAGGAAAACACTTCAAAGTTGACATCCATATTCCTTTGAACAGTTGTATGAAATGTTCAGTAATTCCTTTAAAAACCCAGGCCATAAATAAATATTTTCATTTGGTATATCAAGGAATGCACTAAATATCATTTGCAGGTGTTATCACTAGACCAAAGAGAAATTCGCATTACATAACCCACAGTTTTATTTAAAAAATCATATTACAACACTTGAAAATCATGGAATTACTATTTGCAACATAGGGAAGGAGCACTAGGAAAAACAGTGAACTCTGAAAATAATTTATTTGCTCATTTTATGATCTGAGCACCACAAAAGCATTGTTGCTATTAACTACCATAATCAAAGAAAAGAAAGGCTAGGATAGGTAATCTGGCCTAAAAATCACACGGAAAAAAAAAAAAAAAAGTGCTATGATACTGCTAGTACTAAATTATTTACTACTAATTTTAATGTTGTTTCCACTCTCAAAGACTCAGTCACAAATTGAGCAATGAGCTTTTCATATGATACAAAGTTACATTTATAATGGAAGAAGTTGAAAATATACCACTCTGGCATACTGACTATTTTGAATAAAAGGCATTTAATTCAAGTATTGGAAAACAACAGGTGTAAAAAGAGAACTCTGATCTTCCAGCCTCCTTAAAAGCAGAAGATGAAATTCCCCTGAAAGAAATTAACATCCTATCCTCAAGGACAGGAAGTTGAGGTCAAAGAATTCTGTACAGACTATGTTAAAATAACGTATCTTTTAAGCCTCCCCATATAATTTAGTTGGTTTTTCACAATTTACTGCTCTTTTTGTAATTCATTATTTAAGCGTTTCACTCTAACTGCTTATTTGGGTCTTTATCTCTTTTTTTTAAAATTTTATTTTATTTATTATTATTATTATACTTTAAGTTCTAGGGTACATGTGCATAACGTGCAGGTTTGTTACAAATGTATACTTGTGCCATGTTGGTGTGCTGCACCCATTAACTCGTCAGCACCCATCAACTCGTCATTTACATCAGTTATAACTCCCAATGCCATCCCTACTCCCTCCCCCCTCCCCATAATAGGCCCCGATGTGTGATGTTCCTCTTCTCAGGTCCAAGTGATCTCATTGTTCAGTTCCCACCTATGAGTGAGAACATACAGTGTTTGGTTTTCTGTTCTTGTGAAAGTTTGCTGAGAATGATGGTTTCCAGCTGCACTCATGTCCCTACAAAGGACACAAACTCATCCTTTTTTATGGCTGTATAGTATTCCATGGTGTATATGTGCCACATTTTCTTAATCCAGTCTGTCACTGATGGACATTTGGGTTGATTCCAAGTCTTTGCTATTGTGAATAGTGCCGCAATAAACATACGTGTGCATGTGTCTTTATAGCAGCATGATTTATAATCCTTTGGGTATATATCCAGTAATGGGATGGCTGGGTCAAATGGTATTTCTAGTTCTAGATCCTTGAGGAATCGCCATACTGTTTTCCATAATGGTTGAACTAGTTTACAATCCCACCAACAATGTAAAAGTGTTCCTATTTCTCTGCATCCTCTCCAGCACTTGTTGTTTCCTGACTTTTTAATGATTGCCATTCTAACTGGTGTGAGATGGTATCTCATTGTGGTTTTGATTTGCATTTCTCTGATGGCCAGTGATGATGAGCATTTTTTCATGTGTCTGTTGGCTGTATGAATGAATGTCTTCGGGTCTTTATCTCTTTATGAGGATTCTTGTGCCATGTAAAACTCGTATTACTTGTATGAAATAAATTTGTATGCTTTTCTCCCGTTAATCTGTTTTATATCCATTTAATTCTCAGGCCCAGCTGGGACCCTAAGAAGAAATAGGTGGAATTTTGCTGCCCCTATACAACTAAATGAGTATCAAGATTCTCTGTAAAATTCATGAAAATTAGCACAGTCTGTTTGAAACTTAAATCAAATGCTTCTTATGTGAGATGATCCTTGACAGCTACCAAAGGGATTCAGTCCTGGCAAAGATGCAGCTTTAACGTGTGTACACATAGTAAACCTGGCATGTCAAAAGCATCTGCCATCTGAAGACTTGTCATTTTTCATTCACTTTCTTTTAATTATTCAAAATTAGCAAACTATTTTAAAACTAAAGTGTCAAACAAAATGAGTGTCCTTTACTATCCCAATAAATAATCCAATTCTTATAAAGGCAATCAACATTTTCAACAATATTTACTCAATAAGGGGTTAAGGAAGTACGATCCGGAGTCAGATGTACTGGTAGGAAATCCTAGTTCACTACCCATGTGATCTTGGAGAAATTAACCCAAGCCTCAGTTACCTTATAAGTAAAATGGGGTGAACATTACCTACTCCATGTTCACAGATACCCTATCAGGGCCACTGTGAACATTAGATAATCCCTGCAAAATTATAAACCAAACTAGTGTTTAATAGATGACACTAGTTGTTTAATAACAGTGTTTAATACATGATACTACATTGATTTCCTAGTAAATACCAGACTTTGCTACTGGTACTAGGGATGTCAAGATAAAGACAAATTAATTAGAGCCTCTGCCATCAAAAGGTTTATGCTTTAATAGGAGATACTTATATTAACAGAGTCTTGTAAGTGGTCATGTTTTCTCTCACAAACACTAAATTGCCACCTTTTCTCTTGCAAATACTATTTGCACTGCAATTACCAAAGGTACCTAAGGCCAACAGAATCAGAGGCAGCCACAGATTCAAAGGGAGTAGGGGGGACAGCAGGCATGGGGGGGAAAGAGGAATCCTGCTGAAACTCCAGCCTGGAGCCTGTGCAGGACGTGTGTAAAACATTTAGTGCCACTACAGTAACAGTCAAACTTGAACAGCCTCGTGTCTCAGCAGAGAGACAAGTGTTAACTTTTAATCGGAAAAGCAATATCCTACTCCAACCCTAGAGAAAACCACAACTATTTTAGGTATAACTTTGAGATTCACAAATTCTGAAAGCTAAAGCTGATGACCTCTTTTGCTACAAATTACCTCCTCCCAAACTGTTTAGGTAATCCTCCTGTTACTTCGGGATACCAATGACTTAGCACCTGAGTAGAAGAACCACACTGGTAGAGCCCCTCTTTTGGGTCCCAGAGGTCTCGTCTCTAGTGAGCCTAGCTTCATACTGAGCTGTCTGTCACCATCTTTTTACATGTGACTTCTACACGAGACTGCAAGTCACCGTATTCCTCTTTGCATCCTTCCTACCGAGCACAGTGACTAAATACCAAGTTCAATAGATGTGTGTTGAATTATTACTTGGTGCCAAGCATTGTGCCAGGCAGCAGAGATACAAACATTAAAAACATGTTCTTTGTCAAAGAACAAATCATCTAATGGGGACACAGAGTCAACATTTCAAATATGAGAACTGCACTAATGGAAAGACTACAATACTATGTGTGGGGAATTGGTATGGAAAGGAATATCCAGATAGAATTAAGAGAAGGGATGTTCCCCCAATTAAATAGGGAAAAGCTAAAGAGTCCCAGGCATTATAAACTGGAAACAGACTCTGGGAAATAATGTACAATGGGAGGAGGAAAATTTTTAAAAGAAAATGTTGGTTGAATAGGTAAATGAATATAGTCAAATTTAGAAAGGAACACTGAAAATATAATTGTTAAAAATCACTAAATTCCCTCAAATTTAATACTTAGACCTTATTGTAAAGATTCTTACCTCCCAGAAATTCCTTTTGTTGACCCTGGAATCTCTGGTACAGGCCGATGTCTTAGCAGAAAAGATCGAGATGGTCTTGAAACCAACTTGCTACGACTTCTCATAGGTGCTAGGATTGGTGATGATGGAACATACAAGTCATTTACAATCATTTCTCCTTGAAACTTAAAGAATGGGGATGGTGGTGATCCGTCTAATAAACCATTTGTTCCATTTCTAGAATTCGTTTCTGATGTTGAACAGCCAACAGAAGAAAGGCATTCAGAGTCTGCGTTAGGGAGCTTATTGAGATTTTCTGAGATCAATTTAACTTTTTCTGTTTGTTGTTCTTCAATTGTGTGACCCATAGTCTTCTTTGTAATCAAAGATTCTATTTTAATATTTTCACTACCAAATAAAGAATTATTCAAAGAACCCAAATTCAGGTGTGGTTCTTCTGCAGTGGGGAAGTCGCGTTTAGGAGGAGACAGCTTATTATCTGATTGAGGATACTGGCTTCTTTCCACACTTGCATCGTCTTCAAGTTTTTTTGTAACAGTCTCCAACTGCGGTGGGCTAGGCATCTGAACACTGCTAGAACTGGAAAGTTCTATGCAGATATTCTGATCAGAAGATGGAACATTGTGATCCTTTGAAGGGTCATCATTCTTCTTTGTTTTATGAACATTTGCATATATTGGAAAATCTTGCATTTTTGACAAGATTATCTGTAACTGTTTAAGTATCCTCCTACGGTGACCTGTAGGTGATATTCCAATTTTCTGTAGCAGGCTGTCATTTATTACTGCACAGTCCTTCACAGTAGTAAAACCAGACTCATGGAAATGTAAGAGATACTGCTCCAAATTAATGCTCATTAGGAAATCTTTTATATCCACATTTACTTCACTGACTGAGGACATAATGGTGGCTTCATTACTAAGTTGAGTTACAAAAAGTGGCACGATGAGATACACACACAAGAAGATGCACTTCTCTGCTGGCTTTTCCTCTATCAATTGTGACAGAAAAGTTTCTTAAAATGTTATTTTCTTCACAGTGACTGCTTTATGTGCTTAAGCCTAGAAGAAAAATAAAAATGATTTATTAGGCTATTTTAATTATTAAAATCTACTTTTATATACTTTCTCTGAAGAAACAACAGAAATTAGGACACTAACTTTCACTCTGCATTTGGAATCTTTGTGCATTGCTTTGCACGCCCTAGAAAACCAGTTTCTCCATATGTGAGGGTACAGGACAGAAATGCTATGACAGCATCAAACTATGACTTTCAAAAAGGTGAAAAAAAATGACACTGACACACGTACCGAATAAACATATATCAAAAGCTTTATTCAACTTCTTAATTTAAAATGAGGGAACCAGTAAGTTAGTAAGATTGGAGCCAAGAGCATTTGTGGAAAAGATTTACATAGTGCATCAGAAAATTTTTTTTTTTAAGTATTAGGATAGCTAGGTTAGATAAAAAACTGTTTAATGTCCTACAGGATAATAAGCCACAACATTTGGGGTTATCTTTTCTACTGGACAAAAATCTATAAGCATACAGGTAACTTCTCAGTGTCTATGTGCTACTCAAATAATAAATAGCCAAGTCAAGCACAGGAATTAAAATTGGGATTAAAATATCTCTAAGGTGGTCTTGTTAAACAATATTCCCACAAAGGCACTGAAAGAATGTTCTTTTGACTTTCAAGTTTTATGCAATTTTCTTAACAGTAACTGAATATAAACAACTTTCTCTTTCACTGCACTTTCTTTCAAATACTTAAAAAGCAGTCAGAACATATTTCTCAGTTCAATAATTTTCATTTCATAAAAGCAGGCAGCATTATATGTAAACAATAGTGATATACAAGATATGACACTGAATAATCAGCTAATTCTTAAATACATTAGATAACAGAAAATATGCTAATATAAAAGGACAACGTAAAGGTTTAAAGGTCATGTGTCCTCCAATGTACACAGGAAATTCATAAGTTTATTTTTCTCCCAAACAACATAATTAAACTTTTTTAAAAGTCCATTTTTCCAGATGCTAATTATACAGGTGTGTTCAGTTTATGAAAATGCATATGTGCAAGTTTCTGTCCACTGTGCGTCAATAAAAAAGTACAGAGCAGGTATGACACATATATACTGAAGTAATAAAATGAGACACACCCAAACAAGGAAAATTTCCCTGAGCAAGTTTTGATGCAGGACTGAAAAACCCCTTGAAATAGTTCTGCAAAAGGCACTACTTGGACTCTGCATATGCTACATGCCAACTGCCCACAAGCTACTGCTTCAACTATTTTAAAATATCAGCAAGCAGTAACAAACAGGTATAGGATAAAAGGGAAAGCATATATCTTCTTTAGGACACACTGTAGGAGCAGAGAAATAAAAATACAAAATAAATGATGAAAGGCAGGAAATCCCTTTGTCAATAAGGCATCCCAGAGTAACACCTAAAATGCTTAAATGTCACACACAAAGAAGTTACACCTCGGCCAGGTGCGGTGGCTCACACCCGTAATCCCAGCACTTTGGGAGGCCAAGGTGGGCAGATCAATTGAGGTCAGGAGATCAAGACCATCCTGGCCAACATGGTGAAACCTTGTCTCTACTAAAAATACAAAAATTAGCTGGGTGTGGGGGTGCACGCCTGTAATCCCAGCTACTCGGGAGGCTGAGGCAGGAGAATAGCTCAAACTTGGGAGGCAGAGACTGCAGTAAGCTGAGATGGCGCCACTGCACTCCAGCCTGGCAACAGAGCGAGACTCCATCCCAAAGATAGATAGATAGATAGATAGATAGATAGATAGATAGATAGATAGATAGATAGATAGACAGACAGACAGATTTGAAAAAAGAAAAGTTACACCTCAACACTACATACAAACTCAATTCTCAGATAAGCCACTTTCATTCTACACAATTATTTTGTAACAAATGTATCGTCTATTTTTACTAGCCTTATCACAGGATGGAAATAATTACTACCAATGGAACAATAAGTGGACATAATGTATTCATCCACTTTAGAATTTATAAACATGATAAATTGGCCAATAACTTGAGAAGATTAGAAGCATTTTCCTTCTGAAGTAGAATAAATTATAAAAAGTCACAGTTTTGCTTACCAGTGTCCACAAAAACGTTAATAGGAGAAAAACAATTTCAATAAAATACATATACACATGCACATCAAGAAACCTCCTGATGCATCCCTACCCCAAATCTAAAACCTAGACTGCATTCCCAAGCCCACCTTTGTATTATCCACCACATTCAAGGAAGCAGGTGAGCTCCTGATTTTACTCCTTGCTACTGACAGAATTATGTCCTCCCAAAATTCATATCTGAAGCCCTAACCTTTACTGTGACTGTATTTGGAGACAGGGCCTCCAAGGAGGTAATTAAGGTTAAATGAGGTCATCAGGATGGGACCTTGATAAGATAGCATTAGTTTCTTAGACACCAGAGAGTTTTCTTTCCCTCAGGTCCCAGAGCCCTCTATGTAAGGACATAGGGAAAAGGCGGCTATCTGTAAGCCAGGAAGAGGAACTCTAGGAAACTTATCAGCTGGCAAATGGATCTTGGACTTCTCAACCTCTAGAGCTGTGAGAAAATAAATGTATGTGGTTTAAGCTACATGGCCTGTGGTATTTTGTCATAGCAGCTGAGCTGACTAATACACTTACTCCATCCTCACTGCTTTTGTCATGGTTCCAAACCTCATGACATCTTTTGCCTGGATTATTGCAATGGTCCCTGAACAAATCTCTCAGCCCAGTCTCCATGCATCAGTCAATGAACTATCAAATACATAATTCGGTATGTAACTCCACATGCTCAACCAGATAAAGTCTATGCTGATATTGCTTATAGTGCCAAATCACATTTTTGTCTCTAGCAATAATAATAGCAGGTGCTATTGATATAAACAGCAATTATGTGTCAGACACCATGCTCATATTTCCTATGAGAGAGGAATTCCTCTGTATCAACAACAAGCTCATATTCAATGCTTTTAAACATTCTACCAACATCCTTCATTCACTTTAGTCCATTCTTGTCAATTATTTCCCTGAGGCAACAAGCTGTTTAGCAGCTCCATGCCTTTTTGCATACACTCTATCTGCTTTCTTAAGCACCATTTAAAATTATAAATAGGCAGGTATTACCTCCTCTGTGAAGGCTTCTTATCAACCCCTCAAAAAAGAATGAATCATTCCTTCCTTAACATACATTTATAATTTCTATACTAGAGCTTTGCAAAGCACTTGGAACATGTTTAAGAGACGTGAGAGAGGCTGATAAAAATGGCAGAAGAGATTGACAAGCCCACTGTATTCGTTTTTTGGTATATATGTGTGTACTTTCGTTTTAATACACAGCCCTTTCCTTTCTTTGGCAGATACATATATACTTCCTAGGTGGTCAAATCAAATAAAGATATACCAAAAGCTTTACCCAAAACCATCTCTCTCTATCACTCAACATGCTGAATATGGTTAATGAATCTGTTTCCTTTTCATGCTATGAAAAAGGCTCCCTCCCACAGCCCTAAAATCCTCTCTGCACGTTAATGTCAACTCTGTCCTCCAAATTGCCTGACATTTTAACTGTGTGAACACCCAAGAGTGTTCACAGATCCAGTTCTTTCCTTAGATGCTCTAGCCCCAAGCACATCATTAGATACACAGAGATAATCATGCCTAACTATAAAATTTCAGTATGTGAAAGCTCCTTAATACGAAATTGAGGCTCTCCATGTTTTGACCTCCAATTGCAGTCTATGGCATGTATGCCACACTCTAGATCAGTGACCCTCCAGGTACTGATCTGTGGATCTTCTGTACATCAACAACTGCTGTGGGTCCTAGGAGTCTACACTTGTTATATCCTCCCTCCAATTATAACTGGGATGTGTGAAAAAAAATGTGGTAAATTACAGTTCTAAGTTCTTGAGGCTTCCCAGACATGCTTTATACCAGCCCACCTGAGCCTAAGCTTATCACTATCCTCCTCTTGGATAAAATCCCCCACCTAACATCCTGCACACAAGTTTGCAGTAAGACTAAATTAAAATTCCACCTCCTCCACTTTCTAGCAGTGTAAATATAGGCCCGTGCCTATGTCAATGTCTCCATTTCCTTTCCCATAAAATGGAAATACTCCAGAGTATCAAGCATTGGTGAAGATTAAATGAGATAATTCATCATAAGTGACTCACGCATAGTGCCTAGCATGTACTGATGCTTAGTAAACATTCACTTCGTCACTGTAATTATTTTCACCACTATAGTCATTGTGTCCCCACAGTTAAATTTTCTGTTCTCTGAGGTCTAAAACACTTTCCTTCACAAGAGTTCTAGTGAATAAGAAATGCATTCTCTTCTCCGTATTCCTACACTATTTACTTCTTAGAGTGTTGTCCCAGTTCATTCAGACTGATTTAACAAAATACAAATGCTCTTGGACTTATAATGAAGTTACATCCCAATAAACCCATTGTATACTGCAAATATTATAAGCTGAAAACGTGCGGCTGAGAGGGAGCCAGGGCTTGCTGCCACTGCCCAGCATCACTAGAGAAGTGTGGTTTCTCCCAAATGCATATCACATTCACTCCATCATAAAGTCGAAAAATCCCAAGTTAAACCATAATAAGTTGGGGAACATCTGTACCTTAGACTGGATAATTAATAAACAACAAAAATGTATTACTTAGAGTTCTGGAGGATGGGAAGTCCAAGGTCATGGCACCTGCAGACATCACAGATAATGCCTTCTATATGTTCTCACGTGACAGAAGGGCAAGGGGCAAACAAACACCTCCCTCAGGCCTCTCTTCTGAGAAGACTAATTCCATTCAGGACAGCTCTGGCCTCATGACCTAATAACCTCCCCCAAGCCCCACCTCTTAATACCATTCCCTTGAGCAGTCAGGTTTCAACACAAAAATCAGGAGTGGGGGATGGAGGACACATACATTCAGACCATAGCAAGTGTTTAATTATACTCTGCTGTTCCACAGATAGTGTAATATAAATGCCAAGACTCTGAATCCAGACAACTTGTGTTGAATTCCAATTCCTACACTTACTAGCTTTATTATCTTGTGTATTTAACTTCTCTGTGCTTTAGTTTCTTAGTCAAAAATAATGGGAGTAATATTAGTACCTACCTCATAGGGTTACTGTGAGAATTACATGAATTAATACATACACAGCACTTATAACAACAACTGGACATTACAAATTCTAAGTAAGTGTTGCCATTATCACTATTATTTTATTATAATAAACTCTGCCAACAGGACAAACCCATATAAGCTGCACAATGAACGCCAGATTACTTGCTTATAAACATGGTGCATCATGTATACGCAGTACATGTTTAGAGAATGTATAAATATTTGGTGTTACAGACATGGCTGTACATCTCCCCGTGCTATCCTGAACCAATTCCACGAGGCAATGAAATGGAAGTAACATTCAGGAGCACTTGTTACATGCCCAGCTTACCATATCACTCAATGAACAGCACCTTTTACTTTACTGTGCTATGCCTTTAAACTATATCCTGAATTCAGTAACACTATCTATCTCCCCTGCTCACATTCCAGCCTAAGCCACCATATCTCTCTTAGACCACTGCAATAGCCTCTAAGACTGATATTCCTGATTCTGTCCTGGCCCCCTCTCCCCGACACAGTAGATTCTCACTACAGGAGCCAGAATGATTAATGTCATAAGAAAAGTCACACCATATCACTCCCTATGACTTCCAAACTTAATCTTCCCTGACTTTCCCCCTCCATCACTTGACAGCCTCAGAGCCAGCCTCCTTTCTGTTCCTTCCTCAGACCTTACCTCTTGATCTTGTCTCTTTCCAACCTTCTTCTCCAGCATACACCCATGTCTCCAGTCACTCCATCACTTTGGTATGTCTCTGCTCAAATGCACCCTCTTCAGAGAGGTGGTCCCTCCCTAATCTATGCTATACAAGCATGCCTTGTGACTCACCATTCCTTATCCTTGCTTTATCTGTCTCCATGGCATCTACTACTGCTGATATCTGTTGACTGCTCCAAGAAGGCAGGGATCTTGTCTACTGTTCACTGCTCAGCTCAATAAATGTTTGCTGAATAACTTTTCTATGTAACTGCTGAATAACTTCTTGCTTTGTGATGAGGAGTGGAAGGTGCATACTGTTTTAAAATGTTGTCTATTTAATCAAGCTAGTATGCAGCAAATTGATTTCAAGCACAGATTTCTCCAACTCATCTAACCATTAACAGAGGTCCTCAAATCAGGAGTTGAGTATGAGGGGCGGGGCAGGAGGTATCAGTGAGAAACATCCTAAACCATCTGTGGGACTTCTAAAAACTCATGGGTTGGGCCAGGCTGGGTGAGGTGGCTCATGCCTGTAATTGCAGCACTTTGGGAGGCAGAGGTGGGCGGATTGCTTGAGCCCAGGATTTCCAGAACAGTCTGGGTGACACGGCGAAACTGTCTCTAACCAAAATATATAAACATTAGCTGGGTGTGGTGGTGCACACCTGTAGTCTCAACTACTCAGAAGGCTGAGGTGGGAGGATGGCTTGAGCTCAGGAGGAGGAGGTTTCAGTGAGCTGAGATTGCACCACTGATCTCCAGTCTGGGCAACACAGCCAGACCCTGTCTCAAATAATAATAATAATAATAATAATAATAATAATAAATAGGTTGGACAGGCTTCCCCCTCCTAATGTCTTGAATAAGGAAAGCCACTACAGTAAGCCCCTTCCAAACTCCCTCCCCACTACCCATTACTAGTGGAGCTTTGTCATCAATCTTCTAGTTGAACAAGGAAAGCAAAAAACTGAAAACCAAGGGTTACTTCATTAAACCATGATGTCATTCAGACAACTTCTAGAATCCCCTTTGCCTGACTATATGTGACAGGATGGAAAACAGCATAGTACAATCGTAACAGTCATATGATCAATCCATTAAAACAAAAAGGGAGCATATCAATGAAAAATCAGAAACACATTCTTAGCAAAGTTAGAAACTTTGTGAGAAAATGGGCTTAATAGCAGTCAGAGGATCAATATAGATTTACAAATTGGGCTGCTAAATGAATAATGAAACTTTTCAACATTTTCAATACAAGTCTTACAGATCCCAATAACAATGAGAGCTGGTTGTATTCCAGAGCAGAGGTTCCCAATGGATTGGAACTATATCCCTTGACTAGATTCAGAGATACCTGAGAAAATGCTTTTACTGGTCTTAATGACTAAATGACGCCAGTAGACAGAAAAAGTGACTATGACATTCTGCGATAGTACCCAGGTAAAAAATTCAAGTATGATTTTTACTCCTTCAATTCTCTATAATTAATCAGTTCCCAATACGGTACCCAACACTATAGATGATAAAAGAGAAAAGTGTCCCTGCCTTCAAGTGTCCCTGTAATACACCACTTCAGTCTGATGAATGTCCATGTATGTGGCTAAACCTAGAAGTCTACATATATTTACATTTAACTGTCTAAGAGTTAAGAGGCAATGACAAATTAAGGAAGAACATCTTTGTAATTGCTATATACAGCAGTGGTAATATGGAAATGAGTTCATCAAAATTTATTGTTGTATCTGTCATTGTAGAAAGACAGCTCATGCAGGACTACAGTACAGCTGATATAATGCAACAATATGAAGCCAAAATCAAATAACAAATTATTATTTGCTAATAAACTTATTGTGGAGAAATCACTAATTCCTTGGAAAATTGGAAGTCTCCATATGGACAGCACGCTGAACTAACTAGTTGAGGGTACAGGTCTTCTAGAAGTCCATCTGATATGGTTTGGGTGTTTTGTCCGCTCCAAATTTCACGTGGAAATGTGACCTCTGATGTTGGAAGTAGGTCTAGTAGGAGGGGACCTCTCAGTGGGAGGTCATGGGGGTGGATCCCTGATGAATGGTTTGTGTGGTCTTTATGGTAATGAGTGAGTTTTCTATGAGTTCATACAAGATCTACTTGTTCAAAAGAGCCTGGCACCTCCTCCTTCTCTTGTTCCTTCCTGGTATCCGATATGCTAGTTTCCCCTTTGCCTTCCACTATGATTGTAAGCTTCCTGAGGCCTCACCATAAGCTGAGTGGATGCCAGTTCCATACCTGTGCAGCCTACAGAACTGTGAGCCAAATAAATCTGTTTTCTTTATAAATTACCCAGTCTCAGGTATTCCTTTATAGCAATACAAATGGACCAATACACCGCCTTTGCTTCAGCACAAAACACAGAAATAGGTATTGTGTTATTTGCACATTGAGCGAACTACTATCAAGATAATCACTCCAAGTACTGACAAAGACATGTTCAATCTGACTCTTCCCCAGAACCATGTAGATGAGGAAGTATTTTAGAGAAAATATGCTTATGGTTGCATTCCTTCCTCTATCCCACAGTATAGAGCAGACTGCAAAAGGATAAAGGTCAGGGGCCTACTAACTTATTTTTCTATTCTGAGTGCTTAGCCCCCAGAAAAAGTATAAAACGGGTCATTTGGCATCTGTCTCCTCTGCCATCCATTCACCTACCTTGGTGTGGCAACACCAGCCCCATTAAACCCCTTACAGGAAGCCCAGTTCCCTCAATGTGGTCATCTCTTTTAATTGAGGTCACTCACAGGCTCTTACCTCCTCTGCCCCTGTTCTCTACCTCAATCACTACTCCTTTCCCATCCAACAAAACACATCCATCTTCTTTCGTTCTCCTTCAGAATTGCATTGCTAATAATAATAGCCAATAGTTGCGGAGTATTTGCAAACCATTTGTGTAGGATCTCATTTACTCCTCACAGCTGCAGGGAGGAAAATCCCATGCTGAATGTCACGCAATAGGTAAACAGTGGAAACACTAAGTGTTTCTGAGAGTCAGACTCCACAACCTGTGCTGTGAACTGTAATGCCTCATAGTAGATATAAAGTTGATTTAATAGTAAAGAGGTAGCAAAGACTTAATAGTCTCCCTCTCCTTTGTCTCGCTATTCAGAAGCGCTTATATTCACACTAGGGAAATGCTGTTTAAATATACCATATCTTGCAAATTCAAGTTGTATACACCATTTAAGTTTGATATGTGTCCATGTACGTGGCTAAACCTGGAAGCCTACATTCATTTACATTTAATTGCCTGAGAGTTGACAGCCAATGACAAATTAAGGGAGAACATCTTTGTAATTGCTATATAAAGCAATGTAGAATTTCGTCTATTAAAATTTATTTTGCATCTATCACCGCAGAAAGACAGCTAACACAAGACCATAGTACAATTGATAGAGTGCAACAATATGAAGCCAAAATCAAATAACCAAATATGACCAAAATAAGTATTCACTGCCCACATGAAGTCAATGGTCACGGTAAAATAAACAAATACAAATACAAATCTGCTTGAGAAGAAAATAAAGTATTAAGGCCAGGCATGGTGGCTCACGCCTGTAATCCCAGCACACTTTGGGAGGCCCAGACGGGCGGATTACCTGAGGTCAGGAGTTTGAGACCAGCCTGGCCAACATGGTAAAATCCCATCTCTACTAAAAACACAAAAATTAGCTGGGCATGGTGGAACACGCCTGTAATCCCAGCTACTTAGGAGGCTGAGGCACGAGAATCGCTTGAACCCAGGGGGCAGAGGTTGCAGTGAGCCAATATCATGCCACTACAGGGACAGAGCAAGATGCTGTCTCAAGAAAAAAAGAAAAAAAGAAGCAGAAGAAAGAAGAAGAAAAAAGAAGAAAGAAGAAAGTATTAATTTAAAAAAGATACCTGACTATGGTCTTAAAGGTTTAATATTACATGTAGTGTAAAAGTAGATAAGGAGTGGAAGCAACCCAGATGTCTATGAATGGATGAATGGATAAAGAAAGTGTAGTACATACACAAAATGAAATACTAAAAAGCCTTAAAAAGGAGTGAAATACTGTCATATGCTACAATATAGATGAACCCCGAGGGTCATTATGCTAAGTGAAAAACCAGTCATAAAATAGACAAATATATGATTCCACTTACATTAGGTATCCACCATAGTCAAATTCATAGAAAGTAGAACTGTGGCTACCAGAGGGGGGAAGAGAGGTAAGGAGTTGTTTAACAGGCATAGAGTTTCAGTTCTACCAACTGGAAATGGCCTGGAGATCTGTTTCTCAGCAATGTAAATATACTTAGCGTTACTGAACTATATACTAAAAATGATTAAGATGGTAAATTTTATAGTATGTGTTCTTTTTACCCAGTAAAAAAGAAGATCAGAAGACAGACTAGAAGATTTGGGCCAGCGTCTCAACTCTTATTCAAACTGAAATCCCTGTACATCCCTGGACTTTTTTACTCTCGTTTGGGAGCCAATTCAAGTCTTCCAAGTATGGTAACACCACACTCATGAGGCTTCCCTGCCTATCCCATCCCTCCTCAATCCCTTATTAGTTCTGCCCAGGCAGTAAGTATAGATAGCACAATGCCGGAATTCCAATCCAGGCTTCCCCACTTTTTAACTATGTATCTTGATTACGTTATTTAACTTCCTGAAGCTTGTTTTTCTCATTTATAAAACAAGGGTAATATACCCCATATTGTGTAGTATTTCTGTTAGAATTAAACAAGTCAAATATTTAAGATATATAAGACTATCTGACATGAGTTACAACTGCACCATAAATGTTGGCTATTATTAATTTACCCATTGTATACAATATTGCCTTTAATCATATTCATACCACTCTATTGCACTCGGTTTGAATGGAATTCTTCTGTCTGCGTAGTAATATTACATTCCTTTAAATTATCACTGTAAATCATTCTTCTAATAAATCCACAATGCACCTAACATGGCAGTTAACATAGTTTTATTAATGTAGTAATGTATAGATGTAGTTAGAGTTGTAAGAATTATGACAATTTCACCTGAAGACTTAACACCTGGGACACAAAGCACAGTGATTTACCAGGGATTCCAGCTCTGTCATGTGCTACCTGCGAGGCCTTGGGAGAATTCCTCTCTTTTCCTGAGCCTCACTGTTGTCATTTGTAAGCAGGGAAAGTAATAGCGCCTACCTCACAGGGCTATTTTGAGGATGAAATGAGCCCATATGCATTAAGATCTTAGAACAGCGCCTGGTAAGCAACAAGCATTTAATTAGTGTCTTCTGGATGGAGAATAATGGAGATTTTAGCTGAAAATAGGTAGGCTCTAGGCAAAATCATTTTGTAGCTTGGATCAAGGAGTAAGGATTTTCTAAGCTGTGTTTTAATTATTTTACTTATAGTGCAATCTGAAAAACACAATAAAAAAAACTAAAACTTAATATTAATTTCCATCCAGTGAAAACCACAAGTGCTAATTCCTTGACTTAGCAAAAGAACGTATCAGTAGCATAGGAGATACCTAGGTTTAGGTGTTCTGGATAATATCACAAAAGTAAAATGCCTGATAATCTCCTTAACTTCTGTAAGTCTTTTGTCTTTCAAGCTGTCCATCCAGATTTTAAGTTAATTCACTAGGATTTGAGAATTTTTTTTTAAATTCTAATGGAGAGATCCCTAAGGTAGAACCGTAATTCTTGGGATATCGGAGGATGATTTATTCTTCCAGAGTTTCTACAAAAGCAGAATTGTAAAACTTTTGTATAAATGTATACTCCACCATTTCTCTGAATGTATGTCATATTTTTAGACAAACAACCAGATGTTTCAGAATAGCCTACTGTGAGTGTTTCCTCTCTTTGCATTTATAAATAGTACCCTGACCTCTTTTCCAACTGAGTTTGAGGGTTTATTCCTATTGGTTTAGCAACTGTCAAAGTTTCTTTTTCTTACAAAAACAGGGTATTTCAGAAAACGTCTCCTACCTTACTGGTCCATTTTTTTTTTTTACATGTATTCATTCAATATATATTAAGCAACACTACTCACTCCAAGATAAGTCAGGGAGATATTTGGCATTCAAGGTAACAGCATCTACTATCTGATTTGACAACAGTACTAAGGGCTAAAAAGAAAGTGAAGATACAGTCTTCCCTCCAATAGTTTACAATCTAAAAGGGTAAATTAGACATGACTATAAGAAAAGGAAAATGGCATGTATATGACAATCAGTTCATTACTACTAAGTGCCAATAAAGAATACCAAAAACACCACAAAAGAAAACTTTTTGCAAAGAATTTGATATATTCCAAAAAAGCACTTAAATTTTAATAGTGAGAAAAATCCAATTTTATGACCTTAATTTCCACATGGTTTTATATTTTAGCATTGTTTTAAATACATACAGAAGTGGCCCCATCATCCTTCATGAGTTCTCAGGAACTCTAAAAAAAACCTCAAATCTGCTCCCCAAAAGGACTACTTCAACCCAAATGAGGCCTCCTTTCTTTTCTCTGCAGCATGGGTAAATAAGTAAGCTTGTGTTGAACAGAAACTGAAACAAAATTTCACAGGACAACTTTCTAACTAGAAGGGATCACGTGAGAATACCATTGAGTACTGTTTCATTTAAAGACAGAAACAAGTGAGCAAAATGGTTTAACTACCATTACATATTTAATCTGGCCAATACTTAGAAGTAATAACTAATACGATAAATTACAAGGTCCAGAACTTTGCAGAAAAGATTAAGACAGCCTCTCATAGCCTCTAATCTCACATCCACCGTATGTGGTCAAAGCTAAGACATATTTCCCAGATTATGAAGTTCTCTACCTAATTAATATTTCACCAAGAATTCCCAAAATTCTCACTACGTAGCATGTGCAAAGATTGTATCCAAGAAATGTATCGATAAGTAAATGAGAGCAGGTGGAAATGTGTGCTAAAAAAAACTATTAAAGCAATGACTATCATTTATACTTAGCATTTGTATAGTCACTTTCACCAAACTTTCTCACAGTTGCAGGGAGGTAGGTTAGAAAGTAATAAAACAAAACAACAGCAACAAAAAAAAAAACCTTCTCATATACCATGAAGTCTATAACTCAGAATCCTAACTAGACTTTAAAAACCTCATAGTTTCAATGCGTTAATGTAAAAGTTCTTCAGAAAACTGTAATTCATTATAATCTGAGTTCTATACTTACCCACAGTATCCAAGAATAGTTGGATCTGGTAAGTATTATTGCATACCCATGAGCCTTACACTGCAAGGAGCTTGCAGTGATATTAGAAAAACAAGAATTTGTTTTTAAATGTACCATCAGCTTCTCCTTTTACAGACAAGCCACATAAAATCTGACAGGTTTACAGAGGAAGGAAAAAATACAAACACATGCACATCCATATAAATAAGTTTTAACAAGCTCTGTCACCCTCTAGGTATAATTTAATTTAAATAAATCTCTGAGTACTAACAAATCTATATAAAACCCTCTTCGTGTTAGGAACCACCTTAAATGTGTATGTGTTAAATATGTTTGGAAAGAAGCCAGGAAGATATTTGCACTTAACCCTAGCCTAGTTCCATGACCCACTTTTTTTTCTTCTTTAAACGTTGTTGGACAAAGAATGTCGTGAGCATTTTCTCTCAATATTTCTCCTATAAGTGTATGGAAGTCATCAATAAGAGTTTAAAGGTATTTCTCTCTTTTCCTTAAAAAAGTTAGCTTCCTTTTTAAAACACCCATAACTTCGTCTTCCAATTACTTATGGGCAAAGTTCCATGAGCCCGCGGGGGTGTAGAGTGCTTAAGTGCAGGGAAATCAATACTCAGCTTGTAAGTACAATACTATTATGGGTAATAACAATGACATCCTATTAAATGTACTTTTAAAAATAGCTTATTTTCAATACACTTCTTTTTTTTTTTTTTTTAACCGAAGGCTGCATTCTACTGAACAGCCTACTTCAAGGACAAGCTTGCAACAAAAAAAAAAAAAAAAGAAAAGAAAAGAAAAGAATTTGCTATCAGGATACTTATCTTACAACAGCCTAAGATGTCATTATTCCACACAAACTAGCTTATTTTCTTGTATTTTCCTCTGATTATCAAAGGCTATATAATTCCACGAACCCTTTCCCCAAATCAAAATAACTCTAGATCACCTCAAGGTGGGAGAAGTGTTTAAGAAAACAAGCCAGAATTAGAGAAAATAAAACTTACTTTATTAAATAGGATGGACACCACTTCTCCCAGAGAACTGTCTCCAAAAGTAAACAAGAAAGATCAATCTGGTAAACTCACTGCATACAGGTTCCCGTGTAAGGTATCGGGTTCAGGCAGGTGGAGGCCAAATGATCGTAATTAAAGTTAATTAACAGGCCAGTCGTCTTAACGTGGATAACAAGCAGGGTGCAGGGCAGCACAGACACCCAGGCAAAGTCATGATCTCTACCGAGTAAATAATTTGGTGCCTGAAACTCACTACAGCTTCTTCTTCTTTGGAGATGGGGGAGAGGAATAGAGGGAGTGTCTAGCTGTCTACCCGGATCGTCACCCTCCCGGGTCAAATCCCAGAAGTGGAGTTCTTGGATCACTTACCGGCTTCTGGTTTCCTTTCAGACGCCCACACGCGAAATCCAAGGGGCGGACACCAGCGCCGAGCACTCTGCGCTCAGGAAATTTACCCGGTGAAGTGTCGAAAAGCCCCAACCCCTCCAGACAGGGTCCTCCCACCCCGGCGCTGGCCATCCCGGCCCAGCCCTCCCGAGGCCCTGGGTACTCGCCTTGCGCGCGGGTCGCGGAGTTCTAAAAGCGAGGTGAGGCGGCGCTGGGAAGCCCAGGGCCAGCGTCTCTCCTAGCCTTGGGCGCTCGGTCCTCGCCCTTCTGCCGGAGGCGCCAGGCCTCCTCCTTCCCGGTCCCCGCCGGCTGTCCGCAGCCGCCTCTGCTGCCTGGCGGCGGCCGCACGGGCGGCGCTGTTAGTGGGGCCGGCGCGTCGCGGCCGCCGCACCTGGAGGCGGGGAGCGCGGAGAGCGCGGGCCGCGGACCCGCGCTCAGCTCCGGAAACGCCGAGCCCGGCGCCCGCGCGTTGCTCAGGTGCTACCGCGCCGTGCCTAGGCAGTCGCTTCCTCTCGGCCCGCGGGGGCGGGGAGCAGGCGACCCGCGCGGGGGAAGCCGGAGCTCAACGGCGGGGGCGGCCCAGCCGGCCGCCCTGGTTCCGCAGCATAGTTGGGCGACTGACTCAGACCGCCGCGATTTGGCCGCGCCTGGCACCCTCGCCACCTGGCGCACCTTGGCCCGGAGGCGTCAGACCCAAGCTGCGGGGGCGCGCCCTGGAGCCCAGAGCGACAAGGGCATTACCCACCTTCCCGGGACGGAGATGCCCAGGACCTTGCGTTGGCTCCTCCTGGCCAGTGGGTTTGTCTGTGCGCACTCATGGGGGGTTGAATGTCAAATGGGCGGAACCTCGCCACGACTGATTATTAGTATTACTCTTCCAAGTACTTAAAGTGTTATCTCAGCGTTTCTCAAACTGAAGACTCATCTAGGGCACTAATTTCCCCAGGCTGCTTCTATGTAAATTTGTTCCTTCTTGCACCTGTGATGGTTAGATCCCAGAGGGGCATTTCCCCTTTAAGCTGGACTCTGACAAAGGAGGCAGCGAACGAAAATAGGGGATCCCAAGGAACCCTTGTAGACCTCCAAATATCTAAGAGTCCGTAAAACCCAGTTGTTTGCGAGTAAGTTCACAAACCAACTACTTTTTTTTTTTTTTAATTATACTTTAAGTTCTAGGGTACATGTGCATAACGTGCAGGTTTGTTACATATGTATACTTGTGCCATGTTGCTGTGCTGCACCCATCAACTCGTCAGCACCCATCAACTCGTCATTTACATCAGGTATAACTCCCAATGCAATCCCTCCCCCCTCCCCCCTCCCCATGATAGGCCCCGGTGTGTGATGTTCCCCTTCCGGAGTCCAAGTGATCTTATTGTTCAGTTCCCACCTATGAGTGAGAACATGCGGTGTTTGGTTTTCTGTTCTTGTGATAGTTTGCTAAGAATGATACAAACCAACTACTTTTTTTGTTTTTTTTTTGTTTTTTTTTTTTTTTTTTTTGAGACAGGGTCTCACTTTGTCACCCAGGCTGGAGTGTAGTGGCGCGATCTCTGCTCATTGGATCTCCTCCTCTGCGTCCAAGCTATCCTCCCACATCAGCCTTCCAAGTAGCTGGGATTACAGACGCGCACCATCAACCAAGGTAATTTTTTTTTTTTTTTTTCGTATTTTTAGTATAGACTGGGTTTCACCTTGTTACCCAGGCTGGTCTCAAACTCCTGACTTCAAGTGATCCACCTGTCTCGGCCTCCCAAAGTGCTGGGGATTACAGACCTGAGACGCTGCCCCCTACCAGCCTTTTTTTTTTTTTTTTTTTTTTTAAATAAACATCTCCCACAGACTACCTGAAATTCTCTTCATTAAAAGGTGAAATGTATTTATCTTTCCCCTGTTCCTGTTGATGGAAGTGAAGCAATTAAGGAAAGTGCAGACCTTATTATGAAAATGAGATAATTGGTGAAGTGCCGAGAGAGGCTTCCCAGGAACCTGGGCCCTCGGGATTCTTCAGTCATCACCTTCACCCACACTACCTGCCCAAAAGCACCGTCTTTCCCTGGGGAGACTCTGAAGCAGCTCTGTCTTGCTAGAGATACCAAATATCCAGTTCCTTTTGAACTTAACACCTCATAGCCGACCTCATTTCCACCAGGAAAGTTTTATTGACATTTTCCAAACCACGGGAACTATTCCTTTGGATTTCTATAGCATTTATAGGAGGAATTTTATTTATGTGGCTCTTTTCTGGCTTCGTTTTACGGGTGTGTGTGTGTGTGTTTTCTTTTCCCCTTTTCCCTCTCCAAATTCTCACATACTTCTCATTTATTTATCTCTTTTTTTTTGTTTGTTTTTGTTTTTGTTTTCAACTGAGTACCGCTGTGTTGCCCAGGCTGGAGCGTGGAGGACTGTGGTGCGATCTCAGCTCACTGCAGCCTCCGCCTTTTGGGTTCAAGCCATTCTCCTGCTTCAGCCTCCTGAGTAGCTAAGATTACAGCCATGTACCACCACGCCCAGCTAATTTTCATATTTTTAGTAGACGCAGGGTTTCACCATGTTGGCCAGGGTGGTCTGAAACTCCTGGCATCAAGTGATTCGCCTGCCTCTGCCTCCCGAAATGCTGAGATTACAGGCGTGAGCCACCACGCCTGGCTCTATTTTTATCATTGTAACCCATCTAAACAAGGTGGGTTATAAATAAATATTATTAGATCAGTTATGTCTGGGAGGTTCAAGCATTGCTTTGTCCTCAAGTTACTTTGCTTGCTAGATTTTATAAACTAATTGAGAAATTGTCTTTCTCCCTCTTTGCAAAAATATCTTAGTTCTTTGATTATTATTCACTCATTTATTGTTTAAAAATTATTAATCTCTGTTTGGCATTTTGAAAATACAGTGGTTACCAAATACAATGCAATCTCTGGATTTAGTGTTTTCTAAGGGGAAATAAAGGTAAATGCTACAAGGTACAACAATGACTTCATAATAGCCCTGGGAAACAAAGAAGAACAGTGCTCACTTATTGAATGTTTACATTAGTTATAAGATGTATTCTGGTTTAATGAATCTTAATATATGGAGGAAAATAAAGATGTCTGAGGAAATATGGCAAAAGCTACATTTCATTAATTGATCGATAGTCGCCAGACTCTAGCCAAATACCTAACATATATGCTGTGTATACACAACATGTGTGAGTTAAAATTCTTTTTTCAATTTTATAAATATAGGTTTAATTGAAACTTAAAGAAGTTAAGTAGTAAATAGTGAATATATTGAACACAGTTAGGCTATATTCTTAGGGTATAAATTTTTTATTTCGCAGCCTTCACAGTGAGGTATTGAGAGAGCAAAGTACACAGGGAAATTGGCTTAACAAGGATTAAGGTATGGGCCAAGCACAGTGGCTCACACCTGTAATCCCAGCAGTTTGGGAGGCAGAGGCGGGCAGATAACCTGAGGTTGGGAGTTGGAGACCACCCTGGCCAACATGGTGAAACCCCATCTCTACTAAAAATACCAAAAAATTAGCCAGGCATGGTGGTGCATGCCTGTAATCCCAGCTACCCAGGAGGCTGAGGCAGGAGAATACTTGAACCTGGGAGGTGGAGATTGCAGTGAGCCAAGATCTCACCATTGCACTCCAGCCTGGGCGACAAGAGCGAAACTCCATCTCAAAAAAAAAAAAAAAAAAAAAAGTATGAAAATCTGTTTACTTTCAAGACCACTGGAACATATGTTCTCAGTAATTTTCATCTAGGCTGGAATGATTCCACAATGACCAGCTCCTGCCCATTTTTCCCAGAGTTTCAGTAAAAAAAACAGGTAAAGATGTGTCTATGCTTATCTATGTATTTACTGTTGTGAACCCTTGTTCCCGAATGCACTCTACTTGTCAAGGAGACAATTTGAGATAGTGAAAATCTTCCATCTCTCCTCTTCCTCCTCACTCTCTTCTCTCCTCTCTCCCTCCTTTTCCTCCTCCTAGTTTTTCGTACAACATGATGGCTAATACCCATTGAGCACTATGTGCCAATTGCTATTCCAGGCATTTTACTTACAAGAGTTCATTTAAGTATCTCAACAGTTTCTTGGTGAGATGTTGTTATCTCCTTGATAAGAAAACCTAAGAGAGAAAAATTGAGTGTTTTACACAAATCAAACAATGAGGACTGTAGGGGAGGCAGAATTCCAACCCAGTCTTCTCCAGGATCCATTCTGCACTGTTTTGTCTCTTGGAAAAAGTAGAAGGCTTGGAAAAGGCTGCATTCAAAATGGAACCAGTATAGGTTGCAGCATTTTTTTGAGCAAATTCATTAACTTACCTGAGCCTCAGTTTCCCCATAAGTAAACTGAGAATAATAATACTATGAGAATTTAATATGATTATATATCTACAGCACCTAAAAAATAGTAACCACTCAATGCATTTAGTTTTAGTTTATTTTCTCAAATTATTCTTCAAGATTTGATTCAAATCCTACCTCCTTCTCAAGACTTTCCAAATTTCTGATAGTCAGAATTATTTACACAACAGAATTTAAAATAATCTTTCCCTTTTTTCTAAAAGGAAATCCAGCATTGCTTTTGCCAAATATGAAAATTAGGTATATAGATAAAATAAGCAAATGTCTACTTATTTAATTTATCAATTTACATGATTTTCTATAGAAGTAAAATTATATTTTAAAATATACTGCTTTTTCCACTTATATTTTATGAAATATTTTGATTCACATTTTCAAATTTTAACATTCGACTTCAACACTATGGGCTTTTTTTTTTTTTTTTTTTTTTTTTTTTCCTGAGACATAGTCTCATCACTCTGTCACCCAGACTGGAATGTAGTAGTGCAATCTCGGCTCTCTGCAACCTTCACCTCCCAGATTCAAGTGATTCTCCTTCCTCAGCCTCCTGAGTAGCTGGGATTACAGGTATGCCCTGCCATGCCCAGCTAGTTTTGTATTTTTAGTAGAGACAAGGTTTCTCCAGGTTGACCAAGTTGGTCTCAAACCCCTGGCCTAAAGTGATTTGCCCACCTCAACCTCCCAAAGTGCTGGATTACAGGCATGAGCCACCGAGCCTGGCCACTACAGACATGTTTATGATATATTTTTTTCCTTGCCTTTCTATATTCCATCTCAGCCCTATCCTTCAGCCCTGCTCCCTGGGATCCACTCCCTAGTAAAGTGCTCACATATAGGTTTTTGTCTCAGGCTGTATTTTCTGGGGAACTTTGGCTTAGGCGTTTTTCTTCATGTCTTCATATTTATTTGTTCAGTAGCTTATTCTCTGCTTTAGGTACAAGCTTTCTTTTAAGCCTGGAAAAAGGTAAATTCTTTTTTAAAGTTTTTTTTTGGCTTCCTTTTTTGAGACGGAGTCTTGCTGTGTCGCCCAGACTGGAGTTCAGTGGCGCAATCTGGGCTCACTGCAAGCTCCACCTCCCGGATTCACGCCATTGTCCTGCCTCAACCTCCCGAGTAGCTGGGACTACAGGTGCCTGCCACCACACCTTGCTAATTTTTTGTATATTTTTAGTAGAGACTGGGTTTCACCATGTTAGCCAGGATGGTCTCCATCTCCTGACCTCGTGATCTGCCCGCCTCAGCCTCCCAAAGTGCTGGGATTACAGGCGTGAGCCACTGTGCCCGGCCTAAAGTTTTCATTGACAAATAAAAATGTATATATTTATCAAGGACAACATGTTTTGAATATGTTTATGTTGTAGAATGGGTAAAACTAGATCGTTAACATTTGCTCTACCTTACATTCTTTGTGGTAAGAACCCTTAAAATCTACTTTCTCAGGGATTTTTGAGAATACAATACATTGTTATTAACTTTGATCACCCTATTGTATGCTAGATCTCTTGAACTTATTTCTTCTATCTGACTGAAATTTCGTATCCTTTCGCCAGTATCACTCCCAACTCCCCCGTTTCCCAGCCGGGTAAGTACCATTCCACTCTCCAATAAATTCAGCTTTTTTAGATTACATGTGTAAGTGAGATAACACAGTATTTGTCTTTCTGTGCCTTGTTTATTTCACTTACCATAATTCCCACTAGGTTCATTTACATTGTCACAAATGACATGATTTTCCTCTTTTTTAAGGCTGAATAGTATTCTGTTGTGAATACATGCCACATTGTTTTTATCCATTGATTCATTGATAGACACAAGTTGATTCCATATCTTAGATATTGTGACCAGTGCAGCAATAAACATGAGAGTGCAGACACCTCTTCAACCTCAGGAATTTAGTACTTTGCCATTCAGATTAATGTACAATAATGGGAGGAAATATAGAAATAATACATATGTTATGACACATATATTTTTGTACCAGGCATTGTGACACATTATTAGCTTTGTAAATTCTCTCAACAGGGCTAGGAGGTAAGTAATATCAGTATCTCCCTTTTAGCCAATGATGAAACTGAAAGGTTATCCAAGAACTCACAAGCAGTAAATAATCAGATGTTGAACAGAGATAATGTGAATTCAAAGTACATGCATTAAGTATTACACTCTGATGCCTCAGAGAAGGCTTTTTTAACATTTTGATAATAAGGACCTTTTGTTTTGAGGCATTATTTATTTGGGAGAAATGATGTATCTTATATTCAGGAATTTATAATACTCTCTCCTGATTCTCCTACTGCCCTTTGATTTTTTACCTCTATTGAATACTCTTGTCAGTCAGTCTTGCATTCTGCACACTTGGAATACTTATTTATTTATTTTATTTATTTATTTATTTATTTATTTATTTATTTATTTATTGAGGCAGAGTTTCGCTCTTGTCATCCAGGCTAGAGTATAATGGCGCAATCTCAGCTCACTGCAACCTCTGCCTCCCGGGTTCAAGTGATTCTCCTGCCTCAGCCTCCCCAGTAGTTGGGATTACAGGTGCCTGCAACCACACCCAACCAATTTTTGTACTTTTAGTAGAGACGTGGTTTCACCATGTAAGCCAGGCTGGTCTCAAACTCCTGACCTCAAGTGATTCTCCTGCCTCGACTTCCCAAAGTGTTAGGATTACAGGCATGAGTCACCATGGCCGGCCTGGAATATTTTTATTACTATTTGAATTCCCTGAAGTACCCAACCTAGAGCTTTAGGTAAATGTTTGTTTTTATCAAATCTGAAATGTTTATATTCATTATGTTGTCTCCTTTCAGTTCTTTGTTACAAGCTGTGAGTTACTTTGAAAGTTTTATTCATTCTTTCTCAAAGCAAGAGAGCAGTTTAGTGGATGGCACTGCAGGTTACCCTAGACAAAGGGGCAGTGAAAAATATTCAGTCAATTCAATTGTTGACCAAAAATTGATGGTGTTGTGGAAATAATTTATTTTTAAACATAAGATTTAAAAAATTTTTAAAGTTTAAAGGAAAGTTAACAAAAGTTTTCCTATAAAATTAGTGTTTCAGAAACTCATTTAAGCACTATAGATGAGAGTATTTCATTAATACTAATATGTGTATTTTTACACTTCTTCTGAAAGAGGAATTCATCTTAAAATGAATTACTGTTGGCCAGGTGGCAGTCACAACATAATTGTCACTGCCTACATGCTCCTGAACTTGATCATAACTGTTTTATATTGTCATCACTTCATTTGAATTATTTGCATTACTGCATATGTTGAGTTCATGATTCAAAATTATCTTCAAAAAAATTGCACTGGGTTACTGCAGAAAGACAAGGAAACAGAGTAGTGTGATTTTATGTGATATTTGATAAAAATCTATGTCTAAAAAAGTCTCAAACAGCATTTTTGTAGATATACAGTATATAAAAATTCTATTTATTTTAATATTAAATTTAAAATTTGCATTTTAAATTTGTTGACATCCAGTAGTTTCTGCCACTGCTAACCTAAAAATCTAGTTTTATTTTTCTATGGAAAAATGTTTCTAAGAAAAATCATTGCATGGGAGAAAATATTTGCAAATTATGCATCTGACAAAGGTCTCATATCCAGAATCTATAAAGAACTTAAGCAATTCAAGAAGCAAAACACATATAACCCCATTAAAAAGTGGGCAAAGGACATGAATAGACATTTCTCAAAACAAGACATAGAAGTGGCCAACAAAAATAAGAAAAAAAATGCTCAACCTCACTAATCACCAAAAATGAAATACAAATGAAAATCAGAAATGCAAATGAAAACCGTAAGATACAACCTCACACCAGTCAGAGTGGCTATTATTATTAAAATGTCAAAAAATAAATGATGTTGGTGAAGCTGCAGAGAAAAGGGAATGGTTATGCACTGTTGGTGGGAGTGTGAATTTGTTCAGCCACTGTGAAGAGAAGTTTGGAAATTTCTCAAAGAACTAAGTTGAACTACCATTCAAACCACCAATCCCTTTAATTGGCATATACCCAAAGTAAAATAAATCATTCTACCAAAAAGATGCACGTACTCATGTATTCATCTCATCATTATTCACAATAGCACAGACGTGGAATCAATTTAGATGCCCATCAAGAGTGGATGGATAAAGAAAATGTGGTACATATACAAGATAGAATACTATGCAGCAATAAAAAAGAACAAAATAATGTCTTTTGCAGCAACATGGGCACAGTTAGAGGTCGTTACCCTAAGTGAGTTCACTCATAAACAGAAAACCAAATATTGCATGTTCTCACAAGTGGAAACTAAGCACGGGGTACCTGCGGACGTAAAGATGACAGCAGTAGTCACTGCAGACTTCTAGATGGGGAGAAAGGAGTAGGGAGTAAGGGCTACAAAATGACCTATTGGGTACTACGCTAACCACTTGGTGATGGAATCATTCACACCTCAAGCCTCAGAGTCAAGTAACAAACCTGCATATATACCACTTGAGTCTGAAACAAAAGTTGAATTGTAAAGAAAAAGAAAAGAAAATTTATTACTAAGAGAGATGAAAGAAAACCTAACTTTTGCCCAATGGATTTATAGACAAAATACATGCACTGTATATAAATTCATTGCTTCCACTTTAATGTGTCAATTCTTCTCATGTATGTCTGTAGTTGAGTTTACTAAACACGTGAACAAATGGATTTCTTTGTGATGTGTCTTGAAAATACTGTGTAGTTCCATTTTTTCCTTTTTGTGAAAAATGCTATACTTAAAATAGATAATTAGCTTTAAAAGCTCTTCTGACATCAAGAAAAAAATGGAAGAGGGATTTGGAGAAGCAAAAGATAGAGAGGTAGAAATGCAAAAGCAACAGCTAGAAATAGATTTCTTATAAAGCAATGAAATTAAGCTGTTAAAATTTATCTGAAAAGCACAGAATAATATCAATGTAAAAGGTAAGTGAAATACACAAAAAGTATTAATAGTTCTAAAAGCAGAGGTCACAGACTAACTGCCTGTGAGTAGCATGAAGGCAAAAAGTTCACCGTATGATTCAGATCACAGAAATGTTTTAGTTTTGAAAATGTATATTTTTTATTTTAAAATAGGGATTTTAGCTTCTCTTGAAAAAAAGTCAGAAGGCCTGATAGTACTGCATTCACACTTGCCAAAGCAAGTCTAAATGGATTGGAGGCTGGGTGGGGTGACTCATGCCTGTAATCTCAGCACTTTGAGAGGCCGAAGCTGATGCACCACCTGAGGTCAGAAGTTCAAGACCAGCCTGACCAACATGGTGAAACCACATCTCTACTAAAAATACAAATTAACCGGGTATGGTGGTGCACGCCTGTAATCCCAGCTACTTGGGAGGCTGAGGCAGGAGAATCGCTTGAAGCTGGGTTGCGGTCTAAGCCTTGCAGTGAGCCAAGATTGTGCCATTGCACTCCAGCCTGGGCAATAGAGTGAGACTCCATCTCAGAAAAAGAAAAAAAAAAAAAAAGGATTGGAAAACTGGCTGCCTTTTTTGGGCAGTACATACACTGTTTAGTTTGTTATAGTCGCTCCTCACCCTATTTCTCCTTGGGGTTATGACTCCAGAGCTGTGGAGGTTGCAACTAGGAGATGTTACCTGAAATTATAGTCTGTTAAACTGTATGAGCAACCTTTGAGGCAAGCTTATGAATTTCTGAAATGGAAGTCTTACAAATATACAGTCCAGACCAAAATTTAATACCCAACATATTAAGACTATTTTATCAGCACAAGCAGAAGCAGTACAATCATAATAGGTACCATCTACTGAGTTCTTAAAATAAGTCAAATTACATGTCAAACACCTTACAGCTATTATTCAACTAATTTTTATAGATATTTTGTGATGAACCACAAAGCTATAGTGGTAAGCAAAGTAGATCTACTTCACTCTCATTTTAGAGCTTACAGTATGATTGCAGAGCAGATATTACCCAAATAATTACACAAATGTGTATATATGTATATGTGTGTGTATGGCATATACATGTATTATGAATACACACAAATATTACGTATCACATACTATATGTATAGTATACATATATAAATCTATATTACATAGACTCCATAGGATACTGATGCATGCATACATACATATTTCCATATGTATACATTTCCATGTATAATTATGTTTAAATCATATGAATATGGTTATATTTGTCTCTAACCTCAAAAACAGTCAGTGCATGTGGTTCAAGTTCATAAATTTTAGTTGAGATGGAGGAAATGCTTTTTCAGTCTTGAGTTCAGATGGAGGGAATTTCTAACCCTCCTAACCTTTTCTGCCTTCTCTGCATTCCACTCCACACCTTCAGCCTGTGATAGGTCAGTAATTTATTTTTTGGTGTGTTTGGAAGGAGGCACTGGCCCGATGATCCCTTCTTCTTCATCTCCTCTTTCTTTTTGTGTGGGCTGCCCTCAGAAAGCCAGAATTCTGTGTTGCTTTTCCAAGCTATAAGACCTATGGGAAGTTTGGATCTAACCATAGCTTCCAGAGCCTGACATGTCTAAAATTAATAAAAGAAGTATTGAATTACTCTTCTGCCTGATTCTTGTCTGTCTGTCCATTCATTTCAAACCAGGAACCACAAACATTTGTGGTAAATATTAAAAACAACATTCTATGCTACAGAAAAATAAGGAGAAGGAATGATTTTTGATTGGTAAATCTGAAAAGTCCTTTTTAAAGCAAGTGACATTTAAACTGAGATGTGAAGGCTGGGTGGGAGGGAGCTATGTGTGCTGTGAGGAGGAGGGTGGAGATGTGTTCTAGGCAAAGAAGAGAATTTGTGAAACCTTGGAGGCAGCAAAAAGCAGGAACTTTGGAGGAACTGAAAAAGAAAAAAAAAAGCTTTCAGCTAGATTGTCAATAGAGTAGACAGGATGAAGTTGGATGTACGGGTAGCCACATCTTGTAGGGCCTTAGAGGCCATGTTCGGGGTGGAGATTTTATCAAAAGGGCAATAGAAAGTCATTGAGTGGATTTAAAAGGGGAGAATGTAATTCACTTTATCTCCTTACCTTATATAATCTTCAAAATAACCTTTAATGAAAGATACTATTATTATGCCCATATTTCAGCTGAACACATGGACATGCAGAGATTAAATTTCAAATGCATTACTTGGTAGCTCATATACAATTTCAGGGCCATCTTTTTACCCACTCTACTATGCCATATGTGCAAAGAACTCCACAGTCTAATCTATAGAATTGTCATGGCATCTGAGCATTTATAGACCATAACATACAAATAATACATAGGAATAATTAATATTTTGAGGTCTTTATAAAATTATTTTGTATTTATAATTCAATACGTCCGTGTTTAGAGAAATAAAAGGGACATCCAGTGAATTCATCCTTCCATTTTCTACAGTCGAATTCTAAGCAATTAGGGAAGATTTAATTTGTTTTAATGTGAGGTGCTCCTTTTGTTTTGTATAAACAATTCAATAATTGTCCCCAAACCAAGTAACTAAAAATAGATTGGAGGAAGGGGAACAGAGGATAAGAATGTGTCAGCACTTCATGAAAAGTTTTTGGTAGATTAGGCAGTAAAGATGCTAACCTAATTACTTTCCCTGTAGCTAGTTCCAGAAATTGGCACATGATTTAAAAAGACATTGATCATTGACTTAATGTACAGTGTGTACATCGGTTACTAGTAACTTGTGTGCCAGTGAAATCTGTTGTTCTTACTTTAGAAAACAAAAATCCATATATCCTGTTTTTCTGGCTGAAAAGGTAGTGTTCTCAGTTTCTCTAAAACACATTTTTTCAGAAAAGTTATCTATCTGCCATTTGATCGTTTTTTCTATGTGTGAAATATGACGTACCGTCTCAGTTATGCTGAGCAGCAGGTGCACAGACCTTCAAAGGCCTAACTTACAGGTTTGCATTTCCTTCACTCCACATGGCTTCTGTGGCATCCTGTGTCATGTTTTCTGTTCTTTCCTGTGGAAACTCTCATACCCACATTACTTCAATCTAGTTTAGCAATCAGAAAACATGGTGTCTGCCCAGTAGATTTTGCAAACATTTTAAGGAAACTGTGGTAGTCATGCTTGATTGAACTGTTCTTTCTTTCGCTTATAAGGGAACTACTGCTCATGCCTTCATTCAGCCATGAATGCTTGGCTTTTTCAAAACAGTTTCTAGGACACTAAAAAAAGGAGATTTTTGTTTTTCATTCATCTCCAGAAAAACAAGAAAATGAAACAGCACTGGAAATACTCCTTTTATGCACTGGGTGAAGACAGTTTTTACAAAGCAATTGTTTCATATAAAAGAAAGCAACTTAATGTATTAGATTATCTTTATAATCTACAGAGCGAACTTCTAAATAAAAAGCAAAGCATGTGAATAATTATTAGATAGGTAAATGTTTTATTGATACAGCAGAATTCAAGAGGGAACAATGAAATCTAAAGAACTGAAGTTTTTCTTTTATTGTCCCTTCCAAACTGTGCTTCTGAACTTACATTTCTCCTGCCCTCAAATGAAATATAGGGTGGGTCTTCTAGGTCTTCCCATCTGTGTCAGTGACAAGAATATTAATTTATATTGTAAAAGTGTCTGGTCTAATCTAGTATTCGAGACTAACTCTAGTACAGTTCATTCATTATAAAGCCTACTGTGCTCAGTCACCACCCCTCTCTCACAAGCCTGCTTTAAATCTAAAAGGCTGTCTCACCTGTTTCGGTGTGGTGAGTGAAATAGAGAAGGCTAAACTTTTTCTTCCCACATGCTCACTTCCTTGCTTGTTCGCTAGCTGCTGCATCTGGCCCCTCAAGCGTCAAGTCAAGGGGAAAAGGAGATTGAGAGGAAGGGCGGTCTGTGAATTGGTGAGTGCAATTGTACGTTTCTGGCTCTTACTTTCCTAGTTCTCTTTTCTACTCCATCCCCCACCCACCGACCAACCACTGCTAGAGTCTGGGGTCCGCCAGCTGCTCTTGAGATGCTGGGAATACTTCCTCACAAGCAGCAGCTTTTGACATCCCTCTTGGGTCCCTTTTTGGTGCATTAAGTTTCTTTAATAAATTAAGTGTCCTCAGAGGTCTACCACAGCCATGCTCCCTACAGCCTCTAGTAAAGTTCAAGACACACTGCTGGCATTTGCCTCTGATGTGTGAATTGATGTCCTACCTTCTTCAGTGCTGAACCTCAGACTTGCTTTACACACTGTATCTGACATAAACTAAGAATAAGAGATAAGAGCCTTTGGCCAAGTATATCATTCAGGAGACTGGAGTCAGAAAAAAACAAGCCACTACATCAACAAGGCTGGAGTTTTTTATTATTAAAGGAGTGTGTGCATGCATGTATGTGTGGGTGGTCATATTTATTAAATACTACCCATACGCAAGCCCAGTACATAAATAACTCTTTATTATTAATAATAAAAACTAATACTAATTAATAACTAATACTAGGGTTATATTTTTTATTTTATTATATACATATATATATATATATATATTTTTTTTTTTTTTTGGAGACGGAGTCTCAGTCTGTAGCCAGGCTGGAGTGCAGTGGTGCGATCTTGGCTCACCGCAACCACCATTTCCCAGGTTCAAGTGATTCTTCTGCCTCAGCCTCCCACGTATGTGGGACTTACAGGCATGTGCCACCATGTCCAGCTAATTTTTTTTGTATTTTTCGTAGACACAGGGTTTCACCATATTGGCCAGGCTGGTCTCGATCTCTTGACCTTGTGATCCACCTACCTCAGCCTCCCAAAGTGCTGGGATTACAGGCATGAGCCACTGCACCCTGCCAGTTTATATTTATTAAATACTATCCATATTCAAGCCCAGTACATAATCTCATTTTTATTATTAACAATAACTAATACTAATACTAATTAATAAGTAATACTAGGTTATATTTATTAAATACTGCCCATACGCAAGCCCAGTACATAAACTATCTTTTTCAATCCTCACAGCAACTCCATGAATTAGATTCTATTACTAGCCTCATTTTATAGATGAGGGTATTTATGAGGTTTAAGAGTTTAGTTAACTCACCCAAGGTCACCTACTTTGTAAATAGTAGAGCTGGCACTCAAGTTTAGTATCACTGGCAGATGTATAGCTTAGCTCACTGTAATTGCTATATCAGAACAACTCCCTATGGGACTGGAGTGTTACTAGTTTAAATAGTGACTGGAGCTAGACTATTAAAATGGCTTCTTGCATCCATAGCCAAAAGTTAGCCCAGATAACAGACTTCAACAGCAGCTTTCCTCTGTGTTATTGATAGAAATCTTTCACTGATTGAGGTGTGTCCTGGGTATAGGCCTTCACACGATGATAATTTTCTTATTAAACACTGTGAAACAACAAGAGACAAGTTTTCAAAGTATTCCATCTACTCCTTCACATATCTTCTCATGTATCAATAATACAGCCAATAATTACTGATTCGAATTTCTTCTGACGAATTTGTAATTTAGCTATGATTTCTCGGAATCTAGCTATGCATTCTAAATTCTAATTTCCAATTAGGTTCCTTGTGGCATCATTGAGCATTGAAAATAATTTTATGACTCATAACAGCTCATGAGAAAAAAATGGGTTCAGTCAATAACATTACCAGGCAGGTCATCCGCAAGCCACAATAATATCATGGAGAATTCAAAGTAAATGGATTTGCTTGCTAGGCAAGATAGCATGTCAAAGCCTTGAAAAAATTAAGGTTCTTGGCTATTAGGCCTACAGGGACCTCAGTTGCAAGGTTCAATGAAGACAAAAGCCAGAATTGGGACTGAGGGCAGTCCCTTGCAATAGTGATTATTTTAATGCATAGTGTCTAAGGGGGGTTAAGGAGCAAAAAATAGATCCAAGAAAACATTTAACTAATGGTTAATCTGTTGGGACAGTTATGTCAGCAGAAACCTATGAGGCTTTCCAATGGCCTTCCTTAAGCCAATCAAACTTAACATTTTATATTAAGCATTTCCAAACTATGGTTTTATATTAGGTATATGTAGTGCTTTATAAAAACAAGAACTACTTGATCGTGTAATCCTAGAAAATCCTTCAATCAATACTCTCTCCTAGAGATCTATGGGTTACCTTTACCATATTAAAGTCTTCAAGGGATTCCTGCTTGAAAGAAAGCTGTTTAATCTTGTTTAATTTAGCATTTCCTAAATGTACATGATCGGGAAACCATCTTTTTGTACAATGCGTTTAATTTACTGAACCACATTTTGAAAAAAAATGGTCCAGTGTAATTAGAGAATCTCATAGCCAATAGGTAGCATGCACAGAACATTATTGAATATTACTTCTTGCAGCGAAGCTATTGAGAATTTTCTGGTGGGCATGAATTTAAAGTAAATGATCTTTAAAATGTTACCAGCAGGCAGATATTCTAGATGTCTGTTCAAGGTCCATAGACTTCAGGCTAGAAGTAGGCTAACAAGCTCATTTGAGAGTTATAGAGCCCCTAGGATATGGACCTCTGTAGGTCAGTCCAACTCTTCCTAGAAATGAAATGAGAAAGTCCCTAAGGATAAATCTAAAATATTTACTTAAAAAATTCTGAATGCAAGGTACTTATAGCCAAATAGTAGTTAAAATCATAAAGCTCTAGCCTATGGAAAAATTTAACCTAGAAAATTTGTTAGTGGATGGTAACAAATGTCAATAAAAGTCCTAAAAGTTATCACTGTAAGTATCCTCAGGACATGCAGTCTTGAAAAACATAACTTCCAAAGAAACTTTTGAGATAGTTATTTGCCAAAAATACATCTGTATAACTGAACGGGTTAAATACTGCTTTAATAATGTCACCTCCTATTTGGGAAGGCTTATTTTATGTCAAGTATAGAGGCACGCACTTAAGCGAATTAACTATCTTAACCCTCATAGCAACCCCACATTTTCTTCATTTCTAACAAATTATTTTGTTTATTATGCCTGAAACTCAGCTTTTTCTTAATTCCTTTTTTTTTGAGATAGGGTCTCACCCTGTTGCCCAAGCCGAAGTGCAGTGTTATGATCTCAGTTCATGGCAACTTCTGTCTTCTGAGCTCAAGCAATCCTCTTGTCTCGGTCTCTCAAGTAGCTGGGACTGACTACAGGCATGAACCACCACACCCGGCTAATTTTTTGGTATTTTTTTTGAAAAGACAGGGTTTCTCCATGTTGTCCAGATTAGTCTCAAACTCCTGAGCTCAAGCTATCCACCGACCTAGGCCTTCCTAGTGTTGGGATTACAGGTGTGAGATACTGTGCCTAGTTGCAACCCACATTTTATAGAAGTTATAGCAACCTGAGGCTAAGAGACTTCAAGTAATTTGCTCAAATTCAAAAGGGGAGTAAGTAGTTAGGCCAGAATTAACCACGCTATTTAATAGTCCAGTATAGGATTTTTATGTATATGGGTTTTATAAGTTAACAAACTTGTTTGAATGTGGCAACAAAGGACAATACAACAGTAACCTAAATAAGATAGAGGTTTTTGGCTCTCTTAGTTCATGTAAGTAGTCTAGGACTAGATCCAGCTCTTTCTATCTCTCAGGGACTGACTGTGTTCCTCACAATTCAAAGTTGGAGTCCTTATGCCCAATATTATGATATTAGTTATAGGAAAGTGATTAGGTCATGAGAGTAGAGCCCTCGTGAATGAGATTAGTGCCCCTATAAAAGAGACCCCAGAGAACTATTGGGCCCTCTTTCTTCCGTGTGAGGATATAAAGTGAAATCAGCAGTCTGCAGGCAGGAAGAGAGTCCTCACCAATACCCAACCATGCTGGCATCCTGATTCTAGGCTTCCAGCCTCCAGAACGGTGAGAGATACATTTCTGTCATTTAAGCCACCCAGTCTATAGTACTTTGTTTCAGCAGCCCGACAACATAGCCACCCAGCCAGCCTCTCCGCCAGCCTAACATCCGTTTTCTCAGCCAGCCTCTGGATCTGCCAGCCATCCAGACGGACTCTCAGCCAGTCAGCTATCCTCTCAGCCTGCCTCCAAGCCAGCCTTTCGGCCTATCTGCCAGAAAGCCTCTAAACCAGCCGACTTGCCAGCCAACCACCAAGCCTATCAACATGCAGCATACATCCTATGGCCAAATATGTCTACGCTAGTTCTTACCATTACATCCACTTTTCAGTTGGTGGGAAGCAAAGAAGAAAGGACACAGTATACACTTTTATAGGCCAGAACTAGAAGTTGTTCATTACATTTACCCATATGCTATAGACTAGACCTTAATCAAATGGCTACATCCAACTTCAAAGGAGGCAAAAAAATGAAATCCTTATCTGGGCATTCATGTGCTCTGTTAAATTCCAGGGTTCTATTACTAACAGAATAAAAGGAGGGTAGCTATTTGGGGATATATTTTTTTATATATACAGATTCCTAACTAACAGTTTTTGTCATAGAATCATCCACTTCTAGGCTAAACGTGAATGTTCTATCAAATATTTTGATTTAGCTTTAAAGTATTTAATACTAGGCAGTCCTTACTGCTATAAATTGATGGCATGAAGCTTGGGTCAATACAAGATTATTTTTTGACGAGAATAGGAGAGTGTTGATTTTTCTGTGATCATGATGGAAAGTGCATCCAACTTCTTCAAAAGTAATATAAAGTCATTGGAAACTAGTTTCTGTTCCATCTAGAGATAACAAATACTCCCTATATTGCTGTGGTGCTATTAAGATGTAGATTGTGGTTACGGGTGCCTGTGAGGGACCAGGGAGAGCATCAGGATAAATAGCTAATGCATGGGGGACTTAATACCTAGGTGATGCTTTGATAGGTGCAGCAAACCACCGTGGCCCATGTTTACCTATGTACCAAACCTGCACATCCTGCACATGTATCCTGGAACTCAAAATTAACTTAAATTAAATTTTAAAAATTGTTGCATTGGAAAGAGAAAAAATAAAATGCAGAAAACAAAAAAATAATAATAATTTAAAATGTGGATTGTGTTAAAGCCTAAAAGATCTACACTGAGCCCATGCAGATGAGTCCATGAATAATACATGTCTGCAAGGGTCAAGGAGGTAGTCATGATCACTACTGACAATCAATGGATTAATGGATTAAATGAATCATAAGTAAGAAAACAATATAAATAATACATTATTCACTAATTAACTTAAAACAGTCACATTGTAGGCAATAAAGAATAGTTATTCTAACTAAACATATGAATGCACATGTATCTATCTATGAGATTATCTATGATTAACTTGGACTACATGTGAGAGAAAAATCAACATAACAGCAGCCCATTCCAAAGTCCATGAAGACAGAGTACATCAAAAACATTCTATAGACATTTCTATGAAAAGTCATTTTCTTTTGAAGATATATGTACAAAAATAACTACAGGACCACAAAAAAAAATTATTGCAAATATTGTAACACTAAAAGCAAATGGCTCAATGTTGAAGACTGTTTTCCCACATTTTGCTTACTTTACCTAATAAACACTAACTTATAGGGAATTTACCACTCTAGAAAAATTAGTCAATTAAAAAGAGCCCCTTAATACGGCTTCCACTTATATAGAGTTCTAATTTCATTTTCTGTATTTTCATCTCTCTTTTATTTTTTTACCTTGTCAAATATTTTTCCATGTATTCACTTTGGGAAGAGCACTGTAAATAACTACATCTCTCTTGTTTAGTACTAGAGAGCTTTTAAATCCCTTCATACGTAATTTTCATTTACTTCTTTTTTTTTTTTTTTTTTTAATTTTTTTTTTATTTTTAATTTATTTATTATTATTATACTTTAAGTTGTAGGGTACATGTGCATAACGTGCAGGTTTGTTACATATGTATACTTGTGCCATGTTGCTGTGCTGCACCCATCAACTCGTCATTTACATCAGGTATAACTCTTAGTTACTTTCATTTACTTACTAATGCTTATTAATACAAAGTACAATGTCTTAGAATCTCCGAAAGTCAGTGTTTCTTAATTTTCTCATTTCGTAAAATTCAAAAGTTCTGATTTATGATATTTTTAACTGATGAACATTCTCCTGAATTCCGGAGCCTTCAAGAAGCACCAAATGTAACTAACAACTTCACTGGACCCACCAATACAATTTCAAAAAAGTGTAGGTTTATATTTCTTAGGAGATCATGTAAACACAGTGATACTCTTCAACAAATAAATAGGAAATTTATACTTTTCTAAATGTTATAAAAACTTGGATTTTTAGACAGAATTTTAATACAGAAATTTTTATACAGAATCCTAAGCGTTATGGGTTACGTGAGTATATTTTATATTTGTAGTAATGGTCTCAGCTTGAAACTTAGATATTTTCATTTTTGGACATAGATAAATCTGAGCACATCTGGAGAATCAATTCTAGTGGTTTTGAAAGTATTTTTATATTGGAAGACTCCTTTGTTCAGCCAGGCCCAGTGTCTCATACCTGTAATCCCAGCACTTTGGGAGTCCAAGGCAGGTGGATCATCTGAGGTCAGGAGTTCAAGACCAGCCTGGCCAACATGGTGAAACCCTGTCTCTTCTAAAAAAAAAAATACAAAAATTAGCCAGGAGTGGTAGCAGGCACCTGTAATTCCAGCTATTTGGGAGGCTGATGTGGGAGAATCGCTTGAACCCAAGAGGCGGAACTTGCAGTGAGCTGAGATCACGCCATTGCACTCCAACTGGGTGATGGAGTAAGACTCTGTCTCAAAAAAAAAAAAAAAAAAAAGGAAAAGGAGAAAGAAGACTTATTTGTTCAAACAAAATCTTCAGAGGAAATGAAAATAAAATAGATGAAACGGATACAGATCTGGTTGAAGCAGCGCAGGGGTGGGGTGGGATCTCTTAAATTACATAATAATATTGAATAACTTAATTGAGCATCTCGAAGATACATTTTACAGGCAATTTTAGGCACAGTAGACATTATTTAATATTAGGAGCTTGACTGATAATCCCTGTTTCTATCCTCTGCTTTCTAGGATGCAAAAATCACAAGTCTCATCCAGGTACATTTGTAGGTGCTCATGCTCTTTTAATTTTTTAACAAAATTTTGGCTCTACATATCACACATTGTGAAACAGTAGGATGAATTATTACATTGAGAAACTACAAATGAGGTACTTCACATTACAAGTGAGTTATTTTAATTTCAATAACTTCTGGTCAAATTTCGTTCACGCATTTGGTATTTGAAACAAATGAATTCTGCTTGCTTTAATCCAAAATAGAGGATATTGGTCTCTGAGTCCAAACTGCATAGATCTCAGTCCCTGGGCTAGGCCTAAATTGCCTATTCCTTCAACAGATGTTTATTGCACTGGTGCTATATCAGTTAAGGTTCAGGCAGAGGAGGAAAGTCCCTGTATGTTCTAGGAATAAGGACTCATTATAGGAATTAGACTTTATACAATGGTAGAAGGAACTAGAAGGTGTGGGAGGAGGAGTTAAAGGATCAGAAAAGAAATTAGCAAGGAGCTAATCTGAGAAGCTGAGTATATTCAGTTGCTAAATTTGAGCCACAAAGGGGAACCCATAGGAAGTGCTCCCTGCACAGACCAACTCAACAAGTCTAGGGGTCCACAGCCAAATGTCTGGAAGTATGTCTTGAGGCCAGCATTGATCTTTAGGGCCAGTAGGCTGGAGGAAGACCTAGCAGAGCAGAGAATGAAGGCACACTGGAATCTACTGAGCACCACTAATCTATCCATTACCTCCTCAGACTGCAAAACAGCTTTCACAGACTATTGTCTGCTGCATCACTTCCAATTTTCAAATCTTTTGCAAGCTTTTCTGTTTGCTAACTCTATATTGGTAAGGGACTATATAGGTGAGGGGATTCTGGGAAATGTAGTTCTTAGTTTTACCAAGATAATGTAATAGTGTATCATAGCCTGTTCGTGTAAGAAAATGAACTAAGTAATCTGTAAAATGAGAATCATAACAGGGTATTTGAGAAGATGAAATGACATAATGCATGAAAAGCTTTTAACACTGTCACCTAGTGAATATTCAAAAAATGATTTTAATTATTATATATTAAACAAACAGACAAAAGGGGGAAGTAATATGATTAACTTGCTCAAGGTGCATTAGAGCAATAATATGTATATTACTGTGGCTGCCATGAGAATGTGCATCTTGGACCCCTGACTGCTGAGAGTGTAACTAACCAATAGCTCTAGCTGCTAAGCTCTGAAACTCATTGCCTCAGTTGCTTTAGGACCACAGTTACTTCTTGGCTCTCAGCCAATGTCTGGGTGTGGCAGTGACCAAGGCAGGTTTGTTGCTGGGAAACCCAGAAGTCCATTGAGAGTAGAGATTTTTGGCTTGAGGCCTCCCAGATGGCTCTGTTGATCTTTGCTTAAAACTGCAGGGCCCATCTAAAATGATTCCACCCAAATTAATTCCTTCCTTGCTTCCTTCCTTCTTTCCTTTATTCCTTCCTTTCCTCTTTTTATTCTTCAACCAAGGTCAGAGCAAGCCTTTCCCAGCTCCCTCCCCTTTTCTCTCCCTTGCCATTCCCATTATACATTTCTTACACGTTTAATCTGGTACTGCTATTTCCTTCTTGGATGACATGGATAAACACAACTGTGAAAGAAAAAATGTTAGCATACTAAGAAAATAAGGTCTAGCACCAAAGAGGGAAAAAAAAGGAAAGTTAATAAACAAATAATTAATTTAGAAAAATTGACATCTGTAATTTGATTAGACCAACAAAACTGCCTGGGTGCTAATTCTAGACCTTTTTTTCACTACATAGAGTTTCAAAATAAGAGTTTCTTTATATAGAGTTTACACTCATAGTTCACATACCCTGCCTTCCCTAACAGAAGCCAGGCTATGTTTGGAAAGTTCTGTACTTAGAATGGTAAAATCCAGTTGTCCTGAGACCACACAGATGAACATCCATGGAAATTTTCCTGTTCCATGCCTATGTTCTCACTCATTTCCACTAGTCTTTTGTCTACAGTGAAGTTATCTATGAAAGAGTATCCAAGAAAATATTGCAACCTTTTCCAAGTTCCAGGAAATCCGAGTAGGTGAAGATACTCTTCACCTCACTGTATATAATGCAACATTGATTGGATTGACACTTATTCTGGCCCAAAGCATAGTTGATCTAATATATGAATAAGGATATATATAATATATAAAGGATAAGCTAATCTTCATTTCTTGCATTGCTTTATCTTCTATTTCAGCTTCCATTGAGATGATCAAGAATATGCTAAGTTAGTATCCTATTGCCTAAAAGAAAATTATTTCCCAGGAGGACAGTTTAATGTTCAAATGCTTTCACTGGATTCAATATAAGAACCAGGAAGACATTTTGATACTTTTTCAAAGCCTCCTTTGGAGACCCTTGTTTATTATATTAATATCCATTACATAAAGATCTAGATGCTAAAATCATCTGTAATTCAGTACCTGATGGCTAGGGTGATCATTCCTTAAAATTGCAGGGCCCATCTAAAATGCTTCCATTCAAATTTCTTTCCTTTCTTCCTTCCTTCCTTCCTTCCTTCCTTCCTTCCTTCCTTCCTTCCTTCCTTGTTTCCTTCTTTCCTTCCTTCCTTGTTTCCTTCCTTCCTTCCTTCCCTTTCCTTCATTTCTTTCTTTCCTCTTTTTCTTCTTCAACCGAGGTCAAACCAAGTCTTTCCCAGCTACCTCCGCTTTTCTCTCCCTGGCAGAAATGTTTTATACCTCTTTTCTTTTTTTTTTTTTTTTTTTTTTGAGACGGAGTCTCGCTCTGCCACCCAGGCTGGAGTGCAGTGGCCGGATCTCAGCTCACTGCAAGCTCCGCCTCCCGGGTTTACGCCATTCTCCTGCCTCAGCCTCCCGAGTAGCTGGGACTACAGGCGCCCGCCACCTCGCCCAGCTAAGTTTTTTGTATTTTTTTTAGTAGAGACGGGGTTTCACTGTGTTAGCCAGGATGGTCTCGATCTCCTGACCTCGTGATCCGCCCGTCTCGGCCTCCCAAAGTGCTGGGATTACAGGCTTGAGCCACCGCGCCCGGCCTTATACCTCTTTTCATCTAAAAATGGGACTAACATTTTATTCTGCCATTGCCTTGATGGCCGGGAAACTCAGTGTGAAGTTCAATGCTTAAGAATGATGTTTCCTCTTTCCTAGTAATTCTTTTTCTCTTTTCCCTGTAAAATTTTTTATTTTTAAAACTTTATTAGTAGTACTCATATTGTTTGTGAGTTTATTTTAGGTAAGCTTAAATAGTTGGATTTTTTAGAGGGGATGGAAATAAGTAGGCTATAAAATTTTAAATAAATTATATATGTACATATATATCAATGTTTACTGTGCCCAAACCATGATTACAAATCACTGAAGACATTTTAGAAATAAACAGACCAGGTGCCGTGCCTTAAGAATGTAATGTCAGAGTTTTAAGAGGCTGAGGTGGGTAGATCACTTGAGCCTAGGAATTTGAGGCAGCAGTGAATTATGACTGTGTCACTGCACTCCAGCCTGGGCAACAAAGCAAGATCCTCATCTCTAAAAAAAGAACAAAAGAAGAAAGAATACTGAAGGGAGTTGTGAAAAATTTAATAGTTTCAATTCAAGCAAGCATGTGAATTTACATCTCATAGCTTTTTAAAGGAATTAATATTTTTGTTTAACTTGTATCAGGTAATAGCACTGGAACACGAAGCTGATCGGTTACAGATGTGGGTCTGTAGTATCACGAGAGCCAGCTAACTCTTCCCTCAGTATCTCCATTCATAAAATATGAGGGTTGGACTCCGAAGACCTAAGGGATCATTTCCAGCTCTGGAATTGTATGATTTCTTCTAAGTTTACTCTTACTCTATTTCAACATTTAAACATCTAATTACCATAGGAGAACACATTCAAGAATGACAATAAGAAGTGAGTATGCAAGAGGAAGTTTCTTAACTCTTTTCTCTTTACAAAGGCATTCTGAGGACATGGACTGTAATGAAGCATTTCCTTTCAAATTAGATTTGAATATTACATCAGATAATGAAGCTTTTGAAGTTCTAAGAACTCAAAATTCCATTCAGTGGTCTGATGTCATGAAAATGGATCCTTAACCAGTCAAAAGAGCTAATTCATTTTGGGAAAAAAAAAATGAAACAAAAGCATCTACGATTTCTTAGTCATTATAGTAGCTCTGTGAAACTATTATATAACCAGCTTAAAAACATACTGTTTTGGTATATACTGTGCAAAAAAAAGATTCTAAGCTTGACAACAACAGAATAGACTCAGTAACTATTTAGCAATACAACAAGTTGCTTTGTTTCAAGCATAACTGTTACCAATTACTTTATTCTAGCAGTCATGATAGAGCAATACTATCTGAAGCACCTTGGCATTAACTTTGTTGTGAAATATCAGATAGTCCTTGCATGCTGCAACAGGTTGAGTATGTATTTTCCTGTAGCATTAATTTGATATCCAAACAAAATTATATGATATGGGCAGATTATATAGCAATAGAAATGTGTTTATTTAAGTCCAACTAACATAGTTAGCTAGCTAGCCGTGTCATGTAGGCTAACCTACACAAACAGGATATAAGATACATACTTTAATTTCAGCTGCCTGAGAAATGAAACTTTTCTTCTCAGTGCCTAAAAGAGTAGGCACACAAAAGTGAAAGCACATAATCAATGCTTAGTGAACATTCATTAAATAAACAAGCTTTTCTGTTATCTTGATCAGCTTAGTGTCGAAATTGGGAATTATTAGCATTCACCAAAATGGATGAATTTTATTTCTCTATAACACACGGAATTTATGATGGAATGTGTGTGTAACTCTGTATGTATACTTAGATGCCACTGATACTAGTTATATTTCTGATGTTTTGTTTAGCCGTTTACGGTGGTTGCTGTTGTTTTCTTCAAAACTGTTGAAATAGAATTGTCTACTTGTGAGAAGTCCTTTGAGCCTGACCTTATGAAGTGCTATAAGCTATATTTTACCTTAATATTGAGGCTGTCCAAAAGATGTATGTTTCAAAACTTCAAAGGAAACTGTATCTTGTGTAGTTAATGCAATCAGCCACAGCATAAAACACTTTTCTGAAGACGTGTAAAGGATCCAAACTTCAAATCTCAAGATTTGGCTGAAAGGGGCTAGAAGTAATTATCTGATAATATATACTTCCATTGTTTTCTCCTTTTTGTATTCAAAAAAAATCATTTGAGAGTAAACATAGGGGAAAAGTTGCTTTAGCAAGTAATATACAGGAGAGGTAAAAATCCCAGGAACATCTAGAGAAGGAGCAGGCGGGAGTAAAATTGTTTGTTTCATGTTTTACACATTGTAGGCCAGAAAAAAAAAGAAAAACTTGCATTTTCATTCACATTCACATCCACAAAGTCTTCTCTGAGTCAACCAAATTAAACTAAATCCACCAGCATGAGAAATTCAAGGACTGAGCAAAAGAATGTCTCATCATTAATAATAAGTTGGTACATAACCCAGAAGATCCTTCTTTCTTTCTTTTAAGTTCAAGATATGGCTGCTTCCCAGTTCTTGTCCCCATGGAAACAGGATGTGCTCGGTGTAACCAGCTGACGGAGACAAACAGCTTCGAGGCTGTGGCTACATCCCTGGGGCTGGTTTCACTGTGAAGTTCTCCTGACTGCTGCACTATTAGTTCAGCTGTGATTCCCCCGTTCTTTCCTCAAATTGAGGTCTATGCAACAGTTTGAAGTTGCATTTGAGGACATCTCGAGTTTTTAATATTTGACATCTATTTGTTGTGTTTCCATTGCTTTCTTGCCTATTTCATGCATTCTTTAAACAACTTGTTTTATACATTGTTCATTTCTTCTTTTGAATGTACATTTTTAGTTTTCTTTGGTCTTTATTAAATGCAAGTTTAATCACTCCAGCTAGATTTTTAAGATCCACAGAGAGAAAAACTATTTAAGCCACTTACAAGGTTAGAACAGTGCTTAGTATACAATAAACACTATATATTGCCTGATGGACAAATGACTCACTTTAGCGCTTTTATTCTCTGTAATATGTAGTTATAACAGAGAATAACTGCTCATTTTTAGCCAGCAGAGATTTGGTAATACATTTGGTTTCCCTGTAGTGGATTACTGTTGATGATCTTTACTTGCTGTTTGTACTATTCATGGCTCACCGGTGATGTTGATTGAAGTTATCCCTAGATGGGCTGTGACATCAATTACTGACCCAAATCTCACAGCTAAACTGCAGGTTGGGCATCACCACTATCATTTGAAAACAGTTAACGTTGTATGGAGGCTGATGCTCTACACACATAGCTACATGGAGATGTGCAAACTTTCTCAAGAATTCACTTGTCTATTCCAGTTTGCTTCTTTGTTTGTGTATCTCAGAAAAGGGCATTGCCACAGCTGCTGGATTACGTAATGGCTCAAAAAAGCGGTCTTCAAGGTCATTCAAACACATGACTATCTCTCTGGACCAGAACAAGAATTCCAACTTGCATTAAAAAGTCATCATAACAACCTAATTTACTCATAAATAGTCCTCGTGTGAATTACCTCTTCTCAAAAAGCATACTGAAGATATTTTCTTGCTTTTTTTTTGTTATTGTTGTTGTTTAATTTATGGCATGTCTCATGCTATCTTTGAATGTTGAGATTATTCTCCAGGTATTAAGTTTAGATCTTATTGCTGAAATGAGACCAAGTGACATACAGTAAAATATTTGAAAGTCTGTTTAAAAAAAAAAAAATCTAGAGTTTTTAAATAAAATTATTTTGAATATGTTGACAATGCATATCTTAAAATCTTACATCTTATTTCATAAAATATAATCCGAGGGCTCCTTGTACGTCCAGATATTCAATTAGTAATCATCAGTTTTTTAGAAATTATTCCTTTTTACTATTCTAAGGTATCTTTAACATTTTGAAAATTTAATGAATGAAATTGTGGTTTTTAAAAGAGCCCAAACAGTTTCTTCCATGAGTGAATATATTATTAGTCTTGTACTTTTGAAATAAGAGAAGTCCTCTAGTACTGAACATTCTGGCATATATTTCCTAGTACCATCGGTCCTTCTTAGAACATAATTGAGACACTGAGGAATTAACTCCTTCAAGCCACAAGGAAGCCACTTCCCATCAGAGGTTCTGACTTTATTGTACTATCCTGTATAATCACATGAATTCATATGGCACCATTACTGAAGTATAATGAGATCGTTAACTCCTAAGCACGCAGTTTATTTTAGACTTTCAAAAATACAGATTGACTTAAGATTAAGAAGTGATTGCAACCACGTATTTGCAGCAAAAGCAGTTATGAGACGAGAGATGGGGAAAACAAATTGTACTATACTATTTAAGCTCAAATTTCCTTACTCTCACCCCCACCTGGACAAAATGGCTCTTATAACATCCACTATCTATTAAAGCTTTTGCTTTTAAAACAAAATTAATATTCCTAAGAAATGCAAATATAAAAGGTGATAAGTCTTTTTTTTTTTTTTTCATTTCAAGTATGGATCTGATTTTAAGACCTTATTTTCAAATGGCTCTTTCAGTGCTTTTGTAGGTAGGAGCCAAGAATTAAGAACAACCCTCATCTTGTGTGTTAGATAATACCACAGAGAGTTTCTCTATCCTCAGCTTTAACTCCTGTCTACTGACTAGACCTATTTAAATTGCCTAACCTGTTTAATGAGCTCCAAAAATAAATGTATATTATAGAGAAAACCAAAGGACACCCACTATTTACAGAGAAATGACACGGAAAGGGCATTTCTTCAATATGTGACCTAAATAACCCAAATCAGATTTAATTCAATATGGGAATCTGGGATTACATCAGAGCTGTTATCTGGGTCTGCCAGTAACTGCAATAACATCTTTAAACAGTAGCACAATCTCTGTCCTAACAAAAATGACTTCTCCACTAGGATAGAAATTAATTCACCCTTGCTCTCATTTTTATCACAAGGAGTTAAAATAAATTTTAAAAAATCAAATGCAGCTTCCTTGGACTGTTACAGCTAATTCTGAATTAAGAAATGAAACAGTTAGTAGTTATGTATTTCTGACAGTACTGAAAACAAATGCTCCTAATGATATCATTTCACATACAAACCTAACACATAGGCTGAGATGCACCTGGAGAGGCATCCCATAGAAGCTTCAGGTTTTATTATTACAGATTCACTCTTTAAAAATTCAAATAGGGCCTGGCATGGTGGCTCTTGGCATTTTGGGATGCCGAGGTGGGTGGATGATTTGAGTCCAGGAGTTTGAGACCGGCCTGGCCAACATGGCAAAACCCCCTTTCTACTAAAATTACAAAATTAGCCATGTGTGGTGGTGCATGCCTGTAGTCCCAGCTACTCTGGTGGCTGCGGCACGAGAATCGCTTGAACCCCAGAAGTAGGGGTTGCAGTGAGCCAAGATTGTGCCACTGCGCTCCAACCTGGGCGACACAGCAAGACTCTGTTCAATAATAACAATAATAATCATCATCATCATCATCATCAAATAATGCTGATGAGGAGACTCAACACCTGCCAAGACTCTAATGAAAGTGGGTTTATTCAGGTAATTTTTGACAGATGACGCAAAGCAGCAAGAGATAAAGAGTAACTTGGAAGGTATATTGAAAGGGGTAGTTGGATGGGAAACATGGCCAGAAAGGAGATGCCAGTGATGATTTCATAATGAACATGCTAGCCTAGGTCCAGCCATGGCTGTTCCTCCCACTCATTGCCACTCACTGAGGTTCTAGAATGTCCCTGAACCTGGTGATAAGAACAATGATGAGGGAAAGTAATGTAAAAAAGAAGATTGATAATATTTTCTCTTCTGATACTGGACATGGTTAATACCTATATATATATATGAGAGATATATATATGGGTATATATACCCACATGTATATATGTGAGAAACAAAGACTCTTGAAGGCTCATTGTGTACAATGTCATCCTTCTAGTAATGATGAACACTATGATCTCCTGAGGTATTCTCAGCTCATGCACATTTAGCTGGAAGAGCTCAAATATTTCTAAAAAGCAACAAATGAGGCATTCTTTTGCATCGTTTCCCTACTTCAAGATAGATTTTTCTTGATGTTGAGTGTTGAGTTTATGCTGAAGAATTTGATTCTTGCAAATTTATTTTTACAGTGCGAGGGATATTTTTGCTGACAATTCAACATTCAAAGAGATGAGTGTACGACATCTCTAAGAGATGTCATGGAGTGCAGGTAGAAAGGACTTTTTAAGGAGGTAAGATCTAAAATAGGACAGTCACATTTAATTGATGAATTGTGTTATGATTGTCCAGAAGTAAAACAGAGAACCTGGAAGTGATTTGGGAGGAATATGTTAATGTCAGAACATATGAGACCTTTTCTTTGTCCTCTTTTTTAAAAACTCTTTTTAATTCATGTGTTTCTTCTTTGTTTTTTTCAGAACTACTTCTCAAATCACTAGTCACATCCTGGTAGAAGTCCAGCAATGAAGATGGCACAGAAACACATTCCAAATACTATGATACCATAAAGTATACTGTAGCAATGCATCTGGCACACCCTCATTTTAACATCTGTCTCAGAAGATTTTGACAGAAGATAAAACTGTCTAGTTTTTATTTCATTGGTTTCATGAAAATTTATTTCACTGGTTTCATGTCACAGGCCCATGACTGTATAAAGAATCATAATCTTTACAAACACAACAGTGACTCACAGAGACATGTTGCAAAGCTGTAATCCAAAACACTGATGTTAATTTCAGAGGCCATTCATGGTGTTAAGAAGGAGCTTTTGTTAACCAAATAATTGAATACTCATAATTACTTTTCAGTTCTAGTTCAGTTCTTCACACCAAACCATTTTCTTTACGTAGTGAATGCAGAACTTTCTTTTTTTTTTTTTTTTTTTTTTTTTTTTTTTTTTTTTTGAGACTGAGTCTGGCTCTGTCGCCCAGGCTGGAGTGCAGTGGCCGGATCTCAGCTCACTGCAAGCTCCGCCTCCCGGGTTTACGCCATTCTCCTGCCTCAGCCTCCCGAGTAGCTGGGACCACAGGCGCCTGCCACTTCGCCCGGCTATTTTTTTGTATTTTTTAGTAGAGATGGGGTTTCACCGTGTTAGCCAGGATGGTCTCGATCTCCTGACCTCGTGATCCGCCCGTCTCGGCCTCCCAAAGTGCTGGGATTACAGGCTTGAGCCACCGCGCCCGGCCCAAGAACTTTCAATACTAAACTTCTATGTAAAACAAAACATCTCAAAATCAATAACTACTTTAATGGAATAGTAAAGAATTTACTTAAACACAAAGGAATGAAAATATCTCTGCAAATATGTCTACTGACTTTTCAATTTTGGTGACTTCTTTCGAATTAATTCCTTTACCTCTGTTCCTCATCCACATAAAAATGACAAAAATGAAAGATAATTTTCTAGCCTATAATTAAATTTCTCCATTGTTGGCATATAATATGTTTTTAATACATTTTTCAGTTGTCATAATTCATATGAAAATTATTAAAAGAGATTTAGTTGCCTTTGAGGACTGTATTTGGAACCTACTTCTTAAAAATTGTGTAAAAATAATTGTGGCTTTTGAGAGACAATTGGAAATTTGAACCTGATCACATATTTTGTGATATTAAGGAATTTTATTAATTATTTTCTAGGTGGGAGAATGACATGATTTTCTTAAAAGAATGTGTGAATTGTTTATTACATTTCAACATTGTCTTAATCATCAAACATTTGTTGACCTTCTGCTGTATCTAGAGCTCTGTGATCCAGATGAAGTATTTGATATTAAGCCATTACCAGGTGGTAGTTACTCTACCTCTGTTTGAAATTCATGCCCAGTTCATTTGATTGCTTTAAATTTGAGTTCATTCTTGAGCATGTGCCACCAAATTCCAAGCATTTTCAAATGGTGAATTACTTCTTACAAACTCAGTGGAGTGTATGTTTGCTGATCTGATGTAACCCACTTGAAGTGATGCGTTGTGTCAACCTTAATATCACCATCGAAGGATCCCTAGGGAATGCAGCATTTGGCTTATTTCATTGTTAACATCCGAATTTAGTTTATATCAAAGTAACATAACACATATAGTTTTAAAAAATCATATAGTATGAACAACAACTTGAAAGAAAAGCAACAGATCATTGCAGCTTGCCCTTCTCCCTCCCCAAGTACCTGAGCGTCTGTCATTGTCCTCAAGCATAATGCCATCAGCAGCACACCTGTAATTGAATAAGCAGGACTCATTACCCATTTCATTGAGGGAACACTCACACCACAGAGAATCCAGTGGTGTCTCAGGTAAAGGATGTTAAAAGGGACTTATAACAGGATTTGGGCTTTGGTTGGGTGAACCGACGGAAGTTTCCCGCTCTGAATTGGATGCTATCTAAAAGTGGTTATGATCTGTGATTGGCTATCTCAATAAATCTTATCTTTAGAGAGGGCGGACTAGAGTAATGCTAAAGATGCAATTGTTAAGAAACAGTCCTCATTCGTATTAGCTGAGAGAGAGGAATGTTTTGTATTTTGTGGCTTAAACAACGCTCATGTGTTTAGACATGATTGTAGAGTGATCTTCAATTTGTTTTGATCCATCGTAGTAGATGATGTCATGTGATTTTTTTTTTTTTTTTTTTAATGTTCAACAGAATGCTAACACCTACCTGTGAGTACCAGGACAGCTGACAGCAACCCCGGGGCTTTGCTGGTGGTGCCAGGCTAGCTCCTGGAAGTCAGGAGTTGCCTAGTTCCTTCCCATGCCTTTTCCCAGAGGCAATCACATTAAACTTTTTGGAAGTTTCTTCTGGCACTTACCTCCAGATTCCTAATAGTTTTTCTTTGTTGTTAAATGTTTGATTTATTTTTAAATATTTGACTTCCTGCTGTAGAAATAAGACTTTTTGCTCTCTTGTATCCACGCTGCTATATACATTCTCTGTGTACATGCCTCCTATGCCCATCCTAATAATACACATATATGACACTTTTTATTTTAAAGTAATTATGGACATCTTTATTATTGTGGCTATGTCAATATTATTCATAACAGAACTATACGATACACTATAATTATATATCCTTTTCTTTACAATTTAGTTTTTGCTGGTTTTAATAATTGTCTTTCGTTTCTGTTGCTAAGTTATCAACAATTCTTGTCCTCAATTCTCTAATAGAATTGTAAAATTTCTCTTAAAATGTTTAAAACATCAGCTAATTTGTCAGTTCAATTTCTTCTGCTTGCAGACAGACTTCTGAAGCACTCAGGTGACTGCTGCAGTCTGGAGTGGGGACTTTCTAGGACCACAGCATTGCTGTTGCTCTGGGACATCATTTAAAGCATTTGATTTAGCTCTCTCTCTTTTGCTGGATTTTCCAGTTCCTGACTCCTATGTCTACGTTTTTCTTGTGTCATTCTGTTGCTTGTGATAGAGTTCATGTGAGTGGCTTCCCAAAAATGGGTACACGGGATATAAATCGTTTGACATTTGCCTACCTGAAAATGCCCTTTCTTTCTCTGCACATCTGAATGATTTTTTGGCAGAAAAAGAATCCTGAATTGGAAAGAGGTTTCCCTCAGAATATTGAAATCACTTATTATTTGCTAGGTCTTAGTGTTGCTGTTGAGAAGTTCAGTGCCTTTTGATTTAAATGTGACAGTTTTTTCCCTCTTTGGAGGCTACTGGAATGTTGATCCTTGGTGTGAATTTGATATGACTGGTTATGATTATTTTTTGCATATACTGTTCTGGGCTCTTTCTGTCTAGAATATCATATACTTTAATTCTGAGAAATATTTCTATATTATTTCCTTGATAATTTCATTCATTCTGTTTTCTCTTTCCAGAACTCATATTAGTGGGACCACTTGGATTTAACCTTTAATTTTCTTAACCTCCATTTTACCCCTATTGTCCATCTCTTTGTCTTTTTGTTTGATGTTTTGGGGAATTTACTAAACCGCTTTTTCTTTCCCATATTAAGAAAATTCTATTATCATAATTTAATTTTTGTGAGTCTTTTCTCATTGCCGTAATGCTCCCCTTTTAAAGAAAATATTTTCTTGACTTGTGAGTGCATTATTTTTTCTTATCCTAGACTCTGAACATGCTAATTATAGATTCATTTGATATTTTCTCTTCTCTGTAAACACAGGGAAGTTCTGTTTTTTTCCCCCCAAGTTCTTTAGTTGTGTTTGTTTACTTTAGTCTCTAGCTTTATATTAGAGGCTTTTTCAAATGCCCGACCTCCTTGGTTGTTATTCCACTTAAAGTGAGGCATGAAGAGCCTAGTTTGGAATCTTTATATGATGTGGAGCTTCACTGTGGATGATCTGACGGGGGCAGAGCAGGCTTTTGGGGTTGGAAATAGGGAGAGGGACACTGAAAGTTTCACTGTCAGTAGGTTTTTCTCATGGAGTGTTCAGTTACTCCGTGGAGGAAACTTTGCGTTTTCTGCCTGGGAGGTTATGCTTCCCAGCCTGTGTTCTTGGAGTTGAGCAGAAGAATAGAGCGGGATCTCATAGTTTAACGTTGTAGAATTTCACTTAACCTCATTGTCAGCATAGCACCCCCTCCAGCTCTCTGCTCTGCTGAGCTTTGCTGCCCCCATTTATTCATAGAGGAAGTCTCTAGCTTCTGATGGGTGGGAGAGAGACTGTTGCCTGGCTCTTTGGAGCAGAAGAGAGGACTCTAGGAATCTACCTGCTCTCCAAACAGAGTTTCAACAAAAACACCTGTTTACAGCCCTAAGTTCACCTTTATTTTCAGAGGTCCTAACTGTCTCTAATTCCAGGAACTGCTGAGATTCTGTGACAAGAACTCACCTATTTTCCACTGTCTGGGTGCTTAGGTTTCAGCTCTGTTTGGTTATTTACTACTTGCCCATCTGCTTTTAGTCTTCCAGGAGTTCATTGACATCTTTTGTCTATTATCACCCATTTTCTTTATCTTTTGGGATTTGTATATCGTTTTATCCTTTCCAGGGCATCTAGCTAGAAATCAGATATGGAATATATATCTAATCTACTTTGTTTAATCAGAAGTGTTAGCAGCTTTGATTTTTACCACTTGGTCTTTGAAAACATTTTAAAATTGATAAGCACATTAAAAATTTGAATGTATAATTTATATTTTACTAGTGCAAAAGTTACTAAAGAAAACAAAAACACAACAAAAAGAAAACAATTTATTTTCCTTCTCCATCCACTCATCATCCAAATGCATGAGTTTATCTTAAACAGACAAAAGATGACCAGACATTCAATATGAATGTTCAAAAGGGGAACAATTATTCTGGACTCTAAGTACCAAAGTCTCTGATGTAGGCAACTACAGAAATTCAATGAAAATAAAATCACATTATAGAACTAATAACATTGACTCATAATACTTCAGGCATGCATAACTCTTTTGCTTACATTTGACCTACCCGCCACTACCCACTATAAATGCCATGAAAAATAGCACTCTTCATTACGCTTTAAAACTTTATTGTCTTCACTTCCTTTGAAATTAATAGCCTGTCATTGATAGCCCTATTGCATATTTTTATTTCTTTAGGTAGTAAACAGGAACTATCCTACTATTTGATTTTTATATCTAATCCACTTGAATACTTTTAATGTTAAGAAAAACTATTGTCTTTTGACCACATAATGGTATGAATTCAAGACTGCAAGCTAACGTCAATGGAAGCACTGAATTCTCAGTAAGAAAGTAAAAGGAGTCATAATAATTAGTAGCTACAATGAAGATGATAATCAAATGTTAAAACCATTCAGATGAATTTCTGCAGTGAACTTCTGGAGGTGTCTTGACTGCAAATGTCTGTTCTTTCTGTGGTTAGTGACATCAATTAATGGAAAACAAGGTGCAGGAACATGCCGATGCATGTTTTAACAAGTAAATGCAGCGTGGCCTGTGGTAGGTCTCACTTTGCAAATATTATATGTTCCTAAGAAGCCAAACAGAGAACAAGTTTAAACTTGAGGATAGCAAATGTGAATGAAACAAAGAGAATGTCTGGGTTTGTTTTTTTTCCCTGAGAAAGGATTTTCCCACATATCTAGAAATAAATGTAGATTGCTGAAGTGATCAAGCAGCATTTCATGATCAGTTTTATTCAATACTTAAAATGTGCCTGGTAAATTCTCCATTAATCTACTTCCAGGGATTCATGTACCACTTATTTACTGATGACATTCAAATATACCAATATTATTCTAATTTTTAAACTTCAAACACATTCTAAGGAATTTTTCTGAGTTACCTCAAACTCAACAAATCTAAAATTAAACAAATTTTCTACCCATCAAGCCCAATGTCCCTCTTAAATTCCTTAATAGTTTTATAGTCTATGTAATCACCTAAATTAAATATTTTAGTCATATTCTAATACTAAGCATAGTTCTTAGTATATTTATTTCTCAAATAAATAAATGGATGCATTTCCAGTGCTTTCTAGTCCTCTCCCTATAATCTGATGGTTTGGTAAGTTTAGTAAGTTCTATCCACTATACTTTAAAACCCCTCTCATGCCATCCCCTTCTTTCATCTGCTCTATTGCTGTTTTAGTACAGACCTTCAAGCCTCCTAACTCTTATATCTCTGTTGTCTAATACAGCTGCATCTCTGCAGCTCAGATTTCATCACATTGCAGCCTGATTTAAATCTATTCAATTTCTCTCTTATCTGTAAACCAAAATTCTAATTTCTTCTCCTCACTCTCCACAATTATTGAACTCTTCATTTGCCACTTTTCTTGACTCATTAACTGAACCTTCCCCCAAAGCCATATTTTTACATTTTTGATCCTACTGTGTAATCTCATGACACCAGGACTTTGATCATATTATTTCCTATGCTGGAATAGTTTTTTCTTTTACTCTATAGCCTGCTTATCCTTTAGTTTCTAATTCAAACATTTTCCAGGCCTCTAAGCAGAATTTTTTTTTAAACTCCTCAAAGCTTTTATGATACTTTTTCTTTATACTTCTCCTCTAGCTCTCAACACAGTCTAAGCTTTATTTTAATAATCTGTTCATGCACCTGTCTCTTGAAGTCCTAAAAAGGGCTGACCTCCAGCACTTAATTCCTGTCCCACAGTAAATGCTACAGGAGTTTTCAAAATAGGCATTGAATTAAAGCCATGTTACATTATTATTATTATTATTTTTTTTTTTTTTTTTTTTTTTTTTTTTGAGACGGAGTCTTTGCTCTGTCACCCAGGCTGGGGTGCAGTGGCGCGAACTCGGCTCACTACAAGCTCCGCCTCCTGGGTTTACGCCATTCTCCAACCTCAGCCTCCCGAGTAGCTGGGACTACAGGCGCCCGCCACCTCGCCCGGCTAGTTTTTTTTTGTACTTTTAGTAGAGACGGGGTTTCTCCGTGTTAGCCAGGATGGTCTCGATCTGCTGACCTTGTGATCCGCCCGTCTCGGCCTCCCAAAGTGCTGGGATTACAGGCGTGAGCCACCGCGCCCGGCCCCATGTTACATTATTTTTGAGAATGACATCTCTTTAAGGAGTAAGAGAAAGAAAATAAAATGAATGAGTGAGTCTTTAGTTTGAGAAGATTCATATGATCCAATCCATGAAGTGATAGGAACTCATGTTGCAAAAAAGGTCCCCTTTTCAGTGAACAGAAGTTAACTGAAAAAATAAGACACATAATAGCGAAGGAGCCCCTCTCCACTCCGCAGCCACCAGTCGCTCAATACTGCTCCCTTCCTTTTCCTTCAGAGGTTTTGACAGTCTTTACTGCAGTGGCAGTCATTCTTCATTATTTATTCTCTGGGCTTGTTTTTCCCATCTTGTCTTCCAGGTGCTCTGAGTGTAGCTCTTAGAACTCCAGGGCTTAAGATGAGATAATGTGTTGCCTGTGGGAGGGAAGCACTCCGGCTTCCCTTTGAAAAGCTTTCATTTTGTTCCAGTACCCCTGAGGGAACATGAGCCTCTCTGGAATGTACTCACTGCCCTCTCCCTTTGGCGTGGGTGTGTGTTCTCCCTTCCTTGAGCAGTGGGATTGGAGAGAGGGAGGCAGACTGTTCTGGTTTACTCCAAATACCCCCAAGTGCTGTATTGCATAGCCCCATATATGATGTGCTGGCAGGCAGACAGGCAGCAGTGGGGAGAGCTTGTTGTATCTGAATTTTAATTACACATGGTAAAGACTTCTTGCTAGTTTAGAGAAAGCTACTCTTCAGGTTTGCTTTCTTTCAGTGAAGGGGCATTTTTATCCAATTAGAGGGAAATTATTAGAGGCCAAGTTCTTATCTCAGTCTCTGCAGATTTACCATATAAGAAGATGCTAATTATACTTACCTAACCAATGGTAATAGGCTCTGCTCCAGTAGAGGAATCTTTTTAAACTCTTGGTTATAAAAATACTATACATATACACATTAGTTAGAGTGACTTGTCAAGACCCCATGTGTAACCATATCCAGCTTCAACATTTATTAATTTTTACAGCACATTTTATACTTCTACCAACCCCTATGCTCCCAGATTATTTAGAAGCAAATCAGACATCACATTATTTTATTCATAAATATTTTTAAGTTTACAGGAATCCTGCCAGCAATATTGTTCTAACAGTTTACCTTTGATTAATAAACTTCTTATCCCACCTGGAATCCATATTTTGTTGCCTGAAAACTTGAAAAGTACTTGGGACTTCCACAGTATATTGATTTAGTAAAACTCACATAGAGAGTTGGATCGTGTGAGTTAGCTCTACCCCAGTGATTAATGTATTCTGTACACAGTAGCACACACGGTACAGTAACGCCCCTTCTTTGGTCACCTAGTAACTTTTCACTAGTCAACACCAAACTGAATAAACCACTATGTTGTGAGAAGGTGCTTGGCTAGCTGACTTGGATCATCTCCTAGAGTTTAGGAGACATAACCATCACCAAGTTTGAATTTGCAAAACCTTTAGGCTTTGCTGGCAGGAGAGAAAATACCACTTTTGGACCATAAAATGGATACGGAATACATGGGCTCAGGGAAACTGGGCCAAATATTGAAGCAGATTTGGAGACAAAACCAGATGCTAAAGCAGGCACTCCTGGGTGATGACCTTTGTGAGGGGGCTGGTGGGGCCACTTGGATGGCCACTGTGGTCTTTCTGGGTCAGGAGCTCAGCAGGGCCCTTCACCAGCTGCTGGAGCACACCGCAGGCACCCTGCATTCCACCTGCCAGCAGCTGCATGTGCTGCTTGACAAGGAGAATCAATGTGTCTGGAGAAAAGGCAAGTATTTTTTTATAACTTATTCTTTCTCTAAGAAATATTGATTAGGGCAAGATCTGAGAGAGACTATGAGCATACCAACAAGGCTAAGACGGAGTTTCTGTCCGCAAGAGACTAACAATTTCATACGGAAAATAAGTCGAGACAAATGCACAATAATGCCAGGGACATTGGGGCCAGTCCCATTAGAAACACTTGAATGAAGTGCTTTTGGACTTCAGAAGCATTTTAAATCCCATATGTAGGGTGGGGAATTGAGAAGTTTGCTAGAAAAATGTAGTATTTAAGCTGAAGCTTAAAGAGTGAATTGGACTTATGCAGCAGGAAATAGAGAGTTGGTATTTTTTGTAGGATCCAAGACTTAAGAGACAGGAAAATACAGGCCTAGTTTGAGGCAGAGCTAGTAGTTTTCTGTTTTTTTTTTTTTTTTTTAATCAGAATATAATATTCTATTTCTAGGGTCATTTGAGCTTAGACTTATTAATTGCAAAATTCCTGGGAAGACTGGAGTGGGTTGGGATAGGGAATTGGATCCCTATACACTGAGGCTGGAGAGGGATTCTTGGGAATAGGTCCAGTTATGGATGTGGAAAAGTACAGCAGGGCAGGAAGAATGTGGAATCTGATGAATATAATCCTAGATAACAACAGTTACTCCAGATAAGCATCTAGGTGGCATCATGAAATTCAACTCTAAATAATACTGTATCAAGATAAGTGGGCAGGTTCCATCTATGATGAAATCCAGGGTAGATGATATTAAGAAATTCAGTCTAAAGGGCAAATAGTGGGCATCAGGGAAATCTTTCCAAAGGTAGCATGACTGAGACACCATCAGCTGCAGCCCAAAATCAGACCTTTAATCTCTGGAGGGAATGGAACACGGTCCTTGGCAACATAACAAGACAAATATATATTCAGAAAAAAGCAAGGACTTGGCGAAGGGATGATTTGGTGATGGTTTTAAAAACACTAAGTTATGGGGCCTTAAATTACATATTCTTTAGTTTAGAACTGAATTCTAAAGACTAGAGAGGCACTAAGCCTGCAAGAAGTCATCAGGTGACCTCAGTAGTGAGGAGAAGCAGGATGAACAAATAGGAGTGTGGGAAGAATGATGATGGAGTGAGAGATTATATCAGATTTGACCATACTGAGAGTTTACTCCAGAATGAAGAAGGTTGACCTGAGTTAACAGGCTTTGAAAAGTCACTTCACGTTCCAATCAGAGAATTGGTATGGTCAGAGCTATTCTCTAAAGGACTAATTTGAAAATTTCCAGTGATCACAAATTCATCAGGAGGAATAATATGAACCTAATCCAATTCTTATAGTAGTAACTGGGCTCCAAAACATAGCATCTACATTGGCAGAAATAATGGAGTTATGGTGTTTCTGCCAACCAAGCCACATCTGAAGTGTTCACCTAATTTTCAGCCCAGCATTTTAAATGGATCATTGGTAAACTATTGTACATCCAGTGGTAAAAGAACAGTTCTCAAAATCATAGCAAATGAAAAACAATTGAGGGAGATGTTGACTTCAGTTCTTATTGGAGGAGCGAGAAGTTATGACATTTATCTTTAAATATTCAAAATATCTTTATAAGCAAGAGGGATTAGATTTATTCTTTGCTACCATGTTAAAAGTGGTTTGTTTTCAATCCTACAATTGTTAAAAGAGTGACAGTTGTACAATTACTTCTCCTTCATGAGATTGGCTTAAATGCCCAGAAAAGGTCTTTGTAGGTTTCTAAAATTATCTTGCCATGTTTCATTAGATGGCAATGCAGAAACATGATTTGGTTTAGTTTTGTATTTATTCTTTGTGTGTCTATGTATGTGTGTGTAGAAATCGTTACTTTCATAGACTGCCTCATAAAAATAACTGAACATTTGGGGAGCACTGCTGCACTTCTAAAGAAAGAAGAAAAGGAGATGTGTAATTTATGCGGCATGCATGATGAATGTACTCCACAGCAGACAATGTCCTCCATTCAAGATACCAAAGCAGCAGACATTGCTGCAAGAGGGGAACGAAATGTCATAGAAACAGTTACTGTTTCTCCCACAAATGGAGAGGACAGTCATTACACAAACCAGGTCCAGTTAGAAAAAAATAAAACACATGTGAGTTCAGCATTAGTGGAAAAAGAAAACAATACATCACTAAAAGGATGTGTACTGGGGCAAGAAGAGTCACAGAACAAAATGTTCCCAGATAATGCAGAAAATGAAGATGATAAACAAATAGAACACACGACTGTTGAGAACATAAATGGCAACAGGAAAGAGATTCATGGCATAATCCAGACAAGAGAGAGAGAAATTCAAGAAACCTCAGAAAGCCCAAGAGAAGAGATGACCACGTCCTCAATAATATGTGATATCTCCAAGGAATACATAAATAGTACTCTTCCCAATGATTCAGAGAATATAAAGCACAAGAATAACATAATGGAAAAGGAGTAAGTAAATGCAATGTGGGAAGTGCTTAAGTATGCCTACTTATATGTGTGTTTCTATAGTCAGTACATGTCTTAGTACATTCAGGCTGCTGTAACAAAACATCAGAAAGTGGGTAGCTTTTAAACAACAGATATTTATCTCTCACAGTGCTGGAGGCTTGGAAATCCAAGATCAAGGTGCTGGCAGATTTGGTGTCTGGGAGGTGGCTTCTTGCTCTGTCCTAACATGGTGGAAAAAGTGAATGAGCTCCCTTGGGCTTATTTTATAAAGGCATTAATCTCATTCCTAAGGACTCCACCCTCATGACCTAATCATTTCCCAAAAGGACCCACCTCCTAATACCATCACCTTGGGGGCCAGGATTTCATTGCATGAATTTTGAGGAGACACAAACATTTAGACTATAGCAACATGCATAGTATTTATACATGAACAAAATTTCCATTTCATATCTCCCAAAGATATTGTAAATTAGTAATTCAGCTTGAATCACTCCTATGAAAATTTATATGGCCACTATTATTAATATTGTTATATATCTTAAAGCTGTATTTCTTATAGCTTTAGGAAACACACTACCTTTTTTTTTAAAGAGGAAGGAATTGAGTAGACAGGAAAGTAGTTAAAATGATCAATTGTCCAGATCATGAACACTTTGCAAATTACTACTATTTCAATTATAGTAACAAAAACTAGAAGACTGTAGGGAGTTAGAAGATTTGGAGAGAATGTTTTATCCTTGGATTCACTTTATTTATATTCTCAAGAAAATCATTATGAGTTTTAAGCCTGTGTCTGTAGAACTCTTGGGATTTCATGGATGAACTTTGGGAGGTACTTAAAATTGAATGTGTATGTTCAGACCTATTTCATTTCCCTGGATATGGTCTAGAACTATCATCAGATTCTCTAGGAGACCATGACTTCAAAAAAGTGAGAAAGACCCATCTATTTTGTAAATTTTATCTCCTGTGCAAAGAGATAATAAGGCCCTATTTGTCCATATAAAATAAGATATTCACACCCATATTTTCCCAGACAAACATAACACGCTTAGAAGTGAAAAAAAATTATTTGTTTTGGGAATCAGACAAACTTAAATTTCACTTTCTGTTTTATTATATACTAATTCTATGACCCCGGGCAACTTGCTTCATTTCTTAGCCTCATTTTCTTATTTGTAGAAATAATATATACATCCTGGGATTATTTGGTAAGGTCAAATGAGAAAATCACTTAAATGACCTAACACCAGGCCACTTTTTCAGATATTCACACCAGGTAAATGTTAGTCTATTTGTTTATTTTAGCTCCAAAAACTCCCACTTTCTTCACCTGCCACTTACCACCATTGTTCCATTACCTCCATCTCTGCTGTGATATGCTGATGCCCTTTCAGGTGTATGATACCATTTTGAGGACTATGACCTTAGGCAAGTCATTTTACTCACCTTGACACTAGTTATCTTGCTATAAAATGAAGAGGTGGTTCTAATTTGGCTGTAATGTTTCTACAGGTCAGAGAGTCTGATGAATTTTATGTTTGAGGGTATTCAGTGCATGATAGACCTACATGATTTGTAAGAACTACTGCTCTGACAAAACAACTGCTAAAGTAGTCTATATGTGGTTACCTGTTTCACTTGAGAAAAACATTGAAGCTTCATATTCTCACATTCAGAAATGACTCAAAGCATCGGTTAATGAGTCATTGCCTGAACTACTCCCTCTAACACCTCTTTTAGGTGTTTCCTGGTTAGTGACTTCCTCTTTGCAGCACCCAAACCAATTGTGCTTCGCTTGTGTATTTGAGAAGTTGAGTACTCATTGCAATCCCTTGGCCTAGGAAACTATCATGCCACATAAAAGATGTGTGTGATAAACCCAGATAGCTTTCTGAAAGAAACCTATCTCTTCCTGGCTGTCCTGGTGTACACAAAAAGGGAAAATAAGGCTAGAATAAACCAGTGTGATTACAGTCATCGGTTACTTAAAGATGGGAATATGTTCACAGAAATGCATGGTTGGGTGATTTTGTCAATTATGCAAACACTGCAGAATGTGCATACACAAATCTAGATGGTACAGCCTACTGCACACTTAGTCTATATGGTATAGCATATCGCTCCCAGGCCACAGACTGTAAAGTATGTTACTATACGGAATACTATAGGCATCTATAACACAATGGTAAGTATTTGTGTATTTAAACATATCTAAACATAGAAATGGTACAGTAAAAATACAGTATTATAATTTTTAGGATCACTATTATATGTGCAGTCCATTGTTAACTGGTATGTCTTCATGTTCTACATACCTGTATTTTATTTTTTAAAGTTTTAATAAAAATTTTTCTTTTTTTTATTTCAATAGGTTTTAGGGGAACAGGTGGTGTTTGGTTACATGAATAAGTTCTTTAGTGGTGATTTCTGAGATTTTGGTGCACCCATCACCTGAGCACTGTACATTGTACCCAATGTGTAGTCTTTTATCCCTCACCTCCCTCCCACCCTTTCCCCAGAGTCTCCAAAGTCTATTGTATCATTTTTATGCCTTTGCATCCTCAGAGCTCATCTCCCACTTATAAGTGAGAAAATAAAATCTTTGTTTTTCCATTCCTGAGTAACTTCAGTTAGAGTAATGTTCTCCAATTCCACCCAGGTTGCTGTGAATGCCATTATTTCATTCCTCTTTATGGCTGAATAGTATTCCATGGCATACATATATGTGTGTGTGCATATAGATATATAATATATTATATTATATAATTATATATTATATAATATTATGTATAATATAACATATTATATGTATGTATATTATATATTATATGTTTATATAATATATAATGTATTTGTATGTAATACTTATATATAATTACATATTATATATAACAATATATGAAATATTATATATAAATATTATATATTATATAATATTTATTTACATAAATATTATATGATTATATAATCAATCACATATTATATATTTATATAAACATTATATAATATTTATACAAATATTATATAATATGTTATATTTGTAATTATATATATTATATAATATATATATTTATATATTTATATGATACATTTATATAATATACAAATTTATATAATATATAAATTTATATATTTATATAATAGGCCTGTTATATATTTATATAATGTTATATAAATATATACTATATAATATATAAGATAAATTATATATTTATATTTATATATTATATATAAATATTATATATAATACATGTTATATAATATTATGTTATATTATATATAAATATTATATGTTATATTTATATATAATATTGTATATTTATGTTATATGCTATATGTAAATATTATATTTTATATATTATATTTGTATATAAATATTTTATGTATAATATATATTTATATATTATATATTATATAAATATTATATATTATATATGAAATGTATATAATATATTAGATATTATATATATATACACACACACACACATATATGCATACCATGGAATACTATTCAGCCATAAAGAGGAATGAAATAATGGCATTCACAGCAACCTGGACGGAATTGGAGAACATTAACTGAAGTTACTCAGGAATGGAAAAACAAACGTTTTATTTTCTCATTCATATCAAAAAACAAACAAATAAAAAACATGTTGGTGTGGATGCGGTGAAAAGGGAACACTTTTACACTGAGGGTGGGAATGTAAAGTGGTGTTCCCTTTTCACCACATCCACACCAACATCTTTTTTGTTTGTTTTTTTATTATGGCCATTCTTGCAGGAGTAAGGTGTTATTGCACGGTGATTTTGATTTGCATTTCCCTGAAAATTAGTGATGTTGAGCATTTTTTCATATGTTTGTTGACCATTTGTATATCTTCTTTTGATAATTGTTTATATATGTCCTTAGTTCACTTTTTGGTGGGATTGTTTGTTTTTACTTGTGGATTTGTTTGAATTTCCTTGCAGATTCTGGATATTAGTCGTTTGTCGAATATGTAGATTGAGAAGATTTTCTCCCACTCTGTGGGTTGTCTGTTTACTCTGCTGATTGTTTATTTTGCTGTGTAGAAGCTTTTTAGTTTAGTTAAGGCCTATATATTTTTGTTTTTGTTGCATTTGCTTTTGGGTTCTGGATCATGAAGTCTTTGCTTAAGCCAATGTCTAGAAAAGTTTTTCTGATGTTATTTTTTATTTTATTTTATTTTGAGATGGAGTCTTACTCTTTCCCGCAGGCTGGATTGCAGTGGCACGATCTCAGCTCACTGCAACCTCCACCTCCCGGGTTCGAGCAATTCTCCTGTTTAAGCCTCCTGGGTAGCTGGGACTACAGGTGCCTGCCAGCACGCCAACTAATTTTTGTATCGTTAGTAGAGATGGAATTTCACCATATTGGTCAGTCTGGTCTTGAATTCCTGACCTTAGGTGATCCTTCCGCCTCGGCCTCCCAAAGTGCTGAGATTACAGGCGTGAGCCACCGTGCTGGGCCTCTGATGTTATCTTCTAGAACTTTTTATGGTTTTAGGTCTGATTTAAGTCCTTGATACATCTTGAGTTGATTTTTGTGTAAGGTGGGAAATGAGGATGCAGTTTCATTCTTCCGTATGTGACTTGCCAATTATCCCAGCACCATTTGTTGAATAGGGTGTCCTTTCCCCAGTTTATGTTTTTGTTTGCTTTGTTGAAGATCAGTTGGCTGTAAGTATTTAGCTTTATTTCTGGGTTCTCTATTCTGTTCCATTGGTCTATGTGCCTATTTGTATACCAGTGCCATGCTGTTTTGGTAACTACCATGTAACTGTATTTTAGTGTCTAGTCTAGATCTATTTCACTAGGGCTAGAGAGAATGGAACTGTTTAAAAGTCTCCTTGTCCTACTTCATCTGTCAGTTGAGAAACATAACTCCTGGAAGAAAAGTGTATTAATATGGTTTCCAAGGCACAGAGGAGAGTCATTCCTAAAGTTATACAATGCTGGGTCACTGTATCCTCTATTAAACAATGTTTCTCGTTTTCTGAATTACATTGATCACCATCACCAAAGAATACTCAAGCAGAACAATGTGCTGAGTCATTTTCTATTCCTTCTAACTATGAGTTTAGAATTGTAAACATAAATCAATGACTCTCTCTGCAATTTCTACATATTTTTTGGATTTCTATGTTAAATTGCACTTTATAATTCTATTCACCAGTAATTGAAAAATGTCTAAAATCTGATTATTGTAGAGCTGGACATTAATGCTTTATTAAATATAGATCCTCTTATTTCTCTTCAACATTGCCAGTATTTCAATCATTTCACTGGTATAAATGAGTAGTAAAAAAAGAGGAACTCAAGTTGGTCATTTTAATGTAGAAAACCAGCATTTATTGAGCACACTTCTTAGGCCAACACATTATTGTATGTTTAAGTGTTTCATTGCATTCAGTCTTCACACTATTATGAATTAGATGTTAGTTTCAATTTGCAATGAATAAAGTAACCAGCATTTTTGAATGATTTAAGGAATTATGATATTATATTCAAGAGTTTGGACTTTTACATTAAAGCTAGATGGAGCCAATTATCCGTCCTAAAATTCACCATCTGTGGGATCTTTGAAAGAAAGTTAAAGTTTCTAAGCCTCAGTGTTTTTATCTGTAAAATAGTTACATTAGTAGCACCTGCCTGATACAATAGTTGTGAGAATAGTGTGTAGCCTAAAAACTACTTAATAGAAAGCAGTAAAATATTAGCTATTTTAATAAAAATTATTAATTTGTAAGGTCAAGTAAATAGTGACTGATCTCAAATCTGAATTCAAATCTATGACTCTCAAATCCTCGGCAAATTTGATGGTTAAAAAGAGTAAAATGAATGATCAAAATAAAATTTTGGATTGATTTTTTGGGAGATTGTAAGTGATCTTTGCCTAATTATTATGATTAATGATAAATTTACAGTTTTTCTGTATCTTTCTCAGCTTTTCTAAAAATATATAATCACCATCATCATTTGATCTAGTGTGTTTAGACAATTACAATACTTCATATATGTTGAATCCCTCTCCTCACAGTTGAGGAAATTATTCAAGTATTAGTACTGATTTTACCAAGAAACTTCAGCAATCTTCAGCTTTATATTGTGGAATGAATCAATTGCTTAAATAACAATGGTAGCAAAACGAATTATAGCTGATATATATAACACATATGGTGTACCAGACATAGCTCTAATTACTTCCCATGTAATGGTTCATTTAATTCAATTCATACTCCCATGAGACAGTTATTATGTTATCACCCTTTTACCATCGAGGAAACTGAGGCACAGAGAGGCTGAGGATCTTGCCCAAGGTCACAGGTTTGATCAGAACTGGAATTCACACCAAGACAATGTAGATCTAGAGTCTGTGCTTTTCTGCATTAACTGTAAAGTACATAAATCAAATAATTGGAAAAATGACATTCTTTTTTCCCCTTCAGGTATCTTGATGTGCTGAGTGATGATACTGACCCCCAAGTGTCTTGTTATATTACAGCACCATCATATGTTCTACAACAACTGGAATGCCGGATAATAAATAACATGAGTTCTTTAATAGTGGGTGATAATGAAGAGTTAGTTAGCAACGTCGTAACTATTGAATGCTCAGATAAGGAAAAGAGAATTCCATTTCCAATAGGCATTGCAATTCCATTTACTGCACGTTACAGAGGAAATTACAGAGATATCATGGTGAAAGTGTGTGACACAAACCTTCAATCAAGTTACCTAAACCCAAATTCACTGGAAGGAATGAAGGGAGGTTATAAGGTTAGTAAATTCTTGGCTATATCTACATTTGCTGTTTGGCTCCTCTTCTAAATATTACTCAGACTAATAGACTGTAGTGTAGATATAATTGCTCCACTAGTAATAAATGGAAGGATTTTTGGATTTGTGCCAGAGCATTCACAATTTATTGCCATCAATAAAGATCAAAGGATGGAAATGATTAGCCAAAGTTAGGAATGGAGAGCTTGGTTTGAACACCTACCAAATGTTATTTTTTTTCACCTAGGAAACAAAATCAAAATCATGGCTTAATTACTTTTGTGCTTTTGACTAACTTCAGACCAACATTTCTAATATGATGGACCCTTGTCTAAATTTAAGAATGTTAGAATCCCCAGATGATAGTAGCTTTAATTGTTATTATTCATGGGTTGGGAAAATATACAAAAAATTTAAAAATTTGTGTATGTGTGTGTATGCCTTGAGATTGTTAATAAGTCTAGAAATGAAATTTGGTCTATACATAGAAGAAAGTATATGTGGTAGTTAAGATGTGGCCTGTGGAAGAAGATTGGTTAGGTTTGACATATGGTTTCTACACTTTCTTGCTGTGTGAACTTGGGAAAATTATGTAACCTTGCTGTGACTCAGTGACTTCATCTGAGAGATAAACATGATAATAGTGTCTACCTGGTATGGTTGTAAGAATTAAATAGATAATACACTTATGAAGAGAGAAAGAAGCCTATAAATACATGTTAGTTGTTGATAAATTATCATTTTCATGTCAGATTTTAATTGTAATAACTCTGAGGCTCTGTATGATCACAAATTCATATGCTGTGAAGAGAGAATATAATAACTGTTAAATTTAGTGTGGAGGCTGGGCTCGGTGGCTCACACTTGAACCCGGGAAGCAGAGGGTGCGGTGAGCCGAGATTGTACCCGTGCACTCCAACCTGGGCAATAAGAGTGAAACTCCGTCTCAAAAAAATAAAAAAATAATAATAATAAACTTAGTTTGGAGTTTATGGATACTAATATTTAAAGTTTTTCTTTGGGCCACTTAACTTTTTTTTTTTTTTTTTTTTTTTTTGAGACGGAGTCTCGTTCTGTCGCCCAGGCTGGAGTGCAGTGGCGCGATCTCGGCTCACTGCAAGCTCTGCCTCCCGGGTTCACGCCATTCTCCTGCCTCAGCCTCCCGAGTAGCTGGGACTACAGGCGCCCACAACCGCGCCCGGCTAATTTTTTGTATTTTTAGTAGAGACGGGGTTTCACCGTGGTCTCGATCTCCTGACCTTGTGATCCGCCCGCCTCGGCCTCCCAAAGTGCTGGGATTACAGGCGTGAGCCACCGCGCCCGGCCCACTTAACTTTTTTTTAAGCAATTAAAATATTTCTCTTTTTCAGCTTTATGTAAGTTGTCATTTGATGAGGAGGGCAGGGAATAAATGTAAAAAAAATCCATATATACATGGAATTATTTGTTATATATTTATTTTGTGATTTTGGTTTTCTCTGGGTTTCAAATAAGGTTTTATAGTTGAATATGAAAGCTAAGCCTATTCTATGTACTTACTCCAATTCCTGCAACTAATACATTTTATATTTAGTATCAGAGGTTTCTAGGTATGATAGTCTAGTCAGCATTGCCCTCGATCGGAGCTCTTAAATTTTGGCCAGTCTGTGTAACTATCACAATAAAAGCGAAAACTGCTCATAGCCCACTTGTCATAAAATGGGTTTGGGAAATGTTTAGTAAATGGATAATTAAAACAAAAGAGAGAGAGAGAAGGAGAGAGAGAGAGGGAATCATTGGGTATCATAACAAATACAGGCATGAATTTTTCTCTTTATAGTAAGAAAAAAATTTAAACTCTGGATTACTTCCAAATTTTTATGTGGATCGTATGACATTTTCAATTTCTAATTATTTTAAAACCTTTTTGGCTTTTCAGAATCTATCAAATATGATCGAAGTGCACAGCAACTACCATTGGTTTCTAGAAGATCTTTCTTTTTCACTTCTCACAATTTTCCCTCTGGCCAATTAATAATATTCACCATGCCCTGAATTTTCCCAGAGACAGATTCATTCAGCGATATTGTGAAATCTCTTCGTTAGTCAGCTTTCAAATGGTAGACTATTTTCCATTGTGATTGTCCCTGAAATGTTTTTCTGTGTATGTGAGCGTGATTATCCACTCATGCTGGGGCAGAGCCTGGCTGCTGTTTGGGGAAGTATGAATAGACCAAATTACTTCTAACTCTGCCTCCTTCTTTTAAGCTTTGGTGATTATAGGAAAAGATCATTTTGTTTTCATTTATGTACGCAGTTGCCTTTTGTGCAATAAAAAACCTTCAGTATGTGTCTGTATATATGCATTATAAATTTGAATGTCGTTATATGAAAAGAAACACAAATATCTTAGTCATTTGCTCCCACTGCACAGAGAGACATAGAGAAAATGACTTTATTTGGGGAACCTAAGTTATCGTGAGCTGTTAGAAGAAAGAATTTGCTGACAGCACAGGTGTTATAGTGTTTAAGCCAACTACACAAATAATGGATTTCCAGTCCTTAGGATTCCCTAAAACAGTGTTGAATGTTTTGGATAAAGGTCAGTATTTAAAATCAATTCTCACTAATGGAGGCTAGAATTCTAGGAACAATAATATTTGTGAAGACACTGAAAATAATTGCCCATTATTCGCACAATTTTGGGGGAAGATTTAATTTAAATTTAAGAAATATGTTTATTTTTGTTTTTTATTTTGTAGTCTAAATTTGAGAAACTCTTACCGATTTCTACTTAATCTCATAAAATAACCGTCCATTTTAGGTTCCTGGAATCATTTTAAATCGTAGGTGATTAAATAAAGAGTGTAGAGATTTTTTTTGACAATCCATAGAGTCTATACAGCAAATATTTTTCAAATCGGTGCTATAGCTTGTTTTAATGTTCTTTATTCCATACAGGGGACTTGTGCTTCAGTAAAAGTTTACAAATTGGGTATCTTTTCTGTTGTGTCTTGTTTAAAGAAAGAGTCGTTCACAGTAACAAAGAAAGGCCTCACTCTTAAGTCAAGCATGGATTCCCGAATATCCTTAAGTTACCCTCCAGGAGTTTTTACCTCTCCAGTACTTGTGCAGTTAAAGGTAAACATATTAAAAATAGGTGAGTTCCTGCTCATAGATTTTGTGGGTCATCAAGCATGGTTCTAAACAACAAAGAAGGTACCAATATTTAATATAACAATAAATGGATTATTTTATATAGTTGTAATGGCCTAATACATAGTGATATTAGCAATAATGTAATGATTTTGAGCATATTAAATATCATTAAAAAATAAATTTTCTCTTTATTCAAAAGATTTTCGCAGTTAGTCTTTTGTGTTGTGTTGTTTTGTTTATGATATTTATTGGGAAAATTTATGTTGCATGACTATGAAAGAATTGATGACAGACTTTGGAACATTCATATAATTCAAAGATTTTGATCAGAGAGGATGGCAAAAAAGAGGACAATCAATTACAATATTTATTATAATAAATATTTGGTTATATTTAATTATGAAACAGCCATTTTCTGGGAGTAAGGATTTAATATATGAAAACACTATTTGCAAAGGGCATGTAAATGTATATTTTTCAAGACTTATTTCCTCAAATAATATTCTCTGTTCGTCTAGCTTCATTCCCCTCCCATGCTCTCCTCTCTATTTCTTCCAGTTGTTAATGTAAGTGGTAAGTGAAGAAGAACGATTAGGAAGAAAACATATAATAAATAACTTATTTATAGATATTTTCCATGAACTTTGAAATGTTGGAATCATCTTAGCTATGTTTTATTTTTAACCATTCTTATGTGAAAAGAAACAAGTCATGTTTTTCTAGTTTCTAAAGATCACTTGATCTAATAATAGTCCTAATTAGAAATCATTATAAAACATCTATTTTGTTTTCTAGGTCATTTTGTTGCCTGCAATTAAGTCTGTTTCTTAGTTATTTATAACATAAAACAGGGAACCCATATTTCAGAAAGACTTTGTAAAAAGCGCCCAAATACTGTGTTCTTTTATACATTATAAATATTTTATAAAATGCAATGTTGATTACAGCTAACAATGTATAGAGAAATGTATAAAACTATGCTCCATAAAATTTTCAAAAAACTGGATTAGAAATGTACCAACAGTTTGCATCTTTTCTATTAAAATGTAAGAAAAAATATATTTTTTGTTTAGATCCAACCAGTTGACCCAGCTCTGGTGGCACATTTAAAAGCACAGCAAGATACTTTCTACTCAGTCCAATCCACAAGCCCTCTGATTCACATTCAGCACCCATCAACTTATCCTTTTCAGAAGCCAGTGACTGTATTTTTACCTTGTTCTCCATACCTTGATAAAAACAATCTTGATTCTGAGATAGATCATAAAAGACGAGCAAGTGCCACAATAAATAGGATTACATCTTCATATTTCAGCCGGTGAGTAAGTTTCTAATATTGTGACTGGCTTAATGTCAAACAAAGAAGCTTAGATGATTAAAACTTGCAGTCAAATATCTTGTATTTAAATTCTGTATTAAAATAGTATGAAATACCTTTAATCTAGAAAGAAAATACTGTGGATCCAAAAAAAGGTAATAATTTTAGCTGTTATGGACCCCAAAATTCCTACAAGTATAAAGATAAAGATGGAGACAGTAAGAACCCTAGCAGAAATGCATGCTGGGGTGGCACATTTTGAAAGCTTCAATCTATTCAAAGCACTGGAAATTTAGTCAGCAGAGGTAGGAGAAAGACATACCTTAGTCCAGAGGAATTATACTCAGTAAAAATGGCTAGATGCTGACAATTGAATCAGGTATTATGCAAAGGGATCTCATCTCTAGATTCAAGAATGAGATTCAAATAGCTACCAAACAATAATTGGTGGATGAGCATTCATTTGAGGGTAAGAAAAAAAACCAAAATCCTACGTGGTGTTTGAAGAAAAACAAATCAATACCAAGATTTCTAAAGAATATCAAAAACAACAAAAAACAAACTTGTAGAAATACAAAGGAAGAGAGAGATAGCATCATCCTGATGTTTCTCAGTCATTTGAATAATAAGAATTACAGTTACCTGGAGAATATTAAAGAAACCTATTTTATAAGTTTAGTTGTAGCCAGTAAGCATAATTGCCAAGAAACACTAGCAGAAAATCATCAGAATAGATGAAGAAAAGATGAAAGGACAAAGGGATGTGGCATAAAGATAACAAGATGAGATGAAAAGGGACCAAAATATGATAAGGAGTCATTTCAAAGTGCTGCAAACTGATAATTATAGGTACCATTGAAGAAGAGGCCAAGCAATCATTAAAAAAGCAACAATCAAAGGCCTAGGTGAATTTGATTTTTTGATGCTGATTAAAGCCTTGAGTTAAAAGTGCTGATTGGTTACTAGAAAAATTTATGAAAAAAGACCCAACTTAGACATAACATGGCAAACTGAAATGTAGGTTTAAATAAAACATAATTCCGTAAGCATCCGTTAACCAGAAACAGATTATGCAAAAAAGGAATGAAATCAATCTGGTGTCAGTTTTATTCTTTGCAGCACTAATATCAGGAAATAAAAATGGACCAAAATCTTCAAAGTTCTCAAGTTCTCAAAGGGCAAGATTGAGAAATTAGGGTTTTCATCCTACAAAGATGCCATTTTGTTTCTGTTTTGTTTTTAAATACAAGGGCTCTCAGAATGGACTACTCACATGCTCTTAAAGTAGATAAAATTAATAGGCTGACTTAATAAGATTCAAGATATCAAGAACAAGCAAGTATTATTCTTATCTTTAAAATTTGATATTGAGCATAAATAATATAAAAGCAGAAAAATTCAAAAGTAAAAATTTATATGAAAGAGATAATGGAAAGTAAACAAAACATCAGCATGGTGATATGTGTCTACTTTTAAAAGCAAGTGTAAGCAAGATAATATATGTAAAATAATCTTATGACAATGAATATAAATGAGTTAAACATAATTCATATTATTGTCCATATTTCATAATCTTACTTTGATATTTTTAAATACTTTATATGATGTGCTTGGGTGATTTCCTAAGGTTTATTATACACATTATTAATTTTTTATCATTTGTTTAAATTATTCATTTTATTCACTATAATTAACATTTCTAAAAGCTTAGTGCTTTTTCCAATCTGCTTCATTGTTTTACTACGCTTTATATAGTTGATCCTTGAACAATGCAGGGGAATTAGGGGTGCCAACTACCAAGCAGTTGAAAATGTGTGTATAACTTTTGACTCCTCAAAACTGAACTGCTTATAGCCTATGGTTGACCAGGAGAAAAACCTTACCAATGATATAAACAGTCTATTAACACATATTTTTAAGGTATATGTACTATATACTGCTTCTTATAATAAAGCAAGCTAGAGAAAAGAAAACGTTATTAGGAAAATCATATTCATTAAGTGGAAGTGGATAATCATAAAGGTTTTCATCCTTGTCATCTTCATTTTGAGTAGGCTGAGGAGGAGGAGGAAGAGGAGGGGTTGGTGTCGCTGTCTCAGGAGTGGCAGAGGAGCAAGAAAATCTGTGTACACGTAGACCTACAGAATTCAAACCTGTGTTGTTCAAGGTTCAGCTGTATTTCTTCCTTTATTCCTTTAATTATTTAAGCATATTTATTTTATGGTCTCTTTTAGAATAATCTATTTATTAACATGATGTATAACACTATATCATCTATCCGGGAGCATAGTGTAATCTTGCAGAATTTCATACTGATTCTGTTCTAGGCTCTTACCCTTAGACATTCATTTCCAAGTATTGATTTTAATTTTTGATCAGATATAAATATCAACTCTTCTTCTCCCTTTTCCCCCAATCCAAAGCAATTAATTTTGTATGTGTGTGCTTCTTGACTACTTTCTTGAGCCAACAAGCAACAGGGTTTTGGTTATTGCTACCAATAACCAAATAACCAGAAAAGGTTATGCCTCTCTCATGGCCAGTGATGCCCTTCTGAGATCCCAGCTTCAAGACTTAGTTCAAGTTCCCTCCCTGCGCAGCTGGAGGTTGCATCTTATGACTGGGAATAGATATTAAAATGTACCTCGAGTCCCTGGGATGTGTGCATGTTTGGGGTTGAGAAGAGGAGGCCGATTGAGGAAGGAGCACCCACAGAATCAATTCCTCGAGTTCCCTAAGGAAGAAAGAGAATTCTTACTTTTTAGATCCTTGAGTCCAGATGTAGAGGGGATTTCTTTTTCAGCCTTTGAGTTCATATAAGTGTGTGTGTGTGCACGTGTGTGTTTCTGTGTGTGTGTGTGTGTTTATGTGACATTTTGTCCAGAATTCTTGTGGAGTGGGAAAATGGCTATTTGTCATCAGTTAAATTGGCCAAGTTGCTAGAAATTGACACTTTTTTTTGCCTTTGTACATAATTTCTCTTCTAGAAAATCTTTCTTCTGCCACATTTAACTGATAAACTCTTGCCTATTCTGTAAGTTTCAGTTCAACTTTTTCTTTTTCTGCGCAGATATCCTAAGCTCTCTAGGAGCAATCAAGTGCTCTCTTTTTGTGCCATCCCCATCCTTTGTACACACCCTACATTCTCCTGTAGCAATAATATATATTCTCTTTTACATGTCATCACTTAGCACAATTGCAGCATAGTAAATGCTAAAAACATTAGGTAAATTAAATAAATTAGTGAGTAAACTCGTGGAAATGTAAATTGTATTGCAAATTCATCTGCACTTTTTGACAATATTAAATTGACACACTACAATGTGCTATGTTGTTATTGGTCTCAAATAGTAGGTACATTTTTTTTTTCATCTAGTGGAGCATAAAACAAGCAAATGAGAATCCATCTCAACTGTTTATTTAGCATTCTTTCATCAAAGAATGAAAGCCAGTTGGACATTTTCTATGGAAATAGAAACACAAAAAGCAATCCATACCCCATGTAATGAAAAAGATGAAAACTATCTGAGGCCAAAGCATAGTCTGAAGATTAAGAATGAAAGGTCTGTATTGTGTCATGTTCCTTTATGTCTGAATGATTTCTAGGGAAAAGATGAGAGTCATTTAATTATGTGCCAAAAAAGATTTCTCGTGGCAGTAAAGGGGGAAAATACCTTATTAAATAGGAGTTTATTCCTTACTATGCAATCAATATTTTAGAGAGTTAGACAGGAAAATGGTTTTTGCCCATGAAAAATGACATTTCCGACATAATGCAATTGCTTTCAAGATTAAGTTGTTCAAATGTAATATGCGATTCATACCTGAGAATATTTATAAAATATATGTAAGTCATACCATATAATGAAATGGACAACTAGTACAGCTAATATCAAATGATAAACTGATCGTTATCGATAAAATTATGCATCTCCTTACTTGCCCCACCTCATTCAATCCCCTTTGTCCTCACCACAGTCACTCATCCCCACCAAATTTAACCACTATTCTGAAATTTTCAATTATTCTTTTGCTTTTATTTATTTCTCTGTTTGATCACATATACTTATATTTGTCCCGACACATTTTATTCTTCTTCTCCGGCAGCACTCCATATGTTAAAGTTGAGTCACTGTGGTTTGTTTGGGAGAGAGCATAGTTCACTAGGGGTCATCTTTGGAGACCACCTACCACATTTGCTATAACATACTAGGATAAAAATGATTTTTTTCCACTTCTTTGGAGATATTATGTCACTCTTTATTGCCATTGTGAAGACTGCAGTGGACGCAATTTTCATAACTTTATGGATCATCTGCTTTATTTTGTCTGCTGCTTTCAAGATCTTTTATTTGCACTTGGTGTTTTGCATTTATCTATGATGTGCCTAGATGCAAATTTTAAACTTTTTCTGAATACAATATATTGTGCTTCCTGAACAAGTGGATGTATGCCTTTTCACATTTCTGAAAAGTTTTTATGTGCTTTCTAATCAAATGATGGCACTTCTCCATTGTATGCACTCTGTCCTTCTGAGTTTCCAAATAGATGTATAGATGTATATATGACCACCTTATTTATTTATTTATTTATTTATTTATTTATTTATTTATTTTTATTATATTTTAAGTTCTAGGGTGCATGTGCACAACGTACAGGTTTGTTACATATGTATACAAGTGCCATGTTTGTGTCCTGTGCCCATTAACTCATCATTTACCTTAGGTATATCTCCTAATGCTATCCCTACCCTGTATCCCCACCCCACAACAGACCCCGGTGTGTGATGTTCCCCTTCCTGTGTCCAAGTGATCTCATTATTCAGTTCCCACCTATGAGTGAGAACATGCAGTGTTTGGTTTTCTGTTCTTGCAATAGTTTGCTGAGAATAATGGTTTCCAGCTGCATTCATGTCCCTACAAAGGACACGAACTCATCCTTTTTTATGGCTGCATAGTATTCCATGGTGTATATGTGCCACATTTTCTTAATCCAGTCTGTCACTGATGGACATTTGGGTTGATTTCAAGTCTTTGCTATTGTGAATAGTGCCGCAATAAACATACGTGTGCATGTGTCTTTATAGCAGCATGATTTATAATCCTTTGGGTATATACCCAGTAATAGGATGGCTGGGTCAAATGATATTTCTAGTTCTAGATCCTTGAGGAATCGCTACACTGTCTTTCACAATGGTTGAACTAATTTATGGTCCCACCAACAGTGTAAAAGTGTTCCTCGTTCTCCACATCCTCTCCAGCACCTGTTGTTTCCTGACTTTTTAATGATTGCCATTCTAAATGTGTGAGATGGTATTTCATTGTGGTTTTGCTTTGCATTTCTCTGATGGTGAGTGATGATGAGCATTTTTTCATGTGTCTGTTGGCTGCATAAATGTCTTCTTTTAAGAAGTGTCTGTTCATATCCTTTGCCCACTTTTTTATAGGGTTGTTTGTTTTTCTCTTGTAAATTTGTCTGAGTTCTTTGTAGGTTCTGGATATTAGCCCTTTGTCAGATGAGTAGATTGCAAAATTTTTCTCCCATTCTGTAGGTTGCCTGTTCACTCTGATGGTAGTTTATTTTGCTGTGTAGAAGCTCTTTAGTTTAATACAATGCCATCCCCATTAAGCTACCAATGACTTTCTTCACAAAATTGGAAAAAACTACTTTCAAGTTCATATGGAACCAAAAAAGAGCCCATATTGCCAAGACAATCCTAAGCCAAAAGAGTGAAGCTGGAGGCATCATGTTACCTGAATTCAAACTATACTACAAGGCTGCAGTAACCAAAACAGCATGGTACTGGTACCAAACCAGAGATATAGACTAATGGAACAGAACAGAGCCCTCAGAAATAATACCACACATCTATAACCATCTGATCTTTGACAAACCTGACAAAAACAAGAAATGGGGAAAGGATTCCAAAACAAAAAATAAACAGAACTGCTGGGACCTGGGATCCCCCCCTCCCAGGCTCAGGCATGACCCCCTTGCCACCTGCAGTCTTGGCTCAAACCTCTCCCAGGGGCCACCCCTGACCACCCCCCACTTTCTAAACTGCACCCTGCACTCCCATCCCCGGGGCTCCCCAGTTCCCTCTCCTCCCTCACAGCTGACAAGGTGTCATGAGCATTAGATGAGCGAACACACACAGCACACACATCACCCGGCTTGCACACAGCCGCTGTTCAGCATTAGATTTAACTTTGAATATTCACCGAATTTAAGACACCATCGACAGCAAAGCACTGCGCTATTTTATGAACCACTAAGAAAGAGAAAATGCTGCCAATGAAACTGACATGACGCTTTCTTATCACTCATAACTTTCATTTTGCACTTATTGAAGGAGCTCTTCTGGACTTAATTAGACATGGATTTGTACTGGCCATCACTTTGGCACACACATAAAAGAAAGATATCAGCAAAATAAAATTTGTTAAGATATTTCTAAAAATAAATAAATAAATAAATAAATGGTGCTGGGAAAACTAGCAAGCCATATGTAGAAAGCTGAAACTGGATCCGTTCCTTACACCTTATATGGAAATTAATTCACGATAGATTAGCAACTTAAATGTTAGACCCAAAACCACAAAAACCCTAGAAGAAAACCTAGGCAATACAATTCAGGACATAGGCATGGGCAAGGACTTCATATCTAAAACACAAAAGCAATGGCAACAAAAGTCAAAATTGACAAATGACCACCTCTTTTTAAATTCCGTATTGTTTTACTTCCCTTATGTTTTCCATCTCCCTGTCTCTATGTGCCATATTCTGTGCGATTTATTCACATTCCAGTTTGAAATGGCAAAAATAACGCATACCTTAAAAATGTACTTTTAATCTATTATTTGAGTTTTGTTTTAGACAATTATATTTTTTATTTCTTAAAGTTCTATTTTCCCAGCTACTGGGAAGGCTGAGGTGGGAGCACAGGAGATTGAGGCTGTAGTGAGCCGAGATCATGCCACTACACTCCAGCCTGGGTGACAGAGTGAGACCCTGTTTAAAAAAACAAAAACAGAAACAAAAAACAAAAAAAAGTTCTACGTGGCCCTTATTTAAATCTCCCTAATTATCTTTAGAGTTTCCTCCTGCTTACTTATTTGTGGGATACTGTCCTTTATTAAACTTTTCATATATAGTTGTTTTCATCTTAAATCTCCTAATTCTAACATCTGAAGTCTTTGGGAGTGTTTATATCTGTCATCCATGGCATTTACCTTCTAATTTGTTTGAGAACTTTTGCTTGTGAGCATGCAAACGTGGGGTTTCTTCAGGCATAATGGAGTTGCTTTCCTCAAGGTGGCATTTGTTCCCACCTCTGCTGAGAACCATCTGCTACTTACCTGGGGCTACATTAACCTTCTTGAGAGTCTTGGTGAAGATCTCAAGTTCACCTTTCCCACATGGCTGTTACCCCAAGGACTGACAGCTTCATGTTCTGCTCACTTGATTATTGCTTATGGTTGCATGCTCCTGCATCTACATTATAGGAAAGGTGCTTGCCATCTTAGTAATCCCCTCATTCCTGCCTGGTTTCTCCCTTAGCTGCAACCCTGACTTCACACATTTTATTTGGAGAGGAGTTTGGAAAATTTCAAAAGAATTTGTATCAAAAAATTCTTTCAAAAGTATGCAAGTCAAAAAAAAAAAAAAAGTATCAAAAAGCACATTTATCAAGATCTAGTTGTTTTAAACTAGAGATTATTCTAAATTTGTTATTTATAATTGTGGATTTTGTGTATTAAATTTATAATATTTTAGACAGTCTACCTAAGAAGGAAATGACAATTTTATAAATAATGAAATCGCACATACTACATTTTCCTTTGTGCTTATCAGTGAGTGCCGTATTGTCAACACAGGCAAATCTCATTTAATGGAGTGAAATTGTTTCAATGAAACATTGAAGTAAATGCTTACAGAGAAAGTAAGATTTGTTTAATGTGTTAAATTTGGAGGTAGTGTATTTAGAAGTATTTTTAATTCATATGTACTATTTTCTGTAAGAAAACAAGGTTCCCTGTGAATTGGAATGCCAAGTGGGAAATAATTTAGTTTTTAAATACAAAAGAAACTATCCTTGAAAAATTCCCGATAGTGTCTATTTCCTAGTTACAGAAACAAAATATTAAGGTGCATTGGAGCAGATTTTTTAATCTTGTGAAAAATCTTTTGAATGTCGTTTGTGTGGTATTTAGGCAATTTAACTGGGAAATATGTAATTGTGTACTGTTAGGCTTGAGAAAATGCAGACTGGAGGATATATCTATTGTTTTCCCTGCTAGACACCTTATGTTTTGGGAATTGTACCACAATTTCTGCAAATTGCCCTTTCTATCCATGCAGATGCAATGGGAGCTTCTATATTCATTAATATCCCTACGTATAATTAAACACTTGAACCACAAGAGGCTGATTGTAATTCCCTGATGCCTAATAAAAAGGGTAATTTTGGGTGTAGCTCATACCTTAGGATATAAAACTCAGAAGTTGTCAACAACCGTGATTTCTGCTGCTGGAAAAAGAATGATTATTAATAGTACTAGATAAAAAAGGAAAGATGCAGAGAAGAGAAGTAATTAGACAAAGATGATATTCCAATTCCAGACAGAGTTTATATCTGAGGCCCTCCACATTTGTCTCTTTTCCCCATTAACAATCAAGGATTACTATAATTAATTTATAACTAAGTAAAATGAATTTGGGTTTCTGTTACCTGTACCCCAAAGAGTCGTATCCAATACATCTACTTATCTGTATACTCCTTGGTATATGAATCTTATTGTCCCTAGGGATACACAGACAAATCTACAGAGTGAACAGAGTCTCCTGAGATGAAAGAGATTGAAGTCATCACTCCCTTTTTTTTTCCTGAGGTGCAACATTATTGAAACGTTTCTGTTGGATTTAAGTGGATATTCTGCTGTCAGCTGGCAAGAAAAGATAGCATAATAGAGAAAGAAATTTGAATGGATGACTAAATTTCAGCCTAGGATGACCTGTGCTCATTTATTGTCCAGAAACTGGATAAAATATAAGACAGTTCCAGCACTGTGAAAATTTCTTTAAAAAAATTACTGTGTGGGCATGTTGGGGGCCAGGGTGCATGGGTCCACTAAGGTACAGTGTCATTGGGAGCTCAAGCTCAGGGTGGAATAACTGAATCACATATAGCATAACAGTGGAAAGAGAGTTTTCTTCTTTTTCCTCACCTTAAAAGCTATTGCCAGAGTAGTGGCACACGTAGGTAAATACACCAAACGAGGGCACTGCATCAGATCATGGAGGATCTTTTGTTTTCAGTAGCAGTGAGGCAGCAACATCAGCAAAGCAAAGGAGAATGGGACGATACATGAAGACCGAGGACTACTTAGATTATGTAGGGTTTTTTCCTCTGTACAATAATTGTAACTGTGACACCTTGAACTGAGTAAAGCTCCAAGAGTAGATGGACCTACAGTCAGAATGTACAGTTATATCAAGAGAGAACGTTTCTCTCAGCTGTGTGGTAGGCACTCAGGTCATTTGAATTGATATCCAACAACCATTACACTGATTACAAATGGTAAAGTTAAGGTACACAATTTGTCATACAATATGTCAAATATTGACATAAATATGGCAATATTTATGACATAATATTAACATAAATATGACATGTTTTAAAATACGTCAAATATTTCACCACTTTAAAGTCAAAAAATCCATGTAAAAATAAAAACTACCAGAAATGTATCTATATATTGTAATATTTGACTTCAGACAATGTGGCTATGTGGACTTTCTTCTTCCCTTTACTTTTCCATTTTAAAGGAATTTTATAATCAACATGAATAACTTAAAATGGGAAAATATTTTAAGTTTTTTGAATACAGCATACCATTTAAAATTAATACTTTAATGAATAATTATAGTTTCCTGAGAAAAAGTTAACCTCAAAACATTGGTGACATTCACGTTTAAATATCTATGCATGATGAATATCACAAAGAAAATATCCCGAAAGTAAAATATAATATAGAATGAGAATTTTGATAGTTTGAATGCTTGTCAAGTTCTGTATCATATATTATTTTTTTCCACAGAAAAAGTAGCATGACATTTTAATCAGTAACCTCAGAGAGATTAGTACTGTCTGCGTGAATCCCAAGCAAAATTGGTCATTTTAAAATAAACACATTTAAAAAATAAATCTTTACTATTTTTGGAACTATCACTATGTCAGCATGTTGCCTTTTATGGAGTTTGATGAAGTGCTATTCACTGTCAGACAATACTAGTTGTCAAACTTTGCTAATAACATATATGAAGGAAATAGTTTAGTTGCAGAGCTGTTAACAGCTGCGAGACACAAGTATACCATCAGATTATTTAATTTGAATGTGGACTGTGCCTATTAAAGTTTAAGTTTAATCTTTATATCATTAAGGACTCTTGATTTAAGTGACAGGAAAGCAAATCCGAAGTATTTAAGCAAAAAAGAATTTTTGATATATGTAAATTAAAAATCTGAGGATGTATCTATCTATATATATATTTCTTCAACCAGGAAGAACCTAATCTCTCTTCCTCATCTCTATCTGCTTTCCTCTGTGCCAATTCCATTCTCTGACATGCTTGTTCCTCATTCTGGCAACATAGCTACATCTTTATAAGTCCAAGTTCAGTGGAAAAGAGGAAGCTTTTTCCCTATGAATATGCATAAAAGCCCAGGGCCTGATTCTCACTCCAGATCTATCACAAACTCATCACTGAATGGATCACTGGAACCAGAAGACAGATATAGTGCAGATTAGCCTAGGTTATGGCATGGTAACAAAACTCTCAAATCCCAAGGGCTTAAACGACAATCTTTGCATCTGTCGTGGCCATCAAACGTAGGCTGCTTCTTGGTCATACTTACTCTAGATAGAACAGCCACTGTTCGGTTGCTATGACAGTGGCAGAAGAAAGATCTTTGGCTAGACCCATATTAGCAATTAAGTGCTTGGCCTCAAAGTGACACATATTTTTTTTTCATTCACATCATTTACTGGAACTAGTCACTTGGCCCCATTCAACCACAGAGTCCAGGAAGTGTAACCCTGTCATATATTCAGATCAGGGCGAAATTGGATATTCTGGTGAGGAGCATTAATGAATGACAAATACACTATTTGCCTTAGGTTATATACCCAATGGTCCTAGGATTAGGGACAGCCCCACCACCCTTGGGAGCCTGCCGGTCTCCACAGATAATTTAGGTTTTCGACAGAAAAAAAAGTGAATGAATGCTATCAGAAAAAAAATTACATTCAAGTCAATTTCTAGTAAATGACCAACATTCTGGATTCAGTGAGAGTGTAACTTCCTGTGTAAATAAATTATTAACTTCCAAGGGTTACAGAATTCACCATATCTGTGGTTATAACCCAGTAGCATAAAAGTAAATGTTATTTTTCCCCTAAGCTCCTAATTTTAATCTAGCTGATCCCCTGAAGTAACCAATACAGAGTAAGAAGTTTTCAGAGTAGACATTTTAAATCAAGTTCAGTTTCTAATCTGAATCCATGGGTCATAGGACACGTCAACCTGTGAAAGTAAGTTGGTTTTTAAGCCTTTAACTCTAGTTCACTTCACAAATGAATATATGAAATTCACATTCTGGTCTCCATTCATATACCATGGCTCTGTCTCTTTGTGGAGTGTAGGTAGCATCATTAGACTAGGTATTTTTCCCCAAAGATGTTCAGTATTAGGGACTTTTCTTCCTTCAATTGTAGGGAACAGATGTTCACTTAAACAAATTCAATAAAATATTTTATTTTGAGGCTACAATAGTGAACCTCTGCTTTCTCTATCTCTAGGACTATATGGATCTCTAGGACTATATGGATCCTCTCCTCTTGATTTTTCTCCTTTTCTCTCTTAGCATCTATTTTTCCTTTCTGAATAATCTTTCTGCTTATTAATTTTCATTGGCCAAGGTACCACAGAAATAGGACTGTGATAAGTTACAGTCCCTGGACCACTTAGTCAAATTCCAAAGAAAGATAATCAAATTGGCTGGCCGTTGGAAATTGGTATACTGTTAGTCACATGAGCTGTGGTTGGGGAAAAATATCACATGGCACATACAGCCAATTTCTTTAGGGCCTTTGGGTGGGGCAGGCTACACAAGAAGGAAAATTGTACAAGAAAGTAAATTGGCTGTGCCTACAGTAGAAAGTAGAGTTAGAATATTAATACTACTTACGCTCACTACAATTATAAGTGCTTTACAAATATTAATTCATTTAATCCCATGATGTTGGTACTTGTATTAGTCCATTTTCATGCCACTGATAAAAATACACCCAAGACTTGATAATTTATAAAGAAAAAGAGGTTTAATGGACACAGTTCCATGTGGCTGGGGAGGCCTCACAATCATGGTGGAAGGTGAAAGACACGTCTTACATGGCAGAAGGCGAGAGAGAATGAGAGCCAAGCAAAAGGAGAGACCCCTTATAAAACCATTAGATCTCATGAGACTTACTCACTACCACAAGAACAGTATGGGGGGAAACTGCCCCCATGATTCAATTGTCTCCTACCAGGTCCCTCCCACAACATTTGGGAATTATGGAAGCTACAATTCAAAATGAGATTTGGATAGGGGCACAGCCAAACCATATCAGTACAATTATTATTTTCATATGATAGATAAGAAAACAGATTCAGAGAAATGAAATAATTTGCTCATAGTCATACAGTTCATAAGAGGCAGAGCCACCCAGGCTTTGAAACTGGGCAGTTTTGCTCCTGGGTTTGTGCGCTTACCTTTTTTGCTTTACAACCACTGTTTGCTATTCTAGAGTATCTGGGTTTACATCAGTGAGTTTATTAATGTTTTTGGGTACTCTCTTAAATCTATTTTGCCAGTTTTAAAAAGCTTGTCATTCTCCAAAGCTCATCTCAAATATTAGCATTTTAACTTTGCAGGCTTCCCGAGCCTCTTGCTTCTGCTCCTAAACCACCGTGTACGTTTCTTTAATTATCACACAGGTCACTTTGTGCTGTAATCAGATAATACTGTGTTACTACGTGCTTCTGTAGGACAAGGGTTATATAGTTTGATCTCTGTATTTTTGGTGCAAAGCATAATTACTGGCACATAGTATGTACTTAATGAATTGTTATTAGATCATTCACAATGAAAGAATGAATGCATTAAATAATATTTAAACCGTGTAAATTGTACCAATATCTCTTCTGTTACCATCATATAGGACAAAAGGTGCCTCCATAAGAAAACCTGGGAAAAATGCCAGTGAATGTTTGAAATTACTGGGATTCAGAAGCCAAGACAGTGGTTGGTGTGAGCTTGATGATGATGTTGTGAAAACCATACAGAGCGGCTTGATATCAGTTGAATTGAATGAACATTTGCAGAGGTAATACAATAACAAACAATCAAAGTTGATGATACTCTTTTCTGATGGTCATAAATGGAGTTTATAGAAATGGAATAGTAAGATTACATTTTAATCCTTCAAATAGAAATATTAACCGTTCTTTAAAGGATACTTAAAATGCAAACCAGAATTGACACGGATATGCTATCTGTAATTTCATTTATGATAGTTAAACAAGTGCTTTTGGAAAGCACTCATAACTACAGGTTTCTGCTAACTCCAAAATAGTTTTAAAATAGCACCTTCATTTCTGAAATTCCATGGAGATAGTAATTAACTGTTCATATTATGCATATCTTATAACTATGTATAGATAAGCGGAATTTGTTACTTCAGTGCCCTCATTTTGCTTTCTCATTTCCATGTTTTCTACACAGCCCATTATGAGAAGAGTTTTAGACAGATTTAAGGTTCATGAAGGATAGCCACTCATAGAGACGGGTGATCATGTATCTAAAGTATCTAAAGACAGTTTTTATTTCATAATGGGAGGTTTTACATTTATGATTTTCTTGAATCCAGTTTCCTAGGAATAGAGTCTGAGATGAAAAGCAAGTGATTCATTGAAAGAGAGCTCTTGGGTAAATCCTGTAGGGCAAAGGAGGAAGATGGAAAAAACGATGGTTTCAGATGAAGTATTTCTGTAGCCTGACACCCTCTGGGGAGCTCTGCAGTACCAAGGTGGCTGGCTTTGCATCCCCACATTGGTTAGTCCTTGTCTGTGGATGTAGGGCTACTCTGGGTGAGGGCCTCTTTAAGGCCAAATCACTGGAGAAGAATTTGAGAACGGGTATCCCAGTCCAGGGAAAGAGGTCTGTATTAGTTTGTTAAGGCTGCCGTAACAATGTACCACACACTGGTGGCTTAAACAACAGAAACTTACTGTTTCACAGTTCTGGAGGCCAGAAGTACAAAATCAAGGTGCTAGCAGGGTTTGTTCTTTCCAAGGGCTGTGAGGGAAGGAGCTGCCCAGGCCTCTCTTCTTGGCTTGTAGATGGCCGTCTTCATGGTCTCAGGGTGTTTTCTCTCTATGCATTTCTATGTGTTGAAATTTCTCTCTTTTATGACACCAGTCATACTGGATTAGAGAAGACCCTAATGACTTCACCTTAACCTGATTAGCTCTGTAAAGTCCCTATCTCCAAATAAGGTCCCATTCTGAGGTACCAGGGGATACTACTTCAACACATGAAGGTGTATGTGTGCAGAGACGGTGATACATAATGCAGTCCCTCCCAAGGTCCATCCTAACGATCCTTCCCACCTACACAGAGATGCATATTTCAATCCCCATTTAATTATGGTATATATTCTGCATCCTATGGAGAGTCAATAAATTATTGTGTTCATCTCTCTCTTCTATATTTTAAATATGCTCTTTTGTAATTCTAATTAAAATATAACTTAAAATATGCTGCCATGTTTAGAGCTGAGCTGAGACTGTATGATTTCTTCGTTTAAGAACATGTTTTAGAATTTAGTTTGATTTGAGCTGGTTTCTTTTTTATCTCTTTCTCTTTTTTTTACAGAGATTGAGTTTTGCCATGTTGCTCAGGCTGGTGTTGAACTTCTAGGCTCAAAAGATCCACCCTCCATGGCCTCCCAAAGTGCTGGGATGCCTCCCAAGTGACGTGAGCCATGGTGCCCAGCCTGAGCCGGTTTCTTGATGGCCAAGAGTTTCTTTACAATCATTAATGAATCTAACTTGTTGGCCTTGAGAATACTTGATTTTAAAAGACGTCTGTTTGATAACGGCTCTTTGCTTGGGTGTTATTAGGTATCAGTGATGTTCTTGATGCTGCGTTTTTCCCTCGGGTCTCACCTCTTTCTTCCATGCAGGTTTATTGTACTTCACCTCTCTTCCACCATGGACAATAGTCGTTTGGTTACTTTTGTGAAATCTTTAGAGGAAGCCATGCTCAGCACCACTGCCTGCATAGTGCTGTCTCACCAGAAGGACAATCCACATAGAATAGCTGTTTTAGTGGTGCCTCCCAAAGATTTAAGCCAGGCACTTAAGAACCTGCGCTTGGAAGGGTTTGGGGGACCTCCAGAGCCATCTCGTCATTTCCAAGTTCGAGAAGGAGAACAACTTCTTTTAAGATTTACTGGAAACATATTTGCTTCAAGTACGTATAAAGAAATCTTTTTATATATTTTATGGGCTATAAGCCACAAGCTCTTCAAAAGAGTTTGCTAAACTTGTGTTACTAAGGAAACCTTCAGAGGATTGACGAGAGACTTTAGGAAGTAGGAAGAGAAAAAGACTTATGTATTATACTTCTTCCATTCCCATTTCTTTATTTTCTACTTAGGCAATGCATGTTCCTTTACAGGAAGATTCTAAGTGATACTTTTTAGAAACAGCCTTTTCCACAGTTACTATCTGAATCCAAACTAGGATCATATCTTTCCTACGACAGTAAAGTTGCCTTCTAAGTGCTTCCATTATTGGCCGTATGAAATCAATTACCATGTGGTAATAAGAGTGATCATTTAAAAACATAAATCATACTATATTATACCAGTGATTACAACCTTATTTTTACCTCCTATTCTATCTAAAATAATATCCAAACTCTTTAAGATGTTTTATAAAATAATATCCAAACTCTTTAAGATGTTTTACAAAGAATCTAACCTGGGCATCAGTGGACTCCCAAAAGATATGTGAATAGATCTATATTTCAGTATAATTGCCATATTTTTAATTCCATGTATTTTATTTTATATTTTTCAAAGACTACTCTGAGAATCAATGGGCAGTTTTCACCAAACTCTAAAGGAGTCTATGACAAAAAAGAAATTAAGAATAATTGATCTAGGCTGGGTGCATGGCTCACCCCTGTAATCCCAGAACTTTGGGAGGCTGAGGCAGGCAAATCACTTGAGGTCAGGTGTTCAAGACTGGCCTGGTCAACATAGTGAAACTTCGTCTCTACTCAGTTAAAAAAAAATTAGTCTGGTGTGGTGGCCAGTGCCTGTAATCCCAGCTACTGGGAGGCTGAGGCAGGAGAATCACTTGAAACTGGGAGGCAGAGGTTGCAGGTTGCAGTGAGCTGAGATCATCTAAATGACGTATGTACCTTGCTTACTTCTTTTACCGTATTTCTGTAGTGCTATTTTTGTTTTCACTCTAAATCTTATCACAATTTGAAATTATTTAATTAACTTATTTACTTTTTGTTCATATAGTTATGCTATGTCCTTTACCCTTCACCAGAATGAAAACTTCATGAGGGCAGTGACCATGTCTTTCTTGTTAATACATTCTCCGAGCCTAACATAGGAACTGGTATATCCAAAGCTTTTTTTTTTTTTTCTTTACAAAATGCTTTATTTTTGATATCAATCCAACTAAACATTGATACAAGTAATGTATTACCAGTTATTGTACACCGTAATCAAATACACTGAAGAAATATCATTGACTGATAAACAAACTATCACCTTCATTCTCTTCTGTACAATGTTTGATAGACTTATATCTAGAGAGTGATTTCAACAATGAGTTTTTCAGCCCTTGTAGTCTCCAGTGTCTATTGTTGCCATCTTCATGTCCATGTGCATCTAAGTTTAGCTCCCACTTATAAGAACATGTAGTATTAGGTTTTATGTTTCTGCATTAATTTGCTTAGGATGATGGCTTCTAGTTGCATCCATTTTGTTGCAAAGGACATAATTTTGTTCTTTTTTGTGGCTGCATGCTATTCCATGGTGTATATATACCACATTTTCTTGATCCAGTCCACTGTTGATGGGCACCTAGCTTGATTCTATGGCTTTGCTATTGTAAATAGTGCCGCAATGAACATGCAAGTACTTTTGATAAGTGTGTAGTGAATGAATGATTATATAACAGTGATGAGGAAAGCAAGCAGGATGAATATGAGAGGTGGCAGGAGAGATTAGAGAAGTGAATGAATAGATGAGACTAAAGCGGCCAAAGGAAAGAGATGAAGAGAAAGAGAAAAGGAAGAAAAAGAACATGAAGAGAAAACAGCTTTGTGGGAATAGAAAGCAAACGTTCTTTGAAAGAGTTGCCATCACAACAATTTCTTTTTCATTAAGTCAACACCTTCCTCTTTCTAACTGCTTGCCCTGTGGTGAAATAGCGTCTAACAGGTGTGTGTATAAAAATGAGGTGAGAGGGAAAATTCAGGACAGATTTTATGAAGATTTCTGGCTCTGGAGGCTTTCTACATTGACTTGAGGGGATGTGCTCTGTTTGTTTATAAATTAATATGGATCCCATTTATTTCATTATGCCTATTTTCTCTCTGATTCAAGAAATAGCTCCAACCTCATTGGTTCTTTTTTGCTTCAAAGAAGGGACAAGGCTTGAAGCTGATGCTGCTCTCCCCCCTTTTTTGATATCTCAGGAATAAGTGAGACCTAAAATGTCCGAATTTTAAGTGTCTATTCTACTCTTACATACAGGATTTCAGCATCTGAACCAGCTGACAGGACTTAGTGAGCAAGTGACAAAGATGGCAGAGAAGGGGGCAGGGAGGAGAGAGGAGAGAGAGGAAGGAAGGGTGGAAGAGGCCCCTTCCTACTTGGCTTCCGGAGCAGAAACCACAGCGTCCACCCTGGAGAAATCTCTCTAATGAGATATAGTACTAACCAGAAGTGTCCCACCCAAACTAATGATGCAAATGATTTTCCTGTAATACTGTGGACAGCAGCTGTGTTTACCAACCACCCTAAACAGGAGCGCATTACTGTTCTACTCACAAGCAGTGGTACTGAATATCCCACTGCCTGCTGTGGAGACTGGGGAGCACCTGCTAAACCAAGAGCATCCAAGGTAGCCGGCACCTGAGCAATTCCTCCGTATAAGGGATGGGGAAGAGTTCGCCTTCATTCAAGGAAAATGAGTCAGGCAGGATACCCAAATCCTAGGTTTGCTTTTCCTAGGGAGACAGGCTCAGATCTGGAGCCTCACTGGGTTTTTCTCTGCCTAAGAGGGACAAGATCCTCAGTAAACAATTGATACCTCATCCTGGTAAAAGAATTGATCCATCCTTTTATCAGGGCCTAGAATAGTCTCTGTGAAGCTCAAAGAGATAAAGCTAGAGATTCTCTGCCTGGAGGATTCTCCTCGCCCTCCCCACCCCCACCCTCACCCCCAGTTCTCTCCTACTGTATCTTCAGGTCTCACCTTAAAGATCATGTTCTGAGAAGCTTTCTCTGTCCTTCCTGATTATGTCAGAACTTATTTTATTTTTTAATAGTTCTATTATACTTTTGTAGATCCTCCTTTTTTCTTTTGTGGCCTTTGTCACATGCAATTTTCTATTCATTCGTTTAATTGTTTGATCAATTCCAGTTTCTCCTACCACAGTCCCATCCGTGGAGGCACTGTCCTGTTGGTGGTCAGCATTCAGTCCCCACACCCAGGAAAGAGTCTGACAGTTAGAAGAAACTCAGTATTTGTTGAAAGAAATGAAGACTAAAGTTTAGAAAAAAACATTATAATATTAAGTGCAATTAAAAGTATTTAAAACTTTAATTAATAAATTTAGATTACTGCCCTTTGAAAATGCCAAAATCTCTCTATTCACTTATAGAGAATATGAATGGCTTTTCAGTGAAGGTCACACGACATGGACTATATTTCTATCTCTAATAGGAAGGAAGATGGATAGGTGTGTCCTTTGGTTTTTATAATGGTTTTTGGCATTCTTCTGGACACAAGTTACAGCAAGCTTTCATTCTCTAGGTGAGAGTTGTCAGTTTAGCACTTGGATTATTGCAAGATAACCAAGCCCCCACTGCACACAAAATCCAGAAAGTGCCAGAAAGTATTTTAATATGATTTTATATAATGGCAACATAGCATCACCCATAACATCTAGTAATGCCCTGTGAGGTCTGTCTTTTAAAGTTGCCCTGAATGCCCTTTGGCCTAGGGCAGTGATTTTCCTAGATATTCTATGGGATGTATCTCTACATGTATCTGTACACCTATATAATAACCATTCTTTAATTTGCTAAACAAAAATTTGTTGACCTTATGTATATTAAAGTCTAATGAAGAAAGACAGAGAATAAGCAAATAAGTAAATAAAATGCATAGCTTAATTTGGGCTGAAAAGTGAATTATAGAAGAATAAAGAAGGGAAAGGATAGGGGGATCTTAAGGGATGTAGCAGGCTTGCAGTTTTATCTTAGGGAAGACCATTCTGGGAAGGTGACATTAAAAAAAAAGAAGTTTCTAAGAGGGTGAGGAAGCAAGCCATAATCCTATCTCAGGGGAGTTTATCCCAGGCAGAGGGATTGCCAGTGCCAGTGAACTCAGTGGAAACCTGCCTTGTGTGTGTGGGGAACAGTGGGAGCTTGAGATGGCTGGATCAGAGGGAGTGAGCACAGGTTGTGGGAGATGAGGTGAGAACTGATCATGCCTTGTAGGCATTGGAAAGACGGCCTTTTCTGCTGAGTGACTTGGGGAAACATGAAGGCTTTTCAACAGAGAAGTGATCTGAGTTAGATTATAACTGCATTGAGAATAGGCTTTAGAGCAAGAGGAGAAGCAGGGAGACTACTGTTTAATTGCAGTAAACCAGGCAAAAGATGGCATGGCTTAGAGGTAGAGCTGGTGGAGAATGGGTTAGAATATAGAAATACACTGAGCCAGTGGTTCTCATAGGGTTTTTCTGGTTTCCTGGACTGCTAGCCCTTTCAATTTTTTTATCTGACTTTTCTGAGCAAAAACATTTATTCTTACATTTGTATTTTCTATGGCATCAATGAAAAATATTTAATGCCCATTATAGAGAAGAAAATATATTACTATAAGGGACAGCAGATAATCCACAAAATATAAGTAAATTCTCGAACTTTTTACATGACAGGTATTTACTAAATAGCTACTATCTCAAGACACTTCTAGGGGACTATATACGTAAGATATTGAGAAGAAGAAAAAGATTCTCAGAAGGTCAACTAGTGCTTGATTTTACACTTTGGGTATGGAATGAATGAGTTTTTCTTTTATTTCTCCTTTAAATATGCCAGTGAGGGAGAAAAAAACAGAGTACTGCAATTTCTTCATGCAACTTCTATTTTTTTGGATCTATTTTTTTGTTCAGGGACCAGACGTCTTTAAAATATAATATTATGCCTTAACAACGATGAAACTCCAACTTTAAAAAATTACAGAATGGTTTCTGTTTACAACATGAAGATTTTGCTATTTACTATTAGTAAATCCTCAATAATTTCATCCCTACTTCACATATAAATGTGATCTTTAGAGAGTTTCCCTAGAGATCTTTAGTTTTAAAAATTGGTAAATGTTTTAGGTCTCAGTTGAACCAGAGTGGCTATGCCTCACCCTCAATCCTTATATCTTCTGTATAAATCATTTCTTATGAATAATTGTGCACCCAACAGAGAGTATAATGTCTTTCAAGGGGTAGAAGGGGAAATTTACTAATTTGTATTCCACAGGGACCAAAGTAGTAAAATTTTTCTTGATAGCACTCTAGTAGTATAGAAGCAGAAGTTAGCCAGGTGTCACTCCAGTGAGCTGGAAACTCCAATTTACCTAATTTACTATTTAGATAACATTTAAATTACCCCAAATAATCCACTTTATTTTTTATTTGTTTATTTATTTATTTTTTAACCAAAGTGAGACTCTCTTAAGAAGACAAACCCTGGCTAGTCATTCGTCTCCTAGGAATCTGTTTTTTTGTTTTTTGTTTTTTGTTTTTTTCTCTAAGTAGCCAGGTTGCCTCTCAAATATAAAGTTTTGCAAAGGGATCTACTTCTACACCTTCTGTAATCTGGAGTTATTCTATTTCTAGATTTAACTGAGCTTTAGAAAAATCACCAAAATGACCTCAAGCAGTCAGGACCGGGGGAAGGGTCCTGGTATCATCTACATCTCTCACTGAAGTCTTTGTTCCCTGGGCAAAACGGAACGTTTTCCGTGAGAGAAAACTCTGGGCAGTCAACTGTATGTTGACTTACAGTAGACAAAGGAAGTTTCCATGTAGACATGAAAGCTAAATCTTGGCCAGATGTGGTGGTTCATGCCTGTAATCCCAGCACTTTGGGAGGCCGAGGAGGGTGGATTGCTTGCCTTCAGGAGAGTTCGAGACCAGCCTGGGCATCATGGTGAAACCCTGTCTCTATGAAAAAAAAAAAAAAATAGCCAGGCACGGTGGCACACATCTATAGTCCCAGCTGCTTGGGAGGCTGAGGTGGGAGGATAACTTGAACTTGGGAGGTGGAGGGTTTAGTGAGCTGAGATTGTGCCACTGTGGAGCTGTGTCATTCCAGCCCGGGTGACAGAGTGAGGCTCAGTCTCAAAAAAAGAAAAAAAAAAAGCTTCATCTTGACATTTCTTTAAAAAAACTGAGTTTTTTTTGTTTTTGGTTTTGATTTTGGTTTTATTTTTTTTGTGTGTGCAAATTCAAAATAGTGCAAGAATCCTGCCTTTTATCATTTGGTATCATTGCTGTCATTTATTGAGCACTTACTGTGTGCCAGGTCCGATGATAATTATTTTATCCATATTTTCTCATTTCATTTCCTAAACAATCCTAGGAGTTAAGCTTTATTTCTCCTGTTTTAAGGGTAAGGAAGCTAAGGGAAGCTAAGGGAAGCTAAGGAAGCGTAAGGAAGCTAAGGGAAGTCTCTAAAAAGCTCAGAGATCTGAAAAACAATGGACAAATATTAACAGATAAATATTACAGAATACACAAATCAGAGAGGCTGGACTTGAACCTAGATCAATACATCCAAGGCATATTATCTTAAATGCTACATTATAGCTTCCTACAAGTTTTACAAATTTTGATGCAGACATATATTGCCTTAGGAAACATGGTAGTGTTTATTCTGCTGTTGAAATAGCAAGGTAAAATATTCTGATTGTCATGGTGAAACCCCAATGAGTGAAATGTTATGTTCACAAAAACTTTAGAATTTTCAGTAAGGAGTTGATAAAACATTTGTATATTATCATTTTAGGAGAATCCGTCAGGTTTTCATAGAAATTTCAGTAACACAAATTCAATAACTATCACACCTGAAAGTTCTAGATCAACACTGTCCATTTTCACAATTGTGGAAATGTTTTATATCTGTGCTATTCATTATGGTAGCCTTTATGCTTATGCTGTCACTGAGACTTTTAAATGTAGGTAGACTGAGGAGTTAAATTTAATTATATTTACTGTTCATTAATTTTCATTTAAACTTAAATTGCCACATGTTATAGGAGAGTGCAGTTCTGGAACGTCTATTGTGAGGTCGCAATATGAATAGTTAGGGGAAAGGAGAAAGATAATTCTCAACGGGTGAAAATAATTTTCTAAATGTTGCAAAAGCTGAATATTTCTAGTAGTTTCTGGTTATATCAAAATGAAATAGAGAAACAAAAGCTAAAGATTATTTGGTTTAGAAGCAGCCAGAGAGCACCTGGCCCAACAACCGATGAGAAATCCTTTGAGCAATCCACATGGTCTCTGCCTATTGTTCCTTTGTCAGTTATGTTTTGACAAAAGATAATGATACACAAAAGTTTTAGTCATATTTTTAAAGTAAAATAATTATTTGGATTTTTAAAAATTAAGTAACACAAAGTGATACATCTTTTTGTTGTTGTTGTTGTTTTTAAATTAATTGATTTATTTTTTTTGAGACGGAGTCTCCTTCTGGAGCCTGGGCTGAAGTACAGTGGTGCGATCTCTGCTCACTGCAAGCTCCGCCTCCCGGGTTCACGCCCTTCTCCTGCCTCAGTCTCCCCAGTAGCTGGGACTACAGGCGCCTGCCACCACGCCCGGCTAATTTTTTTGTATTTTTAATGGAGACGGGGTTTCACCATGTTAGCCAGGATGGTCTTGATCTCCTGACCTCGTGATCCGCCCGCCTCGGCCTCCCAAAGTGAGATATCTTAATGGTAATAAATGCATTTTACTTCTATTTAGGTAATGGGAAAGATTATGGAAAAGACTACACACTTATTTTTCACTTGCAAAGAAAACCTAGGCTGGAACTCCAAATCAAAGAAGTGGACGAATTTGGAAACTATAGCTGCCCTCATTATAAAGGCACCATTGTCGTTTATAAAGTACCTAAAGGAAAGATAGTCCCCAACTTGAATCAATCTCTCGTAATTAATGAAAACCATTCTCAGTTGCCAATTTGCAAATTACCATTGAAATTGCCAAAGGTGAGTTATTTTACTTTTCTAATTATTACATTTTGTTACTTATTTAAAATTCTGTAACAATCAGTTTTGCAGGCATAGAGACACACACAGTTAAAAGAAAAGGTAAGAATAGAGTTAATAAAGAAGGAGTAGGTAGGTCCAATTTTAGAGTATCAGAAAACGTGTTAGGATTTCTCCTTTTATTCGTATCAGCCTTTCTAACAAGAATGCTTCAGATTGGTCTGGTCCTCACAGTATGTTGTTGCTAACTATGAAAATAATGTCATTCATTTTCTGTAACTGCCTCTGAGTCACTGGAAAATCATTTATGAAAAAAAAATGCATTTCAGAGCACATCACTTTAAGGAAAAGTCATGGTGAAGAGCAAAATGACCTCAAAATATTTACATTGAAACTTACCATATTCTGCGTGTTTGTTTCATGAGTTATACTTGCCTAAAATTCTTACTCATGTCAGAAAGTAGGATTAAATTATTTCTTTGAATATGTCTAACACACAAATAAATACATTTTATTGCTGTATATTACAATTTCTTTCAGTGAAACAGGACTTGTTGAATCTAAACTACATTTTTAATAAGAAATATAACTGAAAAACTTACTTCATTAATCTTGAGGTAAAAACAAACTTCTTATTCTTTAAAGAAAGCTAAAATCACTTTCCCATGTTTATATTTTTTGTGTGTATGACTAGCAGAAATGTGTTTACCATGTGGTTAGATTTTGTTCTGATTTAAAATAAATCATTAAAGTAATTTAGCAAATATTAATATTGAACTTCTGAAATAGGGGATGTGCTGCGCTAGGCTTTGTGATAAATACAGAGCTGTAAAGGATAATACATGCCCTAAAGCTGTGTTGTTCTGAATGGTCACTACTGCCCATATGTGGCTATGGAGCACTTGAAATATGGCTAGTCTAAACTGAGATGGGCAGTGAGTTTAAGATAACCGCATTTCAAAGACTCAGTAATATATATATGATCTCATTAATAATTTGTTTATATTGACTGCATGATAAATTTATATTTTGGTTATACTAGGTTATAAAAAATATATAAAAATTAACTTCCTCTTTTATTTTTTTAAACATTTTAGTTACTATTAATAGAATATTTTAAATTATATATGTATCTCAAATTATATTTCTATGGAATAGTGCTTCTGTAAATGAATTTATAATCCAGTGAACAAGTACACAAAACATATACACAAAATTACGTTGTAAGATAGTAACTGATTGAAGTTATATTTAGATGATATAAGCAGTGGTACTAACAGTTGGTACTAGATGGTATTAATAGTTGTTCAGAGAAGGGAAATGGCTTTTCCACAATCTGTAACCAGTAGAAGTTTGTGGTATTTGTGGCATTTTATCTGAACTTTGTAAGTTGGTGGAAATTCAGCCACTGGAAATGAAGAAAAAAGGCAAGTTAGGGGGAGAAAATACAGTGCATTTGACTGGGGTGGTAAGCATAGCTTAGCAGGAATTCACAAGCTGTGTAATAACCATTGTAATAATGTCTAATATGCCAAAGGCCTTTCAAATACTTTACATGCATTGTATCACTAAACCCTCACAAAAGTCCTACGATACATAATTGTTCTTACTTTGTGGGAAACTGACGCACAGACATTTTAGGCAACTTGCCCAGGTTCTCATGGCTAAGTAAATGGCAGAGCTAAAATTCAGACCCAAGAAATCTGCTTCCTGTGTGTTGAATGGCTATGATGCTGTCACTTTGTTAGCACATAAAGCTAGGATTACTAGTCAAAGATACAAGATGGATTTTAGGGCATCTAGGTTCACATTTGATGTATGATGTCTGTGCTATGCTTTACTATAGAGATAATATTAGAAATATTTAACAAATGATATGACCTGAATACCAACCAGTGAACTTGAAAGCAGCCCTCAGTAGGTTCCTGGTGACATTAACTTTACTTGCTGTTTTTGAGGAGATCCCGGGGTCCCTGGTAAGTACGCATAAGTAGAGGAATTGATTAAGCCATTGATACTGAAAATGATACTTTCATGACAGTATAGCCAAACTGGTGTACATCTAGTATCAGTTTTGCTTCTGTGCGTTTTCATTTCCACTGTAAGACTTTGCACCATATGGCCGTTACCTATGCATGCGGCACTTTTCCCTGAGATAGTCCCATAACTGCTTCTTTATCATTCAGGCCTCAGCTCAGATGTCACTTGTTATTCTTATTCCCTTATCTCCCAATCTGAAGTCGCTTTTTTAACTTGTCACCCTTTCTCGATTTACTTCCTAACACCCATCATTGATTTTCTTAGATTTATTTGTTCATATATTTTCTATTTTTCTTTGCTTCTTTAAAAAGCAAACTCTGTGAATGAAGGATCCTGTCTATTCTATCCAGGTTCCTTCTTCTGTGATTAGAAAAGTGCCTGGCACATAGCAGGCACCCTAAATATCTATGACTTGATGAATAAGGGGAGGTCTATAGTTTTCTCTCCAGATTCTAAAAGTTTAAGAACTATTGACTTGAAGGAATACTCAAATTCTCTCTGTTCCATAGTTTAGAGCTTGATTCTACAAACTCTTAACTGGCACACTAAGGCATCGATGTGGATCAACATGAAGATCTGGAGTGGAGAGGGGTACATAAGGGCTGCTCTCCAGGCAGCTCAGCCGGCACATTACTTCCAGCGAGCACCATGTTGCTGTGCTTCCATGAGAGGATGAAAAGGAGACAAGCCAGGGGTGGTTGGAATTCTCTGGCGAGAGGGGGTAAGGGCCTTACTGAGATGACGGCAGACCATGGAAAGAAGGGCCCTTATGTCAGAGAGGACAGACGTGAAGTCCCAAAATGTGACAGGAATTCAGCTTTCACTTATCAGTGTTTTCTCTGTTGCCTGACTTTATAAAAGTAGCCAAATTAGTCAAGCCAAATTAGCCAACATAGATAATTTAGGGGTTTGTGTAGATTTTCCTCAGTAAAAGTCTGTGTTTACGATTGTCCAGTACTTTTGCATCAGCTTCTTCTCTGCTTTGCTTCTAACACACCATTCCTTACCTATGTGCCTGAATAATTCTTACTGAACCTCTTTCACATTGGTGCTTAAGTGCAACCTCTCCAAGGAAGCCTTCCCTCACTCCTCCTTTGTAGCAGGTTAAGTGTTCCTGGTATATGGACCTACAGCGTTTTGTACTCTCCTTATCACTGTAGTTACCATATTTCATGACAACCACTTGCTTGTTTCCTTCCCTTGTTGCTGTAATGGTTTTTCAGGGAGTCTTTTTCCTGAAATATTTTTTTCTAATCACCCCTCCTTGTGAAATTTTATTACCACAGATATATTGTGTGTCTGTTTATATACTACATATTTATCTGTGTTTTATACATCTAAAAGAATAAGCCTTTTTGTGTCTCACCCAGGGACGAATTTTCTCTCCCCAAGGGTGACATTATCAAAATTGAGAATGCATTCAATAAACTGCGCAGGCACAGACCCTGTCCCACTCAACTCTCTATTGCCAGTGCGGAGAGATAGTACATGCTTGATAAATATTTGTGACTAACTAGATGAACAAGATAATTTCTGCAAACCTTACAATTACTCAGCCTTGAAATTGATAATCCTGAAACTATATTGGCATGTTTAAAAATAGTACATTTAAATGTCTGCTGCCTTTCATAGATGAATCTACTGCCAATAGGCCATCTGTGCTTTCTTTTTATCCCAGATGGGTTTGTATAGGGCTTTCCAAATTCACTCCCTGGGCCCTTTCTTGTGCCCAAAGTCTTCAGAAATAAGTTTGTCGGGCTGAAAAAGAATCTGTGGCTGTGGGAACTTTTTTCTGTTCAAACTAGTGTAACTAAATGGGAATTGAAACCATGACATTTATTTTTGCAAGATGAGACTTATTTCATAAAGTTCAGAATTTAAAAAATTCACCTCAACTAAGCAGTATTAGAATGTGCTATTTTTCAGGAAATGGAAGTAGCCTAATATAGTAACAGCTTGGCATTAATGAACATGACACTATGTGGGTATTTATACATGTAGCATAAAACAAATTAAAAGTGTTTCACGGAGAACCCACAGCAAATATTTACATATATGTATATAGGCATAGAACCACACACAAAATTATAGAGTGTGATGTAAATATACTGTATCTGATTCATACAGATGAGAAGACATATCACTTTTACTTCATACTTGTGAGGATCTCTGTGTCTCTTATTCTACAGCCTCTGTAGTTCATTCATTCATATATTAATTAATTCAACAAACAGTGTATCCCAAAGCCTCAATGTATAGTGGTGTTCTGGTTTGTAGGGTCTCATTCTTCCCTTTCTTCTTTATAGCCTGTTTTCTTTATTTTTTTTTTATTTTTTTTTTTTTGAGATGGAGTCTCGCTCTGTTGCCCAGGCTGGAGTGCACTGGCCGGATCTCAGCTCACTGCAAGCTCCGCCTCCCGGGTTCACGCCATTCTCCTGCCTCAGCCTCCGGAGTAGCTGGGACTACAGGCGCCCGCCACCACGCCCGGCTTGTTTTTTGTATTTTTTAGTAGAGACGGGGTTTCACCGTGTTAGCCAGGATGGTCTCGATCTCCTGACCTCGTGATTCGCCCGTCTCGGCCTCCCAAATTGCTGGGATTACAGGCTTGAGCCACCGTGCCCGGCCTATAGCCTGTTTTCAACTAAGAGGCAGAGTTATCCCTTAAAGCAGAGGTCCCCAATCCCTGGGCCATGAAATGATAGCAGTCCGTGGCTGGTTAGGAACCAGGAGGTGAATGGTGGGCAAGTGAGCAATGCTTCATCTGTATTTACAGCCACTCTGCATTGCTTGCACTACTGCCTGAGCTCTGCTTCCTGTCAGATCAGTGGCGGCATTTGATTCTTGTAGGAGTGCAAACCCTATTGTGAAATGCACCTGCAAGGGAACTAGGTTGTGTGCTTCTTACAAGAATCTAATGCCTGATGATCTGTCATTGTCTCGCATCAACCCAGATGGGATCTTCTAGTTGTAGGAAAACAAGCTCAAGACTCCCACTGATTCTACTTTATGGTATATAATTATCTGATTATATATTAAAATATAATAATAATAGAAATAAAGTGCACAATAAATGTCAGTTGCCTGAATCATCCCGAAACCATCCCTGCAACATGGAAAAATGGTCTTCTATGAAACTGGTTCCTGGTGCCAAAATAGTTGGAGACTACTGCCTTAAAGTATCAGTCAAATCATCTCATGCCTCTGCTCCAAACCCTTCAGTGGCTCCCAGCTTCCTTCAGAATAAAGGCTCTGTGTGAACTTGGCCCTCACTGACTCCAGGGCCTTCTCTGCTCTACTCTCCTCCTCACTTATTCAATCATAGTGACCTTCTTGAGTTTTTGGAATATGCCACACCTGCTTCTGCTCTAGGTCTTTGTGCTAGTGATTCCCCTTGCTGGAATGTTCTTCCATCAGATACCTGCATATCTGTCACCCTTACGTCCTTCACTTCTTTGCTGAAACTTCACCTTCTCTCTGTGGTTTATCCTGACTCTAATGTTGCAATCTACTCTTACCCCTACACCCTGACATTCCTAATCCTCTTTAATCTGCCTTATTTCTTTTCCTCTAAATCATTTCTCCATTTTTACATGTATTTCTTCATTTGTACATTTCTTGCAGAAAAACCCTCTATTCCATAACTAGAAAGTAAGCTCTGTGAAGATGGGGAACATTTTTTGTTCACTGCCAAATCACAAGTACCTAGAATGGTGTCAGGCGTAAGTGAGATGCTCGATAAACATGAGTGAATGTGTATATATCAATATAACTTGCATTTTATGGACCAAAAATGTAAGGAGGAAAGTTAGAAGTGCCAAAGAAGAAAATAAATTAGCATTAGAAGATGGACACAGAATTCGTGGTGTGAAATGGCAGGTGGGATTGTTTGGGAAGACCTCACTGTGGAGGGAACTACTGGGCTGAGGAGCAACAGGAGACCAGAACCTTCTTATGTGGCCAGGAGAGCATCCAAGTGGGAGATGCAGCAAGTTCCAAGACTCCGAGATGGGCACGCGTTTCAAGTCAAGGTCTCGAAGGAAGGCTGTGATGGTCAGCGCACATGTGAGGGCTACAGAAAGATGATGAGGTTTGTAAGATAGGAAGCGTCCTGGTGACACTTCATATTGCATATAATCTTCTGAAAATGATCCCATAAACAATATATTTGAAAATATGTGGCTGAAAAGAATAATGATTCACCCCTATATCTTTCTTAAGTTGTGCCTCAGCCTTTCTCCTTTCACAAAATGTTCAAGTAAATTCAGTTCACACTGTACATAATTGTACTTTGGCAAAAACAAGGCAAGTTTCAAAAAAACTCTCAAAGGTTTTTTAGGTGGAAGGGAGTGGAGAGAATATTTTGTGTGTGTGTGCGTGTGTGCGTGCCTCTGAAGTCACACCAGATAGGTGACTGCAGGCCGTTTGCTTATTTGTGCTAGCTTGGGTTGTGACTGCTTTTGACTCCTTCCTCCTACTTGGAGGTTTTGCTTTGAAGGAAAGAAGGGCTGCAGATCTGATTGCTGTCACCTATTCAAGGCTGGAATTTCCCAGTAAAATCTAACCCACGTATTTACGTAAGCGACCTGTTGACCCAAGTTTTGCTTAGCCTGAACTTCCTGGATTATTGTTTTTTTAAAACTGAACTCCTGACATGTGATTTCTAGTAAATAATGATACAGCTTCAACACTTTCTTTCTCACCACATTAAATAACTTGCTGTGTCAAAGGCAGGAAGCAGGCAGATAGCAATGCAGGAATCAGTTGGTCGGAATCGCCACTTTCACCACTGGATTTCGTTACCATCTCACTGCTCTGCTAGGGGTAATGTTGTTCCTATATTATTTTTTCCAACAATACGAAATACCAAAGCAATTTTGACTAGATAAATGAGATGATTCTGAACCATTAAAAATATTTACATCCACAAGCATTTTAATTCTACTCAGACTTCTCAGTTGCAGTAATTTTACAAAATTATATTAGGGTTCAAGGATAAAATGAAACTTATTCTGTTATTGCTAGGCATTTTAAAAAGGAGACTGAAAGAGCACATTAGAAGAAAGTCTTATAAGAAAAATCAGGATTTTGTTTTGTTTTGTTTTGTTTTTTTCTTGCTGTGGTTTTTGAGGGAATAGTGGCCACAAGGTGTTTCTTAAGTTTTCCATAACCTAGTGTCATACTTTCTATACTAGAGTTAATGCCAATACCATATTTGGTGCTTCATGTCCCTTCCCCTATCAATTACAGAAGAAAGCCACTAGGATCTTGGTAAGTAGAAATATTATGTTAATTTTTTTAACCCCTGAAAGTTTCCAAAATCTTCTCTCTTTCCAGTGAGAAAGATGGATGGAGAAGGGAGAACTCTGGCACTCCATGCATCTCCCTTACATGTTATCCTCATGTCTGCAGTCCCACTTTCCTACAAGCAACCAGAATGACCTTCAAAGCCACAGTTTTGACCATGTCACTAAGAGGAACATGAGGGGAACATGAACAAAGCTGGTTTAGTCAGAAACAGGATCCTGTGTTCTTTTTTGGAAAGTACTTTGACCACCAGTTTAATGAGAAGAGATTCTTTCCCTTCTCCTCCCCCCATCCCTTTCTATTGTTCCCCTTCCATTTTTTTGTCCTTTCCCCTCCACTCTCCTCCCCTTTATCTCTTCCTCTGCACCTTCTTTTTTTCTTCCCTTCTCCCCTTTCTCCTTCTCTGATCCCTCTTAACCCCTCCCTCCTTCTTCCTCCTTCAACCCTTGACTTTAAAAGATAAGGTTTCCTCTGCTTGGAGGGCAGTATAGCTAAACAGGAATTGGTCACTATATTGTCATAGAGCTTTCGCTATTTCTTTTACAAAGGAAGCACACATATTCCTGCCTATTTAAATAAATTTAATAATTAAAAAGTCATTGATGTGTATGCATTTATTCTCTTAAAATTATAACAGTAAGTAAAAAGTTATGCTTATTAACTCAAACAGATTTTAGTTCATTAACTTCAACTGTTTTTGTTTTTATTTTTTCTTCTGTATATGTATTGTATTAGTCAACATGTTAATTAGCAACCACAAAGTGCCTAATACCTACAAGATATTGTGTAAGGCCTAATAAGAATAATAATAATAATAATAATAGAAGCCAAAGTTCTAGTTTTCAAGGAAATTACAGTCCAGTTTAGGAAATAAAGTATAAACACTTTAAAAGTTATAAAACAAAGCAAGAGATAAATAATAATTGAATACAACAATACAGCAATAACAAAAGACAGGAACTGATTGTTAATTGCAAATGAATAGTAAGATGTTAAATGCTAGGGCATTTCAGAGAAGGGGGTGATCTCTGTGGACTGAGGTGATCAGAGGGTGCTTCAGAGAGCAAAATGATTGCAGAGAATATTTAGGATCTGGAGAGGAAGACAGAAAGGGGCAAGGAGTTTCACACAAGAGAGATGGCATGAGTAGAAACTTTGAAGTGGTCAAGCACAAGATGTGTTCTGAGAAAGGATGATGAATGCAACTGTGTGTCTTCAGGGGAAGATTTGGAAACGTCATGTTGGAAATAAGTTGGGGAAAGATTATGGAGGGCCTTTAATTCCTTACTTAGGTTAACTAAATGATACTGTAATTGTGGTAAACAAGTTTTCTGTCAAAATTCACCAAAAAACTGTGATTGATTTCATGACATAGAGAGCACATGCAAACCGAAGACCCTCAGTTTTTGAGTAAACAACAAAATCTCTCATCTACTGGTATTCTTGAAACTGGCATGGCCATAATTAAGGATGGAGACATAGGTATCTGGTTTGTTTATAATTAAGTTGATCTTTTATCTTTTGAGTAATGGCTCAAGCCATTGGAAAGCCATTGGAAAATTTTAACTAGGAGAGTGATATGATCAAGTTTTGTCAGCAACTTTACTACAACAGCCTATAAGGATAAACTAGAAATGGATGAGCTTAGCAATAGTAAAATAAAGAGCTAATGAAATAGTCCATAGAAGAGAGGGAGAGAGCCTATGTAAGATCATGACAGTAAGGATAGCAAGAAAAGAACAGAGTTGGAGAGAGATTCAGAATTTGAGATCAACAGGTCTTGGTAATAGAGTGAATGTGCGTGGGACTGGGTGGCAGGAGAATATTGGCAGATAGAGGAAGTCGTGAAGGGGATTTCCAAGGTTGCTCTCAGTACACTGTTTTGAGCTACTCTCCTGTGATATAATACAGTGTTTGTTGATTTTACTTTGGAAGTGTTGTTTAAACTTGCATTTCATCTTCAGTTCCTCTAATATTGCCTAACACATAGATGATAGCAACATTTTCCTTGGAGGCCTGTCACCAGTTCCCTTATCTGCTTTAGGCTGCCTTCCTCACAATTGACAGTTTGGTTTTTCTCTAAAACAAATATGATTTTATCACTCTTCCAAAACTCCTCACCGGATGTCTATTGATCAAAAGTCCAAGCCAGTTAGCATGGCATATAGGGCCCATTACAAACTCCCACAGCTCATCGTCATAACCTTTTTATATTACATTTCCCCAACTAACGTATTTTGCTCCAGTTCTACTTAAAGCCTTATTTCTTTCCAAGACTCTTCCCGCAGGTTGCCATTGTGACAGCAATGACTCCACACTTAACCCTATTATACCCTCTTTAAAAGAAGACTTTAAATTTTCCAGGCAGTATTAGACACTGCACTGTATCTGTATCTGTAACTAGATACACTGTATCTGTAACTAGAGCACTTTGAATATATATATAACATATATAAAATATATATTACATATATTATATATATAATATATATTACATGTATTATATATATAATTTTATATATATATGTAAAGCTATTGTCCATTATAATTTTTTATTTATATAAAAATCATGGTAATGATAATAATAACAAATACCTACTAAATTATTTCCTGCTTGTAACTTGACAAAGCATTTACACGTTAACTTATTTATTGAAAAAAAAAACAGAAAAACCTTAAAAAAAGGTTTCTTCATTTAAGAAACTGAAGCATAGAGAGGTTTTCCCCAAGGGAAAATGGCAAAGCTACTGTTTGAAGCCAAGTTTGTCTGATTTCAATGGCAACACTCCTAACATTATATTACTGTCTGCTTTTGAGACTGAGTTTCTCAGGACTGAGAGCACTGCTCATTCAATTTTGTAATCCCTTCCCCGAGGATGCATTCAATAATGTTTTGCTGAACTCTTCAATGAATAAATGAAAACATGCTGGGGAAATTGAAAAAGCAATCGAAGGTGGAGTTTTAATAGCTGACAGAAGCCTTACCTGTTTTCTTTCCAGCTAGCAGTTCCATCTAGCAGAAGCCTTTCATGACTTTAAAGGAATGACTAATAGGATTTCATACACTGTGGCAAGACCTGGGAGGGAGACATTTGGTGTGTGGCTGCCCAGGCCTTTCCCAGAAACATTCAGATTACTCTTTCTGTTGGAAAAACTATTTCTAGCTATGATCTGAAAAGCCAAACCAAAACAAAATATCAGGAATTTTCTTTCCTTTTTTTTTTTTTCTTCTTCAGACAGAGTCTCACTCTGTCGCCCAGACTGGAGTGAGTGCAGTGGCACGATCTCAGCTCACTGCAACCTCTGCCTACTGGGTTCAAGCGATTCTCCTGTCTCAGCCTCCCAAGTAGCTGGAATTACAGGCGCCTGCCATGTCGCCCAGGTAATTTTTGTATTTTTAGTAGAGACATGGTTTCACCATATTGATCAGACTGGTCTCGAACTCCTGACCTCAGGTGATCCACCCGCCTTGGCATCCCAAAGTGCAGGGATCACAGGCATCAGCCACTGTGCCTGGCCCAGGATTTTTTTTAAATCTCCTAGAATAACCTAGAAAGAATTATGCTAAGAGTTAAATAGGCACAGGAATAAATAGGGTCAGGATTAAAGTGGATTGACAAAACCTGTTGGGATTATAATCTAAAGGTGGAACAATAAAGACAGGAGGTTAATATTAATGCAAGTTCTGGCAATGCTGTATATCTTTCTTTGATTTGTTGAACTGCTTTAAGAAGTGATAGCGTCTTCCACATAGCTGCATTTATGGCTCAAGGACATCTGCTCTTGCCAAAATTACTTGGAATACTGAGCAAAATCTTATGCATTGTAACAGTTATTTAGAATTATGGAGTGCTTGCATGTTTGAAGTGCTTTATGTGCATTACGTCATTTAACCCTCATGGCAACTTCATGCGGTGCACCTACTTTGCCCATTAATAGGTAAAAAATGAAAATAGAGACATGCATTTAGAAATCAGGTTTATCTATTCCAGACTGCTTTTGATAATTTTTCTTCACTGCTTCCATATATATATTCCATTTATATTTTCTGAAATATCTAGATCTTTGCCCACTTTATATCTGTAGACATTCCTGGATGCCCCTTCCTTCTATCTGTCTTCACTCCTTAGATTCTTTGGAATTATTTGAATTCATCCATCTGGTTACCAGGGGCCTAAAGCTGTCTTCTTTTGTCCAATCGAGGACTGAGAAATGTATCAATTCTCCCTCTGCTTGAAAAAACCATATGAGATTGATGTTATAAAAGAGTGATTTTCTAAGAAGTAAGCAACTGAAAAAATAATGAGGAAGCAAAATATAAAGCTGGCTGGATAAAAAAATGTGCATGGGTTTGAAGCAAAGATCTGAGCTAAAGAAAGTCGCAGATCTACACTACTTCCATGATGGCTAGTAGCCTGATTTTGTTTCCATATCTAATTTCTGTATTTACCTCCAAGTGGGACCACTATTGGTCAGCACTGCTTGCTCTAAACTCTGTTCTTATTTTGTTCCACTGCAATCTTACTTCTCTGTGGATTTGTGCTGATTTCCAGACCTCTCTATGTGGAGGTACTTCCTTTTCTGTTGAAGGCCAAACATTTCTGCCTAGGTTTTCAGGAAGTTCTACACTGTGCAATTATAAGAAAGTTCATGAAGACAACAACAGATTATTGGCGAGTGCTGGTACTGGTATCTTTTAATTTACTTATTTAAAAAAAAAACAACTGTGTGTATGTGTGTGTGTCTGTGGGTGCGTGCACGTGGGCATGCATGTAAGCATGCACAAATATTTAAATACACACAAAAACAGAGAAAATATACAATGAACCTACATGGACCCCCCTCCCATCATTTTCTGCCATACTTATTTTGTATAGTACCCTGGTTTGTGGGTTTGTTTTGTTGGAGTATTTTAAAGCAAATCACAGGTACAATATCATTTTACGTGTAAATACTTCAGAATGTTTCTCTAAGGGGTAAAAACTTTTAAAAAAGACACAAGACTACATTACTACTGGTACACCCAATAATATTAGTAATTATTACACGATATAAGCTACTGCCCAGCCCTACCCTATTTTCCTAGTGACTCTATATTTTTTCTTTTTGCAGTTGATGTGTTCACAAACAGCATCCAATCAGGACCTACACACTGCATGTGGGTTCATTTGTTGAATTACTGATGTAGGCCCTGTCATTTGTAGACATGATCTCAATCAGTTAGAGACTTCAGTAAGAGAGTTTAATTGATTGGCTCAGCCTGTAGAACTGCACAGGAGCAGAGACCATATGAGGACTCAGACTACAAGGTCGTTTTTCTTTTATGCTTTACTAGCTTCCTTCTATTCCTTGGGCAAGCCAGATCCTTGTTTTCCTTATGGCCACCACCTTTACCACTATGTCATATCGCCTGTCATTTCCTTTGTACCTTTAAAATGTTTGGCAAATCTAGATCTTTCAAAAGAGCCAGTTAGGAGGGAAGGTCGTACCTTTTGCTGCAACTAAGCTTTGGAATAGAACTTCTGTAGCCTTGGATAGTGGTTTTTCTCTTTACCTAAATTTTTTCAGCTCCGGAGTCAGAAGCAGGCTTCTTCAGCCATCTTGATTTTGAATGCTTTGCCACTTCTGAACAGTTTAGTGTTTTTCTGTTCTATCCATATGGTGACATCAGCTCTTAGCTCATTGTCAGAGCAGAGATGACAGCCGTTCCTTGAGCAAGACAGCTCCAGTTTTTTCCATCTTAAGTTATGAGTTCATGCTCCGTGCACTTTTTTATGACTTATCATTCATACCCCTTAAAATGTGATCTGTACAGTTTTGAAAGACAAAAATGCTTCTCATATAAGTTTACACTGAATGATATGACTCACAGCAAATAAAAGGGTTGCTTGGTTATACTGCTGTTTCCCAAAGTTTGGAATTGCAGGTGCTGTTTTAGTACAATATACACACCAGCTTTCAATAAAAAGGAATCAAAACAGTGAAACAATGTTCTCTTTTTACACTTTAATCTGAGTGGAACTCAGGTTGTTGTTAACTTGTTTTCCTATCTCCTTAACAATTGCAAAGCTTTCTTTTTAACAAAAAAATAACTCTCAGGTTCAGAGATCTTGGCTGGCAACAGAATTTAATAATATTGTTATTTTTTAATTGTATTTTTTAAGGTTTTCTTGTGTTTATGTAGATGAAATTGTTTTCTCACTTATGGTTTAAATAGAAGTGTTTCTTTTAACATGTATTTATGTAGGAAACAAATATTTTTTTAAAATACTTTAAGTAATAACCGGTACTATTTTGAGCACTTATTACATATGATACCCTAATTTCAGATACATGATGTAACTCAATGCCTCTTTCTAATGACATTGTATATCTTTACTTTTAAAAGGAGGAGACTGAGGCACAAAGGGACTAGTTTGTTTAAGGTTACAAGTTTAATGAATAATACGTTAGGAGTTGAGCTCTTTACTTCCATCTAATACTACCGCCAAGTCAATAAAATTGATGTATGTAAATAGTAAGCGTAGTGCTGGAGGTACTGAAGTAACTGAGTGGAAAGTTCCACATTACAACCTTCATGTTACATACAAATGTTAACTTAAAGTTACAAATACAGGACCTGGATTCTTACTGATGTCAGTTTAAATGTTGTATTTGTCATTTAGCATGTATGTTTTAGTCAAATAACTTTATCTTTCTAAACTTGTTTCCTCATTCATAAAATAGGCATAAGAACCTCACAAGGATGTGTGTGTGTGTTTATGATGGACTGTATACCATATTATACTGTCAAGGTTCTATAACATACTTTAAGTTTTTAGAGTAATTCCTGGTACATGGCAATTATAGTAGCTGGTATTATTATCTGGAGGAAGTATTATTTATTGTTAGAGCTTCAGACAGACCTCAGTTTCATGACTAATTTTGCCATATTCCTAGCCATATTACCTTGGAAAAGTTACATCTGTGAAATGGGGATAATAACACTTCAAACCATTGTTATGGGTTTGCAATGATATAGTTACATGTACATCCTCACTCGATACTTACATAAGCTTTTATTAGATTTGTGATTATGTTGAACACATTACTACAGCACAGAGTTTTTATACTAGCATTAATTTTTGTACCAGATTACTTTCTTGGTCAATATAATGTCTAGCTTGTTTATAATGTAAAATCATTAAGAATTGTATGAGTCATACATTATAAAATTCAGCAAACCCTTTACTATTATGAAATAAATGAGCTCCAGTTAAGCAAAACTTGAGGTCATACGTCATAAAATTCAGCATACTCTTTACTATTATTATTATTTACCCTAGAGCATTTATGCATGAACACATTCTAATAGGCGATTATTGTGATATCTGTGTAGGATTTTTCCGGTAAAGAAGTCTTTTATTTTGTTACTAAAATACATACAGGTAAAAGTGATAAGATTATAATAAAGTAAATAACCCTTTACTATTATGCAATAAATGAGCTCAAGTTAAGCAAAACTGGAGCTCATTATTGCATAATAGTAAAGGGTATGCTGAATTTTATAATGTATGACTCATACAATTCATAATGATTTTACATTATAAACAAGTTATGATTTTACATTATAAACTAAGCATTGCCATTTGCTTATGTTGATGCTTACGTGGTAGAAGAGGTCTATATGCAAAATAAATCCAAAGTACAGTAAGCAGGAAAAGTCAGGACTTATAATACCCTAAATGCTTCTGGTAAAAATCCATGCTAAAGATACACAGAAAAATACTAATTATATGTACTTTCTTAGTCTATTGTTAATCCTATCACTTTTACTTGTATGTCTTTTAATAACAAAAGACTTATTTAAAAGCAAGCCCTACAGTAAGTGCGTGGGAATGGGAGGAGTGTGAGGTTAGGGCAGCTGGATGAAAGAGCTATTGCCACAGGTATCACAATAATAACCTATTAGAATGTCTTCATGCATAAGTGCTCTAGGGTAAATAATAAAATTAATAAAAACAGCATGTCATTTTCTTTCATTGATTGTATAAATTTGATGCTTAGCTATAAGGCTATGTGGCATCCATGCTAAATGGTGCTAAAAGTATCAGAAAATTCTTATGGTGTTACTTTACACAAAAATTTGCTCTGCACTAGAGTCTGCAAGAACTGGGAAGCAGTAGAAATTACAGAGGACAAAGTTTACAACTTCTTATGCCAAATGGCAATAATATTGTTTCGGTTGCCCTTGAAATTAGTGACTGCACAAGGTACAGTTAAAAATAGGGCATTCTGGGCAGGCACAGTGGCTCATGCCTGTAACCCAAGCACTTTGGGAGGCCAAGGTGGGCTGATCACCCAAGGTCAGGAGTTCAAGGCTGAGGCCAGAGAATCACTTGAACCCTGGAGGCAGAGGTTGCAGTGACCCTAGATCGCGTCATTGACCCTTGGCTACAAGAGCTAGACTCTGTCTCAAAAAGTAAAATGAAATAAAATAAAATAAAATAAAATGAAGTGAAATGAAATGAAATAAAATAATAAAAATATTGCACTAGTATTCAAAGGTAACATTTTGTGTTTTCTACTTAGCCCTTCAAAATATGTGTAAAATGGTGGGAAGGATTTATGATTTTCCTGACTGTCCCCTTTCTAACTTTCATCTTAGGTTTTACTGGGTATTGTGAGGAGCCCCATTATCTTTGCTTTGCTCCCTATAATGACCTGTGTTCATTCTGTGAGGCTGGGAAGGCACAATGATGACGTGATATCACCAAACAAATCAGCCCTAAAGCTGGTCCACAATGGCAATTGTCTTTCCACTGCATTGTCTTTCACTCTTGTTTTCATGCACATGTTTCTACAGTGACATCAGCTTAGTCAGTGCCAGTACCACCCCAAAGCTCCCTGAAAGCACATTACAATGAGGGTGAGTCCCTGCCAAGGCTGAAGTATTGAGCTTCTTTCCAGTCCCAAGAACTGTCAGAGACTAGTGTGGTTAGCTCTCAACCAGGAGACCTGATCACTCTTGATCCTTAATGTTGCATGTATCACAGAGGAAAACAGTAAGAGCTCTCCATCTTCCACACTTTTTTTTTCTTTTCTTTTCTTTTTTTTTTTTTTAGCGAAAGGCAAATGAGGTAACTAAGGAGAAAGCAATTTTTATACAATTCAGATTTGAGCTCAGGCTCAATTCTGAGAGTTCCAGACATGCCTTATGAGTGTGCAGAGAAGTAAACAGCCTAGAAGTTATTTGCATGAAAGCTGAGGTGTTTCTGGGGTAAGAAATGAACCTGAGTTTCAGAAATAACTGGGTATATGAGATATGACTTGACAGAATTCTGTATGCAGGGAAGTTAGGATGGTTTTACCTGAAAACGTGTGAACATATTTTATAAATTTAGCATATAAATTTATTAAATACATATGAATGTATTAAATATTGCATGTTAAGTATGTGATACATAATATAAATATAATATACATTATTATATACCATAATTATGTATAATATATGTTAAAATATGTGAAATATATAAATATAAATTATACACTGAAAGCTCTAGTCAGCAGAGGCCAGTAAGTGTGTAGGGTTGAGCCCTGCAGCTATTGGTAAAATCTATCTTCCATTTCCACTCCTTAGATGTATGATTATGTCTGATGGAAAAAAGTTTTAATTAGAAAAACAGAAAGCCTATTTTATTTAGTTCTGTGGCATATCAGGGCACAGTGAATATTACTTTAATGTCATATGACATGAGGGGTAGGAAGCCACTTTCTTCATCCTATCATGTTTTGCCACACAGCTCATATACCGGGAGAGAGAGCTTAGGTTGGCCACTAACGAGAATTTCTTTCCTTGGGAGAGAAGCAAGAGGGACCAAGAGCTCAGTACAGAGCAGGTGCAGTGGTATCACTGCTGGTGGGACCTAGCAGAGCAGCAGTAGGACAGCAGCTGTGCAAACCTGTGGAAAACACAGATGTCAGCTGAAGCTATGTGGCACCATGAAAGCAAAACTGAAGGACAGGTAGAAACCATCATGGCATGCTACGTGATGATAGATGCATGGGGAGAAGCTGCTGTGCCCACAGAAGTAGTGTGGAGGGCTGCATGGTCCAGCTGAGCACTGGGGGCACCTAGTGGAACAGTGTAGATACCAAGAGAGTAAAGCCCATGGAACTGCCAGAAATACTTGAGAAAAATTTTCCAGAAGCTGGAATTTCTGCATGAGGAGATGGGCCCCAGAGCTAGGTCATCTGTGTGATTCCTGTAAGGTAATTTATGAAATTACTTAATAGAAATTAATATTTTTATTGCTATATCCCTATAGATTTAGATAAGTTGAAGCAATCTGAAGTTTACTTTTGTCTTGATGTGACATTAGAAATTTTCATCACTTTTTGGATAAAGATATTTCTTTCATTCTTCCAGGCATTCATTGGGATACATTTTTAGGGTTGCTAGTTGATAATTCATGTAGGGTTTGATACTTGATTGGTTTTTTCTATGTGCAGTCACTCAGCCTCAGCATCAGAATCACCCAGTTGCTTATTCCAAATGTGGCCTTATCTGAGACCAGTTGAATCAAAGTGTGAGCTTCCCTTTTTTGCCCTTTTCTCAAGATTCATTGGCAGGAACACCCAGGTTTGAGAACCACTGCCTACTATTCTTTCTTTTCTTTCTTTCTTTCTTTCTTTCTTTCTTTCTTTCTTTCTTTCTTTCTTTCTTTCTTTCTTTCTTTCTTTCTTTCTTTCTTTCTTTCTTTCTTTTTTGACAAAGTCTCACTCTGTCACCCAGGCTGGAGTACAGTGGCATGATCTCTGCTCACTGCAACTTTGGCCTCCTGGGATCAAGCGATTCTCTTGCCTCAGCCTCCTGAGTAGCTGAGTGCACCACCACACCTGGCTAATTTTTGCATTTTTGGTAGAGACAGGGTTTCACCATGTTGGCCAGGCTGGTCTCGAACTCTTGACCTCAGGTGGTCCACCCACCTCGGCCTCTCAAAGTGCTAGGATTACAGGCATGAGCCACCATGCCCAACCCACTGCTTAATTTTCTCAGCGAATAGAAAAATAAACACCTTGTGAGACAGTGGTAGACAGGGTGTAAGGCATGTGTTTTCAAAAAGCAGCAGAGATCTGAAATGTGTTCTGTAGGAAATAGTAGAAGAAATCTTCATGGATACATAAAAACCTTGCTGGGCAGATTGTGTGAACAGCTGAAACTGCTGACCTTAAATGTATGATGATAACAATCCTTGTGACTGTCCATGGAGGGCCCCTCTGGCTATTAAGTATTTATTAAAGGTATGATGTGCTTAACACGTGGTAAATGTAAGTACTGATATAAAAGAAGATGCAGAAGAAGACACAATAAATCACTGAGTGTCTAATTCGGGAAGGAAAAACAACACATATGAATGGCATTAACAACAATATAATATTAAGTTATTAGCTAAATTGTGTGATAGCATAGTGTATAAATTCCCAAATAAGAAACCAATTGATAAAAGAGGTAGAATTTGACCAGTTCCTTGAAAATATGGCAGATATTGAAGGGGCGTATCATTTAAATCGAGAGACGGTATCATCATGTGAACACAATTTTTTTTTTAGTTTTTTGAGTAGGGGGGGTCTCACTCTGTCACAAATGCTAGAGTGCAGTGGCATGCTTTCAGCTCAATGCAACCTCTGCCTCCCAGGCTCAGGTGATCCTCCTACCTCAGCATCCCAAGTAGCCGAGACCACAGGAGTGAGCCACTATGCCTGGCTTTTTTTTTTTTTTTTTTTTTTGTTTTTTTTTTTTTTGTATTTTTTTGTAGAGATGAGGTCTTGCTATGTTGCCCAGGCTGGACTCAAACTCCTGGGCTAAAGCTATCCTCCTGCCTCAGCCTGCCAAGGTGCTGGGATAATAAGCATGATACTGCACCCAGCCAATAAAATATTTTTTACCACTTTGTGTGTACAACACCTTATCTACAATGATGTCTGACATATACAGGAATGAGATATACTTTCCTGATCCTCAAAAACATTAAGTCTATTGAGTAAAGGGAAGACTGATAATGGCTGGATCTTGGAGCACTGAAAAGCCCCAAGGACAGTAAACTCGTGGAGGTTCCTTGGGAGATAACACTGGGTAACTGAGTGGATGTAACCAACTCCAGTTTGTTGAGTTGCACACAAAAGATCAAATTTTCACACATACGAGTTCAAGTAAAAAATGGTTTACTTCGCTTTAAGAATTCAATACGGGGCTATAATTAGGGAACATGGAAAGAGTAGTCAGTAATCAAAAGAATCTAATGATAGTGGCTATAAAGCTCAAGAAACTCATACCTCTTTCTGGTGTAGGTGCCTGTCTTTGATTTCAATTTTTAAAATGACTTCTAAATAGATAAGACTTGCATCGTGCTTAACAGCGTAAAATGTGACACATCTGTACATATCTGAATTGCTTATATTTTTATACTGATGCCCTCAAGAGGCTTATAATTCAGGGAAAACTGCCACATAAGCCCCACTATACCCATTTAAATGTGGATTGTGCAGCAAGGAAATAGTTTACAGAGAGCTGGAGAGTCACGTTTAAATTTGTCCAGCATTTCTCCAGCGCACTGACATGTTGCAAGTGGCATTTAAGATATCGTAGGTGGCAAATTAAAATATGCAACATTAACATAAAACAGATTACTTGAGAGGAATAAGAAATATTACTTTCACAAATAGAATCTGAGAAAATGTAATCAAATGGCACCTTTTGTTGTTTTGTTGTGGTGGTGGTGGTTGTTATTGTTACTGTTTTGAAGGGAAAGCAGTTTCGCTAACAAAATGCTAGCATGTGGCGGAAAGGCCAAGTTAATGCCTTCAAATGACTATTTCAACATTTTGGGCGGAGTGAAGGAGTTTAAGAAGGAAAAGGTGTGGAAAGCATGCAGGAGTCGTGCAGGAAGGCGCAGGTCTGTGTGTCTTGTTGTAAGGGCTATCTTGCATAATCGCCCATCTGGAGGTCCGGTTTGTGCGATCCTGACTTCAGCCTAGCAGTGGCGGGCCGTTTGTAACTCCCGCCAAGAGGGAGGATTTCACAGCTTGGTCTCTCTGCCTGGTTTGTTTCAAGATTGGCCCCTGGAATTTCTAAGCCAGCACATAATTAGATAAGCAAGCATGGTTCACAGAAGTGCCTGGTGGCAGAGGGAGAAACAAACGGTTTCAAAGTATATGTCAAGGCTAAAATCAAGAAAGGAAAAAAAAAAAGTTTAAAAATGAATTTTGAGATTGGAGGTTGGGATACTCAGTGACAGAGTTAGACTTGGAAAACTGTGGAATAGAACCTGCAAATAAAACCAAATAAGAAGCAGAGAAGTGCCTTTAAAGGCATCTTTTGATTGCAAGGAGGCAAGAGAGGAAAGTGGGGAGGGGGCGGCGGGAATGAGAGCTGTTTCTGCTAAGGAAGGCATCCAGCGAACCACGTAGGGATGCTGGGAACCTGTGAGAGGGGAGACTGCGGGAGGCCAAATGTTGGCTGACTGTTCTGCTTGTAGCTGAGCCTGAGCACCAAGGAGGTTCAAAAGGTAGTGTGCAAGCGAAAAGAGTGCACAGACCAAAATCGTGCAAAAAAGGCTTGGGGGCATGGAGAGGAGGAAAATGAAAGGGAAGGGAAGAGAAGGCAACACTGAAAATCCTTTATGAAAATCCTTCATGAAGGGACCACATGGGCAACCAGCACAGTGCCTGGAAGTCTAAAAAGAGCCTGAGCTACCCCAATTCACTGCTTCCATGGTTGTGCATCAGATGAAGTACTTGAATTGCATTGTCATGTACATGAAAAAAAATTTAAACACTGGAAGCATTCTGTGTGCATCAAAATGCGATGAGACATCTGTGAACAAACAGTTATGGGGGGGAAAAACTGCTGATACAAAGAAAAGTCTCAATATGTATCTCTTGTCCAAGGCCATGGGCCCTTTGATGGGAATGATACAATCTGCTGCATTATTTAAACTGGCATTTCTCTCTCAATATTTTGAGGGGTTCAAACACATAGCTGATGCCTTGAAAATTATATGTGCTATTTTGCAGTGCTATAGTATAATAACATACTTCAACTCATGGTATGTTTCTTAATTTTTTTCCCATTAAAACTTCTTAATGGAAGTTTTATATGTTTCCATGTTTATATAATATTTGTGACAAGAATGCCTATAAAATGTGATATTCAGATTCAACTAACTTGTATTAGGGGGCTCAGTGGGAAGCAGTATGCTACTCATTAACATGTAACACTTACATCATCCTCGTATCATTGCTGTGAAATAAGCTTTAAAAAACGTTTTGACATACAGTAATTATAGATTCACAAGAAGCTGCAAAATATAGTACAGAGAAGTTCAATGTATTCTTTACAACCCAGATTTCCTCAGTGGTTGCATTTTAGATAACTATGGCAAGATATCAAAACCAGGAAGTTGACATTGATACAATGTGTATGTATAGTTCTCTGGCATTTTATCATGTATAGATTTATGTAACTACCACATTCAAGATATAGAACTATTCCATTACCACAAAGATCTCTTTTGTGCTCCCTCACCCCTTCTCCCTCCATCAGTAACACTTGGCAATCACTAATCTGTTCTACATCTTTATAATCTTGTAATTTCAACAATGTGATATAATCAGAATACACAACCTTTTGAGACTAGAATACTTCTCTTAGCATCATGCCCGGAGGTCCTTGCAAATTGTCCCATGTATCTATGTTTTGTTTTGTTTTATTACTTTAGTATCCTGTAGTGTGGATGTTCTATAGTTTGTTCAACTATGTATCTACTAAAGAACATTTTAGTTGTTTCAAGTTTTTGGTTAATTCAAATAAAGATGATGTGAACATTTGTGTGCAAGGCTTTGTGATGTGGGCATCCATAAAGGCATTTCAGGGCTGAGGCTGAGCACTTAAATAAATTCCCCAAAGTGCAATGCTACTCAACCACTGGCTAGGTATCTGAACCCAGATAATTTTATTTTATCTCATATGCTGTCTCCACTATCTCATATTACCTGAGAAAAAACTGTTCTCCAGACTCTGTAGAAAGCTGGCAAAATAAATATATTTACTTCTTGATAAAATGTTGATTTTCGAGTAATATCCGCTCACTGATTTGATTGCTTTTAACCTGTTAGGTGCCAGGTTCTGTGCTGAGTGTTGAGGCAAAGCGCCTGCCCCACAGGGGATTTTACAAAATACAAAATATCATCTTTATAGCATGCTGGTAGCTTGCTCTATGCTAGCTGGTTTAACAGTTTTAAATTTTGGTTGGAAAATGTTCATTTAGAGTTAATCTGAGTGCTTTAATAATATTTAAATGTGTATTCTTAAATTTAAATGTGCTGAAATATTTGGGTTAGTATACTTTGCTTTACTTAGGAAAACAAGTGCTGAGCGTGCATGCACAAACACAGTATTTAATTTTGTGAGGTATGCAATTCAGTACTTCTTCCAAATAGAGATGAGGTTTGGATGAATTTTTGTTGTAACTTATTCACAAATTAATTATTTCTTCTGTTTATTTTGTGTTCCTTTCCCACAATAGCATAAGAAATTAATCAACCGTCCACAGAGTACCCAAAGAGTTTCTAAGGATCCTGTAGGTGAGGAATATTCGCTTTGTCATCATTATGGTGCTTCCCCACACCTCTTATATGTTATATATATATGTGAATCATTTCATAAAAAGGAATGGAGAAAGTGACTTTCCAATTAAACAATCGTTAACTTTATTGGTCTAATAAATACTTATTTCCTGTGAAGTCATACACAAATAAACCAAGCTAGCATTCTTAAATCTGCATGTAATTAAAGCTGAGTTGAAATCTGCAAGAAATACAAATGTTACTGAGTTTTATTTGACTTGTATGACTAGCAGTTGCTTAGTTTACTAAATAGATGACTATACTTTGAGCTGAAATGTTGACTCCTAAGTTGTAAATCTTAAAGTATGGTCAATTCAAATCAACATTTGAAGTCAATCTATTTGAAATTGAGGTATATGTTGATATGAAACCACAAGAAACATTTAATATTTGGTTGTCATTATGCATAATTCAGTTACATAATAATGCTATAGATTTCAGGGTGCAATTGGAAACTTTTATTCTATTTTAGCTCTTGAAACATTTTATTTTGTGATGTCAGTAGCTGCTAATGTGATAATTTATTGGTCTTGAAAAAACATCAGCGAGGATTTTCTTACTAGTGCATCAGGCCCATTATGAATGATAGACTTTCAATCAGGGGTTGCCCTTACAGATTGGTACAGAAAATGTTCAGGTCTTACTAAACTCCATTAGGAATAGGATATAATAAACACCATATTAGAAACCCTTTCAGGTATAAATAAACTGTGTCTAAAAAGAGAGCAGATGATATAGAAAACAACAGCAATAGATGAAAGCTTTGCAAGTTTAATAATGCTGTTAATCTTTGAAGAATTTGATGTCCAGATAAAAGCATAATCACTGCCATCATCAACAGTCACTGGAGAGTACAAAGGTAGAAGGATTCTTCTTATGGGTACTAGGAAGTTCTAGTTTCTTACACAGGTTAGGAGATATTTGTCCTCACACGAGTCCTCCCACAGAACCAATGCCATCAGAACTGCTGTAGGAAGGGTGACGGTAGATGAGCTTAGACATTTTGAGTGGGAGAAAACATGAAAAGTTTTAAATGCCTAGTAAAGACGTTTAGATAGTAGGAAGACCCTGCAAGAAATTCGTTAACAGGGGACTGGCAAGATCAGATTAGACTTTCAGGTGAACCAAAACTGACAGCAGGGATACAAGTGAGAACCCTGGTTCCTGCAACAGGCAAGGAAGAAGCTAGGTAGAACACGGTTAAGATTGAGTCAGCAAGGCAGGAAAGTAGAGCAAATATTTGAGATTATCAGAGTTAGGAACATCAGGACTTGGGTGCAGGGGATAAGAAATAGGCTTTGAAAAATGAGAATAACATCACATGTCTCAGTTTGCTCAGGTGAGTGGTCGCATTAACTAAGAAAGTGAATAGAGTGAAGGAAGATCAAGTAGTGAGAAGGAAAGGCCATCATGGATTATTTTGATTTTAGAAATATGACATTGGTTTTGACTGTAGTATCCACTGACAGATAACTAGGAGATGAATATTGGAGTGCTATGCCAGGATTTAGGAAAACAATGCCAAAAGATAAAGATTGGGTAGATCTAGGATATTTCCCATAAGGTAACATCAATAAGAGTTGATGCATTCATTCATTGAGGGGAGAGGACAGAAATATAAGAGGTCTGAGATAGGATGCAGTAATGCAGCAGTATTAGGAGGAAAAGAGTGAGCATAGGGAAAAGAATATAGGAGGAAGAGAGTTAGCAGGGGGAAAGGACAGCTGACAAAGGGCAAGAGAGGAAAGAGGAGAAGCAGGGGAGGCCAGGGACTCCAAGAAGAGGAGTAAAATGCTCCATGGAAATCAGAGAAGATGCAGGCCAGGAATCCGTGCAGTGCGTAATAATTAGGAGGCCTCTCAGAAGACTGGGAAGGAAAGCTTCAACAGAGTTTTGAAGAAGGGAATAGAACCCCTAAGCAGAGGTTTAAGTAGTGAGTCAATAGTGAGGAACTTGAGGCCTCAAGTTTACATTAGACATTAAAAGAATATGTGATAAAGAGAAGGACAGAAATAGCACAATAGCGTGACACAGTAGCAGAAGCAAGGGAAGAGGAGGCCTGAGAGTGTTTGTAGGAAGCAAGGAAGGAGCCTTGGTGAAGGGGAGATTAAGGGACAGGTGTGAAGGGAAAATACTCGATGAAAAATAGTGTGAGGGATGGAATCCAGCAAACACAGAGGGGTGAGATTTTGTAAGAAAGTAATTTTGAAATGAAAACAAAGTTAGGAGAAATCAAGTCAAATGACTTTGGGTGAAGTAGAAGCAGACATGGGCTGAGAGAAACAGAATAAGATTGAGATTGGGTCTAAAGAGAAAAGATTAATGTCCTTGTTACAAACAAATTTATATTGAGTTTAGAAAAATTATTCTTAATGGATTTTCAAGTGACTAAGGGCTCAAATGGTATTACATAGCTTACAGTTTGTTGATCGCATTCAACATATTTTCCAAACCTCAGGCAGCCCAGGTAAGTGAATGCAATCTGAATAACTCAAGATTCAGATTGACAAACCGAGAAAAATGAAAGCTAAAAAAGACAACATATTTTAAGGTGGATGCAAGACTATCGTTGATGTGCATAATTGATCACTAGGAGCAGTGCAAGTACAGAGATATGTGAGACTCTGCAGAGGTGACTGAATGACTGGGGGACACCAAGGGATCACTATAGTACTGATGGCAGCAAAGAGTATATTGAGCAGAAGCAAAGGAATAGAGGCCATGGAATAAGTTTAGGAGGTAGAGGTCAACAGTAATATTAAGAGGCTGAAACCATGGAGGTAGAATAATTCTGGCTGAGCATGAAACATGAAGATTGGCCTTGAAAGTCAGTTTCCAGTTTGGCATCACGAGACATGTCATTGGAGTTGACAAAATTAAGGAACCACATAATCTGGGGTCAGAGGTGTGAATGATGATCCACAGGGCTGCTGATGAAGTTGCCTACAGAGTGTTGCTGATGACGTGGATGGGACAAGAAAAGCCTGCCCAGATAGCATGGACTTCAAATTGAATGCATTGCATGGAGGTAGCAGAACACTGGGTTGAAAGTGATGATGGAGAAGAAGGAAGTGCTGGCCCCTTTTCCTTGTTTTCACAGAAAGGTGGCTTTATATTGTAAAATCAGAGTGCAATTTACAGGAGTGTGTAGGAGGAAGGAATAGTCGAGTAATGAATGGAAAGCAGATAGAATGCTTGCTTAACACCAGACCAGGGAAACTGGTGCAGGGGTGGAGCATGAGAGTGGGAGAAAGTGGCTACGATGCAGGAGAGGGCTGGAATGTGAAAGGAGACAGATAGCGGAGAAAAAGGTTTTATTTAGAGTTATGGATCTAAGTTACATATCAGTAACAACCATAACAACAGGTGAACAGGAGTCAACAGAGGATGGCCCAGTGGAAAGTGTTGGTATAAAGGATCTTCCACAGAATTGTTTTTGGGTGGTAGATCGTGTCGTGTGTGTGTTTGTGTGTGTGTGTGTGTGACTGTGTGTATAGTTAGGGATGTGTGTGAGGATTGGCTAGCTGCTGGTACAATTTATGCATCAGATTAGCACTAATAAGGAGAAATACGGTTTGAACCTAAAATGACCCTTCAAAAACAGTGCTACTTGGCCGGGCGCAGTGGCTCACACCTGTAATCCCAGCACTTTGGGAGGCCAAGGTGGGCGGATCAGGAGGTCAGAAGATCGAGACCATCGTGGCTAACATGTGAAACCCCGTCTCTACTAAAAATACAGAAAAAAAAAAAAATGGCTCCGTGTGGTGGCGCATGCCTGTAATCCCAGCTACTTGGATGTCTGAGGCACAAGAATCGCTTGAACCCAGGAGGCGGAGGTTGCAGTGAGCTGAGATTGCACCACTGCACTCCAGCCTGGAGACAGAGCGAGACTCCATCTCAACAACAACAACAAAAAACAAATAAACAGTGCTACTCAAAGCATGGCTGGGGACCTCAGCACCAGCATCTTCTGGGAGCTTGTTAAAAATGTCAAGTTTGCCCCTACTCTAGTTTTTCTCAATTAGATTATGTAGAGCAGAGTGTAAAAATCATTTTAACACACCCTCTTGGTTCTCAGGTACATTAAAATTTCATAAGCATTTAAAACTCTCTGCAATAGTTAGTGTCCCCAGGAGATGATCCCAGACTACCAGGGATTCAGAGGCTTTTGACTGTTGCTCTAGGTAGTCTCATATCTGTGCACCACGCTCCAAGGCCAAACCAAAGAGCAGGGAGACTTCCTATAAACAGGTGTGGAGGGTTAGACCCATGCATCCTTCAGGAAAGAGTCCTAACTCTGAGTGTTCCTCCTGTGCCTGACAGAAGCCCTTTGGGATAACTTGCTCCATTGGTTGGCTGAGGAGCTCTCAGAAGAAAATGCTGAGTCTCTTTCCTCAACTCTCCCTCTGCACCATAGCACCATTCAGCTCATCAAACTCAAGAACCCTGATGATCTCACAGAACAGATCCACGAGTTTCTTTGCTTCTGGAAAAAATCACTTCCAACTTTCACCGACAAACTTCGCCTCCTGGCTCGACATCTCCGCAAGATTGGCAGGAGCGATCTTGCAGAAGAGCTCAAATTCAAGTGGGAAAATAAGGTGTTCACTGAACCACAGCAGTGGTTTGATGTAGCAGCCGAGTAAAAGCCTGATCACTCTTCCTTTACCCCTAGGAAAAGGCACATGGTGGGTTTTTAAGACTGTTTCTGTTAACATTTTCCTAGCAGTTTCCAAATGATATTATTTGAAGTCAGTCTACTTAATGATGTGCTATTGAGAAATCAGATGAGACAAAGAGAGAAGCACAGATCAGACAATAGAAAGCATTCCTGGGTGTGAGCGCTCCTCTCTGGTTGAGTGATTATGTTTTGCAATCATGAGTGTCTTCAGTTTGGCCTCACTTAATAGCATTTGCAATTGAGTTTGACTTGTTCACATTTTAAAAGCTGAGTGTGAAGAAAAGATCTGATATATGTAATTACTCATTAATTTGCTATCTACATAAAATTAAACTGGTTTTCCATGATTTCAAGTGTGAACTCAAAAATATCTGAGACAGTTCTCAATCAATTTAGAAAGATTATTTTGCCAAGGTTAGGGACAGGCCCATAACACAGCCTCAGAAGATCCTGATGACATATACCCAAGGTGGTTGGGGTAGAGCTTGCTTTTATGCATTTTGAGGAGTTATAATACATCAATCAATACATGTATGATGTACATTGGCTCAATCTGGAAAGATAGGACAACTCAAAGCGAGGGCTTCCAGGTCATAGGTAGATTTAAAGATTCTTGATTGGCATTGATTGAAACAGTTATTATCTAAAGACCTGGAATCAACAGGAAGGAAATGCCTGGGTTATGATAAGGAGTTATGGAGACCAAAGTTTTATAATGCTTATGAAGCCTCCAGGTAGCAGGCTTTAGGGAGAATAGATTGTAAATATTTATTATCAGACCTAAGGTCTGTTGATGTTTATGCTGGTCAGCTTTTCCTGAATTCCAAAAGAGAGGAGGGCATTATGAGGCATGTCCAACCTCCCCTTCCCATCATGGCCTGAACTAGTTTTTCAGGATAACTTTGGAATGCCCTTGGCTGAGAGGAGGGGCTTGTTCAGATCTTGGGGGGCTTAGAATTTTATTTTTGGTCGACTCAGGCAACCAATTCAAGTTACATAGATACCATGGAGCCTACAGTAAACAATACAAAATAAATTGGGCTGAAAGACTTGATGTCGGTGGTAGTATTTCACTTTAAAAAACTTGTCTAAGCTCGAAATAAATTAAAAATAGAATAACACTTCAGCCATTTACTGCCACAAACTTTTCCTTTATAAAAACATAACTTGGAAAAGGTAAAATTCCATATTTTGTTACTAGTGGAATGAGGCAGTGCAGAGAAAATAAGTTTTCAGTGAAAGAATTCAAGGCCTATTTCTTCTACTTAGGAAGAAAACCTGCTTTAAAATTAGTTAACAGAAGCCTTATTACATAAGCCCTAGATATACATCATTAAAAACAAACAAAACATCTGTAAATAGAACACTAAAATGAAAGAAAACTTAAAACTTATCTAAACTCCTCTTTCTATTGATAATCACTATTAATGTCTAGTATAAGCTTTGAGTTTTTGGAAAACCTAAAGCCCTTTAGCTCTCTGAAGCAGTTTGATATAAATGGGACATTGAACTAGTTTCACTGACTCATTAATGCAAAAACCATTAGGTCATTGGCTTGAAAACATCAGTAGCAATTAGTTTCAGTTATTGAATACCTAGGAATTAATTACGTTATATTACAAAATTAAATGTTTTAATGGTTCTCAAATTTAAATGGAAGATTTCCTTCTACAAATTAACCAGGGATTTAGGTATGCGTTCAGTTATATATTGAAAAAGGCGGTTCCAATTTTCAAACATAGTCCCATAAAGGAATATTTTATTAGTCAAGATTTTTTTACATACTGTCAAAAAGATACAATAATATTTTCATGTATTCTTGGAGCAAATAAAACAGACCAAAATGTTCATTGTTTTCCTGATTGCAATCGAACAAAAAAGTAAAGAAAATGAAATTTGCTTCTTATCCTTCCACTAGAGATTACTATTATTAACATTTTGGCATAATTCCTTCTGGTTTTCTTTTTACTTGAAGAAAATATTTCTATTTCTATGTGTATAGATGTATCTAAGGACACTCACATATGTGTTTACCTGCAGGCACACATGCTAATATGTATGTCCCCTCACAAACACCCCTGCCACACATGTCTCACAAATGCACTCTCAAACACACCGGCCTACCCTTTGTCTGCATGGTTTTGCATCCACCTGTGCACCTCACATACGCTGTCAAAACACACCCCTCCTGCACACCCCACTCCCAACTATCTCACAGAAACACACCTATTCACATACATAAATACGTGTGCACACACACACGCCTCATACACATATATTTTCAGATCCACTCGTACACTCTCACAACTGTCCTCATTCACATATACCCCACCTCCACATTTCATATACGCATACAATCATTAATATGCCTCCCCCACAGACACGTGCACACACAGACACGACATCTCACTTTACCTATACCACTTCACCTGCACACATACAATCTCATTAAACCACTCCCTCTCACACCCCTCCTGCCTCTTTTTCTCTCTTTCATACATACACTCACATACATTCATTCACAGGCACATATACACATCTCTTCACACACAGATACATTTTACCGCTAGAATTAAAAAAAAATACTGCACATATTGTTGTTACAGTAAAGCAATATAAAGGTATATAAAGAAAACAATTGACCATACCTGCAGAATCTCCTAAGATAACCCAGGAAATCAATCCTATGTGTAATCCGTGCCACTTGGGTTGAGACCTGCCCCTGAACACCCTTAGTATTGATAACCACATCCATACCCTTGTGTACCCATTTCTCTGTCTGGTGAGCCAACCTGTATAGACCACATCAGCGATGTCTTGTTGGCTTTTGCGAATGGAAAGTCCCAGCAGAAGACAGAGAGGAGGAAGGAGAGTGAATTATACTATTCCCCCTTTCCTCCCTGTGCTCATCTTGGCCTGGCTGTCTCCTTTGCCTGCAACCACTGCTCCTCTCAAGAAGGCCACCTCTAGGCAACTCTCTCTTGTGCTTTGGTAACTGGTCTTCTTCTTATCTCTTCAACTTTGGGGGTGGTAATAGCTCTCTTGTTGTTTGGAGTAACTGTGTTGTTTATTCCTTGTAGTTCCCCTATATCCTGCTCTCCCGTTTTTAAAATAAAGCCTTCTTTTATTATTCTAATTTGAGTATATCACTGTATTTCTTATTGAGACCCTGACTGCTATCTCTCTGCACACATCTGTTATGCTCCTAGCAACTTATCCATAGATTTTATTCCCAGAATGGGAGTCATATATAATACATAGAGTTTTAAAAATTATCTTATTAAATTATGAGTTTTTAATGTCTTTGAATGTTTTAATAACTGTATAATATCCTATTTCATAACCATAGCACAATTAATTTTAGTATAATCAATTTCTGAAAATAGTTAAAATGAAATTTTACAGTATATATTCTTTTATGTTTGATTTTTTAATTCAACTTTATGTTGCTGAAATTCATCCATGTTGCGGTGTGTGGCAATGGTTCATTCTCATGAATGTATACTATTCTATTATATGCCTATGCTAAAATTTTCACATCGATTAGACTGTAGTCCAAGTATATACCTAAGAGCAAAATGATAGTTTACCATAGTTCATTTAACTGTGTTCTATACTCAGGACCATTTAGCAATTAAGCTTTGAACATGATTATTCATGGGTTTATTTCACACCACGGAGGTGCAAGAATGCTCTACCATTTAGAATCTATGTATTTTTAATAACACCAGTTTCACTATTGAAAAAACCATTACAGTCACGATTTTGCTAATTATTAAGCATCGAATTTTATAAATAAAATCTTGTAACATTTATTATTTGAATTACCAAAACATATGTCCATAGTCATCTTGATTAGACACTTACTATATCTGGAGTGTAAATTCTTGATTACAGCAATTGACTATCACTAAAACATAGATTAAATGAACACATACATATTTCCTTGTATATTCTGAAGCATTTTACTATTATTATTAATTAATTAATTAATTAATTTTCTTCACACAGGGTTTCACTCTGTTGCACAGGCTGGAGCTCAGTGGCATGATGGCTCACTACAGCCTTGACCTCCCAGGTTCAAGTGATCCTCCCACCTCAGCCTTCGAAGCAGCTGGGACTACAAGTGCAAACCATCACACCTGGCTAAGTTTTGTATTTTTTGTAGAGATGGAGTTTCACCATGTTGCCCAGGCTAGTCTCGAACTCGTGGGCTCAAGCAATCCACCTGCCTTGACCTCTCAGAGTTCTGGAATTACAGGCATTACTACACCTCACCCTTCTGAAATATTTTAAACTAAAATAGAAACACCTTAACAAATGAGGTAGGTAGGCTTTGAGCACATTATAATCTAATTTTCGAAATAGCTAAATCTTTTGGGCAAAGTTTTGTTTTCCTAACCCAGTGTTTCTTAAAGAGAAGTTATTGGCATTGTGAATGAAATCAATTTTCAAAAAATTAACATGCACTGGCTCATAAATTGCAGACCATTCAGCATCCCTGACCATCTCCACCAAATTAACAAAACACCTCTTCATCCTGGTGAATGTGACAAGCCAAATTTCTTACACATCGTTCTGGTTTTGAGGGTGGGGGGCGAAAGCATGGGTGTTGAGAATCATGGTTTAATCAGCTTTTGGTTGAAGTAGGGAATGAAAGAAAGGGAAAGAACAGCTAAGGGAAATTTAGAACATTATACGCAAACCAGGGCTCTGCCTTAAACTTTTCAACTGCTACCAGTGTTTGCAAGAAATGTCAACTGTTGTCTGATTGCTTTTTCAGAAATGATCTCAATGAGAAATCCAGAACTGTGCTATAGAATAAGAAGTTTATCTAAGGTACAAAGTTAGGCTTTCTGAAGTCAGAAGAACAGGGAAATATTGAGTGAGGTCAAAATTGTGGCTGACACAGGCCAGGGGATTCCCTTTTAGCTTAGCTAAGCATGACTTCTGTGATCTAACCTCACCAGAATGCCCCGTGCTGCCTACGCATTTTGAAAGACGTCACAACGAATCTTCAATTCCCCGCCACCTCTCCCAGGACTCCTCCGCTAGCAATTCTCTCCCCACCACCTCTCGACATTGATTACCTAACATAGCAAATAATTTACTTACTAGTTATGGTTTTTATTTACTTTCTGCAAATAAACACCTGCTTTAATTGATGTTACACAAGGGTCAGGGTGCTTGTCTCTTTTTCACTGACGTATTCCTGTTACTTAGAACTCTGTCTGGTACTCAATGAATATTTCTCTGATTTGTTTTCCTAACTTTACAAGTGAGAAAACTCTGAGTTACTGCAGTAGAGTCTGGGTTAGAAGTCAGATGATTCTATTTTCAAAATCATTTTTCTTTTACTTCCACCTTTCTGCCCCTTTCCCTACACCCAACTCCCCACCACTCCTCTCTCTTCCATAACATCTGATAATGTTTTTTGAGTCTCTGAATACCCCAGACTGGATTAATTGTCCGTGGAATTCTATTTTAAATCTAGCTATAACATTTCTATACACTATTGTAATTGCCTATTTATTTGTGCTTTTCTCCAACCAGTTTGTAAGTTTCTTGAGAACTGAGGATTGAGTAGTGTTCATCAGTGAATTTTCAGTTCCCTGCACAGAGCCCAGCGCATAGTAGGCACGCAATACTTCTTTGCTGAATTAATTCATGAATAACATCTACACACTGACATGTTATCGGGATCCTCTTTTTACACCCTATGTTTCTTATTGGAAGCAACTTTGTGGGGATAGCTGCCATGTCTGAGAAGGTAAAACAATTAGCTCAGACTGTAAAAATCTGTCCCACCATTCAAGTTGGAATAACAGACACCGATTAAGTCACCTGCAAAGTTAACAGGAATCAGTGTTTCCTCCAAGCACATATTGCAGCTGTAATGTGTCCGCTTCTTTGAGTGACTGTTGCTCTCTTATACACTGAGAAATTTTTGTTCTCCCAAATCATGGATTATCAGAAACCGTACTGCCTGAAATCATATCTATGAGAAAGACGTATTGTTTTCTTGCCTGGAAGATCTAAGTCATTTTGACACAGAAAAGCATTCTTGATTTCTACCCAGCTGCAGAGCTTCAGATAAAGGGTTTCTGGGTACCACATTGCGTTTCTATCTCAACATTCCTGCTGCCAAGGAAGGAAAACTCTGGGTCCACTTTGCATTGCAGACCTGATGTTGACCCCTTTATACACAGCTCTGCTTTGCTTTCAGCCTATCGAAACACTAGCATCCACTCTCCTCCTGTGTACTCAAATAACTCCATCTTTGCTTTTGTTTACTGAGGCACTCACAGTGCCTCTGTGTGCAAATCCTTCATTGCAATGAATTAAGAAATCTAACTTTGTGGAATTTCAGGTGTGTCCCTGGTTGTCTTAGCCTGATGGGGACACTGCTGTGACCTTTTTGTTTTCCAGCCCAGTGTTTCTCAAATTAGCAGCATATTAGAATTTGAGGAGATTCCTGGACCCTTTCTGAGAAATTCTGATTGAATTAGTCAGAGATGTGTTCTGGGAATCAGAATTACAAAGTTCCCCAGTTGATTCTAATTTGTAGCCAAGGTTTTATATATATATATATATACACACACACACACACACACACACACACGCTAAACTGATCCAAGATACCCTGGAGTAGATGTTCAAATTCAGTTTCACAGGACCAAAACAGCCTTCTAAATCACAATCTTTGGCTATGTACCTGAGTATTCTGTAAGGTTAATGAAGACCTCAAGTCACACTCTTACCATGGAAGTTTAATGGCATTGCCTATCATATTCCACTTCCTGTCCAAAACACTGTCTCAATTTTTATTTTTACTTTTCATGATTATTATTGAACCAAGTGTAACATAGGAGGGAAAAAAGGAAACAGAGCAAGCTTTGTCCTATGCTGAATACCCATTTTTTCCTCTTAGTTTAGAGTCCTCATTTGAGATGATTTATCTGTTCACAAGAATAAGCAGGGCAGGGTGGGGAGCCGAGGAGTTGAGGCGTGGAACTGGACTGGTTGGGAAGGAGGAACACTTGGCTTAATCCCCCATCAACAGAAGAACTCAAATTTAAAATTGTAGTTAACGAGAAAAGCCCACCAATATCACAAAGATTAACTGAATTCCCTGGAATCTGCTAAGTGTGCACCTTTAAACTTGGTTCTATGAATACATGTCACCTCCATCTAGAAAACTTTGAATTAATATTTTTGATCTTTTCTCTCTGTTTAAAGGATAAAATTATATTCCATTGCATTTATGTATACTAAAAAAATTAAAATACACCACAATATATTCTGTCTTTATTAGACTTATTTTTGGTAATTTTTACATATGCCAAGAGCCTCAAAAATTTGAACTGATCCAAGCCTCACTCCACCAGAAAGGCTCTGTTTATGCCAGACAGCCTGAAACTCTTCTTTAGAAATAGTCACTGCAAATACCTAGATGCCACCACGAGGGGGCCTCTGTGTCACAGATAAAATTAAGGAAATGTTCAAGATCTCAAAAATTCTTCTATGTAGTGAAAGATCTGTTTTGCAGGATACTTTTTTTTTTTTTAAATTATGAAGTTATTGTAGAGTTAGAGGGAATAATTTGACCTATGGTCAATATACTGTCAATGCAATAGTACATTATTTTGTGGCTAAAGTAGTGTTCTAATGTTCTGAAATGTATAATTTCCATTCGCTATGAAGAAACAAAGTACTATCTACAAGAATTGGTGCATTATGGAGGTCTTTACATTACACTGTATCTTGTTTCCTTAATCAAAGCAACTGTAAAGATGACATATATTATTGATCATTAGAATTGATGACTGTAATTTCTCTGAATTACCAGGAAATGAAAACTGAAAGTATAAACTATGGATAGTACTATGAAATAAATGTACCTTTGATTCAATTCACTCTCCAATAAATGCTGCTGACTGACATTCTAAAGAATTACCTTCTCAATTTTGAAATGTTCTGAACAAGGGTATTTCTGTGGTTTGCTGGTTTACAAAAAGTGGCTAGCATACATTAAAAATGAATATAAAAAAAGAATATCTAAATGAGGATGATTTTAAAACAAATAAGTAGGTGACATTTTCCAGAATACTTTTAGTTATAATTTTAAACTAATGTATTTTGTGAGATAAATTCTAAACAAAGCTGAATATTATGACTTCTTCCACAATACATCTCTAAGCACATAAACCAACAATGTGGTGTCAATAAAACAGTCCCTGAACATAAAGCAAAAAGGAGCAGCAAAATTGAAAACCACTAACTACATAAGGATGACCACTAAAATGAGGCTGATTGTATTAAAATATTTGCTGCTCTGCTGTGGGGGAATGATGCATTCTGCCCCATGGATGTTATGCTCGGTCATATGATTCAGAGTACTCAATAAGTCATGGCGTGGTTCTGCCATGTTCCCTTCCTCTCTGCCTTGAGGCTAGCAATGGTTTAGGGAAGGGTATTTCATTGGCCTGGGTTCTGACGTGGGAGAGATCCATAGCCTACTTGTGACAAGTAGTATGTAAATATGTAAAAATGCATTTTTTGTTTGTTGTAAACCCCTATTATCCCGACGGATACAACTAATTTACTAAGCATAAGGAAGAAAACACTATATGGCTATTAAAGATATCTGACTTTAATGCTGATCAAAGAAGTAGCAGAACCAGGGGCTCTACAAGCAAGGGAAAGAGAAGAAAAATGCAAAGATTGGAATTATTGCTGGTGTTAGCAGCAGACTGCTGCAGCAAACCAGAGACATTAGAAGTCCTTATAAAAGTGGTAAGCCCAGATATTATGCTGCTGTGGAAAGATTAATACTAGGTACCAATTTATTGAATATTAACTATGTGCCAAGATCTCTTTGTGTATAATCTCACTTTATTCTCATAAGCGTCCTTCAATTCAACTGTTATTTTTCTTTCTCAATGATGAAGTAGGCTTTGAAATGTTAAGCTCATTCATTTACATATTCCCTTGTTCACTTTTTCACTCATAATTCAATCAACAAATATTTCTTAAGCACCTATTATAAATAAATCACGTGGCAAAGTTAGGTTTTTTAACCCCTCCCTTTCTGATTTCAAAGTCCATGTCTTCTCCATTCCATGGAATTCTATAGTATACAGAATTGTAGGATGACTCCTCCAGATTTCCCATCCTCTTGTCATATACACTCAATAATTCCCCAAATTATGAATATAAATTGATTTAATGCATGGGATTTGGTAATGTTAAAAGGAATTAGGAAAGTATTCAACTGGGCCTGACCTAGTCACCTGAGCCCTTTTGTGTCTGGTCTCAGCAGGGGAAGTCAAAAGCAGCATGAATGAAATTCCAGTTGAAGAAGGTTCTCCATTCCTGAAGTAGAAGGAGCCACCTGGTGAAACTCCAAGTGTAGCCTCAATTTTTTTCTTAATTCAAAAAAAATTTTTTTTGTAGTGATGGACTCTTTCTATGTTGCTCTTGCTCAGTCTGGTCTTGAACTCCTGGCTTCAAGTAACACTCCCACCTCGACCTCCCAAAGTGTTGGGATTACAGGTGTCAGCCACTGCACCTGGTCCAAAGATAGCCTCAAGAAGAAGAGAAAAATCTTCACTGACAGATAGCAATACAATAAGGACATCAGTTCTACAATCACAAGGAAATGAATTTTGATAACCACCTGATGGAGCTTGGATGTGTATCTTTCCCTAGCCACAGCTCCAGATGTGGACACAGCCAGCTGCACCTTGAGCTCGACCTTCTGAGATGGACCCTGATCAAACGACTAGCTAGAATGTGCTAGATTCCAACTACAGAAAGAGTAAGCATATAAATAGGTGCTATTTCAAGTCACCGAGTATGTGATAACTAGCTACAAAACAATAGAAAACTAATGTCGTCTTAGACTGATAACTTCAAGTCATTAATACAAATATTAATTATATTTGGAACTATCTGCATAGAAGGTAGGAAAGTAGAGTTCAGAAATATGCTTGATCAGTAGAGTAAGGCAAAAAAAGTGATGAGAAATAATTATACTATAAGATTGCTAAGTTGCCTTCTAAATTGTAGAGCTTGTGATTTTATTTTCTGATTTTATGACCTCTCAAGTCGCTTTTTAAAGTAATCCTATGAATTTTATTATTTCATCATATACACTAATTGAGATTTTTTTGTTGAATCTGGGTGAAGGCTTTCTGAATTGTTGTGGTCAACCCATATTATACTACTTTGAACAAGAAATACTTTCCAGAGCCATGAGTCATTTAATTTAAATGTTACCCTGTTTGAAACTTTGGCATGACTGCACAATTCTCTGTAGCAGTTAGACTAGCGTTCCTAATTCTTTTCTTTATGTGGACTCAGAAGCCTATTCAAAAGATTTCCCCATGGTGACAGTATGAACAAGTATAAGGGCACTTTCATTGCTATAGTCTTTTATTTATATGCACATATTTCCTACAATAACCTTGAACTGTCCCCAGGTATTTTTTCTCTGTTGTTATTTATGTAGCATAGCTTAAATATTCGTTGACCATTGAATTTTGGGAGGCAAGTTCCATGATTTTTGTGTAAGATTATTTTTATTTAACCTTAGTATTCTTCTGTATCAAAAACTTCATGAATAGTTTTAATTTTTCCTATACATAAAATGTATCTATAATAAAATGCCACTTAGCTAAACTACTTGGAATATAAATGACTTTAGTTTTTAGGGAATTCCTTTCCAATTTCAAGGTCTATGAGGTGTTCGGACAACATTCTGTAAGAGAGTGTAAACAACATGGTCTTGAAAGTTTACTGAGTTTACAAATAGAAAAATAAGGTACAGCAGCAGCAAATTGTTCATCTAACCTAAAACTCTATGGAATGAAATCTTGAAATGAGAAATTATTCTCGGATCCATTCCTCAGCAATGAATCTTCTAGTGTTTCCCTTGAAGTGTGCTCCATTATTCGTTGGTATTTACAATTAGAATGCCCTCTCTCCAGGTTTAATTTTTTTTTTCCATTTTAACTTGGTACATTGAATTATATGTCTTCATTCAAGAAAACAATCCTACTTTCTCTTTGTTCAGTAATATTGTTTCAATTGATGTCTTTTTTTTTGAATTTTTTTTTATTATTATACTTTAAGTTCTAGGGTACATGTGCACAACATGTAGGTTTGCTACATATGTATACATGTGCCATGTTGGTGTATGCCATGTGGGTGTACTGCACCCATTAACTCTCCATTTACATTAGGTATATCTCCTAATGCTATCCTTCCCCACTACTCCCTCCCCACAATAGGACCCAGTGTGTGATGCTCCCCTTCCTGTGTCCAAGTGATCTCATTGTTCAATTCCCACCTATGAGTGAGAACATGCGGTATTTGGTTTGCTGTTCTTGCAATAGTTTGCTGAGAATGATGGTTCCCAGCTGCATCCATGTCCCTACAAAGGACACAAACTCATCCTTTTTGATGGCTGCATAGTATTCCATGGTGTATATGTGCCACATTTTCTTAATCCAGTCTGTCACTGATGGACATTTGGGTTGATTCCAAGTCTTTGCTATTGTGAATAGTGCCGCAATAAACATACGTGTGCATGTGTCTTTATAAAATCGATGTCTTAAATTGTCTTTCTAGAAGGGATGACTTGGTTTGGCTTGGCTTGGGGTTTCCAATGTTTTAAATAGCATGTAAACAACTTAAACAGCCACAGCAATCCTAATCATTTATGGAATATGATCTCTCTCTCTCTTTTCTTCTTTCTTTTTCTTTTTCTTTTTCTTTTTTCTTTTTTTTTTTTTTTTTGAGACAGGGTCTCACTCTGTCAACCAGGCTGGAGTGCAGTAGCGTGATCTTGGCTCACTGCAACCTCTGCCTTCCTGGTTGAGTAGCTGGGGTTACAAGGCGCCCATTACCACACTCAGCTGTTTTTTGTGTGTGTGTGTGTATGTGTGTGCGTGCGTGTGTGTGTGTGCTTTTAGTAGAGATGGGGTTTTGCTGTGTTGGCCAGGCTGGTCTTGATCTACCCACCTTGGCCTCCCTGAAGTGCTGGGACTACAGGCGTGAGCCACCATGCCTGGCCAGAATATGATATTATCTAAATAAGTTATTTACCTAGTTTATAAAATCTTGGAAAGAAAGAATCTATCTTCTGGAGGTGACTCTGAGGTCCAAGCATATAAAATTGTACAGGCTGTGAAGTTACTGCCCTATGATATATAAGAGAGCATCAGTATTAGATTATGGGTTAGAGGTCCCGAGTTCCTAGTTCAGGCTCTGGAACTAATTTTCTGTTGTCTTTTGGCAAGTTCCTACATATTTTCCTCAAAATATTTTTCTAGTTACAGATAAGAGAGTTGGAAATATTTAAGAGAGCAAATATACTACATGAGGGTTGTTACTTTCTGCCATCTCCACATTCATCTATACAGATAGTTAAACCTGACACTATTCATTCATTCATTTATTAAAATTTGACCAAAATCCTCATTCTTAAACTTTGTAGTTTTCAACACACGTGTAAACATAATCGAATTGTCATTTAACATGAATATTACTCCTGGAGCAGATGGTCTCCAAGTCCTCTTCTATTTTCCTAGTATTCTGTGAAGTCGCATGGATCATTCTGTGAAAGAAATCTCACATAACCTTTAAAAGGGATCCCTATTGTTCCAGTTCTCGACTATGTGCCTTGGTTGACTGCTTTTTCCTTAATGCAGGACACACTTTGCTCATGAGTACAGTAAATGAACTATTAGAACATTAGTGCCCACACATTCGTGTACATCAGCATCTGGAGAAACACAGATATCTGGGCCCCACTTCAGTTGTTGATCCAGGGGGTCTGGAGGGAGACACTTGAATTTGCGATTCCAACAAGTTTCTAGGTGATTGTGATGCTGCTACTCCAAGGATAACATTATCAGAAACATTTCTCTCTAAAACATGACTGAAGCTAGAGTTAGTAGATCTCCAACCATCTATGGATAGATTTCAGGGAGAGTATAAAAAAGAAAAAGACGGTTTAAACAATTATATTTGTATTTTACTAACCTACTATGAATGTAGGCAACAAACCACAGAAATATTAGTTGTACCTGACTTTGTCCCAATATAAATAAGACATATTTTCATATCACCTTACAATGGTTTCAGATATATTGAAATATGGTTTATGTACATCACCACTTTGACATAATATTGGTTATTTATCTGTCATTAGATTTGATTATGTTATGGGTTATTAAAAAGGTCATTTCTTATTATGTCTCAATAAAATATGTTGGTAACTTATTTACATATAAATTTTTCTTTTTAATTTATGCATTTCATTTTTAACACTGAAAATGTTATTCTGGATAGAATTTATAGGCTTCGTCAATTTGTTAGAAGGGTTCATGGTGGGAGACATAAACTCTCTTTCTAAACGAAGAGAATAATAAAGATGTTAAGGGCAAGTCGTGTGCCATACAGCGGGACCTTCGTGGCTATACCCGTACCATCAGAAAATCTGGCAGCCACAGAACTGGAGGTGATGGGTGATGTCTGTCTCTTGTCGCCTTCCCATCTGAGCAGGTAAATATCAAGCTGCACGGTTGGACAAATACAATTATATGGCTTCTTTTTTTTTTTTTTTTTTTTTACCTTTTTCATGATGAAACTCTATATGCCATTTTTGCTATTCCAGATGGCACTTATAGTGAGATGCCTCTGATGTTTCTTTTTTTTTTTTTTTTTTTTTTTTTTTTTTTGAGACGGAGTCTTGGTCTGTAGCCCGGGCTGGAGTGCAGTGGCCGGATCTCAGCTCACTGCAAGCTCCGCCTCCCGGGTTTGCGCCATTCTCCTGCCTCAGCCTCCGGAGTAGCTGGGACTAGGCGCCCACCACCTCGCCCGGCTAGTTTTTTGTATTTTTAGTAGAGACGGGGTTTCACCGTGTTAGCCAGGATGGTGATGTTTCTTTAAGTTTGATTATCACTCAGAGTAGCAGCTCTCAAAACACGGTGGCAGTGGTGAGGTCTCTGGAACCTTTTCAGGGAATCTCAAAAGACAAGGTAAAGGCACTTAATGGTGCTACTAATATGTTATCTGCCCTTTTCTTTTACATTTTTATTAGTAGACAGTGGAATTTTACAGAGGCTATGTGATGTGTGATGACTGAACGAAAAAGAAGATATGAAAATTCAGCTGAGTTGTATTAGACCAGATGTTAAAGAAATTTGCAAAAACTTAAACGATGTCACTGTTCATTATTATTTGTTTTGGAAAATATAGTTATTTTAGTGAAAATGTTATTTATGTTAACATATAATGGGTTTAATATAGTTGTTATTTATAAATGAATTAATCAATAAAAATATCAAGAGTTTCTGTTTTGGCCACACATTGTGGCTCATACCTGTAATCCCAGCACATTGGGAGACTGAGGAAGGCAGATCACTTGAGGTCAGAAGTTCATGACCAGCCTGGCCAACATGGTGAAACTGCGTCTCTACTAAAAATACAAAAATTAGCCAGGTAAGGTAGTGGGCACCTGTAATCCCAGCTACTCAGGAGGCTGAAGCAGGAGAATCGCTTGAACCTGGGAGGCGGAGGTTGCAGTGAATTGAGATCGCACCATGGCACTCCAGCCTGGGTGACACAGTAAGACTCCGTCTCAAAAAACCAAAAAACAAAATACAAACAAAAAAAAATCTGTTTTAATTAGTAACATGGAAAGTATAGTTAAATATAACCAACATGAACAGGAGCACTTCAAGGTCTTTAGTTTTCAAGAGTTACCCTCTTTACAAGGGGTTTTGAATTAAAAATATTTTTCTTTAGTATTACTGGTCCAAGGAACATAATTGTTAAAATATTTAACATCAAAAAGTCCATTAGTGACTGTGTATTCTTGCCAAGTCTCGAACCAAGTACATAACACCATCTGTCTCTTGAGAATTTACTAAGTAATCCACATTGACAGAAACTAATATCACACACAGAAAATAGATAAAACAGGAAACACAAGTGATTTAAAGAAGTTAATTTAAAAAAAATTGAATAGCTTTAGGGGATGACAGAGTAAAATGGAAGCCGTGTTGGAATACACAGGTTGAGTCAGATGCTTTTGTTTCCCTTCCAAGTCTCCTTTACCTGCTTGCCATTGCTATTCCAAGAAGAAATAAGATAGCACGAATATTTCAGAGAGTAAACACACGGAGCAAAATTCTACCGAAAGTATGAGTAACTGCTATTAGAACATCAGGTTGGGGCAGGAGAAGCCAAACACCTGAGGAGACAAGCAGGAAATGTGAAAGTGCAAAGCCCTCACAGCTGGGGAGTGCAGGATTGTGAGCTGGATTGGACTTCATTCGAATGCTGACCAAGCAAGAGAGATCCTGGCTGAAGTCTTTCCATAGGGCAACATGTATGTACAATCCTTTCCTTAGAGGATGTTCTAATAGAGAGTGGAGTAGAAGATGAGCAAATGGGGTCCGAAGGATATAGTAGACTATGAGAGAAAAAAAACCACAATGTTCATCCACTCCAAACTAAAGTTTTGGGCAAGTTGGTAAGTCAAAATCGTGATTAAGGGTGAAAAACAAGATCTGTCCTTTTACGCATATGGCAGGCAGTCTTCTGATGGAAACCAAAATATGGAAAACTCCACCCTGGTTCTAAATTCCTCTTGGAAGCAGAGGCCCTTGAATGATGTTGCAATTGTTTATAATCTGGGAAAAGAAGCATATTACCTAAAAGATACATTAATGTGGATTAACTCAGATGATTAGCTCACAAAGCTCTCATAAATCATTACTGAATAAATGATCACATTAATCAGATGACTAGACTTGCTGGCCAGGTACAAACACTGTAGCAGCCCCATCCCGAAAGAAGCAACTATATCCAGTTATTAGTAACTTGTGATACAGCTGTGAGCATCTAGTCAACAAAATGCAAGGAGATTCTCAGTTATGTTTGTTTATTTGCCCCAAGTGCTGAGAAAGTGCGTAACACATAATTGGTACTCAATAAATGTTTCATGAACATATTCATTAGGTAATATAGGTTGAAAGTAGGACAAAATTTAATTCAAACTAGATTAGATAACGGAGTGAACTTTTAGTTCACATAACTGATAAGAGCACAGGTAGGGAGAGATTTAGAGCATTCTCTGATATACAGGGAGCCCTTCATCGCTATTACTAATTCTTAGTGATTTTCTCAAACTCAATATTATCAATCATTTGACTGTCCATAGGCTGCCTTCACCCATGATTATAGCACAGTGTTTCTTTCGCATGGCTATGAGGAGAAAAGATTACAGCAAAACCCATGACCAAGAACCTTCACCTCACAGTATTTGGACCATCCCAAATACATCTTGATGACCAGGAGAATGCCAGGGTTACTTGGTACACTCATAGTGACAAGGAATAATGCAATCAATACATTTATCCACATTAATGCCAAGCAGTATCTATGCATTAAAGTACATCCCTCCATAAAATTATGGGTATCTTACCAGAAAAAAAAATAGATTAAAGAGACTGTTCTTCACTTTGTTAAACCCAAAAGACGTGGCTGCCAAACCTGGATGGTTATCAGAATCATTGTTGAGTTTTCCAAATATTCAAATCCTCGGCCCCAAACTGGAGATTCTAATTTAGTAGGTTCCTCAGATAATCCTGACAATCAGGTTTCACAAACATTGCTATAAAGCACTGCAAAAATGTATGGTACCATGTTGGAAACTATAGAGCTTGTTTGATTATCAGATTTGATGCTCATCCTCACAATGTTGAATATTTACTTGTCTATGTTTTTCCTAAAATTGTAAGCATATTAAAAGCAAAAATTGCCTTACTTATGTTTGTATATGCCTTACTACATCATCACACGTGACATTTGTGCATAATATGCAGTCAACAAATTTAATGGTAATAAGTTAATTCAAAGGACAAAAAGATAAATTACAGGAGAAATTTCTTGAGTTTGACCCAACACTGCAGAGAAGAGGTGTAGAGTTTTGGGCACAATATATCTGAAAGGCCACCTTGAGTCAAACACTGCTTTTGGGAACCAAAGACTCTGAACCCCATACTTCACCTAGAACAACCCTGCTGATCAATCAGAAGCACTGCTCTTTCACAAGATTCAGGGAATGGCGGTATGACAGGGCAATGCTATGGTCAGTTTAAATAATTTATCATTAAATGCAATATATCTAAAGTAATACTTGACATTTTCACAAATTCCATGTCAAATTTATCAAATAAAGTTAGACAATAAGAATAAACAAATGGGTTAAAAAATCAATATCTCTTCTGGGGACAAGCAGAGAGATGACAAGCCAAAAATAAATATGCTTGCATGTATTTTTCACTATTAAAAGTTATATTAAATCCTGTGCTTTTCTACTGTAAAACAATTCAACAAGTAATTTGAAGTCTTAAAAACAGACAAACATTAACACTTAAATAAATGTAGTATTTATTTGGATACTCTAGTGTAAAAAGTAAATAATAAAGTGAACACATATATTTTATAAAATATGTAGATCCTGTAAAATTTGATTTTCATGTGAGTTGTACACTGAACTTCCTTTTGGAAATTTGAGGTGCAATTCTATGGCTACTATTTACAGAAAATCTCATTTTTTTTCTATGTGTAGAGTCACAGCTGCTCTGGATTTATATTTTGCCAATAATTAAATCAATTATTGAAATTAATGAACTACTCAGCCAGCAAAGCACAGGCCTTCTTTATGGGCTGTTTACTATTCTCACTTCCTAAAGTAACATTTACCATTCAGTGCAATTTATCAAGCATGTAACTTGCTGCTAGGAAGTACTTAAATTACAGGGAACATTTGTCTAAGTTCTAATTTCAACTCTCTATTCAGTAAAGAATGTACACACAAAAGCATGTGAAAATATGTTTTCCTTCTAAAAATATGAAATGTAATCAAAGTTAGAGCTAGAAAGGACTCTTCAGGATCAACGAGATGTGACACCTTCATTTTGCAGGTGAGAAAACTGAAATCCAAAATGTATAAATGACTTTCCATAGGCTACACACCTAGTTAGTGGTACAGCATGGGTATAATCCAGGGTTCTTGATATCCAGTCCATTTTTCTTCTAGTACAGGAAAATCTCCCAAAGTCTGATATGTATAATATGGTAGTAAACTAGATAATTCCAGGTAGATGAGGATGAACATTAACAAGTTATTATATGTTTATTTGAAAATGCACCAGGGACTTCTGGCTTTTGCATAGGTTATAAAAACTGAGAAAAGCATTGCTTACACCCTAACAGTCAGAAATAGCAAGGTATTCTGCAAAATGATATAGTTTCCTGAATACATCAGAGAGCTGAGGTCACAGGTCTACCAACTAACCCAAAGTTGAAGGAAAACAGGTACTTTTACGGAGGGAAATACCAGCCACATATTCTGACTCACCTGGAAGATCACAGATGAAAGGCGGGGCTTCCAAGCAAGTTTTAGGAAGAGTTCAGCTAACATTTAAAGAAGAGTTGCTAAAAATGGAGTGTGGAAAAGTGTGAGAATATAGAAGCCCCGGGAACTGATAACAGAAGGAGAATTTGTATCTGCACGCAGGCTATTCACAGTTCTCCACTGGGTGTTCACAAGAAAGACTGGGGGCAGGTGGGAAAAGACAGACAACTTCCCTTGTGGTTCAGGCCCGGAGAAAGGGAGAGATCACAACCTGGGAGAAAGACAGAACATTCCATTGGAATGCTCCCTCTGGGAGAAAATGCCTATGTCACTGGGGAGAAGAACAGCAAACCCTACCACACACAGGTCGCAGGTCAGGACACACTGTAGGTCATGAAAGGAAAATGTACATCTCGGTAGGGGCACAGAACCTACTGGGCCAAACCACAAGAGATTTTCTACCACTGAGGGAGAAGGATCATTGTGAGAGCCCTGAGATGCAATGATACGAGGCTGAATCGGGGCAATAGAAAATCCTGGTGCCCACCATCCGCAAGCTAGCAAGCACTACCTAACAAGCAATGGCTGTCTTTGACTGGGGAGGGCCAAAACCTTGCAGAGAAAGCCTCTCTGAAGGGCAAGAGCACAGGCAAAACCTAGAGCTGAGAGTAGAGCAGGAATATGGTGAGAAGCCTTCCAGAAAACCAACCCCTAAGCACGAGGTGACAGTAGAGAAAATAGAAGCCAGTGAGGCACTGAAGGTATCACCGCAACAGCTAAACTCAAATCCAGCTCAACTCTTACTTACCTGCATTCCCATAAACTAAAAGCCTAGCAGAAGAGCTATACCCATTTCCAGGCGGGAATGCTATTTACTTCAGTCTCTGCTGTCGTACACACAATGTTAAACTTTCAGTACAATTACAAAACACACACAGAAGTAAGCAACATGTTACACTCTCAATGGGCAAAGTGATACATACAGATATACTCAGCTATGACCCAGATATTGGAGCTATCTGACCACAATTTCACATGACCACGATTGATATGTTAAAGGCTCTAGTGGAAAAGTTGGACAATACGGATGAACAGATATATAATTCAGTGGAGAGATGCAAACTACAGGAAGATGTCAAATGAAAATACTGGAAATAAAAGTAGAGAACAGAGCTGATGCCTTCTGTAAACTCATCAGTAGACTTGACACAGCTGAGGAAAGAATCAGTGAACTTAAAAATTGGTTGACAGAAATTGCCTAAACTGAAACACAAAGATAAAAGACTGTGAAAAAATGTGTTAGAAGATACAAACAGCACATCAAAACTGTGATCTGATCTTGACTTGTGAAGTGAGGCTGATGTGAAAAATAAATAAGCTAACATCAACAGGGATAACTCATCTGGACAGTGTGCAATCCTGATAGGATGTGATGAGAAGGGAACTTTACCTCGGTAGTCTTCCTCACAAAACCTATAACACCATGTAATCATGCAAAAAACATTAGACAAATTCAAGTTAAGAAACATTCTACAAAATACCTGACTCATACTCTCCCAAACTGTCAAGGTCATCAAAAATAAAAAAAGTCTTAGTCACAGGTAACAGGATCCTAGGCAGACATGATGACTAAATGTAATGTGTATTCTGGATGGGATCCTAGAAGATGAAAAGGATATAAAATACTAGTTGGTGCAAAAGTAATTGTGGTTTTTGTCATTAAAAGTAATGGCAAAAGTAATGTTTTTATTATTTTAATAAAAAAACTAAGGAATTATAAGTAAACTATGGCCTTTAGCTAAGAATAATGTATCAGTCTTGAGTCATTAATCATGGTAAAGGCACTCTCCTGACACCAGATGTTAAGTAAGAAAAATTGAGTGTGAGGTATGTGGGAACTCTCTGCACTAGCTTCACATTTTTTTAAGACTAAAAATACTCAAATAAAAAGATTGTTTAAAAGTCAACAAGTTGATTTTTAAATATCATTTAAATAATTATATCAGTCGTATGTGGAAATGGCTACAAAATTGTAAAGATGGTTTGAGAAGAATTGAGATTTGAGAAACATCAAATTAAAACAGTTAAATGACTATACCATGCTATTTGCCAGCTTTACTGACAGACAAAATTGTGATTTCTCTGTCCTGGGTTTATACTCTCATTCAATTCCTTAATGATTCTCTATGCTTTCTTAGCTCAGCAACATAACTCTCCCTCAGACTGAACACTTCCTGAGGGAAAACCAAATGCCTTTCTTTATTTCTCTTGGGGTCCTGCATGACAATATTCAACATGGATATGGGGTAATTATACACAAAGTCAATTAGGATGAAGATGGAGTCTTCCTTGTACATAAACAAAACAAAACAAAACAAAACAAAAAAAACATGTCACTCATTTCCCTCAAGTGTTGAGCCATCCAGATTATTCTCTTTTCGTTTAGAGTCATTCTACCATTTTGATTACCGATAATCACAAAATTATCACGGGGAATTTTTCCATGATCACTTACATCAGCTTATATTGACATCAAGATAGGTGAATTTCTTTATATTCGCCAGCTGTCAGTAAGTCTCCTTAGAACTGGGAGATCGAACAGGTATCATTTTGCAAACAGGTACTTTTACGGAGGCATATATAAGCCACATATTCCGACTCACCTGAAAGATCACAGATGAAAGACGGGGCTTCCAAGCAAGTTTTAGGAAGAGTTCAGCTAACATTTAACAAAGAGGTATCATTTTGAAGGTCAATTTCAATCCCTTTGTGACAGCTGCCTGGAAATCTGTCTTGAGGAACCTGAGGCTATGAGTGCCAAGACCAGCCTGTAGGAGAAGGAGGGAGAATGAAGATGGCATGACAGCCCATGGGTCACATATCTGGCAAACTCAAGGTGAAGACTATTTGACACTAGTAAGTGTTACCACTCCCGTGAATGGCCTCCAAAAGCTTGAAAAATGTAATACGGAAATGTATACATTTCCATGTGCAAATTTAAACATTGTGACATGTGATAGGTGGTGAGGTGGGCATGGGACCTTCCTGGCCTCTCTCAGTTCCAACCATAAGAAGGTTAGTCAATCTTCCTATTTGTGAGGTTGCTCTTTTGGGTAGTTTTTCACATATTTTCAGCAAAAGCCTTTTTGAGACTAGCTGAAACTCAGTTTTTAGGTAAAAATTATGAGTAAAAAATCATTATTATCATTTGTAATGGAAAAAGAAAATAAATTCAGATGAACATAGGGAAGTAAAAAGTTTCATTTTATAGCATAGGATTTTATTTATTGGAAGCAGAGAGGCCAAAAGACAATCACTCAAATTTTTAAAAAGGCTTCCTAGTTATCCTGATTTCTGGGAAATCTCTGAATCACTTTTGGCTTATCATATATGCCAATGTAAGTCTCCTCAACTTAATTTTTTTCCAACTCAGACTGAGTGGGAAGAAAGTCAATCAATCATCTCCCCATCTCACCTTATCTGCCACCCTGATTATTCCTGGCTGAGAAAGATGATACTGTGATTATCAACCAGTTACAACTACTAAAAAGGTTTTCAGAATTTCTACTTATAAGGAGTGTTTCTAGAAGACTAATTAGTAGGCAACCCCTACATTGCATCACTAATCGGCTACACTGAGAATTAGATAAATGTTTCATTAATCTTTACATCTCTGGGGCCTGGGGCAAATAAATCAGATTTCTCCTCCTCTGTCTTCATATTGAGAGTGATCTGACTCTGATACATACAGTTTCCTTCCTTCTGCCCATTTATCTCTTTATCCATTCATCACACCAATCAACAAACATTTTATTGAGCATTTACTATTATCAAGCATACAGAGATAAATAAGTCAGTTTTTGTTCTCAAGAAGATGATACTCGTGTGGGAGAATTATATGCTCCAGGACTCAAGTGCTAGGATAGAGATAGGTACAAGGGGTGCTATGGGTAAAAATGAAGGTAGTGTTGCTTTTTGCATCAAGTAGATCATGTACATGGAATGAATGTGAGTCAAGCACCATAAATCCACCAGGCAGAAAAGGTAGAGAAGGGCCTGTACAAAAGCCTGGGCATCAAATAAGAGCATAGCTCTCTCTCTAGTTCAGTTTTCTGAAAATAGATCAGAAGTGCAATTAGTGTCTGCCAAGGTTTCAAGAAAAAATTTTGAAGAGCAGAAAAACTAAATGTCAATGCTTTTATAAGAAATGTCATCTCCGGATAAGCTTTTCATACAAATTGGGAGTTAAAGTACAGGAAACTTAAGGCTGACTCTAAAGGGCATTACAATTGAATGATTTCTATCCAATAGAAAGCACCTGGATTGATGCTGAGGTCAAGTAAATAAGAACAGGAGGAAGCCTCTCCCTGAGCCCTGGCAGAAGCATTAGACTGATGGATTGTGGTCCTTGCGTTAGAGAAGGACGCCCACTCTTTCGTTAGTTGAAATATCTGCTTTGTTCATTAATCTGACAATTGTACACAGGAAACTTGCTTGAAAACACATCCATCTCTTCCTGGACTCTGCAAAGATACTTTCCTTGGCAGGTGAAAAGTCAGAAGCCTACCTGCAGTGACATTTGCATCATGAGTGACAGTAACAGATGAAAATTTAAACCTTCCAGGCACCATTTGCAACCATCAGTGGAAAAGTCTCTATTCATTAGTTTGAAGCCTGGGGCTTCCATGGTGTTCTGTTTGCCAGGCAAACTGGGAATGTATTTATTTGGCTACATTAGGGCTGTCAACCTAAATAACAGAGAGAGGTTTTCTGAGAGAAAAGATGTTCATTTGGGAATAGGGTATTAGAACAGGGATATGCAGGCTGTAGTACACTGTGTGCATATTCAAAGAGGTAAAGGAAGACAAAAGGTTTTAAAAGAAAATAATGAGGAGAATTAGATAATTGTTTTTAAATAATTATCTTTGGCTGCAAAAATCAATAACAAGGGTGACTGATGCCAGTTCAAGGTTAGATATGCAGTTACTGAACAGATATACTTGCGGAAGTATTTTCTTTGTGTAAGGTTGAGATGGCCTTTGTGCAAGGTTGTGGTTTTGTGGAGTATTTTTCATTATCAGGCATACTAATGTAAGTACCCTATCTTCACGGCCTCCCTTAACTCTATTTTTCAGGCTTTTTTGTTTGTTTGTTTGTTTTTTGAGACAGAGTCTTGCTCTGTTGCCCAGGCTGGAGTGCAGTGGCGCGATAGCTCACTGCAAGCTCTGCCTCCTGGGTTAATGCCATTTTCCTGCCTCAGCCTCCCGAGTAGCTAGGACTACAGACACCCACCACCACGCTGGGCTAGTTTTTTTTTTTTTTTTTGTATTTTTAGTAGAGATGGGGTTTCATCACGTTAGCCAGGACGGTCTCCATCTCTTGACCTTGTGATCCTGCCACCTCGGCCTCCCAAAGTGCTGGGATTACAGGCATGAGTCACCGCACCCAGCCCAGGGTTTTCTTAATATTAGTGATACCATCTTGATTTCGCCAACTTTCACAGTTGCCCCTTTTGATCAATATCTTTCTCCAAAAGTATCACTGATCAATAATCCTGTAGATAGGTTTTGATGTGACCTCATGTTGGGATGGTTCTATCTTAGTTGCTGGTCTTGTCCCATACTACAGGGAGTGATTGATGATTAGAAATCAGTGTTAAAACCCTTTCAGTCACATTTGAGTGACAAGGGAAGTTTGAAGGAAGTGACTGGAGTCCATATTAAGTTCAATTTTGTCTGTTTCAGTGTCTTTAACGATCATCTTAAAATGCTGGCCCAGCATTATTTTTTTAGGACTTGTGCATCTGCAAAACCTTAACAAGTGATAGACACAAAGTTTTAAAAGGAAAAATATAAAGTAAAATTAACAGTAATATGACAATTCCAGTTTACATAATGGCTTTGAGCCATGAACCTGGGCTTAAAGACAAACAATTGAATTATTCCTATGACCAAAAGGAATTAGGTGAGATCTATTGTAACCATGTGGCCAGTTCACTTATTTTGTGTTTCTGGGTCTCAACGTTCCCAAGGAAATTATTCAAGTATAGCATGTGGTATTATCAATAGCATGACCATTTTCTTATATAACTAATGGATACTAAAGGATTTTTTTTTTAAGTTTAATTTACCAGAAGAAGCTATTGACCATGAAATTTCAATTACACCATTATTCTGCAAGTAAAAAGGTAGCATTAAGGGTGGTAAAAGTCTCATTATAATATAATGTCTTGTTCCATCATTTTGGGGAAGCTGTCTACAGCGTGAAAACATTAACTGCTGGTTTTAATTTTAATGTCTTGGGTCATGACCTCAGGCAGCTTTATAAACTTTTTACATGGTCCATATATCATGCATGAGGTTTGTTCTTTACAATCTATTAGTTTCAGCTCACGGGGCTTTAGAAACAGGGCAGATTTTGTTTTGAGTTGGAGAGCTACAGCCAAATGTTAGAGGAAATCAAGAGAATTCAAGATCCAGTTCAATTGTCTTAAGTTCTGAGATCTGTTAGGAAGTGACAATTTTTATTCATTCATTGTATGTCTGGGATCTTTTGAAGCCAGGGATTTTATGCACTAAGTTAAGTTAACTGTAGTTAAGAATGTGCATTCTTTGACTTTTAGTCAAAGCCTTGGTCATATAAACAATATTTCCAATTGTATCCTGCTTACAAAGCAGATTTTTACTGAGCTTATATAAAGAAAAATAAGAATACTCATAAGTACTTTCTGAATTTTGAAGGAATCAGGTAGGGATAAAAAGAAAATGTCTCTACTTTTGTTCATAAAAGTATTATTTAAAAACTTGTCTCTTTTTAACGAGCTCTTTGACCTATTATGCTATTTTCTGGCTAGGTGTGTAAAGCACAGTCATGTCATATTAAAGCTTACTTCAAACTCAGTAGTCTCTGGGTTATTGGTCTTTGGTCTGCCAAAGATAATCCTTATGGGAAAGTTTTTGCCCCAGGAAACCTCTCCATGATTCAAAATCTGGTGGTTTTGACTCATATCTATGTTGTTAACATTATACAATACACACTCTCTCATTCTTGTTCTACTTAAAAGGTAATGCAGTACGGGGATGACCGGCACAAACGCCTATACAGCAGACAACATAAATGAGGAAAGTACACTCAGATCAGGAGGGTACCTGGCACTTCAGAAAATCCATGCCCAATCTAAAGAAGGCAATCACTCCTTGGCTTCAGTCAATTGTTGCCACATTGAAATGTGGGCAGTGCTGACAGATGAGGTAGAGATACAGATTTCTGTTCACATTGAGATCTCTCGTTTCAAAAAAAAATGTTGGCAACGAAGTCAAACTGTTTGGAAATATTTGAGATGGCATATTGGGAGGATAAGAAGTTACTCAGTTGAACTGCGGTGTTTATGATGGGGGAGAAATAGCAGGTAACAACTGAAGGGTAAGGGTAGCTTCTGGAGTACCTTGACTGTCACACTCAAGGAACTTACCATAGAGTCTTTTAGGTCTGAGTGATCAGCAAATGATTTAAGCAAGAATAGCCCACATGGTATTTTTACCCATATGGTATTTTTAGCCCATATGGTATTTTTAAAAGATTAGTTGGCAGTTGAAGAGGCAGAGCTGAGAATTGAGTGGCGAATTAAAAGTCTATCATTAAGCTATAGGGTAAAAGCAAAATGACAAGGCCTATTTACTTTGTTCTTTTTCCTACCAGATTGTAAAGTCCAAGACAGCAGGGCCCTGTATGTCTTGTTCATTGCTATATTTTCAGCACTAAGCAGAAAGCCTGTTCAATCTTTGCTGAGAGAATAAATGAAATCGAGGGGGTGAATTGTAGGACTGGGTTTAAGAGCCAACTACTTTGAGTGGAGTAGAATGTTGGTAATGATGAGAAAAGACATAGGAGTGGGGAGCCTTCGTAGACTGTTTCCTTCCTTGAAGCTTCCTCTATAAGCCTTGGAAGGAGGTATCTCAATGTAGAAATAATGGACACAGGTTTTTTAAAAAGACCCTTGCACATTTGATTCCTGGTCCTTCATGTGGCTTTTTCAGTCGACCAAAGGAGAAAATAGTAAGCACCTTGAAGGACTGAAAGGAGGATTGAGCGAAAATTCAGGGATGATTAATTTCTCTTCTTCCCTAGGTTCAGTATTCCCAAAGCACACAGAAAAAGGGGACTGACTTTGGCTTCTGACCCACTAAGGATCACTTTCAGGGTAGAGTGAGAACTGATGATCCTTGGAGTCTCTGGGCTTTGCCCTGGAGAGTTCCCAGCCTAAGCAGAGAGGGCAACCAATCCACACCTCACTCATGAAAGTATACTTTACCAAATTGTTGTAAAACTATAGATAGCTCATGAGAGAAAACTTTCTTAAATCTAGAAAACAAAACATTTAAGTGAAGGACTCATGCTATTTTAAATAAAAGTAATAAAAATAATCTTTATTAATTATTTAATTTTATGTAATTAATATTTGCTTGCTTTATCTTAATTAGCAGTTTTATAAACCCATTTGTTTCTTTCTTAGAGTTTTAGAAATTTATATTTAGCTTATTCATCTTAATCTTATAAGAAATTTGTGTTTAAAAGTGTTTGTTAGAGTTTTCCCACTAAAAGCAATTTTGGACTATAGCTGATTATAAATACTTTTAAAGAAGAACTTAATAACTGTGGATGACAAAAACTTAAGATAGCCATGGTTAAAATCTGATGAACATTCCCAAATGACAAGGAAATTTAATTATTTCTATTACATGCAGCATGTAACAACCAGAATCATTACTGACAGTGTTGCATTAATACCATCAAGCTTTATAAATTTCATATAATCTTTAGAGTACTCACATTAGTAACATAAAAATATAACCGTAGAAAAGATATAATATAATCAAAATTATGATTGATAACATTAGATTTTTATAAATTTGTATTCATTTTAGAAATTTATATCAATAACATACTCATAGATGTAACTGAAAAAAGATCTAGTATCATTTATTATTTCCAAATGCCTTTCATACAATTTGCTAAATAGGTCTAATTATTTAATATCTATATAAATATTAAATAATTACTATATATATATCAAATATATATATATATATATATATCTTTCCAGGAGTCCAACTGCAAAACCTCAGAGTTAATTTTAGGTCAGAAAGACTTAATTTGGTATTTTGATCTTGGAAAAATCTGCCAAAAATTTCAAAAAGTTCAAAACACTGGATCAAAACAGAATTACAGGTCATTGCTAAATAATAATTATTTATTTAACAAGAGTAATAATGAAAATACTTCAAAAATGATACAGAAATATATATGGATGTAAAAACTTTAACCCTTTGAAAGCTCAGTTTTCCAAAGTAATAAAAAATCTAATAAAGACAACCCAGAAATTATTTTGAGAAAACAAAACCATTTCCTATGGCTAGTTACCTAAAAGGTAAAGAAAAACCTCCTGTAGTGTGACTGATCCTATTTATGGGAAGCTCATTTTGATAAACTGGAAGTCAAACCTGATAAAAGTGCTTGAATTTAATCAGAGATAGGAAGAGTGCATCTGGGATTATAAGGGTACACTACATTATAGAGAAACATAAACAAGTAAACTAGTACCTTCAGGAGGGGAATACGTGGTTCTTACTAATGGTATGAGAAGTTACCTCGTTATGTGGAACAACTCAGACGTATCAACAGAAGCCAGGAGTATAGAATCAAGTTATATTGAAGGAAAATATACTTTTCCTAGATATTCATATAAACATTTCAGTGCCAGGTCATTATAACATATGGAATTTTAAAAAATAAACGTATAGAATTTGACAAAAAGGTTGAAGGAAAGAGTTGTCACCCCACCCAAGCAAAAATATATGCTTTTTCAAGGGGAGAAAAACCAGAAGGCAATGATGGATGACCTGCAAATCACAGGCAGTGAGGTAAGCAAAACTTCAGCTCCTGAGATCTAAATCTGAATGTTTCAAAGACAAGCAGGTTTCAGAATCAAAAATCAAAACCTCTTACAAGTATACTGAGTAAATCCGTATTGTAAGAGAAATCTTCTTCTAAAATAGAAGACCACAATTTTTTAGTGTTGTATTAGTGTATTTTTAATATCAAATTTCAATCTTTAGAAAGACTATCACAAATAATTCCCTTTTAATTATAGTCAATCACACACAAAAGTCCTTTCATATATTCTTTTCATGAATCTTATCACAGCTTTACTCAGGTAGTTGATGACAAGCTTGTATTTTCTGCTTTGTTCTATATTTCTTAAATAATCAGTCATTTTACTTTAGAAAAAAAATTCACCATGTGAGATGCTTTCTCATACAAAATTACTTTCCTTTCTTTTTAACTTTCCTTACCTAAAATACCTCTTCATATTCATAACTTTCTTCACATCTCTCTTCTACTTACTGGTTTCTTTCTATCTTGTTTCTATTTTTAATTCACATTTTGAAGCAACTTTGAAATAACCTCCAAATTAAACAAAATTGTTATTTTTCTTAATAAACAATATTTTAATAATTTTTATACTATTTTTTAATTAAAAGCACATCTTATATATTTTAAGGCACCCTTTGTAGACAGAACTTTATTAATTAAAAATTCTAACTCTTTGTAGCCTTAAATTTTAGTGAAAACTAAACTAGAAGGCAAAATTTTGAATTAACTGTAACGTATCAGTGTTTTATTAATAATTATCTTATAATTTTTAGAAACATGTTTTCCTATAATTTTTTAATCCTACTTGGAAATGACTCTGACATTGAATAAGTATGTATTATTTAACTTAACATGATTTTAAGTTTTCAAATTACATGAAAAGACTTACTTAAATTTTTAACAGTTCACCTACATTATTTATGAGAACTGAGATATCAGACAAAGCTAGTCATCATTTCAAGTTATTTCTTTGTTAACTATATTTATAGCTGTGAATACTATATAATCGCCCAAGAAAGAACCTAAAATTTAAATGTATGGATATTTTTCTGATAACTCAGAATACACAGCTGTTTCATTATATTAATGATTATAATATTAAATTAGTCTTAATTATTAAAAATCACACAAAGATCTCCCCGTTTTAGGCTGGGTTTATAGTTTTATAACCTTCCTGTCAAAACCTGATACTTTAAAATATTTGGTAAAGGCAAGTATAAAAACTATCTGACCAGTAAACCCCGGCAAGAATATATGCTGACTATTTTAAGACTTTTCAATTTGTGTTGTACTTATAATTTTAAAACCACCATATTTATTAAAGATTGACTTAACTCATGTGAACTAGGAGGCATTTGGCTTAATCAATAATTTTATATTTTATGTGAGGACTCATTTAACTTGAAGGGGTTTCTGGTCAACTATGCTAGATCATACCATGTAGATAAAACACATAATAGATGTACATACAGGAAAACAAATCTAAACACATGTACACACACAAACAAGATTTTACAACTTTCATTTTAAAATTTTAGCACTGAAGTAGTAATACCAACTAACCAGTTTGTATAAGACAATATTTCTAACAAAATTGGAATCTGCTCATATGGCTAAACTTCATTTGCCCTGATAGATAATCTAATAAATACTGCAGATCAAAATTTCGGTAAAGCAGTTTGTATGACAATATGATTTTTAAAGACCCTTTTACCATTTTGTTTTCCTTTTCAAATAAACTTTAGGGTTAAATTTTCAATATTTACATTTTTGCTAGGACTGGATGAATTACAGAAGAAAAACAAAGTCTTCAAATAGCCTTGAACTCATAAAAAATCTGTCTTTTGTTTTTTAGTAAGATGCGTTTAATTAGCAAAATGCAGATGGGAAAGAATTTTATCAAGTGTTAAATTTTTGATTTCTGGCTTTTTCTTTTTGCCCTCTGTGTGAAAGGAAAATCACAATTTTTATGCTGGACATATACCATATATTACCTTGAGCTCAAGATTTTGACCTGTTTGATCTGAGAGCCTAACTTATAAACATTTATCTAGTTCTGTTTTTGGCTTATTAAATTTTCAATGAATTTTCTACCACCATAGATAATTGCTAGTCAAGCACACCTAAATTTATATTTCTAAAAGGTGTCTAGGTTTTTGGAAACCAGGGAGCTATTTTAGTTCGCAAAGTCATTAATTTGAAAGGCCTTTAAGACATCTCTATCATCTATCTATCTGGAATATCTATTTATATTCATGTTTTAGCTGGAACGCTATAAGCAGTTACTTTTATCTTAACACCAGTAGAAAAGTCAACAGATCGAAAAAAAGCAAAAAAAAAAAAAGCATAGAGAAAAATTAGAAGACTCTGCATATTAAATCTGTAGCTGTAGATTTCTCCAGTAATGACGATTTGAGTTCTGAATTTTCCTGATGTAATTTGTCTATCAGTTTAACATGTGCACAAGAACAGACCTTAATATGTAGCTGGCTAGACTCCCAGAAAACCTGGCATGTCAGTATTTGAGAATCTCATTTCATTTCTTAATGATCTCCCAGGAGCAAAGAAAATCCTATAAATGCAATCAGGAAATGTCAGGAGTTTAAACTCGTGTTTTAGATGGCTGCAACCACCATAGTGGCTTTTAGTTAGCCATCTTACACCTATCACCTTGAATGTTTGTTTGTTTGTTTGTTTGTTTTTGAGACAGAGTCTCCCTCTGTCACCCAGGCTGGAGTGCAGTGGCGAGATGTCTGCTCACTGTGAGCTCTGCCTCCCGGGTTCATGACTTTCTCCTGCCTCAGCCTGCTGAGTAGCTGGGACTACAGGTGCCTGCCACTGTGCCCGGCTAATTTTTTTGTATTTTTAGTAGAGACGGGGTTTCACTGTATTGGCCAGGATGGTCTCATCTCCTGACCTCTCGATCCGCCCACCTTGGCCTCCCAAAGTGCTGGGATTACAGGCATAAGCCACCACACTCAGGTTTTCATAAACAAGCAAGGATATCAAACTAAATCAAAAGAAGCCAAGATAAAAATGTTCACAAGATATTAACATAGGCATACAGATCAGATAAAATATTAAACTTGGTGATCAAATCAGATAAGATATGCTTCATAGACAGAATGTGCATTCTGTAGCAATCATAAGCACTCAGTCAAAAAAGATACTTGTGTTTATATCAGAAAGGACTTACGAGAAAAGACCAAAAAAAAAAAAATTGTTATCTCAGGAGGAAGGTATGGTCCTCTATTAAGGTGGCTTTTTCCAAACCAGATCCATTTAAAGCCACTGACAAAAGGAGGGAGGCTCAACCTGGGAGAAGATTTGACAGGGTGGAAAAGCCTGGCCATTAAAGTGGAGAGCTCAAAGGGCTCAAATGGGTACTGCACACAGGTCCCAAGCATCACTGATTCTTTGCAAGTGATACTTTTCAGATCCCAGTTCTGTCACCATATGTGTAAATCTAAATAACAAACAGAGAGAAGCTCTCTAATGGAAAAGATGCTTATTTGGGAACTGAGCTTTGCAATGGGAATACGCATACAGTTTACACATGCTTATTCCCATTTCAGTGCTCTATTTCCAAATATATTTTTTCCATTAAAGAGTCTCTCTCTATTTGTTATTTAAGATGACAAGATGGTAGAGTCAGCAGATAAGTTAAAATTTTGTGTATCTTCATGATTAAAGAAACCCATGATTAAAAACTCAGTGAAAGAAGCTAGTTGGTCAAAGTCATATTGCCAAGACAAAATTCAAACCCAGACTTTTTAATTCTGAAGAAGAAGAAAATGTGATGTAGAGGCCATCCCGTTTGAAGAGATGTGCATTTTTTTCAGTGGAGATGATTTTATTCTTTTATTTAATTATTTATAACAGTTTTTTCATTAAACAAATTATTGAACACCATCAAACTTAGGGTCAGATACAATGCTAGAATTGTGACTTCAAGGACTTGTAAAAGTTTCTTTCCTTAAGAAGTTTTCATTCACCAATTCTTTCATTCAGCATACGCTATCTGAATGTCCATGTGCCATACACTCTGCTAGTTTCTGAGGACCTAACAGTAAACAAAACCAGGCATGGCTAAGTCTCCGCTCTCTTTCTTTGTGAGTTTTCATTTCAATTCTTCACAGAATTCTAATAAAATGTATTAGGTTCTCTGTGGCTTGAGGTTGGGGGAGCAGACTAAGTAGTTCCAGTAGAGTACCCTCTTCTAGCTATAGAATCAGGGAAAGAAAGGGAAGGGAGATTCTTCTATTTACCTCATGGGGGAGTAGTCACAGTTAATCTTTGCCTTGGAAATAAAAGTTGTGAAATAAACTGTTTAATCTGATACATATTTTTCATATCAGTGTATTGTGCTGAAACATGGATGAGGGTCAATGCAAAATAAATTTTGGGAAGTATGATTATAGATACAAAACTGATTTAAAAACGTAGAGAAACAGTAATAATTATTCTTCCTTGATTTTATTTAGTGTTCTTTTTATCAGAATATGGTTTTCAGGATACTTTTATTTTCACATGGAAATGACACGAAACAGAACAAGAAGAGCCTGAAAGAGAATAGGAGAGTGTCACGACTCTGGTTTTGAATATGCAGCCTTCTCTCCATCAGGCTATCTTGTCCTCTGACATTTGATGTCCCTAAAAATCTGGCTAGGTGGTTACAATTCAGGTTTCTTTGATCTTACACCTGCTAATAGAGGCTAGAGATTTTTAAAAATAAACAGATGAATAGCTTTAAGTAGAGGCCATGCCAAAAAAGTTGCATGAGAAAAAAAGAAGAAAAAAAATTACACAAAACTGAAGTTAGTTTTTTATAGCTTTTTCTGTTTGTTATTCATAGAAAAGCTACAAATCTTGGTGTGAGATGGCTGAAATAAAAATTCGTTATTTGGGATTTAAAAGAGAAAATTCCCAAATAAAAAGAGAGGTCAGTGCAGCCACTCTCCTCACTGTCCCACAACATGTCACATACAGAACTGGCCTGTTGCACATGCTAATTATTTCTACTTGTAATATACTCTTCCCTTCAAGCCTCTAATCAGTTGATGTGGTTCTCAAGTCTTCTCTTCTTCATGGCTTTTCCAACTCACAGTGATCTCTGAACTCATTGTACACCTCACCCCATTACCCTTTTCTGTTTAGCCATATGCTTCTTGTAGTTTTTGTTTGTTTGTTTGTTTAGACTATTCATTTGTTATTACTTAGCTCTTGCTGGTACACATTATCCCATTTTTTCCTAACTTCAATCATAAAGTTTTTGAGATCAGGGATATTCCCTTCACATATTTCTATATTATTTAAATGAACTAGACAGAGAATCAATACCTAAAATACTTCATGACATTAGGTAACTAAGAAACTACTCTCTATAATTTGAACAAGTGGCTGGAGCCATAAGCAAACTTGCAGATCACATCTGAACCTCACATATCTTTTGTCCAATTTTGTTTTATTTTATGAATAATTTCTGAATATTCACAATAAATATTTAATTATTAAATAAATGAACAATTGTGTACCATGTGGCAGTCTTGTTGTGGCTCCAAAGTTATAAAATATCTTAGATACTTGAGATGAGAAAAATCTTTGAAGAACATTTATTTGGTCAGAAGTCTTAAGAGGGATGTAAGGTGACATCTCCAACCCCATGTATCAAATACATGAGATATTGTAACCTAGACTTTACTCAAGATAACCTCTTGTCAGTCTTCCCACCTTTTCCAGCCCCTCGCTCCTGTTTCATCCATACCTTTACTGAGAGGAGTATATTCACAACAATGTTTTTTCTTCCAAGACTATACTGTAAGACCATTTTACTCCAGCTTTACTCCTACCTAGCTTAAGGTGCTTTGTTCTTAAGCATTGATATTGTAGTTACTAGAAAATTTTAATAGCAGCAACTAAGAATTTGGCTAGTTCAAAATTGAAGTAACACTAACACTGCCAAATTGAATGTGTCTTTCTTTGACGTTTCAGAAGGTCTTTGAGCCTCTTGATACATTTTAGAATAATCATTATGAACATAAATTACACATGCCTTGGGAAGAAAAGAAGTGCTCTGAACTTTCTAATTACTTAATCACTGTATACATTGGTATTTAATGTTTTAGCTTGCTGGGATAAGAAACATTTGTACTCCTACTATCAAACATAAAAATGTTTGAAAAGATGATAGAAACATAAAAAATAATTCTTAACATACATTGAATACCCACATTTTCTAATTACATGCATTATCTCTGTTGTCAATTCTCATTAAAAACCCAGTGAAATTGGAGTATTTTTATCACCATTAAACACATTAAACAGATAAGGATTGAGATATAGGAAAGAAGCAACTTGGTCAAAGTCATATTGCCAAGCCAAAATTCAAACCCAGACTTTTCAATTTTGAAACTTACACTCTGAGTTCTGGTAGCAGGAGTGATTTCATCTGGCTCACAGAACTGATGAATTATCAGGGTTGTTGTGAGCCAGTTGATGTTACATTGGTTGCTTGAAATTGTCCATCGTGGGTGTGGTAGCCAGAATGATGGTCCCCATGAACAAAGTTATGCATGTCTGAATCCCTGTAACTTGTGAAGATATTACTTTACATGGCGGAAGGGACTTTGTAGATGTGATTAAGGTTAAGGACCTTAAGATGGGAGAGTAGCCTGGATTACCCAGGTGGACTCAATATAATCATGTGACTCCTTAGAAGTAAAGATCCTGTCCCACCTGTGGTCAGAGAAAACGAAGTGAAAACAGAAGTAGGGTCAGAGAGATGCAGCATAAGAAGGAAATAGTTATGACAGCAATAGAAAACTAAGGAGTTTAGTGGGACTATTTACTCTAAAGAGATCAGCAAATGTTATAATTTTTTTTTTCCTGGAGAGACAGTTGATAAACACTTACCAGTACATCACTGTTCTTAACCATTATATTACGCTGTATCCTATTAAATAGATGAGAAAGTGCAAGCATGAAAAGGTTAAATAACTTCTCCAAAGGACAGAGTAGAGATTCAATTGTCTTTACAAAAACTCTTTGTTGTAATTAATATATAAACATGTTTTTAATATTTGCAATAACAAGGAAGTCTAATCAATTCTAGATATTTGGTTATCAGTAGATGCGGGCAGAAAACAACAACAAAACCCCAAAACTACCATTCTCTCATAGAGCTTAAGTTCTAACGCAACAAAGCACAAAATTACCCCTAGGCACAGAATGTTAATTTGGAGATGAGGAGGTAAACCCTTTCATATAAATACATGTACCATTTTGGAAAAGTCCTTAGCCAAATAAGAGAGTTTGAGGTCCCTTTTTTCAGCTTCCTGGCCTTTCACTGCTCTTCTTTCTTCGCATGCTACCCCTCCCCTTCTTCTGTTTCTTCCCTTTTATGTACCCTTTTATGTAAACTGAGTCTCATCTAGAAAGGTATTGTTAAAGTTTTTGGCACATAAGTCGAAGGTTCAAATAGAGTCTCTATTGAAGTCACTACTTAAAGAGTATAGGCAGAGCTACAAAACAAACAAAGGATATAGGGAGGTGGTGGGGCACTTAGAAGTTGACAATACTGAGTTTTTGTACTCTGAAGGAAGGGCCATATACAGGAACTGTGTTCATGGACAGTCACAGCTCTTGCAAGAGACACAGCACCAAAGCAATGAGGAAGTGAGAAAAAAACACCACGACACAATATCTCACTCCTTCGGCCTTTTGATCGATCTCCTGCTAGTGCTTTTCACTAGCCATCTCAACTAGAAGCCAGCCAAGAAGGGAACCTGGGCGATTCAGTCTGCGGTGGTCAACACCTGGGGCATAGAGAAGGTCAAAGGAAGGATCTGGATAGGAGGCAAATACAGTGGAGAGCTGTCAGCGCAAAAATAGACACACTGCATTATTTTCATGTTAAAAAAGGGATATACGTGTTTGCAGGGGTTTAAATATATAACCTTCTAATAGTGAAATTTAAGGTAATGTTAAAAAGTATTTTTGGATGCTGAAGACTTCCGCCTAACCCTCAGATCACTACCAATGTGTGACAAGGTACCAACCCTACCGCACGCTTCCTGTGTTACTAGAACATGATGCTGCTTTCAGTCATTCACAAACTTCTAAGCCAGTTCCATTTGCTAATTTATCAAGTTAATATATTTCAGGGAGAAAACTCTAGAGTTTAAGGAAATAATCAGATATAGGAGATGAGGAAACCCAGATGTTGCAACTAGAGTATCTTTTATTGTCTAATTTATTAGTTTTTATTTGTGTAAAATGAAATCCCATGGGTTACAGAATGGATCTATGGAACCCTTTGGGAGAAAGGAAGTCTTTCAGCCCTGTGGGCATTGTCCTTCCACAGGGAGCCTTGGGGAGGTTATCCACTGATATATTTGGAACAAAGAAAAATGAGCTTTTGTATCATGTACACACTTAACCAGTAGATGTCATGCAAAGTCCTATGCATGTGTTTCTCTGCTTATTGTTGTCAGTGGAAGAACAGTGTATGAAATTCAGGGAAAAAATTCTCACAGGATTCTAACACCAAGAACTATCTCCTTTGTCTTTGAGAAGTAGCAAGTTTAATACAAATCATTTTATATTTTCATACAATTGGGAAAAGGCAAGCCAAGTAATCAGATATTGCCAGGTTTGTATTTTAATCTTAAACATAAAATCCTATAATTATCCTTCATTTGATTTTTGCAGTGTACTGTCTAATAATAGTGCTGTTTTAAAATGTATGGAGGACAGGATACATTTAGAGTGCCTTCCACTGACGTTGATTTTTTTCCTTTGACAAAAGATCTGGATTTTTTTTTAAAGAAAAAACTAAATTGTAAAGATTTATGATTCAGTGCCCTAGACTGAGGTAATGCTATTCACCACCAAATCTGCTTATTAAAGACAAAAAGAGTTGTTTCTCCACTTACACAAAAATGATAGCTACACCCTAGTCTAACACTGCTCATACCTTACTAGAATATTTTTTCATTTCATACTACATTGACAAGAGAATTTTGTCATATGAATTCCCACTTTGTTCATTCTATATAAACAAAAGCCACTGCAGATCTATTAACTCCACTTTCCTCTTTATTGTCAGCTATATCATTTACTGTCTTATCCACCATCCCATATGTTTTACTGATTTTCTATTATACTTCTTTTCTATATATCTAACAATTTGTTAGACATCACTGGGCTAAGTGCTGTGTTTTATGGTACCCTATTGGCCATCTCCTATTTAGAAAAAATACAATATATTATTATGATCTAATATATGGGATTCTCTTTTAATTCAAGCTAATGCGAAACACACCATTTACACCCAGTGAATGAATAAACCCAATTACGGAAAAACAAATCAACCAAGCTAAGCAGGCAGTGGTTGTTAATGGCAAATGCTTAGGATGTTCAGTGCTAATTTTTTCCTTACATGTAGCCAGAACCTCAGAGTTACAGACCATAAGACACTTCACTGCCCTTTGTTCAGTTTCCTCACCACAAAACAAGAGATTTGTTTTAGGTCAGGAGCTTTCAAATGAAGCTGAACTTCAAAATCAACTGGACACCTTAAAAACACAGATTTTCAGTGCTTACTTAAGACTTATGGGACCGTATTTTCTCCCTATGAATAGAGTCAGGGATCACGTGATTCCGATGCTGTATTCTGCTTGCTGGCAGTTGGGACTCTGCAAATTGTTTCTCCATTGTCAGATGATTTCATAAGTTCTTCCAGTAGAATTCACTAGAGGGAGACTGGAGTGCAGAAGGAAGAAATGATTTGTTCCTTCCTATTCTGTTCCTGACAGCATCACTCTAGAAATGATCCTTTCACTCTGGAAGAAATAAATGATCTTAGTTTTCAGGCACTTTCTGAACCAGTCACATTCTGACTCCTTAGAGTTCCCGACTCAGAATCCTCACTCTCCATTCGAATCCCTGAGCATCAGTACACACAGGTAGTGGTCTGTGTCAGTCTGCTCTGGCTGCCATAATAAAATACCACAGGCTGGGTCTGTGGTATTTTTTTTTCTCAGTTCTTGAGGCAGAAATTCTAAGATCAAAGTTTCTCCTGAGGACTCTCTCCTTGGCTTGCAGACAGCTGCCTTCTGACTGTGTGTCTTTACATGGCTTTTCTCTGTGTGCATGCATCCCTGGTGCCTTTTCCTCTTCTTGTAAGGACATCAGCCATATTGCATTAGGGCCCCTAACTCTTATAATCATATTTAGCCTTAACTGCCTCTTTAAATTTCCTACCTCCACATACAGTCACACTGAGAATTAAGGCTGCAATACATAGATTTGGGGTGGGAGGAGGGACACCATTCAGTTTTTTTCCTCTGAGGTATGAGACCAAACCTCATAGAACTCCTCCTTTGATTTTCCAAGCTCCCAATGCCAGATGGCCAGCCCACTATCAGATATCTGAGTAACAACTCCATGGACACCCCTCTGAGTGGCAAGGCTCTGATCATCTAAAACCCTCCCCTTTTTTTGTCCCAGTTGGAGCAGTGGTAGCTGCCGCCTGCATTTACTATGTCGTGTTAGCCTTAATGTTGACTTTGGCGTTCCTGTCCTTCAGTACCTGCTTAACCAATTCCACATCCAATCTTCTCCCCTGAAATACCTAATGTAGTTTCTGTGTCCTGGCTGATAGCCTGTTGGGCACTAGTGAACTAGCCTTGTGAATGTCTAGATGAAGAATTGTCCAGGAAATGGGAAGAATGAGCACAGAGCACTATTTGAGAAACAACTAAGGGGGCGATGTGGTTGATGCAAAGTGAATGAGAAGCAAGTATTTGAAAATAATGTCAAAAAGGTAGCAGGGCCCAATAAATTACAGAGAAAGATTTGTCTTTCATTGCAACTGCAAAGAGAAGACATTGAGCAGTTTAAAGAGAAGTGTGATGATAAGTTTTCTCGCAGTTCCGGAGGCTGGAAGATGAGAGGTTTATTTTTTTTGAAGTAGCACTAGTGGCTGCTATATGTAGAATACATTTAGGGAAATAAAAGTAAAAATGGAGATACCAGTTAAGAGCCAATTGCATTCATCCAAGCCAGATATGATGGTTTTCCTGGGGTATTAGCAGTGGAAATAACACTAAGTAGTTCTATCATATTTTGATGTTGGAATCAACCAGGAAATAAATTGGGTCTAGGATGAAAGAAGAGGAAATGAGTCAAAATGACCTCAAGGTTTTGTTGTACAATTGAACTAATGAAACTGCTACTAAAAGAGTGAGGTTGTTTCTCTGGCGGGGCGAGGTGGTGAGAAATGAACAGGAGCTATGTTTTCAACATGTTAACTCTCAGATAGCTCTTAGACATCTGTGGTGCCACCAGATAGCTGTACATGTGGATCTGAAGTTTAATGTAGATGTACACGATGAAGATATACATTTGAGAGACTTTATAATATAGATGATATTTAAAGCCATGAGACTAGAGAAAATCATCTAGAAAGTATAGGTAGAGTAGAGATGAAGGCCAGTATATGCCAACCAGCAGCTTTGAGACGAGAACCCATTAAGGGACTGAGAATCATCCAGAAAAACAGGAGTCACACTAGGAGAATGTAGCATCCTGGAAGCCAATGAGGAAAGAATTTCCAGGGGGTATTCTAATAAGCAGTGACAATTTCTAATGGCTCAATATACACAAATTTTGTTTCATGCTCAAAATTATTTAAAACGTATAAAATTACCTTCAGTCTATGTGTAAAGACATATAGATATATGTAGATAGATATATAGGTAAAGATATATAGATGACTATATAAAACATAAATGAATTTTGATGTTTAGTTTTGGGTTTCATTTCCAAGATCTCTCATTATGTATATATAAATATTTTAAAATCCCAAAAAATCAAAACTCAAAAACACTTGTGGTTCTAAGCATTTCACATAAGGGATACTCAATCTGTACTTTTAATGTACACACTCCAATAATCTAAGCCCCCATACTGGATAATTGCTGGAAGTCTAGGTCTCTTCCCAAGGATTTCTGAGATCACTCCCGACAAGTCCTTGAAATCCATCCTGTTTTCCACATGACCTGTTTTCTGCTGTTACAGGTTATCTCCAGCCGTCTCATTACCACATCTTATTCCTGAGCATCCCAAAGCATCGTCATAAGTTCCTAAACACAGCTATTGCAATGTTCTCAAGATTAAGATTTTACTTACCTTTGGGGACAATAATACGGTTGGTAAAATAACAATCACCTACTCAGTACTTGCTATGAACTACACACTGCTTTAACAATATCATTTCTATTATGTATACTTATATATTCATTTAATTATCCTACCAATCCTGGGATATAGGTATTATTTTCTCCATTTTATAGATAAGACTCTAAAGCACTGAGAGGATATATAAATTTCCCAAGGACATGTTTCTAATATGCGATTAACTCAGGATTTCAGCCCATGCAGTCTGCCTGTAGAGTGTATTCTCTTAAAGGGGAAGGAATTACAATGTAAAAATGAAAACATTAAAACTGGTTATCTCATAACTTTCTCTATTTTTGGATATTCTCTTTGATTCAAGTTCTCTGGACATTGGACATGTCTTCTAAGCTGCTGGCTTATTTCCATATTATTGAAAATAATTATATTCCCATAGTATAATAAAAATTATATACATATTATTGGGATATAATCAAATTCTCTTTTGGTGGACGAATTCATCCTTTCTCAGCTTTTTATTCACTCTGCCTACCTGACTCAGCCAGAGGAAACTTATATATCCTAACCACATAATTATCTCTGCAAAGACTAAGTCAACTCAAAGTAAATAGAGCCTTTTACATGATTAAATGATTAAACAGAATTCTCAAAAGCTTGGTCTGAAGCACATTCATTTTCATTTCTCCACTGCCTTATATCTGCATGGCTAATAGGGTCACCCAAACGTCTCCAGTAGGTACAAAGGGAGAATGTTGGCATTTACCCTGAAGTTTGGAAATGGCTGTAGGCTTTAAAATGGCACATTTTGATCCCCACTTTATATGCAAGACTCTGTAGAGATTTTATGAAACAACAATGGCATTTGCTACTCCTAGGAGCTGAGAAGAAAAAAAGAGAGACAGCATGACATATGACTTCAAATGTTAGAAAGTAGTTCTGGGAAATAACAGCATTTTGTTCAGCAAAGATACGCTATAGTGCCTGAGGCCAGAAGTAAAAATCAAAAGTGATCACCACCAGCCTTTAAAAAAGCATTCATGTGAAGAATTTTATGGGGAAAAAGGCTGTTGAGCAATGGTGATGTTAGAAAAGACTGATTATCATGGCTACACTCAGAATTTAGAGACTCCTGGTATACTGGAAACCCAATGGCGAATCTGTCTTCTTTCAACATTTTGAAAGCAGCACATGCTTATGTGGTTTTGAGAGAGACAAACAAAGCAATCATGATATATCTCCTTATGAATACTGTACACCTCAGTGCATGACACCAACAAATGCAAGAATAGCAATACAAATAGTTGTCATTAGTTACTCAATTAATTAATGTAATGAGAGGCTAGTAAGCAGGGCCAAGAGCTGATGATTTCATGATAACAAAATAGATAAAATCCCTGCCTTCCTAGAACTGTTTATGGAGTACTCACGTGTGTCAGGCACTAGGTACAGTTGAGTTTTCATAGGCAGTTATTATTGTTATTCTTCATGATAAAATTTTGAAGCAGTTTCTCTTTTGGCAAGGATTATACAAGCATAGAATGATAAAGGTGAGGTTTAGAGGGAGTGAATCACTGATCAGGGTCCAGTGACTAGTAAGTGAGAGAGCTGAGCCTCAGACCCAGGCTTGTCTGACATCTGACTCAGAAGTTTAATGGTCTAATGCTTGCTTTTAAATATTATTTGTGCTATCTCCTACTGTATGCTTTTTGTTCTGTGAATTCTTTGACCCTTTAAGGGCTTCGTCTCCCTATCTCTTCCAGCAGAATTTCACTCCAGAATAGATTTGGTCTCTAGGTGTAATATATTTGATGACTGCATCCAGACATAGATGTAATCACAGCTGTACCATTGGTATCTCTTATTTTCTTTCTTAAATTTCTGAAGAAAGCGTTTACCAGCAGCATTATTGTGAAACCCTAACTTACAGTATCCTCACTAAAATGTCATTATCTAAGCCCATTAAGTTTTCTAATAAAGGGTATACTCTGGGAATCAAATGGTCAAATCAGTGTTCTAACAAAGTCCTGCATATGTGTAGACGAAAATATTTCAAGCACAGACATACTTCATAGCTTTATCTGATTTTTAGAAGGACAGAGTATACATATGACACCCACTGTGGCTAAACTGATTATACTGAGAGCTACATTTTCCTGTATGGTTTCCAGTTAGAGTGGTAAAAGGTACTTCTGTGAACTCTGAAGACAGAAATAAAGCAGTGGTCATGATTCTCCAAAGGCCTTATCCCAACTCTATACAGTGACAGATGTTCATAAAGATACCTCTTCTGTGTTCGGTCATTCTTCCTACTCTTGGTCCTGCTGACCAACAGAGGCAGTGGCTACGCAGAAGCAAGAGCATTTCATAGGTTTCTCCACAAACACCTCTTCAGGTCTCTAGCTGGAAGGACCTGGCTTCTCTAATTGACTGCTTGGTGACTTAATCTCTGATTCAATCTTTCATCTGAAACTGTGTTTCCTACAATGGTGTAGTAAGGCTTATTTTCTACAATAATCCCTGATGCGAAGACTCTCAGACTGACAGTTCTCCACCAGATAAAACTGCGTTGATTCCCGAAGCAATGATAAATGCTAATCATTAGTCAAATAGAAAGCAAGACATTAATTAATTATTCCCAGATACAGAATTCTCAGTAAAAGCATTTCTAATGTCTTCGTAAGAAGTGTTATTCTATTGGGAAAGTTAATATACCATACATGAGTTGGTATCTTAGTGCCTCAGATGTTTTTGTAAATGGTCTATCTTGTCTTGTGTTGATGTTAAGAAGCAGCGGCCTGAAACTGACAAGGCGAAGAATGACAGAACAATTCTGTGCAAATCCCCAGACAATCTGATTTTGCACATAATACAGAAGATAAAATCTACAATAAATCTTTCAATCTGTTCCTTTATTTTCTCTTAAGTTATTACTGTAGAACCAAAAATTATTGTTTCACTGAAAATAAATGAACCACAGGTTGTTTATGTAACTGTCTAAGGATACTATGTCAAAAATTATTATGATTCTTAGCAACCTGACAGGGGAAAATAATTTATTAATTACACTTTTAAAAGGTTAAAAAGTGCTGTAGATAATATTTGAAATTTATATTCTGCCTCACTGAACTACATTATTTACATAAATGGCCTATGATAGTACTATTTTTATTTAATGTGTACATTAACTTTTATGAGCACATGGGGGTTACTGCAAACTGCATTTTATGTTAAACATACCTGTGTTTCACAGTTCTTTGTTTTATGTACTCTAAACACATCACAAAACATACAGCTGATCAAATTTTCATTTATTTTTTAAATACATTTTTCATTTTAGAACTAAGTTTTAGATTTACATAAAAATGTACTAGATAGTACAGAGAATTTTCATATATTCCATACCCATTTTTCCTGTTATTAATATATTAATATTGCACATCTTTTATGATTAACTTACCAATATTGATACATTATTATTAACTCAGGTTCATAATGTTTTTTAGATTTTCTTCCTTTTAAGTAAATATTCTATTCCTTACTCCCATTCAAAATTCCATTCTATTTAGTCATCATGTCTCCATTGCTCCTCTTGGCTGCGACAGTTCCTCAGACTTTCCTTGATTTAGATGACCTTGACAGTTTGGGGGAGCACTAGTCAGCATTTTGTAGAACGCTGCTTAGTTGGGATTTGTCTGATACTTTCTCTCATGACCAGACTGGGGCTAGGGGTTTTGCAAGGAAGGTCACAGAGGTAAAGTGCTTTTGTCACCACATCATGCCAAGGGTTCCTACCATCATTATGACTCATCACTGTTGATGTCACCTTGATCACCTGGCTGAGATCATTGTAAATTTTATCTACTTTAAAGTTATTCTTCTTTTCTCTCTCTTTCCATTCTGCACTCTTTGGAACCAAATCACTATATTAGTTTGCTAGGGCTGACATAACAAAGTACCCCTAGCTGAGTGGCTTAAACAAACAGAAATGTATTGTCTCATAGTTCTGGAGGCTGGAAGTCCAAGATCATGCATTGGCAGGGTTGGTTCCTTCTGAGGTCAGTGAGGAGAATCTGTTTCATGTCTTTCTCCTGGCTGCTGGTAGTTTGCTGGCACCCTCTGAAGTTCTTGGGTTTGTAGAAGTGCCATCCTGATTTCTACCTTCACATGGTATTCTCAGTGTGTTTGTCTGTGTTCAAATTTCCCTTTTCTATAGATGCCAGTCATATCTGGCACCTACCACCTGCCATCTATTTACTCAATTCCACTACACATTTAGAGCAGTTTTCATTTACTTTTAATATACAGAATTATTAAAGTATAAATATGTGTAAACCAATCATAAATATTTAAATATGCAAAAATTCCAGAGTAATGGTTTACATTTCCCAAGAATAGCTATAAACTAATTGAAGTATAATTTCTTCTTTGGATCATTGTTAATGAGGACAGTATCATCAGTGAGGTGCAATTGACTTTCTGTTTAATATAATATGTTAAGATATGCATTAGACCAATTAGAATAAATGATACAAACATCAGCTTCGTGTTTTCCTCAGAGTAGCAAATTATAAAGTTTACATAATTGTTTTTGCTCTTTTTCCCTCTTTTTCTCTCTCTATATTGCTGTATATATCTATAACTTATGTGTATTGATAACACATATATGCATACACATAGTATACCTCCATAATTTATGTCTATAGATAACATACATAAACATAACATACATATGCATATATATCTGCTTATATGTTATCTATATATGTAAATTATAGATATGTACATATATACTCTACATACAGTTATAAATACACAATAAAAACTTCATTATAAACATTTAAAAATTTGTGAAGTAATTATTGAGTTAAGATTATATAAAATAGATATAAAAATAAAACTGAAAGATATTTTCAATACACTAAATGTCTTGGATCATAAGAGGGAAAAGAAGCCCCTGATGCCAGATTTGTATTGGTAGGATTCCAACTATCTCAAATATGTCAAAATGTAAAATTTTCTCCATCATATATGACATTGAATCTTGCCTTCCCCTTATGTATTTTATATAGTTCAGTATTATCAATAGCACTTTTTCTTTTTGGTTATACCTTTGGTTAAAATTGCAGAGTCTTGCTTGTTTCAAGACAAAAAAAATTGATTAAGTTTTGGAAATGTCTAAAAGAAATGGAGTTAATACACAAAATGCATGTGTAAACTCGCTGCACTGGTCAGTGGTTGTATGCAAATTTGGAACTAAGTTTTCTATCAGTCTCTGTGTATTAGACACCTCTTATGCACCATGTCAGAGCCTCTTGGCCTCACCTGTCTCTTATCCCAGCTGCCACTGTGATGACCAGCTCAACATGGGCTTGAACTGACTTTACACAAGTGTCACATGACAGTCCCAGGCCCTGGGCTAAAGCCACATGCTCTCACCTCTGATCCTGTAACTTCATCTGTTGACATTGCTTTGGGTCCTGAAGTCTGCAATCTGGTCACTGTCAGTCAATACAGGAACATGACAATTTACTGCCTTTGAAAATGTAATTCCTAAGGTCATTTTTTTTCTTCTACTGCTATTTTCTTTGCAAGCTCTTATGTATCTCTATGTTTACTGTATTATGGGGAAAGCATTGAACATCAAGTAGCAGTCCCCCATGTGTGAGCCTCTGGATCTATCAGCGAGATAATACAGTAATTTATTACAGCACTAATAGAGTTAGTAATAACATTTTTTAACCTTCTTTATTTATCTGTTCAGGCTGCTATAAAAAAAACAGACTAGATACCTTATAAACAACAGAAATTTATTTCTCACAGTTCTAGAACCTGGAAAGTCCAAGATCTAGGTGCCAGCAGATTTAGTGTCTAAAGAGGGCCCACTTTCTGGTTCATAGATGGCCATATTCTCAGTGTAACCTCACATGTTGGAAGGGGCAAAGGACCTCTCAAGGCCCTCTTTTATAAGGACAATAATCTCGTTCATGTGGACTCCACCCTCATGACTTAATCACCTCCCAAAGTCTCTACTTCCTATTACCATCATCTTAGGGATTAGGAATTCAACATATGCACTTGGAGGGGAGGCAAACATTCAGACCATCTCATTAGTCTTAAGAGTTGAACATGAAGCTGTGACAAGCTACATGTACATCTGGAGAAAAGGCTGGTTACCCTCGGTTGGTCAAGGAACAAGGGACTTAATTTTTAGTTTAGGCTCACTGATATCTCTTAAAGCAAAAAAATTGCAAATTGTGTTGAAATGCAAACCCAAGTTCATTGTTAGCTGGGCAGGTAGACCTGGAGGGAACTGCCTTTCCAAGGCATTCACTTCTAATCCTAGGTCACATGTAGCCCATTCACTTGGTCTCATTTGTAACTAACTCCTTTTAAAATAAAGCTTATGTCCTGGTAGTTCTTCTGACAACATCCTAAGACATCAGGGTATGGGAGGATTCTTAATACAAACTGGAGGAGAAAATTAAAAAAGAGAATAACATTAAGACTTCCTCCCAAACCATCCAAAGTGAAATTTAGACTGTGAAACAAAGCTGCTTCCCTTCCAGTGGGGAACTTTATAACATTTTATTCATGGGAAATGCAATTAAAATATCTGTCTCTCCTGTTTCCTGAAAAATTTAATTTGCATCTTAAGTTGTTACTGCTGTGCCCAAGATTTTCAAATCAAATATTAAAAATGGACTTGTCAACTCCAGCAGCTTTCTGCTTGGAGCTAAACACTTCAAAAATTCTATTTCATTTTGTAGCCTGTTAAGGTACATTTATAACTGCATGTGTAGCATCCTACATTGTTAGTAGGTAAATTTTATAATGAGTTTTAAATTGGACTCTTTCTCTGCACTCACTCACTAATCCACCTCATTTCCTATATGTATTTTTATCTGCATGAGAAATTCATGACCTCAGAATCTGACGTAAGCCGTTGTGTTGTTTGTGTAATCCCAGAAGTCTCGTAGTCTAATATCTCATAAACTTGCTTTGCTTTTTTATATTTTTGAACGATTTTTAGTTAACGATAGTTTTGTTAATGAACAATGCAAAATATCAGGATTCAATGGCCTATTTAATGCAGAAATTACGACTTTATTATCTTTAAAAACATTTCAAGTTTGAAATTCAAGATTTAAAAAAAAAATGTATATAACAAGAATAGATTGTAATATATTCGGTATAAGTAAGAATTATTTTCACTTGCAAGTGGAGTAAGAATATTTCACACCAAATTTCTTGGAAGTTATGGAGTATGGCAAATTTCAGTCATGACTAGATCCTGGAGCTACTTCACATCCTGTCTCTCTCATCATCAAGCCGTATACTCATATCTTTCAAACTTAAAACCTCAGTGGAAAAATAGTCTTTAAGATATCAATTGAAGAAAAGTTCACAAAAAAGCAAATTCATGTGACTTGGATCACATGATCATCATTGAACTAATTACTGTCACAAGAGCTCTTCAAAGCCCTGTTTGTCTCGTCTTAGGCTCCATAGAACCACATGAAATTGTTTCACCCCAGATAAAATTAGCTTGGTTGCCAGAGAAAGAATGGAAAAGAAATACTAAACAGACAAAAGTAATAATAGTATATCTCTTCATTTCAGTCTCTCCTTACAGCTACCTGATATTATACTTTCCTGGATTATAGAATTCTCAAATCACTTTCCAAGGAAGTCAATGAGAAAAAAACATGCCAGCTTAATAATGTATTTTATTTAGAACAGAGATTTCCCTGTTTGGAAGAGGGTGATCTCTTGGGTCTATTTTTTTTTTTTTTAAAGCAAAAATATAACAAATTTATTTTTTTCATTCGTGAAGCTAGCTAAATATACCTAAAATGTCATGCCTTATTCTTCATATACATGAGACTACTTTGGTTTCTTGTGGGCCTTATCCTTAATTTCCAGTACCTTTGAGATGATTAATTACCATTCTTACTTAAAGTGGAACTAATTTGAATTATCTGGTGTTATAATGCATCTTTTGTTGTAAACTTTTTGTATATTTTTTATTTTATTGGCTGTTTATTCCATATCTTGTTACTATAGAAGCTAGTCTTCTATTTAAACTCAATGAGATTTGCTGTATTTTATTAAGCAACACTCTCAGTCTTGTCCCAAACTCTTACGGCTCTAGATTTGTCATGAGGCTGTTGTACGGCTGAGATTACATTAGGTAAAGAGCCAGATTAGCAGACATATCCCAGATCATCAAAAGAAAAGTTAGTACAGCTTCCTATGTAGCTACTATTCTATATCAAACTGTCTTTGTGATTAGACAGTTCTTCCCTTGTTCGGGCATCATGTCATGTTTTATTAGACTCTTTCTGGTTACTTCTTTCTAGAACATCCTCATAGAAATTCTTCCCTAAGTTATTTCTACCCATGCTTCATCTTGGTGGTGGTGGTGGTGGAGTTATGTTCTCTTTCCTCAAAAATACTTTCCCTAAACTCTAAAAAATAATTAGCTTACCCTCTTGTATACTGTGAAATCACCTTGTAATTTATTTACCTTTTTATCACTGACCACAATTGTACATTTTAAAATTAGTGTTTGTGTTCTCGATTATATTGTAACTTCCATGAAAGTTAAGGCCACTTTGTCTTGTCTGTTGAATACTCAATCCAAATATAGCACATAGTAGGCTTTTAGTAAGTATTTATTGACTGAGTGACAGAAGGAGAACTCGAAACTAACCCGGTTTCCCATACTGGAAACAAAATCTAGGCAAGTTTAGATTCCTAAGGCTGACAGAATTTAGGCTGTTTCCAACCATCAGTTTTGAGTGAAATATAAACAAGATCAAAGAAAGAAACCTCGTCACTTTTATTTACTGCTGTATTTCCCCAGACCTAGAACATTGCTTGACACAAGGTATGTGTTCAATAAATACTTTTTTGACTTAGTCAAGGAAACTTAAATACAAAGTTTTAAAATGTCTTAGCATTAGAGAAGCAGCTGCTGAGTCAGTGATGCCCTCTGGTGACAAAAGTCATTATTGCAGCACTTTTCTTAATTCAGGCAATTGAACTTTGAACTTCTCTTTTTGTGTCTAGCATTTCATAGGAAAATATAAGTGGGGGCTGTCCCAAAGAGATATACTCAAGAAACCCTAGTTCAGTCTTAGCAGTATATGAATAATAACTTCTATATGTATGTGACTTCACAGTTTTATAAAGTCTTAGGGTATAAAGATTAGTAATATGTAGACTTTATTCCTAACAGAAAAAAATACAACACAGAGAAATATGCACTAATGTAGACATCTACATACAATGTGGAAAAATCAATGGAAAGAAATAAATCAAAATATTTCCACATAATAGATGGCTGGGAAGGAAGACCAGGAAAGATTTTATAGAAGAGGTAATGTTTCTTAGGGTTTTAGGGGAAGAGGAGAGGTTTTTCATTTAGACCAGAGGCTGGGAGGACGTTCTGAGCAGAGGGAAGAGGTTGAACAAGAGTGGTAAGAGTAATTCATTATTATTTCCAAATAAAATTATTTTACTTTGTGTGTGGTGCAAGTATTTTACAATAACAAAATATTCCTAATTCCTCCCTCGCATCATCCTTGTATCATTGATGTCATTTATTTCACTAATGCATAAGCTATAATCATCAAATACATTGTTGCTATTATTATTTTAAACAAATCATTATCTGTTAGATCAATTGAGAATAAGAAAAATGAAAATTTTCTTATCTTCCCTTATTCCTTCTTTAATCCTCTTCTGTTTATCATGCAGATCTGAATTCCTGAGCTCTATCATGTTTCTTCTCTCTAAATAACTTCTTGTAAGGCTGATCTACTTTTAACAAATTCCCTCAATTTTGTTTGTCTGAGAAAGATTTCATTCTCCTTGACTTTCAAGGATAACTTTGCAGGAGAGTGAATTCTAGGTTGATGTATTTTTTTCTTTCAACACTTTAAATATTTCCCTCCACTCTCTTCTTGGTTGCATGAGTTTTGAGATGTCAGATGGAATTTTTGTCTTGCTCCTGTATAGGTAAGTTGTTTTTTTTTCCTCTGACTCATTTCAAGGTTTTTCTTGACCTTTTATTTTCAGGCTAGGTGCAAATTATTGGGTATTTATCCTGCTTGTTTTTCTCTGCACTTCCTGGATCTGTGGTTTGGCGTCTGACATTAATTTGAGGGAAATTCTCAGTTGTTGTTACTTCAAATGTTTCTTCTGTTCATGACTCTTTTCTTTCTAGCTTTCTCATTATACATGTGTTACATCTTTTGTCATTGCCTCATAGTTATTAGATATTCTGTTCCATTCATTCAATCATTTTTCTCTTCATATTTTGGTTTTATAATTTTCTATTGACATATTCTCATGCGCAGAGATTCGTTCCTCAGCCATGTCCAGTCTCCTAATGAACACATCAAAGAATTCTTCATTTTGTTAAAGTGTTCTTGATCTCTAGCATTTCCTTTTGATTCTTTCTTAGCATTTCCATCTCTCTGTTTACCTGACCTATATTTTCTTACAAGTTGTGTACTTTGTCCATTAGACACTTTCGCGCATTAATCATTATCATTTTAAATTCCCAGTGTGATGGTTCCAATATCCCTGCCATGTCTGAGAGTGGTTCTGATGCCTTCCTTGTTTACACCGTGTTTTTTGTCTTTTAGTATGCCTTGTAATTGTTTTTTTTTTTTAGCCTTAGGGCATTTTTACTTTCCTTTTCTTCATCTTTTTATTTTAGGTTCACAGGGTACATATGCAAGCTTGTTACATGGGTAAGCTGCGTGTCACTGAGGTTTGGTGTAGAAATGATTTTATCACATATGTTGTAATCATAGCACTTGGTAGGTCATTTTTTGACCGTCATTCTTCTCCCACCCTCCACACTCAAGTAGTCCCTGATGTCTATTATTCTCTTTATGTCAATGTGAACTCAATGTTTAGCTCCCACTTATAAGTGAGAACATGTGGTATTTGGTTTTCTATTCTTGCATTAATTTGCTTAGGATAATGGCCTCTAGCTGCATCCACGTTGCTGTGAAGGACATGATTTCATGCTTTTTTATGAGTATGCCTTGTAATTTCTTATTGAAAGCTGGACATGATGTAGTGGGTAAAATAAACTCTAGTAAATAGGCCTTTAGTGATGTGCCGGTAAGGTGTGGGCATTTAGCAAGCATTCTAGAGTCCTATGATTATGTCTCAGTATTTTAATGAGCTTATGTCCCTGGACTGTGAACTTCACAGGTGTCCCTCAGTTTTATCGACCAGTAGAGGATGGCTACAGGGTGATGGAGTCAAGTATTTTTCATCCCCCATGTGAAAAGCTAGAGAGGGTTAGGGTTGGGTTTTTCACTTTCCCAGGTACGTTAGGCTCCTATAAAACCCCTTCAGATCAGGATCTGATAAAATAGTTTCTCTCAGGGACAGGCTATGTAAAAAACAGAATCTTTCTCCTGCTGGAAGCTGGAGATTTATCTCTCATGTTTACTGTGGAGAATGAACTTCATCTCCTGTAGGTAAAGCCAAAAAAGTGTGGGGGTACCTGATATAGTTTGGCTGTGTCTGCACCCAAATCTCATCTCAAATTCCCACGTGTTGTGGGAGAGACCCAGTGGGAGGTAATTGAATCATAGGGGCAAGTCTTTCCCATGCTCTTCTCATGATAGTGAATAAGTCTCACCAGATCTAATGGTTTTTAAAAAGGGGAGTTCCCCTTCACAAGCTCTGCACATGTGAGAACTGCCTTTCACCTTCCGCCATGATTGTGAGGCCTCTGCAGACACGTGGAACTGTGAGTCCAATACACCTCTTCCTTTTGTAAATTGCCCAGTCTTGGGTATGTCCTTATCAGCAGTGTGAAAATGGACTAATAGTGTCCTCTATGATGGGACCCTACTGGAGTATTTACTCCCAGTTTTACCCTTTCTTAACTCCTAATTAGTCAATTACATTTTAAGGTTTCCTACTTCAGTACTGGTTCCCACTCAGATTTCTGCTCCAGTAGCTTGTGAGTCTCTATATTTGCCCTTCTGTCTCCCTTATTTCAGGGACAATGATTTTTCCTGTGACCTCACTTCTCTTATAGATTTAAGAAGAATGTATGATTTTCCACATTTTTCAGTTTTTTACTTGTTGTTATGACAGAGTGGTGACCTCTAAGTTCCTTACATGCCAGACTAGCAACTAAAGGTTGTAATTCTTTATTGTTTAGTAAAACATATAACATCTTAGTTCATTAGCAACCTAAAATCCACAAGCTCATTATTCCTTCCAGAAACAGGACAACCCACCACAACTAGTCATTTCTAATATCCATTATGTTAACCAAAATTCTGGTGTTGATAAAAGGTAAAAATAGATGAGGCTTATGAGTTGATGTCTTCTCTGGAGCATGCACTTTTGATTTGAGTTTCCAAATGAAAACTTAACCAAATAACTCTAGAATAGGAAAAAAAAAATACATCTTTCAGCACAACTTAGCTTGGGTCACAAATGACAGGGACACAGATCACAGACAGACTCTGTGATGACACAGTATCCGCTTGGAAACAGAAGGGATCCTGACACTTGTTTACTCACAATTGGAAATGGATTTTACTATTTTTTTATGACAAAGAATGAATTTATTCTAGAATTATAACTCTATATACTTTAATTGTAACTATTAAATATTTCAAATATACAGAACATTACAGAAAATGTAATGAAAAATACTATCTCCTAGATTTATCAAATGATAGCATTTTATTGCATTTGATTCTCTCCCTTTCTGTCTCTATCTTTTAGAGAAAATAGAGATAGAATGTGGTCACTCTTCTATATTCTCTCTCTCTAACTAGAAACATTTATGATCCTGCCACTGTGTGTGTTTATTCCACTTTTTAAATTTTTTATTACTTATGCCTGTATCTATAAACAATACAACTGTTATATATTTTTTAAAAGTAAAATATTGCTTTTTTTGTTTTAAAATTTGCATAACTGCTATCATTATGTACTCATTTTCGGGTAGTTTTATTTTTCTCTGATGATTACACTTCGGAGACTTCAATATGTAGCCATGCATAGCCCTAATTACTTCACATTATGCATTAGCTAACTGATTGTATGTCTGTGATTCATGAACTCATAGGTCATAAAATCAAATCCCCACGCGCAGCACTGAACCTAGGCTTGGGAAGGACTAGAAACTCTAGGAACATGGCATGGATATGCCATTCTCAGTGGGACAGCTGCGGCTCAGACATGTCTGCTGTGGCCATTTGAGAAAGTGGACCTGGTGGAATCATGTCAAGTTCTGTTCAAAGGAAAATGGAAGTACATATTTTGTGTGTTACCCTGAAATGCTTGAAACTATTTTAACTGAAAAACTGAGACAAAACACTCGTAGTTCAAATAAATCAGTCATGTGTTGAGAATACAGCCAGTTAGGACCTCTTCCTAACTCTTTGGTTAGATCTATGTAATTCATTTTATGTAGTGCATTTATTTATTGTCAATTGTTTCCTTCTGTTGGTGCAAAAATGTTTCTATTCTGCAATAAAACATAATAAAGGGGCTCTGAAAGTATTATCAGTAGGGATTGAGCAGTTTTTTTCTTATATTTGTATTTAAGTATATGATGGCATCTAGGGAAAATTATCCAAGAAGCAGAAATATTTTTAATGGTAGTCTCCATACTTGGAGTATATATTGAAATCAGCTACATAAATATATGAATTAACGGCCCTCATCTAAGGAATCCTGATTATAAGTAGCTCTGGGATCCAACCTGCCTCCCAAGTTCCCAGCTGCTGATTTTTACACTGGTGTCTGTGATGTTAAAAATAACCTGGCCTCATCACTACTGCCTTCTTCTATAAAGTCTAATGGTAATGGTGAATAAAGTGATAACTATTTAACGTAAGCAGTCTTTTTATAACAAATGATATATTGCCACATGGACTGCCATCATAGTTAAGACTCCCACGTAAGTTTTTATTAGAATGATAATAAATGAATGCTGTATGACTAAATAAATCTTTAAAAATAATTTTAAACATATTTTGAACAGATTTTTGCATGTCTGAAAATGTAGACTGTAGAACTTTCTGAGAATAATTTTTAGGAAGGCAAGGAAACGCAATACAGAAAGACTCAGATGGGGGCAACGTATTGGATTGCACAAATCAGAATATGTATGTTTCCACCCAGAACAATGTTTTATCCCTTTGCTATGTAGTTTACTTTAAAATATTTCATTAGAGACATTGTGATGTATCTGTTAATTCTCTCTCTGGAGATATGGTTAATTACCATCACAAGTAACATACTCTACAGGTGACCTTGGTACAATTTGCAAGACCCTGCTCATACATGAGAAATGACTATTACAGGACTTCAGTTTTATTTATCTCTTATCAACATTAGAGGATATTTAACTAGGATAACTCATGTTGCAAAAAGAACTCTATTGATAAAATGAGTAGTAAACAAGATTGTGACTTGACTAGAAATACTGTAGAGGCACTGGTCATTACAGGAACACTAAGCCCTGCAGTCTATGTCTCTGGTGGTTCCTGGGTTTTTACTCCCAAGGAGTCTGATACTCAGTCACTAATTTGAAAGAATCTGGTTGTCTGTTGCTTACAAGTAGATAAGCAGATTTGTGTCTTTAGCATATTGTCACATTTGTATCAAGGAAAGATTTTGTGTGAATCATGATCAAATCATTTTAAATGACAGAGAGCTGGGATTTCATTGAGCTTAGGGAACAGGTTGCATGACTCGCTTAACTCCTGTTTGTTATAAACAATTGTATGTGTATGGAATTCACTCTAATGATTGTTTTGATACCTGGCAGTAGGTGTCTAGAAGAGAGTCCTTAGTGCTCACTTGCCTGTGAAGATTGGCTGCTATGATACTAAAATGAAGCCAGTAATTTTGAGGGGCCATATTGGCTCAGACTATTTTACAAGTTGGATCAATTTCACTTGGTTTCCTTGGAAGTCTCTTCCAAATTGGTAACTTTGACTCTACCTTCTGCCATGTAGGTACCATAGCAAGACTATCTATGAACAATAAAATCATAAGACGTAAAGTTGTTTTGTTTAGTGGTAAGAGTACTGCTGTGAAAATCAGAAGATGAAGTTCTGATCCTAATTCTACCATTATTTGGTAGTTTTTATTAATACGTTAATTTATCTTTCTGGGCCTCTATTTTTCTATAAAATGAATTCCTTTCCGACTGTTAAAATCTTTGAGCCTATATGAAACATACTAATTCTTATCTCTCTGGAAGGAAGCACAGCCTAAGATACACCCTCTGAGATGGAAGGGTATTCTAACAGAAAGATCTATGGGATTCAGAGTCTGCTAACTGCTTTGTGAAGTTGGGAAAGGAACTCAATTTTTCAAAGATTCAAGTTCTTCTTTTTAAAAACTGAAACAATAGTACCTAGTTTATGAGATAATTGTGAAGATTAAAAGATTAAAACAATTTTAAGAAAAGATGTCTTAACGGTAAAGAATTACATAAACATCCTGGTTCACCCCACCCATCCTGGGAATCTTCTGTTTCAGAGAGACAAATACAATATCTCTTTACTGACACCAGCTCAGGTATCATCAGTCTATTTCTTGGGCGGGAAAGGCCACCCAAGTCTTTCAAACTGAAAAGACAAATACTTCAATTGAATATAAACAATTTTATTCCACAACTCCTTAGAGGTCACATGTATGAAATATTTTCCTTATAAACCAGCAATTCTTTGGAACCAATTATATTTAGGGACAACTTTCTCATTCAGTTCTTCTTCTTAGTTTTTTTTTTTTTTTTTTTTTGGTTTCCTCTCATTCTGTTCTTGATGAAGATGATAAAGGACAAAGTAGAGGAATACTCTGAAAAGTTGAGATAAGAAGAAAAATGTTATCTGTTTAATAATTCATGAATAACAAATAAGTGGGTCCTGTATGTTACTTTCTATGCAGCATCTTTCTTCTACTTTTAAATCACTTATAAATATGATTTTGTTCTCATCATATTTTAACAGGGTTCTGTCTAGTGTATTTTAATTAGGATATGACATTAATTTTTTCTTTCTTTAAAAAATTAATTGAGATAAATGTTTTCAGAACACAGATGACTTTTCCACGGGACTTTATTAAAAAGAAGTCACCCTGTTTTGTTGCCAAGGGCACGAAAAATATCTGGTTGAATGGTTAGTCATTTCTTTTCTAATGAAAAGAGACAGCATGGAGATTTCCTGGAAAATGAATCAGTGTAAATGGGGATAGTGGTTTGTAACATCTTTCTGCTGAACTGTTTAGAACATGACAGAGACCAAACAAGATTACAGAACAAAATGAATTGATATAAAATGTGTTAAAAGAATGTCATATTTTGTCTTTAACATAATTGAATCTCCTGTGATAATAGCCCATGCCAGCCAAGAGACTGAATATCACACTCTGTGGGATTGGATTCTCTTTGTGCTGTTATAGTCACAATGCCAAAGTGTCTCATCTTTAGTTTTTCAAGTTAATGTGACTTTTAAAATTGATTAATAGTCATTGTGCATTTTTATTCATCTGAAGTTCAGAATTTAGTCTGCTATAAAGAATAACTGGTAGCTTTGATGTAATAAGAGATGATAGAGCTCCTGGGATTTAAAAGTAAAATTATCTTGGGATGTAACCTATCGTTTCAGGGAAAGAAAATTATCTTTGGAAGCTGTATTCGTTTGGACTACCATCCAACAACTATCATATGTGCTATGTCACCAGTCTTTGATACTTCAAACACAGGGAGTGTGGGCCAAGTCTGAAGGAAGGTCAGTGAGGGAAGGGAAATGGATCCCAAGAATGTGATTGCCTAAGTGAAGTACAAAGAAGAAAACAACCTTCAAAATACATCCCCTGTCATTTCACTGAAAAAACTTTCGATCATGTATTTTATTATTTTTAAATTTCAAAAATAATTCCTGTTAAATATTAAACAACATATAGAAGCATGTGATCACCTTTTTTTTTGAAATGGAGTTTCACTCTTACTGCCCAGGCTGGAATGTAATGGCACAATCTCTGCTCACTGCAACCTCCGCCTCCCGGGTTCAAGTGATTCTCTTGCCTCAGCCTCCCAAGTAGCTGGGATTACAAGCATGTGCCACCATACCAGGCTAATTTTGTATTTTTAGTAAAGATGAGGTTTCTCCATTTTGGTCATGCTGGTCTCGAACTCCCGACCTCAGGTGATCCACCCGCCTTGGCCTCCCAAAGTCCTGGGATTACAGGCGTGAGTCACCATGCCTGGCATGATCATCTTTTAATATGTCAGCTTGGCTAGGCTACAATTCCATTACTCATCAAATAGGAATCTAAGTACTGCTCTGAAGGTATTTTATATAAGTGATTAAAGTTATAATCAATTTTAAGTAAGACAGAGTATTCTGGACAATATGAGTGAGCCCAATTTAATCTGTTGAAAGGTCTTTAAAAGCAGAACTGAGGCTTCTCTGAAGAAAAAGTTCCACCTATGGACAGCAGCATCTGCATGTGCCCAAGAATTCCAATTGGCCCTTTCTGACCGAATGATCTATGGTTTTTGGACTTGCCTAGCCAGTCCCGAAAATCTCAAGAGCCAATTCTTTACAATAAATCTTTTCTTATATAATTTCCACTGGTTCTGCTTCTTTGGTTGAACTCTGAATGATACAAATTTTGGTAGATTAGAGGAACAGAAGCAGAAGGAGGAGTGTTACGAATTGACTTTGGGTTTTCTGGAATTGAGTAGACCAAATCTGGTTAGATTTAAAGGCACTTAAGGCTCTATTTTCAGTAGTAAAGAGAGCACTGATAGTTCATGGCATGATGTGGCAATAGAGATAAGCAAAGTATTGATTGCTATTGGATACTCCTAGTCAAATATCTATAGCAGGCAAGGTTCTGGGTGACTATGTATTTGCTACCTTACAACATTTTCATTGAACTAAGTAATTCAATGGAATTGGCTGGCTGCTTCTAACTGTGCTGGAAAAAAGGGAGAAATAAGTTGATGAACTCAGGACTTGAAATCCCCAAGTCAAGTTCTACATAAGCTATTTGAAAGTTTCTATATCTTCCCTGAAAGAAAATTACAGTTATACGGCCAAGATTTCTGAAAACTAAATCCAGAGCTCCATCCTGCAAGTGGCTTAATTACAAGACAAATTGAATTGACCTCTCCGGGTGCCTTCTATTAAAGTCAGGGCATTGATTGGGAAGAAATGGGATCCTAAAAATTGAAATAGGACATTTAGACAGTTTCTAATATAGCTGGGGATACTGAATTCTTTAAGTTCTACCAAGTCTTCTGTGCCAGAAAAATAATACTTATATCCCTGCTTGAGGAGATTAGCCCTCCTTTACCTAAGGAAACCTCAATGGACTCCCCTCAGTTAGCTGTTTCACAAAACACAGCTGAGTCTCCCTAGGATCTACTTATCTGGGTGAGATATTTCCAGAGTGCGCACATCATGACGGATTTCATAACAACTCAAAAGGCTGACCATTGTCCAATAGATCATTGTTTCCCTTTTGTCCTAGAGCTCTGAAGAGCCATAAAACTTTGTTAGAATCAAAACTTCCCTAACATGACCACTGCAACGTTAAACTATCTTTAGTGAAGGACTACCACTTAACAAGTTAGACACGGGCACTGCGGGTATAATGTGGGAAAAATGGAAAGTGGGAGTCTTTTCTGGAGGTGGATGAGGCTTAGATGAGGATGAACAAATACAGACAAGAGAAGAAAGTACCATGGCCAGACAAAATTTAATGCTTTGAGATGATCACAACTGTGCCATTTCTCTAGGGGCAGAGATTTCAGTTTATAAAAGCCTATAGTTTTACTAGCCTCCCTCTTTTTTGAGCCCTGAAATTATTTTTTTTCCTCTTTAGACATGCAAATATTTTGAAAGCTCTGATTGATTCCTAAGAATCACAGAACAAGTACCTGTAGGAAGAAAGGTGATTCTAAAGTGTGAAACTCCACCCTCTGGTTTCCTATATTCTCCCAGATCTTGCTTTTAAATTCTAATTAAATTCTAAAGAAATTCTTCCTCGCCTTGGTAGATCTCCAGTGCATTGAAACAAACTTTTAAAAATATCTTGTTTAGATTTTTTGTTGTTTTTAGTGGGAAGATTTTTCCTAATTACCTACTGTGCCATCAGCCAAAGCTAACTTCCTGTTACATTTATTTTTAAGTGTAATTTGTGAATTTGGAGCATAACACTGAATTTTCTATTTATAGTAATGCAAGATTTTCATTAAAATACATTTAGTGAGTAAAAAGTGAGTCAATTTAAACAAAGATATTAAGTAAACATTATGTATACAACTTAGGCAAAAATAGCAAAAGGCATTAAAGAATATACCATTGACTGAAGTCTGGAAAACACAAAAATGAAATAGTTGATATTAAATGACTGGTAGCGTGGCTTCCAAGGCTTTGGTGCTCAGAGATGTGCACCTCCCCTAACAGGAAGTCATTCTCCTTGGTTCAATCTCCGATCGTAGACTTGTTTCCACAAGAACAGAGTTCCTGCGTAGTTCTTGGGCTCAAGTTCCTGTGTGGTTCTCTGGGTCCCCAGTTTTGCTCTTTTATACTTTGAGCAAACATTTATTTGGAATGCACTGTGTGGACTCAACATTATTAAATGTTGGTGATGTAGTACCTGATTTTGAGATGCACACAGCCTGTCTGATGAGATAGAGAAATGAGCAAATCTCATTAGTTACAAATACAACATAGAATCATGGGTAAGAAACACAAGTAGCACAGTGTAGGTGTGATTAGCCATCTCTTGGAGGTGAGAATCTAGGGATTGATTAATAATCTGACAAGTTTGGCAGAAAGAAGGTGGAGAAAGTCTAATGATATTTAAAGGAGGGAATTCTTGAGAGAGAAACAGCTTGAGTAAATGGGAAGAGGCATGAAGCATCATGGTTTAGTTGGGTAACTGGAAATACTCAATTACTACCGATATAATAATTGAGAGAAAGTAATAATAAGTTAATCTGGCCAGAGAGAGAGAAACAGGAGTACGATTATGAAGGTAAACAAACAGCTCTGACTATTCTCTGCAGTCAACAGAAAACCCCTGATGGGGTTTAAACAGAGCAATGATGTCATCACATTTGTAGTATCCACGGACATACATGTTGGGGAAACAAGAAAAGATGATATGGGCATCACAATGAGGGTTAGAGCCTTAGAGAAAATGGGATCATTGTACAATAATGTGTGTCATGAGGCTTATAAAAAGTATTTTCACTGAAGTTATCTCTTTGTTTGGAGTTGTAACAGTAATTTTAAGATTTCAACATATATGGTTCTTATTTATATCAATATTTTTGAGTATATAAGACAAGGAGTTAGATTTCTGTATTGATTGATATAATTAGGATTTTATGAAATGTATATTATAAATATATGTAGTAAACATTTTTTAAAGTGAAAAGTTCTGAATTATTAACATGTTTTTTCCATGAGAAAACATGAAACAACTAAGTTTACTAGATGAAAATTATTCCTATATTCAAAAGGTAGAAAGTCCACTTAGAATCAATTTAATTTTTGGAATTCCATTGAAATGGGGAGAAAAAAAATCCCTACCAGCTAGCAGCATGATGCCACTGCACAACATGCATATCTGTGTTGCAGCACTGGCATATTAATATGAAAACTCTTCAAACTAATTTTTGCTAAATGTCATATTAATGACAACATAGATCATAGTCCTAATATGCTGGAAACCATTTTATTTCAACCTTTGTATAATAATTATAAATTAACTGAGAAACGAAACAGGGATCAGAAAAGAGATAAGTAAAATAATTTTTTATATTATTGCAATAATACAAGTTTTATTCCTCTTTACTCAATTGTCAATTCTCATGACCCATATTTAAAACTAATTATTCATAATTTTGATAAAATGAGAAGTTTTAAAAGAATCTCTTGTAAGATAATGCACTCTGAATTCTCAATGTCAAATATATATGCCTCCTTCTTTCCTTCATGAATAAAATCTGAATAAATATAATTAATTCTAATAGGATAGCTCAAAATTATTATTGCTTTTGTTTGTTTTAATTAAAATGGGCTACACAAAGGTACATACAAGCATTAGTTTAGTAAAAAATCTAACTTTATTTTATTATTAGAATTATTCTACTATCAAATAATTTTATTAATTTAAATGCACTACTAACAATTTAGATCTTGAAGATAAAAAAAATTCAACAAAGTATTTATATCTTTTAAAAAATATCAAAGCAATATCTAATGAAAACATTGGCAAATATATTCAGATAAGCAAGCTCTTTACAAATGTGAATTGGAACCTGAAATTTTAATTTTAATTCAATCATGCATTATTCCTTTAATGACTTCAAAGGATGATTACCCACATGGACAACTAGAGTATTAAGTATTGACCGCTACAGAAAAGACATTATTTCTGCTTGTTACCATGCATCAATTTCTAGGGCTTTGAAAAAGTTTGTTTTTAAACATTTTGTTTGGATTTACAGCTATTTTTTTGAGGACGAAATGTACCAATCTTCTCACTCAGACAAACTAGAGATTCGACTTCAGTTTTCTTAAAGGCCAGAAGGACAGTTAATCAGTGTTCGATTGTAGAATACCTCTGCTAGTCGTGAACGTTGGGTCAAACCAGGTCATTTAGGGGAAGTTTACCAATGATCAGAGAAGAAACTTTTTGGACTTAAACTTGGATAGCAAAACAGAGTAGGTCTGAATTTGAGTGAAATTTTAGAATTGCAATCAATGGAACTTGGTTACTTCATAATCACCATCCGAATGAGTATGAAGAAGAATGAACGTGTCGTTTGATTTCTCGCTTATGTGACTGCACAATCATAATTTTATTAATTCAAGAAATATGTCTTTGTCTTCTGTTTTGTGCCAGGAACTACAGTAAGCATTAGAGATACGAGAAACAAAATGATGCTTGTTTGTATCTTTGGCTCACATCTATCAATGGTGCCATCAAATATATCTGAGTGGCTAAAAAATTCACAATGATCTTGTTGGGATGATTACTTGAACGACTTTCATCAGAAATCTTCATAAATCTCAAGGTAGCAGGTGTGATAGCAAGCAAATAGAATGAAATTGTGAAAGAGTAATAATTGCTCATTTCCACACGGGGGCACTTGTAAACTCAGAAACAGTTCTCTGCACTTGCTCAAATCTTAATTTGTTATTTGGGACTGGAATGATTGCGGATGTCTGTATTAATCCCCAGTATTAAAAAAAATTTTTTTTTTGGAGAAAGAAAGAAAAATAACTATAGCACATTTTTTTCTTATTGTTAGGGGGCAGAAATGCTATCTTTTGAAAACACACAAGCTCTGCCTTTCTATTTTTTCTTCTGCTGGCTCAAGAAATACTGCACAAAGAAGAAATCTGGCTTGTGTTCAGTTGTTTTTTCTTTTCCATTTATTCTTCAATTACTTAGAAAATCTAGAAGAGCAACCAAGAGCTAATATTCATGTAAGCACTTGAATTTCCCACATTATCTAAAATGTTTTAGTTAGTAGATACCTCTTGAGGAAAATATGAGAAGTTTGAGTGTTTTCTTGGCAAATACAAAGAATTCTCTAACTCCGAATATCAACTTACATGAAAGGAACACTATCCTTAGACTGGCAAAGTTATGGGCTATCTCTAAAAGCAGAAAGGTCATCAAATAGTTGCTTTCCTTATAGGTATTTATGTACTCATTTCTAGCCATAATATGGAGCAAAAAAATATTATCACTTACTTTACTGATACAAAAAATCTTCATGATCATCTCATCAGTTCTAGAGGGAGATTATGTTTTCGTCATTATTTTGTTATCTCTCTGATTCGGTAAATGTCAGTGGTATTACATTTTTTACTGAATAATTGATGTATAATTACTTGTTGATATACCTACTGTGATTTGTTCAACTCAGTAACCTGTTCTGCCCTGTAGCAAATCTTTCAAATGTAAAATACATACCTTTTATTTTTTCTAAGATATAGTCCCACCTCGTCTCTCCCCGCTCTTAAATTTGGAGGCAGGAAAACAGAAGAAATGAGAGTTTTTATTTTATTTTTCTAGGGTACATGTGCAAAATGTGAGTTTTTAATCTTAATTGAGAATCTTCCATGTATGTTCTTCAGAATTTTGAGTGAATTATACAGGTTGTGGAAACATGTTCACCTTCAACAAAATGAGAAAATTAATCTATTAAATACTGACTCAAAAATTTAGGGATTGCATTAATTTTCTATTACTTACTATGAATTAGTAAGACAATTTCTTAAACAAACATACATATTCTAATTTATCCAGATGTTTTTTCTTCATTGGAACAGTCTTATATATATTTATTCTAACAATGCGAATATTGTTCAAAGCATGCCCAACACTCTTAAAATTTATTAAAAAATAGAGCAAGTTGTTTTGGAAATTTTGACATGGAAGAACTCTGAGAATAAATTTAATTTTTAAAAGGCTTCATATTGCTTCAGCGTCAAATATGGCAAACAGAATTTATGAATTCTTTAATCTCTTATTCTTTGTAACCTTTTTTTCTCTTCTCAGGTTATTTTTCTTTTGTTTTTATTATTTCTTTTTATTATATTTTAATATAATGCTATATATTAGAGTCATTTGTAATTTTAATCTAACTTTTCTACTTCCCTGCCAGTAGCAAACACTTGAACTCAAGGGCTAGTATCCTGATTCATTAGAAATTCTCTCTAGTTCACCAAAACATTTTTAATACATTCAGATGCGTCAAGCATTCTTTAGATTTTATACAGTTTAGAAATCACTCTTGGAGACTGTTTATTGACTTGTCTGAAACTGGACTGGTAGCGTCAATGCTGGAAATACAATTTCAACATAGGATGTCACATTTTTCACCATCGTGAAAATTTTCTTTGCTTCTCTGATGTATCCCCTCTTTTCCAAATCTCATGTCTTCCACTTACTTGATTTCCCCCTTTGTTTTTGTGTGGTTTCCTCAAACAAAGTTTCTTATGAAATGGTACATGGGAGGTTGACTGTTCTGGACTTGCATGTCTGAAAAACTCCTTTAATTTGTCCTGAGATGCTAAAGGTCTCCCTGTAGCTTCTATTTCTTTCCCTTTTCATCTGACACTTTCTGCTCTCTCTCTTTATCCAAGTTTGTGGAATCTCATCTTGACTCATTTTTCTTACCTTTTTAAAAGTGGCTTGGGTTAAGTCTGCTTTTCTTCCATTTTTATGGTGATTTTTATGAGTGCTTTAAAATAGAAAATTCGTATTCTTCAGTCCTCAGAAACAATCCTGAAACTTTTTTGATTACTTCATGCACTCTATTTTTCAGTTCTTTATTTCTGGTAACCCTATGAGGGATTTTCTGGAGTTTTTCTCTAATGATCTTTCCTTTTCTTTTCTTCTCTTTTTTCATCTTCAGTTCTACTTTCTGGCAGTTTTCCCCAACTTTATCTTTCAACGTCTTATTGATTCTTTCTTGTGTACCATTGTATTTTCAGCATTCAAGGCTTCTTTTGTTCTCTGAATCTATCCTTTTTATTTTACTTTGTTCTTTTCATGAATGTAACATCTCTTATTTCTCTCAGAATAGGAATAGTATGCATAGTGTCTTTGTTTTCCTTTTCTTTTATTTTTTGTTATTTTATTCTCCCTGGTTAGTATTTTCTTGTTTTCTCTTTTTCAATTGATTTTTCTGTTGGTTTGTTCTATTTTTATCTGTCATATTAAAATTTTCCCTTGCATGTTCCATAGTAACATTACATTACGATAATTTTTAATACTGATGCAGGACTTTACACTCCTTAGCTAGGCTAAATCTGGGTTCTTGACTCACAACCAGGAAAATTTAGGCATGCAGATACTGAAAAGTGAGTGGAGTAGAATTTATTAAGCTAAAAGGTAAGCTCTCAGCAAAAAGAGGGGTCCTGAAAGCAGGTTGAATTCAAGGGCTTTTATATATCCACTGATGGGGCTGGGTTCTCTATGTTTATAAAGTGCCAATTCCTGGCAGCCGCACCTTGTCCTTCCAGTTGTGCTTGCCGGCCCTTAGTCTGAGCCACTCCACATTGATTTATATCCCTTACTGTGCATGTGTTAAGGGACGGAATTTTTCACCACGGGCATGTTTAAGGAAGCCCCCTGGGCACAACGTCCTTGGTGGGTCAGACCATCTGGGAAGACCCTCCCATATCTGCCTAGGAGAGTTCTCTGCCTCCTGCCTCTATCAATACTGTTCAGATATTATTTGGAAATATCTGGTTAATGGCTCTGTAGTATCTCATTTTATGAACTAGATGTATACACTTTTAAAGGTGAGTCAGGCGCAGAGGAAAGTAAACAACTTGCAGCGCCCTTCTCAGCTTGCATTTCTCTACCTAGACTCACCATATTCTAACCGAAGTTTCTCCAGACATCACCTCAACAGTATCACCAGCACCCCATAGCACTTCTACCCATTTATATCAATCAAAGCAGAGTCAGGTATCAAACATCAGGTGTTTTCATACTTCCACTTAGTAGAAGTGTTAGAATGAACAATTTGAGAGATCTAAAAGCTCTTCCTTTAAAACCAATGCTTTAAAATTATTTGGGGTATTTTAGGGTACTTAAGGAGACTTGGGACCAGATGGACTGGGTTCAAGTCCAACCCTGTCACTTATTAGTTATCTGATCTTGAACAATTTATTTAAAGCCCTATCTCCTCAATTATTAAGATTAAACAATGCCTAATTTATAAAATTACTGTGAGAATTAAATGAGATAATATATTTGAATTGCTTAGTGTAGTGCCTAGTATAAGTACTTCTCAATGAATTTTAATTTTTATGCTTCCAAATGAAGAAACACATGCTTATTACATAAAAAGGGAAGATACAAAAAAGTATAAAGGAGAGAAGCAGTGGATGACCCAGAGATAACCATGCTTCACTAACCAACACACATGCATAATCAGCTTTTTCCCCTCAACTGGTCAGAGCCTTCAGAGTAGAACTTTCAGGTCAGGGGAGAGATGAGTCGTACGAGCCTAGTTGGTCAAGACAAGTGAAAGTGTCATTATTGAGTATGCAATTGTTTACCTCCATGTTTTTCCTTCCAGTACCAGAGTCCTGCTTGCACCTGTAACCTAGTGTCCTTCAGTTCCGAGTATCATTAATGCCTTCTTTATGGAATAAATTCTAGTCTACTAGAAGTGAGTCAGCAGTCGCCCAGTTGCAGAGAGTGGAAGACTTCTTACTGGAATACAATGGATTTTTTAAGTAGCTTTATTCAGAGCTTTGAATAAACAACCAAGAAACTTTGGGAAAGAGTTCAAGAATAGATACCCAATATTGTTCATTGTATCAACTCTTTTTTATCTTGTCAGCATATCTATATCTGTTCCTACATATACCCCTGGCTTCATGCCACCACCAGATTGCCCAAGCACTCAATTTTTCTTTACCCATATTTTCGCATTCTAGGCAGATTCCCAGGAAACTGTTCCTCATTATCCTAAAGACAAAACAACAATAGCAACAACAACTTAACCCAAATAAGCAGAAAAAGACATGATTTCTTTTATTTCAGAGTCCTATTCTCAGTTTGATAACTCATGAATTTAATAAACTACTTCATTTTATCTATTATGCTTATCATTGCTTAGATATTGTTCATAACATGAGGGAATTCAGGCATACGGATGCTGAACTTAAGTAACATTTGCCAACAGAGACTCAATAGAAACAGAGATTGTAGAAATGGCAGTTGCAAGCCTCTCTTTAATTGAATGAATAATCCAATACCTGGAAAGGGATGAAGTAAACTCAAGCAGAGTTTAGGTTAGTGTTTGATGTGGTAAGATTAGGGAATGTTGCAGAGTTTGGGCATTCATTCTATCCAACAGGCATGTCTGAGAAGAAATCACAGATGGCAGGTGGGGATACACCAGGTGAGGCAGATGTCTTTACTGTGGATCCGGTGCTCTATCCATTTGGCAGCCAGGGAATGGAATGCCACAGTGATGAGAGTCAGAGAAGCCATTAACTGTTAGGTTGTGTGTCAGGGCTTCATGCACACAGATGAAGGGCAGAGCAAGCCTCCAATTCTATCAGCCATGAATTGGAAGGTAAGAAGAGAAATGTGTCAATTTAGAGACTCTCATTTATCTAGAAAGCATCCAGACACTTCGAGGAAATTAGTTACACTCTTATTTATAAATGCTACAAGAATATTTCTTAAAGTGTAGGCTGTAGACATTCTAGACTAGAATCATAAGGTGCATATGCTATGAAGACATGATAGCAGCAGAAGGCAGACAAATCCTTAGGGAGATAGGGGTGGGTCCCTAGTGAAACCCCACCTTTAAGCCAAAGACAGTTTAAAGCCTGAAACCAAACTACAAGTCTTGGATAAATCCATGGACCTGGTTGAGAACCCGTCTTCCCATTTGGCATGCTTTCCTCTGATTGATCGTCACCCTTCACTTATCTTACATACACATACCCTTCCGTAATTGGTTTCTTACACTGTTGTGCCCACCTTTGAGTGATGCTTTTGTTTTAGCCATTTTTTACATATTCACAAACCAATCAGCATGCACTCCCCCATTCTCAGCCCATAAAAGCCCCAGACCCAGCAACACTGGGAGAGAGTCCATCTGATTTCAGTTGGGGACCATCCTTACATGTCCTCTCCACTGAGAGCTGCTTTGTCACTCAATAAAACTCTTCTCTGCCCTCCTCACCCTTTGATTGTCAGAATAATCTAATTCTTCTTGGACACAGGTCAAGAACTTGGGATTCCGCTGGATGTGGGTATAAAGAATGCAGTAACACTTTAGCCCTCCATCCCCTGCCAGTGCCCAGCAGCTGCCCCATGCAATGGGAAGCAATGGCAGGACTGGTCCAACCTGGGAGCCACAGGGCAAACTGGGACAATTGACTGACAGAGCTGTTAACATGCCCCCATTAGTCAGGCTGCAGTGGGACTCAAAGAGCTGTTAACATACTGTAACACCCCCTCCGGGGCTTCGGGGTTGAAGGCTTCCCTGGTTGGGTGCCACCATGTTGCCCTCATCTGAACACCAGAGTCCCTTGAAGAAGATGCTTGAGACACACCTAGTCCAGCTGCAAGCCCCACATGGAGCCCACTCCTGTGCTAGCTCTCAGACCAGCCAGCAAGACCCCACACTCGCCTGCCCACACCACCCCTCCACTGACAGGGATGAGCATCCAGTGGTGGTGGCTGCACGATCTGCCCTGGAGTGCAAGCCAGGCACCACGCACAGGCCCAGTGGGTGGGGTACCTCCTGTGGTGAACCTGAGGCTGAGCAAGGCCTGGGCAGGGGTATCGCCAGCTGGAGATCTCTGGTTGGCAAAGTGGCAGAGAAAAATCCTGCATCAGACAGATTCTCTGTTCTTTCTTTTTTTTTTTTTTTTTTTTTTTTTTTTGAGGCGGAGTCTCACTCTGTCGCCCAGGCTGGAGTGCAGTGGCGCGATCTCGGCTCACTGCAAGCTCCGCCTCCCAGGTTCCCGCCATTCTCCTGCCTCAGCCTCCCGAGTAGCTGGGACTACAGGCGCCGCCACCACGCCCGGCTAATTTTTTTTTGTATTTTTAGTGGAGACGGGGTTTCATTGTGTTAGCCAGGATGGTCTCGATCTCCTGACCTCGTGATCCGCCCGTCTCAGCCTCCCAAAGTGCTGGGATTACAGGCTTGAGCCACCGCGCCCGGCCTCTCTGTTCTTTCTGTCTTGGTTCTGCAAACAGTGAGTTCATGAGTTGATACTGTCACTGAAGACAATACAGATATGCCAATTAGTTGTAGAGAATCTGTGTTTGTATGTTATCTGGGGAATGGAGTGTCGTTCACACAGTCTTCTATTTGAAATAAATGAATTGTCTAAAACAACTATTTAGGTTGCTGAAAAAGTAATTGCAGTTTTTGCCATTAAAAGGCAAATATAAGAGGTATTTAAAATTGCACAATTATGCAGCTAGGTTTTAAAATTTTTGATGAATGTGATCTTGTGCTAACTTTTTTTTCAGTAAGGATACTATTTTCACAATCAAGAAAAATGGGTTACAAGGGAAAAAAGTCAAAAATAACTTACAAGTCAAACAAGTTACTGTAATTTGCTGATTTTTACAGAATCTAAGTGTATTCTTGCTTTTATGTTTTCCCAATAAGTGATTTAGATAGTCAGTTACTTTCTTGACTCTAAATGTCTTGACTAATGATGGAGCATGTCTTCAAAAACGCTGATTATGAGAACCTGTTTTATTTTCCACTATGAACATAAAGCACCAATGTCTGTGCACTAAAAAATTACTCAGTTTATTTAAGTTTAAGTGACTTCTTCATTTTAGAATTCAATATGATGAGTTAGCAACAATTCCTTTTAGCCTAAGATTTGTGTTCAGAAGTAAGTTTGTTACATTAAAAAAATTCACATTTTCAAGTCAGTAGAGTAATTCTAAAAAGGAATATAAAAACTACCAGCCTATAAACAAAAATCAATTTCTGAATTCTCACATTAAAGCATGTATAAGTAAATAAAATATGTTAAAAAATATCTAGCATCTTACCAATTAAGACACTTTGAAAACCAAATTTTAGCTGTTTTATTCCTTCTTTGTGGTTAACTGAAACTGATTTAAAAAAAGTTACTTGGGATCAGACAAAATATATTTTCTAAAGCATTTGGAAAATGATCAAGACAAGTTACATCTATAGCTACATAATGGAATACTAAGTGGTGGTTCAAAATAAGAATGTATGTTTATATGGGTCTACATGAAAAGAGATGTATAACATTTTGAGCAAAGAATAGATCGCAAGAATATATATAGTACCATCTTACTTTTCTAAAATGAATATATTTTTATATTTTTACATGTGCATTCTTGTTTGTAAGAGCAGTCACTAAAATATTAATTGTGAATAGACTGGGCAATAGAATTGGTTTTAGGGAATTTAAATGTTCTTTCTTATCCTTTTCTGTATTTGGCTGATGTAGTGTTTTTAAATGTCCAAAAAGCGAGCAGGTTTATCCTAAAAACTGAGGTTTAAGTAAACAAACTTCAAATCATCATCAGTAAGAAATAAAAAGAGGTCACCCTTCTTCAAGAGAGCATCCCACTGCAGAGGCAGCATTGTCTTTACAACCCCAAATCCTGGGCATTGACTGGGAAATATACACTTGCTGTTTCTACTCTTCTAATTTCAACCTAAATGTGACCCCTGCAATATTATACTAAGCCAACCATTTTTTTTTTTTTTTTTGAGACGGAGTCTCGCTCTGTCGCCCAGGCTGGAGTGCAGTGGCTGGATCTCAGCTCACTGCAAGCTCCGCCTCCCGGGTTCACGCCATTCTCCTGCCTCAGCCTCCGGAGTAGCTGGGACTACAGGCGCCCGCCACCTCGCCCGGCTAGTTTTTTGTATTTTTTAGTAGAGACGGGGTTTCACCGTGTTAGCCAGGATGGTCTCGATCTCCTGACCTCGTGATTCGCCCGTCTCGGCCTCCCAAAGTGCTGTGATTACAGGCTTGAGCCACCGTGCCCGGCCTAAGCCAACATTTTAGGGGAGCTTCTGTGGACAATTACTTAGGAAGTACCTGGAAATATGTACTAATAGGATTCTCTCATTTCTCTAATCTACCAGACAGTAAAGCTCATAATGTAAATTAAATCATCATCATTAATATTGAGAAGACAAACATCTCTTTGCTTTAGTAGGCAAGAGCCAGAAGTCTATGATAATGGTTCCGCTTAATAGATTACTCCTTCAAAGTAAATGATACATTACTATAGTTCCTTACTTTCCTGAACAGCAATAACTTAAATGGTGCAAATAAAAGAAAGAATTCCAAATATTTTATTTTCCTCTCATCACAGGAAATGCTACTGTACAGGACTGAAAATATTTGCATGGCCTAGAAATAAGTACAAGTGGGAGCCATAAGCTATGTGTGTGTAAATAATCAAAATTATAAGTCAAGTTAGTAAACCGTACAATAAAATATGTCCTGACACCCTTCCTTGTTATTTAACTCTACATGACAACCTGAAAGCCCATGTTTGAATAGAGAAATTGTGGACTCCTGGGCTGGCAGCCCATTCAATGCTCTTTCCATCCCACTTCAGCTGTGTGAGTGGCCTTGAACATAAGCATGTAGCAATGTTAGGTTGCACTTGTGAACTCTGTCTATATCTACAAACAGCTGCACCTTGACAACTTCTCTGGGCTTGGAATGTACCCACTGGTGGTGCTGTTAGCTCTAGGGAAGAGGCCAACACAGACCTTGTATGTGGGTTTGAGAGTTATTTAAGCAGGGAATTCCAGGGTCTTGGGTACCTGGAGTGTGGTCTTGAGCACTTGCAGGAATTGCCTCAGTGAGAGACAGCCACTTAGCTCAAGATTTCATTCTTCCTTGGGAGCCCACATACAATGACTGATATAGGTCAGCATGTAAAGTCTAGCTTATTTTGTCCCTGTGGGGAGCAACAGTGATTTAAGCTCCAGGGCTTCCTTTGTGGTGGGCCAAGGCTGTCATGTACCTGACTTCCCTTCTACCCAAACTTGCTTTCCTTCCCTTTCTTACACAGTTAATTATCATAAGGGCTCTCCCTAATAAACCTTCTGCACCCTAAGTTCTGTCTCAGAGATTGTTTTCCAGAGAACTGAGCTGCCTTATCTAGCGGGGCAAGGCACCTGAAAGTGCAGGGCCAGGGTAGGGCCCTTCTTGCTTCTTCCTAGTATTCTAGTGCAGCTATTTACCTCATTGTAAATAGCATGCAAAAGAATCAGCTGGTAAGGTGCCTCATTATGTGGACACCATGAGCCCACCTCTGAGAGATCCTGATTTATAGGTTTGGAATGCAGCTGAGATATACGTAATGAATTTGAGCACATATCCCAGATGATTTTGATGCAGGTAGATTCAACTTGAGCAATTTTTCACTGTACTAAACATACTGTAAGTATAGACTATATTAGGATATAAAAGGAGCCAAGAGCCCATTTTTTCTGTTTTCCGTCCCTCAAGTCAGGGAGGAACATATTGCTTATTGCTTAATACATGAAGCATATGGAGAAAACATTCAGGGCAGTAATTAGCAACAAAAACAAACAAGCAAACTTGTCTGCTTCTGCAAGATTGGGGCATTGCTCTTACCACCTGGTTAACATTTGCAACAATTTCCACCCTGACCCTATTCAATGAATTTCCCTACCTTTTCCTACAGCACTCATCATTCTCTGCTGTCCTACATATTTTACTTATTTAATTACTATTATGGTCTATCTTCATCACTAGAAGTTAAGCTTCATGAAGGCAAATATTTATGTGTAACTTATTGCTATATTTTTAGAATCAGATGCAGTGTCTTATATACAGGAATGTTTAGTAAATATTTGGTGAGAGAAGAAATTAATTTAGTTAAAATTATAGTGGATTACAGAAAAGGAACAGTGGGAATACACTCAATAATTTCCTTTCCCCTCTGAAACACAATAATTCTTGAAACATCCATCCCCACAGTGGAGAAGGCATTTCAGAGGCAGACATTCCCAGAACTTTTAAGGATTTGGAAAAAAAGCTACACTTTCAGCATTCACACAGATTGTGCAAACAGCAAATAGATATAGAAATAGTTAAAGGTTAAAAAGAAGTATTTGATAAAAATATGCACTTTATTTTACCAACAGAAGAAATTATAGGAGACCAAGCTGTATGAGCCTGACACAGGGACAATCATTAGAACTGAAGACGAACAGAGAACAAACACGTGCGTGAAAGAAAGGTGATAACAAGAAAGTGTATAGACCCAGAACAGAAACAATTGCTTAGTCACTCACGGCTATGAGTTTTCTCAATTACTTAGTAGAGAAAAAAAAAAAAGTGTATTTTTTTTTAAAAACTCAATTTGTATATTATTTTATAGTCTGTTTAACACAGACATATTAAAGTTAGTTATTTCCTAAACTGAATGTGGTTTATTCTGTAGTGTGACTGCAATAATTGTCAATTAATCATTTTACTGTTAAAAATAATATCTAGATTGGTCGTTCAGTTTACTTGTGTCCTGACAAATGGAACCTGTTCTAGAATGCATGCCTGGATATGGGCTTCCTCTGTTTTAGAGGATACCCATTTTAAAAAAGTAAAAAGAGCAGAGATAATAATGACCTTTTAAAATGGTACTATTACTATTACTATTATTGGTATTTAATGCTTTTGAAAATGCTAAGTGATGAATAAGAATAACTTAAGACAATCATCCAGTAGAGTGAAGAGAAATACTGGTTGACAAAATCATCCGGAAAACTGTTATCAACCTTCATAAACTAGTAATAGTAGGACCTAAATGATTCTATATAAACACATGAAGTATACGTTGCATTAATAGGCATTAAGACACATTAGTTTCTAGTTCAATATTAATTTCCCATATATTTTCTAAGTGACATGCAATCTCAATAATTTTCTTTTTTTCCCCCCGCTTACTTCCTTTTAGAATTATGCTGCTTGATTTTGGAAAGAATTGTGTTCTTATGCCTTGTTTGCCTTTTGCTAAATTCTTTCCTAAAGAAATAACGGCCATTACGTTACATGTCAAAAGACACGATAATCTTGCCATATTCCTAAAATGTTGCTAATTTTGCCAATTGGGCTGTAAAAATTCCATCTTCAAATGACATTGGAATTGACACAAGTAATGAGAAATTTTGTAGAAAATTAGTAAATAAGAAAACTCTTATTTGTGCTTTCTGTGAGCATTTTTCAGAACAATGAAAAACTTAGGTATCACTTCATCCAATTAATTTTTGTCAGGTCAGTGAAAGAATACTCTTTTGAGATTATGTATTTGAAGAAGTATGAAATTCAAAATCGTAAGTCCTTTTTGGGAGATTTTCCATTTGAAAATAATTTAAAATTTGTTTCCTAGGTGACAATTCTTCAAAAAGGAGTTCATGTTGAAACCTTATTATAGAAACCATGGCAGAGACACGTATTTATTACTGCAGGAGAAAAATAGGTTACCCAATTTACAAACAGGCTGTAGTTTTCTCCTGAGATTTAGGTATGTACTTGGCCTTTAATATATTATTTCAATTGAAATATCTTCTCTATTTCAAGCAAAAAGGTAGGTGACTTTGATAAACAAGCATACCTTGAAGGTATTTCAGGCTTGGTTTCAGACCAACACAAAAAAGGGAATATCACAATTAAAAGGAAGTCACACAATTTGTTGTCAGTTTCCCAGTGCATATACAAGTTAGTTTATATACTGTAGTCTTATTAAGAGTGCAATAGCATCATGTCTAAAAATGTACATTGCTTAGTTAAAAATACTGTGTTGCTAAAAATAGCTGATGATCATCTGAGCTGTCAGTTAAGTAGTAATCTTTTTGCTGATGGACAATTTTGCCTCAATGTTGATGGCTCCTGTCTGATCATGGTGGTGGTTGCTGAAGGTTGGTGTGGCTGTAGCGATTTCTTAAAATAAAATAACAGTGAAGCTTGCCACATCAATGGACATTTTCGCAAAATATTTCTCTGTAGCACACAATGCTATTTGACAGCATTTGACACAGAGTAGAACTTCTTTGTAAATGGAAGTCAGCCCTCTCAAACCCTGTTGCTGCTTTATCAGCTAAGTTTATGAAATATTCTAAATCCTTTGTTGTCATTTCAACAATGTTCGCAGCATCTTCACAAGGCGGTAGATTCCATTTTTAGAAACCACTCGCTTTGCTCATCCATAAGGAAAAACTTCTCGTCCCTTAAAGTTTTATCATGAGATTGCAGCAGTTCAGTATCATCCTCGGGTCCCACTTATTCTAATTCTTTTGCCATTTCTACCACATCTTCAGTTATTTTCTCCACTGAAGTCTTGAATCCCTCAAAGTTATCTATGAGTGTTGGACTCCCCTTCTTCCAAACTCCTGGTAATTGTGATAATTTGACCTCCTCCCATAAATTACAAATGTTCCTAATTTCATATAGAATGGTGAAACCTTTGCAGAAGATTTTTCAACTTACTTTGCCCAGATCCATCAGAGGAATCACTGTCTCTAGAAGCTATAGCCTTATGCAGTGTATTTACTAAATAGTAAGGCTTGAAGTTTGAAAAACACTCCTTGATCTGTGGGCTGCAGAATAGACGTTGTGTTAGCAGACACAAAAACAACATGAATATCCTGAGCAATTTAGGCCAAGATGGTGGACTAGAAGCACGTCATGTGCACCGCTCTCTTGGAAAGGAAACAAAAGGGTTAGTGAACACTGATCCTGCAGGCAGACCATCTGAGAAACCACATTAGGATCCATAAGGCAGCAAGGGACTACAGAAAGCAAAGAGCGAAGCTGGACACTAGCTTGTCGGAGCTCAACACAGAGCCAGAAAAACCTCTCCAATATGAGAAAGGGTGAATGAGTGAGCGCCCCCAGGGGGATTCATGATCTTCACAGTGACCTGAGCAAGACTGGGAATGGGAGACTCCTGCCCACACCCCACATCTCCCCACCATGCTTCTAGACTGAGGCAGACAGCTACCCAGACATTTTGCAGGAGCAACTCTCCAGTCTAAGGGTACCTCTACAATCCTTGACCCCACAGCAGACCAATATGCTAGTGCATCATCATCTTAGCCCCAATAGAAGCCATAGTTGTGGTGTCTGGGAGCAGTAACATTGCTCTACGCCCCCTTGCTGGACAGAGCTTGGCACCAGCTTTCAGCCTAGGAGTTCTGCTTTGGCCTGAACTCGACCAGCCAGTCCACTCACTCCCACCACCGGTAACTAGGTGGGCAATGCTCGAGCTTCCGGTCCAGCAGTCCCACTTTTTTGTGAGCTCATCTGGAGGACACGTCCTCCAGATATCCTGGAAAACACCTAGATGGCAGGGCCTGTAGACTCACCCACCCCTGCCACTGATTGCCCAGAGGACAACACTTGCTAGAGCTTCTGGCCCAGGGGTCCTGCTTCTGTGTGAACTCAGCTGGAGGGCACAGCTTCCTGTTGTCCTGGGAAACACCTGTACAGGACAGCACGTGACCTCACCCACCTCTGCCACGGGTAGCCAGGCAGGCAACGCTTGCTTGAGCTTCTTGCCCAGCAGCCTTGCTTCTGTATGAACTCAGTCAGAGGGCACAGCCTCCTATTGTCCTGGAAAACACCCAGATGGTGGGGCCTGTGACCTCATCTACCCCGTCCCTGATAACTTTGTGGGTAACGTCTGTTAGAGTTTCCTGTCCAGTGGCTCCACTTCTGTGTGAGCTTAGTCAGAGGGTACAGCCTCCTGATGTCCCTGGAGGCACCCAGACAGCAGGGCAGGCAACTCCACCCACTCCCACCAATGATAGTTGATAGGCAATACTTGCAAGAGCTTGTGGTCCAGTGGTCCAGCTTCTGTGGGAACTCAACTGGAGGGCACAGTCACTTGTTGTCTTGGGAAACAACAGGACAACAGATCAGGTGATGTCACTCATCTCCACCACTTCTAGCTAGCTGAACAATGGCCTGTTAAGGTTTCTGGTCCAGTGGCCCACTTCTGTGTAAACTCATCTAGAGGATGCATCTTCTTGTTTTCCCACCCAGAAGGCAGAGCAAGTGACCCCACCCACCTCCCTCACTGGTAGCCAAGTGAGGCATGCCTGCTAGAGCTTCCAGTCCAGTGGGCCTACTTCTGCACCAAGGTGACAGGGCAGGTAATTCCACTCACCCCTAGCCTCTTGTAGTCCAAATATACATGCACCCAACACAGGAGCACCCAAATTTATAAAGCAAGTTCTTAGAGACTTTCAAAGAGACTTGGAATCTCACACAATAATAGTGGGAGACTTCAATGTCCCACTGACAGTATGAGACAGATCACTGAGGCAGCAAATTAACAAAGGTGTTCAGGACCTGAATGCTATACTTGATCAAATGGAGCTAATAGACATCTACAGAATGCTCCACCCCAAAACAATGGAATGTACATTCTTCTCATCACCACATGGTACATACTCCAAAATCGACCACACATAAAACAATCCTTGGCAATTTCATAAAAACTGAAATAAACTAACCACACTCTGGGAACACAGTACAATAAAAATATAAATCAATACTAGAAAGTCATTCAAAATCATACAATTATACAAAAATTAAACAACCTGCTCCTGAATGACTTTGGGTAAACAATGAAATTAAGGCAGAAATCAAGAAATCTTCAAAAGTGATAAGAATAAAGATACAACACACCAAAATCTCTGGGACACACCTAACATAGTGTTAGGAGGGAAGCTTATAGCACAAAACACCTGCATCAAAATGTTCGATCTCAAATGAACAACCTAACATTACAACTAGAAAAATTAGAGTAGCCAGAGCAAATCAACTTCAATCTACTGAAAGACAAGCAATAACCAATATCAGAGCTGAACTGAAGGAAATTCAGATACAAAAACCATACAAAAGATCAACAAATCCAGGAGTTGGTTCTTTAAAAAAATGAATAAGAGAGAGAGACTTCTGGCTAGACTAATAAGGTGAAAAACAGAGAAGATCCAAATAAACACAATTCGAAATGATAAAGGAGATGTGACCACTGACTTCACAGAAATACAAAAACCCACCAGAAACTACTATGAAAAGCTCTATCCACACAAACTACAAAACCTATAAGAAATGGGTAAATTCCTGGACACATACAACCTCCTAAGATTGAACCAGGAAAAAATTGAATCCCTGAACAGACCAATAAAGAGTTCCAAAATTGAATCAGTAATAAAAAGCCTACCACCACCAACAAAAAAGTCCAGGATTAGACATATTCACAGTTGAATTCTACCAGATTTAAGAAGAGATTGTATCATTCCTACTGAAATTATTCCAAAAGTCTGAGAAGGAGGAGCTCCTCCCTCCTCAGCTCATTCTAAGGGGCCAGCATCATCCTGATATAAAAACCTGGCAGACACAACAACAACAACAACAACAACAACAACAAAACTTAAGGCAAATATCCTTGAGAAACATAGCTACAAAAATCCTCCACAAAATACAAGCAAACCAAATCCAGCAGCACGTCAAAAAACTAATCTACCACACTCTATTAGGCACTATCCCTGGGATGCAAGGTTGAGGCACAACATACACAAATCAATAAGTGCGATTCATCACATAAACATAACTAAAACCAAAAAACACATGAGCATCTCGACAGATGCAGAAAAGGCTTTTGATAAAATTTGACATTCCTTCATGTTAAAAACTAGGGAATGGGCCGGGTGCAGTGGCTCACGCCTGTAATCCCAGCACTTTGGGAGGCCGAGGCGGATGGATCACGAGGTCAGGAGATCGAGACCATCCTGGCTAACATGGTGAAACCCTATCTCTACTAAAAATAATATTAATAAAAAAAATTAGCCAGGCTTGGTGGCAGGTGCCTGTGGTCCCAGCTACTCGGGAGGCTGAGGCAGGAGAATGACGTGAACCCGGCAGGTGGAGGTTGCAGTGAGCTGAGATGGCTCCACTGCACTCCAGCCTGAGTGACAGAGGCAGACTCCATCTCAAAACAAACAAACAAACAAAACTAGGGAATGAAGGAACACACATCAAAATAATAAAAGCCACCAATGACAGAACAGGCAAAAGCTGCAAGAATTCCCCTTGAAAACAGGCACAAAACAAGGATGTAATCATTCAGCACTCCTATTCAGTATAGTATTGGAAGTCCTGGCCAGAGCAATCAGTCAAGAGAAAGAAATAAAAGACATCCAAATAGGAAGAGAGGAAGTCAAGCCATCCCTGTTTGCAGACAGTATGATTCTGTATCTAGAAAACTCCATAGTCTCTGCCCAAAAGCTCTGTGGTCTAAGAAGCAACTTCAGCAGAGTTTCTGGATACAAAATCAACGTACGAGAATTAGGAGAATTACTATTCACAGACAACATCCAAGCTGAGGGACAAATCAGGAATGCAATCCCATTCACAATTGCCACAGAAAGAATAAAATACCAAGGAGTACAGTTAACCAGGAAGGTAAAAATTCTCTACAAGGAGAATTACAAAACACTGCTCAAAGAAATTAGAGATGATCACACAAATGGAAAAACATTCCATGATCATGGATAGGAAGAATAAATGTTGTTAACATGGCCACACTGCCCACAGCAATTTAAACATAAAATGCTATTCCTATCAAACTACCAATTATGTTTTTCATAGAACTAGAAAAACTATTTTCAAATTCATATGGAACCAAAAAAAGAGCTTGAATAGCCAAGACACTCCTGAGAAGAAAGAACAAACCTGGAGGCAACCCGTTACACAACTTCAAACCCTACTACAAAGCTACAGTAACCCAAACAGCGTGATACTGGTACCAAAACAAATATATGCACCAATGGAACGTAATAGACTGGAGAAATAATGTTGCACACCTACAACCATCTGATCTTTGACAAAGCTAACAAAAACAAGCAATGGGGGGCCGGGCACAGTGGCTTACATGTGTAATCCCAGCACTTTGGGAGGCAGAGGCAGGTGGATCATGAGATCAGGAGATTGAGACCATCCTGGCTAACAAGAAACCCCATCTCTACTAAAAATACAAAAAATTAGCTGGGCGTAGTGATGCGTGCCTTTGGTCCCAGCTACTCGGGAGGCTGAAGCAGGAGAACTGCTTGTACCCGGGAGGTGGAAGTTACAGATATCGCACCACTGCATTCCAGCCTGTGTGACAGAGCAAGACTCCATCTCAGAGAAAAAAACAAACAAACAAACAAACAAAAAACAAGCAATGGAGAAATAAACAATTCCCTATTCAATAAGTCAATAAGTGGTGCTGGGATAACTGGCTACCCATATGGAAGATTAATCCTGAACCCCTTCCTTACAAAAATCAATTCAAGATAGATTACAGACTTAAATGTAAAACGTATAAATATAAAAACCCTGAAATATAACCTAGGAAATATCATTCTGGACACAAGGCTTGGTAAAGATTTCATGACAAAGACTCCAAAAGCAATTAAAACAACAACAACAACAACAAAATTGACAAATGGGATCTAATTAAGCTTAACAGCTGTTTCACAGCAAACTAAACTATCCACAGAATAAACAGACAACCTATAGAATGGGGGAAATATTTGCAAATTGCAAATATTGCAATCTGATGAAGGTTCAATAGCCAGAATTTATAAAGAAACAAATTTACAAGCAAAACAAAAACAACCGCATTAAATAGTGGGCAAAGGACTTGAACAGACACTTCCCAAAAGAAGACATACATGTGGCCAACAAGCACATGAAAAAATGCTGAACATTATAGTCATTAGAGAAATGCGAATCAAAACCACCATGATATGCTATCTCACACCAGTAAGAAAGGCTACACTAAAAAGTCAAAAAGTAACAGACAGTGTCAGCTTTACAAAGAAAAGGTCGTACACTGCTTGTCAGAATGTAAATTATACACTTATATGCTTACACACTGCTTGTCAGAATGTAAATTAGTTCAACCATTGTGGAAAGTAGTGTGGCAATTCCTCAAAGAACTCGAAACAGAAATACCATTCTACCTAGCAGTTCCATTATTGAGTATATACCCAGAGGAATATAAATTATTCCACCATAAAGACACATGCATGCATATGTTCCTTGCAGCACTATTCACAATAGCAAAGACAAAAGCTAGAGGTCTAGCTTTTGGCTTATCTCAACTTTGACATGTCCTTCTAGCTTCTGATTTAAAGTGAGAGACATACAACTCTTTTTCACTTTCTCTGCCAATGTAGGATTATTAATTGGCCTAATTTTAATATTGTTGTGTCTCAGGAAATAGGGAAGCTTGAGAACAAGAGATAGACTGGGAAATGGCTGGTTCATGGAGCAGTCAGAAAACACACAGCATGCGTCAATTAAGGTTGCTGCAGGCACCTTTCATGGTGTCCCCCCAAAATTACAATAGGAAAATCAAAGATCATTGACTACACATCTCTATGATAGATATAATAATAATAATAATAATAATGGTAAGTTTGAAATGTGAGAATTACCAAAATGTGACATGCAGACACAGAGTGAGAATATGCTGTTAGAAAAATGGTACCAATAGACTTGGTAGAGGCAGCTTTGCCACAGATCTTCAGTTTGTAAAAAACAGGAGTATCTGTGAGGTGTAATGGAACAAAGTGTCATAAAATGAGGTATGTCTGTATTTAGAACTATGAGATCTGTCTCTACAACCAAACACATTTCGTAAAAAATATTTAAATTATTTGTGCAAAATAATAGAGATACCAAGAGGATGAATAATAATCACTTGCAAGGAGAGTATACTCTGTAATAGGACATACCAAAAACGTCATACACAGTATAACATGGGCTACATGCCTATGATGCTGTATTAGGGAGATGGTAAGTGTATTAGTCAGGGTTCTCTAAAAGGACAGAACTAATAGGAGAGATGAATACATGAAGAGTTTATTAGGAGAATTGACTCATACGATGACAAGAATTGGCCTTCTGTAAGCTGAGGAGCCAGGAAGCCAGTCGGAGTCCCAAAACCTCAAAAGTAGGGAAGCCCATAGTTCAGCCTTCAGTCTGTGGCTGAAGGCCAGAGAGCTCCTGGCAGATCACGAGCCTTAAAGCTGAAGAACTTGGAGTCTAATGTTTGAAGGCAGGAAGTAACTAGCACGGGAGAAAGATGGAGGCCGGAAAACTCAGCCGGTCTAGTCTTTCCACATTCCTCTGCCTGCATTTATGCAGGCTGCACTGGGAGCTGATTAGATAGTGCCCACCCAGACTGAGAATGGGTCTGCCTCTCCCAGTCCACTGACTCAAATGTTGATCTTCAGCAACACCTTAACGGATTTACTTAGGAACAATACTTTGCACCCTTCAGTACAATCAAGCTGACACTCAATATTAGCCATCACGGTAAATAAGTTCTATAAAAGAGAGATCGCTGGGGAATCGCTCCATCAAAAAGACTGTGAGAAAATTTCTCGTCATCTGGACTTTGAAATGCAAGAGTCAATACCATTCAGCAGACATTCATGTCATTGGCAAGTCAAATTGGAAATGAAAGGAAGTTAAGACTCATGGAGTTCTTCCTATAGTTGAGGCACTGCTCATCGTTCTTAAAATGAGTAGTTTTATTTAAGACAAAGAAGAAATCAGTATCTTTGATCTGAAAGTGGGGAAATTTGATGATCAGAAAAGTTGAAGAAAGATTTTCCAAAGACAAATATTAAGTAAGTAATTCAAGATGGGAGCCAGGGCCAGGTTTGTCTTTTTCCAAAACCTGGTTCTGTGGGCACCATCTCTGCTCTTAAAGATACAAACAGAATGGTCTGAGTAATTAGAAAAGGGTATGATATATGTGGTAGGGAGTTTGATCCTGAATTTTGGCTGAAGCAGAATATTCTTGATGAAGAGGATCAAGATGTAAAGACAGAGGAATTGGTGGCAGACTTTGAGAAGCTTGAATTTTAATTTTTAGGGAACTGATTAGTAATCATTGATTATTATGCCAATGTTTGGCTGAATTTAAACATTCTTCCAGTACATGGGCTACAGTACAACGTAGACTACATGCCTATTATGCAGGATTAGAGGGATGGTAAATAAATTCTGTAAGGGAGAGGTCAATGTGGACTCGTTGTGTCAAAAACACTGAGAAAATTTCTCACCTTGACTTTGAATTAAACACTTTTTTATTGTGTTAAAAAACAAAATGAGATCTACCTTTTAACAAAGTTTAATTTTTTTATTATACTCTAAGTTCTAAGGTACATGTGCACAACGTGTAGGTTTGTTACATAGGTATACATGTGCCATGTTTGTTTGCTGCACTCATCAACTTGTGATTTACATTAGGTATTTCTCTTAATGCTATCCGTCCCCCCACCCCCAACCTCCCGACAGGCCCCGGTGTGTGATATTCCCTGCCCTGTGTCCATGTGTTCTTGTTGTTCAGCTCCTACCTATGAGTGAGAACATGAGGTGTTTGCTTTCCTTTCCTTGTGATAGTTTGCTTAGAATGATAGTTTCTAGCTTCATCCATGTCCCTGCAAAGGACATGAACTCATCATTTTTTATGGCCACATAGTATTCCATGGTGTACATGTGCTACATTTTCTTAATCAATTCTATCATTGATGGACATTGGGTTGGTTCCAAGTCTTTGCTATTGTGAATAGTGCCTCAATAAACATACCTGTGCATGTGTCTTTAAAGTAGCATGATTTATAATTGTTTGGGAATATACCCAGTAATAGCATCGCTGAGTCAAATGGTACTTCTAGATCCTTGAGGAATCACCACACTGTCTTCCATAATGGCTGAACTAATTTACACTCCCACCAACAGTGTAAAAGCATTCCTATTTCTCCACATCCTCTCCAGCATCTGTTGTTTCCGGACTTTTTAATGATCACCATTCTAACTGGCGTGAGATGATATCTCATTGTGGTTTTGATTTGCATTTCTCTGATGACCAGTGAAGATGAGCATTTTTTCATGTCTGTTGGCTGCATAAATGTCTTCTTTTAAGTGTCTGTTCATATAATATACCCATTTTTTGACAGGGCTTTTTTTTCTTGTAAATTTGTTTAAGTTCTTTGTGGATTCTAGATATTAGCCCTTTGTCAGATGGGTAGATTGCAAATATTTTCTCCCATTCTATAGGTTGCCTGTTCACTCTGATGACTGTTTCTTTTGCTGTGCAGAAGCTCTTTAGTTTAATTGGATCCCATTTGTCTATTTTGGCTTTTATTGCCATTGCCTTTGGTGTTTTAGTCATGAAGTCTTTGCGCATGCCTATGTCCTGAATGGTATTGTCTAGGTTTTCTTCTAGGGTTTTTATGGTGTTAGGTCTTACATTTAAGTCTTTAATGCATCTTGAGTTAATTTTTGTATATGGTATAAGGAAGTGATCCAGTTTTAGCTTTCTACATATGGCTAGCCAATTTTGCCAACACCATTTATTAAATAGGGAATCCTTTCCCCATTGCTTGTTGTTGTCAGATTTGTCAAAGATCAGATGGCTGTAGATGTGTGGTGTTATTTCTGATGCCTCTGTTCTGTTCCATTGGTCTATATCTCTGTTTTAGTACCAGTACCATGCTGTTTTGGTTACTGTAGCCTTGTAGTAGAATTTGAAGTCAGGTAGCATGTGACCTCCAGCTGTGTTCTTTTTGCTTAGGATTCTCTTGGCTATGTGGGCTCTTTTTGGTTTCATATGAACTTTAAAGTAGACTTTTCCAATTCTATGAAGAAAGTCAGTGGTAGCTTGATGGGGATAGCATTGAATCTATAAACTACCTTGGGCAGTGTGGCCATTTACACGATATTGATTCTTCCTTTTCATGAGCATGGAGTGTTCTTCCATTTGTTTGTGTCCTCTTTTATTTCGTTGAGTAGTGTTTGTAGTTCTCCTTGAAGAGGTCCTTCACATCCCTTGTAAGTTGAATTCCTAGGTATTTTATTCTCTTTGTAGTAATTGTGAATGGGAGTTCACTCATGATTTGACTCTCTGTTCATCTATTATTGGTATATAAGAATTCTTGTGACTTCTGCGCATTGATTTTGTATCCTGAGACTTTGCTGAAGTTGCTTATCAGCTTAAGGAGATTTGGGCCTGAAACAATGGGGTTTTCTAAATATACAATCATGTTATCTGCAAGCAGAGATAATTTGACTTCCTCTTTTCCTAATTGAATACACTTTATTTCTTTCTCTTGACTGATTGCACTAGCCAGAACTTCCAACACTATGTTGAATATGAGTGGTGAGAGAGAGCATTCTTGTCTTGTGCTGGTTCTCAAAGGGAATGCTTCCAGTTTTTGCCCATTCAGTATGCTATTGGTTGTGGGTTTGTCATAAATAGCTCTTATTATTTTGAGGTACATTCCATCAATACCTTGTTTATTGAGAGATATTAGTATGAAGAGGTCTTGAATTTTGCCAAAGACCTTTTCTGCATCTATTGAGATATCATGTGGTTTTTGTTGTTGGTTCTGTTTATGTGATGGATTATGTTTATTGATTCGTGTATATTGAACCAGCCTTGCATTCCAGGTATGAAGCCAACTTGATTGTGGTGGATAAGCTTTTTGATGTGCTGCTGGATTTGGTTTGCCAGTATTTTATTGAGGATTTTCTTATCGATGTTCATCAGGGATATTAGCCTAAAACTCTCTTTTTTTGTTGTGTCTGTACCTGGCTTTGGTATCAGGCTGATGCTGGCCTCATAAAATGAGTTAGGGAGGATTCCCTCTTTTTCTATTGATTGAAATAGTTTCAGAAGGATTGGTACCAGCTCCTCTTTGTACCTTTGGTAGAATTTTACTGTGAATCTGTCTGGTCCTGGACTTTTTGGATGGTATGCTATTAATTATTGCCTCTATTTCAAAACCTGTTATTAGTCTATTTAAAGATTCAACTGCTTCTTGATTTAGTCTTGGGAGGGTGTATATGTCCAGAAATTTATCCATTTCTTCTAAATTTTCTAGTTTATTTGCATAGAAGTGTTTATAGTATTCTCTGATGGTCGTTTGTATTTTTGTGGGATCCCCTGTATCATTTTTTGTGGTGTGTATTTGATTCTTCTCTCTTTTCTTCTTTATTAGTCTTGCTTTTGTTGATCTCTTTCAAAAAACCAGCTCCTGGATTCATTGATTTTTTGAAGGCTTTTTTTGTGTCTCTATCTCCTTCATTTCTGCTCTGACCTTAGTTATTTTTGCCTCCTGAGAGCTTTTGAATTTGTTTACTCTTGCCTCTCTAGTTATTTTAATTGTGATGTTAG